>NC_092745.1:30151482-32551482 GCF_047496795.1 Chiloscyllium punctatum
AAACTTGCAGAATAATGGAGAGAGCACAGGGTGCAGGATGGGGATGTGACTGACTGGATTACTCCATAGAGAGCCATCAGTGACTGGGTGTATAACTCCTTATCTGCTATAAAATTTCCCTGTCTTGTACATTTTCTCTTGAAAATCTTCTGGAAGCTGTGAAGGCCTGGCCCCTTGGTCTGGACCAATGCCAGCTGCCAGGTATTGTCACACGACACAAAGTTCTCTCCAGTGATTCAGCTCATCATCATTTGCCAGTCTTGCTGATGTAAACCTTAGAACTCATACCTTGTTTCAAAGCTAATTTCTTCTGGTAATATGTCCGAATGAGTATAGAAAGAGAAAGGTAGACTAGATGAATTCATGCTGAAGACAGAGTCCAGGAGGAGGACTTCAGATTCCTGGGACATTAAGATGCTGGGGAAGGGAGGGAAAGTGCTGATGGGACCTGCACAGACCAGATGACAGCTCCTAAAACAGAGCAGCAAATGCTTTTCTACAAGGTGACTTGTAGAACATATAGAACATATGTCCTCAGCCCTCAATGTTGTGTCAACTTTTTATCCCACTCTAAGATTAAACTAACCTTCATTGTACTGTCATCCATGTGCCTATCCAAGAGTCACTTAAATGTTCTGAATGCATCTGACTCTACCATCACCTTCTGTGTATAAAAAACTACCTCTGACATCTCCCCTACACCTTTCTCCAATTACCTTAAAATTATGCCCCCTCATAATCGTCATTTCTGCCCTGGGAAAAGGTCTCTGGCTATCCACTAGATCTATTCCTCTTATCAACTTGTACATCTCTATCAAGTCACCTCTTATCCTTCTTTGCTCCAATGAGAAAAGCCCCAGCTTCCTCAACCCTTCTTCATAAGACATGGCCTCCAGTCCAGGCAGCATCCTGGTAAATCTCCTCTGCACCCTCTCTAAAACTTTGACATCCTTCCTATACTGAGGCAACACAATATTCCAAGTGTGCTCTAACTCGGGCTCTGTAGAGCTGCAGCATAACTCACGGCTCTTAAACTCAATCCACCGAAAGCCAACACACCATACGCCTTCTGAACAACTCTACCAACTTGAGTGGCAACTTTGAGGGATCATGAACTCCAGGATCCCTCAGTTCTTTCACATTGTCAAGAATCCTATCTTTAACCTTGTATTAGATTAGATTAGATTAGATTCCCTACAGTGTGGGAACAGGTTCTTCAGCCAAACGAGTCCACACTGATCCTCCGAAGAGAACCCACCCAGACCCATTCCCCTACATTCACCCCTGACTAATGTACCTAACACTACGGGCAATTTAGCACGGCCAATTCACCTAACCTGCACATTTTTGGATTGTGGAAGGAAACCATAGCACCCGGAGGAAACCTACGCAGACACAGGGAGAAATGTGCAAACTCCACACAGACAGTTGCCCGAGGCTGGAATTGAACCCGGGTCTCTGTCGCTGTGAGGGAGCAGTGCTAGCCACTGAGCCACCGTGCCGCCCTTATGAAGGACCTGATGAAGGAGAGGCGCTCTGGAAGCTAGTGCTTCCAATTAAACCTGTTGAACCATAACCTGGTGTTGTGTGACTTCTAACTTTGTACACTCCAACACCAGCAACTCCAAATCATCCCTAATCGAGCTTTGGTTTTCCAAGTAATCACTCAAATTCTTCTCCAATAATTTGCTCATTACAGATGTAAGACTGACTGGTCAGTAATTCCCAGGATTATCCCGATTCCTTTTCTTGAGCAAGGGAATAACATTTGCCACCCTCCAATCATCTGGCATTACTCTAGTGGACAGTGAGGACACAAATATCATTGTCAAAGGAGTAGAAATCTCTTCCCTTGCTTCCTACAGTAACCTTGGGGGTGGCATGGTAGCTCAGTGGCTAGCACTGCTGGCTCACAGCACCATGGTCCCAGGTGACTGACTGTGTGGAGTTTGCACATTCTCCCCGTGTCTGCGTGGGTTTCCTCCGGGTGCTCCGGTTTCCTCCCACAGTCCAAAGAAGTGCAGATTAGGTGAATTGGCAATGCTAAATTGCCCGTTGTGTTAGGTGCATTAACCAGGGGTGAATGGATCTGGGTGGGTTGCTCTTCGGGGGGGGGTTGGTGTGGACCTGTTGGGCTGAAGGGCCTGTTTCCACACTGGAGCTAATCTAATCTAATCCTGCCTGGCCCAGGAGACTTATCTATCCTTATATTTTTCAAAATATTCAGTACATCTTCCTTCCTAACATCAACCTGTTCAAGCATATTAGTCTGTTTCAAGCCATCCTCACAAACGTCAAGATCCCTCTCTTTAATGCTCCGCTAAAGCTTTTTCATGCTCCCTTCCATTCTCCTAAGTCCTTCCTGGCTACCTTATAACCCTCTCAACCCCTCTCTGATCCTTCCCTCCTCAACATTCATTAAGCTTCCTTTGTCCTTTTGATTGGATGTTCCACATCCCTTGCCACCCACGGTTCTTTCACCCTACCATCCCTTCTTTGCCTCAGTGGGATAAACCTATCCAGCAATATCAGCAAGTGCTCCTTAAACAACCTCCACATTTCTTCATGCATTTCCCTCAGAACATCTGCTCCCAATTTAGGTACCCCAGTTCCTACCTAATAGCATTGTAATACCCCTCCCCCAATTAAATCCTTTCCCATACAGTCTGCTTCTAATCCTCTCCACAAGTATAGTAAAGGTCGGGGAGTAGTGATCACTATCACCAAAATGCTCTCCCTCTGAAAGATCAGACACCTGGCCTGGCTCGTTGCCAAGCACCAAATCCAATATGGCCTCTCCTCTAGTCGGCCTATCTACATATTGAGTCAGGAATCCTTCCTGGACACACTTGACAAAAACTGCTCCATCTAAACTATGTGAACTAAGGAGGTTCCAATCAATATTAGGGAAATTGAAGTGACCTATGACAACTATCTTGTTATTTGCGCACCTTTTCAAAACCTGACCTGCCTCATCTGCTTCTTCGTGTCTGTTGAAACGTCTTAATAAAGTGTCTGCTCCTTTCCGGTTTCTGACTTCCACCCAGACGGACTCTGTAGACTAATCCTCCTTGCCAACCTCCCTCTCTGCAGCTGTGATACTATCCCTGATTAGCAATGCCACTTCCCCACCTCTTTTACCACCCGCCCTATTCCTTTTGAAACATCTAAACCCTGGAACATCCAACAAGCATTCTTGCTCCTCTGATATCCAAGTGTCCACAATGGTCACATCATAGTTCCAAGTATTGATCCATGCTTTAAGTTTGGCACCCTTACTCCTGATACTTCTTGCATTAAAATACCATATATACTCATGTATAGGTCAGTCTCATGTGTACGTCGACCCCTTACTTTGGCCAATAAATCTCATGTTTCCAAATATCTCATGTTTCAGTTGACCCAAGTTCTTCATAGTTACAGATCAACATTTATGAGTCAGTGTGCCTGCCCAATGTGCTCCGCTCTGGCTTTCGAGTCTGCTGGTCATATCATGCCGTTCCAGGTCTTCCAGTCCACCAGCCGTCACATTCTGCTCCAGGTTTTCAGAATTACTGTAATCTGTGGAGTCTGTTTCAGTTACCTGCAGTTTACCACAGCCCAAGCACATTACAGGGAACGCTCCAGAGCCAGGGACCAGGGGCAGCCAGGAAGGTAAATTTCCCATTTTATGTATTTTGTAGATAAATATTCATCCCCTTGAAAACAATAGTTCGTGTTTAAGTCAACCCCCTAATTTCAGATTTAAAAAACCACCTTCAAAATTCTACCTATATATGAGTGTATACGGTAGACACACTCCAACCCATCACACTGTCTGCACCTTTGCCCTGTCAATTGCCTATTCCTCCTCATAGACTCTTTGCACACTCTATCTGGCTGTTCAATACCTACTCTACCATCTGACCTGCAGCTCCAGTTCCCATCCCCTGCCAATCTAGTGAAAACCCTCCAAACCTTCCCACCCAAGGTATTGGTGCCCCTCTAGCTCAGGTCCAACCCACCCTTGTACAGGTCCCACCTTCCCCAGAAAGTATCCCACTGATCCACACATCTGAAGCCCTCCCTCCCACCAGCCCTGCAGCCACATGTTCACCTGTACTTGCTCTTGGCACCGGTAGCAATCCTGAGATTACTATTTTGCTCGTCCTGCCTTCTAGCTTCCAACCTAACTCCCAGCATTCGCGTTTCAAGTCCTCATCAGTTTCCCCACCTATGTCATCGGGAGTGATGCGTACCATGATTTCTCACTACTCACTCTCCCCCTTAACAATCCTGTCGACACAATCGGAGACATCCCTGACCCTGGCATGCAACATTCTATCGAGGATTCTCGCTTGCAACCACAGAATCTCCTGTCTGTTCCTCTTACCATTATGTGGAGGAGCTGGTGTTGGACTGGGATGGATAGGCTACAGTCCCAAAAGGTTTATTTGGAAGCATTAGCTTTCAGAGCTCTCACGATTGAATTTCCTATTATTGATTTTCCTTTCAGAGCTCTCCTATTCTCCTCCCTTCCCTTCAGTGCCAGAAACCTGGCCATCGTGGTTTCCCCTGGTAGGTTCACCGCCCTCCCCCCCCCACCTCCATAACTCCCTCACCCTCTCGAATGATCCGAAGTTCACTCACCTCGAGCTCCAATTCCCTAATGCGGTCTTTGGGAGGGTTTAACCCGAGAGGTGAGAAAACCAGGAGGCAAATCGCACAGGAAAATAGAAAAAAATAGCAGGTATTCGGTGGGGTCATAAGAGGGAAAGGAATCAAGTGTACATGAAGGGCTTTTGTCCGAAACATCAATTTTCCTGCTCCTCGGATATTGCCTGAACTGCTGTGCTTTTCCAGTACCACTCTAAGCTAGAATCTGGTTCCCAGCATCTGCAGTCCTTGTTTTTACCTACATTAGGGTTACAGCACGTGTGTGAATATGCAGAGATAAATGAACTTGGTGCATACAGACTGTCCCATTGAGATACGATGCTCTGGGAGTTTAAAGACTTGTTAACGAATGTTAAAGACTGGAAAGGAGGGCTGGACTGGATGTTAAATCATCCTGAAACAAGATGCTCAGAAAAGTTAGTAAATTAATAAAGGGGAGGGAGGAGTTTTGGTATTGATCGAGGAGAATGGTGCAGTGCTGGAGAGGTGGGATTCCAGAGGAGACAGGGACTGAACTGAATTGGCTGGATTTAAAAAAAAAACAAAAAAAAGATGCAAAAACATTGCTCAGTACAGCCTCCAGTCATTAACAAGTTCTTTTGGGAAATGTGAATTATTTCAACATAAACTGGGAAAAGAGGAATGCGATAAGCAGAAAGGGGAAAGAAATTCCAAGTGTGTTGAGGAACATTTTCCATCTCAAAATGTTCCATAGCAAAAGAAGCATTTGTAGGGTTTAGGAAGCTAAAAATCGGACAGGGTCCATGAGGAATATGAAGCAAGCAGGAAAGATCTCAGGTCGGGAATTGAGAGCGCAAGAAGGGGCCACGAAATATCACTGGCATGTAGAATCTCAAGGCATTCTTTACAGACATGAAAAAGAGGATAATTCGGGAAAAGTTAGGACCACTCAAGGGTAAAGCAGGGAGCTTGTGTCTGGAGGCAGATGATGTGGGCAGGATCCTAAATGAGTACTTTGCATTGGTGTTCACCCAGGAGGAGGATATGGAGGACATGAGATTAGTGTTGAACATGCTTTTGCACTCTGACATTTTGAGATAAAGAAAGACGTGGGTATTGGGCCTCTTAAAAAGCATTAAGTGGACAGGTCGCCAGTGCTCCAGGTAGCTACTCCAGGTTAATGAGACAGATAAGAAAGGAGATTGCTGGGGCCTTAAACAAAATCTCACTAGCCACTGAGAAGTCCTGGAGGACTGGTGAGTAGCTCATGTTTTTCCTCCATTCGAGACGAGAAATTAGAATAATCCTGCAAACTATATCGGTGGCTGGGAAACTATTAAAGTTAATTCTTAACGGTTAGGATTTACATGCATTGAGAAAACATGGCCTAATTAGGGACAGTCAGAATGGCTTTGTGCGGAACAGGTCACGTCTCAGCTCAACTAATGAAAGAATTATTAATACATTAACGAAATAAACACCAGATGTGAGATATAGCATACTAAACTCCCTAAATAGCTACCTGAACAATGGATAACTATTTCACAGTAAACAATTATTTCTTAATTACTCTGCAAAATTAAGCAACAACTTCTAGTTAGAGATTCTCCACTATAAATATACATTCATACAACAAAAACATCTATGTCTATTTGTGAAAGTTAATTAGCTTCAGGAAATACCATCATGCACCTTGAACAAAATAGATTGCTTACAGCCTATTCATCCCAAAGTTCTAAGATTAGGAAAAGCTATATTTAACCTTGCACTTCATAATTAATTTCTGAAGAAAAAAAATCAATTTTACGCATCTTATACCAACTAGTTGAAACTAACTGTCTTTGGCATATTTGCACACGTAATTAGGAGAGTGGGTAATATAAGAGAGTGATAACTGAATTTTATAAAGACAGCACACGAGATACAATAGATCAAATTCAAACAATCTCTACAGATAAAGCCAGGCTGAGAGGAGCCAAGGAGTCTAGCAATAAACTTTGGAATGTGAATGAACAGGATGCAGAGAAAGATCCCAAGGCCTAGCGATAATTGTGCCTGTTAAACACCATGAGAATAGGAGAACCCGAGAACCCAAGGTTGGACACATTAATGTCCATCATTAATTAGATGTTTTACCAGATTGGGTGTATGGATTAGGAGGGAAGTTGTGTGTGATCCAAGTTATGTGATCATTACAACACAAATGTATAAAAATACTGCTTTTTAACTGTACAAGTTAGAGTGGGTCATTGATCAATCTTCTGAGCTGAGCCAAAGATTAGGCAAATAATTGAGTTTGTAAGTCAACACTAAATTCAGGGAAGATCCTTACGCCTTCTCCCTGCTTTAATCAGTTTCTGCATGAATAAACTTCCACTTGCCTGAGTTCTGCCTGCCTCCTGCATTTTCATTCGCTCTCAGAAGAAAATACTGCTACATAGGGCTCTGAATTGGGACCTCTGCTGTTTGTGGTTTATATAAATGACTGGGACAAAAATGTAGATGGGTGGGTTGGTAAGTTTGCAGACGACACAAATGTTGGGTCAGTTGTGGATAGCGAAGATTATTATCAAAGGATACATTGGGATATAGATATGGGTGCAGAAATAGCAGATGGTGTTTAATCCGGGTAAGTGTGAGGTGCTGCACTTTGGGGAGATCAAATGTGAAGGAAAAGTATACAGGTAATGGCAGGACCCGGAACTGTACAAAGCGATCTTGGGATTCAAGTCCCTGGAAGTTGTCGTGCAAGTAGATTGGTTGTAATGAAGGCGTATGGCATGTTTGACTTTATTGGTCAGGGAATTGGCTACATGAGTCAGGATGTCATGTTGCAGCTTTGTGAGACTTTGATTAAGTCACACATCAGTATTGCAATCAATTCTGATCACCACATTACAGGAAGGCTGTGCACGCTATGCAGAGGATGCAGAAGGAGTTTACCAGGATGCTGCCTAAATTACAGGGTATGAGCTATAAGGAGAAGCGAGAAAAATTTGTGTTGCTTTCTCTGGAGTGGTGGGGGCTTAAAGGAGACTTGATAGAAGTCCATAAAATTATGAGATACATAAATAGGTTTGACAGTCAGAATCTTTTTCCCAGAGTTGAAATGTCGGAGGCATGCATTTAAGGAGAAAGGGGGAAAGTTCAAAGGAAATGTGAGGGGCAATTTTTTTTTTAAACACAGTAGCTGCAGTCTGGAAGGCACTGCCAGGGTAGTGGTGCAGCCGGATACAAAAGAGTCAATAGATGTGAAGCTGGAAGAGCACAGCAGATAGCATCTGAGGAGCAGGAGAGTGAACATTTCTAGCCGAAACCCTTCGTCAGGACTGGTGAACCAAGTGAAACTTGGCCATGTTTGCCAGCACTGTCTATTTGTATCTCAGATATCCAGTATCCAGTATTTTGCTTCCATATTAATAAGTGTTTTCCATCTGTCCTGACCAGAGAGGATGACATTTAGGTTAGAATTATACACTACAGAAGAGGACCTCAGCCTTTCAAGTCTGTACCGTCAAAAATACACAATCTACACAAGATTCTGGATTAATGGTGCTGGAAGAGCACAGCAGCTCAGGCAGCATCCAAGTAGCTTCGAAATCGACGTTTCGGGCAAAAGCCCTTCATCAGGAATAAAGGCAGTGAGCCTGAAGCGTGGAGAGATAAGCTAGAGGAGGGTGGGGGTGGGGAGAAAGTAGCATAGAGTACAATGGGTGAGTGGGGGAGGAGATGAAGGTGATAGGTCAGGGAGGAGAAGGTGGAGTGGATAGGTGGAAATGAAGATAGGCAGGTCGGACAAGTCATGGGGACAGTTACTGAGCTGGAAGTTTAGAACTAGGGTGAGGTGGGGGAAGGGGAAATGAGGAAGCTGTTGAAGTCCACATTGATGCCCTGGGGTTGAAGTGTTCCAAGGCGGAAGATGAGACATTCTTCCTCCAGGCGTCTGGTGGTGAGGGAGTGGCGGTGAAGGAGGCCCAGGACCTCCATGCCCTTGGCAGAGTGGGAGGGGGAGTTGAAATGTTGGGCCACGGGGCGGTGTGGTTGATTGGTGCGGGTGTCCCCGGAGATGTTCCCTAACGCGCTCTGCTAGGAGGCGCCCAGTCTCCCCAATGCAGAGGAGACCACATCGGGAGCAACAGATACAATAAATGATATTAGTGGATGTGCAAGTAAAACTTTGATGGATGTGGAAGGCTCCTTTAGGGCCTTGGATAGAGGTGAGGGAGAAGGTGTGGGCGCAGGTTTTACAGTTTCTGCAGTGGCAGGGGAAAGTGCCAGGATTGGAGGGTGGGTTGTTTGGGGGCGTGGACCTGACCAGGTAGTCACGGAGGGAACGGTCTTTGCAGAAGGTGGAAAGGGGTGGGGAGGGAAATATATCCCTGGTAGTGGGGTCTGTTTGGAGGTGGCGGAAATGTCGGCGGATGATTTGGTTTGGTGGCGGAAATGTCGGCGGATGATTTGGTTTGGTGGCGGAAATGTCGGCGGATGACAAGTCCCACTTTCCAGTTCTGGGCCTGTAGTCTTACGATTGTTAGGAAGGCATATGGTGTATTAGCTTTTATTGGTCGAGGGATTGCGTTTCGGAGCCATGAAATCATGTTGCAGCTGTACAAAACTCTGGTGCGGCCACATTTGGCATTCTGCGTACAGTTCTGGCCACCACATTATAGGAAGGATATAGAAGCTTTGGAAAGGTTTCAGAGGAAATTTACTCGGATGTTGTCTGGTATGGAATGAAGGTCTTACAAGGAAAGGCTGAGGGACTTGAGGCTGTTTTCGTTAGAGAGAAGGAGGTTGAGAGGTGACTTAATTGAGACATACAAGATAATCAGAGGATTAGATAGGATGGACAGTGAGAGCCTTTTCCTTCGGATGGCAATGGCTAGCATGAGGACACATAGCTTTAAATCGAGGGATGATAGATATAGGACAGATTTCAGAGATAGTTTCTTTATTCGGAGAGTAGCAGGGGCATGGAACCCACTGCCTGCAGCAGTAGTGGACTTGCCAACTTTAAGGACATTTAAATGATCATTGGATAGGCATATGGATGAGAATGGAATAGTGTAGGCTAGATTGGCTTCAGATTGGTTCCACAGATCCGCACAACATCGAGGGCCGAAGGGTCTATACTGTGCTGTTACGTTCAAACGCTCATCCAAATAATATCTAAAGTTGTGAAATTATCACCTCAACTACCCTCTCAGGCAGTGCATTTCGGACCCTACTATGACCTGCGTGAAAAAATATTTTATACAGTCATATAGCATGGGAACAGACCCTTCAGTTCAACTAGTCCATGCCAACCATGTTCCCAAACTAAACTAGTCCCACCTGCCTGCATTCATCCCATATTCCTCCAAACATTCCTATTCACGTACCTATCCAAATGTTTTTTAAACATTCTAATTATAATTGCATCTACCACTTCCTCTGGCAGTTCATTCCATACATGACCCACACACTCTTTAAAAAAAAAGTTCCCCTCATGTATTTTTAAAAACTTTTCCTTCCTACATTAAAAATATATCCTCACGTTTTGAACTCCCAAGTTCCCTGTAAACCTCCTGCCTTTCAACTAAGGGGAACAGCTGCTAACCATTCCTCTCAATCTTTAACAACTCTATCAGGTCCCTCCCCTTAACTTTCTGCACTTCAAAGAAAACAATTCAAGCTTATCCAGCCTCTCTCCATAGCTGAAACATTACATCCTAGACAACATCCTGGTTACTCTCTTCTGCATCCCATCCAGTGCAATTACATCCTTCTGACCATACAGTGATCAGGACTGCACACAGTCCCCCAGTTGTGGCCTACCCAAAGTCCTGTTCAGCCCCAATACAAACTCCCTCCTCTGATAATCTGTGCTTTGACTGATAAAAGCAAATATCCTGTTTGCTTTCTTAAGACTAGAAGAAATAGAAGTAGGTTGTCTTTTGGCCTCTCAAACCTACCCTGCAATTCGACAGGATTACTGTTGACCTTACATAAGTGAGGCTTTTCCCTTTACCTATTGATTTCTCAACTGATCATCAATTAATCTCAGCCTTAAATTTACCAAGGGATTTACCAGCGCTCTGTCACAAGGAATTTCAAAGACTCCGAACCCTCAGAGAATCTCAGTGTTAAACAGCCACTCTTATTTTGAGACTATGCCCTTGAGTGTTAGATTCTCCCATGAAGGGAAACACCCTCTTACCATTTATCCTCTCAAACATTTTTGCTTCTCTTACTTTTTCAGTTCTCCTCAAAAATCCTCTACTTTAATGAGATCACTTCTTATTCAGCTAAACTCCTATGAATAGATCAGTTTCGCCTTTGCTCAAAAGACAATCCTTCCATATTGGGATCATCCTAGTGAACTGCCTCCAAAAGAAATTATATATTTTCTTCAATATGGAGACCAAAACTGCTCCCAGTACTTTGGATGTGCTCTCACCAGCACCTTGTACAGTTGAGTAAGATTCATACACTCCAATCTCCTGATTAGCTGCTATTTTGTGCCCAAGTCCCACCCTGCAGATTTTCTCCAATTAAATAATACTCTGTTCTCTCATTCTCCCTTCCAAATTGAACAACTTCACATTTTATACTCATTTTGAAAACATTCTCCCACTACTTGGTTAACTGATCAATAGTTATCTGAAATCTGTTTGAATGCCTCTTGCAACTGGTCCTTCCACCTACTTTTTGTGGCTACAGTACATTCAGTTCCTTCCTCCAAGCCATGAATACGGTTATGGTCCCAGCACTGATCCCTGTGGAGCCCCACTGGTTATAGGTCGCTAACCTGAAAAGGAATCCCTTATCCCCATTTGGTGTTTTCTGGCCATTAGCAAATTCTCTGTTCATGCCAGTACACTCCCCCCAAAACTATGGGCGAATCTTATGACTAAATCTTTGGTGAGACACCTTACCTGGAAGTCTAATTAATTACTGATTCCTATGCAAAACCCCAGTAAGTTATTCAGACATGACTTCCCTTTCAGAAAGCCATGCTAACTCTGCTCAATTAGAATTTCTAACTGGTTCTATAAGTAGTATCAGAACAGAGTTACAGTTAAACAGACTGTTCGGTCCAATTCATCCACACTGAAGAGATATCCTAAATTAATACAAACCCATTTGCTACCATTTGGCCCACATCCCTCTAAACCCTTCCCACTCATGTACCCATCTGGATAACTTTTAAAAGTAGTAATTGTACCAACCTCCATCACCTCCTCTGGCAGCTTATTCCATACATGCACCAGCCTCTGTGTGAAAACATTGCCACTCAGGTCCATTTTAAATCTTTCCTTTCTCACCTTAAGCATACACCCTCTAGTTTTGAACTCCCCTACCTTGGGAAAAAGACCATGACTTTTCACCCTATCTCTGCCCCCTATAAAAGGTCACCACTCAGCCTCAGCAGCTCCAGGGAAACCTGCCCCAGCCTATTCAAACTCTCCTGACAGTTCAAATTCTTCAATTCCAGAAACACTAAATGTTTTCTCAAACCTTTCAAGTGTAATAACATGCTTCGTATAGCAGGGAGACCAGAATTGAATGTAGTACTCTAAAAGTGGCCGAACCAAATGTCCTGTCCAGCCACAACACGACACCCCAACATCTATACTCCGTGCACTGACCAATGAAGGCAAGCATGCCGAACGCCTTCTTCACCACCTGTCTGTGACTCCTGTTTCAAGGAACTATGTAATTATCCACCGTAGCTCAGTGGTTAGCACTGCTGCCTTCCAGTGCCAGGGACCTGAGTTTGATTGAACTCTATGCAACTGTCTACATGGAGTTGGCACATTATCCCCACGTTCTGCGTGAGATCTCTCCAGTTGCGCTGGTTTGCTCCCACAGCCCAAAGATACACAGTTTAGGTGGATTGGCTATGCTAAATTGCTCAGTGTCCAGGGATGTACAGGCTAGGTGGGTTAGCCACAGGAAATGCAAGGTTATGGGTTGGAGCTTGGGTCTGGGTGGGATGCTCTTTGACGGGTTGGTGTGGACTTGATGGGCCAAATAGCCTACTTGCACACAGTCAGGATTCTATGAGCCCATACACATTCTGCAGGTCTGTTTGTTTGGCACACATTTCCAATACTAGGCTCATTTGCGGCGATTGTTACCAGCCTTTTTTGAGTAGGGGTGTCACATTGGCAGTTTTCCAATCCTCCAAAATGCGAGGAGTTTTGGAAAGTTACAACTTTCTCTGTAGTTCCTTCTTTTGGGATCCTAGGATGCAATCCATCAGTACAGGGGACCTAACCACCCTATTAATGTACTGGATTAGTGGTGCTGGAAGAGCACAGCAGTTCAGGCAGCATCCAACGAGCAGCGAAATCGACGTTTCGGGCAAAAGCCCTTCATCAGGAATAAAGGCAGTGAGCCTGAAGCCTGGAGAGATAAGCTAGAGGAGGGTGGGGGTGGGGAGAGAGTTAGGGTGTCCTGCCATCTTAAGAGATCTATGGACAAGCATACCAACATCTTTCTGAAATACCCAGTGTTGCCATTCATTGAATAATCCCTCGTCATGTCCTTTTCTGAAAGCACATCACCTCACACTTATCAGGATTAAATTTCCTCTGTCCAAATGAGCAAACAGTCCAGGTGTCATCTGCAAACTTAACATCACCTCCACATCCTCATCTACATCATTTATGAATATCACAAACAATAGGGACAACTCTTTTTTTGAGTCATAGGAGCAGACGAACTTGGGCCAATGCAATCATGTAAAGGGTTAATAAAGCACACCTTACCCTGAGCTTTATTAATCAGAGCACAGAATACAAAAACATTGTTTTTATCATAAAACCAGTATAAAACACTGGTGTGGCATCAACTGGAGTACTGCAACCAGCTCTGCACACAACTCTTCAGCAAGGACATGAAGGCAGAAAAGGTAGTTCAGAAAAGATTAATGAGAATGCTTTCAGAGATCAGAAGTTTCAGTTAATCAGACAGTTCTCCTTGGAAAAGGAAGCCCAGAGATTTGATCAAGGCATTGAAAATCATAAGGAACCACAACAGAGTAGCCTCTATTGGTGCAAGGATTGAGAATCAGAGAGAATAGATTTCAGGACATTGGTCAAACAACTTATGGCAATGTTCGGGAAAACATTTCCACACACTGAGTAGCTAGTGTCTGGACTGCACTGCTCAAAAGTGTGGTGGAGGCAGGTTTAAAGAAAACTTTCAAAAGGGAATTACATCATTACCGAAAACAAAAAAAAAGTTACAGGGCTACAAGAAAAGTTACAGGGCTACAAGGAAAGGGCAGGAGATGATCTCAGCTAAGAAACATACAGATATGAGCAGCTAACTGGCCTCCATATATTGTGACTATTGTTTTGTTTGTTTCCTCCCTCCATTGGGATATTAATCATGTGTAGATTACGTGCAAATCAAAACGATTTTTCCTTGAAACCTGTTTGGATAGCAGAGTCACTATTGAATGATTTCATGTGGCATATTCATGGTTAATCATCCTTTTTAGCCCTATGTAAAAATTATTCTCTTACTGCTACTCAGAATAAGAACTTTAAATTGAGCCGAGGGACTGGGATTCACTGACATGACTTGAGTTCCTACCTCTTGAAATGCAAAGGGTGTGAGCTATTCATGGGGTAATAAAACAAATATAAGATTCATGAATTGTACACTCACCAAATTCAATGAAAGAGTAAGGACGAGAGACTGTCGGTACTCTCTTCCCATGTTGCTCATCAAACTCCGCCTGCAAGTCCTCCAGATACGCAAAAGCCAACTTCTTTGGGTATGCTGCCTCACATAAGACCAGATAGCAAACACCTCTTTCTATGACGTAGCTGCAAAACAGAGATATTCGCTAAAGGAACAGCTGCGGAAAGTGAAATCACAACTTGCGTTTATAGCTGTTTGATCACAGACCACATGGCCTTGAATGACCTAAGAGAATAAGTGAAGTTTACAACATAAGACACTACTCTGCCCATTGTATCTGAGCCAACATTTCAACCTAACTCCTCTTTTCAATTGCCTGCAAGTCGTCCTATAGGTCACAGTACTTATGTGGATATTCAAGCTTTTACTAAATACGAATGATTCTGCTTCTACCAGCCTTTCAGACAGGAGTTCTCAACAAATATTGTCTCTTCCACTCTCACCAAAATATTTCCACCAGTTACTTTAATTCTAAGCCTTTGTAAGGAAAATAACTGCTTACTTTCATTTCAATTGTAACTCCCCTCAGGTTTTCGGTTTGCAAGAAATCCCCTAGCAAACCCAAAATTTAAAACAAAATGTGCTGGAAACTCAATTGGTCAGGCATCATCTATGAAGAGACAGAGTTAACATTTCATGTTGCTGATTTTGTACAAGAATTCAGAAAGTTTAGTAATGTAACAGACCAATGGGGCAATGTAGCAAAAAACAAACAGGAAAATTGGTGTAAAAAAGTTTTGTTAGACCACATTTGGAGTATTGTGTGCAGTTCAACTTGCTACAGAATAAGAAAGACGTGGAGGCTTTGGAGAGAATGCAAAACAGGTTGACCAGGATATAGCCTGGATTGGAGCATTTAGCTATAAAGGAGGGGATGGACAAATTTATATTGTTTTCACTAAAGCATTAGAGGTTGAGGAGGGACCTGACAGAAGTACATAAATGGATAGGGTGGATAGCTGGAAATGTCAAAAACTGAGGATGTCGGTTGAAGGGAGAGGGGAGAATTTTAAAGGGGCTGTTCAAGGCACCTTTTCTTTCACAGAGGGTGGTAGGTTCCTGGAACAAGCTGGCAGGGGTGGTAGTACAGCAACTTTAAAAGATCATTTAGATAGACAGGCAGAGAATAGAGGGATGAGGAACACGTGCAGGCAAATGAGGTTAATGAATAATACCATCATGTTGGGCCCAAAGGCATATGCCTTGTTCCTGTGCTGTTTAGTTTCATGCTCCATATCAGAGTATAACAAATGGAATTCATTACATGATAAAAAACAAGTTGGGAATGCATAGCCAAAGGGTGTGGCAATGACAAAGTGAAGAAACAAAAGATGGGCCCGGAGCAGGTGTGAACACAAGCACTGGTTATCCAAACATAAAAGAGAGATCAATAATATTAAGGCATGACACATGCTGAGTATCTTTAGCATTTCCAGCTTTTATTTCAAATTTCCATCAGCTGTATTAGCTTGTTTGTGTCTTGGCACATTCAGTATTTCCTCAATGATAAACTTCTCTATTCCTGTCAATATGGTTGGGGCCGCACTGTAGTTGGGGTAGCACAGTGGCTCAGTGGTTACCACTGCTGCCTCACAGCGCCAGGGACCCAGGTTCAATTCCAGACTCAGGTGACTGACTGTGTGGAGTTTGTAAACATTCTCCATGTGCCTGCGTGGATTTCCTCTGGCTGCTCAGGTTTTTTCCCACAGCCCAAAGATGTACAGGTTAGACAAACTGGCCATGCTAAATTGCCCATTGTGATAGGTGTATTAGTCAGAGGGAATTGTGGCTGGGTGGGTTGCTCTTCAGAGGGTTGGTGCGGAACTTGTTGGGCCGAAGGGCCTGTTTCTACACTGTAGGGAATCTAAACTAATCTCCTCTTTCCCTCTCGCATTCTGTAGGAAATCAGTGTGTAAACACTCCAGAAAAATCATAAAACAATCTGATTGAATATTGATTTTCCTTTGGTATGCTTTCCTTTATTGGTCAGAGTATTGAGTGCAGGAGTGGGGAGGTCATGTTGCGGCTGTACAGGACATTGGTTAGGCCACTGTTGGAATATTGCGTGCAATTCTGGTCTCCTTCCTATCGGAAAGATGTTGTGAAACTTGAAAGGGTTCAGAAAAGATTTGCAAGGATGTTGCCAGGGTTGGAGGATTTGAGCTACAGGGAGAGGCTGAACAGGCTGGGGCTGTTTACCCTGGAGCTAAGGCTGAGGGGTGACCTTATAGAGGTTTACAAAATTATGAGGGGCATGGATAGGGTCAGGAAGTCCAGAGATTTAGAGTGAGAGGGGAAAGATATAAAAGAGACCTAAGGGGCAACTTTTTCACGCAGACAGTGGTACGTGTATGGAATGAGCTGTCAGAGGGTGTGGTGGAGGCTGGTACAATTACAACATTTAAGAGCCATTTGGATGGATATATGAATAGGAAGGGTTTGGAGGGATATGGGCCGGGTGCTGGCAGATGGGACTAGATTGGGTTGGGATATCTGGTCGGCATGGATGGGTTGGACCAAAGGGTCTGTTTCCATGGTGTACATCTCTATGACTCTAAGAGTAGCACACTTTTCTCTCTCATAAGCAAGCATACTGGGCTGACAAACATGAAGCAGCAAAGGCCATTATCTCTGCCAGGGATATATCGCTGCCACTGAAACAAGAAACTGCAATATTATGGAGGGGAAGGGAGATGACCTCATGACCCACACACAAACAGGAGTTCCAAGCTAGAGATGTTTCATTGGCGAACAGAAATATGAAAGAATACCTTAAATATCTGTCACTTGCCAATGGACAACTGAGTAAATGACTGGTATGGGCTCTCAGGATTATGGTAAATAAACCGTGAGGGAATAAAGAAGAAAGAAAAGTTACAGTCGAGGAACAAGCCCTTCAGCCCTCTAAGCCTGAGCCGATCCAAGTCCACTGTCTAAACCTTCGCCCAATTCCTAAGCTTCTGTATCCCTCTGCTCCCCACCTACTCATGCATTTATCCAGAGGCATCTTAAATGACTCTACCGTACCTGCCTCGACTACCTCTGCTGGCAACGCGTTCCAGGCACCTACCACCCTCTGTGTAAAGTACTTTCCGTGTGTATCCCCCTTAAACCTTTCACCTCTCACTTTGAAAGCATGACCTCTCGTTATTGAAACCTTTACCCTGGGAAAAAGTTTATCTGTATCTACCCTGTCCATACCCTTCATGATTTTGTAGACCTCAATCAAGTACCCCTTCAATTTCCTTTTTTCTAATGAAAACAAACCTAACCTACTCAACCTCTCTTCATAGCTAGCACCTTCTACATCAGGCAACATCCTCATGAACCTTCTCTGCACCCTCTCCAAAGCATCCACATCCTTTTGGTGATGTGGCGACCAAAACCGTACAGTATTCTAAATGTCTTGCACAATTTTAACAGGACTGCCAGCTATTATACTCAATACCCCGTCCGATGAAGGCAAGCATACCGTATGCCTTCTTGACCAATCTATCCACCTGTGCAGCAACCTTCAGGGTACAATGGACCTGAACTCCCAGATCTCTCTGCTCATCAACTTTTCCTAAGGCTCTTCTGTTTACTGTATAATTCGCTCTTGAGTTACACTTCCCAAAATGCATCACCTCATTTGTCTGGATTGAACTCCATCTGCCACTTCTCCGCCCAACTCTCCAGTCTATCTGTATCCTCTTGTACTTCTTTGACAGCCCTTATGCTTTCTGCTACTCCACCAATCTTCGTGTCATCTGCAAACTTGCTAATCATACCAATAGTGCCCTCTTCCAAATCATTTATGTATATCACAAACAACAGCAGTGGAACACCACTAGTCACCTTTCTCCATTTCAAGAAAATTCCTTCAACTACTACTCTCTGTCTCCTGTTGCTCAACCTGTTCTTTATCCACCTAGCTAGAACACCCTGCACACCATGTGACTTCACTTTCTCCATTAGTTTACCATGGGGAACCTTATCAAATGCCTTACTAAAGTCCATGTACATGACACCTACAGCCCTTCCTTCATCTATCAACTTGGTCACTTCCTCAAAGAACTCTCTTAAGTTGGTAAGGCACGATCTCCCCCGCAGAAAACCATGTTGCCTATCACTGATAAGCCCATTCTTTTCCAAATATAAATAGATTTTATCCCTCAGAACCTTCTCTAGCATTTTTCCCACCACTGATGTCAGGCTCACTGGTCAGTAGTTACCCGGAATATCCCTACCACCCTTCTTGTACAGGGGGACAACATGAGCAACCCTCCGGTGTTTAAGGATGCTACAAAGATATCTGTCAGGGAACAAAAATCACTCTAGACAGGAGCTGGACTTCACTGGCAAATACCTTGGTTAACTCAAGAACAGGCGCGTGTTCTTCAGTATGATCCAGACTTAACACTTTGGTTCACTCAACATGACTAAATTAAACAGAAGAAACCACTCCTCCCTCACATGGAGATGAGACTCCCCCACCATCGGTTTGTCTGATTCGGAGCCAAGAAAATGATTTTACCAATGAGGTGTTGTACACCTTATCTGCCTATTCAATTTCATGTCTAAACTGTTGCTTTTTATTAGACTTAAATTTGCTTGTCACTCATGCATTCTCACCCAGCTTTTTGGGTTTGTGATTCCTGAACCCTAAAACTGACAATGTGATCACATTTAAAATGATGAGCAGGATTGCACAAAGTTCTCTCGCTGAGCTATTCTGCTCACTAGACTGCATACCGTGCACTAGACTGTTGCTTGCCTCTAATTGGTGTTTTAGACAATTCCAGCGCAACTCTTGGTTATGAAAGGTAATCACCCTGAATGCTTTCTTTACCAGCAGGTCAGGCAGCATCGACATTTCAGGCATGAGCCCTTCTTCAGGAAGAAATGTCGATTCTCCTGTTCCTTGGATGCTGCCTGACCTGCTGCGCTTTTCCAGCAACACATTTTCAGCTCTGATCTCCAGCATCTGCAGTCCTCAATTTCTCCTACTTTCTTTACCAGCCAGCTTCAAAGGTCTGTGGGCATATACTTCAAGATCCCCTTACTTCTCAATGTTCCACCAATTATTGTGAACTCTTTTTACCTTATTTATCAGGCATGCTCTCAGGTTTCTCCAGATTGAACTCTATTTGTCACTTTTCTGCTTACCCAACCATTCCATCGACAATTTCCTGCAATCCACAGCTCTGCTCCTCACCACCCACCACATGGTTGATTGTGATACAGGAATAGTGTCCCAAACTGGTCACCCGAAAACCAGTCAAGTCCCAGAATCATTTAAGCTGCCATCCTGACCTTCCCTCTCCCTGACATCCTGCAACTTCTTGCAGCTGTTCCCACTTCAACGATTCAGCCAAGTGTTGCGAGATCCTTATTTACATACGAAAACAGAGCTTCTGCCACGTTTCCTGCAAAGTGACACAGCAGATCTGATCAAAACAGCTCCGGCAAACTCGACTAGTTCATGGCATTGCCTGAATTTCTTGCAAATCTGTCCTCGGCAATTCTCACTGGTATGACAGACTTTCAACACTCTGAAGGTCTGAGCTGGCATATGTCAAAAATCTAAATCGAAAGATTTTGACTCTAATGTTGTCAGTTTTGATACAGTCTTCGCATTGAGTGTCAAACTCTGTTTGTGCAGCAGTGATTGATTATTTACACCACCGCCAGGCTCTGCTGTACCCCTGAGAGTATTTGCAGTCAGGTTCAGCAGTAATTATTTATACAGTGTCAGACTCTGTGGTAATTTATATAGTGTCAGGCTCTACTATACACCATTCATCATATATAGTGAGAGACTCGGTGTACATCAATGATTATTTACAATCTATTCCATATAGATCAATTATTCACTGCCAGACACTGCCTTTATATTGGGACATACTTAATCAGTGGAAGACACTGCCTGTTTGTTCACTGCCAGACATAGTCTGTTTATCGTTGGGTATTTTTTTCCCCACTGACTGTCTATTGGGTGTAGTCACACATCACTATTATATCAGGAAACACTTACACGCTGCCAGACTCTGCCTATCTAGTAGGGATTATTTACTGACTGCCGGACACTGCCTGTATATCAGGAAATCGTATTTATACAATATCAGACTTTGTTGTACACCAGTGATTATTTATAGCATCAAACTCTGCCTATACAATCAACTATTTATACAACGTCAGGCTGTTGTGCACCACTAATCATTTACAAATGATCATTGACTGAGTACAGAAAAATTATTCACAATCACTGCTGTAATTGGGGTGTATTATTCACTGCAAAAATATACTGGTGTATTGGGAATGACTTATTCACTGCTGGACACTGCCTGTATCTCAATTAGCATTTATTCACTGGAAGAGAGTGAAAGATGATAGCTTTTTTGGAGAAAAAGGTTGGATGGCAATTAGAATTGGTAAGGGGAAGAAGTCACTGATAAGTGTAGTCTACAGGCCACCAAATAATAAAGAAATAACTCATGCATGGAGAAATAGTACAGCAATTATCATGGGGGATTTTAATCTACAGATTGATTGGTCAAAACAAGTCAGTCAAGGTAGCCTAGAGGAGTTCATAGAACATATCCGTGATAACTTCCTCAAACAGTATATAATGCAACCTACGAGGGAGCAAGTTATCCGAGATCAGATCCGGTGTAATGAGACAGGAATAATTGATGATCTCCTCTCGGAAGGAGCGATTGCAGTATGGTTGAATTCAAAATAGAGAAGGGAATATCCAATACCAATGTCTTGTGCTTAAACAAAGGAGACTACAATGGGATGAGGGAGGATTTGGCTAAGGTTGATTGGGAGCAAAGACTATATAGTGGGACAGCTGAGGACTAGTAGAGATCTTTCAAAGCAAACTTTCATAGCGTTCAATGAAAGTATATACCAGTTCAGAGAAAGGATTGTAGGAAAGGGATAATCAGCCATGAATAAGAGAAAAAGTAAGAGAGTGTATCAAATTGAAAACAAATGCACACAAAGTGGCAAAAACTGGGGGAATTGGGAAATCTTTAAAGGCTAACAGAAAGCCACAGAAGCAGCTGTAAAGAAAAGTAACATGGATTATGGATTCAGAACATTAAAAAAAGCAAAAGTTTCCACAAACACATAAAATGAAAAAGAGCAATTAAGGCAAACATTGGTCCTTCAGAGGATGAGAATGGTGCGACAAAGTTACTCCTTTGACAAGGTTATTGTGTCCTTGGTTTTTTTTGAGAGGATATGTAAATATGGAAGTTCCGATGTGTCTGGTTTGGATGGCTTTTCAAACCAATTTGATTTTATTGAACAGATACTGCCTCTGGTAAAGGGCTTTCAAGTTTAAAAATGAAACTTGTACAATGAAAGGGGAATGGCCCGTTCTCCCAGCTCAGCTTATCTCTGGTTTGGTTTGTGTAAGCAATCAGTTTTTTTGAGGCTGCTGGTCAAAGAAACAGTTCCATGCTGATCCTCTCTCTCTCACATCTCTCTTGTAAGAACCTGTCTTTGATATTACCTTTTTTGCCAAGGGGAGTTTATGGGGATGTTGCAAATATTTGGCACAGCATCATTAAGTTGGGTTTTTAAATAATTATGTTATTCTAAATTCAGTTTTCTTTTGTTCATGTATAAGTAAATTATGTTTTGTTTAAAACGGAGAGGTTGGATCAGCTGCATCATTCTTGGAATATCCACTCTGCATCTGCTTAAAATAATTAAAAAAGTTAGAGTCTGAGCTACCTTCTTGAAAGGTTTTGAGGGGAGTTTGGCCTGGTCCATAACAAGGGGGATTTAATAATGGGAAAAGAAGAAATGGCAGAGGCATTATACAGATATTTTGTGCCGCTCTTCATAATAAAAAATGCAAGTAATATGCCAATTATTGATAACAACGAGGCACTAAGAAGCGAGGACCTAGAAGCGAGGACCTATCATTATCACGAACGAGGTAGTGTTAGGCAAGCTAAATTGGACTGAATGTAGACACGTTTCCTGGCCCTAATGCACTGCACGAGTACTAAAAGAGATCACGACAGAAGTAGCAAATGTGCTTGTGGTAATTTACCAAAATTTCATCGACCCTAGGGCAGTTCCGGCAGAATGGAAAACAGCAAGTGTGACACCACTGTTTAAAAAAGGATGTAGACAAAAAGGTGATAACCATTGGCCTGTAAGCTTAACTTCTATAATGGAGAAAATACTTGAATTTATAATCAAGGAAGAAATAGCAGGAGAGCTGGATAGAAATTGTCCCATCGGGCAGATGCAGCATGGGTTAATCAAAGCCGGTCATGTTTAACTAATTTACTGAGAAGATTACGTGCATAGTGGATAACATGGAACCAGTGGACGTCTTTCCAGAATGTATTCGACAAGGTGCTGCACCAAAGACTGCTGCATAAGGTAAAGGCACATGGCATAGACAGAAGATTGGTGAACGAATAGAGAGTAAAGAGTGAGGACAAATGGGTGTTTGTCCGGTTAGCAATCAGCGGATGGTGGTGTGCCTTAGGGACCACATTTGTTTACAATCTCCGTAAATTATTTACAGTTGGATACTAAATGTAGTGTGTCAAAATTTGTAAATGATACTAAAATGAGTGGTAGAGCCAAGTGTGCAGACGACAAAATCTATAGAGGGTTATAGTTAGATTAAGTGAGTTGACAAGAGTCCTGCAGATGGAGTGCAATGTTGGTAATTGAGTGGCCATCCATCTTTGGTAGGAATAACACTAAAATGGACAACTATTTAAATGGTGAAAAATTGCTGCATGTTGCTGGTTGTCCTGCACGAATCACAAGAAGTTGGTTTACAGGTACAGCAGGTAATTAAGGCAGCAAAGAGAATATTGTCCTTCATTGCTAGAGAGACGGCAGTTTAAAAACAGGGAGGTTATGCTATAGCTGTACAGAGTGCTGGTGAGGCCACACCAGGAGTACTGTGCATAGTTTTAATCTTCTCACTTCACAAAGGATGCACTGGCACTGGAGGGGGTGCAGAAGAGGTTCACTGGGTTGACTCCGGAATTGAAGGGATTGTTTTATGAAGAAAGATTGCATAGACTGGGACGATATTCATTGGAATTTAGAAGAATGAGGGTGGATCTTAAAGAACCATATAAAATACTGAAGGGAATAGATACGATAGAAGCAAGGAGCATGTTTAGAACGGAGTTCAGGAGGAACTTCTTCACCGAAAGGGTTGTGACTCTGTGGAATTTACTGCCCACCGAAACAATTGAGGTTACCTCTTGTATATTTTTATGGCAGAGTTAGATATATTTTTGAACAGTAAAGGAGTGGGCAGGTAAGTGGAGCTGAGTCCACGAAAAGATCAGTCATGATAGGCTGCTCCTATTTATATTCCAAACCACTGACTGTATGTTAAGGAGTACTCACTGCCAGAAACCGTCAGTGCTTCCAAGAATATTGATTCACTGCTATGTACACCACCCTTATATCAGGGAGCATATAAACAGCTCCAGACACTGTCAGTGAGTACTTACAGTGTCATAAATTGAGGGGAGTATGGTCTCTGTTTGGAGATTTAGAATTGTAGAAAAATATTGTGGTTACAACACAGCAGGACACCATTCCACCCATGATATCTTTTGCTGGTCCTTCAACACAGCAGTTCATCTGGTCTCATTCCAATGTCCCAGAAATTCTTCCATTTTGAAGCTGATTGCCAACCAGACAAACACCCATTTATCCTCACTCTTTACTTTCTATTCGTTAACCAATCTTCTGTCTAAGCCATGTGCCTTTACCTTATGCAGCAGCCTTTGGTGCGGCACCTTGTCGAATACATTCTGGAAAGGAGTCCACTGGTTCCATATTATTCACTATGCACGTAATCTCCTCAGTGAATTCTAGTAAGTTAGTTAACCATGACCAGCTTTGATTAACCCATGCTGCATCTGCCCGATGGGACAATTTCTATCCAGCTCTCCTGCTATTTCTTCCCTGATTATAAATTCAAGTATTTTCCCCACTATAGAAGTTAAGTTTACAGGCCAACAGTTACCACCTTTTGTCTACATTCCTCTTGGAAACCTCAACTGAAGCAGATTTGCCCACAGTGCTTTCCAAAATAATGCTGCCCAAAACTGGGTGCACACAATACAAGGCCAAACCAGTGTTTTAGACTGTTCTAGCATAACTTCTTTGCTTGTGGCATATTAGCCATTATTAATAAACTCTAGGATACCTAATGTTTATTGACTACTCTCTCAAGCTGTCCTGTCATCTTCAATAACTTATGTACATATCCAGGTGTTTCTGCTCCTGCATCAGCTTTAGGATTCTACCCTTCATTTTAGATTGTCTCTGCATGTTTTCCTACCAAATAAATCATCTCACTGTTGCCAGCATTAATCTGTTTAGACTTACGTGGTTGCAGATGACATCTTCCACAGTGAGATGATACAGTTTTGAGGTTCAGATACCCACCTACATTTGACACCTTTGTGCTTATATGAGTGAGTTGCCTTCAGGAGAGAGAGAGAGATAGAGAGATAGAGGATATAATATGCTCATTGAACACTGAACCGCTCATTGGGTGGCACGGTGGCTAGCACTGCTGCCTCACAGCACCAGGAACACGGGTTCGATACCAGCCTTGGGCGACCGTGTGGCGTTCACTCACTCTCCCTATGTCTGCGTGGGTTTCCTCCGGATGCTCCGATTTCCTCCCATAGTCCAAAGATGATGTGCAGGTTAGTTGAATTGGCCGTGCTAAATTGCCCATGGTGTTCAGGGTTGTGTAGGTTAGGTGTATCAGTAATGTAGAGTAATAGGGTAATGAAATGGGTCTGGGTGGGTTATTCTTTGGAGGGTCTGTGTGGACTTCTTGGGCTCAATGACTGTTTCCACACTGTAGGGAGTCTATGATTCTATGATTCTAACAGCATGGAAGGGTAACACTTACTGAAAGGTCATAGATCCAGCTTGCAGTGTGCAGCGTGTGGGAGACTGCTCATTCAGCTTGCGGAACAATTGTTTGGCCTGGCTTTGGTAATGCTGCAGGTCACGTCCAGACTGAAAAGTGAAATCACATACTGAGCAACGACTGAAGACAGAACATGCAATTTGAAGAGTGGCTAATTTCAGCTTCTTTGGAGCATTACCTTAACACAAACTTGTGAGATTATCCATACCTTTACACAATGGAATATGTAAACAAGACAATTCTGGGCAATGAATGGACAGAGAAGCGTGACAGAAGAGTAAAGTACTAGTCGTTAATATGATCATTGTAGCAAATGAATAATGAATGAAGCGAGGTGGGAGAGAGGGGAAGACAAGAGGGGAGACCACCAAAAATAGGAACAGGAGACTCAGACAGGGCTCTTATCCATGTCCGATCCATTTCCACCAGTTCTGCTCCTCCATCCCCAACAATGCTCGGGCTCCTTGGCCCTGACTTTCCACTCTGCTAGTACCTGTATCCAAAGAGTCATAAACCGCCATTTCTATTACCTCCAGCAGGTCGCTACCACCATTCCACAGAAGCTGTGCTCTCCAATACATTCTGGCCCACTCTTCCTTCACTCCCAACACCACCCATGGCACGTTCCTATGCAATCACAGGAAGTGCACCACTACTGAAGGCCCCAGTCACTCCTTCCAAATGAAACAGTATTTCACTCAATCTAGCCTACTGTATTCACTGCTTGCCCATCATAATTTCGTAAACCTCTATAAGGTCACCCCTCAGCCTCCAATGCTCCAGGGTATACAGCCCCAGCCTGTTCAACCTCTCCCTATAGCTCAAATCCTCCAACCCTGGCAACATCCTTGTAAATCTTTTCTGAACCCTTCAAGCTTCACAACATCTTTTGGTATGGACGGGTTGAACTGAAGGGTCTGTTGCCAAGCTGTACATCTCCATGACTCTATTGATTACTGGGGAGATGAAACACAGGCTGCTCCAGGTTGTGACCAATCTCTGACCATAAAAATGACTCCAAGCTTCCTGTTGCCTGCCACGTCAACACACTACTGTGTTCTCTAGCCAACATCAGTCTCCACTGCAATGTTCCAGTCAGCTGGAGGAACAGCATCCCATTTTCCACTTGGGGACACCATGGTCTTCAGGAGTCAAGTTTTATAATATTACAGCATGAATACCTCCTTCCCTGTCCTTTAATCACCCCCACATCCCAGATACTGCTATGACATGGGTTGCTTCCAGCACAGCCAAATCAATTTCACTCACTCATACCACTTATCTGGCTGATTATTGCAATCCCTTTGCCTTGCCGAACATTATTTCTGTCTCTGTGCTTCCTCTCCACTTAACTGCTCACTCCTTACCCCCCATCCTTCCGTCAAAAACATAAATACCACCTTTTCTTAGCTGCTATCAGTTCTGAAGACTGGCCTCAACATTAACTCTGTCTCAGGTGACTCTCTGTGTGGAGTTTGCACATTCTTCCCATGTCTGCGGGTGCTCCGGTTTCCTCCCACAATCCAAAAATGTGCAGGTTAGGTGAATTGGCCATGCTAAATTGCCCGTAGTGTTAGGTGAAAGCATAAATGTAGAGGAATGGGTCTGGGTGGGTTGCGCTTTGGCAGGTCGGTGTGGACTTGTTGGGCCGAAGGGCCTGTTTCCACACTAAGTAATCTAATCTGTTTGCATCCACAGATGCTGTCAGACCTGCTGAGTTTCTCCAGCAATTTCTGATTCTGAGAGGAACTGGAGGCAATTTTTCAGCTTCTTCACCCTATTCCACCATTCAATAGGATCACGGCTGATCCAATAATCTCACATCCACTTTCTATCCTTGATTCCCCTACTGATGAAGAATCTATCTATCTCAGCCTTAAATGTACACAAGGACTTGGATCCTTGTGGGTCTCTTTAGCAACGAGTTCCAAAGACACTCAACCCTCTGAGGGAAGAAATTTCTCCTCACCTCAGTCTTAAAGGAACCCCTTCATTCTGAGATTGAACCTTTTATCATAGTCTGTCCCAAGAGAGGACAGAGGAGCAAAGGTTGGAGCTGAGGGAGTGAAGTAAAAGGGGATGGAATGAAGATGGCATGAAATGGAAGGAAGAGGTGAAAGTCAAAGGGTAGAGATGAGTAAGGTGGAATGAGAGAACAAGGAAAAAATGCAGAGATGAGGGCTCGGGGGTATCCTCAGGGCAAGGGCAAAGAGAGAGTAAAAATGGGACACTAGGGAATGGAATGAAGATCAGGAATGTTAACTGTAACAACTACATAAATTTTACTCTGATTTCATATTGATAACATATACATATTTATATTTCTCTCCAACTCAGTCTGTATTTTTGGGATAGGTAGCACTGGTAAGGCAATATTCAGAGAAGCGGCATTTGGCTGGGCAATATTTGGTCGAATTCAGAAGCTTGCAGAACAGAAAAAATCCTTTCTGTTCTGTGTGTCTGTTTTAAGTACCTAAAACCTAACTTAATTTGTTGTCTTTTAGCCCAAGGTCTGGAGGCTGTGGCAACATAAGAGAATATCTAAATTACAGTTACTAGTGGTATTCCGCAAGGATCTGTTTTGGGACCATTGCTGTTTGTCATTTTTATAAATGACCTGGAGGAGGGGCTAGAAGGTTGGGTGAGCAAGTTTGCGGATGATACAAAAGTCGGAGGAGTTGTAGACAGTGAGGAAGGATGTGGCAGGTTACAACGGGATATAGATAAGCTGCAGAGCTGGGCAGAAAGGTGGCAAATGGAGTTCAATGTGGGTAAGTGTGAGGTGATTCACTTTGGTATGAGTAACAAAAAGATGGGGTACTGGGCTAATGGTCGGATAATTGGTAGTGTAGATGAGCAGAGGGATCTTGGTGTCCATGAACACAGATCTCTGAAAGTTGCCACCCAAGTAAATAGTGCGGTGAAGAAGGCATATGGCGTACTGGCTTTTATTGGTAGAGGAATTGAGTTCCGGAGTCCTGAAGTCATGTTGCAGTTGTATAAGACTCTGGTGCGGCCGCATC
The DNA here is from genome assembly GCF_047496795.1 of Chiloscyllium punctatum. NCBI lineage: Eukaryota > Metazoa > Chordata > Chondrichthyes > Orectolobiformes > Hemiscylliidae > Chiloscyllium > Chiloscyllium punctatum. Next base: position 30,179,761 of record NC_092745.1, read on the forward strand.
TGGAGTATTGTGTGCAGTTTTGGTCGCCATACTATAGGAAGGATGGGGAGGCACTGGAACGGGTGCAGAGGAGGTTTACCAAGATGTTGCCTGGTATGGTAGGAAGATCGTATGAGGAAAGGCTGAGGCACTTGGGGCTGTTTTCATTGGAGAAAAGAAGGTTTAGGGGTGACTTAATAGAGGTGTACAAAATGATTAGGGGTTTAGATAGGGTTGACCATGAGAACCTTTTGCCATGTATGAAGTCAGCTATTACGAGGGGGCATAGCTTTAAATTAAGGGGTGGTAGGTATAGGACAGATGTTAGAACATAGAACATAGAAGAATACAGCGCAGTACAGGCCCTTCGGCCCTCGATGTTGCGCCGATCAAAGCCCACCTAACCTACACTAACCCACTATCCTCCATATACCTATCCAATGCCCGCTTAAATACCCATAAAGAGGGAGAGTCCACCACTGCTACTGGCAGGGCATTCCATGAACTTACGACTCGCTGAGTGAAGAACCTACCCCTAACAGCAGTCCTATATCTACCCCCCCTTAATTTAAAGCTATGCCCCCTTCTAATAGCTGACTCCATACGTGGAAAAAGGTTCTCACTGTCAACCCTATCTAACCCCCTAATCATCTTGTATACCTCTATCAAGTCACCCCTAAACCTTCTTTTCTCCAATGAAAACAACCCCAAGTGCCTCAGCCTTTCCTCATAGGATCTTCCTACCATACCAGGCAACATCCTGGTAAACTTCCTCTGCACCCGTTCCAGTGCCTCCACATCCTTCCTATAGTATGGCGACCAAAACTGCACACAATATTCCAGATGCGGCAGCACCAGAGTCTTATACAACTGCAGCATGACCTCAGGACTCCGGAACTCAATTCCTCTACCAATAAAAGCCAGTACACCATATGCCTTCTTCACTGCACTATTTACCTGGGTGGCAACTTTCAGAGATCTGTGTACATGGACACCAAGATCCCTCTGCTCTTCCACACTACCAAGTATCCGACCATTAGCCCAGTACCCCATCTTTTTATTACTCTTACCAAAGTGAATCACCTCACACTTAGCTACATTGAACTCCATTTGCCACCTTTCTGCCCAGCTCTGCAGCTTCTCTATATCCCGTTGTAACCTGCCATATCCTTCCTCACTGTCTACAACTCCTCCGACTTTCGTATCATCCGCAAACTTGCTCACCCAACCTTCTAACCCTTCCTCCAGGTCATTTATAAAAATGACAAACAGCAATGGTCCCAAAACAGATCCTTGCGGAACACCGCTAGTGACAGCACTCCAAGATGAACCTTTGCCATCAACTACTACCCTCTGTCTTCTTCCAGCCAGCCAATTCCTAATCCAAACCTCCAACTCACCCTCAATGCCATATCTCTGTATTTTCTGCAGTAGCCTACCATGAGGGACCTTATCAAATGCCTTACTAAAATCCATATATACCACATCTACCGCTTTCCCCTCATCTACCTCCTTAGTCACCTTCTCAAAGAATTCAATAAGGTTTGTGAGGCACGACCTGCCCTTCACAAAACCATGCTGACTATCCTTGATCACATTATTCTTATCCAGATGTGCATAAATCCTATCCCTTAGGGGTAGGTTCTTTACTCAGCGAGTCGTGAGTTCATGGAATGCCCTGCCAGTAGCAATGGTGGACTCCCCCTCTTTATGGGCATTTAAACGGGCATTGAATAGGCATATGGAGGATAGTGGGCTAGTGTAGGTCAGGTGGGCTTGGATCGGCGCAACATCGAGGGCCAAAGGGCCTGTACTGCGCTGTATCGTTTCTATGTTTCTATGTTTTCTACTGCTCAATATTGTATTTCTTCCCCAACCACCCTTTCAGGCAGTGAATTCCAGATTCCCAGTTTCCTCTGAGTGAATAAATTATCTTCAACTCTCCTCTGAACCTTCGCTGCTGCAAGGAAAATATCCCCAGCTAATCCAATCCCTTCTCATAGTTCAGACTCTCTCTAGCCCAGGCAACATCCTGGTAAATCTCTGCACTCTCTCTAGTATAGTCACATTCTTCCAATAATGGAGTGACCAAAATGTCATAGGGTTGTGGCCTTTAGTCAGCTGGGTAGTATTTGGAAGGATGTGGTTTGGAGGGATATTATCTGAAGGATGTTAATTCAGGCAGTGTTTGGAGGAACATTATCTGAAGGGTCTTATTTAGGGTAGCATTTGGAGGGGCTTTACTCACATGGTTATCATCTCAGGCAGTATTTGGAAGAGCATTATCTGAAGGGTGTTATCTCAGGCAATACTTGCAGGGGCATTATCTGGAGGGTCATATTTAGGGCAGTATTTGGACAGGCTTTACTCACAGACATAATCTGGGAGGGTCTTATTGAGAGCAGCATTGCTCACATGGTTATTATCTCAGGCAGTACTTGGGGGGGGGGCATTATCTGAAGGGTAGTAGCTCAGACAATACTTGGAGAGGTGTTACCCACAGAAGTATTATCTGAAAGGTCTTATTTGAGGCAGTATTTGGAGGGACTTTACTCACAGGCTGGTGATCAGGAGGTAGTTATTCTGATAAGATTACACAGCTGCCTGCCTGTTGAAGATGTCTGTCTGTGGCCCTCCCTCTGTCCCTCTCTCACCTGTTCATCCTCCTGCATGGAGGCGGCGAGTGGGAGGCCGTCCGCCACCCGGGCGATCATCGTCAGGAGAACCATGGCAGCAGCAGCCGGAGCGGGGCTCAGGCTGGGCCCCGGCCTCAGGTCGCTGCGGGACTTCGCGCTCGCTCACTCTCAGGACGGTGCCTTGGCCTTCTCCACTCCCCCCCCCAGGCCGATTAAGCCCCAGTTTCCGCTTGTGTCACCCTTTACCAGTCCGGGTGTCCGCCCACTCCCCGGCATTCGGGCCCCGCCCCCGCGGCCGGGGCCCGCGTCCAAACCCCGCCCCCCCGCGTTCAGGCCCCGCCCCCGCGGCCAGGGGCCCGCGTCCAAACTCCGCCCCCCTCCGCGTTCAGGCCCCGTCCAAACTCCGCCTCCCCCGCATTCAGGCCCCGCCCCCGCGGCAAGGGGCCCGCGTCCAAACTCCGCCCCCCCGCATTCAGGCCCCGCCCCCGAGGCCGGGGCCCGCGTCCAAACTCCGCCCCCCTCCGCGTTCAGGCCCCGCCCCCGCGGCCAGGAGCCCGCGTCCAAGCCCCGCCCCTCCCCCAGGCCCCGCCCCCGCGCTCACGCACCGCCCCCGCGCTCAGGCAACCCTCCGACGCGCGCGCAGGCTCCGCTCTGTCCGGAAGCTCCTCTCCAGTTCCGCGTCACGCGCGCTCCCCCTAACGGCGAGAAGTGATCACACAAGCCGGGCACGGGGGGAGGGAGGGGGGAATATACCGGGCACAGCAATATCCCACACATGGCACAGCAAGATCCCGCAGCTGGCACAGCTGGATCCCAAACCTGGCGCAACAAGATCACACCTTACACAGCAAGTTCCCACACCTTACACAGCAAGATCCCGCACCTTGCACAGCAAGATCCCACACCGGACACAGCAAGATCCCGCACCTGGCACAGCAAGGTCCCGCACCTTGCACAGCAAGATCCCGCACCTGGCACAGCAAGACCTCGCACCTGGCACGTTAAGATCCCTCACATGGCACAGCAAGATCCCACACCTGGCACAACAAGATCCCGCACCTCGCACGGCAAGATCCCACACCGGGCACAGCAAGATCCTGCACCTGGCACAGCAAGATCCCGCACCTTGCAGAGTAAGATCCCATATCGGGCACAGCAAGATCCTGCACCTGGCAAAGCAAGATCCCACACTTGCCACAGCAAGATCCCGCACCTTGCTCAGCGAGATCCCATACCTGGCACAGCAAGATCCTGCACCTTGCACAGCAAGATCCCACACCTGGCACAGCAAGATCCCGCAACTTGCAGAGTAAGATTCCATATCGGGCACAGCAAGATCCTGCACCTGGCAAAGCAAGATCCCACACTTGCCACAGCAAGATCCCGCAATTTGCTCAGCGAGATCCCACACCTGGCACAGCAAGATCCCGCACCGGGCACAGCAAGATTCTGCACTTTGCACAGCAAGATCCCGCACCTGCACGGCAAGATCCCGCACCTGGCACGGCATGATCCCTCACCTGGCACGGCAAGATCCCTCATCTGGAACAGCAAGATCCCACACCTGACACAGCAAGACCACACACCTTGCACAGCAAGACCCCACACCTTGCACAGCCAGATCGCACACCTGGCACAGCAAGATCACACAAATGGCACAGCAAGATCACACACATGGCACAGCTAGACCCCACACCTTGCACAGCAAGACCCCACACCTTGCACAACCAGATCACACACCTGGCACAGCAAGATCCCGCGCCTTGCACAGCAAGATCCCACACTAGGCACGGCAAGATCCCAGAATCTGGTCAAGCAGGCAAGATAAAAAGAGAGCCCGCGCTCAGCATCGCGGCACGGTGCTGCAAGCTGACGGGGGTCGGCACATCGGGAATCCCACACCCGGCAAAACAAGACCCACCCCGTCCCCTGGGACTCGGCACAGATTCCTGATGAAGGGCTTTTGCCCGAAACGTCGATTTCGCTGCTCCTTGGATGCTGCCTGACCCTGCTGTGCTCTTCCAGCACCACTAATCCAGAGACAGCGGGAACCCCACAATCAGCGCAGCAATATTCCACAGCCGGCGTGCACAGTCCCGGCGTCGGGAAATCTCCACAGGAGGATCCCCAGAAGGCGAGAGAGGCTGCATCCTCTCCCACAGCCGAGGATCCGAGTTCCCACAGCCCGGCACAGGAAAAGGATCCCGCAAACGCTGCAGGCAAATCGATGAAGCTCACCACGTAGCAATTATCCCTAAACCTTGTGCAGGGAGACACAGTGTGATCCCACTGCCCGGCACTAGGAGGTCCCACGGCCAAAAACAGGGAAATCTCACAGACAGCAGGTTGAGATCCCTCAACCCCAGCACAGGATGATCGCACATCCCGCAGAACTTGACCCGAAACCCAGCACAGGGAGATCCAACAAGCCACCCAGCATGACCGACAAATCAGGCAGCTCTGGCAGCAGGTTACAAAAAGGTCCCCCCGCAGCCTCACACGGCAAGATTCTCACTCCAAGCACAGCAAGATCCCAGAGGCTGCAACCGTGAGATACCGCACCGGCAGAGGAAGATGCCAGAACCCGCACAACGGGATCACACGTGGTTAGTTAGTTTGCTGTTGACACCAAAAAAAAACCAGTGGTGGAGTGGACAGGGAAAAAGATTAGCTCAGAGGACAACGGGACCTTGAGCAGATGAGTCAATGGACGGAGGTGCTCAGTACAGTTTAATTGAGAAAATATGTGAGGTGTTGCAATTTGGTAAGGCAAACCAGGGCAGAACTAACACAGTAATGGTAAGACCCTGGGGAGCGTTGCTGAACAAAGAGACCAAGGGCGTATAGTTCCTTGAAAGCGGAGTTGGAGGTAGACTGGTGAAGAACGCACTTGGCACACTTGCCTTCACCAGTCAGATCATTGAGTTTCGGAGTAGAGACGCCATGCTGTGGCTGGAGAGGACATTAGCGAGGCCACTTTTAAAATACTGGGCACCCTTCCAAAGGAAGGATGTTGTTAAAACTTGAGAGGGTGCAGAAAAGATTGATCAGAATGTTGCCAGGACTGGAGGGCTTGAGTTATCAGGAGAGGCTGAATAGGCTGGGTCTTTTTTCCCTGGACTGTCGAAAGCTGAGGGTTGATCTTCCAGAGGTTTATGAAATCATGAGGGACATGGATAGGTGAACAGCCAAGGTATTTTTTTCCTGGTGTGGGCGAATCCAAAACTAGAGGGCATAGATCTCGGGTGAGAGGGGAAAAATTTAAAAAGGAGTTGATGGGTTACTTTTTCACACAACTGTGAATGACATGAGCTGGTAGAGCCTGGTACAATTATAACTTTTAAAAAGGCATCTAGATGGGTATATAGGAATGGTTTAGAAAGATATGGGCTAAATAATGGCAGTGGGACTAGGTCAGATGAGGATGTCTGGTTGGCGTGAACGATTTGAACCGAAGGGTCTGTTTCCATGCTGTGTGACTTGCACTTAGACATCCCCATCCCAGTACAGCAAGGGCCCATTCCATAAGCTAACATGATAATGCATGCTCAATATTGCAAGAACCCATGAAACAAGGCACCTCAACGACCCACGCAAGAGGCAGAAAGAGTTTGCACTTGGCACAGGAAAATCACACAGCCTGACGCAGCGAGATCCCAGAAGCAGCACTGGTACATCCTGTACTGAGCTCAAGGAGAGCACACATTCTGTACAGTGAGATCTCATGACCAGTACTGTGTTATCCCCCAGATTCCAGCACGGGAAGGTCCCGTGCCAGGCCATAAGGAGATGCCACATAGGCAGAAAGGATTTGACACTGGCAGTGGGAGATCCGATACACTCAGTCCAGCACAACCACCACAAGGAGATCCCACAAACGGCCAAGGGATATGATCCAGACTTTGGTGATAATCTATGCCTTTCCTCCTATTTAAAGTTTGAATTCTCTCATTTTTTTTTGCTCATGAGCAAGGAATTGACCATCCTTTCCCATTGCTGTCTCATACAAGTCTGAAGTCAGATGTGGCTCCTCTCCTTACAGCCCAATGTATGCTGGTGAGTTAAAAACAAAAAATGTTACTGTTGTCTCTCACACACACTGACACTGACTCGTCACCAGTTCTGATGTACAAGGGTCCAGTCAGAATTAAAGAACATATGAACTTCCTTTACAGGGAGGCTTTGTTCCGAAGTTTGCACTCTGGAAAAAACCAAAGCAAGTTAGAATAATCCCACAAATATTGGCAGTGCTCATGTGGCTCACCCAACATAACATAACCGTGGGCGGAACGGTGGCCCAGTGATTAGCATTGCTGCCTCACAGCACCAGGGACCCAGGTTTGATCCCTGTCTCAGGCGACTGTCTGTGTGGAGTTTGCACATTCTCCCTGTGTCTGTATGGGTTATCTCCGGATGCTCCGGTTTCCTCCCACAATCCAAAAATGTGCAGGTCAGGTGAATTGGCCATAGTGTTAGGTGCATTAGTCAGGGGTAAATATAGGGTAGGGGGATGGGTCTGGGTGGGTTGCTCTTTGGAGGGTCGGTGTAGAGTAGACTATCTTATCTAATCATATAACAGTCAGATTGATAAAGGGATGTCATGCATTTGGATTTCCAGAAATCATTCCAAAAAGTGTCATGTAAAAGATGAAGGTAGGAAATCACAGCATTGGGCTAATGTATTAACACAGAATTCAGTTTAATTCACTCTTGAAAGCTGGGCCAACATTTATTGCCCTCTCCTGTTCTTCCTTAAACTACTGTAGTCCATGTGATGTAGGTTGAGACATAATGCCCTAAGGGAGGGAATATCAGGATTTTGACAAAATGACACTGAAGGTACAGAGATATATTTGCAAGTCAGGATGATGTGTGGCTTTGTAGAATCATAGAATCCCCACAGTGTGTAAACAAGCCATTTGGCCCAACAAGTCCATACCAACCCATCGAAGAGTGACCCACTCAGATCCGTTCCCCTACCCCATTACTCTACATTTACCCCTGACGAATGCACTGACCCTCACATCCCTGAACACAATGGGCAATTGAGCATGGCCAATTCATCTAACCTACACATCTTTGCATTGTGGGAAGAAATCGGAGCACCCGGAGGAAACCCACGCAGACACGGGGAGAATGTGCAAACTGCACAGAGTCGTCTGAGGTTGGAGTCGAACCCGGGTACCTGGGTCTGTGAAGCAGCAGTGCTTGAAGGGGAACTTGTCTTGGTGGTGTCCTCATTAAACGTTGCCCTTGTCCTTCTACATAGAAGTGGTCTTGGGTTTGGAAGGTTTGGTGAAACATTGGTGAATTTCTGCAGTGTATCTTGTAAATAGTACTGAGCATTAGTGCTGAGCATTAGTAAGAGTAATAGCATTAGTAGCAGAGGGAGTGAATGTTTGTGGATATGGTGCCAATCAAACAGATTGCTTTGTCCTGCGTAATGTCAAGCTTCTTGAGCAGCAGCCATCCAGGCACATGTTCTATCACATCCCTGACTTGTGCCTTGTAGATGGTGGACAAGGAGTCAGCAGGTGAGTCAGTTGCAGTAGGATTCCCAGCCTCTGATCTGCACTTGTAGCCATTATATTTACATGACAAGTCCAGTTGAGTTTCCCCCATGATGTTGATAAAGGGGGATTCTGAAATGGTATCACCATTGAATATCAAAGGATGGTAGTTAGATTATTTCTTATTGTAGATCAGAAGACCACAAGACCATCAGAGTTTGATGAGATTTGCCATGGTAGGTTTATTCAGAAAGTAAGAACATAGAACATAGAACATAGAACATTACAGCGCAGTACAGGCCCTTCGGCCCTCAATGTTGCGCCGCCCTGTCATACTAATCTGAAGCCCATCACACCTACACTATTCCATGTACGTCCATATGTCTGTCCAATGACGACTTAAATGCACTTAAACTTGGCGAATCTACTACCATTGCAGGCAAAACATTCCATACCCTTACTACTCTCTGATTAAAGAAACATCTGTTTTATACCTATCCCCTCTCACTTTAAAATTGTGTCACCTCATGCTTGCCGTCCCCATCCTTGGAAAAAGGCTCTCCCTGTCCACCCTATCTAACCCTCTGATTATCTTGTATGTCTCTATTAAGACACCTCTCAACCTGCTTTTCTCGAATGAGAACAGCCTCAAATCCCTCAGCCTTTCCTAATAAGACATTCTCTCCAACATCCTAGTAAATCTCCTCTGCACCCTTTGGAAAGCTTCCACATCCTCCTTATAATGCGGTGACCAGAACTGTACACAATACTCCAAGTGTGGCCGTACCAGAGCTTTGTACAGCTGTAGCATAACCTCCTGGTTCCGGAACTCAATCCCTCTATTAATAAGGGCCAAAACACTGTATGCCTTCTTGACAACCCTGTCAATCTGGGTGGCAACTTTCAGGGATCTGTGTATGTGAACATCGAGATCTCTCTGCTCATCTGCACTCCCAAGAATCTTACCATTGGCCCAGTACTTTGCATTCCGATTACTCCATCCAAAGTGTATCACTTCACACTTGTCCACATTAAACTCCATTTGCCACCTCTCAGCCCAGCTCTGCATCCTATCTATGTCTCTTTGCAACCTACTACATCCTTCGTCACTATCCACAACTCCACCGACCTTAGTGTCGTCCAAAAATTTACTGACCCACCCTTCTAAGCCCTCATCCAGGTCATTTATAAAAATGATGAACAGCAGTGGACCCAACACCGACCCTTGCGGTACGCCGCTAGTAACTGGACACCAAGATGAACATGTTCCATCAACTACAACCCTCTGTTTTCTTTCAGCAAGCCAATTACTGATCCAAACTGCTATGTCTCCCATAATCCCATTCCTCTACATTTTGTGCAATAGCCTACTGTGGGGAACCTTATCGAATGCCTTGCTGAAATCCATGTACACCACATCAACCAGTTTACTCTCATCTACCTGTTTGGTCACTTAGTCAAAAAAGTCAATAAGATTCGTTAGGCACGACCTACCCTTCACAAAACCGTGCTGACTGTCCCTGATCAGATTATTCTTTTCTAGATGGTGATAAATCCTATCTCTTATAACCTTTTACAACACTTTACCAACAACTGAAGTGAGACTCACTGTCTGTAATTACCAGGGTTGTCTCTACTACCCTTTTTAAACAAGGGAACCACATTTGTTATCCTCCAGTCCTCAGGCACCATTCCTGGAGACAATGATGATATGAAGATCAATGTCAAAGGCTCAGCAATCTCTTCCCTTGCTTCCCAGAGGATCCTAGGGTAGATCCCATCCGGCCCAGGAGACTTGTATGTTTTCACACTCTGCAGTATTTCTAATACCTCTTCCTTGTGAACCTCAATCTCTTCTAGTCTCAATGCAAGCATCTCTGTATCTTCCTCGCCAACATTTTCATTTTCGAGAGTGAACACTGTTGAAAAATATTTAATTAGTGCTTCCCCGATCTCCTCTGACTCCACACACAACTTCCTTCCATTATTATTCTTGATTGGCCTAAATTTAACTCTCGTCATTCTTTTATTCCTTAGAGTTAACCCTGATCCTATCCACCAACAGCTTTACTATCAACTACTACCTTCTGTCTCCTTCCAGCCAGCCAATTCCTAATCCAAACCTCTAATGCACCCTCAATGCCATACCTCTGTAATTTTTGCAGTAGCCTACCATGGGGTACCTTATCGAACGCCATGCTAAAATCCATATACACCACATCTACTGCTTTACCCTTGTCCACTTCCTTGGTCACCTTCTCAAAGAACTCAATAAGGTTTGTGAGGCACGACCTGCCCTTCACAAAACCATGCTGACTATCCTTGATCACATTATTCCTATCCAGATGTTCATAAATCCTATCCCTTACAATTCTCTCTAAGACTTTGCCCACAACAGAAGTGAGACTCACTGGCCTATAGTTACTAGGGCTGTCCCTACTCCCCTTCTTGAACAAGGGGACCACATTCGCTATCCTCCAGTCTTCTGGCACTATTCCTGTAGACAACGACGACATAAAAATCAAGGCCAATGGCTCCACTATCTCCTCCCTAGCTTCCCAGAGAATCCTAGGATAAATGCCATCAGGCCCAGGGGACTTATCTATTTTCATCCTTTCCAGTATTACCCGGACCTCTTCCCTACATACCTCAAAGCCATCCATTCTAATCACTTGTGACTAAATATTCACATCAGCAACAATGTCCTGTTCCTGAGTGAATACTGACGAAAAGTATTGATTTAGTGTCTCTCCAATCTCCTCTGCCTCCACACACAACTTCCCACTACTATCCTTGACTAGACCGATACCTACCCTAGTCATCCTTGTATTCCTGACATACCTATAGAAAGCCTTTGGATTTTCCCTAATCCTATCAACCAAGGACTTTTCATGCCCCCTTCTCGCTGCTCTTAGCTCTCTCTTTAGATCCTTCCTGGCTACCTTATAACTCTCAATCGCCCCAACTGAACCTTCACGCCTCATCTTTACATAGGCCGCCCTCTTCCCTTTCACAAGGGATTCCAATTCCTTATTAAACCACGGCTCCCTCACAAGACCCTTTACTCCCTGCCTGACTGGTACATACTTACCAAGGACACCCATTAGCTGCTCCTTGAACAATCCCCACATATCATTTGTGTCCTTCCCTTGAAGCCTATTTTTCCAATCCACACATCCTAAGTCATGCCTCACCGCATCATAATTTCCCTGCCCCCAGCTATAACTCCTGCCCTGCAGTGCACACTTATCCCTCTCCATCACTAGAGTAAAAGTCACTGAGTTGTGGTCACTGTGCCCGAAGTGCTCACCTACCTCCAAGTCTAACACCTGGCATGGTTCATTACCTAGAACCAAATCCAGTATGGCCTCACCTCTTGTTGGTCTGTCTACATAATGTGTCAGGAAACCCTCCTGCACACATTGGACAAACACCGACCCATCTAACGAACTCGAGCTATAGCTTTCCCAGTCAATATCTGGGAAGTTAAAGTCCCCCATAACAACCACCCTACTACTTTCACTCTTCTCCTGAATCATCCTTGCAATACTTTCCTCTCCGTCTCTCAGACTATTAGGAGGCCTGTAGAAAACTCCTAACAGGGTGACCTCACCTTTCCTATTTCTAACCTCCGCCCAAACTACCTCAGATGGCAAGTCTTCCTCCATCACCCTTTCTACTGCTGTAATACTATCCTTGACAAGCAATGCCACACCTCCCCCTCTTTTACCCCCAGCTCTGACCCTACTAAAACATTTAAACCCTGGAACCTGCAACAGCCATTCCTGTCCCTGTTCTACCCACATCTCTAAGTCCCAGGTACCAACCCACGCTGCAAGTTCACCTACCTTATTTCTTATACTTCTGGCATTGAAGCCACCTTCAAGCCACCTTCCTGTTTACCGGCACCCTCCTTCAAGATCGATGCCTTGTAATTTCCCTTCCACAGCTGTAACTCTTGCTTGGTGGAGTACACCTATCCCATTCCATCACAAAAGTAAACCTGACAGAATTGTGATCACTGACACCAAAGTGCTCACCTACTTCCAAATCTAACACCTGGCCAGGCTCGTTACCCAGTACTATCGTTGACCCTTATTGGCCTGTCTACATACTGTGTCAGGAAGCCCTCCTGCACACACTGGACAAAAACTGACCCATCTATAGTACTCATACTGTAGTGATCCCAGTCAATATTTGGGTAGTTGAAGTCCCCCATGACAACTACCCTGCCTCTCTCACTTCTACCAAGAATCATCTTTGCTATCGTTCCTCTACATCTCTGGGACTGTTCGGAGGCCTATAGAAAACTCCCAGCATGGTGACTTTTCCTTTCCTGTTTCTAACCTCAGCCCATACTACCTCAGTTAACAAGTCCCCAAACATCATTTCTACAACTGTAATATTGTCCCTGATCAACAATGCCACACGTGCCCCTCTTTTACCATCTTCTCTGTTCTTACTGAAGCATCTGAATGCCGGAAACTGCAATAACCATTCCTGTCCCTGCTCTATCCATGTCTCTGTAATGGCCACAACATTGAAGTCCCAGGTATCAAACCGCGATGCCAGTTCACCCACTTTATTTCGGATGCACCTCACATTGAAGTACACACACATCAAACCAGGTTCTCGCTTGCCAGTGTCAGATACTTGATTTTGGAACTCCCTACTCTCATCCCCTTCTCTACCTGTCCTACAATTTTGGTTCGCATCCCCCTGCTGTATTAGTTTAAATCCACCTTAATACCTTTAGCGAATGTCCCACCCAGGATATTGGTACCCCCCTGGTTTAGATGAAGACCATCCTGCTTGTAGAGGTCCCACCTACCCCAGAAAGAGCTCCAATTATCCAAAAACCCGAAACCTTCTCTCCTGCACCATCCCTGTAGCCACCTGTTCAACTCCTTTCCCTCCATATTCCTCACCTCACTAGCATGTGGCACAGGCAGCAAACCAGAGAAAACAACTCTGTTTGTCCTAGCTCTAAGCTTCCATCCTAGCTCCCTGAATTTCTGCCTCAAGTCTCCATCTCTCTTCCGACATATGTTGTTGGTGCCAATGTGGACCACGACTTGGGGCTGCTCTTCCTCCCCCCGAAGAATCCTAGAAACACGATCAGAGACATCGCGGACCCTGGCACCCAGGAGACAACACACCAACCGTGAATCACTCTCGTCCCCAGAGAACCTCCTATTTGTCCCCCTAACTATCGAGTCCCCAATGACTACTGCTCTGCTCCTCTTTCCCCTTCCCTTCTGAGCAGTAGGTGCCCCACTGCTTTCCCCTGGTAGGTCATCCCCCCCAACAGTATCCAAAACGGTATACTTATTGTTGAGGGGAATGGCCACTGGGGATCCCTGCACTGCCTGCCAGTTCCCTTTCTGTCCCCTAACTGTCACCCATCTGTCTTTTTCTTTTATCTGGGGAGTGACTACCTCTCTGTAAGTCCTGTCAATAACCCCCTCTGCCTCCCGAATAATCCGAAGTTCATCCAACATCAGCTCCAGTTCCCTAACACGGTTTTCGAGGAGCTGGAGTTGGGTGCACTTCCCACAGATGTAATCAGCAGGGACACTAGTGGTGACCCTTACTTCCCACATTCTGCAAGAGGAACATTCCACTGCCCTAAACTCCATTCCCAGTATTCTAACTCCCAAGGTGACCACTAACAAAAAGGACTAGGAAATAAACTAGTTACCGTACCTTGTCAATTTGGCTCCCACAACTTTTTTTAGGTTAGAGGAGGAGGATGGGTGGGAGACACTACCCGAGTAGTGTCTCCCACCCATCCTCCTCCTCTAACCTAAAAAAAAGTTTCCTACCCGAGTAGTGTCTCGGGTAACGCAACCACGCAAATATAAACTGTTCTACTTATCCTTCCCAGAAGTCCTTTGCTCGCTCCTCCATCGCTGGCCTGAAGGTAAGAAGTTTAAATATTCTTACCGGCCTTCCCGACAATCACCTTAGACTTACGTCACTTCCTTCCGGCTCCCGCATCTCATTGCTCCGAAATGTTGATGATATTAATGTGGGAGGTGGGGGGTGGAGTTGGAGAATGATAAACAATGTTGTGGATGACACAACGATAGGCCGGATGGGTCATGGTGAGGAGGAATGTGTTCGGTCACAGGAGGGTACAAACTGATTGTTGAGATGGTCAGATCAATGACCAACAAAAGTTAGCACTGAAAGGTGTGAGATGCTGCACTTTGGAAGAAGTAACAAGACAAGAGAGAACTCAAACCATGAAGATAGATTAGTCTTGCTTTTGGAGCAGAGAAGGGTGAGGGGTGAACCTGACAGAGGTGTATAAGAGCATGAGAGGTATGCGTACAGTGAACAGACAACAGTTGCTCCCCTTAATCAAAGGGTCAAAAACAAAGGACACATGTTTGAAGCGAAAGAGAAGATATTGAGAGAGGATTTGGGGAATCTGTTTTGAGCCTAGAGGATGGTTTGTGTTCACTAAGGTGACCTCACAAACTTTATAAAGCACTAGCATTAGCACTGGATGGTGCAATCTCGATTGGCCTTGTCTTTATACATGATTCCATGTAGTGGCAGCCATGAAAGCTCTGATACATTCTGAAGCACCAACCAACGGTACTTGTTGGTTTGTTCTGGCGAACTGTGCTCAGTAAGTGGCGAGATAACAAATCAACACCATTCCATTGAGTATCAGCACTGACTGAACCTAGGACAGCCCAGCCATCTCTGAAAACATCCAGGATAATTCACATGCTCAGTGCAAGCATCGTCCATCAAAAACAATAACATAATTCCAACTGTTTGACACCATTATTTTAAGGACACCAATGACATAGACACAGACTTTCCTTCATTACTATATAGACTTGTATCTGTAAGGTTGCTATTTCTCAGAAAAATAATAAACGCCATCCTGTATGTTTGCTTTGACAATGAGTCAGTTTTCCTGTTTTCCTGCGAGCTGTTCATCACAGCATGACGGCTTGTGTAACACTCCATCCACCACCAGTAATATTTACTTCCAGCTAACCCAGCACATGAGATGCACTGCTGGCACTCCCTCCCACCAGCCACTTGGACGGACTAACATCAACTTGACTGGAACATCTCAAGGGCAATTAATGCTGATCTAGCTCCATTAAAATCCCAAATGAATTGAAACGACAATCGGATTTTCTATAATTATTGAAAAACGTAGAGTCTTTTTTTATTCATCTGATGAGTTTGCCACTGTCTTTATCGTTGTGTTATCTATGTCCACGAAACCATTTTGTACACACATTAAAAGAACAAAAAATGCTCAGGTCACAGATAGAGTCATAGAATCATAGAGATGTACAGCATAGAAACCGACCATTCAGTCTAACCTGTCCATGCCGACCAGATATCCCAACCCAATCTAGTCTCTCCTGCCAGCACCCAGCCCATATCCCTCCAAACCCTTCCTATTCATATACCCATCCAAATGCCTCTTAAATGTTGCATTGTACCAGCCTCCAACACTTCCTCTGGCAGCTCATTCCATACACGTACCATCCTCTGTGTGAAAACGTTGCCCCTGACGTCTTTTTTCTATCTTTCCCCTCTCACCCTAAACCTCTGCCCTCTAGTTTTGGACTCCCCGACCCCAGGGAAAAAAGTCTTTGTCTATTTACCCTATCCATGCCCCTCATAATTTTATAAACCTCTATAAGGTCACCCCTCAGCCTCCGACGCTGCAGGGAAAACAGCCTCAGCCTGTTCAGCTTCCCTCTGTAGCTCAGATCCTCCAACCCTGGCAACATCCTTGTCAATCTTTTCTGAACCATTTCAAGTTTCACAACATCTTTCTAATAGGAAGGAGACCAGAATTGCATGCAATATTCCAACAGTGGCCTAACCAATGTCCTGTACAGCTGCAACATGACCTCCCAACTCCTGTACTCAATACTCTGACCAATAAAGGAAAGCATACCAAACGCCTTCTTCACTATCCTATCTACCTGGGACTCCACTTTCAAGGAGCTATGAACCTGCAATCCAAGGTCTCTTTGTTCAGCAACATTCCCTAGAACCTTACCATTAAGTGTATCAGAAGACAATGCAGCTTTTAAGCAAAACCGGCCAGGGCATAGTAGGCTATAGGTCTTCAGGTAACTGGGAATAATGTACATTGGTGTTTTCTGGCTGGTGTAGATGCATTGGGCTGAAGGGCCTATTTATAAGCTGTATGACTATCACTTTAATTGTTGAAAACAAAGAATGTAGTCTCACTATTTTCACAGCTTGTGAGCATCAAGTGCTGAGGAATGCAATTTCCAAGGTCTCACAGCACACCGGCTTGAAGCTGTCAAATGGTTCAGAACCCTGTTTCTCTCTTTGTAACATACCTGTTAGTGTTCCTGCACCACAAGAATCCCTGGGGTTTATCACCATATTCTGAATAGAAATTACACATAGGCAACAGAATGCTGGCCTTGCTAACTAAACTCACCTCACAACAAGAACTGAAATGAATGAGCAGAATTGAAATTATCCATTCGACCCAATCTGATTTCTAAAGCAGTTTCAAGGCAGGCTTTCACTGTGCCCTATGCTCCTGACCTTTCTCCAATACCATGAAACCTCCCTGAGTGCTTTTAAGTGCTGTTTAAAAGTCACATATGGAAACCTGCGCCCAATAATCTGAAAGGAAATGTCTCCATGTTCATGAGAATCATCTCATAATTTTTTCAGCATCTAAATTCAACAGAAATGCAGAAACTACCATCAAGAGAAGTCACCAATACAGCTCCATCATGCGATAAGATCGTGGATGACCTGATTGTAACATCAATCACACATTCCTCCTTTGCCCTTACAATGTTAGTGCATCATTGTTAGTCAAGAATCGGACTGTGTCTGCCTTAGGAATATTCAATGTTTTATCCTCCATTGCTACCTGGGAAGAGAGTTTACAAATACTCGAAACTTTGAGAGGATCAAAACATCCAACATCTTCTTAACTGAGATAGCTTTCATAGTCCATCCACTCCTGATAAATCTCTCACACAAGCTGATATATTGTTTCAGAATTCAACTTGAAAAGAATACTTGGAAAATTCTGGGGTCACCAAGATCTCATGTTGTTCGCCTAAACTCCAGCAGATCCAGAGTCAGTCAGTTCAAGATTTCCACCTGAAATAAATGTTCCGCACAGGAGTCAGTTCAGTGAATCTTCTCTAGACTGATTTGCATGTCAGTATGACCATTGTTCTCTTGATGTGGTCTTGCCACTACTCTGCAAAACAGTAGAAAATCTTCCCTAATTTTGAATGTATTCTGTTTCAGAAAATGTCTACATTTATCTTACCTCCCTCACAACTTTATGCACACATAAAGTTTTTAAAAGGAGGCATGGGATACAGGGAAATCTGTCAGTCTGGATGGAGAATTGGCTCGGCCACAGAAGACAGAATGTGGTAGTAGATGGCAAGTATTCAGCGTGGAGTTCGGTGACCAGTGGTGCTCTGCAGGGATCTGTTCTGGGACCTCTGCTGTTTGTGATTTTTATAAATGACTTGGATGAGGAAGTGGAAGGATGGGTGAGTAAGTGCCGATAACACAAAGATTGGTGGAATTGTGGATAATGTGGAGGGCAGTTGGATGTTGCAACAGGACATTGACAAAAATGTAGAGCTTGGCTGAGAAGTGGCAGATGGAGTTCAACCTGTGAAATGATTCATTTTGGAAAGTCGAATTTGAATGCAGAATACAGGGTTAAAGGCAGGATTCTTGGCAATGTGGAGGAACAGAGGGATCTTGGGATCCACGTCCATAGATCCCTCAAACTTGCCTCCCAAGTTGATTGGGTTGTTAACAAGGCTTATGGTATGTTGGCTTTCATTAGCAGGGGAATTGAGTTTAGAAGCCGTGAGGTTATGCTGCAGCTCTGTAGAGCCCTGGTTAGACCACACTTGGAATATTGTGTTCAGTTCTGGTCACCTCATTATCGAAAACATGTGGAAACGTTAGGGAGGGTGGACTGTATGCTGTAGTGGACTGTATGCTGGATGGGAGGGCATGTCTTATGAAGAAAGGTTGAGGGAGCGAGGGGTTTTCTCATTGGAGAAAGTGAAGACTGCAGATGCTGGAGATCATAGTCGAAAAGCGTGGTGCTGGAAAAGCACAGCTGGTTAGGCAGCATGCGAGGAGCAGGAAAATCGACGATTCAGGTGTAAGCCTGATGAAGGGCATATGCCTGAAATGACGATTCTCTTGCTCTTTGAATGCTGCCTGATAGGCTGTGCTTTTCCAGCACCATGCTCTTCGATACTTTACTCATTGGAGCGAAGAAGGATGAGAGGTGACTTGATGATGCAAGATGATGAGAGGCATAGTTGAATAGATAGCCAGAAATTTTTTCCCAGGGCAGAAATGGATATCACAAGGAGGTATAACTTTAATGCGGTTGGAGGAAGGTTTAGCCGAGATGTCAGAGGTCAGTTCTTGATACAGAGAGTGGTGGGTTCATGGAACGCATGGCCAGCAGTAGTAGCAGAGACAGATATATTAGGGGCATCGAAGTGATTATTGAATAAGCACATGGATGATATTAAATGGAGGGTATGTCGGTTAGGTTGATGTAAGATACACAAGGACTGACGTTCTCTATGAGCTACACAGAGACTGCTGTTCTCTATAAGATACACAGGAACTGCTGTTCTCTCTCATATACACAGAGACTGCTGTTCTCTATAAGATACACAGGAACTGCTGTTCGCTCTCAGATACACAGGCCCTGCTGTTCTCCCTCAGATTCACGGACACTCTTGTTCTCCCTCTGATACACAGACACTGCTGTTCTCTCTCAGATACACAGCCACTGCTGTTCTCTCTCAGATACACAGCCACTGCTGTTCTCTCTCAGATACACAGCCACTGCTGTTCTATCTCAGATACACAGGCAATGCAGTTCTCCCTCAGATACACAGACACTACTGTTCTCTCTCAGATACACAGGCACTGCTGTTCTCTCTCAGATAACAGGCACTGCTGTTCTCCCTCAGATACACAGCCACTGCTGTTCTCTCTCAGATACACTGCCACTGCTGTTCTATCTCAGATATTAGACACTCCTGTTCTCTTGCATACACACATGACAGCGTTCATGTGGCTCACCACTTAACGGGACATTCTTCCAACATAATATGCCAGATATAACAATCAGATTGATGCCAGTAAATGTCATGTATTTGGATTTCCAGAAATCATTCCATAAAGTGATTGCCGCAGTAAGAGATTGCCGCACAAGATAGTAAATCATAGCATTGGGCTAATTAAACAGAATTCAGTTTAATTTACTCTTGAAAGTGAGGCCAACATTTATTACTCTGTCCAGCTGCCCTCGAGAAACAACACACTGAACTGAGAGAACAGATAGAGAAACAAAACACTGAACTGAGAGTACAGATAGAGAAACAACACACTGAACTGAGAGTACAGTTAGGGAAACAACACACTGACTGAGAGTACAGTTAGAGAAACAACACACTGAACTGAGAGTACAGATAGAGAAACAACAACCTGAACTGCGAGTACAGATCAAGAAACAACACAATTAACTGGTAGTACCGGTGCAGAAACAACACACTGAACTTTGAATATAGAAACAAAAGAAACACACTGAACTCATGAACTGCAAGTACAACACAGTGAACTGTGAGTACAGATAGACTAATAATGCACTGAACTTCATGTACAGATAGACAAACAAAACACTGAATTGAGAGGGCAGATAGAGAAACAACACATTGAACAGCGTGTACAGATCAGAAAAAACAAACTGATCTGAGAGTACAGATAGAGAAACAAAATACTGATCTTGGAGTACAGGTAGAGAAACAACACACTGAACTGAGAGTACTGCTAGAGAAACAATGCACTGAACTGAGGGCACAGATAGAAATAAAACTGAAATTTGTGTTACGACACAGAAGCAAAACACTGAAATGTGATTACAGATAGAGAAACGACAAACTGAACTGAGAGTGTAGATAGAGGAACAACACACTGAATGGAGAATGCAGATGGAGAAACAAAACACTGAACAGAGAGGGCAGTTAGAGAAAAAAGCACTGAACAGAGAAGGTAGATATAGAAACAACACACTGAACTGTGAGTACAGCTAGATAAACAAGACACTGAACTGCAAGTACTGATAGAGAAGCAACACACTGAACTGGGAGTACAGATGGAAACACAACACACTGAACTTTGAGTCGAGAAAAGAAAAAACACAGAACTGAGATCGCAGTTAGAGAAACAACTCCTGAACTGAGAGTACAGACAGAGAAATAAAATACTGAACTAAGATTAGAGATAGAGAAACAAAACTCTGAACTGAGATTAGAAATAGAGAAACAAAACACTGAACTGCGAGAACAGAAAGAGAACAAGACACTGAGCTGAGAGTGCAGTTTGAGGAAGAATACACTGAACTGCGAGTACAGATAGAGAAACAAATCATTGAACTGAGAGGACAGATAGAGAAACAACACACTGAACTGAGAGTACAGATAGAGAAACAAATCATTGAACTGAGAGGACAGATAGAGAAACAACACACTGAACTGAGAGTACAGATACAAAAACAACACAGTGAACTGAGTGTACAGATAGAGAAACAACACACTGAACTAAGAATGCATTTAGAGAAACAACCCACTGAACTGCGAGTACAGAAAACAAGACACTGAACTGGGAGTGCAGATCAAGTAAGAACACACTGAACCGCGAGTACAGCTAGAAAAAGAAAACACTGAACTGCAAATACAGATAGAGAAACAAAACACTGAACTGAGAGGACAGATACAGAAGCAATACACTGAACTGCGAGTACAGATTGAGAAAGAATACACTGAACTATGAGTAGAGATAGAGAAACAACACACTGATCTGAGAGTACAGATAAGCAACAACACGCTGAACTGAGTGCACAGATAGAGAAAGAAAACATGGAACTGACAGTACAGACAGAGAAACAACACACTGAAATGGGAGTACAGACAGTGGATCTAAACACTGAACTGAGAGGGCAGAGAGAGAAACAAAACACTGACCTGCAAGTACAGATAGAAAAACAACACACTGAAGTGCAAGAACAGATGAGAAACAACACACTAAACTGCGAGCACAGATACAGAAACAACACAGTGAAATGTGAGTACAGGTAGAGAAACAACACACTCAACAGTGAAGACAGCTACAGAAACAACACAGAGAAATTAGGGTACAGATGGAAAAAACAAGAGTTTGAACTGCGAATATAGACAGAGACAGAGACTTAACTGCGAGCACAGATAGAGAAACAACACACTGAATTGCAAGAACAGATCGAGAAACACCTCTCTGAATTGCGAGAACAGATAAAGAAAAAACACACTGAACTGAGAGTCTAGATAGAGAAACAACACACTGGACTGCGAGTAGAGTTAGAGAAACAACACACTGAACTGAGAGTACAGATAGAGAAACAACACACTGGACTGCGAGAACAGATAGAGAAACAACAAACTAACCTGAGTGTACACATAGAGAAACAACACATTCAATTGCAATAACAAATAGAGAAATAACACAGTGAACTGTGAGTACAGATAGAGAACCAACACACTCAACAGTGAAGACAGCTATAGAAACAACACAGAGAAATGAGGGTACAGATGGAGAAACAACATTCTGAACTGCGAATATAGATAGACAGTATACTGAACTGTGAGTACAGATAGAGAAACAACACACTAACCTGAGAGTCCAGAAAGAGAAACCTCACACAGAAGTGCGAGAACAGATAGAGAAACAACGTACTGAACTGCGAGAACAGATACTGAAACAAAACACTGAACTGAGAGGACAGATGCAGAAGCAATACACTGAAACTGTGAGTAGAGATAGAGAAACAACACACTGATCTGAGAGTACAGATAAGCAACACCATGCTAAACTGAGTGCACAGATAGAGAAAGAAAACATGGAACTGACAGTACAGACAGTGAAACAACACACTGAAATGGGAGTACAGACAATGGATCTAAACACTGAACTGAGAGAGCAGAGAGAGAAACAAATCACTGACCTGTGAGTACAGATAGAGAAACAACACACTAAACTGTGAGTACAGAGAAACAACATACTGAACAGTGAGAACAGCTATGGAAACAACACAGAGAAATGAGAGTACAGACAGAGAAACAACAGTCTGAACTGCGAAGATTGATAGAGACAATATACTGAACTGCAAGCACAGATAGAGAAACAACATACTGAGCTGAGAGTACAGATGGACAAACAACACAGAACTGTGAGCACAGACAGAGAAATAACACACTGATGAGGGTATCACAGCTACCGAAGCTTCCATTGTCGAGGAAGATCTGCCTACCGAGTCAGTATGGGTGGAAATTAGGAACAGCAAGGGAGCAGTCACCTCGTTAGGGGTTTACTACAGGCCCCCCAATAGCAGCAGGGAGATGGAAGAAAGCATAGGTCGGCAGATTTTGGAAAAGTGTGGACGTAGTAGGGTTGTTGTAATGGGTGACTTTAACTTTCCCAATATTGATTGGAACCTCCTTCGAGCAGAAGATTTGAATGGAGCTGTCTTTGTAAGGTATGTTCAGGAGGGTTTCCTAACTCAATACATTGACAGGCCAACGAGGGGAGAGGGGATTCTAGACTTAGTGCTCGGAAACGAGCTGCGGCAGGTATCAGATCTTGTGGTCGGAGAGCATTTTGGTGATAGTGACCACAACTGCCTCACATTGCTATGGAGAAGGAGAGGATTAGGCAAAATGGGAGGGTATTTAACTGGGGAAGAGGAAACTATGATGTGATTAGACATGAGTTAGGAAACATGGATTGGGGGCAAGTGTTCCATGGTAAAGGTACTATAGACATGTGGAGACTGTTTAAGGAACAGTTGTTGCAAGTGATGAATAAATATGTTCCTCTGAGACAGGCAAGAAGTGGTAAGATAAAGGAACCTTGGATGACGAGAGCGGTGGAGCTTCTCGTCAAAAGGAAGAAGGTAGCTTACATAAGGTGGAGGAAGCTAGGGTCAAGCTCAGCTCTACAGGATTACAGGCAGGCAAGGAAGGAGATTAAAAATGGTCTAAGGAGAGCCAGGAGGGGGCACGAGAAAGGATTAGCAGAACGGATTAGGGAAAACACAAAGGCATTTTACACTTATGTGAGGATGAAGAGAATGGTCAAAGAAAGAGTAGGGCCGATCAAGGATAGCATAGGGAACTTGTGTGTGGAGTCTGAGGAGGTAGGGGAGTTTTTTGCTTCTGTCTTTATGAAAGAAACAAACTTTGTAGTGAATGAAACCTTTGAAGAGCAGGTGTGCATGCTGAAATGGATAGAGATAGAGGAAGCTGATGTGCTGAAAATTTTGTCAAACATTAAGATTGACAGGCCCAGACCAGATCTGTCCTCGGCTGCTTTGGGAAACGAGAAATGCAATTGCTTCGCCACTTGCGAAGATCTTTTCATCCTCGTTCTTCACTGGAGTCATACCTGAGGACTGGAGGGAGGCAAATGTAATTCCTCTCTTCAAGAAAGGAAATAGGGAAATCCCCGGCAATTACAGACCAG
Organism: Chiloscyllium punctatum; assembly: GCF_047496795.1. Classification (NCBI taxonomy): domain Eukaryota; kingdom Metazoa; phylum Chordata; class Chondrichthyes; order Orectolobiformes; family Hemiscylliidae; genus Chiloscyllium; species Chiloscyllium punctatum. Next base: position 30,203,489 of record NC_092745.1, read on the forward strand.
TAAATCTCATGTCTGTCATCTGCAAGGCGTTAGAAAGGATTCTGAGGGATAGGACTTATGACCATCTGGAAGAGCATGGCTTGATTAAATGCAGTCAACACGGCTTTGTGAGGGGCAGGTCATGCCTCACAAACCTTATCGAGTTCTTTGAGGATGTAACTAGAAAAGTTGATGAGGGTCGAGCTGTGGATGTGGTGTATATGGACTTCAGCAAGGCATTTGATAAGGTTCCCCATGGTAGGCTCATTCAGAAGGCCAGGAGGAATGGGATTCAGGGGAACATAGCTGTCTGGATACAGAATTGGCTGGCCAACAGAAGACAGCGAGTGGTAGTAGAAGGAAAATATTCTGCCTGGAAGTCTGTGGTGAGTGGTGTTCCACAGGGGTCTGTCCTTGGGCCTCTATTGTTTGTAATTTTTATAAATGACTTGGATGAGGGGATTGAAGGATGGGTCAGCAAGTTTGCAGATGACACAAAAGTTGGAGGTGTCGTTGACAGTATAGAGGGCTGTTGTAGGCTGCAGCGGGACATTAACAGGATTCAAGATGAGCTGAGAGGTGGCAGATGGAGTTCAACCTGGGTAAATGCGAGGTGATGCATTTTGGAAGGGCGAATTTGAAAGCTGAGTACAGGATTAAGGATAGGATTCTTGGCAGTGTGGAGGAACAGAGTGTGCAGGTACATAGATCCCTTAAAATGGCTACCCAAGTGGACAGGGTTGTTAAGAAAGCATATGGTGTTTTGGCTTTCATTAACAGGGGGATTGAGTTTAAGAGTCGTGAGATCTTGTTGCAGCTCTATAAAACTTTGGTTAGACCGCACTTGGAAAACTGTGTCCAGTTCTGATCGCCCTATTATAAGAAAGAAGTGGATGCTTTGGAGAGGGTTCAGAGGAGGTTTACCAGGATGCTGCCTGGACTGGAGGGCTTATCTTATGAGGACAGGTCGACTGAGCTCGGACTTTTTTCATTGGAGAAAAAGAGGAGGAGAGGGGACCTAATTGAGGTATACAAGATAATGAGAGGCATAGATAGATTCGATAGCCAGAGGCTATTTCCCAGGGCAGACATGACATACATGAGGGGTCATAGTTTTAAGCTGGTTGGAGGAAAGTATAGAGGGGATGTCAGAGGCGGGTTCTTTACACAGAGAGTTGTGAGAGCATGAAATGCGTTGCCAGCAGCAGTTATGGAGGCAGGGTCATTGGGGACATTTAAGAGACTGCTGGACATGCATATGGTCACAGAAATTTGAGAGTGCATACATGAGGATCAGTGGTCGGCACAACATCGTGGGCTGAAGGGCCTGTTCTGTGCTGTACTGTTCTATGTTCTATGAAGTACAAGAACAGACAGAGAAACAACATGCGGAAACTGTGAGATCATATACAGAAACAATACACTGAACTGGAAGTACAGATGGCGAAAAACACACAGAATGAAATGTACAGATAGAGAAACAACAGACTGTACTGCAAGTACAGCTGAAGAAACAGCACACTGAAGTGAGAGAACAGATAGACAAAGAACACACTGAACTGCGAGCACAAATAGAGAATACATACAGTGAACCGAGAGTAACGATAGAGAACCAACACGTTGTACTGCAAGTACAGATGGACAAACCACACACAGAACTGACACTACAGATAGAGAAACAACTCACTGAAGTGTGAGAACAGACAGAGAAACAACTCATTGAATTGAGAGTACAGACAGAGAAAAAACACACCCAACTGCGAGAACAGATATTGAAAAAACACAGAGAAATGAGAGTACAGATGGAGAAAAAACAAACTAAACTGCGAGTAGAGATAGAGAAACAACACACTCATCTGAGAGTACAGATAAGCAACACCACGCTGAACTGAGTGCACAGGTAGAGATACAACACGGTGAACTGTGAGTACAGATAGAGAAATAACACAGTGAACTGACAGTACAGATAAAGAAACAACACACTGAACTGAGAGTACAGACAGAGAAACCACACACAGAAGTGCTAGAGCAGATAGTGAAACGACACAGTGAACTATGAGTACAGATAGAGAAATAACAGACTGTCCTGTGAGTGCAGACAGAGAAACAACACACTGAACTGCGAGTATAGATAGAGAAACAACACACTGAACTGAGAGTACAGATGGACAAACAACACAGAACTGTGAGCACAGACAGAGAAATAACACGCGGAACTGTGAGTACAGATAGAGAAACAACACACTCAACAGTGAGAAGAGTTATAGAAACAACACACAGAAATAAGAGTACAGTAGACAACATTCTGAACGGCGAATATAGATAGAGACAATATAATGAACTGCGAGCACAGATAGAGAAACAATACAGTGAACTGTGAGTAATGATAGAGAAACAACACACTGAACTGAGAGTACAGATAGAGAAACAACACACTGAACTGAGAGTACAGATGGACAAACAACTCAGAACTGTGAGGACAGATAGAGAAACAACACACTGAAGTGCAAGAACAGACAGAGAAACAACACGCGGAACTGAGGGAACTGATAGAAAAACAACATGCTGAACTGAGAGTACCGATAGAGAAACAATACACTGAACTGAGAGTACAGATGGACAAACAAAACACCAAACTGTGGTTACAGCTGGAGAAAGAAGACACCAAACTGTGAGAACAGATACAGAAACAACACACTGAACTGGGAGTACAAACAAAATACTGAACTTTGAGAACACATACAGACACAATACCATGAACTGCGAGTACAAATAGATGAGCAACACACTGAACTGAGAGAACTCAAAGAAAAACAACACACTGATCAGAGAGTACAGATCGGGAAACAACTCACTGAATTGTGAGAACAGATAGAGAAACAACATACTGTACTGCGAGTACAGATAGAGAAACAACACACTGTACTGCGAGTACAGATAGAGAAACAACGCACTGAACTGAGAGTCCAGATAGAGAAAGAACACACTGAACTACGAGTAGAGATAGAGACAAAATACACCGAACTGAGAGTATACATCGAGAAACAACATGGTGAACTGAGAGTACAAACAGCGAAAAACACACAGAATGAAATGTACAGATAGAGAAACAACAGACTGTACTGCAAGTACAGCTGAAGAAACAGCACACTGAACTGAGAGTACAGATAGACAAAGAACACACTGAACTGCGAGCACAAATAGAGAATACATACAGTGAACCGAGAGTAACGATAGAGAACCAACACGTTGTACTGCAAGTACAGATGGACAAACCACACACAGAACTGACACTACAGATAGAGAAACAACTCACTGAAGTGTGAGAACAGACAGAGAAACAACTCATTGAACTGAGAGTACAGACAGAGAAAAAACACACCCAACTGCGAGAACAGATATTGAAAAAACACAGAGAAATGAGAGTACAGATGGAGAAAAAACAAACTAAACTGCAAATATAGATAGAGACAATATACTGAACTGGGAGCACAGGTAGAGGAACAACACAATGAGCTGTGAGCACAGATAGAGAAACAACACAATGAACTGAGAGTAGAGATGGACAAACAAAACACCGAACTGTGAGTACAGCTAGAGAAAGAACACACCCAACTGTGAGAACAGATACAGAAACAACACACTGAACTGGGAGTACAGATAGAGAAACAAAACACTGAACTGCGGTTACCGATAGAGAAACAACATATTGAACTGAGAGTCCAGATAGAGAAACAACACACAGAACTACGAGTAGAGATGGAGAAACAACACACTGAACTGAGAATACAGATTGACAAACAACACACAGAACTGTGAGTACAGACAAAGGAACAACACACTGAACCGAGAGTACAGATAGAGAAACAAAATACTGAACTTTGAGAACAGATACAGACACAACACCATGAACTGCGAGTACAAATAGAGAAACAACACACTGAACTGAGAGTACAGATCGAGAAACACCTCACTGAATTGTGAGAACAGATAGAGAAACAACACACTGTACTGAGAGTATACATAGAGAAACAACACACCTAACTGCGAGAACAGATACAGAAACAACACACTGAACTGACAGTATAGATAAAGAAACAACACACTGAACTGAGATTTCACATTCAGAAATAACACATTGAACTGAGAGTACAGATACAGAAATTGCAGATTAATCTGAGAGTACAGATATAGAAACAAGACACTGATCAGAGAGTATAGATAGAGAAAGAGCACACTGAACTGAGAGTACAGCTAGAGAAACAAAACACTGAACTGTGGGTTCAGATACAGAAACAAAACGATGAACTGAGAGTACTGATAGAGAAATCATACACTGAACTGAGTGGACAGATAAAGAAACAACACACTGAAATGAGAGTATAGTTAGAGAAACAAGAGACTGAACTGCGAGTTCAGATAGAAAAACAAAACACTGAACAGAGTGTACAGATAGAGAAATAACGCAATGAACTCTGTGTACAAATACAGAAACAGCACACTGAATTGAGAGTATAGATATAGATACAACATACTGAAGTGAGAACACACATAGAGAAACAGCACACTGAACTGAGAGTACAAAGAGAGAAAGAGTACACTGAACTGAGTGTTCAGACAGCGAAATAACACAATGAACTGTGTTCAACACAACAAACAAAACTTTTTCCCCGGGTACAACAGAGTGTTACAAGGGGACATAAATTTAAGGTGAAGGGTGGAAGGTATAGGGGAGATGTCAGGGGTGGGTTCTTTACCCAGAGAGTGGTGGGGGCATGGAATGCGCTGCCTGAGGGAGTGGTAGAGTCAGATTCATTGGCGACCTTTAAGCGGCATTTGGATAGGTACATGGATGGGTGCTTAATCTAGGATAGAAGTTCGGCACAACATCGTGGGCCGAAGGGCCTGTTCTGTGCTGTATTGTTCTATGTTCTATGTTCTATGTTCTATGAACTGAGTGTACAGGTTCAGAAACAGCACACTAAGCAGAGAGTACAGACATAGATACAACACACTGAAATGAGAGTACACATAGATAAACAGTACACTGAATTGACAGTTCAGATAAAGAAACTAAACACTGAAATGAGAGTACAGATAGAAAAGCAAGACAATGAACTGTGAGTTCAGATAGAGGAACAAAACACTGAACTGAGAGTACAGACAGAGAAATAATGCAATGAACTGAGTGTACAGATACAATATCAGTGCACCGAACTGTCATTTCAGGTAGAGAAACAAAACACTGAACTGAGTGTACAGAGAGAGTAATAACACAATGAACTGAGTGTACAGATACTGAAACAACACAGTGAAATGAGAGTACAGATAGAGAAATAACACACTGAACTACGAGTTCAGATAGAGAAATAACACACTGAACTGAGTGTACAGATACAATAACAGCACACTGTACTGAGATTATAGTGAGAGAACCAGCACACTGAACAGACAGTACAGATAGAGAAGTAACACAATGAACTGAGTGTACAGATACAATAACAGCACACTGAACTTATAGTATGTACAGAGAAATAATGTAATAAACTGACTGTGCAGACACAGTAACAGGAGACTGGAATGCATGTTCGGCTAGAGAAACAAAACACTGAACTGAATATACAGACACAGAAATAAATCAATGAACTGAGTGTACAGATACAGAAGCAGCACACTGACCTGAGTGTGCAGATAGAGAAACAACACACTGAACTATGATTTCAGTCAGAGAAACAGCACACTGAACTGAGAGTACATATAGAGAAATAAAACAATGAACTGTGTGTACAGATACAGAAACAGCACACTGAACTGAGAGTACAGATAGAGAAAAAATACACTGAACTGAGAGTACAGATAGAGAAACAACATGCTGAACTGCGAGTACCCAAACAGAAACAACACACTAATCTGAGTACAGTTAAAGAAATCACACATAGGACTGCGAGTAGAGATAAAGAAACAACACACTGAATTGCGAGTACAGATAGTGAAACAACACACTGAACTGACAGTAATGAGAGAGAAACAACACACCGAACTGAGAGTACAGATAGAGAAACAAAACACTGAAGAGAGACTAAAAATTGAGAAATAACACACTGAACTGCGAGTAGAGACACAGAAATAACACTCCGAACAAATAGTGCAGATAGAGAAATAACACACTGAACAATGAGTTCAGACAGATAAACAAAACACTGAACTGAGAGTCATGATCGAGAAGTAACACACTGAAATGAGAGGACAGATAGAGAAACAGCACACTGAACTGTGAGCACAGATAGAGAAACAAAACACTGAAGAGAGAGTAAAAATTAAGAAATAACACAGAGAACTGAGAGTACAGATAGAGAAACCTTACACTGAACTGAGAACCCAGATAGAGAAACAGCACACTGAAATGAGTACATATTGACAAACAAAACAATGAACAGAGTGTACAGATACAGAAATAGCACGCTGAACTGAAGGGACAGATAGAGAATTAACACAATGAAGTTAGTATACAGATACAGAAATTGCACACTAAACTGTGAGTACAGATATAGAAACAACACACTGAATAGAGAGTACAGATACAGAAACAGCACACTGAACTGAGAGTACATACTGAGAAACAAAACAATGAACTGAGTGGACAGATAGAGAAACAGGACACAGAACTGACAGTACAGATAAAGAAACAACACACTGAACTGAGAGTCTACTTCAAGAAACAACACACTGAACTGAGAGTACAGAGAGAGAAACAACACTGAACTGTGAGTACATAAAGAGAACAATACATTGAACTGCGAGTACAGCTGGGGAAACAACTTACTGAACTGTGAGTCCCAACACCAAAAGAAAACACAGAACTGTGAGTACTGTTGGAGAAACAACAGACTGAACTGGGGGTAACGACAGAGAAAGAACACAATGAACTCCGTGTTCAGATGGAGAAACAACACGCTGAACTGCGAGTACCCAAACAGAAACAACACACCAATCTGAGACTACAGATAGAGAAACTACACATAAGACTGCGAGTAGATGTTGAGAAACATCATACTGTAGTGGGAGTACAGATATAGAAACAACGCACTGAACTGTGAGCAGAGACAGAGAAACAACACACTGTACTGTGAGTTCAGAGAGAGAAACATTACACTGTAGTGAGAGTCCAGATTGAGAAACAACACACTGTACTGACAGTAATGAGAGAGAAACAACACATTGAACTGTGAGTGCAGATAGAGAAACAACACACTGAACTGAGAGTACAGACAGAGAAACAACACACTGAACAGCGAGTACAGATAGAGAAACAATATACTGAACAGTGAGTATAGATAGAGAAACAACACACTGTATTGCGAGTACAAATAGAGAAACAAAACACTGAAGAGAGAGTAAAAATTGAGAAATAACACAGAGAACTGAGTGTACAGATAGAGAAACAGCACACTGAACTGAGAGTACAGATAGAGAAACCTTACACTGAACTGAGAACCCAGATAGAGAAACAGCACACTGAAATGAGAGTACATATTGACAAACAAAACAATGAACAGAGTGAACAGATACAGAAATAGCACACTGAACTGAAGGGACAGATAGAGAATTAACACAATGAAGTTAGTATACAGATACAGAAATTGCACACTAAACTGAGAGTACAGATATAGAAACAACACACTGAATAGAGAGTACAGATAGAGAAACAGCACACAGAACAGAGAGTACAGACAGAGAAACAACACACAGAACAGAGAGTACAGACAGAGAAACACACTGTAATGCGAGTGCTGACAGAGAAACAACGCTCTGAATTGTGTGTACAGATAGAGGAACCACACAGTGAACTGAGAGTCCAGATATAGAAACACCACACTGAACTGAGAGTACAGATAGAGAAACAAAACATTGAACTGAGAGTAAGTACAGAGAAACAACACAATGGACTGCGAGTACAGATGGAGAAACAACATGCTGAACTGTGAGTACCAAAACAGAAACAACACACTAATCTGAGAGTGCAGATAGAGAAACCACACAGAGGACAGCGAGGAGAGATGGAGAAACATCACACTGTAGTGAGAGTCCAGATCAAGAAACAACACACTGTACTGTGAGCAGAGGTAGAGAAACAACACACTGTACTGCGAGTACAGAGAGAGAAACAACACACTGAACTGAGAGTACAGATAGAGAAACAACACTCTGAACTGAGAGAAGAGACAGAGAAACAACACACAGAACAGAGAGAACAGATAGTGAAACAACACACTGTAATGCGAGTGCTGACAGAGAAACAACGCTCTGAATTGTGTGTACAGATAGAGGAACCACACAGTGAACTGAGAGTCCAGAGATAGAAACAACACACTGAACTGAGAGTACAGATACAGAAGCAACATTCTGAACTGAGAGTAAGTACAGAGAAACAACACACTGAACTGAGAGTACAGGTGGAGAAACAACATGCTGAACTGCGAGTACCCAAACAGAAACAACACACTAATCTGAGAGTACAGTTAGAGAAATCACACATAGGACTGTGAGGAGAGATGGAGAAAAAACACACTCTGTAGTGAGAGTAAAGATAGAGAAACAACACACTGAACTGTGAGGAGAGATAGAGAAACAACACACTGATCTGAGAGTATAGATAGAGAAAAAAACTCACTGAATTGCAAGATAGAGAAACAAGACACAGAAGTGAGAGACCAGATAGAGACACAACACATTGAATTGCGAGTACAGATAGAGGAACCACACACTGAACTGTGAGTACAGATCAAAAAACAACAAACTGAACTGAGTACAGATAGCGAACAATACACTGAACTGAGAGTACAGCTGGAGAAACAACATACTGAACTATGAGTACAGATAAAGAAAGAACACACTGAACTGAGAGCACAGATAGAGAAACCATAGAGTGAACTGTGAGTAGAGATACAAAAACAACAGACTGAACGTAATGTACAGATAGAGAAACACCACATTGTACTGCGAGTAAAGTTTGTGAGAAGATTTGTAGCTCGGGTGCTCGTTGTTGTGGTTCTGTTCGCCGAGCTGGGAATTTGTGTTGCAGACGTTTTGTCCCCTGTCTAGGTGACATCCTCAGTGCTTGGGAACCTCCTGTGAAGCGCTTCTGTGATGTTTCCTCCAGCATTTATTGTGGTTTGTCTCTGCCGCTTCCAGTTGTCAGTTCCAACTGTCCGTTGCAGTAGCCGGTATATTGGGTCCAAGTCGATGAGCTTATTGATGGGACAACACTACTATTATAGGACAAGCCAAACAGAGAACAGCCAGGGAATTCCTAAAGGCATGGCACTCATCCACAGATTCACAGGAGGATGTCACCTAGACAGGGGGCAAAACGTCTGCAACACAAATTCCCAGTAATGCGAGTAAAGATACAGAATCAACACACTGAACTGTGAGTCCCAACACCGAAAGACAACACACTGAACTGAGACTACAGATAGAGAAACAGCACACTGAACTGTGAGTGCAGATGGAAAAACAACACACTGAACTGTGAGTAGAGACACAGAAATAACACTCCGAACAAACAGTGCAGATAGAGAAATAACACACTGAACAATGAGTTCAGACAGACAAACAAAACACTGAACTGAGAGTCCAGATCGAGAAGTAACACACTGAAATGAGAGGACAGATAGAGAAACAGCACACTGAACTGAGTGTCCAGATGGAGAAACAAAACACTGAAGAGAGAATAAAAATTGAGAAATAACACAGAGAACTGAGAGTACAGATAGAGAAGCAGCACACTGAAGTGAGAGTACAGATAGAGAAACCTTACACTGAACTGAGAACCCAGATAAAGAAACAGCACACTGAACTGAGAGTACACATTGACAAACAAAACAATGAACAGAGTGTACAGATACAGAAATAGCACACTGAACTGAAGGGACAGATAGAGAATTAACACAATGAAGTTAGTATACAGATACAGAAATTGCACACTAAACTGAGAGTACAGATATAGAAACAACAAACTGAATAGAGAGTACAGATAGAGAAACAGCACCCAAAATTGAGAGTACAGACAGAGAAACAAAACACTGAACTGCGAGTTCTGATAGAGAAACACACCATGAACTGAGAGTGCAGATAGAGAAATAGCACTCTGAATGGAGAGCACATACAGAGAAATAAAACAATGAACTGTGTGCACAGATACAGAAATAGCACACTGAACTGAGTGTACAGATAGAAAAACAGCACACTGAAATGAGAGTACATGCTGAGAAACAAAACAATGAACTGTGTTCACATACAGAAACAGAACACTGAACTAACAGTACAGATAGAGAAACAGCACACGAAGCTGAGAGTTCACATAAAGAAATAACACAATTAACTGAATGTACAGATACAGAAATAGCACTCTGAACTGAGAGGACAGATAGAGAAGTAAGACAATGAACTTAGTGTACAGATACAGAAACTGCACACTAAACTGAGAGTACAGATAGAGAAACAACACACTGGACAGAGTACAGATATAGAAACAACACTCTGAACTGAGAGTACAGAGAGAGAAACAGCACACTGAACTGGGTGTACAGATACAGAAACAACACACTGAACTGGGTGTACAGATACAGAAACAACACACTGAACTGGGTGTACAGATACAGAAACAACACACTGAACTGAGTGTACAGGTACAGAAACAGTACACTGAATGGTGAGTTCAGACAGAAAAACAACACAATGAACTGAGTGTACAATTACAGAAACAGCACGTTAAACTGAGAGAACATATAAAGAAACAGCACACTGAATTGAGAGTACAGAAAGAGATATTTGGGCAATTGGACTGCATTCTGGGGAAGGTGGGACCTGTATAAACAGGACGGGTTGCACCTGAACCAGAAGGGCACCAATATCCTGGGGGGTAGGTTTGCTAGCACTCTTCGGGGGGGTTTAAACTAATTTGGCAGGGGGATGGGATCCGGACTTGTAGTCCAGCAAGTAAGCTAGCTGTGTGTCAGGATGCCCAAGACTGTAGGGAGGCTATGGAGAAGGTAGCACTGACTGGGACTACTTGCGGACACAGAGATGGGCTCAAGTGCGTATACTTCAACGCAAGGAGTATCAGAAATAAGGTGGGTGAACTTAAGGCGTGGATCGGTACCTGGGACTACGATGTTGTGGCCATCACGGAAACATGGATAGATGAGGGACAGGAATGGCTGTTGGAGGTTCCTGGTTACAGATGTTTCAGTAAGATTAGGGAGGGTGGTAAAAAAAGGAGGGGGGGTGGCATTGCTAATTAGAAATGGTATAACGGCTGCAGAAAGGAAGTTTGAGGGGGATCTGCCTCTGGAGGTAGTATGGGCTGAAGTCAGAAATAGGAAAGGTGCAGTCACCTTGTTGGGTGTTTATTATAGGCCCCCCAATAGCAGCAGAGATGTGGAGAAACAGATTGGGAAACAGATTTTGGAAAGGTGCAGAAGCCACAGGGTCGTAGTCATGGGCGACTTCAACTTCCCAAATATTGATTGGAAGCTCTTTAGATCAAGTAGATTGGATGGGGCGGTGTTTGTGCAGTGTGTCCAAGAAGCTTTTCTAACGCAGTATGTAGAGTGTCCAACCAGAGGGGAGGCCATATTGGATTTGGTACTCGGTAATGAACCGGGACAAGTGGTGGGCTTGTTAGTGGGTGAACATTTTGGTGATGGTGACCACAATTATATATTCTGTATAAAATTCTGTGACTTTCACCTTGGTTATGGAGAGAGATAGGTGCACACAACAAGGTAGATTTTACAATTGGGGGAAGGGAAATTACGATGCTGTAAGACAGGATTTGAGGAGCATACGTTGGGAGCATAGGCTGTCAGGGAAGGATGTGGTGGAAATGTGGAACTTTTTCAAGGAGCAGATACGACGTGTCCTTGATATGTATGTACCTATCAGGCAGGAAAGAAATGGTCGTGTGAGGGAGCCTTGGTTGACGAGGGAGGTTGAATGTCTAGTAAAGAGGAAGAAGGAGGCTTACATAAGGTTGAGGAAACAGGGTTCAGACAGAGCAGTGGAGGGATACAGGATAGCCAGAAGGGACCTGAAGAAAGGGATTAGGAGAGCTAAGAGAGGGCATGAAAAATCCTTGGCGGATAGGATCAAGGATAACCCCAAGGCATTTTATGCGTATGTGAGAAACCTGAGAATGACGAGAACGAGGGTAGGTCCGATCAAGGACAGTAGTGGGAGACTGTGTATTGAGTTGGAAGAGATAGGAGAGGTCTTGAACAAGTACTTCTCTTCAGTATTTACGAACGAGAGGGACCGTATTGTTGAAGAGGAGAGTGTGAAACGGACTGTTAAGCTAGAAGAGATACCTGTTAGGAAGGAAGATGTGTTGGACATTTTGAACAACTTGAGGATAGACAAGTCCCCCGGGCCTGACAGGATATATCCTAGGATTATGTGGGAAGCAAGAGAGGAAATTGCAGTACCGTTGGCAATGATCTTCTCGTCTTCACTGGCAACGGGGGTGGTACCAGGGGACTGGAGAGTAGCGAATGTTGTGCCCCTGTTCAAAAAAGGGAATAGGGATAACCCCGGGAATTACAGGCCAGTTAGTCTTACTTCTGTGGTAGGCAAAGTAATGGAAAGGGTACTGAGGGATAGGATTTACGAGTATCTGGAAAGACACTGCTTGATTAGGGACAGCCAGCACGGATTTGTGAAGGGTAGGTCTTGCCTTACAAGTCTTATTGAATTCTTCGAGGAGGTGACCAAGCATGTGGATGAGGGTAGAGCAGTGGATGTAGTGTACATGGATTTTAGTAAGGCATTTGATAAGGTTCCCCATGGTAGGCTTATGCGGAAAGTCAGGAGGCATGGGATAGAGGGAAATTTGGCCAATTGGATAGAAAACTGGCTAACCGGTCGAAGGCAGAGAGTGGTGGTAGATGGTAAATATTCAGCCTGGAGCCCAGTTACAAGTGGAGTTCCGCAGGGATCAGTTCTGGGTCCTCTGCTGTTTGTAATTTTTATTAATGACTTAGATGAGGGAGTCGAAGGGTGGGTCAGTAAATTTGCAGATGATACGAAGATAGGTGGAGTTGTGGACAGTGAGGAGGGCTGTTGTCGGCTGCAGAGGGACTTAGATATGATGCAGAGCTGGGCTGAGGAGTGGCAGATGGAGTTCAACCCTGCCAAGTGTGAGGTTGTCCATTTTGGAAGAACAAATAAGAATGCAGAATACAGGGTTAATGGTAGGGTTCTTAGTCAGGTGGAGGAACAGAGGGATCTTGGGGTCTATGTACATAGATCTTTGAAGGTTGCCACTCAGGTGGATCGAGTTTGTAAGAAGGCCTATGGAGTATTATCGTTCATTAGCAGAGGGATTGAATTCAAGAGTCGTGAAGTGATGTTGCAGCTGTACAGGACTTTGGTTAGGCCACAGTTGGAGTACTGTGTGCAGTTCTGGTCGCCTCACTTTAGGAAAGATGTGGAAGCTTTGGAGAGGGTGCAGAGAAGATTTACCAGGATGTTGCCTGGAATGGAGAGTAGGTCGTACGAGGATAGGCTGAGATTTCTCGGCCTTTTCTCGTTGGAACGGCGAAGGATGAGGGGTGACTTGATAGAGGTTTATAAGATGATCAGAGGAATAGATAGAGTAGACAATCAGAAACTTTTTCCCGGGTACAACAGAGTGTTACAAGGGGACATAAATTTAAGGTGAAGGGTGGAAGGTATAGGGGAGATGTCAGGGCTGGGTTCTTTACCCAGAGAGTGGTGGGGGCGTGGAATGCGCTGCCCGTGGGAGTGGTAGAGTCAGAATCATTGGCGACCTTTAAGTGGCATTTGGATAGTTACATGGATGGGTGCTTAATCTAGGTTAGACGTTCGGCACAACATCGTGGGCCGAAGGGCCTGTTCTGTGCTGTATTGTTCTATGTTCTATGTTCTATGTTCTATGAAACAAAACACTGAACTGAGAGGATAGATGCAGAAGCAATACACTGAACTGCGAGTACAGATTGAGAAACAACACACTGAACTGAGAGTACAGATAAGCAACACCACGCTGAACTGAGTGCACAGATAGAGAAAGAAAACATGGAACTAATAGTTCATACAGCGAAACAGCACATTGAAATGGGAGTACAGATAGAAGATCCAAACACTGACCTGTGAGTACAGAGAAACAACACACTGAACAGTGAGAACAGCTATAGAAACAACACAGTGATATGAGAGGACAAAGAGAAACAACTTTCTGAACTGCGAAGATTGATTGAGACAATATACTGAACTGCAAGCACAGATAGACAAACAACACATTGAAATGAGAGTACAGATAGAGAAATAACATACTGAACTGACAGTACAGTTAAAGAAACAACACACTGAACTGAGAGTACAGACAGAGAAACCACACACAGAAGTGCTAGAACAGTTAGTGAAACGACACAGTGAACTGTGAGTACAGATAGAGAAATAACACACTGAACTGACAGTACAGTTAAAGAAACAACACACTGAACTGTGAGTGCAGACAGAGAAACAACACACTGAACTGAGAGTACAGATGGACAAATAACACAGAAGTGTGAGCACACACAGAGAAACACCACGCGGAACTGTGAGAACAGATACAGAAACAACACACTGAACTGGGAGCACACACTCAACAGTGAGAAGAGTTATCGAAACAACACACAGAAATAAGAGTACAGTAGAAAACATTCTGAATGGCGAATATAGATAGAGACAATATAATAAACTGCGAACACAGATAGAGAAACAATACAGTGAACTGTGAGAACTGATACAAAAACAACATGCTGAACTGAGAGTACAGATCGAGAAACACCTCACTGAATTGTGAGAACAGATAGAGAAACAATACACTGAACTGCAAGTACAGATGGAGAAACAGATGGGGGCGGCACGGTGGCACAGTGGTTAGCACTGCTGCCTCACAGCGCCAGAGACCTGGGTTCAATTCCCGCCTCAGGCGACTGACTGTGTGGAGTTTGCACGTTCTCCCCGTGTCTGCGTGGGTTTCCTCCGGGTGCTCCGGTTTCCTCCCACAGTCCAAAGATGTGCAGGTTAGGTGAATTGGTCATGCTAAATTGCCCGTAGTGTTAGGTAGGGGGTAGATGTAGGGGTATGGGTGGGTTGCGCTTCAGCGGGGCGGTGTGGACTTGTTGGGCCGAAGGGCCTGTTTCCACACTGTAAGTAATCTAATCTAAAAAAAAAACAGCACAATGAACTGAGAGTACAGATGGAGAAACAACATACTGAAATGGGAGGACAGATAGAGAAACAACACAAAGAAATGATAGTTCAGACAGTGAAACAACATTCTGAACTGCAAATATAGATAGAGACAACATACTGAACTGGGAGCACAGGTAGAGGAACAATACAATGAGCTGTGAGTACAGATAGAGAAACAACACTCTGAACTGTGAGTAGAGATAGACAAACAAAACACCGAACTGCGAGTACAGCTAGAAAAAGAACACACCAAACTGTAAGATACAGAAACAACACACTGAACTGAGAGTACAGACACAGAAACAACACACTGAACTCCGATTACAGATAGAGAAACAAAACATTGAACTGAGAGTAAGTACAGAGAAACAACACACTGAACTGGGAGTACAGATGCTGAAGCAAAACACTGAACTGAGTAAACAGATAGACTGAGAGAACTGATAGAAAAACAACACACTGAATTGAGATTACAGATCGAGAAACACGTCACTGAATTGTGAGGATAGAGAAACAACACACTGAACTGTGAGTAGAGATAGACAAACAAAACACTGAAATGCGAGTACAACTAGAGAAAGAACACACCCAACTGTGAGAACAGATACAGAAACAACACACTGAACTGGGAGTACAGATGCAGAAGCAACACACTGAACTGCGGTTACCGATAGAGAAACAACATATTGAACTGAGAGCACAGATAAAGAAACAACACACAGAACTGTGAGTACAGACAGAGAAACAACACACAGAACTACGAGTTCCGACACAGAAACAACACACTGAACTGAGAGTACAGATTGCAAAAAACACACAGAACGTAATGTACAGATAGAGAAAGAACAGATTGTACTGCAAGTACAGCTGGAAAAATAGCACACTGAACTGAGATTACAGATAGAGAAACAACACACTGAACTGCGATTACAGATAGAGAAACAAAACCCTAAACCAAGAGTACTAATACAGAAATGCCATACTGAACTGTGAGTACAGATAGAGAAACAACACACTGAACTACGATTTCTAATCGAGAAACAACACACTGAACTGCGACTATCAATACAGAAACAACATATTGAACTGTGAGCACAGACACAGAAACAAAACACTGAACTGCGGTTACTGATAGAGAAACAACATATTGAACTGAGAGTACAGTTAGAGAAACAAAATACTGAACTTTGAG
This sequence comes from Chiloscyllium punctatum, assembly GCF_047496795.1. Lineage (NCBI taxonomy): Eukaryota > Metazoa > Chordata > Chondrichthyes > Orectolobiformes > Hemiscylliidae > Chiloscyllium > Chiloscyllium punctatum. Next base: position 30,219,927 of record NC_092745.1, read on the forward strand.
AACCGATACAGACGCAACACCACAAACTGCGAGTAGAAATAGAGAAACAACACACTGAACTGCGAGTACTGATCAAGAAACACCTTACTGAATTGTGAGAACAGATACAGAAACAACACACTGCTCTTGGGGGGGGGGGGGGGGGGGTTGAAACTAACTCTGCAGGGGCATGGGAACCCAGACTGTAACTTTAGGGTGCAGGACCTGGAGTGTAGGGAGGTTAGGAATTTGGCATCAATCTTAAAGGAGGGTGACTGTAAACAGAAGAGTGGCTTGAAGTGTGTATACTTTAATGCCAGAAGTATACGAAATAAGGTAGGTGAACTTGCAGCGTGGGTTGGTACCTGGGACTTCGATGTTGTGGCTATTACGGAGACATGGCTAGATCAGGGACAGGATTGGCTGTTGCAGGTTCCAGGGTTTAAATGTTTTAGTAGGGTCAGAGGTGGGGGTAAAAGAGGGGGGGGGTGTGGCTTTGCTTGTCAAAGATAGTATTACAGCGGTGGAAAGGAAGATGGACGAAGATTTGCCATCTGAGGTAGTTTGGGTTGAGGTTAGGAATAGGAGAGGTGAGGTCACCCTGTTAGGAGTCTTTTACAGGCCTCCTAATAGTCCTAGAATCGTTGAAGAAAGGATTGCGAAGATGATTCAGGAGAAGAGTGACAGTAATAGGGTGGTTGTTATGGGGGACTTTAACTTTCCTGATATTGATTGGGAAAGCTATAGCTCAAGTTCGTTAGATGGGTCAGTGTTTGTCCAATGTGTGCAGGAGAGTTTCCTGACACAATATGTAGATAAGCCAACAAGAGGTGAGGCCATACTGGATTTGGTTCTGGGTAACGAACCAGGCCAGGTATTAGAACTAGAGGTAGGTGAGCACTTTGGGGACAGTGACCACAATTCGGTGATTTTTACTTTACTGATGGAGAGGGATAAGTGTATACTACAGGGCAAGAGTTATCGCTGGGGGCAGGGAAATTATGATGCGGTGAGGCATGACTTAGGATGTGTGGATTGGAAAAGTAGATTCCAAGGCAAGAGCGTAATTGATATCTGGAACTTGTTCAAGGAGCAACTATTGAGTGTCCTTGATAAGTACGTACCTATCAGGCAGGGAGGAAAGGGTCGTGTGAGGGAGCCGTGGTTTAATAAGGAATTGGAATCCCTTGTTAAATGGAAGAGGGCGGCCTTTGTAAAGATGAGGCGTGAAGGTTCAATAGGGGCGATTGAGAGTTATAAGGTAGCCCGGAAGGACCTGAAGAGAGAGCTAAGAGCAGCAAGGAGGGGATATGAAAGGTCCTGAGTTGGTAGGATTAGGGAAAACCCTAAGGCTTTCTATAGGTATGTTAGGAATAAAAGAATGACTAGGGAAGGAATAGGTCCAATCAAGGATAGTAATGGGAAGTTGCGTGTGGGGGCTGAAGAGATTGGGGAGGCGCTGAATGAATACTTTTCGTCAGTATTCACTCAGGAACAGGACATTGTTGTCGATATGAATACTGAGGCACGAATAAGTAGAATGGATGGCTTTGAGATATGTAGAGAAGTGGTGTTGGAAATTCTGGCAAGGGTGAAAATAGATAAGTCCCCTGGGCCTGATGGCATTTATCCTAGGATTTTCTGGGAAGCAAGGGAGGAGATTGCAGAGCCATTGGCCTTGATTTTTGTGTCCTCTTTGTCTACAGGAGTAGTGCCAGAGGACTGGAAGCTAGCAAACATGGTTCCCTTGTTCAAGAAGGGGAGTAGGGATAATCCTAGTAACTATAGGCCAGTGAGTCTCACTTCTGTTGTGGGCAAAGTCTTAAAGAGAATTGTAAGGGATAGGATATATGCACATCTGGATAAGAATAATGTGATCAAGGATAGTCAGCATGGTTTTGTGAAGGGCAGGTCGTGCCTCACAAACCTTATTGAATTCTTTGAGAAGGTGACGAAGGAGGTAGATGAGGGGAAAGCGGTAGATGTGGTATATATGGATTTTAGTAAGGCGTTTGATAAGGTCCGCCATGGTAGGCTACTGCAGAAAATACAGAGATATGGCATTGAGGGTGAGTTGGAGGTTTGGATTAGGAATTGGCTGGCTGGAAGAAGACAGAGGGTAGAAGTTGATGGCAAAGGTTCATCTTGCAGTGCCGTCACTAGCGGTGTTCCGCAAGGATCTGTTTTGGGACCATTGCTGTTTGTCATTTTCATAAATGACCTGGAGGAAGGGTTAGAAGGTTGGGTGAGCAAGTTTGTGGATGATACGAAAGTTGGAGGAGTTGTAGACAGTGAGGAAGGATGTGGCAGGTTACAGCGGGATATAGATAAGCTGCAGAGCTGGGCAGAAAGGTGGCAAATGGAGTTCAATGTAGCTAAGTGTGAGGTGATTCACTTTGGTAAGAGTAACAAAAAGATGGGGTACTGGGCTAATGGTTGGATACTTGGTAGTGTGGAAGAGCAGAGGGATCTTGGTGTCCATGTACACAGATCTCTGAAAGTTGCCACCCAGGTAAATAGTGCAGTGAAGAAGGCATATGGTGTACTGGCTTTTATTGGTAGAGGAATTGAGTTCCGGAGTCCTGAGGTCATGCTGCAGTTGTATAAGACTCTGGTGCGGCTGCATCTGGAATATTGTGTGCAGTTTTGGTCGCCATACTATAGGAAGGATGTGGAGGCACTGGAACGGGTGCAGAGGAAGTTTACCAGGATGTTGCCTGGTATGGTAGGAAGATCCTATGAGGAAAGGCTGAGGAACTTGGGGTTGTTTTCATTGGAGAAAAGAAGGTTTAGGGGTGACTTGATAGAGGTGTACAAGATGATTAGGGGGTTAGATAGGGTTGACAGTGAGAACCTTTTTCCACGTATGGAGTCAGCTATTACAAGGGGGCATAGCTTTAAATTAAGGAGGGGTAGATATAGGACAGATGTTAGGGGTAGATTCTTCACTCAGCGAGTCGTAAGTTCATGGAATGCCCTGCCAGTAGCAGTGGTGGACTCTCCCTCTTATGGGTATTTAAGCGGGCATTGGATAGGTATATGGAGGATAGTGGGTTAGTGTAGGTTAGGTGGGCTTTGATCGGCACAACATCGAGGGCCGAAGGGCCTGTACTGCACTGTATTCTTCTATGTTCTATGTTCTATGTTCTATGAACTGTGATTACAGATAGAGAAACAAAACACTGAACCTAGAGTAATGATACAGAAACAACACACTGAATTGCGAGTATAGATAGAGAAACAAAACACTGAACTGTGAGTACAGACACAGAAACAACACACTGAACTGTGAGTACAGACACAGAAACAACACACTGAACTGAGAGTACAGATCGAGAAACACCTCACTGAATTGCGAGAACAGATAGCGAAACAACACACTGTACTGCGAGTACAGATGGAGAAACAACACACTGAACTGTGAGTAGAGATAGACAAACAAAACACCGAACTGCGAGTACAGCTAGAGAAAGAACACACCAACCTGTGAGAACAGATACAGAAACAACACACTGAACTGGGAGTACAGATGCAGAGGCAACACACTGAACTGCGGTTACCGATAGAGAAACAACATATTGAACTGAGAGCACAGATAAAGAAACAACACACTGAACTGCGAGGACAGATAGAGAAACAACACACAGAAGTACGAGTACAGACACAGAAACAACACACTGAACTGAGAGTACAGAGAGATAAACAAAATACTGAACTTTGAGAACAGATACAGACACAACACACTGAACTGGGAGCACAGATAGAGAACAACACACTCAACAGTGAGAAGAGTTATCGAAACAACACACAGAATTGAGTGTACAGTAGAAAACATTCTGAATGGCGAATATAGATAGAGACAATGTAATGAACTGCGAACACAGATTGAGAAACAATACAGTGAACTGTGAGTAACGATAGAGAAACAAATGCAAAAGCTACACACTTAACTGGGTGAACAGACAGAGAACAACACACTGAACTGTGTGTACAGGTAGAGAAACAACACACTTAACTGGGAGAACAGACAGCAAAACAACACACTGAACTGAGAACAGATAGAGAAACAACACACTGAACTGCGAGTACAGATGCAGAAACAAGACACTGAACTGAGAAAATAGATAGAGAAACAACACACTGAACTGAGAAAACAGAGAGAAACATCACAGAACTGAGAAAACAGACAGAGAAACAACACACTGAACTGCAAATACAGATAGAGAAAGATCATACCCAACTGTGAGAACAGATATAGAAACAACGCACTGAACAGTGAGTACAGAGAGAGAAACAACACACTGAACTGTGATTACAGATAGAGAAACAAAACACTGAACCTAGAGTAATGATACAGAAACAACACACTGAACTGTGAGTACAGACACAGAAACAACACACTGAACTGAGAGGACAGATCGAGAAACACCTCACTGAATTGCAAACACAGATAGAGACACAAAACACTGAACTTAGAGTACAGACACAGAAACAACACACAGAACTACGAGTACAGCTACAGAAACAACACACTGAACTGAGAGTACAGAGAGATAAGCAAAATACTGAACTTTGAGAACAGATACCGACACAACACACTGAACTGGGAGCACAGATAGAGAACAACACACTCAACAGTGAGAAGAGTTATCGAAACAACACACAGAAATGAGTGTACAGTTGAAAACATTCTGAATGGCGAATATAGATAGAGACAATACAATCAACTACGAACAAAGATAGAGAAACAATACAGTGAACTGTGAGTAACGACAGAGAAACAACAAATTGAATTGTGAGGACAGATACAGAAACAACTCACTGTACTGCAAGTACAGTTGCAGAAGCTACACACTTAACTGGGAGAACAGACAGCAAAACAACACACTGAACTGAGAAAAGATAGAGAAACAACACACTGAACTGGGAGTACAGATGCAGAAGCAACACTGAACTGAGTAAACAGATAGACTGAGAGAACTGATAGAAAAACAACACACTGAATTGAGATTACAGATCGAGAAACACCTCACTGAATTGTGAGGATAGAGAAACAACACACTGAACTGTGATTAGAGATAGGCAAACAAGATTGGGGGGTTAGATAGGGTTGACAGTGAGAACCTTTTTCCATGTATGGAGTCAGCGATTACAAGGGGGCACAGCTTTAAATTAAAGGGGGGTAGATATAGGACTGATGTTAGGGGTAGGTTCTTCACTCAGCGAGTCGTAAGTTCATGGAATGCCCTGCCAGTAGCAGGTACTCCCTCTTTATGGGTATTTAAGCGGGCATTGGATAGGTATATGGAGGATAGTGGGTTAGTGTAGGTTAGATGGGCTTTGATCGGCGCAACATCGAGGGCCGAAGGGCCTGTACTGCGCTGTATTCTTCTATGTTCTATGTTCTAAAACACCAAACTACGAGTACAGCTAGAGAAAGAACACACCCAACTGTGAGAACAGATACAGAAACAACACACTCAACTGGGAGTACAGATGCAGAAGCAACACACTGAACTGCGGTTACCGATAGAGAAACAACATATTGAACTGAGAGCACAGATAAAGAAACAACACACAGAACTGTGAGCACAGAGAGAGAAACAACACACAGAACTACGAGTACAGACACAGAAACAACACACTGAACTGAGAGTACAGATACAGAAACAACACACTGAACTGAGAGTACAGATTGCAAAAAACACACAGAATATAATGTACAGATAGAGAAAGAACAGATTGTACTGCAAGTACAGCTGGAAAAATAGCACACTGAACTGTGACTACAGATAGAGAAACAACACAATGAACTGCGATTACAGATAGAGAAACAAAACCCTGAACCAAGGGTATTAATACAGAAATGACATACCGAACTGTGAGTACAGATAGAGAAACAACACACTGAACTGCGATTATCAATAGAGAGACAACAGATTGAAGTGTGAGTACAGACACAGAAACAAAACACTGAACTGTGGTTACTGATAGAGAAACAACATATTGAACTGAGAGGACAGATAGAGAAACAAAATACTGAACAGCGAGTAGAAATAGAGAAACAACACACTGAACTGAGAGAACTGATCGAAAAACAACAGACTGAACTGAGAGTACAGATAAAGAAACACCATACTGAATTGTGAGAACAGATAGAGAAAGAACATACCCAACTGTGAGAACAGATACAGAAACAACACACTGAACTGTGATTACAGATACAGAAACAAAACACTGAACCTAGAGTACTGATACAGAAACAACACACTGAACTGCGTGTATAGATAGAGAAACAAGACACTGCACTGTGAGTACAGATCGAGAAACACCTCACTGAATTGCGAGAACAGATAGAGAAACACCACACTGTACTGCGAGTACACATAGAGAAACAACACACTGAACTGAGAGTACAGACAGAGAAACAACACACTGAACTGACAGTAATGAGAGAGAAACAACACATTGAACTGTGAGTACGGATGGAGAAACAACACACTGAACTGACAGTAATGTGAGAGAAACAACACACTGTACTGCGAGTACACACAGAGAAACAACACACTGAACTGTGAGTACAGACAGAGAAACAACACACTGAACTGAGAGTAACGATAGAGAAACAACCCACTGAACTGTGAGTACAGACATAGAAACAACACACTGAACTGTGAGCAACAATAGAAAAACAACACACTGAACTGAGAGAACTGATAGAGAAACAACATGCTGAACTGAGAGTACAGATCGAGAAACACCTCACTGAATTGTGAGAACAGATAGAGAAATAATACACTGAACTGCAAGAACAGCAGGAGAAACAGCACAATGAACTGAGAGTACAGATGGAGAAACAACATACTGAACTGACAGTAATGAGAGAGAAACAACCCACTCAACAGTAAGAACAGCTACAGAAAAAACACAGAGAAATGAGAGTTCAGACAGTGAAAAAACATTCGGAACTGCCAATATAGAGAGTGACAATATACTGAACTGGGAGCACAGGTAGAAGAACAATGAGCTGTGAGTACAGATAGAGAAACAACACAGTGAACTGCGAGTAGAGATAGACAAACAAAACACCGAACTGCGAGAACAGCTAGAGAAAGAACACACCAACCTGTGAGAACAGATACAGAAACAACACACTGAACTGCGATTACAGAAAGAGAAACAACACACTGAACTGTGATTACAGATAGAGAAACAAAACCCTGACCCAAGAGTACTAATACAGAAATGACATACAGGACTGTGAGTACAGATAGAGAAACAACACACTGAACTGCGATTTCTGATTGAGAAACAACACACTGAACTGCGACTATCAATACAGAAACAACATATTGAACTGTGAGCACAGACACAGAAACAAAACCCTGAACTGCCGTTACTGATAGAGAAACAACATATTGAACTGAGAGTACAGATAGAGAAACAAAATACTGAACTGAGAGTACAGAGAGAAAAACAAAATACTGAACTTTGAGAACAGACACAACAACATGAACTGCGAGTACAAATAGAGAAACAACACACTGAACTGAGAGAACAGATTCAGAAACAACACACTGAACCGAGGGTACAGATCGCGAAAAACACACAGAACGTAATGTACAGATAGAGAAAGAACAGATTGTACTGCAAATACAGCTGGAAAAATAGCACACTGAACTGAGAGTACAGATAGAGGAACAACACACTGAACTGCGAATACAGATAGAGAAACAAAACCCTGACCCAAGAGTAGTAATACAGAAATGACATACTGAACTGTGAGTACAGATAGAGAAACAACACACTGAACTGTGATTTCTGATTGTGAAACAACACACTGAACTGCGATTATCAACAGAGAAACAACACACTGAACCGAGAGTACTGATACAGAAACAACACACTGAATTTCGAGTATAGAGGGAGAAACAACACACTGAACTGAGAGTACAGATCGAGAAACACCTCACTGAATTGCAAGCACAGATAGAGAAACAACACACTGAACTATGATTTCTGATTGTGAAACAACACACTGAACTGCGATTATCAACAGAGAAACAACACACTGAACCGAGAGTACTGATACAGAAACAACACACTGAATTTCGAGTATAGAGGGAGAAACAACACACAGAACTGAGAGTACAGATCGAGAAATACCTCACTGAATTGCAAGCACAGATAGAGAAACAAAACACTGAACCTCGAGTACTGATACAGAAACGACACACTGAACTGTGAGTATAGATAGAGAAACAACACACTGAACTGTGAGTACAGACACAGAAACAACACACTGAACTGAGAGTACAGATTGAGAAACACCTCACTGAATTGCGAGATCAGATAGAGAAACAACACACTGTACTGCGAGTACAAATGGAGAAACAACACACTGAACTGTGAGTAGAGATAGACAAACAGAACACCAAACTGCGAGTACAGCTAGAGAAAGAACACACCCAACTGTGAGAACAGATACAGAAACAACACACTGAACTGGGAGTACAGATGCAGAAGTAACACACTGAACTGCGATTACCGATAGAGAAACAACACACTGAACTGTGAGTACAGATAGAGAAACAACACACAGAACTACGAGTACAGACGCAGAAACAACACACTGAACTGAGACTACAGATCGCAAAAAACACACAAAACGTAATGTACAGATAGAGAAAGAACAGATTGTACTGCAAGTACAGCTGGAAAAATAGCACACTGAACTGAGAGTACAGATAGAGAAACAACACGCTGAACTGCGATTACAGATAGAGAAATAAAACCCTGAACCAAGAGTACTAATACAGAAATGACATATTGAACTGACAGTACAGATAGAGAAACAACACACTGAGCTGCGATTTCTGATCGAGAAAGAACACACTGAACTGCGATTATCAATAGAGGGACAACATATTGAAGTGTGAGTACAGACACAGAAACAAAACTCTGAACTGCGGTTACTGATAGAGAAACAACATATTGAACTGAGAGTACAGATAGAGAAACAAAATACTGAACTTTGAGTACAGATACAGATGCAACACCACGAACTGCGAGTAGAAATAGAGAAACAACACACTGAACTGAGAGAACTGATAGAAAAACAACAGACTGAACTGAGAGGACAGATCAAGAAACACCTTCCTGAATTGTGGGAACAGATAGAGAAAGAACATACCCAACTGTGAGAACAGATACAGAAACAACAGACTGAAGTGCGAGTACAGATAGAGAAACAACACACTGAACTGTGATTACAGATAGAGAAACAAAACACTGAACCTAGAGTAATGATACAGAAACAACACACTGAACTGAGAGTATAGATCGAGAAACACCTCACTGAATTGCAAACGCAGATAGAGAAACAAACACTGAACCTAGAGTACTGATACAGAATCAACACACTGAACTGCGAGTATAGATAGAGAAACAACACACTGAACTGTGAGTACAGACACAGAAACAACACACTGAACTGAGAGGACAGATCGAGAAACACCTCACTGAACTGCGAGTACAGCTAGAGGAAGAACACACCAACCTGTGAGAACAGATACAGAAACAACACACTGAACTGGGAGTACAGATGCAGAAGCAACACACTGAACTGCAGTTACCGATAGAGAAACAACATATTGAACTGAGAGCACAGATAAAGAAGCAACATACTGAACTGCGAGGACATGTAGAGAAACAACACACAGAACTACGAGTACAGACACAGAAACAACACACTGAACTGAGAGTACAGAGAGATAAGCAAAATACTGAACTTTGAGAACAGATACCGACACAACACACTGAACTGGGAGCACAGATAGAGAACAACACACTCAACAGTGAGAAGAGTTATCGAAACAACACACAGAAATGAGTGTACAGTCGAAAACATTCTGAATGGCGAATATAGACAGAGACAATGTCATGAACTGCGAACACAGATAGAGAAACAATGCAGTGAACTGTGAGTAACGATAGAGAAACAACACACTGAATTGTGAGAACAGATACAGAAACAACTCACTGTACTGCGAGTACAGATGCAGAAGCTACACACTTAACTGGGTGAACAGACAGAGGAACAACACACTGAACTGTGTGTACAGGTAGAGAAACAACACACTTAACTGGGAGAACAGACAGCAAAACAACACACTGAACTGAGAACAGATAGAGAAACAACACACTGAACTGTGAGGACAGATGCAGAAGCAACACACTGAACTGAGAAAATAGATAGAGAAACAACACACGGAACTGAGAAAATAGATAGAGAAACAACACACTGAACTGAGAAAATAGATAGAGAAACAACACACTGAACTGAGCAAATAGGTAGAGAAACAACACACTGAACTGCGATTACAGATAGAGAAACAACATATTGAACTGAGAGTACAGACAGACAAACAAAATCCTAAACTTCGAGTACAGATACAGATGCAACACCTCAAACTGCGAGTAGAAATAGCGAAACAACACACTGAACTGAGAGAACTGATAGAAAAACAACAGACTGAACTGAGAGTACAGATCAAGAAACACCTTCCTGAATTGTGAGAACAGATCGAGAAAGAACATACCCAACTGTGAGAACAGATACAGAAACAACGCACTGAACTGTGAGTACAGATAGAGAAACAACACACTGAACTGTGATCACAGAGAGAGAAACAAAACACTGAACCTAGAGTACTGATACAGAAACAACACACTGAACTGCGAGTATAGATAGAGAAACAACACACTGAACTGTGAGTACAGACACAGAAACAACAGACTGAACTGAGAGTACAGATCGAGAAACACCTCACTGAATTGCGAGAACAGATAGAGAAACAACACAATGTACTGCGAGTACAGAGAGAGAAACAACACACTGAATTGAGAGTACAGACAGAGAAACAACACACTGAACTGCGATTATCAATAAAGAGACAACATATTGAACTGTGAGTACAGACACAGAAACAAAACACTGAACTGCGGTTCCTGATAGAGAAACAACATATTGAACTGAGAGTACGGATAGAGAAACAAAATACTGATCTTTGAGAACAGATACAGATACAACACCACGAACTGCGAGGATAAATAGAGAAACAACAAACTGAACTGAGAGTACAGACAGAGAAACAACACACTGAACTGAGATTACAGATAGAGAAAGAACACACTGAACTGACAGTAATGAGAGAGAAATAACACATTGAACTGTGAGTACGGACAGAGAAACAACACACTGAACTGTGATTACAGACAGAGAAACAACACACTGAACTGAGAGTACAGATAGAGAAACAACACACTGAACTGAGAGTAACGATCGAGAAACAATGCACTGAACTGTGAGTACAGACAGAGAAACAACACACTGAACTGTGAGTACAGACTGAGAAACAACACACTGAACTGTGAGTACAGACAGAGAAACAACACACTGAATTGCGAGTACAGACAGTGAAACAACACACTGAACTGAGAGTAAAGACAGTGAAGCAACACACTGAATTGCGAGTACAGATAGAGAAACAACACACTGAACTGACAGTAATGAGAGAGAAATAACACATTGAACTGTGAGTACGGATAGAGAAACAACACACTGAACTGTGAGTACACATCGAGATAAAACACAATGAACTGCGACTACAGACAGAGAAACAACACACTGAACTGAGAGTAACGATCGAGAAACAATGCACTGAACTGTGAGTGCAGAGAGAAACAATACACTGAACTGTGAGTACTGACAGAGAAACAACACACTGAACTGAGAGTAACGATCGAGAAACAATGCACTCAACTGTGAGTGCAGAGAGAAACAATACACTGAACTGTGAGTACAGACAGAGAAACAACACACTGAACTGTGAGCAACGATAGAAAAACAACACACTAAACTGAGAGAACTGATAGAAAAACAACATGCTGAACTGTGAGTACAGATCAAGAAACACCTCACTGAATTGCAAGAACAGATAGAGAAATAATACACTGAACTGCAAGAACAGCTGAAGAAACAGCAAAATGAACTGAGAGTACTAATGGAGAAACAACATACTGAACTGACAATAATGAGAGAGAAACAACACACTCAACAGTAAGAACAGCTACAGAAAAAACACAGAGAAATGAGAGTTCAGACAGTGAAACAACATTCTGAACTGCAATTATAGATAGAGACAATATATTGAACTGGGAGCACAGGTAGAGGAACAACACAATGAGCTGTGAGCACAGATAGAGAAACAACACTGAACTGCGAGTAGAGATGGACAAACAAAACACCGAATTGCGTGTACAGCTAGAGAAAGAACACACCAACCTGTGAGAACAGATACAGAAACAACACACTGAACTGGGAGTACAGATGCAGAAGCAACACACTGAACTTCGGTTCCCAATAGAGAAACAACATCTTGAACTGAGAGCACAGATAAAGAAACAACACACAGAACTACGAATATAGATAGAGAAATAACACACAGAACTACGAGTACAGACACAGAAACAACACACTGAACTGAGAGTATAGAGAGATAAAGAAAATACTGAACTTTGAGAATAGATACAGACACAACACCATGAACTGCGAGTACAAATAGAGAAACAACACACTGAACTGAGAGTACAGCTGGAGAAACAACACACTGAACTAAGAGTAACGATCGAGAAACATCACTGAGCTGTGAGTACAGATAGAGAAACAATACACTGAACTGTGAGGACAGACACAGAAACAACACACTGAACTGAGAGTACAGATCGAGAAACACCTCACTGAATTGCAAACACAGATAGAGAAACACAACACTGAACCTAGACTACTGATACAGAAACAACACACTGAATTGTGAGTATAGATAGAGAAACAACACACTGAACTGTGATTACAGACACAGAAACAACACACTGAACTGAGAGTACAGATCGAGAAACACCTCACTGAATTGCGAGAACAGATAGAGGAACAACACACTGTGCTGCGAGTACAGAGAGAGAAACAACGCACTGAACTGTGAGTACAGATAGAGAAACAACACACTGAACTGTGAGTACAGACAGAGAAACAACACACTGATTACAGATGGAGAAACGAAACCCTGAACCAAGAGTACTAATACAGAAATGACATACTGAACTGTGAGTACAGATAGAGTAACAACACACTGAACTGACAGGAATGAGAGAGAAACAACACATTGAACTGTGAGTACAGATAGAGCAACAACACACCGAACTGTGAGTACGGATAGAGAAACAACACACTGAAGTGAGAGTACAGACAGAGAAACAACACACTGAACTGAGAGTAACGATCGAGAAACAATGCACTGAGCTGTGAGTACAGATGGAGAAACAACACACTGACCTGTGTGGACAGAAAGAGAAACAACACACTTAACTGTGAGCAACGATAGAAAGACAACACACTGAACTGAGAGAACTGATAGAAAAACAACATGCTGAACTGTGAGTACAGATCAAGAAACAGCTCACTGAATTGTGAGAACAGATAGAGAAACAATACACTGAACTGCAACAACAGCTGGAGAAACAGCACAATGAACTGAGGGTACAGATGGAGAAACAACATACTGAACTGACAGTAATGAGAGTGAAACAACACACTCAACAGTGAGAACAGCTACAGAAAAATACACAGAGAAATGAGAGTTCAGACAGTGAAACAACATTCTGAACTGCAAATATAGATAGAGACAACACACTAAACTGGGAGCACAGGTAGAGGAATAACACAATGAGCTGTGAGCACAGATAGAGAAACAACACAATGAACTGCGAGTAGAGATGGACAAACAAAACACCGAATTGCGAGTACAGCTAGAGAAAGAACACACCGACCTGTGAGAACAGATACAGAAACAACACACTGAACTGGGAGTACAGATGCAGAGGCAACACACTGAACTGCGGTTACCAATAGAGAAACAACATATTGAACTGAGAGCACAGATAAAGAAACAACACACTGAACTGCGAGGACAGATAGAGAAACAACACACAGAAGTACGAGTACAGACACAGAAACAACACACTGAACTGAGAGTACAGAGAGATAAACAAAATACTGAACTTTGAGAACAGATACAGACACAACACACTGAACTGGGAGCACAGATAGAGAACAACACACTCAACAGTGAGAAGAGTTATCGAAACAACACACAGAATTGAGTGTACAGTAGAAAACATTCTGAATGGCGAATATAGATAGAGACAATGTAATGAACTGCGAACACAGATAGAGAAACAATACAGTGAACTGTGAGTAACGATAGAGAAACAAATGCAAAAGCTACACACTTAACTGGGTGAACAGACAGAGAACAACACACTGAACTGTGTGTACAGGTAGAGAAACAACACACTTAACTGGGAGAACAGACAGCAAAACAACACACTGAACTGAGAACAGATAGAGAAACAACACACTGAACTGCGAGTACAGATGCAGAAACAAGACACTGAACTGAGAAAATAGATAGAGAAACAACACACTGAACTGAGAAAACAGAGAGAAACATCACAGAACTGAGAAAACAGATAGAGAAACAACACACTGAACTGCAAATACAGATAGAGAAAGAACATACCCAACTGTGAGAACAGATATAGAAACAACGCACTGAACAGTGAGTACAGAGAGAGAAACAACACACTGAACTGTGATTACAGATAGAGAAACAAAACACTGAACTGTGATTACAGATAGAGAAACAAAACACTGAACCTAGAGTAATGATACAGAAACAACACACTGAACTGTGAGTACAGACACAGAAACAACACACTGAACTGAGAGGACAGATCGAGAAACACCTCACTGAATTGCAAACACAGATAGAGACACAAAACACTGAACCTAGAGTACAGACACAGAAACAACACACTGAACTGCGAGTACAGCTAGAGAAACAACACACTGTACTGCGAGGACAGATAGAGAAACAACACACAGAACTACGAGTGCAGACACAGAAACAACACACTGAACTGAGAGTACAGAGAGATAAGCAAAATACTGAACTTTGAGAACAGATACCGACACAACACACTGAACTGGGAGCACAGATAGAGAACAACACACTCAACAGTGAGAAGAGTTATCGAAACAACACACAGAAATGAGTGTACAGTTAAAAACATTCTGAATGGCGAATATAGATAGAGACAATACAATCAACTACGAACAAAGATAGAGAAACAATACAGTGAACTGTGAGTAACGACAGAGAAACAACAAACTGAATTGTGAGGAAAGATACAGAAACAACTCACTGTACTGCGAGTACAGTTGCAGAAGCTACACACTTAACTGGGAGAACAGACAGAGGAACAACACACTGAACTGCGATTTCAGATAGAGAAACAACACACTGAACTGCGATTACAGATAGAGAAACAACACACTAACTGCGATTACAGAAAGAGAAACAACACACTGAACTGTGATTACAGATAGAGAAACAAAACCCTGACCCAAGAGTACTAATACAGAAATGACATACAGGACTGTGAGTACAGATAGAGAAACAACACACTGAACTGCGATTTCTGATTGAGAAACAACACACTGAATTGCGACTATCAATACAGAAACAACATATTGAACTGTGAGCACAGACACAGAAACAAAACCCTGAACTGCCGTTACTGATAGAGAAACAACATATTGAACTGAGAGTACAGATAGAGAAACAAAATACTGAACTGAGAGTACAGAGAGAAAAACAAAATACTGAACTTTGAGAACAGACACAACAACATGAACTGCGAGCACAAATAGAGAAACAACACACTGAACTGAGAGAACAGATTCAGAAACAACACAATGAACTGAGGGTACAGATCGCGAAAAACACACAGAACGTAATGTACAGATAGAGAAAGAACAGATTGTACTGCAAGTACAGCTGGAAAAATAGCACACTGAATTGAGAGTACAGATAGAGACACAACACACTGAACTGTGAGTACAGATAGAGAATCAACACACTGAACTGTGATTTCTGATTGTGAAACAACACACTGAACTGCGATTATCAACAGAGAAACAACACACTGAACCTAGAGTACTGATACAGAAACAACACACTGAATTTCGAGTATAGAGGGAGAAACAACACACTGAACTGAGAGTACAGATCGAGAAACACCTCACTGAATTGCAAGCACAGATAGAGAAACAAAACACTGAACCTCGAGTACTGATACAGAAACGACACACTGAACTGCGAGTATAGATAGAGAAACAACACACTGAACTGTGAGTACAGACACAGAAACAACACACTGAACTGAGAGTACAGATTGAGAAACACCTCACTGAATTGCGAGATCAGATAGAGAAACAACACACTGTACTGCGAGTACAAATGGAGAAACAACACACTGAACTGGGAGTACAGATGCAGAAGTAACACACTGAACTGCGATTACCGATAGAGAAACAACACACTGAACTGTGAGTACAGATAGAGAAACAACACACAGAACTACGAGTACAGACGCAGAAACAACACACTGAACTGAGACTACAGATCGCAAAAAACACACAGAACGTAATGTACAGATAGAGAAAGAACAGATTGTACTGCAAGTACAGCTGGAAAAATAGCACACTGAACTGAGAGTACAGATAGAGAAACAACACACTGAACTGCGATTACAGATAGAGAAATAAAACCCTGAACCAAGAGTACTAATACAGAAATGACATATTGAACTGACAGTACAGATAGAGAAACAACACACTGAGCTGCGATTTCTGATCGAGAAAGAACACACTGAACTGCGATTATCAATAGAGGGACAACATATTGAAGTGTGAGTACAGACACAGAAACAAAACTCTGAACTGCGGTTACTGATAGAGAAACAACATATTGAACTGAGAGTACAGATAGAGAAACAAAATACTGAACTTTGAGAACAGATACAGATGCAACACCACGAACTGCGAGTAGAAATAGAGAAACAACACACTGAACTGAGAGAACTGATAGAAAAACAACAGACTGAACTGAGAGGACAGATCAAGAAACACCTTCCTGAATTGTGGGAACAGATAGAGAAAGAACATACCCAACTGTGAGAACAGATACAGAAACAACGGACTGAAGTGCGAGTACAGATAGAGAAACAACACACTGAACTGTGATTACAGATAGAGAAACAAAACACTGAACCTAGAGTAATGATACAGAAACAACACACTGAACTGAGAGTATAGATCGAGAAACACCTCACTGAATTGCAAACGCAGATAGAGAAACAAACACTGAACCTAGAGTACTGATACAGAATTGACACACTGAACTGCGAGTATAGATAGAGAAACAACACACTGAACTGTGAGTACAGACACAGAAACAACACACTGAACTGAGAGTATAGATCGAGAAACACCTCACTGAATTGCAAACACAGATAGAGAAACAAAACACTGAACCTAGAGTACTGATACAGAATCGACACACTGAACTGCGAGTATAGATAGAGAAACAACACACTGAACTGTGAGTACAGACACAGAAACAACACACTGGACTGAGAGGACAGATCGAGAAACACCTCACTGAACTGCGAGTACAGCTAGAGGAAGAACACACCAACCTGTGAGAACAGATACAGAAACAACACACTGAACTGGGAGTACAGATGCAGAAGCAACACACTGAACTGCAGTTACCGATAGAGAAACAACGTATTGAACTGAGAGCACAGATAAAGAAGCAACATACTGAACTGCGAGGACAGATAGAGAAACAACACACAGAACTACGAGTACAGACACAGAAACAACACACTGAACTGAGAGTATAGAGAGAGAAAGAAAATACTGAACTTTGAGAACAGATACAGACACCACACACTGAACTGGGAGCACAGATAGAGAACAACAAACTCAACAGTGAGAAGAGTTATCGAAACAACACACAGAATTGAGTGTATAGTCGAAAACATTCTGAATGGCGAATATAGATAGAGACAATGTCATGAACTGCGAACACAGATAGAGAAACAATGCAGTGAACTGTGAGTAACGATAGAGAAACAACACACTGAATTGTGAGAACAGATACAGAAACAACTCACTGTACTGCGAGTACAGATGCAGAAGCTACACACTTAACTGGGTGACAGACAGAGGAACAACACACTGAACTGTGTGTACAGGTAGAGAAACAACACACTTAACTGGGAGAACAGACAGCAAAACAACACACTGAACTGAGAACAGATAGAGAAACAACACACTGAACTGTGAGGACAGATGCAGAAGCAACACACTGAACTGAGAAAATAGATAGAGAAACAACACACTGAACTGAGAAAACAGAGAGAGAAACAACACACTCAACTGAGAAAACAGATATAGAAACAACACACTGAACTGAGAAAATAGATAGAGAAACAACACACTGAACTGTGATTACAGATAGAGAAACAACATATTGAACTGAGAGTACAGACAGAGAAACAAAATACTAAACTTAGAGTACAGATACAGATGCAACACCTCGAACTGCGAGTAGAAATAGCGAAACAACACATTGAACTGAGAGAACTGATAGAAAAACAACAGACTGAACTGAGAGCACAGATCAAGAAACACCTTCCTGAATTGTGAGAACAGATCGAGAAAGAACATACCCAACTGTGAGAACAGATACAGAAACAACACACTGAACTGTGATCACAGAGAGAGAAACAAAACACTGAACCTAGAGTACTGATACAGAAACAACACACTGAACTGCGAGTATAGATAGAGAAACAACACACTGAACTGAGAGTATAGATCGAGAAACACCTCACTGAATTGCAAACGCAGATAGAGAAACAAACACTGAACTGTGAGTACAGACACAGAAACAACAGACTGAACTGAGAGTACAGATCGAGAAACACCTCACTGAATTGCGAGAACAGATAGAGAAACAACACAATGTACTGCGAGTACAGAGAGAGAAACAACACACTGAATTGAGAGTACAGACAGAGAAACAACACACTGTACTGCGATTATCAATAAAGAGACAACATATTGAACTGTGAGTACAGACACAGAAACAAAACACTGAACTGCGGTTCCTGATAGAGAAACAACATATTGAACTGAGAGTACAGATAGAGAAACAAAATACTGATCTTTGAGAACAGATACAGATACAACACCACGAACTGCGAGGATAAATAGAGAAACAACAAACTGAACTGAGAGTACAGACAGAGAAACAACACACTGAACTGAGATTACAGATAGAGAAAGAACACACTGAACTGACAGTAATGAGAGAGAAATAACACATTGAACTGTGAGTACGGACAGAGAAACAACACACTGAACTGTGATTACAGACAGAGAAACAACACACTGAACTGAGAGTACAGATAGAGAAACAACACACTGAACTGAGAGTAACGATCGAGAAACAATGCACTGAACTGTGAGTACACATAGAGAAACAACACACTGAACTGTGAGTACAGACTGAGAAACAACACACTGAACTGTGAGTACAGACAGAGAAACAACACACTGAACTGAGAGTACAGATAGAGAAACAACACACTGAATTGCGAGTACAGACAGTGAAACAACACACTGAACTGAGAGTAAAGACAGTGAAGCAACACACTGAATTGCGAGTACAGATAGAGAAACAACACACTGAACTGTGAGTACACATCGAGATAAAACACAATGAACTGCGACTACAGACAGAGAAACAACACACTGAACTGAGAGTAACGATCGAGAAACAATGCACTGAACTGTGAGTGCAGAGAGAAACAATACACTGAACTGTGAGTACTGACAGAGAAACAACACACTGAACTGAGAGTCACGATAGAGTAACAACAGACTGAACTGTGAGTACAGACAGAGAAACAACACACTGAACTGTGAGTACAGACAGAGAAACAACACACTGAACTGAGAGTAACGATCGAGAAACAATGCACTGAACTGTGAGTACAGGTAGAGAAACAACACACTGAACTGTGAGTACAGACAGAGAAACAACACACTGAACTGAGAGTAATGATAGAGAAACAACACACTGAACTGAGAGTACAGACAGAGAAACAACACACTAAATTGCGAGTACAGATAGAGGAACAACACACTGAACTGACAGGAATGAGAGAGAAACAACACATTGAACTGTGAGTAACGATCGAGAAACAACACACCGAACTGTGAGTACGGATAGAGAAACAACACACTGAAGTGAGAGTACAGACAGAGGAACAACACACTGAACTACGGATACAGATAGAGAAATAACACACAGAACTGCGAGAACAGACACAGAAACAACATACTGAACTGAGAGTATAGAGAGATAAACAAAATACTGAACTTTGAGAACAGATACAGATACAACACCATGAACTGCGAGTACAAATTGAGAAACAACACACTGAACTGAGAGAACAGATACAGAAACAACACTCTGAACTGAGAGTACTGATCGCGAAAAACACACAGAACGTAATGTTCAGATATAGAAAGAACAGATTGTACTGCAAGTACAGCTGGAAAAATAGCACACTGAACTGAGAGTACAGATAGAGAAACAAAGCCCTGAACCAAGAATCCTAATACAGAAATGACATACTGAACTGTGAGTACAGATAGAGAAACAACACACTGAACTGCGATTTCTGATCGAGAAACAACACACTGAACTGCGATAATGAAAAGAGAAACAACATATTGAACTGCGAGCACAGACACAGAAACAAAACACTTAACTGCGGTTACTGATAGAGAAAGAACATATTGAACTGAGAGGACAGATAGAGAAACAACACACTGAATTGAGAGAACTGATAGAAAAACAACAGACTGAATTGAGAGTACAGATCAAGAAACACCTTACTGAATGATGAGAACAGATAGAGAAAGAACATACCCAACTGTGAGAACAGATACAGAAACAACGCACTGAACAGCGAGTACAGATAGAGAAACAACACACTGAACTGTGATTACAGATAGAGAAACAAAACACTGAACCTAGAGTACTGATACAGAAACAACACACTGAATTGCGAGTATAGATAGAGAAACAACACACTGAACTGTGAGTACAGACACAGAAACAACACACTGAACTGAGAGTACAGATCGAGAAACGCCTCACTGAATTGCAAACACAGATAGAGAAACAAAACACTGAACCTAGAGTACTGATACAGGAATGAAACAATGAACTGCGAGTATAGATAGAGAAACAACAAACTGAACTGTGAGTACAGACACAGAAACAACACACTGAACTGAGAGTACAGATCGAGAAACACCTCACTGAATTGTGAGAACAGATAGAGAAAGAACATACCCAACTGTGAGAACAGATACAGAAACAACGCACTGAACAGCGAGTACAGATAGAGAACCAACACACTGAACTGTGATTACAGATCGAGAAACAAAACACTGAACCTAGAGTAATGATACAGAAACAACACACTGAATTGCGAGTATAGATAGAGAAACAACACACTGAACTGTGAGTACAGACACAGAAACAACACACTGAACTGAGAGTACAGATCGAGAAACACCTCACTGAATTTCGAGAACAGAAAGAGAAACAACACACTGAACTGCGAGTACAGACACAGAAACAACACACTGAACTGAGAGTACTGAGAGTTAAACAAAATACTGAACTTTGAGAACAGATACAGACACAACACACTGAACTGGGAGCACAGATAGAAAACAACACACTCAACAGTGTGAAGAGTTATCGAAACAACACACAGAAATGAGTGTACAGTTGAAAACATTCTGAATGGCGAATATAGATAGAGACAATACAATGAACTACGAACAAAGATAGACAAACAATGCAGTGAACTGTGAGTAACAATAGAGAAACAACACACTGAATTGTGAGGACAGATACAGAAACAACTCACTGTACTGCGAGTACAGATGCAGAAGCTACACACTTAACTGAGTGAACAGACAGAGAAACAACACACTGAACTGTGTGTACAGATGCAGAAGCAACACACTGAACTGAGAAAATAGATAGAGAAACAACACACTGAACTGAGAAAACAGAGAGAGAAACAACACACTCAACTGAGAAAACAGATAGAGAAACAACACACTGAACTGAGAAAATAGATAGAGAAACAACACACTGAATTGAGAAAACAGATAGAGAAACAGCAACAATGAACTGCGATTACCGATAGAGAAACAACACATTGATCTGAGAGTACAGATAGAGAAACAAAACACTGATCTGAGAGTCCACACAGAGAAACAACACACTGAACTGTGAGGACAGACACAGAAACAACACACTGAACTGAGAGTACAGAGAGAGAACAAAATACTGAACTTTGAGAATAGATACCAACGTAACACCATGAGCGGCGAATACAAATAGAGAAACAACACACTGAACTGAGAGAACTGATAGAAAAACAACATGCTGAACTGAGAGCACAGATCGAGAAACACCTCACTGAATTGTGAGAACAGATAGAGAAACAACACACTGAACTGCAAGTACAGCTGGAGAAACAGCACGATGAACTGAGAGTACAGATGGAGAAACAACACACTGAACTGACAGTAATGAGAGAGAAACAACACACTCAACAGGAAGAAGAGCTACAGAAAAAACACAGAGAAATGAGAGTTCAGACAGTGAAACAACATTCTGAACTGCAAATATAGATAGAGACAATAGACTGAACTGGGAGCACAGGTAGAGGAACAACACAATGAGCTGTGAGTACAGATAGAGAGACAACACTCTGAACTGTGAGTAGAGATAGACAAACAAACACCGAACTGCGAGTACAGCTAGAGAAAGAACACACCCAACTGTGAGAACAGATACAGAAATAACACACTGAACTGGGAGTACAGACACAGAAACAAAACACTTAACTGCGATTACTGATAGAGAAACAACATATTGAACTGAGAGTACAGATAGAGAAACAAAATACTGAATTTTGAGAACAGATACATATGCAACACCACGAACTGCGAGTAGAAATAGAGAAACAACACTCTGAACTGAGAGAACTGAGAGAAAAACAACAGACTGAACTGAGAGTACATATCAAGAAACACCTTAGTGAATTGTGAGAACAGATAGAGAAAGAACATACCCAACTGTGAGAACAGATACAGAAACAACGCACTGAACTGCGAGTACAGATAGAGAAACAACACACTGAACTGCGATTACAGATACAGAAACAAAACACTGAACCTAGAGTACTGATACAGAAACAACCCACTGAATTGCTAGTACAGATAGAGAAACAACACACTGAACTGTGAGAACAGACTCAGAAACAACACACTGAACTGAGAGTACAGATAGAGAACCAACACACTGAATTGTGATTACAGATCGAGAAACACCTCACTGAATTGTGAGGATAGAGAAACAACACACTGAACTGTGAGTAGAGATAGACAAACAGAACACCGAACTGTGAGTACAGCGAGAGAAAGAACACACCCAACTGTGAGAACAGATACAGAAACAACACACTGAACTGGGAGTACAGATGCAGAAGCAACACACTGAACTGCGATTACCGATAGAGAAACAACACACTGAACTGTGATTACAGATAGAGAAACAAAACACTGAACCTAGAGTACATACACAGGAACAACACACTGAATTGCGAGTATAGATTGAGAAATAACACACTGAACTGTGAGTACAGACACAGAAACAACACACTGAACTGAGAGTACAGATCGAGAAACACCTGACTGAATTGCGAGAACAGGTAGAGGAACAACACACTGAACAGAGAGTACAGACAGAGAAACAACACACTGAATTGCGAGTACAGATAGAGAAAGAACTTTTTCCCCGGGTGCAACAGAGTGTTACAAGGGGACATAAATTTAAGGTGAAGGGTGGAAGGTATAGGGGAGATGTCAGGGGTGGGTTCTTTACCCAGAGAGTGGTGGGGGCATGGAATGCGCTGCCCGTGGGAGTGGTAGAGTCAGAATCATTGGCGACCTTTAAGCGGCATTTGGATAGGTACATGGATGGGTGCTTAATCTAGGTTAGAAGTTCGGCACAACATCGTGGGCCGAAGGGCCTGTTCTGTGCTGTATTGTTCTATGTTCTATGTTCTATGTTCTAACACACTGAACTGACAGTAATGAGAGAGAAACATCACATTGAACTGTGAGTACGGACAGAGAAACAACACACTGAACTGTGAGTACAGACAGAGAAACAACACACTGAACTGAGAGTACAGACAGATAAACAACACACTGAACTGAGAGTAACGATCGAGAAACAACACACTGAATTGTGAGTACAGACAGAGAAACAACACACTGAACTGAGAGTACAGAGAGAGAAACAACACACTGAATTCCGAGTACAGATAGAGAAACAACACACTGAACTGAGAGTACAGACAGTGAAGCAACACACTGAATTGCGAGTACAGATAGAGAAAAAACACAATGAACTGAGAGTACAGACAGAGAAACAACGCACTGAACTGTGAGTACAGACAGAGAAACAACACACTGAACTGAGAGTAATGAGAGAGAAACAACACACTGAACTGCGAGTACAGACAGAGAAACAACTCACTGAACTGTGAGTACAGACAGAGAAACAACACACTGAACTGTGAGGACAGACAGAGAAACAACACACTGAACTGAGAGTACAGACAGAGAAACAACGCACTCAACTGTGAGTACAGACAGAGGAACAACACACTGAACAGTGAGCAATGATAGAAAAACAACACACTGAACTGAGAGAACTGATAGAAAAACAACATGCTGAACTGTGAGTACAGATCAGGAAACACCTCACTGAATTGTGAGTACAGATAGAGAAACAATACACTGAACTGCAAGTACAGCTGGAGAAACAGCACAATGAACTGAGGGTACAGATGGAGAAACAACATACTGAACTGTGAGTAGAGATAGACAAACAAAACACCGAACTGTGAGTACAGCTAGAGAAAGAACACACCAACCTGTGAGATACAGAAACAACACACTGAACTTTGAGTACAGAGACAGAAACAACACACTGAACTGAGAGTACAGATAGAGAAACAACACACTGAACTGTGATTACAGAGAGTGAAACAAAACATTGAACTGAGAGTAAGTACAGAGAAACAACACACTGAACTGGGAGTACAGATGCTGAAGCAAAACACTGAACAGAGTAAACAGATAGACTGAGAGAACTGATAGAAAAACAACACACTGAATTGAGATTTCAGATCGAGAAACACCTCACTGAATTGTGAGGATAGAGAAACAACACACTGAACTGTGAGTAGAGATAAACAAACAAAACACTGAACTGCGAGTACAGCGAGAGAAAGAACACACCCAACTGTGAGAACAGATACAGAAATAACACACTGAACTGGGAGTACAGATGCAGAAGCAACACACTCAACTGAGAGTACAGACAGAGAAACAACACACTGAACTGCGATTATCAATAGAGAGACAACATATTGAACTGTGAGTACAGACACAGAAACAAAACACTGAACTGCGGTTACTGATAGAGAAACAACATATTGAACTGAGAGTACAGATAGAGAAACAAAATACTGAACTTTGAGAACAGATACATATGCAACACCACGAACTGCGAGTAGAAATAGAGATACAACACTCTGAACTGAGAGAACTGAGAGAAAAACAACAGAATGAACTGAGAGTACCTATCAAGAAACACCTTACTGAATTGAGGGAACAGATAGAGAAAGAACATATCCAACTGTGAGAACAGATACAGAAACAACACACTGAACTGTGATTACAGATACAGAAACAAAACACTGAACCTAGAGTACTGATACAGAAACAACATACTGAATTGCTAGTACAGATAGCGAAACAACACACTGAACTGTGAGAACAGACACAGAAACAACACACTGAACTGCGATTATCAATAGAGAGACAACATATTGAACTGCGAGTACAGATAGAGAAACAACACACTGAACTGTGATTACAGATCGAGAAACACATCAGTGAATTGTGAGGATAGAGAAACAACACACTGAACTGTGAGTAGAGATAGACAAACAGAACACCGAACTGTGAGTACAGCGAGAGAAAGAACACACCCAACTGTGAGAACAGATACAGAAACAACACACTGAACTGGGAGTACAGATGCAGAAGCAACACACTGAACTGCGATTACCGATAGAGAAACAACACACTGAACTGTGATTACAGATAGAGAAACAAAACACTGAACCTAGAGTACATATACAGGAACAACACACTGAATTGCGAGTATAGATTGAGAAATAACACACTGAACTGTGAGTACCGACACAGAAACAACACACTGAATTGCGAGAACAGGTAGAGGAACAACACACTGAACAGAGAGTACAGACAGAGAAACAACACACTGAATTGCGAGTACAGATCGAGAAAGAACTTTTTCCCCGGGTGCAACAGAGTGTTACAAGGGGACATAAATTTAAGGTGAAGGGTGGAAGGTATAGGGGAGATGTCAGGGGTGGGTTCTTTACCCAGAGAGTGGTGGGGGCATGGAATGCGCTGCCCGTGGGAGTGGTAGAGTCAGAATCATTGGCGACCTTTAAGCGGCATTTGGATAGGTACATGGATGGGTGCTTAATCTAGGTTAGAAGTTCGGCACAACATCGTGGGCCGAAGGGCCTGTTCTGTGCTGTATTGTTCTATGTTCTATGTTCTATGTTCTAACACACTGAACTGACAGTAATAAGAGAGAAACATCACATTGAACTGTGTGTACGGACAGAGAAACAACACACTGAACTCAGAGTACAGACAGAGAAACAACACACTGAACTGAGAGTAATGAGAGAGAAACAACACACTGAACTGTGAGTACAGAGAAACAACACACTGAACTGAGAGTACAGACAGAGAAACAACGCACTCAACTGTGAGTACAGACAGAGAAACAACACACTGAACAGTGAGCAATGATACATACTGAACTGACAGTAATGAGAGTGAAACAACACACTCAACAGTGAGAACAGCTACAGAAAAAAACACAGAGAAATGAGAGTTCAGACAGTGAAACAACATTCTGAACTGCAAATATAGATAGACACAACACACTAAACTGCGAGTACAGCTAGAGAAAGAACACACCAACCTGCGAGAACAGATACAGAAACAACACACTGAACTGTGAGTACAGATGCAGAAGCAACACACTGAACTTCGGTTACCGATTGAGAAACAATATATTGAACTGAGAGCACAGATAAACAAACAATACACAGAACGACGAATTCAGATAGAGAAACAACACACAGAACTACGAGTACAGACACAGAAACAACACACTGAACTGAGAGTATAGAGAGATAAAGAAAATACTGAACTTTGAGAACAGATACAGACACAACACCATGAACTGCGAGTACAAATAGAGAAACAACACACTGAACTGAGAGTACAGCTGGAGAAACAACACACTGAACTAAGAGTAACGATCGAGAAACATCACTGAGCTGTGAGTACAGATAGAGAAACAATACACTGAACTGTGAGGACAGACACAGAAACAACAAACTGAACTGAGAGTAACGACAGAGAAACAACGCACTGAACTGTGTGTACAGACAGAGAAAGAACACACTGAACTGTGAGCAACGATAGAAAAACAACACACTGAACTGAGAGAACTGATAGAAAAACAACATGCTGAACTGTGAGTACAGATCAAGAAACACCTCACTGAATTGTGAGAACAGATAGAGAAATAATACACTGAACTGCAAGAACAGATAGAGAAACAATACACTGAACTGCAAGAACAGCTGGAGAAACAGCACAATGAACTGAGAGTACCAATGGAGAAACAACATACTGAACTGACATAATGAGAGAGAAACAACACACTCAACAGTAAGAACAGCTACAGAAAAAACACAGAGAAATGAGAGTTCAGACAGTGAAACAACATTCTGAACTGCAAATATAGATAGAGACAATATATTGAACTGGGAGCACAGGTAGAGGAACAACACAATGAGCTGTGAGCACAGATAGAGAAACAACACAATGAACTGCGAGTAGAGATGGACAAACAAAACACCAAATTGCGAGTACAGCTAGAGAAAGAACACACCAACCTGTGAGAACAGATGCAGAAGCAACACACTGAAATTCGGTTACCGATAGAGAAACAACATCTTGAACTGAGAGCACAGACAAAGAAACAACACACAGAACTACGAATACAGATAGAGAAACAACACACAGAACTACGAGTACAGACACAGAAACAACACACTGAACTGAGAGTAGAGAGAGATAAAGAAAATACTGAACTTTGAGAACAGACACAGACACAACACCATGAACTGCGAGGACAAATAGAAAAACAACACACTGAACTGAGAGAACAGATTCAGAAACAACACCCTGAACTGAGAGTACAGATCACGAAAAACACACAGAACGTAATGTACAGATAGAGAAAGAACATATTGTACTGCAAGTACAGCTGGAAAAATAGCACACTGAACTGAGAGTACAGATAGAGAAACAACACACTGAACTGCGATTACAGATAGAGAAACAAAACCCTGAACCAAGAGTACTAATACAGAAACGACACATGGAACTGTGAGTACAGATCGTGAAACAACACACTCAACTGTGATTTCTGATCGAGAGATAACACACTGAATTGCGATTATCAATAGAGAAACAACACACTGAACTGAGAGTACAGATCGAGAAACACCTCACTGAATTGCGAGAACAGATAGAGGAACAACACACTGTACTGCGAGTACAGATAGAGAAACAACACACTGAACTGTGAGTACAGACAGAGAAACAACACACTGAACTGAGAGTAACGATCGAGAAACAATGCACTGAACTGTGATTACAGATAGGGAAACAACACACTGAACTGTGAGTACAGACAGAGAAACAACACACTGAACTGAGAGTAACGATAGAGAAACAACGCACTGAACTGTGAGTACAGACAGAGAAACAACAAACTGAACTGAGAGTACAGACAGAGAAACAACACACTAAATTGCGAGTACAGATAGAGGAACAACACACTGAACTGACAGGAATAAGAGAGAAACAACACATTGAACTGTGAGTACAGATAGAGAAACAACACACCAAACTGTGTGTACGGATAGAGAAACAACACACTGAAGTGAGAGTACAGACAGAGAAACAACACACTGAACTGAGAGTAATGATCGAGAAACAATGCACTGAGCTGTGAGTACAGACAGAGAAACAACACACTGACCTGTGAGGACAGACAGAGAAACAACACACTGAACTGAGAGTAACGATAGAGAAACAACGCACTGAACTGTGAGTACAGACAGAGAAACAACACACTGAACTGTTGGCAACGATATAAAAACAACACACTGAACTGAGCGAACTGATAGAAAAACAACATGCTGAACTGTGAGTACAGATCAAGAAACAGCTCACTGAATTGTGAGAACAGATAGAGAAACAATACACTGAACTGCAAGAACAGCTGGAGAAACAGCGCAATGAACTGAGGGTACAGATGGAGAAACAACATACTGAACTGACAGTAATGAGAGTGAAACAACACACTCAACAGTGAGAACAGCTACAGAAAAAAACACAGAGAAATGAGAGTTCAGACAGTGAAAAAACATCCGAACTGCAAATATAGATAGACACAACACACTAAACTGGGAGCACAGGTAGAGGAACAACACAATGAGCTGTGAGCACAGATAGAGAAACAACACAGTGAACTGTGAGTACAGACAGGGAAACAACACACTGAACTGAGAGTAACGATCGAGAAACAATGCACTGAACTGTGAGTACAGATAGAGAAACAACACACTGAACTGTGAGTACAGACAGAGAAACAACACACTGAACTGAGAGTAACGATAGAGAAACAACGCACTGCACTGTGAGTACAGACAGAGAAACAACAAACTGAACTGAGAGTACAGACAGAGAAACAACACACTGAATTGCGAGGACAGATAGAGAAACAACACACTGAACTGAGAGTACAGACAGAGAAACAACACACTAAATTGCGAGTACAGATAGAGGAACAACACACTGAACTGACAGGAATGAGAGAGAAACAACACATTGAACTGTGAGTACAGATAGAGAAACAACACACCGAACTGTGAGTACGGATAGAGAAACAACACACTGAAGTGAGAGTACAGACAGAGAAACAACACACTGAACTGAGAGTAACGATCGAGAAACAATGCACTGAACTGTGATTACAGATAGGGAAACAACACACTGCACTGAGAGTAACGATAAAGAAACAACACACTGATCTCAGAGTACAGACAGAGAAACACCACACTAAATTGCGAGTACAGATAGAGTAACAACACACTGAACTGACAGGAATGAGAGAGACACAGCACATAGAAATGTGAGTACAGATAGAGAAACAACACACCGACCTGTGAGCACGGATACAGAAACAACACATTGAAGTGAGAGTACAGACAGAGAAACAACACATTGAACTGAGAGTAACGACGGAAAAACAACGCACTGAACTGTGTGTACAGACAGAGAAACAACACACTGAACTGTGAGCAACGATAGAACAACAACACACTGAACTGAGAGAACTGATAGAAAAACAACATGCTGAACTGTGAGTACAGATCAAGAAGCACCTCACTGAATTGTGAGAACAGATAGAGAAACAATACACTGAACTGCAAGAACAGCTGGAGAAACAGCACAATGAACTGAGAGTACCAATGGAGAAACAACATACTGAACTGACATAATGAGAGAGAAACAACACACTCAACAGTAAGAACAGCTACAGAAAAAACACAGAGAAATGAGAGTTCAGACAGTGAAACAACATTCTGAACTGCAAATATAGATAGAGATAATATACTGAACTGGGAGCACAGGTAGAGGAACAACACAATGAGCTGTGAGCACAGATAGAGAAACAACACAATGAACTGCGAGTAGAGATGGACAAACAAAACACCGAATTGCGAGTACAGCTAGAGAAAGAACACACCAACCTGTGAGAACAGATGCAGAAGCAACACACTGAACTCCGGTTACCGATAGAGAAACAACATCTTGAACTGAGAGCACAGATAAAGAAACAACACACTGAACTACGAATACAGATAGAGAAACAACACACAGAACTACGAGTACAGACACAGAAACAACACACTGAACTGAGAGTAGAGAGAGATAAAGAAAATACTGAACTTTGAGAACAGATACAGACACAACACCATGAACTGCGAGGACAAATAGAAAAACAACACACTGAACTGAGAGAACAGATTCAGAAACAACACACTGAACTGGGAGTACAGATGCTGAAGCAACACACTGAACTTTGGTTACCAATAGAGAAACAACATCTTGAACTGAGAGCACAGATAAAGAAACAACACACAGAACTACGAATACAGATAGAGAAACAACACACAGAACTACGAGTACAGACACAGAAACAACACACTGAACTGAGAGTAGAGAGAGATAAAGAAAATACTGAACTTTGAGAACAGATACAGACACAACACCATGAACTGCGAGTACGAATAGAGAAACAACACACTGAACTGAGAGTACAGCTGGAGAAACAACACACTGAACTGAGAGTACAGATCACGAAAAACACACAGAACGTAATGTGCAGATAGAGAAAGAACAGATTGTACTGCACGTACAGCTGGAAAAATAGCACACTGAACTGAGAGTACAGATAGAGAAACAACACACTGAACTGCGATTACAGATAGAGAAACAAAACCCTGAACCAAGAGTACTAATACAGAAATGACATATGGAACTGTGAGTACAGATCGTGAAACAACACACTCAACTGTGATTTCTGATCGAGAGATAACACACTGAATTGCGATTATCAATAGAGAAACAACACACTGAACTGAGAGTACAGATAGAGAAACAACACACTGAACTGCGGTTACTGATAGAGAAACAACATATTGAACTGAGCGTACAGATAGAGAAACAAAATAATGAACTTTGAGAACAGATCCAGACGCAACACCACAAACTGCGAGTAGAAATAGAGAAGCAACACACTGAACTGAGAGAACTGATAGAAAAACAACAGACTGAACTGAGAGTACAGATCAAGAAAACACCTCACTGAATTGTGGGAACAGATAGAGAAAGAACATACCCAACTGTGAGAACAGATACAGAAACAACACCCTGAACAGCGAGTACAGATAGAGAAACAACACAGTGAACTGTGACTACAGATAGAGAAACAAAACACTGAGCCTAGAGTACTGATACAGAAACAACACACTGAATTGCGGGTATAGACAGAGAAACAACACACTGAACTGTGAGTACAGACACAGAAACAACACACTGAACTGAGAGTACAGATCGAGAAACACCTCACTGAATTGCAAACACAGATAGAGAAACAAAACACTGAACCTAGACTACTGATACAGAAACAACACACTGAATTGTGAGTATAGATAGAGAAACAACACACTGAACTGTGATTACAGGCACAGAAACAACACACTGAACTGAGAGTACAGATCGAGAAACACCTCACTGAATTGCGAGAACAGATAGAGGAACAACACACTGTACTGCGAGTACAGATAGAGAAACAACACACTGAACTGTGAGTACAGACAGAGAAACAACACACTGAACTGAGAGTAACGATCGAGAAACAATGCACTGAACTGTGAGTACAGATAGAGAAACAACACACTGAACTGTGAGTACAGACAGAGAAACAACACACTGAACTGAGAGTAACGATAGAGAAACAACGCACTGAACTGTGAGTACAGACAGAGAAACAACAAACTGAACTGAGAGTACAGACAGAGAAACAACACACTGAATTGCGAGTGCAGATAGAGAAAAAACACACTGAACTGAGAGTACAGACAGAGAAACAACACACTAAATTGCGAGTACAGATAGAGTAATAACACACTGAACTGACAGGAATGAGAGATAAACAACACATTGAACTGTGCGTACAGATAGAGAAACAACACACCGAACTGTGAGTTAGGATAGAGAAACAACACACTGAAGTGAGAGTACAGACAGAGAAACAACACACTGAACTGAGAGTAACGATCGAGAAACAATGCACTGAGCTGTGAGTACAGATAGAGAAACAACACACTGACCTGTGAGGACAGACAGAGAAACAACACACTGAACTGAGAGTAACGATAGAGAAACAACGCACTGAACTGTGTGTACAGACAGAGAAAGAACACACTGAACTGTGAGCAACGATAGAAAAACAACAGACTGAACTGAGAGAACTGATAGAAAAACAACATGCTGAACTGTGAGTACAGATCAAGAAACACCTCACTGAATTGTGAGAACAGATAGAGAAACAATACACTGAACTGCAAGAACAGCTGGAGAAACAGCACAATGAACTGAGGGTACAGATGGAGAAACAACATACTGAACTGACAGTAATGAGAGTGAAACAACACACTCAACAGTAAGAACAGCTACAGAATAAAACACAGAGAAATGAGAGTTCAGACAGTGAAACAACATTCTGAACTGCAAATATAGATAGACACAACACACTAAACTGGGAGCACAGGTAGAGGAACAACACAATGAGCTGTGAGCACAGATAGAGAAACAACACAGTGATCTGCGAGAAGAGATGGACAAACAAAACACCGAACTGCGAGTAGAGCTAGAGAAAGAACACACCAACCTGTGAGAACAGATGCAGAAACAACACACTGAACTGGGAGTACAGATGCAGAAGCAACACACTGAACTTCGGTTACCGTTTGAGAAACATCATCTTGAACTGAGAGCACAGATAAAGAAACAACACACAGAACTATGAATTCAGATAGAGAAACAACACAACTACGAGTACAGACACAGAACCAACACACTGAACTAAGAGTATAGAGATAAAGAAAATACTGAACTTTGAGAACAGATACAGACACGACATCATGAACTGCGAGTACAAATAGAGAAACAACACACTGAACTGAGAGTACAGATCACGAAAAACACACAGAACGTAATGTACAGATAGAGAAAGAACAGATTGTACTGCACGTACAGCTGGAAAAATAGCACACTGAACTGCGAGTACAGATAGAGAAACAACACAATGAACTGTGAGTACAGACAGGGAAACAACACACTGAACTGAGAGTAACGATCGAGAAACAATGCACTGAACTGTGAGTACAGATAGAGAAATAACACACTGAACTGTGAGTACCGACACAGAAACAACACACTGAATTGCGAGAACAGGTAGAGGAACAACACACTGAACAGAGAGTACAGACAGAGAAACAACACACTGAATTGCGAGTACAGATCGAGAAAGAACTTTTTCCCCGGGTGCAACAGAGTGTTACAAGGGGACATAAATTTAAGGTGAAGGGTGGAAGGTATAGGGGAGATGTCAGGGGTGGGTTCTTTACCCAGAGAGTGGTGGGGGCATGGAATGCGCTGCCCGTGGGAGTGGTAGAGTCAGAATCATTGGCGACCTTTAAGCGGCATTTGGATAGGTACATGGATGGGTGCTTAATCTAGGTTAGATGTTCGGCACAACATCGTGGGCCGAAGGGCCTGTTCTGCGCTGTATTGTTCTATGTTCTATGTTCTATGTTCTAACACACTGAACTGACAGTAATAAGAGAGAAACATCACATTGAACTGTGTGTACGGACAGAGAAACAACACACTGAACTCAGAGTACAGACAGAGAAACAACACACTGAACTGAGAGTAATGAGAGAGAAACAACACACTGAACTGTGAGTACAGAGAAACAACACACTGAACTGAGAGTACAGACAGAGAAACAACGCACTCAACTGTGAGTACAGACAGAGAAACAACACACTGAACAGTGAGCAATGATACATACTGAACTGACAGTAATGAGAGTGAAACAACACACTCAACAGTGAGAACAGCTACAGAAAAAAACACAGAGAAATGAGAGTTCAGACAGTGAAACAACATTCTGAACTGCAAATATAGATAGACACAACACACTAAACTGCGAGTACAGCTAGAGAAAGAACACACCAACCTGCGAGAACAGATACAGAAACAACACACTGAACTGTGAGTACAGATGCAGAAGCAACACACTGAACTTCGGTTACCGATTGAGAAACAATATATTGAACTGAGAGCACAGATAAACAAACAACACACAGAACGACGAATTCAGATAGAGAAACAACACACAGAACTACGAGTACAGACACAGAAACAACACACTGAACTGAGAGTATAGAGAGATAAAGAAAATACTGAACTTTGAGAACAGATACAGACACAACACCATGAACTGCGAGTACAAATAGAGAAACAACACACTGAACTGAGAGTACAGCTGGAGAAACAACACACTGAACTAAGAGTAACGATCGAGAAACATCACTGAGCTGTGAGTACAGATAGAGAAACAATACACTGAACTGTGAGGACAGACACAGAAACAACAAACTGAACTGAGAGTAACGACAGAGAAACAACGCACTGAACTGTGTGTACAGACAGAGAAAGAACACACTGAACTGTGAGCAACGATAGAAAAACAACACACTGAACTGAGAGAACTGATAGAAAAACAACATGCTGAACTGTGAGTACAGATCAAGAAACACCTCACTGAATTGTGAGAACAGATAGAGAAATTATACACTGAACTGCAAGAACAGATAGAGAAACAATACACTGAACTGCAAGAACAGCTGGAGAAACAGCACAATGAACTGAGAGTACCAATGGAGAAACAACATACTGAACTGACATAATGAGAGAGAAACAACACACTCAACAGTAAGAACAGCTACAGAAAAAACACAGAGAAATGAGAGTTCAGACAGTGAAACAACATTCTGAACTGCAAATATAGATAGAGACAATATATTGAACTGGGAGCACAGGTAGAGGAACAACACAATGAGCTGTGAGCACAGATAGAGAAACAACACAATGAACTGCGAGTAGAGATGGACAAACAAAACACCAAATTGCGAGTACAGCTAGAGAAAGAACACACCAACCTGTGAGAACAGATGCAGAAGCAACACACTGAAATTCGGTTACCGATAGAGAAACAACATCTTGAACTGAGAGCACAGACAAAGAAACAACACACAGAACTACGAATACAGATAGAGAAACAACACACAGAACTACGAGTACAGACACAGAAACAACACACTGAACTGAGAGTAGAGAGAGATAAAGAAAATACTGAACTTTGAGAACAGACACAGACACAACACCATGAACTGCGAGGACAAATAGAAAAACAACACACTGAACTGAGAGAACAGATTCAGAAACAACACCCTGAACTGAGAGTACAGATCACGAAAAACACACAGAACGTAATGTACAGATAGAGAAAGAACATATTGTACTGCAAGTACAGCTGGAAAAATAGCACACTGAACTGAGAGTACAGATAGAGAAACAACACACTGAACTGCGATTACAGATAGAGAAACAAAACCCTGAACCAAGAGTACTAATACAGAAACGACACATGGAACTGTGAGTACAGATCGTGAAACAACACACTCAACTGTGATTTCTGATCGAGAGATAACACACTGAATTGCGATTATCAATAGAGAAACAACACACTGAACTGAGAGTACAGATCGAGAAACACCTCACTGAATTGCGAGAACAGATAGAGGAACAACACACTGTACTGCGAGTACAGATAGAGAAACAACACACTGAACTGTGAGTACAGACAGAGAAACAACACACTGAACTGAGAGTAACGATCGAGAAACAATGCACTGAACTGTGATTACAGATAGGGAAACAACACACTGAACTGTGAGTACAGACAGAGAAACAACACACTGAACTGAGAGTAACGATAGAGAAACAACGCACTGAACTGTGAGTACAGACAGAGAAACAACAAACTGAACTGAGAGTACAGACAGAGAAACAACACACTAAATTGCGAGTACAGATAGAGGAACAACACACTGAACTGACAGGAATAAGAGAGAAACAACACATTGAACTGTGAGTACAGATAGAGAAACAACACACCAAACTGTGTGTACGGATAGAGAAACAACACACTGAAGTGAGAGTACAGACAGAGAAACAACACACTGAACTGAGAGTAATGATCGAGAAACAATGCACTGAGCTGTGAGTACAGACAGAGAAACAACACACTGACCTGTGAGGACAGACAGAGAAACAACACACTGAACTGAGAGTAACGATAGAGAAACAACGCACTGAACTGTGAGTACAGACAGAGAAACAACACACTGAACTGTTGGCAACGATATAAAAACAACACACTGAACTGAGCGAACTGATAGAAAAACAACATGCTGAACTGTGAGTACAGATCAAGAAACAGCTCACTGAATTGTGAGAACAGATAGAGAAACAATACACTGAACTGCAAGAACAGCTGGAGAAACAGCGCAATGAACTGAGGGTACAGATGGAGAAACAACATACTGAACTGACAGTAATGAGAGTGAAACAACACACTCAACAGTGAGAACAGCTACAGAAAAAAACACAGAGAAATGAGAGTTCAGACAGTGAAAAAACATCCGAACTGCAAATATAGATAGACACAACACACTAAACTGGGAGCACAGGTAGAGGAACAACACAATGAGCTGTGAGCACAGATAGAGAAACAACACAGTGAACTGTGAGTACAGACAGGGAAACAACACACTGAACTGAGAGTAACGATCGAGAAACAATGCACTGAACTGTGAGTACAGATAGAGAAACAACACACTGAACTGTGAGTACAGACAGAGAAACAACACACTGAACTGAGAGTAACGATAGAGAAACAACGCACTGCACTGTGAGTACAGACAGAGAAACAACAAACTGAACTGAGAGTACAGACAGAGAAACAACACACTGAATTGCGAGGACAGATAGAGAAACAACACACTGAACTGAGAGTACAGACAGAGAAACAACACACTAAATTGCGAGTACAGATAGAGGAACAACACACTGAACTGACAGGAATGAGAGAGAAACAACACATTGAACTGTGAGTACAGATAGAGAAACAACACACCGAACTGTGAGTACGGATAGAGAAACAACACACTGAAGTGAGAGTACAGACAGAGAAACAACACACTGAACTGAGAGTAACGATCGAGAAACAATGCACTGAACTGTGATTACAGATAGGGAAACAACACACTGCACTGAGAGTAACGATAAAGAAACAACACACTGATCTCAGAGTACAGACAGAGAAACACCACACTAAATTGCGAGTACAGATAGAGTAACAACACACTGAACTGACAGGAATGAGAGAGACACAGCACATAGAAATGTGAGTACAGATAGAGAAACAACACACCGACCTGTGAGCACGGATACAGAAACAACACATTGAAGTGAGAGTACAGACAGAGAAACAACACATTGAACTGAGAGTAACGACGGAGAAACAACGCACTGAACTGTGTGTACAGACAGAGAAACAACACACTGAACTGTGAGCAACGATAGAACAACAACACACTGAACTGAGAGAACTGATAGAAAAACAACATGCTGAACTGTGAGTACAGATCAAGAAGCACCTCACTGAATTGTGAGAACAGATAGAGAAACAATACACTGAACTGCAAGAACAGCTGGAGAAACAGCACAATGAACTGAGAGTACCAATGGAGAAACAACATACTGAACTGACATAATGAGAGAGAAACAACACACTCAACAGTAAGAACAGCTACAGAAAAAACACAGAGAAATGAGAGTTCAGACAGTGAAACAACATTCTGAACTGCAAATATAGATAGAGATAATATACTGAACTGGGAGCACAGGTAGAGGAACAACACAATGAGCTGTGAGCACAGATAGAGAAACAACACAATGAACTGCGAGTAGAGATGGACAAACAAAACACCGAATTGCGAGTACAGCTAGAGAAAGAACACACCAACCTGTGAGAACAGATGCAGAAGCAACACACTGAACTCCGGTTACCGATAGAGAAACAACATCTTGAACTGAGAGCACAGATAAAGAAACAACACACTGAACTACGAATACAGATAGAGAAACAACACACAGAACTACGAGTACAGACACAGAAACAACACACTGAACTGAGAGTAGAGAGAGATAAAGAAAATACTGAACTTTGAGAACAGATACAGACACAACACCATGAACTGCGAGGACAAATAGAAAAACAACACACTGAACTGAGAGAACAGATTCAGAAACAACACACTGAACTGGGAGTACAGATGCTGAAGCAACACACTGAACTTTGGTTACCAATAGAGAAACAACATCTTGAACTGAGAGCACAGATAAAGAAACAACACACAGAACTACGAATACAGATAGAGAAACAACACACAGAACTACGAGTACAGACACAGAAACAACACACTGAACTGAGAGTCGAGAGAGATAAAGAAAATACTGAACTTTGAGAACAGATACAGACACAACACCATGAACTGCGAGTACGAATAGAGAAACAACACACTGAACTGAGAGTACAGCTGGAGAAACAACACACTGAACTGAGAGTACAGATCACGAAAAACACACAGAACGTAATGTGCAGATAGAGAAAGAACAGATTGTACTGCACGTACAGCTGGAAAAATAGCACACTGAACTGAGAGTACAGATAGAGAAACAACACACTGAACTGCGATTACAGATAGAGAAACAAAACCCTGAACCAAGAGTACTAATACAGAAATGACATATGGAACTGTGAGTACAGATCGTGAAACAACACACTCAACTGTGATTTCTGATCGAGAGATAACACACTGAATTGCGATTATCAATAGAGAAACAACACACTGAACTGAGAGTACAGATAGAGAAACAACACACTGAACTGCGGTTACTGATAGAGAAACAACATATTGAACTGAGCGTACAGATAGAGAAACAAAATAATGAACTTTGAGAACAGATCCAGACGCAACACCACAAACTGCGAGTAGAAATAGAGAAGCAACACACTGAACTGAGAGAACTGATAGAAAAACAACAGACTGAACTGAGAGTACAGATCAAGAAAACACCTCACTGAATTGTGGGAACAGATAGAGAAAGAACATACCCAACTGTGAGAACAGATACAGAAACAACACCCTGAACAGCGAGTACAGATAGAGAAACAACACAGTGAACTGTGACTACAGATAGAGAAACAAAACACTGAGCCTAGAGTACTGATACAGAAACAACACACTGAATTGCGGGTATAGACAGAGAAACAACACACTGAACTGTGAGTACAGACACAGAAACAACACACTGAACTGAGAGTACAGATCGAGAAACACCTCACTGAATTGCAAACACAGATAGAGAAACAAAACACTGAACCTAGACTACTGATACAGAAACAACACACTGAATTGTGAGTATAGATAGAGAAACAACACACTGAACTGTGATTACAGGCACAGAAACAACACACTGAACTGAGAGTACAGATCGAGAAACACCTCACTGAATTGCGAGAACAGATAGAGGAACAACACACTGTACTGCGAGTACAGATAGAGAAACAACACACTGAACTGTGAGTACAGACAGGGAAACAACACACTGAACTGAGAGTAACGATCGAGAAACAATGCACTGAACTGTGAGTACAGATAGAGAAACAACACACTGAACTCTGAGTACAGACAGAGAAACAACACACTGAACTGAGAGTAACGATAGAGAAACAACGCACTGAACTGTGAGTACAGACAGAGAAACAACAAACTGAACTGAGAGTACAGACAGAGAAACAACACACTGAATTGCGAGTGCAGATAGAGAAAAAACACACTGAACTGAGAGTACAGACAGAGAAACAACACACTAAATTGCGAGTACAGATAGAGTAATAACACACTGAACTGACAGGAATGAGAGATAAACAACACATTGAACTGTGCGTACAGATAGAGAAACAACACACCGAACTGTGAGTTAGGATAGAGAAACAACACACTGAAGTGAGAGTACAGACAGAGAAACAACACACTGAACTGAGAGTAACGATCGAGAAACAATGCACTGAGCTGTGAGTACAGATAGAGAAACAACACACTGACCTGTGAGGACAGACAGAGAAACAACGCACTGAACTGAGAGTAACGATAGAGAAACAACGCACTGAACTGTGTGTACAGACAGAGAAAGAACACACTGAACTGTGAGCAACGATAGAAAAACAACAGACTGAACTGAGAGAACTGATAGAAAAACAACATGCTGAACTGTGAGTACAGATCAAGAAACACCTCACTGAATTGTGAGAACAGATAGAGAAACAATACACTGAACTGCAAGAACAGCTGGAGAAACAGCACAATGAACTGAGGGTACAGATGGAGAAACAACATACTGAACTGACAGTAATGAGAGTGAAACAACACACTCAACAGTAAGAACAGCTACAGAATAAAACACAGAGAAATGAGAGTTCAGACAGTGAAACAACATTCTGAACTGCAAATATAGATAGACACAACACACTAAACTGGGAGCACAGGTAGAGGAACAACACAATGAGCTGTGAGCACAGATAGAGAAACAACACAGTGATCTGCGAGAAGAGATGGACAAACAAAACACCGAACTGCGAGTAGAGCTAGAGAAAGAACACACCAACCTGTGAGAACAGATGCAGAAACAACACACTGAACTGGGAGTACAGATGCAGAAGCAACACACTGAACTTCGGTTACCGATTGAGAAACATCATCTTGAACTGAGAGCACAGATAAAGAAACAACACACAGAACTATGAATTCAGATAGAGAAACAACACAACTACGAGTACAGACACAGAACCAACACACTGAACTAAGAGTATAGAGATAAAGAAAATACTGAACTTTGAGAACAGATACAGACACGACATCATGAACTGCGAGTACAAATAGAGAAACAACACACTGAACTGAGAGTACAGATCACGAAAAACACACAGAACGTAATGTACAGATAGAGAAAGAACAGATTGTACTGCACGTACAGCTGGAAAAATAGCACACTGAACTGCGAGTACAGATAGAGAAACAACACAATGAACTGTGAGTACAGACAGGGAAACAACACACTGAACTGAGAGTAACGATCGAGAAACAATGCACTGAACTGTGAGTACAGATAGAGAAATAACACACTGAACTGTGAGTACCGACACAGAAACAACACACTGAATTGCGAGAACAGGTAGAGGAACAACACACTGAACAGAGAGTACAGACAGAGAAACAACACACTGAATTGCGAGTACAGATCGAGAAAGAACTTTTTCCCCGGGTGCAACAGAGTGTTACAAGGGGACATAAATTTAAGGTGAAGGGTGGAAGGTATAGGGGAGATGTCAGGGGTGGGTTCTTTACCCAGAGAGTGGTGGGGGCATGGAATGCGCTGCCCGTGGGAGTGGTAGAGTCAGAATCATTGGCGACCTTTAAGCGGCATTTGGATAGGTACATGGATGGGTGCTTAATCTAGGTTAGATGTTCGGCACAACATCGTGGGCCGAAGGGCCTGTTCTGCGCTGTATTGTTCTATGTTCTATGTTCTATGTTCTAACACACTGAACTGACAGTAATAAGAGAGAAACATCACATTGAACTGTGTGTACGGACAGAGAAACAACACACTGAACTCAGAGTACAGACAGAGAAACAACACACTGAACTGAGAGTAATGAGAGAGAAACAACACACTGAACTGTGAGTACAGAGAAACAACACACTGAACTGAGAGTACAGACAGAGAAACAACGCACTCAACTGTGAGTACAGACAGAGAAACAACACACTGAACAGTGAGCAATGATACATACTGAACTGACAGTAATGAGAGTGAAACAACACACTCAACAGTGAGAACAGCTACAGAAAAAAACACAGAGAAATGAGAGTTCAGACAGTGAAACAACATTCTGAACTGCAAATATAGATAGACACAACACACTAAACTGCGAGTACAGCTAGAGAAAGAACACACCAACCTGCGAGAACAGATACAGAAACAACACACTGAACTGTGAGTACAGATGCAGAAGCAACACACTGAACTTCGGTTACCGATTGAGAAACAATATATTGAACTGAGAGCACAGATAAACAAACAACACACAGAACGACGAATTCAGATAGAGAAACAACACACAGAACTACGAGTACAGACACAGAAACAACACACTGAACTGAG
Source organism: Chiloscyllium punctatum (assembly GCF_047496795.1). Taxonomy (NCBI): domain Eukaryota; kingdom Metazoa; phylum Chordata; class Chondrichthyes; order Orectolobiformes; family Hemiscylliidae; genus Chiloscyllium; species Chiloscyllium punctatum. Next base: position 30,263,302 of record NC_092745.1, read on the forward strand.
AGTATAGAGAGATAAAGAAAATACTGAACTTTGAGAACAGATACAGACACAACACCATGAACTGCGAGTACAAATAGAGAAACAACACACTGAACTGAGAGTACAGCTGGAGAAACAACACACTGAACTAAGAGTAACGATCGAGAAACATCACTGAGCTGTGAGTACAGATAGAGAAACAATACACTGAACTGTGAGGACAGACACAGAAACAACAAACTGAACTGAGAGTAACGACAGAGAAACAACGCACTGAACTGTGTGTACAGACAGAGAAAGAACACACTGAACTGTGAGCAACGATAGAAAAACAACACACTGAACTGAGAGAACTGATAGAAAAACAACATGCTGAACTGTGAGTACAGATCAAGAAACACCTCACTGAATTGTGAGAACAGATAGAGAAATTATACACTGAACTGCAAGAACAGATAGAGAAACAATACACTGAACTGCAAGAACAGCTGGAGAAACAGCACAATGAACTGAGAGTACCAATGGAGAAACAACATACTGAACTGACATAATGAGAGAGAAACAACACACTCAACAGTAAGAACAGCTACAGAAAAAACACAGAGAAATGAGAGTTCAGACAGTGAAACAACATTCTGAACTGCAAATATAGATAGAGACAATATATTGAACTGGGAGCACAGGTAGAGGAACAACACAATGAGCTGTGAGCACAGATAGAGAAACAACACAATGAACTGCGAGTAGAGATGGACAAACAAAACACCAAATTGCGAGTACAGCTAGAGAAAGAACACACCAACCTGTGAGAACAGATGCAGAAGCAACACACTGAAATTCGGTTACCGATAGAGAAACAACATCTTGAACTGAGAGCACAGACAAAGAAACAACACACAGAACTACGAATACAGATAGAGAAACAACACACAGAACTGAGAGTAGAGAGAGATAAAGAAAATACTGAACTTTGAGAACAGACACAGACACAACACCATGAACTGCGAGGACAAATAGAAAAACAACACACTGAACTGAGAGAACAGATTCAGAAACAACACCCTGAACTGAGAGTACAGATCACGAAAAACACACAGAACGTAATGTACAGATAGAGAAAGAACATATTGTACTGCAAGTACAGCTGGAAAAATAGCACACTGAACTGAGAGTACAGATAGAGAAACAACACACTGAACTGCGATTACAGATAGAGAAACAAAACCCTGAACCAAGAGTACTAATACAGAAACGACACATGGAACTGTGAGTACAGATCGTGAAACAACACACTCAACTGTGATTTCTGATCGAGAGATAACACACTGAATTGCGATTATCAATAGAGAAACAACACACTGAACTGAGAGTACAGATCGAGAAACACCTCACTGAATTGCGAGAACAGATAGAGGAACAACACACTGTACTGCGAGTACAGATAGAGAAACAACACACTGAACTGTGAGTACAGACAGAGAAACAACACACTGAACTGAGAGTAACGATCGAGAAACAATGCACTGAACTGTGATTACAGATAGGGAAACAACACACTGAACTGTGAGTACAGACAGAGAAACAACACACTGAACTGAGAGTAACGATAGAGAAACAACGCACTGAACTGTGAGTACAGACAGAGAAACAACAAACTGAACTGAGAGTACAGACAGAGAAACAACACACTAAATTGCGAGTACAGATAGAGGAACAACACACTGAACTGACAGGAATAAGAGAGAAACAACACATTGAACTGTGAGTACAGATAGAGAAACAACACACCAAACTGTGTGTACGGATAGAGAAACAACACACTGAAGTGAGAGTACAGACAGAGAAACAACACACTGAACTGAGAGTAATGATCGAGAAACAATGCACTGAGCTGTGAGTACAGACAGAGAAACAACACACTGACCTGTGAGGACAGACAGAGAAACAACACACTGAACTGAGAGTAACGATAGAGAAACAACGCACTGAACTGTGAGTACAGACAGAGAAACAACACACTGAACTGTTGGCAACGATATAAAAACAACACACTGAACTGAGCGAACTGATAGAAAAACAACATGCTGAACTGTGAGTACAGATCAAGAAACAGCTCACTGAATTGTGAGAACAGATAGAGAAACAATACACTGAACTGCAAGAACAGCTGGAGAAACAGCGCAATGAACTGAGGGTACAGATGGAGAAACAACATACTGAACTGACAGTAATGAGAGTGAAACAACACACTCAACAGTGAGAACAGCTACAGAAAAAAACACAGAGAAATGAGAGTTCAGACAGTGAAAAAACATCCGAACTGCAAATATAGATAGACACAACACACTAAACTGGGAGCACAGGTAGAGGAACAACACAATGAGCTGTGAGCACAGATAGAGAAACAACACAGTGAACTGTGAGTACAGACAGGGAAACAACACACTGAACTGAGAGTAACGATCGAGAAACAATGCACTGAACTGTGAGTACAGATAGAGAAACAACACACTGAACTGTGAGTACAGACAGAGAAACAACACACTGAACTGAGAGTAACGATAGAGAAACAACGCACTGCACTGTGAGTACAGACAGAGAAACAACAAACTGAACTGAGAGTACAGACAGAGAAACAACACACTGAATTGCGAGGACAGATAGAGAAACAACACACTGAACTGAGAGTACAGACAGAGAAACAACACACTAAATTGCGAGTACAGATAGAGGAACAACACACTGAACTGACAGGAATGAGAGAGAAACAACACATTGAACTGTGAGTACAGATAGAGAAACAACACACCGAACTGTGAGTACGGATAGAGAAACAACACACTGAAGTGAGAGTACAGACAGAGAAACAACACACTGAACTGAGAGTAACGATCGAGAAACAATGCACTGAACTGTGATTACAGATAGGGAAACAACACACTGCACTGAGAGTAACGATAAAGAAACAACACACTGATCTCAGAGTACAGACAGAGAAACACCACACTAAATTGCGAGTACAGATAGAGTAACAACACACTGAACTGACAGGAATGAGAGAGACACAGCACATAGAAATGTGAGTACAGATAGAGAAACAACACACCGACCTGTGAGCACGGATACAGAAACAACACATTGAAGTGAGAGTACAGACAGAGAAACAACACATTGAACTGAGAGTAACGACGGAGAAACAACGCACTGAACTGTGTGTACAGACAGAGAAACAACACACTGAACTGTGAGCAACGATAGAACAACAACACACTGAACTGAGAGAACTGATAGAAAAACAACATGCTGAACTGTGAGTACAGATCAAGAAGCACCTCACTGAATTGTGAGAACAGATAGAGAAACAATACACTGAACTGCAAGAACAGCTGGAGAAACAGCACAATGAACTGAGAGTACCAATGGAGAAACAACATACTGAACTGACATAATGAGAGAGAAACAACACACTCAACAGTAAGAACAGCTACAGAAAAAACACAGAGAAATGAGAGTTCAGACAGTGAAACAACATTCTGAACTGCAAATATAGATAGAGATAATATACTGAACTGGGAGCACAGGTAGAGGAACAACACAATGAGCTGTGAGCACAGATAGAGAAACAACACAATGAACTGCGAGTAGAGATGGACAAACAAAACACCGAATTGCGAGTACAGCTAGAGAAAGAACACACCAACCTGTGAGAACAGATGCAGAAGCAACACACTGAACTCCGGTTACCGATAGAGAAACAACATCTTGAACTGAGAGCACAGATAAAGAAACAACACACTGAACTACGAATACAGATAGAGAAACAACACACAGAACTACGAGTACAGACACAGAAACAACACACTGAACTGAGAGTAGAGAGAGATAAAGAAAATACTGAACTTTGAGAACAGATACAGACACAACACCATGAACTGCGAGGACAAATAGAAAAACAACACACTGAACTGAGAGAACAGATTCAGAAACAACACACTGAACTGGGAGTACAGATGCTGAAGCAACACACTGAACTTTGGTTACCAATAGAGAAACAACATCTTGAACTGAGAGCACAGATAAAGAAACAACACACAGAACTACGAATACAGATAGAGAAACAACACACAGAACTACGAGTACAGACACAGAAACAACACACTGAACTGAGAGTCGAGAGAGATAAAGAAAATACTGAACTTTGAGAACAGATACAGACACAACACCATGAACTGCGAGTACGAATAGAGAAACAACACACTGAACTGAGAGTACAGCTGGAGAAACAACACACTGAACTGAGAGTACAGATCACGAAAAACACACAGAACGTAATGTGCAGATAGAGAAAGAACAGATTGTACTGCACGTACAGCTGGAAAAATAGCACACTGAACTGAGAGTACAGATAGAGAAACAACACACTGAACTGCGATTACAGATAGAGAAACAAAACCCTGAACCAAGAGTACTAATACAGAAATGACATATGGAACTGTGAGTACAGATCGTGAAACAACACACTCAACTGTGATTTCTGATCGAGAGATAACACACTGAATTGCGATTATCAATAGAGAAACAACACACTGAACTGAGAGTACAGATAGAGAAACAACACACTGAACTGCGGTTACTGATAGAGAAACAACATATTGAACTGAGCGTACAGATAGAGAAACAAAATAATGAACTTTGAGAACAGATCCAGACGCAACACCACAAACTGCGAGTAGAAATAGAGAAGCAACACACTGAACTGAGAGAACTGATAGAAAAACAACAGACTGAACTGAGAGTACAGATCAAGAAAACACCTCACTGAATTGTGGGAACAGATAGAGAAAGAACATACCCAACTGTGAGAACAGATACAGAAACAACACCCTGAACAGCGAGTACAGATAGAGAAACAACACAGTGAACTGTGACTACAGATAGAGAAACAAAACACTGAGCCTAGAGTACTGATACAGAAACAACACACTGAATTGCGGGTATAGACAGAGAAACAACACACTGAACTGTGAGTACAGACACAGAAACAACACACTGAACTGAGAGTACAGATCGAGAAACACCTCACTGAATTGCAAACACAGATAGAGAAACAAAACACTGAACCTAGACTACTGATACAGAAACAACACACTGAATTGTGAGTATAGATAGAGAAACAACACACTGAACTGTGATTACAGGCACAGAAACAACACACTGAACTGAGAGTACAGATCGAGAAACACCTCACTGAATTGCGAGAACAGATAGAGGAACAACACACTGTACTGCGAGTACAGATAGAGAAACAACACACTGAACTGTGAGTACAGACAGGGAAACAACACACTGAACTGAGAGTAACGATCGAGAAACAATGCACTGAACTGTGAGTACAGATAGAGAAACAACACACTGAACTCTGAGTACAGACAGAGAAACAACACACTGAACTGAGAGTAACGATAGAGAAACAACGCACTGAACTGTGAGTACAGACAGAGAAACAACAAACTGAACTGAGAGTACAGACAGAGAAACAACACACTGAATTGCGAGTGCAGATAGAGAAAAAACACACTGAACTGAGAGTACAGACAGAGAAACAACACACTAAATTGCGAGTACAGATAGAGTAATAACACACTGAACTGACAGGAATGAGAGATAAACAACACATTGAACTGTGCGTACAGATAGAGAAACAACACACCGAACTGTGAGTTAGGATAGAGAAACAACACACTGAAGTGAGAGTACAGACAGAGAAACAACACACTGAACTGAGAGTAACGATCGAGAAACAATGCACTGAGCTGTGAGTACAGATAGAGAAACAACACACTGACCTGTGAGGACAGACAGAGAAACAACACACTGAACTGAGAGTAACGATAGAGAAACAACGCACTGAACTGTGTGTACAGACAGAGAAAGAACACACTGAACTGTGAGCAACGATAGAAAAACAACAGACTGAACTGAGAGAACTGATAGAAAAACAACATGCTGAACTGTGAGTACAGATCAAGAAACACCTCACTGAATTGTGAGAACAGATAGAGAAACAATACACTGAACTGCAAGAACAGCTGGAGAAACAGCACAATGAACTGAGGGTACAGATGGAGAAACAACATACTGAACTGACAGTAATGAGAGTGAAACAACACACTCAACAGTAAGAACAGCTACAGAATAAAACACAGAGAAATGAGAGTTCAGACAGTGAAACAACATTCTGAACTGCAAATATAGATAGACACAACACACTAAACTGGGAGCACAGGTAGAGGAACAACACAATGAGCTGTGAGCACAGATAGAGAAACAACACAGTGATCTGCGAGAAGAGATGGACAAACAAAACACCGAACTGCGAGTAGAGCTAGAGAAAGAACACACCAACCTGTGAGAACAGATGCAGAAACAACACACTGAACTGGGAGTACAGATGCAGAAGCAACACACTGAACTTCGGTTACCGATTGAGAAACAACATCTTGAACTGAGAGCACAGATAAAGAAACAACACACAGAACTATGAATTCAGATAGAGAAACAACACAACTACGAGTACAGACACAGAACCAACACACTGAACTAAGAGTATAGAGAGATAAAGAAAATACTGAACTTTGAGAACAGATACAGACACGACATCATGAACTGCGAGTACAAATAGAGAAACAACACACTGAACTGAGAGTACAGATCACGAAAAACACACAGAACGTAATGTACAGATAGAGAAAGAACAGATTGTACTGCACGTACAGCTGGAAAAATAGCACACTGAACTGCGAGTACAGATAGAGAAACAACACAATGAACTGTGAGTACAGACAGGGAAACAACACACTGAACTGAGAGTAACGATCGAGAAACAATGCACTGAACTGTGAGTACAGATAGAGAAACAACACACTGAACTGTGAGTACAGACAGAGAAACAACACACTGAACTGAGAGTAACGATAGAGAAACAACGCACTGAACTGTGAGTACAGACAGAGAAACAACACACTGAATTGCGAGTGCAGATAGAGAAAAAACACACTGAACTGAGAGTACAGACAGAGAAACAACACACTAAATTGCGAGTACAGATAGAGTAACAACACACTGAACTGACAGGAATGAGAGATAAACAACACATTGAACTGTGAGTACAGATAGAGAAACAACACACCGAACTGTGAGTACGGATAGAGAAACAACACACTGAAGTGAGAGTACAGACAGAGAAACAACACACTGAACTGAGAGTAACGATCGAGAAACAATGCACTGAGCTGTGAGCACAGATAGAGAAACAACACACTGACCTGTGAGGACAGACAGAGAAACAACACACTGAACTGAGAGTAACGATAGAGAAACAACGCACTGAACTGTGTGTACAGACAGAGAAAGAACACACTGAACTGTGAGCAACGATATAAAAACAACACACTGAACTGAGAGAACTGATAGAAAAACAACATGCTGAACTGTGAGTACAGATCAAGAAACACCTCACTGAATTGTGAGAACAGATAGAGAAACAATACACTGAACTGCAAGAACAGCTGGAGAAACAGCACAATGAACTGCGAGTACAGATGGAGAAACAACATACTGAACTGACAGTAATGAGAGTGAAACAACACACTCAACAGTGAGAACAGCTACAGAAAAAAACACAGAGAAATGAGAGTTCAGACAGTGAAACAACATTCTGAACTGCAAATATAGATAGAGACAACACACTAAACTGGGAGCACAGGTAGAGGAACAACACAATGAGCTGTGAGCACAGATAGAGAAACAACACAGTGAACTGCGAGTAGAGATGGACAAACAAAACACCGAACTGCGAGTAGAGCGAGAGAAAGAACACACCAACCTGTGAGAACAGATACAGAAACAACACACTGAACTGGGAGTACAGATGCAGAAGCAACACACTGAACTTCGGTTACCGATTGAGAAACAACATCTTGAACTGAGAGCACAGATAAAGAAACAACACACAGAACTTCGAATACAGATAGAGAAACAACACACAGAACTACGAGTGCAGACACAGAAACAACACACTGAACTGAGAGTAGAAAGAGATAAAGAAAATACTGAACTTTGAGAACAGTTACAGACACAATACCATGAACTGCGAGGACAAATAGAGAAACAACACACTGGACTGAGAGAACAGATTCAGAAACAACACACTGAACTGAGAGTACAGATCACGAAAAACACACAGAACGTAATGTACAGATAGAGGAAGAACAGATTGTACTGCAAGTACAGCTGGAAAAATAGCACACTGAACTGAGAGTAACGATAGAGAAACAACACACTGAACTGTGATTACAGATCGAGAAACAAAACCCTGAACCAAGAGTACTAATACAGAAATGACATATGGAACTGTGAGTACAGATCGTGAAACAACACACTCAACTGTGATTTCTGATCGAGAGATAACACACTGAACTGCGATTATCAATAGAGAAACAACATATTGAACTGTGAGCACAGACACAGAAACAAAACACTGAACTGCGGTTATTGATAGAGAAACAACACACTGAACTGTGATTACAGATAGAGAAACAAAACACTGAACCGAGAGTACTGATACAGAAACAACACACTGAATTGCGAGTATAGATAGAGAAACAACACACTGAACTGTGAGTACAGACACAGAAACAACACACTGAACTGAGAGTACAGATCGAGAAACACCTCACTGAATTGCAAACACAGATAGAGAAACAAAACACTGAACCTAGACTACTGATACAGAAACAACACACTGAATTGTGAGTATAGATAGAGAAACAACACACTGAACTGTGATAACAGACACAGAAACAACACACTGAACTGAGAGTACAGATCGAGAAACACCTCACTGAATTGCGAGAACAGATAGAGGAAAAACACACTGTACTGCGAGTACAGATAGAGAAACAACACACTGAACTGTGAGTACAGACAGGGAAACAACACACTGAACTGAGAGTAACGATCGAGAAACAATGCACTGAACTGTGAGTACAGATAGAGAAACAACACACTGAACTGTGAGTACAGACAGAGAAACAACACACTGAACTGAGAGTAACGATAGAGAAACAACGCACTGAACTGTGAGTACAGACAGAGAAACAACAAACTGAACTGAGAGTACAGACAGAGAAACAACACACTGAATTGCGAGTGCAGATAGAGAAAAAACACACTGAACTGAGAGTACAGACAGAGAAACAACACACTAAATTGCGAGTACAGATAGAGTAATAACACACTGAACTGACAGGAATGAGAGATAAACAACACATTGAACTGTGAGTACAGATAGAGAAACAACACACCGAACTGTGAGTTAGGATAGAGAAACAACACACTGAAGTGAGAGTACAGACAGAGAAACAACACACTGAACTGAGAGTAACGATCGAGAAACAATGCACTGAGCTGTGAGTACAGATAGAGAAACAACACACTGACCTGTGAGGACAGACAGAGAAACAACACACTGAACTGAGAGTAACGATAGAGAAACAACGCACTGAACTGTGTGTACAGACAGAGAAAGAACACACTGAACTGTGAGCAACGATAGAAAAACAACAGACTGAACTGAGAGAACTGATAGAAAAACAACATGCTGAACTGTGAGTACAGATCAAGAAACACCTCACTGAATTGTGAGAACAGATAGAGAAACAATACACTGAACTGCAAGAACAGCTGGAGAAACAGCACAATGAACTGAGGGTACAGATGGAGAAACAACATACTGAACTGACAGTAATGAGAGTGAAACAACACACTCAACAGTAAGAACAGCTACAGAATAAAACACAGAGAAATGAGAGTTCAGACAGTGAAACAACATTCTGAACTGCAAATATAGATAGACACAACACACTAAACTGGGAGCACAGGTAGAGGAACAACACAATGAGCTGTGAGCACAGATAGAGAAACAACACAGTGATCTGCGAGAAGAGATGGACAAACAAAACACCGAACTGCGAGTAGAGCTAGAGAAAGAACACACCAACCTGTGAGAACAGATGCAGAAACAACACACTGAACTGGGAGTACAGATGCAGAAGCAACACACTGAACTTCGGTTACCGATTGAGAAACATCATCTTGAACTGAGAGCACAGATAAAGAAACAACACACAGAACTATGAATTCAGATAGAGAAACAACACAACTACGAGTACAGACACAGAACCAACACACTGAACTAAGAGTATAGAGATAAAGAAAATACTGAACTTTGAGAACAGATACAGACACGACATCATGAACTGCGAGTACAAATAGAGAAACAACACACTGAACTGAGAGTACAGATCACGAAAAACACACAGAACGTAATGTACAGATAGAGAAAGAACAGATTGTACTGCACGTACAGCTGGAAAAATAGCACACTGAACTGCGAGTACAGATAGAGAAACAACACAATGAACTGTGAGTACAGACAGGGAAACAACACACTGAACTGAGAGTAACGATCGAGAAACAATGCACTGAACTGTGAGTACAGATAGAGAAATAACACACTGAACTGTGAGTACCGACACAGAAACAACACACTGAATTGCGAGAACATGTAGAGGAACAACACACTGAACAGAGAGTACAGACAGAGAAACAACACACTGAATTGCGAGTACAGATCGAGAAAGAACTTTTTCCCCGAGTGCAACAGAGTGTTACAAGGGGACATAAATTTAAGGTGAAGGGTGGAAGGTATAGGGGAGATGTCAGGGGTGGGTTCTTTACCCAGAGAGTGGTGGGGGCATGGAATGTGCTGCCCGTGGGAGTGGTAGAGTCAGAATCATTGGCGACCTTTAAGCGGCATTTGGATAGGTACATGGATGGGTGCTTAATCTAGGTTAGATGTTCGGCACAACATCGTGGGCCGAAGGGCCTGTTCTGCGCTGTATTGTTCTATGTTCTATGTTCTATGTTCTAACACACTGAACTGACAGTAATAAGAGAGAAACATCACATTGAACTGTGTGTACGGACAGAGAAACAACACACTGAACTCAGAGTACAGACAGAGAAACAACACACTGAACTGAGAGTAATGAGAGAGAAACAACACACTGAACTGTGAGTACAGAGAAACAACACACTGAACTGAGAGTACAGACAGAGAAACAACGCACTCAACTGTGAGTACAGACAGAGAAACAACACACTGAACAGTGAGCAATGATACATACTGAACTGACAGTAATGAGAGTGAAACAACACACTCAACAGTGAGAACAGCTACAGAAAAAAACACAGAGAAATGAGAGTTCAGACAGTGAAACAACATTCTGAACTGCAAATATAGATAGACACAACACACTAAACTGCGAGTACAGCTAGAGAAAGAACACACCAACCTGCGAGAACAGATACAGAAACAACACACTGAACTGTGAGTACAGATGCAGAAGCAACACACTGAACTTCGGTTACCGATTGAGAAACAATATATTGAACTGAGAGCACAGATAAACAAACAACACACAGAACGACGAATTCAGATAGAGAAACAACACACAGAACTACGAGTACAGACACAGAAACAACACACTGAACTGAGAGTATAGAGAGATAAAGAAAATACTGAACTTTGAGAACAGATACAGACACAACACCATGAACTGCGAGTACAAATAGAGAAACAACACACTGAACTGAGAGTACAGCTGGAGAAACAACACACTGAACTAAGAGTAACGATCGAGAAACATCACTGAGCTGTGAGTACAGATAGAGAAACAATACACTGAACTGTGAGGACAGACACAGAAACAACAAACTGAACTGAGAGTAACGACAGAGAAACAACGCACTGAACTGTGTGTACAGACAGAGAAAGAACACACTGAACTGTGAGCAACGATAGAAAAACAACACACTGAACTGAGAGAACTGATAGAAAAACAACATGCTGAACTGTGAGTACAGATCAAGAAACACCTCACTGAATTGTGAGAACAGATAGAGAAATAATACACTAAACTGCAAGAACAGATAGAGAAACAATACACTGAACTGCAAGAACAGCTGGAGAAACAGCACAATGAACTGAGAGTACCAATGGAGAAACAACATACTGAACTGACATAATGAGAGAGAAACAACACACTCAACAGTAAGAACAGCTACAGAAAAAACACAGAGAAATGAGAGTTCAGACAGTGAAACAACATTCTGAACTGCAAATATAGATAGAGACAATATATTGAACTGGGAGCACAGGTAGAGGAACAACACAATGAGCTGTGAGCACAGATAGAGAAACAACACAATGAACTGCGAGTAGAGATGGACAAACAAAACACCAAATTGCGAGTACAGCTAGAGAAAGAACACACCAACCTGTGAGAACAGATGCAGAAGCAACACACTGAAATTCGGTTACCGATAGAGAAACAACATCTTGAACTGAGAGCACAGACAAAGAAACAACACACAGAACTACGAATACAGATAGAGAAACAACACACAGAACTACGAGTACAGACACAGAAACAACACACTGAACTGAGAGTAGAGAGAGATAAAGAAAATACTGAACTTTGAGAACAGACACAGACACAACACCATGAACTGCGAGGACAAATAGAAAAACAACACACTGAACTGAGAGAACAGATTCAGAAACAACACCCTGAACTGAGAGTACAGATCACGAAAAACACACAGAACGTAATGTACAGATAGAGAAAGAACATATTGTACTGCAAGTACAGCTGGAAAAATAGCACACTGAACTGAGAGTACAGATAGAGAAACAACACACTAAACTGCGATTACAGATAGAGAAACAAAACCCTGAACCAAGAGTACTAATACAGAAACGACACATGGAACTGTGAGTACAGATCGTGAAACAACACACTCAACTGTGATTTCTGATCGAGAGATAACACACTGAATTGCGATTATCAATAGAGAAACAACACACTGAACTGAGAGTACAGATCGAGAAACACCTCACTGAATTGCGAGAACAGATAGAGGAACAACACACTGTACTGCGAGTACAGATAGAGAAACAACACACTGAACTGTGAGTACAGACAGAGAAACAACACACTGAACTGAGAGTAACGATCGAGAAACAATGCACTGAACTGTGATTACAGATAGGGAAACAACACACTGAAGTGTGAGTACAGACAGAGAAACAACACACTGAACTGAGAGTAACGATAGAGAAACAACGCACTGAACTGTGAGTACAGACAGAGAAACAACAAACTGAACTGAGAGTACAGACAGAGAAACAACACACTAAATTGCGAGTACAGATAGAGGAACAACACACTGAACTGACAGGAATAAGAGAGAAACAACACATTGAACTGTGAGTACAGATAGAGAAACAACACACCAAACTGTGTGTACGGATAGAGAAACAACACACTGAAGTGAGAGTACAGACAGAGAAACAACACACTGAACTGAGAGTAATGATCGAGAAACAATGCACTGAGCTGTGAGTACAGACAGAGAAACAACACACTGACCTGTGAGGACAGACAGAGAAACAACACACTGAACTGAGAGTAACGATAGAGAAACAACGCACTGAACTGTGAGTACAGACAGAGAAACAACACACTGAACTGAGCGAACTGATAGAAAAACAACATGCTGAACTGTGAGTACAGATCAAGAAACAGCTCACTGAATTGTGAGAACAGTTAGAGAAACAATACACTGAACTGCAAGAACAGCTGGAGAAACAGCGCAATGAACTGAGGGTACAGATGGAGAAACAACATACTGAACTGACAGTAATGAGAGTGAAACAACACACTCAACAGTGAGAACAGCTACAGAAAAAAACACAGAGAAATGAGAGTTCAGACAGTGAAAAAACATCCGAACTGCAAATATAGATAGACACAACACACTAAACTGGGAGCACAGGTAGAGGAACAACACAATGAGCTGTGAGCACAGATAGAGAAACAACACAGTGAACTGTGAGTACAGACAGGGAAACAACACACTGAACTGAGAGTAACGATCGAGAAACAATGCACTGAACTGTGAGTACAGATAGAGAAACAACACACTGAACTGTGAGTACAGACAGAGAAACAACACACTGAACTGAGAGTAACGATAGAGAAACAACGCACTGCACTGTGAGTACAGACAGAGAAACAACAAACTGAACTGAGAGTACAGACAGAGAAACAACACACTGAATTGCGAGGACAGATAGAGAAACAACACACTGAACTGAGAGTACAGACAGAGAAACAACACACTAAATTGCGAGTACAGATAGAGGAACAACACACTGAACTGACAGGAATGAGAGAGAAACAACACATTGAACTGTGAGTACAGATAGAGAAACAACACACCGAACTGTGAGTACGGATAGAGAAACAACACACTGAAGTGAGAGTACAGACAGAGAAACAACACACTGAACTGAGAGTAACGATCGAGAAACAATGCACTGAACTGTGATTACAGATAGGGAAACAACACACTGCACTGAGAGTAACGATAAAGAAACAACACACTGATCTCAGAGTACAGACAGAGAAACACCACACTAAATTGCGAGTACAGATAGAGTAACAACACACTGAACTGACAGGAATGAGAGAGACACAGCACATAGAAATGTGAGTACAGATAGAGAAACAACACACCGACCTGTGAGCACGGATACAGAATCAACACATTGAAGTGAGAGTACAGACAGAGAAACAACACATTGAACTGAGAGTAACGACGGAGAAACAACGCACTGAACTGTGTGTACAGACAGAGAAACAACACACTGAACTGTGAGCAACGATAGAACAACAACACACTGAACTGAGAGAACTGATAGAAAAACAACATGCTGAACTGTGAGTACAGATCAAGAAGCACCTCACTGAATTGTGAGAACAGATAGAGAAACAATACACTGAACTGCAAGAACAGCTGGAGAAACAGCACAATGAACTGAGAGTACCAATGGAGAAACAACATACTGAACTGACATAATGAGAGAGAAACAACACACTCAACAGTAAGAACAGCTACAGAAAAAACACAGAGAAATGAGAGTTCAGACAGTGAAACAACATTCTGAACTGCAAATATAGATAGAGATAATATACTGAACTGGGAGCACAGGTAGAGGAACAACACAATGAGCTGTGAGCACAGATAGAGAAACAACACAATGAACTGCGAGTAGAGATGGACAAACAAAACACCGAATTGCGAGTACAGCTAGAGAAAGAACACACCAACCTGTGAGAACAGATGCAGAAGCAACACACTGAACTCCGGTTACCGATAGAGAAACAACATCTTGAACTGAGAGCACAGATAAAGAAACAACACACTGAACTACGAATACAGATAGAGAAACAACACACAGAACTACGAGTACAGACACAGAAACAACACACTGAACTGAGAGTAGAGAGAGATAAAGAAAATACTGAACTTTGAGAACAGATACAGACACAACACCATGAACTGCGAGGACAAATAGAAAAACAACACACTGAACTGAGAGAACAGATTCAGAAACAACACACTGAACTGGGAGTACAGATGCTGAAGCAACACACTGAACTTTGGTTACCAATAGAGAAACAACATCTTGAACTGAGAGCACAGATAAAGAAACAACACACAGAACTACGAATACAGATAGAGAAACAACACACAGAACTACGAGTACAGACACAGAAACAACACACTGAACTGAGAGTCGAGAGAGATAAAGAAAATACTGAACTTTGAGAACAGATACAGACACAACACCATGAACTGCGAGTACGAATAGAGAAACAACACACTGAACTGAGAGTACAGCTGGAGAAACAACACACTGAACTGAGAGTACAGATCACGAAAAACACACAGAACGTAATGTGCAGATAGAGAAAGAACAGATTGTACTGCACGTACAGCTGGAAAAATAGCACACTGAACTGAGAGTACAGATAGAGAAACAACACACTGAACTGCGATTACAGATAGAGAAACAAAACCCTGAACCAAGAGTACTAATACAGAAATGACATATGGAACTGTGAGTACAGATCGTGAAACAACACACTCAACTGTGATTTCTGATCGAGAGATAACACACTGAATTGCGATTATCAATAGAGAAACAACACACTGAACTGAGAGTACAGATAGAGAAACAACACACTGAACTGCGGTTACTGATAGAGAAACAACATATTGAACTGAGCGTACAGATAGAGAAACAAAATAATGAACTTTGAGAACAGATCCAGACGCAACACCACAAACTGCGAGTAGAAATAGAGAAGCAACACACTGAACTGAGAGAACTGATAGAAAAACAACAGACTGAACTGAGAGTACAGATCAAGAAAACACCTCACTGAATTGTGGGAACAGATAGAGAAAGAACATACCCAACTGTGAGAACAGATACAGAAACAACACCCTGAACAGCGAGTACAGATAGAGAAACAACACAGTGAACTGTGACTACAGATAGAGAAACAAAACACTGAGCCTAGAGTACTGATACAGAAACAACACACTGAATTGCGGGTATAGACAGAGAAACAACACACTGAACTGTGAGTACAGACACAGAAACAACACACTGAACTGAGAGTACAGATCGAGAAACACCTCACTGAATTGCAAACACAGATAGAGAAACAAAACACTGAACCTAGACTACTGATACAGAAACAACACACTGAATTGTGAGTATAGATAGAGAAACAACACACTGAACTGTGATTACAGGCACAGAAACAACACACTGAACTGAGAGTACAGATCGAGAAACACCTCACTGAATTGCGAGAACAGATAGAGGAACAACACACTGTACTGCGAGTACAGATAGAGAAACAACACACTGAACTGTGAGTACAGACAGGGAAACAACACACTGAACTGAGAGTAACGATCGAGAAACAATGCACTGAACTGTGAGTACAGATAGAGAAACAACACACTGAACTCTGAGTACAGACAGAGAAACAACACACTGAACTGAGAGTAACGATAGAGAAACAACGCACTGAACTGTGAGTACAGACAGAGAAACAACAAACTGAACTGAGAGTACAGACAGAGAAACAACACACTGAATTGCGAGTGCAGATAGAGAAAAAACACACTGAACTGAGAGTACAGACAGAGAAACAACACACTAAATTGCGAGTACAGATAGAGTAATAACACACTGAACTGACAGGAATGAGAGATAAACAACACATTGAACTGTGAGTACAGATAGAGAAACAACACACCGAACTGTGAGTTAGGATAGAGAAACAACACACTGAAGTGAGAGTACAGACAGAGAAACAACACACTGAACTGAGAGTAACGATCGAGAAACAATGCACTGAGCTGTGAGTACAGATAGAGAAACAACACACTGACCTGTGAGGACAGACAGAGAAACAACACACTGAACTGAGAGTAACGATAGAGAAACAACGCACTGAACTGTGTGTACAGACAGAGAAAGAACACACTGAACTGTGAGCAACGATAGAAAAACAACAGACTGAACTGAGAGAACTGATAGAAAAACAACATGCTGAACTGTGAGTACAGATCAAGAAACACCTCACTGAATTGTGAGAACAGATAGAGAAACAATACACTGAACTGCAAGAACAGCTGGAGAAACAGCACAATGAACTGAGGGTACAGATGGAGAAACAACATACTGAACTGACAGTAATGAGAGTGAAACAACACACTCAACAGTAAGAACAGCTACAGAATAAAACACAGAGAAATGAGAGTTCAGACAGTGAAACAACATTCTGAACTGCAAATATAGATAGACACAACACACTAAACTGGGAGCACAGGTAGAGGAACAACACAATGAGCTGTGAGCACAGATAGAGAAACAACACAGTGATCTGCGAGAAGAGATGGACAAACAAAACACCGAACTGCGAGTAGAGCTAGAGAAAGAACACACCAACCTGTGAGAACAGATGCAGAAACAACACACTGAACTGGGAGTACAGATGCAGAAGCAACACACTGAACTTCGGTTACCGATTGAGAAACAACATCTTGAACTGAGAGCACAGATAAAGAAACAACACACAGAACTATGAATTCAGATAGAGAAACAACACAACTACGAGTACAGACACAGAACCAACACACTGAACTAAGAGTATAGAGAGATAAAGAAAATACTGAACTTTGAGAACAGATACAGACACGACATCATGAACTGCGAGTACAAATAGAGAAACAACACACTGAACTGAGAGTACAGATCACGAAAAACACACAGAACGTAATGTACAGATAGAGAAAGAACAGATTGTACTGCACGTACAGCTGGAAAAATAGCACACTGAACTGCGAGTACAGATAGAGAAACAACACAATGAACTGTGAGTACAGACAGGGAAACAACACACTGAACTGAGAGTAACGATCGAGAAACAATGCACTGAACTGTGAGTACAGATAGAGAAACAACACACTGAACTCTGAGTACAGACAGAGAAACAACACACTGAACTGAGAGTAACGATAGAGAAACAACGCACTGCACTGTGAGTACAGACAGAGAAACAACACACTGAATTGCGAGTGCAGATAGAGAAAAAACACACTGAACTGAGAGTACAGACAGAGAAACAACACACTAAATTGCGAGTACAGATAGAGTAACAACACACTGAACTGACAGGAATGAGAGATAAACAACACATTGAACTGTGAGTACAGATAGAGAAACAACACACCGAACTGTGAGTACGGATAGAGAAACAACACACTGAAGTGAGAGTACAGACAGAGAAACAACACACTGAACTGAGAGTAACGATCGAGAAACAATGCACTGAGCTGTGAGCACAGATAGAGAAACAACACACTGACCTGTGAGGACAGACAGAGAAACAACACACTGAACTGAGAGTAACGATAGAGAAACAACGCACTGAACTGTGTGTACAGACAGAGAAAGAACACACTGAACTGTGAGCAACGATATAAAAACAACACACTGAACTGAGAGAACTGATAGAAAAACAACATGCTGAACTGTGAGTACAGATCAAGAAACACCTCACTGAATTGTGAGAACAGATAGAGAAACAATACACTGAACTGCAAGAACAGCTGGAGAAACAGCACAATGAACTGCGAGTACAGATGGAGAAACAACATACTGAACTGACAGTAATGAGAGTGAAACAACACACTCAACAGTGAGAACAGCTACAGAAAAAAACACAGAGAAATGAGAGTTCAGACAGTGAAACAACATTCTGAACTGCAACTATAGATAGAGACAACACACTAAACTGGGAGCACAGGTAGAGGAACAACACAATGAGCTGTGAGCACAGATAGAGAAACAACACAGTGAACTGCGAGTAGAGATGGACAAACAAAACACCGAACTGCGAGTAGAGCGAGAGAAAGAACACACCAACCTGTGAGAACAGATACAGAAACAACACACTGAACTGGGAGTACAGATGCAGAAGCAACACACTGAACTTCGGTTACCGATTGAGAAACAACATCTTGAACTGAGAGCACAGATAAAGAAACAACACACAGAACTTCGAATACAGATAGAGAAACAACACACAGAACTACGAGTGCAGACACAGAAACAACACACTGAACTGAGAGTAGAAAGAGATAAAGAAAATACTGAACTTTGAGAACAGTTACAGACACAATACCATGAACTGCGAGGACAAATAGAGAAACAACACACTGGACTGAGAGAACAGATTCAGAAACAACACACTGAACTGAGAGTACAGATCACGAAAAACACACAGAACGTAATGTACAGATAGAGGAAGAACAGATTGTACTGCAAGTACAGCTGGAAAAATAGCACACTGAACTGAGAGTAACGATAGAGAAACAACACACTGAACTGTGATTACAGATCGAGAAACAAAACCCTGAACCAAGAGTACTAATACAGAAATGACATATGGAACTGTGAGTACAGATCGTGAAACAACACACTCAACTGTGATTTCTGATCGAGAGATAACACACTGAACTGCGATTATCAATAGAGAAACAACATATTGAACTGTGAGCACAGACACAGAAACAAAACACTGAACTGCGGTTATTGATAGAGAAACAACACACTGAACTGTGATTACAGATAGAGAAACAAAACACTGAACCGAGAGTACTGATACAGAAACAACACACTGAATTGCGAGTATAGATAGAGAAACAACACACTGAACTGTGAGTACAGACACAGAAACAACACACTGAACTGAGAGTACAGATCGAGAAACACCTCACTGAATTGCAAACACAGATAGAGAAACAAAACACTGAACCTAGACTACTGATACAGAAACAACACACTGAATTGTGAGTATAGATAGAGAAACAACACACTGAACTGTGATAACAGACACAGAAACAACACACTGAACTGAGAGTACAGATCGAGAAACACCTCACTGAATTGCGAGAACAGATAGAGGAAAAACACACTGTACTGCGAGTACAGATAGAGAAACAACACACTGAACTGTGAGTACAGACAGGGAAACAACACACTGAACTGAGAGTAACGATCGAGAAACAATGCACTGAACTGTGAGTACAGATAGAGAAACAACACACTGAACTGTGAGTACAGACAGAGAAACAACACACTGAACTGAGAGTAACGATAGAGAAACAACGCACTGAACTGTGAGTACAGACAGAGAAACAACAAACTGAACTGAGAGTACAGACAGAGAAACAACACACTGAATTGCGAGTGCAGATAGAGAAAAAACACACTGAACTGAGAGTACAGACAGAGAAACAACACACTAAATTGCGAGTACAGATAGAGTAATAACACACTGAACTGACAGGAATGAGAGATAAACAACACATTGAACTGTGAGTACAGATAGAGAAACAACACACCGAACTGTGAGTTAGGATAGAGAAACAACACACTGAAGTGAGAGTACAGACAGAGAAACAACACACTGAACTGAGAGAACTGATAGAAAAACAACATGCTGAACTGTGAGTACAGATCAAGAAACAGCTCACTGAATTGTGAGAACAGATAGAGAAACAATACACTGAACTGCAAGAACAGCTGGAGAAACAGCACAATGAACTGAGGGTACAGATGGAGAAACAACACACTGAACTGACAGTAATGAGAGTGAAACAACACACTCAACAGTGAGAACAGCGACAGAAAAAAACACAGAGAAATGAGAGTTCAGACAGTGAAACAACATTCTGAACTGCAAATATAGATAGAGACAACACACTAAACTGGGAGCACAGGTAGAGGAACAACACAATGAGCTGTGAGCACAGATAGAGAAACAACACAGTGATCTGCGAGAAGAGATGGACAAACAAAACACCGAACTGCGAGTAGAGCTAGAGAAAGAACACACCAACCTGTGAGAACAGATGCAGAAACAACACACTGAACTGGGAGTACAGATGCAGAAGCAACACACTGAACTTCGGTTACCGATTGAGAAACAACATCTTGAACTGAGAGCACAGATAAAGAAACAACACACAGAACTGCGAATTCAGATAGAGAAACAACACAACTACGAGTACAGACACAGAACCAACACACTGAACTAAGAGTATAGAGAGATAAAGAAAATACTGAACTTTGAGAACAGATACAGACACAACATCATGAACTGCGAGAACAAATAGAGAAACAACACTCTGAACTGAGAGTACAGCTGGAGAAACAACACACTGAACTAAGAGTAACGATCGAGAAACATCACTGAGCTGTGAGTACAGATAGAGAAACAATACACTGAACTGTGAGGACAGACACAGAAACAACACACTGAACTGAGAGTAACGATAGAGAAACATCGCACTGAACTGTGTGTACAGACAGAGAAACAACACACTGAACTGTGAGCAACGATAGAAAAAAAACACGCTGAACTGAGAGAACTGATCGAAAAACAACATGCTGAACTGTGAGAACAGATCAAGAAACACCTCACTGAATTGTGAGAACAGAGAGAGAAACAATACACTGAACTGCAAGAACAGCTGGAGAAACAGCACAATGAACTGAGAGTACAGATGGAGAAACAACATACTGAACTGACAGTAATGAGGGAGAAACAACACACTCAACAGTAAGAACAGCTACAGAAAAAACACAGAGAAATGAGAGTTTAGACAGTGAAACAACATTCTGAACTGCAAATATAGATAGAGACAATATACTGAACTGGGAGCACAGGTAGAGGAACAACAGAATGAGCTGTGAGCACAGATAGAGAAACATCACAATGAACTGCGAGTAGAGATGGACAAACAAAACACCGAATTGCGAGTACAGCTAGAGAAAGAACACACCAACCTGTGAGAACAGAAACAGAAACAACACACTGAACTGGGAGTACAGATGCTGAAGCAACACACTGAACTTCGGTTACCGATAGAGAAACAACATCTTGAACTGAGAGCACTGAGAAAGAAACAACACACAGAACTACGAATACAGTTAGAGAAACAACACACAGAACTACGAGTACAGACACAGAAACAACACACTGAACTCAGAGTATAGAGAGATAAAGAAAATACTGAACTTTGAGAACAGATACAGACACAACACCATGAACTTCGAGGACAAATAGAGAAACAACACACTGGACTGAGAGAACCCATTCAGAAACAACACACTGAACTGAGAGTACAGATCACGAAAAGCACCCAACACGTAATGTACAGATAGAGAAAGAACAGATTGTACTGCAAGTACAGCTGGAAAAATAGCACACTGAACTGAGATTACAGATAGAGAAACAACACACTGAACTGCGATTACAGATAGAGAAACAAAACCCTGAACCAAGAGTACTAATACAGAAATGACATATGGAACTGTGAGTACAGATCGTGAAACAACACACTCAACTGTGATTTCTGATCGAGAGAAAACACAATGAACTGCGATTATCAACAGAGAGACAACATATTGAACTGTGAGCCCAGACACAGAAACAAAACACTGAACTGCGGTTACTAATAGAGAAACAACATATTGAACTGAGCGTACAAATAGAGAAACAAAATAATGAACTTTGAGAACAGATCCAGACGCAACACCACAAACTGCGAGTAGAAATAGAGAAACAACACACTGAACTGAGAGAACTGATAGAAAAACAACAGACTGAACTGAGAGTACAGATCAAGAAACACCTTACTGAATTGTGGGAACAGAGACAGAAAGAACATACCCAACTGTGAGAACAGATACAGAAACAACACCCTGAACAGCGAGTACAGATAGAGAAACAACACAGTGAACTGTGAATACAGATAGAGAAACAAAACACTGAACCTAGAGTACTGATACAGAAACAACACACTGACTTGCGAGGAGAGATAGAGAAACAACACACTGAACTGTGAGGACAGACACAGAAACAACACACTGAACTGAGAGTACAGATCGAAACACCTCACTGAATTGCAAACACAGATAGAGAAACAAAAGACTGAACCTAGACTACTGATACAGAAACAACACACTGAATTGTGAGTATAGATAGAGAAACAACACACTGAACTGTGATTACAGACACAGAAACACCTCACTGAATTGCGAGAACAGATACAGGAACAACACACTGCACTGCGAGTACAGATAGAGAAACAACACACTGAACTGTGAGTACAGACAGAGAAACAATACACTGAACTGAGAGTAACGATAGAGAAACAACGCACTGAACTGTGAGTACAGACAGAGAAACAACAAACTGAACTGAGAGTACAGACAGAGAAACAACACACTGAATTGCGAGTACAGATAGAGAAACAACACACTGAACTGAGAGTACAGACAGAGAAACAACACACTAAATTGCGAGTACAGATAGAGTAACAACACACTGAACTGACAGGAATGAAAGCGAAACAACACATTTAACTGTGAGTACAGATAGAGAAACAACACACCGAACTGTGAGTTAGGATAGAGAAACAACACACTGAAGTGAGAGTACAGACAGAGAAACAACACACTGAACTGAGAGTAACGATCGAGAAACAATGCACTGAGCTGTGAGCACAGATAGAGAAACAACACACTGACCTGTGAGGACAGACAGAGAAACAACACAATGAACTGACAGTAACGATAGAGAAACAACGTACTGAACAGTGTGTACAGACAGAGAAACAACACACATAACTGTGAGCAACGATAGAAAAACAACACACTGAACTGAGAGAACTGATAGAAAAACAACATGCTGAACTGTGAGTACAGATCAAGAAACACCTCACTGAATTGTGAGAACAGATAGAGAAACAATACACTGAACTGCAAGAACAGCTGGAGAAACAGCACAATGAACTGAGGGTACAGATGGAGAAACAACATACTGAACTGACAGTAATGGGAGTGAAACAACACACTCAACAGTGAGAACAGCTACAGAAAAAACACAAAGAAATGAGAGTTCAGACAGTGAAACAACATTCTGAACTGCAAATATAGATAGAGACAACACACTAAACTGGGAGCACAGGTAGAGGAACAACACAATGAGCTGTGAGCACAGATAGAGAAACAACACAATGAACTGCGAGTAGAGATGGACAAACAAAACACCGAATTGCGAGTGCAGCTAGAGAAAGAACACACCAACCTGTGAGAACAGATACAGAAACAACACACTGAACTGGGAGTACAGATGCAGAAGCAACACAGTGAACTTCGGTTCCCGATAGAGAAACAACATCTTGAACTGAGAGCACAGATAAAGAAACAACACACAGAACTGCGAATACAGATAGAGTAACAACACGCAGAACTACAAGTACAGACACAGAAACAACACACTGAACTGAGAGTATAGAGAGATAAAGAAAATACTGAACTTTGAGAACAGATACAGACACAACACCATGAACTGCGAGTACAAATAGAGAAACAACACACTGAACTGAGAGAACAGATACAGAAACAACACACTGAACTAAGAGTAACGATCGAGAAACATCACTGAGCTGAGTACAGATAGAGAAACAATACACTGAAATGTGAGGACAGACACAGAAACAACACACTGAACTGAGAGTACAGATCGAGAAACACCTCACTGAATTGCAAACACAGATAGAGAAACAAAACACTGAACCTAGACTACTGATACAGAAACAACACACTGAATTGTTAGTATAGATAGAGAAACAACACACTGAACTGTGATTACAGACACAGAAACAACACACTGAACTGAGAGTACTGATCGAGAAACACCTCACTGAATTGCGAGAACAGATAGAGGAACAAAACACTGTACTGCGAGGACAGATAGAGAAACAACACACTGAACTGTGAGTACAGACAGAGAAACAACACACTGAACTGAGAGTAACGATCGAGAAACAATGCACTGAACTGTGAGTACAGATAGAAAAACAACACACTGAACTGTAAGTACAGACAGAAGAAACAACACACTGAAATGAGAGTAACGATGGAGAAACCGCACTGAACTGTGAGTACAGACAGAGAAACAACAACCTGAACTGAGAGTACAGATAAAGAAACAACACACAGAACTACGAATTCAGATAGAGAAACAACACACAGAACTACGAGGACAGACACAGAAACAACACACTGAACTGAGAGTATAGAGAGATAAAGAAAATACTGAACTTTCAGAACAGATACAGACACAACACCATGAACTGCGAGTACAAATAGAGAAACAACACACTGAACTGCGAGTACAGACACAGAAACAACACACTGAACTGAGAGTATAGAGAGATAAAGAAAATACTGAACTTTGAGAACAGATACAGACACAACACCATGAACTGCGAGGACAAATAGAGAAACAACACACTGAACTGAGAGAACAGATTCAGAAACCACACACGGAACTGAGAGAACAGATCGCGAAAAACACACAGAACGTAATGTACAGATAGAGAAAAAACAGATTGTACTGCAAGTACAGCTGGAAAAATAGCACACTGAACTGAGAGTACAGACAGAGAAACAAAACCCTGAACCAAGAGTACTAATACAGAAACAACATATTGAACTGTGAGCACAGACACAGGAACAAAACACTGAACTGCGGTGACTGATAGAGAAACAACATATTGAACTGAGAGTACCAATGGAGAAACAAAATACTGAACTTTGAGAACAGATACAGACGCAACACCACAAACTGCAAGTAGAAATAGAGAAAGAACACACAGAACTGCGAGTACTGATAGAAAAACAACAGACTGAACTGAGAGTACAGACAGAGAAACAACAAACTGAATTGCGAGTACAGATAGAGAAACAGCACGCTGAACTGACAGTAATGAGAGAGAAACAACACATTGAACTGTGAGTACGGATAGAGAAACAACACACTGAACTGTGATTACAGACAGAGAAACAACACACTGAACTGAGGGTCCAGTAGAGAACCAACACACTTAACTGGGAGAACAGAGAGCAAAACAACACACTGAACTGAGAACAGATAGAGAAACAACACACTTAACTGCGAGTACAGATGCAGAAGGAACACACTGAACTGAGAAAATAGACAGAGAAACAACACACTGAACTGAGAAAACAGAGAGAGAAACAACTCACTGAACTGAGAGTACAGATCAAGAAACACCTTACTGAATTGTGAGAACAGATAGAGCAATAACATACCCAACTGTGAGAACAAATACAGAAACAACGCACTGAACTGCGTGTACAGATAGAGAAACAACACACTGAACTGTGATAACAGATCGAGAAACACCTCACTGAATTGTGAGGATAGAGAAACAACACACTGAACTGTGAGAAGAGATAGACAAACAAAACACCGAACTGCGAGTACAGCTAGAGAAAGAACACACCCAACTGTGAGAACAGATACAGAAACAACACATTGAACTGGGAGTACAGATGCAGAAGCAACACACTGAACTGTGATTACGGATACAGAAACAACACACTGAATTGCGAGTACAGATAGAGAAACAACACACTGAACTGTGAGTACAGACACAGAAACAACACACTGAACTGAGAGTACAGATCGAGAATTACCTCACTGAATTCCAAACACAGATAGAGAAACAAAACACTGTACTGCGAGGACAGATAGAGAAACAACACACTGAACTGCGTGTACAGCTATAGAAAGAACACACCCAACTGTGAGAACAGATACAGAAACAACAGACTGAACTGGGAGTACAGATGCAGAAACTACACACTGAACTGTGAGTGCAGACAGAGAAACAACACACTGAACTGAGAGTAACGATCAAGAAACAATGCACTGAACTGTGAGTACAGATAGAGAAACAACACACTGAACTGCGAGTACAGACTGAGAAATAACACACTGAACTGTGAGTACAGACAGAGAAACAACACACTGAACTGAGAGTACAGACACAGAAACAATACACTGAACTGTGATTACAGATTGAGAAACAACACACTGAACTGAGAGTACAGATAGAGAAACAACACACTGAATTGTGATTACAGATAGAGAAACAAAACATTGAACTGAGAGTAAGTACAGAGAATAACACACTGAACTGGGAGTACAGATGCTGAAGCAAAACACTGAACTGAGTAAACAGATAGACTGAGAGATCTGATAGAAAAACAACACACTGAATTGAGATTACAGATCGAGAAACACCTCACTGAATTGTGAGGATAGAGAAACAACACACTGAACTGTGAATAGAGATAGACAAACAAAACACCGAACTGCGAGTACAGCGAGAGAAAGAACACACCCAGCTGTGAGAACAGATACAGAAACAACACCATGAACTGCGAGTACAAATAGAGAAAAAACACACTGAACTGAGAGAACAGTTTCAGAAACAACACACTGAACTGAGAGTACAGATCGCGAAAAACACACAGAACGTAATGTACAGATAGAGAAAGAACAGATTGTACTGCAAGTACAGCTGGAAAAATAGTACACTGAACTGAGTGTACAGATAGAGAAACAACACACTGAATTGCGATTATAGATAGAGAAACAACACACTGAACTGTGATTACAGACAGAGAAACAAAACACTGAACTGTGATAACAGAGAGAGAAACAAAACACTGAACCTAGAGTACTGAAACAGAAACAACACACTGATTTGCGAGTATACATAGAGAAACAACACACTGAACTGTGAGTACAAATAGAGAAACAACACACTGAACTGAGAGAACAGATACAGAAACAACACACTGAACTGAGAGTAAAGATCGCAAAAAACACACAGAACGTCATGTACAGATAGAGAAAGAACAGATTGTACTGCAAGTACAGCTGGAAAAATAGCACACTGAACTGCGATTACTGATAGAGAAACAAAACCCTGAACCAAGAGTACTAATACAGAAATGACGGACTGAAATGTGAGTACAGATAGAGAAACAACACACTGAACTGAGATTTCTGATCGAGATACAGCACACTGAACTGCGATTATCAATAGAGAAACAACACACTGAACTGAGAGTACAGATAGAGAAACAGCACACTGAACTGCGATTACAGACAGAGAAACAAAATATTGAACTGAGTACAGATAGAGAAACAAAATACTGAACTTAGAGAACAGATATAGATGCAACATCACGAACTGCAAGTAGAAATATAGAAACAACACACTGAACTGAGAGAACTGAAAGAAAAACAACAGACTGAACTGAGAGTACAGATCAAGAAACACCTTCCTGAATTGTGAGAATAGATAGAGAACGAACATATCCAACTGTGAGAACAGATACAGAAACAACACACTGAAGTGCGAGTACAGATAGAGAAACAACACACTGAACTGTGATTACAGATAGAGAAACAAAACACTGAACATAGAGTAATGATACAGAAACAACACACTGAATTGCGAGTATAGATAGAGAAACAACACACTGAACTGCGATTATCAATAGAGAGACAACATATTGAACTGTGCGTACAGACACAGAAACAACACACTGAACTGAGATACTGATAGAAAAACAACAGACTGAACTGAGAGTACAGATCGAGAAACAACACACTGAACTGCGAATACAGATAGAGAAAGAACATACCCAACTGTGAGAACAGATACAGAAACAACGCACTGAACAGCAAGTACAGATAGAGAAACAACACACTGAACTGTGATTATAGACAGAGAAACAAAACACTGAACCTAGAGTACTGATACAGAAACAACACACTGAACTGCGAGTATAGGTAGAGACACAACACACTGAACTGTGAGTACAGACACAGAAACAACACACTGAACTGTGAGTACCGATCGAGAAACACCTCGCTGAATTGCGAGAACAGATAGAGGTACAACACACAGTACTGTGAGTACAGATAGAGAAACACCACATTGAGCTGAGAGTACAGATAGAGAAACAACACACTGAACTGCCAGTTATGAGAGAGAAACAATACATTGAACTGTGAGTACGGATAGAGAAACAACATACTGAACTGAGAGTAATGATAGAACAACAATGCACTGAACTGAGAGTACAGATAGAGAAACAACACACGGAACTGTGAGTACAGACAGAGAAACAACACACTGAACTGAGAGTAACGAGAGAGAAACAAAGCACTGAACTGTGAGTACAGATAGAGAAACAACACACTGAACTGAGAGAACTGATAGAAAAACAACATGCTGAACTGAGAGTACAAATCGAGAAGCACCTCACTGAATTGTGAGAACAGATAGAGAAACAATACACTGAACTGCAAGTACAGCTGGAGAAACAGGCACAATGAACTGAGAGTACAGATGGAGAAACATCACGCTGAACTGACAGTAATGAGAGAGAAACAACACACTCAACAGTGAGAACAGCTGCAGAAAAAACACAGAGGAATGAGAGTTAAGACAGTGAAACAACATTCTGAACTGCAAATATAGATAGAGACAATATACTGAACTGGGAGCACAGGTAGAGGAACAACACAATGAGCTGTGAGCACAGATGGAGAAACAACACAGTGAACTGAGAGTAGAGATGGACAAACAAAACACCGAACTGCGAGTACAGCTCGAGAAAGAACACACCAACCTGTGAGAACAGATACAGAAACAACACACTGAACTGGGAGTACAGATGCAGAAGCAACACACTGAACTGTGGTTACCAATAGAGAAACAACATATTGAACTGAGAGCACAGATAAAGAAACAACACAAAGAACTACGAATACAGATAGAGAAACAACACACAGAACTGCGAGTACAGACACAGAAACAACACACTGAACTGAGAGTATAGAGAGATAAACAAAATCCTGAACTTTGAGAACAGATACAGACACAACACCATGAACTGCGAGTACAAATAGAGAAACAGCACACTGAACTGAGAGAACAGATACAGAAACAACACACTGAACTGAGAGTAAAGATCGCAAAAAACACACAGAACGTCATGTACAGATAGAGAAAGAACAGATTGTACTGCAAGTACAGCTGGAAAAATAGCACACTGAACTGCGATTACTGATAGAGAAACAAAACCCTCAACCAAGAGTAATGATACAGAAATGACGGACTGAAATGTGAGTACAGAAAGAGAAACAACACACTGCACTGAGATTTCTGATCGAGAAACAACACACTGAACTGTGATTATCAATAGAGAAACAACACACTGAACTGAGAGTACAGATAGAGAAAGAACACACTGAACTGCGATTACAGATAGAGAAACAACATATTGAACTGAGAGTACAGATAGAGAAACAAAATACTGAACTTAGAGAACAGATACAGACGCAACACCACAAACTGCAAGTAGAAATAGAGAAACAACACACTGAACTGCGAGTACTGATAGAAAAACAACAGACTGAACTGAGAGTACAGACAGAGAAACAACAAACTGAATTGCGAGTACAGATAGAGAAACAACACACTGAACTGACAGTAATGAGAGAGAAATAATACATTGAACGGTGAGTACGGATAGAGAAACAAAACACTGAACTGTGAGTACAGATAGAGAAACAACACACTGAACTGAGAGTACAGCTGGAGAAACAACACACTGTACTAAGAGCAACGATCGAGAAACAACACGGAGCTGTGAGGACAGCTAGAGAAACAATACACTGAACTGTGATGACAGACACAGAAACAACACACTGAACTGAGAGTAACGATAGAGAAACAACTCACTGAACTGTGAGCAACGATAGAAAAACAACACACTGAACTGAGAGAACTGACAGAAAAACAACATGCTGAACTGTGAGTACAGATCAAGAAACACCTCACTGAATTGTGAGAACAGATAGAAAAATAATACACTGAACTGCAAGAACAGCTGGAGAAACAGCACAATGAACTGAGAGTACAGATGGAGAAACAACATACTGAACTGACAGTAATGAGAGAGAAACAACACACTCAACAGTACGAACAGCTACAGAAAAAACACAAAGAAATGAGAGTTCAGACAGTGAAACAACATTCTGAACTGCAAATATAGATAGACACAACACACTAAACTGGGAGCACAGGTAGAGGAACAACACAATGAGCTGTGAGCACAGATAGAGAAACAACACAATGAACTGCGAGTAGAGATGGACAAACAAAACACCGAATTGCGAGTACAGCTAGAGAAAGAACACACCAACCTGTGAGAACAGATACAGAAAGAACACACTGAACTGGGAGTACAGATGCAGAAGCAACACACTGAACTTCGTTTCCCGATAGAGAAACAACATCTTGAACTGAGAGCACAGATAAAGAAACAACACACAGAACTACGAATACAGATAGAGAAACAACACACAGAACTACGAGTACAGACACAGAAACAACACACTGAACTGAGAGTATAGAGAGATAAAGAAAATACTGAACTTTGAGAACAGATACAGACACAACACCATGAACTGCGAGTACAAATAGAGAAACAACACACTGAACTGAGAGAACAGATTCAGAAACAACACACTGAACTGAGAGTACAGATCACGAAAAACACACAGAACGTAATGTACAGATAGAGGAAGAACAGATTGTACTGCAAGTACAGCTGGAAAAATAGAACACTGAACTGAGAGTACAGATAGAGAAACAACACACTGAACTGCGATTACAGATAGAGAAACAAAACCCTGATCCAAGAGTACTAATACAGAATTGACATATGGAACTGTGAGTACAGATCGTGAAACAACACTCTCAACTGTGATTTCTGATCGAGAGATAACACACTGAACTGCGATTATCAATAGAGAAACAACATATTGAACTGTGAGCACAGACACAGAAACAAAACACTGAACTGCAGTTACTGATAGAGAAACAACATATTGAACTGAGCGTACAGATAGAGAAACAAAATAATGAACTTTGAGAACAGATCCAGACGGAACACCACAAACTGCGAGTAGAAATAGAGAAACAACACACTGAACTGAGAGAACAGATACAGAAACAACACACTGAACTGAGAGTAAAGATCGCAAAAAACGCACAGAACGTAATGTACAGATAAAGAAAGAACAGATTGTACTGCAAGTACAGCTGTCAAAATAGCACACTGAACTGCGATTACTGATAGAGAAACAAAACCCTGAACCAAGAGTACTAATACAGAAATGACGGACTGAAATGTGAGTACAGAAGGAGAAACAACACACTGAACTGAGATTTCTGATCGAGAAACAACACACTGAACTGCGATTATCAATAGAGAAACAACACACTGAACTGAAAGTACAGATAGAGAAACAACACACTGAACTGCGATTACAGATAGAGAAACAACATATTGAACTGAGAGTACAGATAGAGAAACAAAATACTGAACTGAGAGAACAGATACAGATGCAACATCACGAACTGCAAGTAGAAATAGAGAAACAACACACTGAACTGAGAGAACTGATAGAAAAACAACAGACTGAACTGAGAGTACAGATCAAGAAACACCTTCCTGAATTGTGAGAACAGATAGAGAAAGAACATACCCAACTGTGAGAACAGATACAGAAACAACACACTGAATTGCGAGTATAGATAAACAACACACTGAACTGCGATTATCAATAGAGAGACAACATATTGAACTGTGAGTACAGACACAGAAACAACACACTGAACTGAGAGAACTGATAGAGAAAAAACACACTGAACTGATATTACGGATAGAGAAACAAAACACTGAACCTAGAGTACTGATACAGAAATGACAAACTGAACTGCGAGTATAGATAGAGAAACAACACACTGAACTGCGAATACAGATAGAGAAAGAACATACCCAACTGTAAGAACAGATACAGAAACAACGCACTGAACAGCAAGTACAGATAGAGAAACAACACACTGAACTGTGATTACAGATAGAGAAACAAAACACTGAACTGTGATTACCGACAGAGAAACAAAACACTGAACCCAGTGTACTGATACAGAAATAACATACTGAACTGCGAGTATAGAATAGAGAAACAACACACTGAACTGTGAGTACAGACACAGAAACAACACACTGAACTGAGAGTACAGATCGAGAAACACCTCACTGAATTGCGAGAACAGATAGAGGAACAACACACTGTACTGTGAGTACAGATAGAGAAACACCACACTGAATTGAGAGTACAGACAGAGAAACAATACACTGAATTGCGAGTACAGATAGAGAAACAACACACTGAACTGACAGTAATGAGAGAGAAACAACACATTGAGCTGGGAGTATGGATAGAGAAACAACACACTGAACTGAGAGTAACAATAGAGAAACAATGCACTGAACTGAGAGTACAGATGGAGAAACAACACACGGAACTGTGAGTACAGACAGAGAAACAACACACTGAACTGAGAGTAACGATAGAGAAACAAAGCACTGAACTGTGAGTACAGATAGAGAAACAACACACTGAACTGAGAGAACTGATAGAAAAACAACATGCTGAACTGACAGTACAAATCGAGAAACACCTCATTGAATTGTTAGAACAGATAGAGAAACAATACACTGAACTGCAAGTACAGCTGGAGAAACAGCACAATGAACTGAGAGTACAGATGGAGAAACAACGCACGGAACTGACAGTAATGAGAGAGAAACAACACATTGAACTGTGAGTACGGATAGAGAAACAACACACTGAACTGTGATTACAGACAGAGAAACAACACACTGAACTGAGGGTCCAGTAGAGAACCAACACACTTAACTGGGAGAACAGAGAGCAAAACAACACACTGAACTGAGAACAGATAGAGAAACAACACACTTAACTGCGAGTACAGATGCAGAAGGAACACACTGAACTGAGAAAATAGACAGAGAAACAACACACTGAACTGAGAAAACAGAGAGAGAAACAACTCACTGAACTGAGAGTACAGATCAAGAAACACCTTACTGAATTGTGAGAACAGATAGAGCAATAACATACCCAACTGTGAGAACAAATACAGAAACAACGCACTGAACTGCGTGTACAGATAGAGAAACAACACACTGAACTGTGATAACAGATCGAGAAACACCTCACTGAATTGTGAGGATAGAGAAACAACACACTGAACTGTGAGAAGAGATAGACAAACAAAACACCGAACTGCGAGTACAGCTAGAGAAAGAACACACCCAACTGTGAGAACAGATACAGAAACAACACATTGAACTGGGAGTACAGATGCAGAAGCAACACACTGAACTGTGATTACGGATACAGAAACAACACACTGAATTGCGAGTACAGATAGAGAAACAACACACTGAACTGTGAGTACAGACACAGAAACAACACACTGAACTGAGAGTACAGATCGAGAATCACCTCACTGAATTCCAAACACAGATAGAGAAACAAAACACTGTACTGCGAGGACAGATAGAGAAACAACACACTGAACTGCGTGTACAGCTATAGAAAGAACACACCCAACTGTGAGAACAGATACAGAAACAACAGACTGAACTGGGAGTACAGATGCAGAAACTACACACTGAACTGTGAGTGCAGACAGAGAAACAACACACTGAACTGAGAGTAACGATCAAGAAACAATGCACTGAACTGTGAGTACAGATAGAGAAACAACACACTGAACTGCGAGTACAGACTGAGAAATAACACACTGAACTGTGAGTACAGACAGAGAAACAACACACTGAACTGAGAGTACAGACACAGAAACAATACACTGAACTGTGATTACAGATTGAGAAACAACACACTGAACTGAGAGTACAGATAGAGAAACAACACACTGAATTGTGATTACAGATCGAGAAACAAAACATTGAACTGAAAGTAAGTACAAAGAATAACACACTGAACTGGGAGTACAGATGCTGAAGCAAAACACTGAACTGAGTAAACAGATAGACTGAGAGATCTGATAGAAAAACAACACACTGAATTGAGATTACAGATCGAGAAACACCTCACTGAATTGTGAGGATAGAGAAACAACACACTGAACTGAGAGTACAGATCGCGAAAAACACACAGAACGTAATGTACAGATAGAGAAAGAACAGATTGTACTGCAAGTACAGCTGGAAAAATAGTACACTGAACTGAGTGTACAGATAGAGAAACAACACACTGAATTGCGATTATAGATAGAGAAACAACACACTGAACTGTGATTACAGACAGAGAAACAAAACACTGAACTGTGATAACAGAGAGAGAAACAAAACACTGAACCTAGAGTACTGAAACAGAAACAACACACTGATTTGCGAGTATACATAGAGAAACAACACACTGAACTGTGAGTACAAATAGAGAAACAACACACTGAACTGAGAGAACAGATACAGAAACAACACACTGAACTGAGAGTAAAGATCGCAAAAAACACACAGAACGTCATGTACAGATAGAGAAAGAACAGATTGTACTGCAAGTACAGCTGGAAAAATAGCACACTGAACTGCGATTACTGATAGAGAAACAAAACCCTGAACCAAGAGTACTAATACAGAAATGACGGACTGAAATGTGAGTACAGATAGAGAAACAACACACTGAACTGAGATTTCTGATCGAGATACAGCACACTGAACTGCGATTATCAATAGAGAAACAACACACTGAACTGAGAGTACAGATAGAGAAACAGCACACTGAACTGCGATTACAGACAGAGAAACAAAATATTGAACTGAGTACAGATAGAGAAACAAAATACTGAACTTAGAGAACAGATATAGATGCAACATCACGAACTGCAAGTAGAAATATAGAAACAACACACTGAACTGAGAGAACTGAAAGAAAAACAACAGACTGAACTGAGAGTACAGATCAAGAAACACCTTCCTGAATTGTGAGAATAGATAGAGAACGAACATATCCAACTGTGAGAACAGATACAGAAACAACACACTGAAGTGCGAGTACAGATAGAGAAACAACACACTGAACTGTGATTACAGATAGAGAAACAAAACACTGAACATAGAGTAATGATACAGAAACAACACACTGAATTGCGAGTATAGATAGAGAAACAACACACTGAACTGCGATTATCAATAGAGAGACAACATATTGAACTGTGAGTACAGACACAGAAACAACACACTGAACTGAGATACTGATAGAAAAACAACAGACTGAACTGAGAGTACAGATCGAGAAACAACACACTGAACTGCGAATACAGATAGAGAAAGAACATACCCAACTGTGAGAACAGATACAGAAACAACGCACTGAACAGCAAGTACAGATAGAGAAACAACACACTGAACTGTGATTATAGACAGAGAAACAAAACACTGAACCTAGAGTACTGATACAGAAACAACACACTGAACTGCGAGTATAGGTAGAGAAACAACACACTAAACTGTGAGTACAGACACAGAAACAACACACTGAACTGAGAGTACCGATCGAGAAACACCTCGCTGAATTGCGAGAACAGATAGAGGTACAACACACAGTACTGTGAGTACAGATAGAGAAACACCACATTGAGCTGAGAGTACAGATAGAGAAACAACACACTGAACTGCCAGTTATGAGAGAGAAACAATACATTGAACTGTGAGTACGGATAGAGAAACAACATACTGAACTGAGAGTAATGATAGAACAACAATGCACTGAACTGAGAGTACAGATAGAGAAACAACACACGGAACTGTGAGTACAGACAGAGAAACAACACACTGAACTGAGAGTAACGAGAGAGAAACAAAGCACTGAACTGTGAGTACAGATAGAGAAACAACACACTGAACTGAGAGAACTGATAGAAAAACAACATGCTGAACTGAGAGTACAAATCGAGAAGCACCTCACTGAATTGTGAGAACAGATAGAGAAACAATACACTGAACTGCAAGTACAGCTGGAGAAACAGGCACAATGAACTGAGAGTACAGATGGAGAAACATCACGCTGAACTGACAGTAATGAGAGAGAAACAACACACTCAACAGTGAGAACAGCTGCAGAAAAAACACAGAGGAATGAGAGTTAAGACAGTGAAACAACATTCTGAACTGCAAATATAGATAGAGACAATATACTGAACTGGGAGCACAGGTAGAGGAACAACACAATGAGCTGTGAGCACAGATAGAGAAACAACACAGTGAACTGAGAGTAGAGATGGACAAACAAAACACCGAACTGCGAGTACAGCTCGAGAAAGAACACACCAACCTGTGAGAACAGATACAGAAAGAACACACTGAACTGGGAGTACAGATGCAGAAGCAACACACTGAACTGTGGTTACCAATAGAGAAACAACATATTGAACTGAGAGCACAGATAAAGAAACAACACAAAGAACTACGAATACAGATAGAGAAACAACACACAGAACTGCGAGTACAGACACAGAAACAACACACTGAACTGAGAGTATAGAGAGATAAACAAAATCCTGAACTTTGAGAACAGATACAGACACAACACCATGAACTGCGAGTACAAATAGAGAAACAGCACACTGAACTGAGAGAACAGATACAGAAACAACACACTGAACTGAGAGTAAAGATCGCAAAAAACACACAGAACGTCATGTACAGATAGAGAAAGAACAGATTGTACTGCAAGTACAGCTGGAAAAATAGCACACTGAACTGCGATTACTGATAGAGAAACAAAACCCTCAACCAAGAGTAATGATACAGAAATGACGGACTGAAATGTGAGTACAGAAAGAGAAACAACACACTGCACTGAGATTTCTGATCGAGAAACAACACACTGAACTGTGATTATCAATAGAGAAACAACACACTGAACTGAGAGTACAGATAGAGAAAGAACACACTGAACTGCGATTACAGATAGAGAAACAACATATTGAACTGAGAGTACAGATAGAGAAACAAAATACTGAACTTAGAGAACAGATACAGACGCAACACCACAAACTGCAAGTAGAAATAGAGAAACAACACACTGAACTGCGAGTACTGATAGAAAAACAACAGACTGAACTGAGAGTACAGACAGAGAAACAACAAACTGAATTGCGAGTACAGATAGAGAAACAACACACTGAACTGACAGTAATGAGAGAGAAATAATACATTGAACGGTGAGTACGGATAGAGAAACAAAACACTGAACTGTGAGTACAGATAGAGAAACAACACACTGAACTGAGAGTACAGCTGGAGAAACAACACACTGTACTAAGAGCAACGATCGAGAAACAACACGGAGCTGTGAGGACATCTAGAGAAACAATACACTGAACTGTGATGAAAGACACAGAAACAACACACTGAACTGAGAGTAACGATAGAGAAACAACTCACTGAACTGTGAGCAACGATAGAAAAACAACACACTGAACTGAGAGAACTGACAGAAAAACAACATGCTGAACTGTGAGTACAGATCAAGAAACACCTCACTGAATTGTGAGAACAGATAGAAAAATAATACACTGAACTGCAAGAACAGCTGGAGAAACAGCACAATGAACTGAGAGTACAGATGGAGAAACAACATACTGAACTGACAGTAATGAGAGAGAAACAACACACTCAACAGTACGAACAGCTACAGAAAAAACACAAAGAAATGAGAGTTCAGACAGTGAAACAACATTCTGAACTGCAAATATAGATAGACACAACACACTAAACTGGGAGCACAGGTAGAGGAACAACACAATGAGCTGTGAGCACAGATAGAGAAACAACACAATGAACTGCGAGTAGAGATGGACAAACAAAACACCGAATTGCGAGTACAGCTAGAGAAAGAACACACCAACCTGTGAGAACAGATACAGAAAGAACACACTGAACTGGGAGTACAGATGCAGAAGCAACACACTGAACTTCGTTTCCCGATAGAGAAACAACATCTTGAACTGAGAGCACAGATAAAGAAACAACACACAGAACTACGAATACAGATAGAGAAACAACACACAGAACTACGAGTACAGACACAGAAACAACACACTGAACTGAGAGTATAGAGAGATAAAGAAAATACTGAACTTTGAGAACAGATACAGACACAACACCATGAACTGCGAGTACAAATAGAGAAACAACACACTGAACTGAGAGAACAGATTCAGAAACAACACACTGAACTGAGAGTACAGATCACGAAAAACACACAGAACGTAATGTACAGATAGAGGAAGAACAGATTGTACTGCAAGTACAGCTGGAAAAATAGAACACTGAACTGAGAGTACAGATAGAGAAACAACACACTGAACTGCGATTACAGATAGAGAAACAAAACCCTGATCCAAGAGTACTAATACAGAATTGACATATGGAACTGTGAGTACAGATCGTGAAACAACACTCTCAACTGTGATTTCTGATCGAGAGATAACACACTGAACTGCGATTATCAATAGAGAAACAACATATTGAACTGTGAGCACAGACACAGAAACAAAACACTGAACTGCAGTTACTGATAGAGAAACAACATATTGAACTGAGCGTACAGATAGAGAAACAAAATAATGAACTTTGAGAACAGATCCAGACGGAACACCACAAACTGCGAGTAGAAATAGAGAAACAACACACTGAACTGAGAGAACAGATACAGAAACAACACACTGAACTGAGAGTAAAGATCGCAAAAAACGCACAGAACGTAATGTACAGATAAAGAAAGAACAGATTGTACTGCAAGTACAGCTGTCAAAATAGCACACTGAACTGCGATTACTGATAGAGAAACAAAACCCTGAACCAAGAGTACTAATACAGAAATGACGGACTGAAATGTGAGTACAGAAGGAGAAACAACACACTGAACTGAGATTTCTGATCGAGAAACAACACACTGAACTGCGATTATCAATAGAGAAACAACACACTGAACTGAAAGTACAGATAGAGAAACAACACACTGAACTGCGATTACAGATAGAGAAACAACATATTGAACTGAGAGTACAGATAGAGAAACAAAATACTGAACTGAGAGAACAGATACAGATGCAACATCACGAACTGCAAGTAGAAATAGAGAAACAACACACTGAACTGAGAGAACTGATAGAAAAACAACAGACTGAACTGAGAGTACAGATCAAGAAACACCTTCCTGAATTGTGAGAACAGATAGAGAAAGAACATACCCAACTGTGAGAACAGATACAGAAACAACACACTGAATTGCGAGTATAGATAAACAACACACTGAACTGCGATTATCAATAGAGAGACAACATATTGAACTGTGAGTACAGACACAGAAACAACACACTGAACTGAGAGAACTGATAGAGAAAAAACACACTGAACTGATATTACGGATAGAGAAACAAAACACTGAACCTAGAGTACTGATACAGAAATGACAAACTGAACTGCGAGTATAGATAGAGAAACAACACACTGAACTGCGAATACAGATAGAGAAAGAACATACCCAACTGTAAGAACAGATACAGAAACAACGCACTGAACAGCAAGTACAGATAGAGAAACAACACACTGAACTGTGATTACAGATAGAGAAACAAAACACTGAACTGTGATTACCGACAGAGAAACAAAACACTGAACCCAGTGTACTGATACAGAAACAACATACTGAACTGCGAGTATAGAATAGAGAAACAACACACTGAACTGTGAGTACAGACACAGAAACAACACACTGAACTGAGAGTACAGATCGAGAAACACCTCACTGAATTGCGAGAACAGATAGAGGAACAACACACTGTACTGTGAGTACAGATAGAGAAACACCACACTGAATTGAGAGTACAGACAGAGAAACAATACACTGAATTGCGAGTACAGATAGAGAAACAACACACTGAACTGACAGTAATGAGAGAGAAACAACACATTGAACTGGGAGTATGGATAGAGAAACAACACACTGAACTGAGAGTAACAATAGAGAAACAATGCACTGAACTGAGAGTACAGATGGAGAAACAACACACGGAACTGTGAGTACAGACAGAGAAACAACACAC
This sequence comes from Chiloscyllium punctatum, assembly GCF_047496795.1. NCBI lineage: Eukaryota > Metazoa > Chordata > Chondrichthyes > Orectolobiformes > Hemiscylliidae > Chiloscyllium > Chiloscyllium punctatum. The sequence continues at coordinate 30,304,828 of NC_092745.1, forward strand.
TGAACTGAGAGTAACGATAGAGAAACAAAGCACTGAACTGTGAGTACAGATAGAGAAACAACACACTGAACTGAGAGAACTGATAGAAAAACAACATGCTGAACTGACAGTACAAATCGAGAAACACCTCACTGAATTGTTAGAACAGATAGAGAAACAATACACTGAACTGCAAGTACAGCTGGAGAAACAGCACAATGAACTGAGAGTACAGATGGAGAAACAACGCACTGAAATGACAGTAATGAGAGAGAAACAACACACTCAACAGTGAGAACAGCTGCAGAAAAAACAGAGAAAGGAGAGTTCAGACAGTGAAACAACATTCTGAACTGCAAATATAGATAGAGACAACATACTGAACTAGGAGCCCAGGTAGAGGAACAACACAATGAGCTGTGAGCACAGATAGAGAAACAACACAGTGAACTGAGAGTAGAGATGGGCAAACAAAACACCGAACTGCGAGTACAGCTACAGAAATAACACATCAACCTGTGAGAACAGATACAGAAACAGCACACTGAACTGGGAGTACAGATGCAGAAGCAACACACTGAACTGTGGTTACCGACAGAGAAAGAACATATTGAACTGAGAGCAAAGATAAAGAAACAACACACAGAACTACGAATACAGATAGAGAAACAACACACAGAACTGCGAGTACCGACACAGAAACAACACACTGAACTGAGAGTACAGAGAGATAAACAAAATCCTGAACTTTGAGAACAGATACAGACACAACACCATGAACTGCGAGTACAAATAGAGAAACAACAGACTGAACTGAGAGAACAGATACAGAAACAACACACTGAACTGAGAGTAAAGATCGCAAAAAACACACAGAACGTAATGTACAGATAGAGAATGAACAGATTGTACTGCAAGTATAGCTGGAAAAATAGCACACTGAACTGCGATTACTGATAGAGAAACAAAACCCTGAACCAAGAGTACTAATACAGAAATGACATACTGAACTGTGAGTACAGATGGAGAAACAACACACTGAATTGCGATTTCTCATCGAGAAACAACACACTGAACTGCGATTATCAATAGAGAAACAACATATTGAACTGTGAGTACAGACACAGAAACAAAACACTGAACTGCTGTTACTGATAGACAAACAACATATTGAACTGAGAGTACAGATAGAGAAACAAAATACTGAACTTTGAGAACAGATACAGACGCAACGCCATGAACTGCGAGTAGAAATAGAGAAACAACACACTGAACTGATATTACGGATAGAGAAACAAAACACTGAACCTAGAGTACTGATACAGAAACGACAAACTGAACTGCGAGTATAGATAGAGAAACAACACACTGAACTGTGAGTACAGACACAGAAACAACACACTGAACTGAGAGTACAGATCAAGAAACACCTCATTGAATTGTGAGAATAGATAGAGAAAGAATACACTGAACTGCAGGAAGAGCTGGAGAAACAGTACAATGAACTGAGAGTACAGATGGAGAAACAACATACTGAACTGACAATATTGAGAGAGAAACAACACACTCAACAGTAAGAACAGTGACAGAAAAAACACAGAGAAATGAGAGTTCAGACAGTGAAACAACATTCTGAACTGCAAATATAGATAGAGACAATATACTGAACTGGGAGCACAGGTCGAGGAACAACACAATGAGCTGTGAGCACAAATAGAGAAACAACACAGTGAACTGCGAGTAGAGAGAGATAAAGAAAATACTGAACTTTGAGAACAGATACAGACACAACACCATGAACTGCGAGTACAAATAGAGAAACAACACACCGAACTGAGAGAACAGATTCAGAAACAACACACTGAACTGAGAGTACAGATCACGAAAAACACACAGAACATAGTGTACAGATAGAGAAAGTACAGATTGTACTGCAAGTACAGCTGGAAAAATAGCACACTGAACTGAGAGTACCGATAGAGAAACAAAACCCTGAACCAAGAGTACTAATACAGAAATGACATACTGAACTGTGAGTCCAGATTGAGAAACAACACACTGAACTGCGATTTCTGATCGAGAAACAACACACTGAACTGTGATTATCAGTAGAGAAACACCAGATTGAACTGTGAGAACAGATATAAAAACAAAACACTGAACTGCGGTTACTGATAGAGATACAACATATTGAACTGAGAGTACAGACAGAGAAACAAAGTACTGAACTTTGAGAACAGATACAGGCGCAACACCACAAACTGCAAGTAGAAATAGAGAAACAACACACTGAACTGCGAGTACAGATAGAGAAACAATACACTGAACTGACAGTAATGAGAGAGAAACAACACATTGAACTGTGAGTACAGATAGAGAAACAACACACTGAACTGAGGGTACAGGTAGAGAAACAACACACTTAACTGGGAGAACAGACAGCAAAACAACACACTGAACTGAGAACAGTTGGAGAAACAACACACTGAACTGACAGTAATGAGAGAGAAATAATACATTGAACGGTGAGTACGGATAGAGAAACAAAACACTGAACTGTGAGTACAGATAGAGAAACAACACACTGAACTGAGAACAGTTGGAGAAACAACACACTGAACTGATAGTAATGAGAGAGAAATAATACATTGAACGGTGAGTACGGATAGAGAAACAACACACTGAACAGTGAGTACAGATAGAGAAACAACACACTGAACTGAGAGTACAGCCGGAGAAACAACACACTGAACTCAGAGTAACGATCGAGAAACAACACTGAGCTGTGAGTACAGCGAGAGAAACAACACGCTGAACTGACACTAATGAGAGAGAAATAATACATTGAACGGTGAGTACGGATAGAGAAACAAAACACTGAACTGTGAGTACAGATAGAGAAACAACACACTGAACTGAGAACAGTTGGAGAAACAACACACCGAACTGACAGTAATGAGAGAGAAATAATACATTGTCCGGTGAGTACGGATAGAGAAACAACACACTGAACTGTGAGTACAGATAAAGAAACAACACACTGAACTGAGAGTACAGCCGGAGAAACAACACACTGAACTAAGAGTAAGGATCGAGAAACAACACTGAGCTGTGAGTACAGATAGAGAAACAATACACTGAACTGTGATGACAGACACAGAAACAACACACTGAACTGAGAGTAACGATAGAGAAACAACACACTGAACTGTGAGCAATGATAGAAAAACAACACACTGAACTGAGAGAACTGATAGAAAAACAACATGCTGAACTGTGAGTACAGATCAAGAAACACCTCACTGAATTGTGAGAACAGATAGAGATATAATACACTGAACTGCAAGAACAGCTGGAGAAACAGCACAATGAACTGAGAGTACAGATGGAGAAACAACATACTGAACTGACAGTAATGAGAGAGAAACAACACACTCAACAGTAAGAACAGCTACAGAAAAAACACAAAGAAATGAGAGTTCAGACAGTGAAACAACATTCTGAATTGCAAATATAGATAGACACAACACACTAAACTGGGAGCACAGGTAGAGGAACAACACAATGAGCTGTGAGCACAGATAAAGAAACAACACAATGAACTGCGAGTAGAGATGGACAAACAAAACATCGAATTGCGAGTACAGCTAGAGAAAGAACACACCAACCTGTGAGAACAGATACAGAAACAACACACTGAACTGGGAGTACAGATGCAGAAGCAACACATTGAACTTCGGTTACCGATAGAGAAACAATATCTTGAACTGAGAGCACAGATAGAGAAACAACACAATGAACTGCGAGTACAGACACAGAAACAACACACTGAACTGAGAGTAGAGAGAGATAAAGAAAATACTGAACTTTGAGAACAGATACAGACACAACACCATGAACTGCGAGGACAAATAGAGAAACAACACACTGAACTGAGAGAACAGATTCAGAAACAACACACTGAACTGAGAGTACAGATCACGAAAAACACACAGAACGTAATGTCCAGATAGAGAAAGAACAGATTGTACTGCAAGTACAGCTGGAAAAATAGCACACTGAACTGAGAGTACAGATAGAGAAACAACACACTGAACTGTGATTACAGATCGAGAAACAAAACCCTGAACCAAGAGTACTAATACAGAAATGACATATGGAACTGTGAGTACAGATCGTGAAACAACACACTCAACCGTGATTTCTGATCGAGAGATAACACACTGAACTGCGATTATAAATAGAGAAACAACATATTGAACTGTGAGCACAGACACAGAAACAAAACACTGAACTGCGGTTACTGATAGAGAAACAACATATTGAACTGAGCGTACAGATAGAGAAACAAAATAATGAACTTTGAGAACAGATCCAGACGCAACACCACAAACTGCGAGTAGAAATAGAGAAAAAACACACTGAACTGAAAGAACTGATAGAAAAACAACAGACTGAACTGAGAGTAAAGATCAAGAAACACCTTACTGAATTGTGGGAACAGATTGAGAAAGAACATACCCAACTGTGAGAACAGATACAGAAACAACACCCTGAACAGCGAGTACAGATAGAGACACAACACAGTGAACTGTGATTACAGATAGAGAAACAAAACACTGAACCTAGAGTACTGATACAGAAACAACACACTGAATTGTGAGTATAGATAGAGAAACAACACACTGAACTGTGATTACAGACACAGAAACAACACACTGAACTGAGAGTACAGATCGAGAAACACATCACTGAATTGTGAGAACAGATAGAGGAACAACACACTGTACTGCGAGTACAGATAGAGAAACAACACACTGAACTGTGAGTACAGACAGAGAAACAACACACTGAACAGAGAGTAACGATCGAGAAACAATGCACTGAACTGTGAGTACAGATAGAGAAACAACACACTGAACTGTTAGTACAGACAGAGAAACAAAACACTGAACTGAGAGTAAGGATGGAGAAACAACGCACTGAACTGTGAGTACAGGCAGAGAAACAACACACTGAATTGCGAGTACAGATAGAGAACCAACACACTGAACTGAGAGTACAGACAGAGAAACAACACACTAAATTGCGAGTACAGATAGAGTAACAACACTCTGAACTGACAGGAATGAGAGAGAAACAACACATTGAACTGTGAGTACAGATAGAGAAACAACACACCGACCTGTGAGCACGGATCGAGAAACAACACCCTAAAGTGAGAGTACAGACAGAGAAACAACACACTGAACTGAGAGTAACGATCGAGAAACAATGCCCTGAGCTGTGAGTACAGATAGAGAAACAACACACTGACCTGTGAGGACAGACAGAGAAACAACACACTGAACTGAGAGTAACGATAGAGAAACAACGCACTGAACTGTGTGTACAGACAGAGAAACAACACACTGAACTGTGAGCAACGATAGAAAAACAACACACTGAACTGAGAGAACTGATAGAAAAACTACATGCTGAACTGTGAGTACAGATCAAGAAACACCTCACTGAATTGTGAGAACAGATAGAGAAACAATACACTGAACTGCAAGAACAGCTGGAGAAACAGCACATGAACTGAGGGTACAGATGGAGAAAGAAGATACTGAACTGACAGTAATGAGAGTGAAACAACACACTCAACAGTGAGAACAGCTATAGAAAAAACACAGAGAAATGAGAGTTCAGACAGTGAAACAACATTCTGAACTGCAAATATAGAGAGAGACAATATACTGAACTGGGAGCACAGGTAGAGGAACAACACAATGAGCTGTGAGCACAGATACAGAAACAACACAATGAACTGCGGGGAGAGATGGGCAAACAAAACACCGAATTGGGAGTACAGCGAGAGAAAGAACACACCAACCTGTGAGAACAGATACAGAAACAACACACTGAACTGGGAGTACAGATGCAGAAGCAACACACTGAACTTCGGTTCCCGATAGAGAAACAACATCTTGAACTGAGAGCACAGGTAAAGAAACAACACACACAACTACGAATACAGATAGAGAAACAACACACAGAACTACGAGTACAGACACAGAAACAAAACACTGAACTGAGAGTATAGAGAGATAAAGAAAATACTGAACTTTGAGAACAGATACAGACAAAACACCATGAACTGCGAGTACATATAGAGAAACAACACACTGAACTGAGAGTACAGCTGGAGAAACAACACACTGAACTAAGAGTAACGTTCGAGAAACATCACTGAGCTGTGAGTACAGGTAGAGAAACAATACACTGAACTGTGAGGACAGACACAGAAACAGCATACTGAACTGAGAGTAACGATAGAGAAACAACGCACTGAACTGTGTGTACAAACAGAGAAACAACACACTGAACTGTGAGCAACGATACAACAACAACACACTGAACTGAGAGAACAGATAGAAAAACAACATGCTGAACTGTGAGTACACATCAAGAAACACCTCACTGAATGGTGAGAACAGATAGAGAAACAATACACTGAACTGCAAGAACAGCTGGAGAAACAGCACAATGAACTGAGAGTACAGATAGAGAAACAACACACTGAACTGACAGTAATGAGAGAGAAACAACACATTGAACTGTGAGTATGGATAGAGAAACAACACACTGAACTGAGAGTAACAAGAGAGAAACAATGCACTGAAATGAGAGTACAGATAGAAAACCAACACACGGAACTGTGAGTACAGACAGAGAAACAACACACTGAACTGAGAGTAACGATAGAGAAACAAAGCACTGAACTGTGAGTACAGATAGAGAAACAACACACTGAACTGAGAGAACTGATAGAAAAACAACATGCTGAACTGAGAGTACAAATCGAGAAACACCTCACTGAATTGTTAGAACAGATAGAGAAACAATACACTGAACTGCAAGTACAGCTGGAGAAACAGCACAATGAACTGAGAGTACAGATGGAGAAACAACGCACTGAACTGACAGTAATGAGAGAGAAACAACACACTCAACAGTGAGAACAGCTTCAGAAAAAACAGAGAAAGGAGAGTTCAGACAGTGAAACAACATTCTGAACTGCAAATATAGATAGAGACAACATACTGAACTGGGAGCACAGGTAGAGGAACAACACAATGAGCTGTGAGCACAGATAGAGAAACAACACAGTGAACTGAGAGTAGAGATGGACAAACAAAACACCGAACTGCGAGTACAGCTACAGAAATAACACATCAACCTGTGAGAACAGATACAGAAACAGCACACTGAACTGGGAGTACAGATGCAGAAGCAACACACTGAACTGTGGTTACCGACAGAGAAAGAACATATTGAACTGAGAGCACAGATAAAGAAACAACACACAGAACTACGAATACAGATAGAGAAACAACACACAGAACTGCGAGTACAGACACAGAAACAACACACTGAACTGAGAGTACAGAGAGATAAACAAAATACTGAACTTTGAGAACAGATACAGACACAACACCATGAACTGCGCAGACAAATAGAGAAACAACACGCTGAACTGATATTACGGATAGAGAAACAAAACACTGAACCTAGAGTACTGATACAGAAACGACAAACTGAACTGCGAGAAGAGATAGAGAAACAACACACTGAACTGTGAGTACAGACACAGAAACAACACACTGAACTGAGAGTACAGATCAAGAAACACCTCACTGAATTGTGAAAACAGATAGAGAAATAATACACCGAACTGCAAGAACAGCAGGAGAAACAGCACAATGAACTGAGAGTACAGATGGAGAAACAACATACTGAACTGACAATATTGAGAGAGAAACAACACACTCAACAGTAAGAACAGCGACAGAAAAAACACAGAGAAATGAGAGTTCAGACAGTGAAACAACATTCTGAACTGCAAATATAGATAGAGACAATATACTGAACTGGGAGCACAGGTCGAGGAACAACACAATGAGCTGTGAGCACAAATAGAGAAACAACACAGTGAACTGCGAGTAGAGATAGACAAACAAAACTCCGAACTGCGAGTACAGCTAGAGAAAGAACACACCAACCTGTGAGAACAGACACAGAAACAACACACTGAACTGAGAGTAGAGAGAGATAAAGAAAATCCTGAACTTTGAGAACACATACAGACACAACACCATGAACTGCGAGTACAAATAGAGAAACAACACACCGAACTGAGAGAACAGATTCAGAAACAACACACTGAACTGAGAGTACAGATCACGAAAAACACACAGAACGTAGTGTACAGTTAGAGAAAGAACAGATTGTACTGCAAGTACAGCTGGAAAAATAGCACACTGAACTGAGAGTACAGATAGAGAAACAAAACCCTGAACCAAGAGTTCTAATAGAGAAATGACATACTGAACTGTGAGTACAGATAGAGAAACAACACACTGAACTGCGATTTCTGATCGAGAAACAACACACTGAACTGTGATTATCAGTAGAGAAACACCAGATTGAACTGTGAGCACAGATATAGAAACAAAACACTGAACTGTGGTTACTGATAGAGAAACAACATATTGAACTGAGAGTACAGACAGAGAAACAAATTACTGATCTTTGAGAACAGATACAGACGCAACACCACAAACTGCAAGTAGAAATAGAGAAACAACACACTGAACTGCGAGTACAGATAGAGAAACAACACACTGAACTGACAGTGATGAGAGAGAAACAACACATTGAACTGTGAGTACAGATAGAGAAACAACACACTGAACTGAGGGTACAGGTAGAGAAACAACACACTTAACTGGGAGAACAGACAGCAAAACAACACATTGAACTGAGAACAGTTGGAGAAACAACACACTGAACTGACAGTAATGAGAGAGAAATAATACATTGAACGGTGAGTACGGATAGAGAAACAACACACTGAACTGCGAGTACAGATAGAGAAACAACACACTGAACTGTGATTACAGATAGAGAAACAAAACATTGAACTGAGAGTACAGCTCGAGAAAGAACACACCAACCTGTGAGAACAGATACAGAAACAACACTGAACTGCGAGTACAGACACAGAAACAACACACTGAACTGAGAGTACAGATAGAGAAACAACACACTGAACTGAGAGTACAGATAGAGAAACAACACACTGAATTGTGATTACAGATAGAGAAACAAAACATTGAACTGAGAGTAAGTACAGAGAAACAATACACTGAACTGGGAGTACAGATGCAGAAGCAACACACTGAACTGTGATTACGGATAGAGAAACAACACACTGAACTGTCATTACAGATTAAGAAACAAAACACTGAACCTAGAGTACTGATACAGAAACAACACACTGAATTGCGAGTATAGATAGAGAAACAACACACTGAACTGTGAGTACAGACACAGTTGATGCTGAAGCAAAACACTGAACTGAGTAAACAGATAGACTGAGAGATCTGATAGAAAAACAACACACTGAATTGAGATTACAGATCGAGAAACACCTCACTGAATTGTGAGGATAGAGAAGCAACACACTGAACTGTGAGTAGAGATAGACAAACAAAACACCGAACTGCGAGTACAGCTAGAGAAAGAACACACCCAACTGTGAGAACAGATACAGGAACAACAGACTGAACTGTGATTACGGATAGAGAAACAACACACTGAACTGTGATTACAGATAGAGAAACAAAACACTGAACCTAGAGTACTGATACAGAAACGAAACACACTGATTTACGAGTATAGTTAGAGAAACAACACACTGAACTGTGATTACAGATTGAGAAACAAAACACTGAACCTGGAGTCCTGATACAGAAACAACACACTGAATTGAGAGTATAGATAGAGAAACAACACACTGAACTGTGAGTACAGACACAGAAACAACACACTGAATTGAGAGTACTGACAGAGAAACAACACATTGAACTCAGAGTAACGATTAAGAAACAATGCACTGAACTGTGAGTACAGATAGAGAAACAACACACTGAACTGCGAGTACAGACTAAGAAACAACACACTGAACTGTGTGTACAGACAGAGAAACAACACACTGAACTAAGAGTACAGACAGAGAAACAACACAATGAACTGCGAGTACAGACACAGAAACAACACACTGAACTGAGAGTAGAGAGAGATAAAGAAAATACTGAACTTTGAGAACAGATACAGACACAACACCATGAACTGCGAGGACAAATAGAGAAACAACACACTGAACTGAGAGAACAGATTCAGAAACAACACACTGAACTGAGAGTACAGATCACGAAAAACACACAGAACGTAATGTCCAGATAGAGAAAGAACAGATTGTACTGCAAGTACAGCTGGAAAAATAGCACACTGAACTGAGAGTACAGATAGAGAAACAACATACTGAACTGTGATTACAGATCGAGAAACAAAACCCTGAACCAAGAGTACTAATACAGAAATGACATATGGAACTGTGAGTACAGATCGTGAAACAACACACTCAACTGTGATTTCTGATCGAGAGATAACACACTGAACTGCGATTATAAATAGAGAAACAACATATTGAACTGTGAGCACAGACACAGAAACAAAACACTGAACTGCGGTTACTGATAGAGAAACAACATATTGAACTGAGCGTACAGATAGAGAAACAAAATAATGAACTTTGAGAACAGATCCAGACGCAACACCACAAACTGCGAGTAGAAATAGAGAAAAAACACACTGAACTGAAAGAACTGATAGAAAAACAACAGACTGAACTGAGAGTAAAGATCAAGACACACCTTACTGAATTGTGGGAACAGATTGAGAAAGAACATACCCAACTGTGAGAACAGATACAGAAACAACACCCTGAACAGCGAGTACAGATAGAGACACAACACAGTGAACTGTGATTACAGATAGAGAAACAAAACACTGAACCTAGAGTACTGATACAGAAACAACACACTGAATTGTGAGTATAGATAGAGAAACAACACACTGAACTGTGATTACAGACACAGAAACAACACACTGAACTGAGAGTACAGATCGAGAAACACATCACTGAATTGTGAGAACAGATAGAGGAACAACACACTGTACTGCGAGTACAGATAGAGAAACAACACACTGAACTGTGAGTACAGACAGAGAAACAACACACTGAACAGAGAGTACAGACAGAGAAACAACACACTTAATTGCGAGTACAGATAGAGAAACAACAAACTGAACTGACAGTAATGAGAGAGAACTAACACACTGAACTGAGAGTACAGACAGAGAAACAACACACTGAACTGTGATTACAGATAGAGAAACACAACATTGAATTGAGAGTACAGCTCGAGAAAGAAAACACCAACCTGTGTGAACAGATACAGAAACAACACACTGAACTGTGAGTACAGACACAGAAACAACACACTGAACTGAGAGTACAGATCGACAAACACCTCACTGAATTGCAAACACAGACAGAGAAACAACACACTGTACTGCGTGTACAGCTAGAGAAAGAACACACCCAACTGTGAGAACAGATACAGAAACAATACACTGATCTGGGAGTACAGATGCAGAAGCAACACACTGGACTGTGATTACGGATAGAGAAACAACACACTGAACTGTGATTACAGATTGAGAAACACCTCACTGAATTGTAAACACCGATAGAGAAACAAAACTCTATATTGCGAGTACAGATAGAGAAACAACACAGTGAACTGCGAGTACAGATAGAGAAACAACACACTGAACTGTGATTACAGATAGAGAAACAAAACATTGAACTGAGAGTACAGCTCGAGAAAGAACACACCAACCTGTGAGAACAGATACAGAAACAACACTGAACTACGAGTACAGACACAGAAACAACACAATTAACTGAGAGTACAGGTAGAGAAACAACACACTGAACTGAGAGTACAGATAGAGAAACAACACACTGAATTGTGATTACAGATAGAGAAACAAAACATTGAACTGAGAGTAAGTACAGAGGAACAACACACTGAACTGGGAGTACAGATGCTGAAGCAAAACACTGAACTGAGTAAACAGATAGACTGAGAGATCTGATAGAAAAACAACACACTGAATTGAGATTACAGATTGAGAAACACCTCACTGAATTGTGAGGATAGAGAAACAACACACTGAACTGTGAGAAGAGATAGACAAACAAAACACCGAACTGCGAGTACAACTAGAGAAAGAACACACCCAACTGTGAGAAGAGATACAGAAACAACACACTGAACTGGGAGTACAGATGCAGAAGCAACACACTGAACTGTGATTACGGATAGAGAAACAACACACTGAACTGTCATTACAGATTAAGAAACAAAACACTGAACCTAGAGTACTGATACAGAAACAACACACTGAATTGCGAGTATAGATAGAGAAACAACACACTGAACTGTGAGTACAGACACAGTTGATGCTGAAGCAAAACACTGAACTGAGTAAACAGATAGACTGAGAGATCTGATAGAAAATCAACACACTGAATTGAGATTACAGATCGAGAAACACCTCACTGAATTGTGAGGATAGAGAAACAACACACTGAACTGTGAGTAGAGATAGACAAACAAAACACCGAACTGCGAGTACAGCTAGAGAAAGAACACACCCAACTGTGAGAACACATACAGGACCAACAGACTGAAATGGGAGTACAGATGCAGAAGCAACACACTGAACTGTGATTACAGATAGAGAAACAAAACACTGAACCTAGAGTACTGATAAAGAAACGAAACACACTGATTTACGAGTATAGTTAGAGAAACAACACACTGAGCTGTGATTACAGATTGAGAAACAAAACACTGAACCTAGAGTAATGATACTGAAACAACACACTGAATTGCGAGTATAGATAGAGAAACAACACACTGAATTGTGTTAACAGATAGAGAAACAAAACATTGAACTGTGAGTAAGGACAGAGAAACAACACACTGAACTGGGAGTACAGATGCTGAAGCAAAACACTGAACTGACTAAACAGATAGACTGAGAGATCTGATAGAAATACAACACACTGAACTGTGATTACAGATTGAGAAACAAAACACTGAACCTAGAGTCCTGATAGAGAAACAACACACTGAATTGAGAGTATAGACAGAGAAACAACACACTGAACTGTGAATACAGACACAGAAACAACACACTGAAGTGAGAGTACAGACAGAGAAACAACACACTGAACTGAGAGTAACGATCATGAAACAATGCACTGATCTGTGAGTACAGATAGAGAAACAACACACTGAACTGCGAGTACAGACTGAGAAATAATACACTGAACTGTGAGTACAGACAGAGAAACAACACACTGAACTGAGAGTAACGATCATGAAACAATGCACTGAACTGCGAGTACAGATAGAGTAACAACACACTGAACTGCGAGTACAGCTAGAGAAAGAACACACCCAACTGTGAGAAGAGATACAGAAACAACAGACTGAACTGGGAGTACAGATGCAGAAGCAACACACTGAACTGTGATTACGGATAGAGAAACAACACACTGAACTGTGATTACAGATTGAGAAACACCTCACTGAATTGTAAACACCGATAGAGAAACAAAACTCTATATTGCGAGTACAGATAGAGAAACAACACACTGAACTGCGAGTACAGATAGAGAAACAACACACTGAACTGTGATTACAGATAGAGAAACAAAACATTGAACTGTGAGTACAGCTCGAGAAAGAACACACCAACCTGTGAGAACAGATACAGAAACAACACTGAACTGCGAGTACAGACAGAGAAACAACACACTGAACTGAGATTACAGACTGAGAAACAACACACTTAATTGCGAGTACAGATAGAGAAACAACAAACTGAACTGACAGTAATGAGAGAGAACTAACACATTGAACTGTGAGTACAGATAGAGAAACAACACACTGAACTGTGATTACAGATAGAGAAACACAACATTGAATTGAGAGTACTGCTCGAGAAAGAAAACACCAACCTGTGTGAACAGATACAGAAACAACACACTGAACTGCGAATACAGACACAGAAACAACACACTAAACTGAGAGTACAGATAGGGAAACAACACACTGAACTGAGAGTACAGATAGAGAAACAACGCACTGAATTGTGTTAACAGATAGAGAAACAAAACATTGAACTGTGAGTAAGGACAGAGAAACAACACACTGAACTGGGAGTACAGATGCTGAAGCAAAACACTGAACTGACGAAACAGATAGACTGAGAGATCTGATAGAAATACAACACACTGAATTGAGATTACAGATCGAGAAACACCTCACTGAATTGTGAGGATAGAGAAACAACACACTGAACTGTGAGTAGAGATAGACAAACAAAACACCGAACTGCGAGTACAGCTAGAGAAAGAACACACCCAACTGTGAGAACAGATACAGAAACAACAGACTGAACTGGGAGTACAGATGCAGAAGCAACACACTGAATGTGATTACGCATAGAGAAACAACACACTGAACTGTGATTACAGATTGAGAAAAAAAACACTGAACTTAGAGTAATGATACTGAAACAACACACTGAATTGCGAGTATAGATAGAGAAACAACACACTGAACTGTGAGTACAGACACAGAAACAACACACTGAACTGAGAGTAAAGATCGAGAAACACCTCACTGAATTGCAAACACAGGTAGAGAAAAAAAACACGTTACTGCGAGTACAGATAGAGAAACAACACACTGAACTGAGAGTACAGGTAGGGAAACAACACACTGAACTGAGAGTACAGATAGAGAAACAACGCACTGAATTGTGTTAACAGATAGAGATACAAAACATTGAACTGTGAGTAAGGACAGAGAAACAACACACTGAACTGGGAGTACAGATGCTGAAGCAAAACACTGAACTGACGAAACAGATAGACTGAGAGATCTGATAGAAATACAACACACTGAATTGAGATTACAGATCGAGAAACACCTCACTGAATTGTGAGGATAGAGAAACAACACACTGAACTGTGATTACAGATTGAGAAAAAAAACACTGAACCTAGAGTAATGATACTGAAACAACACACTGAATTGCGAGTACAGATAGAGAAACAACACACTGAACTGTGAGTACAGACACAGAAACAACACACTGAACTGAGAGTACAGATCGAGAAACACCTCACTGAATTGCAAACACAGACAGAGAAACAACACACTGTACTGCGTGTACAGCTAGAGAAAGAACACACCCAACTGTGAGAACAGATACAGAAACAATACACTGAACTGGGAGTACAGATGCAGAAGCAACACACTGAACTGCGATTACGGATAGAGAAACAACACACTGAACTGTGATTACAGATTGAGAAACAAAACACTGAACCTAGAGTCCTGATACAGAAACAACACACTGAATTGAGAGTATAGATAGAGAAACAACACACTGAACTGTGAATACAGACACAGAAACAACACACTGAACTGAGAGTACAGACAGAGAAACAACACACTGAACTGAGAGTAACGATCATGAAACAATGCACTGATCTGTGAGTACAGATAGAGAAACAACACACTGAACTGCGAGTACAGACTGAGAAATAATACATTGAACTGTGAGTACAGACAGAGAAACAACACACTGAACTGAGAGTAACGATCATGAAACAATGCACTGAACTGCGAGTACAGATAGAGTAACAACACACTGAACTGCGAGTACAGCTAGAGAAAGAACACACCCAACTGTGAGAAGAGATACAGAAACAACAGACTGAACTGGGAGTACAGATGCAGAAGCAACACACTGAACTGTGATTACGGATAGAGAAACAACACACTGAACTGTGATTACAGATTGAGAAACACCTCACTGAATTGTAAACACCGATAGAGAAACAAAACTCTATATTGCGAGTACAGATAGAGAAACAACACACTGAACTGCGAGTACAGATAGAGAAACAACACACTGAACTGTGATTACAGATAGAGAAACAAAACATTGAACTGTGAGTACAGCTCGAGAAAGAACACACCAACCTGTGAGAACAGATACAGAAACAACACTGAACTGCGAGTACAGACAGAGAAACAACACACTGAACTGAGATTACAGACAGAGAAACAACACACTAAATTGCGAGTACAGATAGAGGAACAACAAACTGAACTGACAGTAATGAGAGAGAACTAACACATTGAACTGTGAGTACAGATAGACAAACAACACACTGAACTGTGATTACAGATAGAGAAACACAACATTGAATTGAGAGTACGGCTCGAGAAAGAAAACACCAACCTTTGTGAACAGATACAGAAACAAAACACTGAACGGCGAATACAGACACAGAAACAACACACTGAACTGAGAGTACAGAAAGGGAAACAACACACTGAACTGAGAGTACAGATAGAGAAACAACACACTGAATTGTGATTACAGATAGCGAAACTAAACATTGAACTGAGAGTAAGTACAGAGAAACAACACACTGAACTGGGAGTACAGATGCTGAAGCAAAACACTGAACTGAGTAAACAGATAGACTGAGAGATCTGATAGAAATACAACACACTGAATTGAGATTACAGATCGAGAAACACCAACGATGTGCAGGTCAGGTGAATTGGCCATGCTAAATTGCCCATAGTGTTAGGAAGGGGTAAATGTAGGGGTATGGGTGGGTAGCGCTTCGGCAGGGCGGTGTGGACTGGTTGGGCCGAAGGGCCTGTTTCCACACTTTATGTAATCTAATCTAATCTAATCTAACCTCACTGAATTGTGAGGATACAGAAACAACACACTGAACTGTGAGGAGAGATAGATAAACAAAACACCGAACTGCGAGTACAGCTAGAGAAAGAACACACCCAACTGTGAGAACAGATACAGGAACAACAGACTGACCTGGGAGTACAGATGCAGAAGCAACACACTGAACTGTGATTACGGATAGAGAAACAACACACTGAACTGTGATTACAGATAGAGAAACAAAACACTGAACCTAGAGTACTGATACAGAAATGAAACACACTGATTTACGAGTATAGATAGAGAAACAACACACTGAACTGTGATTACAGATTGAGAAACAAAACACTGAACCTAGAGTCCTGATACAGAAACAACACACTGAATTGAGAGTATAGATAGAGAAACAACACACTGAACTGTGAGTACAGACACAGAAACAACACACTGAACTGAGAGTACAGACAGAGAAACAACACATTGAACTGAGAGTAACGATCAAGAAACAATGCACTGAACTGTGAGTACAGATAGAGAAACAACACACTGAACTGCGAGTACAGACTGAGAAACAACACACTGAACTGTGTGTACAGACAGAGAAACAACACACTGAACTGAGAGTACAGACAGAGAAACAACACACTGAATTGCGAGTACAGATAGAGAAACAACAAACTGAACTGACAGTAATGAGAGAGAACTAACACATTGAACTGTGAGTACAGATAGAGAAACAACACACTGAACTGTGATTACAGATAGAGAAACACAACATTGAATTGAGAGTACAGCTCGAGAAAGACAACACCAACCTGTGTGAACAGATACAGAAACAACACACTGAACGGCGAATACAGACACAGAAACAACACACTGAACTGAGAGTACAGAAAGGGAAACAACACACTGAACTGAGAGTACAGATAGAGAAACAACACACTGAATTGTGATTACAGATAGCGAAACTAAACATTGAACTGAGAGTAAGTACAGAGAAACAACACACTGAACTGGGAGTACAGATGCTGAAGCAAAACACTGAACTGAGTAAACAGATAGACTGAGAGATCTGATAGAAAAACAACACACTGAATTGAGATTACAGATCGAGAAACACCTCACTGAATTGTGAGGATAGAGAAACAACACACTGAACTGTGAGTAGAGAAAGACAAACAAAACACCGAACTGCGAGTACAGCTAGAGAAAGAACACACCCGACTGTGAGAAGAGATACAGGAACAACAGACTGAACTGGGAGTACAGATGCAGAAGCAACACACTGAACTGTGATTACGGATAAGAAACAACACACTGAACTGTGATTACAATTAGAGAAACAAAACACTGAACCTAGAGTACTGATACAGAAACAACACACTGAATTGCAAGTATAGATAGAGAAACAACACACTGAACTGTGAGTACAGACACAGAAACAACACACTGAACTGAGAGTACAGATCGAGAAACACCTCACTGAATTGCAAACCCAGGTAGAGAAACAAAACACTGTACTGCGAGTACAGATAGAGAAACAACACACTGAACTGCGAGTACAGACACAGAAACAACACACAGAACTGAGAGTAACGATCATGAAACAATGCACTGAACTGTGAGTACAGATAGAGAAACAACACACTGAACTGCGAGTACAGACTGAGAAATAACACACTGAACTGTGAGGACAGATAGAGAAACAACACACTGAACTGTGAGTAGAGATAGACAAACAAAACACCGAACTGCGAGTACAGCTAGAGAAAGAACACACCCAACTGTGAGAACAGATACAGGAACAACAGACTGAACTGGGAGTACAGATGCAGAAGCAACACACTGAACTGTGATAACGGATAGAGAAACAACACACTGAACTGTGATTACAATTAGAGAAACAAAACACTGAACCTAGAGTACTGATACAGAAACAACACACTGAATTGCGAGTATAGATAGAGAAACAACACACTGAACTGTGAGTACAGACACAGAAACAACACACTGAACTGAGAGTACAGATCGAGAAACACCTCACTGAATTGCAAACACAGGTAGAGAAACAAAACACTGTACTGCGAGTACAGGTCGAGAAACAACACACTGAACTGCGAATACAGACACAGAAACAACACACTGAACTGAGAGTAACGATCATGAAACAATGCACTGAACTGTGAGTACAGATAGAGAAACAACACACTGAACTGCGAGTACAGACTGAGAAATAACACACTGAACTGTGAGTACAGACAGAGAAACAACACACTGAACTGAGAGTAACGATCATGAAACAATGTACTGAACTGTGAGTACAACTAGAGAAAGAACACACCCAACTGTGAGAACAGATACAGAAACAACAGACTGAACTGGGAGTACAGATGCAGAAGCAACACACTGAACTGTGATTACAGATTGAGAAACAAAACACTGAACCTAGAGTACTGATACACAAACAACACACTGAATTGCGAGTATAGATACAGAAACAACACACTGAACTGTGAGTACAGACACAGAAACAAGACACTGAACTGAGAGTGCAGACAGAGAAACAACACACTGAATTGCAAACACACGTAGAGAAACAAAACACTGTACTGCGAGTACAGATAGAGAAACAACACACTGAACTGTGAGTAGAGGTAGACAAACAAAACACCGAAATGCGAGTACAGCTAGAGAAAGAACACACCCAACTGTGAGAACAGATAAAGGAACAACAGACTGAACTGGGAGCACTGACGCAGAAGCAACACACTGAACTGTGATTACAGATAGAGAAACAAAACACTGAACCTAGAGTACTGATACAGAAAGGAAATGCACTGATTTACGAGTATAGATAGAGAAACAACACACTGAACTGTGATTACAGATTGAGAAACAAAACACTGAACCTAGACTCCGGATACAGAAACAACACACTGAATTGAGAGTATAGATAGAGAAAGAACACACTGAACTGTGAGTACAGACACAGAAACAACACACTGAACTGAGAGTACAGACAGAGAAACAACACATTGAACTGAGAGTAACGATCAAGAAACAATGCACTGAACTGTGAGTACACATAGAGAAACAACACACTGAACTGCGAGTACAGACTGAGAAACAACACACTGAACTGTGTTTACAGACAGAGAAACAACACACTGAACTGAGAGTACAGACAGAGAAACAACACACTGAATTGCGAGTACAGATAGAGAAACAACAAACTGAACTGACAGTAATGAGAGAGAATTAACACATTGAACTGTGAGTACAGATAGAGAAACAACACACTGAACTTTGATTACAGATAGAGAAACACAACATTGAATTGAGAGTACAGCTCGAGAAAGACAACACCAACCTGTGTGAACAGATACAGAAACAACACACTGAACTGCGAGTACAGACACAGAAACAACACACTGAACTGAGAGTACAGATAGAGAAACAACACACTGAATTGTGTTAACAGATAGAGAAACAAAACATTGGACTGTGAGTAAGTACAGAGAAACAACACACTGAACTGGGAGTACAGATGCTGAAGCAAAACACTGAACTGAGTAAACAGATAGACTGAGAGATCTGATAGAAAAACAACACACTGAATTGAGATTACAGATCGAGAAACACCTCACTGAATTGTGAGGATACAGAAACAACACACTGAACTGTGAGTAGAGATAGACAAACAAAACACCGAACTGCGAGTACAGCTAGAGAAAGAACACACCCAACTGTGAGAACAGATACAGGAACAACACACTGAACTGGGAGTACAAATGCAGAAGCAACACACTGAACTGGGATTGCGGATAGAGAAACAACACACTGAACTGTGATTACAGATTGAGAAACAAAACACTGAACCTAGAGTACTGATACAGAAACAACACACTGAATTGCGAGTATAGATAGAGAAACAACACACTGAACTGTGAGTACAGACACAGAAACAACACACTGAACTGAGAGTACAGATCGAGAAACACCTCACTGAATTGCAAACACAGACAGAGAAACAACACACTGTACTGCGTGTACAGCTAGAGAAAGAACACACCCAACTGTGAGAACAGATACAGAAACAATACACTGAACTGGGAGTGCAGATGAAGAAGCAACACACTGAACTGCGATTACGGATAGAGAAACAACACACTAAACTGTGATTACAGATTGAGAAACAAAACACTGAACCTAGAGTCCTGATACAGAAACAACACACTGAATTGAGAGTATAGATAGAGAAACAACACACTGAACTGTGAATACAGACACAGAAACAACACACTGAACTGAGAGTACAGACAGGGAAACAACACACTGAACTGAGAGTAACGATCATGAAACAATGCACTGATCTGTGAGTACAGATAGAGAAACAACACACTGAACTGCGAGTACAGACTGAGAAATAATACACTGAACTGTGTGTACAGACAGAGAAACAACACACTGAACTGAGAGTAACGATCATGAAACAATGCACTGAACTGCGAGTACAGATAGAGAAACAACACACTGAACTGCGAGTACAGCTAGAGAAAGAACACACCCAACTGTGAGAACAGATACAGAAACAACAGACTGAACTGGGAGTACAGATGCAGAAGCAACACACTGAACAGTGATTACAGATAGAGAAACAACACACTGAACTGTGATTACAGATTGAGAAACACCTCACTGAATTGTAAACACCGATAGAGAAACAAAACTCTATATTGCGAGTACAGATAGAGAAACAACACACTGAACTGCGAGTACAGAGAGAGAAACAACACACTGAACTGTGATTACAGATAGAGAAACAAAACATTGAACTGTGAGTACAGCTCGAGAAAGAACACACCAACCTGTGAGAACAGATACAGAAACAACACTGAACTGCGAGTACAGACACAGAAACAACACACTGAACTGAGAGTACAGATAGAGAAACAACACACTGAACTGAGAGTACAGATAGAGAAACAATACACTGAATTGTGATTACAGATAGAGAAACAAAACATTGAACTGAGAGTAAGTACAGAGAAACAACACACTGAACTGGTAGTACAGATGCTGAAGCAAAACACTGAACTGAGTAAACAGATAGACTGAGAGATCTGATAGAAAAACAAGACACTGAATTGAGATTACAGATCGAGAAACACCTCACTGAATTGTGAGGATATAGAAAAAACACACTGAACTGTGAGTAGAGGTAGACAAACAAAGCACCGAACTGCGAGTACAGCTAGAGAAAGAACACACCCAACTGTGAGAACAGATACAGGAACAACAGACTGAACTGGGAGTACAGATGCAGAAGCAACACACTGAACTGTGATTAAGGATAGAGAAACATTCACACTGAACTGTGATTACAGATACAGAAGCAAAACACTGAACCTAGAGTACTGATACAGAAACGAAACACACTGATTTACGAGTATAGTTAGAGAAACAACACACTGAACTGTGATTACAGATTGAGAAACAAAACACTGAACCTAGAGTCCTAATACAGAAACAACACACTGAATTGAGAGTATAGATAGAGAAACAACACACTGAACTGTGAGTACAGACACAGAAACAACATACTGAATTGAGAGTACAGACAGAGAAACAACACATTGGACTGAGAGTAACGATCAAGAAACAATGCACTGAACTGTGAGTACAGATAGAGAAACAACACACTGAACTGCGAGTACAGATTGAGAAACAACACACTGAACTGTGTGTACAGACAGAGAAACAACAAACTGAACTGAGAGTACAGACAGAGAAACAACACACTGAATTGCGAGTACAGATAGAGAAACAACACACTGAACTTTGATTGCAGATAGAGAAACAAAACATTGAATTGAGAGTACAGCTCGAGAAAGACAACACCAACCTGTGTGAACAGATACAGAAACAACACACTGAACTGAGAGTACAGATAGAGAAACAACACACTGAATTGTGTTAACAGATAGAGAAACAAAACATTGAACTGTGAGTAAGTACAGAGAAACAACACACTGAACTGGGAGTACAGATGCTGAAGCAAAACACTGAACTGAGTAAACAGATAGACTGAGAGATCTGATAGAAAAACAACACACTGAATTGAGATTACAGATCGAGAAACACCTCACTGAATTGTGAGGATAGAGAAACAACACACTGAACTGTGAGTAGAGATAGACAAACAAAACACCGAACTGCGAGTACAGCTAGAGAAAGAACACACCCAACTGTGAGAACAGATACAGGAACAACAGACTGAACTGGGAGTACAGATGCAGAAGCAACACACTGAACTGTGATTGCGGATAGAGAAACAACACACTGAACTGTGATTACAGATAGAGAAAAAAAACACTGAACCTAGAGTACTGATACAGAAAAAACACACTGAATTGCGAGTATAGATAGAGAAACAACACACTGAACTGTGAGTACAGACACAGAAACAACACACTGAACTGAGAGTACAGATCGAGAAACACCTCACTGAATTGCAAACACAGGTAGAGAAACAAAACACTGTACTGCGAGTACAGACAGAGAAACAACATTCTAAACTGCCAGTACAGCTAGAGAAAGAACACACCCAACTGTGAGAACAGATACAGCAACAACAGACTGAACTGGGAGTACAGATGCAGAAGCAACACACTGAATGTGATTACGCATAGAGAAACAACACACTGAACTGTGATTACAGATTGAGAAACAATAAACTGAACCTAGAGTACTGATACAGAAACAACACACTGAATTGCGAGTATAGATAGAGAAACAACACACTGAACTGTGAGTACAGACACAGAAACAACACACTGAATTGCAAACACAGACAGAGAAATAACACACTGTACTGCGTGTACAGCTAGAGAAAGAACACACCCAACTGTGAGAACAGATACAAAAACAATACACTGAACTGGGAGTACAGATGCAGAATCAACACACTGAACTGCGATTACGGATAGAGAAACAACACACTGAACTGTGATTACAGATTGAGAAACAAAACACTGAACCTAGAGTCCTGATACAGAAACAACACACTGAATTGAGAGTATAGATAGAGAAACAACACACTGAACTGTGAATACAGACACAGAAACAACACACTGAACTGAGAGTACAGACAGAAAAACAACACACTGAACTGAGAGTAACGATCATGAAACAATGCACTGATCTGTGAGTACAGATAGAGAAACAACACACTGAACTGCGAGTACAGACTGAGAAATAATACACTGAACTGTGAGTACAGACAGAGAAACAACACACTGAACTGAGAGTAACGATCATGAAACAATGCACTGAACTGAGAGTACAGATAGAGAAACAACACACTGAACTGCGAGTACAGCTAGAGAAAGAACACACCCAACTGTGAGAAGAGATACAGAAACAACAGACTGAACTGGGAGTACAGATGCAGAAGCAACACACTGAACTGTGATTACGTATAGAGAAACAACACACTGAACTGTGATTACAGATTGAGAAACACCTCACTGAATTGTAAACACCGATAGAGAAACAAAACTCTATATTGCGAGTACAGATAGAGAAACAACACACTGAACTGCGAGTACAGATAGAGAAACAACACACTGAACTGTGATTACAGATAGAGAAACAAAACATTGAACTGTGAGTACAGCTCGAGAAAGAACACACCAACCTGTGAGAACAGATACAGAAACAACACTGAACTGCGAGTACAGACACAGAAACAACACACTGAACTGAGAGTACAGATAGAGAAACAACACACTGAACTGAGAGTACAGATAGAGAAACAACACACTGAATTGTGATTACAGATAGAGAAACAAAACATTGAAGTGAGAGTAAGTACAGAGAAACAACACACTGAACTGGGAGTACAGATGCTGAAGCAAAACACTGAACTGAGTAAACAGATAGACTGAGAGATCTGATAGAAAAACAACACACTGAATTGAGATGACAGATCGAGAAACACCTCACTGAATTGTGAGGAGAGAGAAACAACACACTGAACTGTGAGTAGAGATAGACAAACAAAACACCGAACTGCGAGTACAACTAGAGAAAGAACACACCCAACTGTGAGAAGAGATACAGAAACAACACACTGAACTGGGAGTACAGATGCAGAAGCAACACACTGAACTATGATTACGGATAGAGAAACAACACACTGAACTGTCATTACAGATTAAGAAACAAAACACTGAAACTAGAGTACTGATACAGAAACAACACACTGAATTGCGAGTATAGATAGAGAAACAACACACTGAACTGTGAGTACAGACACATTTGATGCTGAAGCAAAACACTGAACTGAGTAAACAGATAGACTGAGAGATCTGATAGAAAATCAACACACTGAATTGAGATTACAGATCGAGAAACACCTCACTGAATTGTGAGGATAGAGAAACAACACACTGAACTGTGAGTAGAGATAGACAAACAAAACACCGAACTGCGAGTACAGCTAGAGAAAGAACACACCCAACTGTGAGAACAGATACAGGAACAACAGACTGAACTGGGAGTACAGATGCAGAAGCAACACACTGAACTGTGATTAAGGATAGAGAAACAACAAACTGAACTGTGATAACAGATTGAGAAACAAAACACTGAACCTAGAGTCCCAATACAGAAACAACACACTGATTTGAGAGTACAGATAGAGAAACAACACACTGAACTGTGAGTACAGACACAGAAACAACACACTGAACTGAGAGTACAGACAGAGAAACAACACATTGAACTGAGAGTAACGATCAAGAAACAATGCACTGAACTGTGAGTACAGATAGAGAAACAACACACTGAACTGCGTGTACAGATTGAGAAACAACACACTGAACTGTGTGTACAGACAGAGAAACAACACACTGAACTGAGAGTACAGACAGAGAAACAACACACTTAATTGCGAGTACAGATAGAGAAACAACAAACTGAACTGACAGTAATGAGAGAGAACTAACACACTGAACTGAGAGTACAGACAGAGAAACAACACACTGAACTGTGATTACAGATAGAGAAACACAACATTGAATTGAGAGTACAGCTCGAGAAAGAAAACACCAACCTGTGTGAACAGATACAGAAACAACACACTGAACTGAGAGTACAGATAGAGAAACAACACACTGAACTGAGAGTACAGATAGAGAAACAACACACTGAATTGTGATTACAGATAGAGAAACAAAACATTGAACTGAGAGTAAGTACAGAGAAACAACACACTGAACTGGGAGTACAGATGCTGAAGCAAAACACTGAACTGAGTAAACAGATAGACTGAGAGATCTGATAGAAAAACAACACACTGAATTGAGATTACAGATCGAGAAACACCTCACTGAATTGTGAGGATAGAGAAACAACACACTGAACTGTGAGTAGAGATAGACAAACAAAACACTGAACTGCGAGTACAACTAGAGAAAGAACACACCCAACTGTGAGAAGAGATACAGAAACAACAGACTGAACTGGGAGTACAGATGCAGAAGCAACACACTGAACTGTGATTACGGATAGAGAAACAACACACTGAACTGTCATTACAGATTATGAAACAAAACACTGAACCTAGAGTACTGATACAGAAACAACACACTGAATTGCGAGTATAGATAGAGAAACAACACACTGAACTGTGAGTACAGACACAGTTGATGCTGAAGCAAAACACTGAACTGAGTAAACAGATCGACTGAGAGATCTGATAGAAAATCAACACACTGAATTGAGATTACAGATAGAGAAACACCTCACTGAATTGTGAGGATAGAGAAACAACACACTGAACTGTGAGTAGAGATAGACAAACAAAACACCGAACTGCGAGTACAGCTAGAGAAAGAACACACCCAACTGTGTGAACAGATACAGGAACAACAGACTGAACTGGGAGTACAGATGCAGAAGCAACACACTGAACTGTGATTAAGGATAGAGAAACAACACACTGAACTGTGATTACAGATAGAGAAACAAAACACTGAACCTAGAGGACTGATACAGAAACGAAACACACTGATTTACGAGTATAGTTAGAGAAACAACACACTGAACTGTGATTACAGATTGAGAAACGAAACACTGAACCTAGAGTCCTAATACAGAAACAACACACTGAATTGAGAGTATAGATAGAGAAACAACACACTGAACTGTGAGTACAGACACAGAAACAACACACTGAAGTGAGAGTACAGACAGAGAAACAACACATTGAACTGAGAGTAACGATCAAGAAACAATGCACTGAACTGTGAGTACAGATAGAGAAACACCGTGGGCGGCACGGTGGCACAGTGGTTAGCACTGCTGCCTCACAGCGCCAGAGACCCGGGTTCAATTCCCGGCTCAAGCGACTAACTGTGTGGAGTTTGCACGTTCTCTGCGTGTCTGCGTGGGTTTCCTCCGGGTGCTCCGGTTTCCTCCCACAGTCCAAAGATGTGCAGGTCAGGTGAATTGGCCATGCTAAAATTGCCCGTAGTGTTAGGCAAGGGGTAGATGTAGATGTAGATGTAGATGTAGATGTAGGGGCATGGGTGGGTTGCGCTTCGGCGGGGCGGTGTGCACTTGTTGGGCCGAAGGGCCTGTTTCCACACTGTAAGTAATCTAATCTAATCTAAACACACTGAACTGCGTGTACAGACTGAGAAACAACACACTGAACTGTGTGTACAGACAGAGAAACAACACACTGAACTGAGAGTACAGACAGAGAAACAACACACTTAATTGCGAGTACAGATAGAGAAACAACAAACTGAACTGACAGTAATGAGAGAGAACTAACACATTGAACTGTGAGTACAGATAGAGAAACAACACACTGAACTGTGATTACAGATAGAGAAACACAACATTGAATTGAGAGTACAGCTCGAGAAAGAAAACACCAACCTGTGTGAACAGATACAGAAACAACACACTGAACTGCGAATACAGACACAGAAACAACACACTGAACTGAGAGTACAGATTGGGAAACAACACACTGAACTGAGAGTACAGATAGAGAAACAACACACTGAATTGTGTTAACAGATAGAGAAACAAAACATTGAACTGTGAGTAAGTACAGAGAAACAACACACTGAACTGGGAGTACAGATGCTGAAGCAAAACACTGAACTGAGTAAACAGATAGACTGAGAGATCTGATAGAAATACAACACACTGAATTGAGATTACAGATCGAGAAACACCTCACTGAATTGTGAGGATACAGAAACAACACACTGAACTGTGAGTAGAGATAGACAAACAAAACACCGAACTGCGAGTACAGCTAGAGAAAGAACACACCCAACTGTGAGAAGAGATACAGGAACAACAGACTGAACTGGGAGTACAGATGCAGAAGCAACACACTGAACTGTGATTGCGGATAGAGAAACAACACACTGAACTGTGATTACAGATAGAGAAACAAAACACTGAACCTAGAGTACTGATACAGAAACAACACACTGAATTGCGAGTATACATAGAGAAACAACACACTGAACTGTGAGTACAGACACAGAAACAACACACTGAACTGAGAGTACAGATCGACAAACACCTCACTGAATTGCAAACACAGACAGAGAAACAACACACTGTACTGCGTGTACAGCTAGAGAAAGAACACACCCAACTGTGAGAACAGATACAGAAACAATACACTGATCTGGGAGTACACATGCAGAAGCAACACACTGGACTGTGATTACGGATAGAGAAACAACACACTGAACTGTGATTACAGATTGAGAAACACCTCATTTAATTGTAAACACAGATAGAGAAACAAAACTCTATATTGCGAGTACAGATAGAGAAACAACACACTGAACTGCGAGTACAGATAGAGAAACAACACACTGAACTGTGATTACAGATAGAGAAACAAAACATTGAACTGAGAGTACAGCTCGAGAAAGAACACACCAACCTGTGAGAACAGATACAGAAACAACACTGAACTACGAGTACAGACACAGAAACAACACAATTAACTGAGAGTACAGGTAGAGAAACAACACACTGAACTGAGAGTACAGATAGAGAAACAACACACTGAATTGTGATTACAGATAGAGAAACAAAACATTGAACTGAGAGTAAGTACAGAGGAACAACACACTGAACTGGGAGTACAGATGCTGAAGCAAAACACTGAACTGAGTAAACAGATAGACTGAGAGATCTGATAGAAAAACAACACACTGAATTGAGATTACACATTGAGAAACTCCTCACTGAATTGTGAGGATAGAGAAACAACACATTGAACTGTGAGAAGAGATAGACAAACAAAACACCGAACTGCGAGTACAACTAGAGAAAGAACACACCCAACTGTGAGAAGAGATACAGAAACAACACACTGAACTGGGAGTACAGATGCAGAAGCAACACACTGAACTGGGATTACGGATAGAGAAACAACACACTGAACCGTCATTACAGATTAAGAAGCAAAACACTGAACCTAGAGTACTGATACAGAAACAACACACTGAATTGCGAGTATAGATAGAGAAACAACACACTGAACTGTGAGTACAGACACAGTTGATGCTGAAGCAAAACACTGAACTGAGTAAACAGATAGACTGAGAGATCTGATAGAAACTCAACACACTGAATTGAGATTACAGATCGAGAAACACCTCACTGAATTGTGAGGATAGAGAAACAACACACTGAACTGTGAGTAGAGATAGACAAACAAAACACCGAACTGCGAGTACAGCTAGAGAAAGAACACACCCAACTGTGAGAACACATACAGGACCAACAGACTGAAATGGGAGTACAGATGCAGAAGCAACACACTGAACTGTGATTACAGAAAGAGAAACAAAACACTGAACCTAGAGTACTGATAAAGAAACGAAACACACTGATTTACGAGTATAGTTAGAGAAACAACACACTGAACTGTGATTACAGATTGAGAAACAAAACACTGAACCTAGAGTCCTAATACAGAAACAACACACTGAATTGAGAGTATAGATAGAGAAACAACACACTGAACTGTGAGTACAGACACAGAAACAACACACTGAAGTGAGAGTACAGACAGAGAAACAACACATTGAACTGAGAGTAACGATCAAGAAACAATGCACTGAACTGTGAGTACAGATAGAGAAACAACACACTGATCTGCGTGTACAGACTGAGAAACAACACACTGAACTGTGTGTACAGAGAGAGAAACAACACACTGAACTGAGAGTACAGACAGAGAAACAACACACTTAATTGCGAGTACAGATAGAGAAACAACAAACTGAACTGACAGTAATGAGAGAGAACTAACACATTGAACTGTGAGTACAGATAGACAAACAACACACTGAACTGTGATTACAGATAGAGAAACACAACATTGAATTGAGAGTACAGCTCGAGAAAGAAAACACCAACCTGTGTGAACAGATACAGAAACAACACACTGAACTGCGAATACAGACACAGAAACAACACACTGAACCGAGAGTACAGATAGGGAAACAACACACTGAATTGTGTTAACAGATAGAGAAACAAAACATTGAACTGTGAGTGAGTACAGAGAAACAACACACTGAACTGGGAGTACAGATGCTGAAGCAAAACACTGAACTGAGTAAACAGATAGACTGAGAGATCTGATAGAAATACAACACACTGAATTGAGATTACAGATCGAGAAACACCTCACTGAATTGTGAGGATAGAGAAACAACACACTGAACTGTGAGTAGAGATAGACAAACAAAACACCGAACTGTGATTACGGATAGAGAAACATTACACTGAACTGTGATTACAATTAGAGAAACAAAACACTGAACCTAGAGTACTGATACAGAAACAACACACTGAATTGCGAGTATAGATAGAGAAACAACACACTGAACTGTGAGTACAGACATAGAAACAACACACTGAACTGAGAGTACAGATCGAGAAACACCTCACTGAATTGCAAACACAGACAGAGAAACAACACACTGTACTGCGTGTACAGCTAGAGAAAGAACACACCCAACTGTGAGAACAGATACAGAAACAATACACTGAACTGGGAGTACAGATGCAGAAGCAACACACTGGACTGTGATTACGGATAGAGAAACAAGACACTGAACTGTGATTACGGATAGAGAAACATTACACTGAACTGTGATTACAATTAGAGAAACAAAACACTGAACCTAGAGTACTGATACAGAAACAACACACTGAATTGCGAGTATAGATAGAGAAACAACACACTGAACTGTGAGTACAGACACAGAAACAACACACTGAACTGAGAGTACAGATCGAGAAACACCTCACTGAATTGCAAACACAGGTAGAGAAACAAAACACTGGACTGCGAGTACAGATAGAGAAACAACACACTGAACTGCGAGTACAGACACAGAAACAACACACTGAACTGAGAGTACAGACAGAGAAACAACACACTGAACTGGAGTAACGATCATGCAACAATGCACTGAACTGTGAGTACGGATAGAGAAACAACACACTGAACTGCGAGTACAGACTGAGAAATAACACACTGAACTGTGAGTACAGACAGAGAAACAACACACTGAACTGAGAGTAACGATCATGAAACAATGCACTGAACTGCGAGTACAGATAGAGAAACAACACACTGAACTGCGAGTACAGCTAGAGAAAGACCACACCCAACTGTGAGAACAGATACAGAAACAACAGACTGAACTGGGAGTACAGATGCAGAAGCAACACACTGAACTGTGATTACAGATTGAGAAACAAAACACTGAACCTAGAGTACTGATACACAAACAACACACTGAATTGAGAGTATAGATAGAGAAACAACACACTGAACTGTGAGTACAGACACAGAAACAAGACACTGAACTGAGAGTGCAGACAGAGAAACAACACACTGAATTGCAAACACAGGTAGAGAAACAAAACACTGTACTGCGAGTACAGATAGAGAAACAACACACTGAACTGTGAGTAGAGATAGACAAACAAAACACCGAAATGCGAGTACAGCTACAGAAAGAAAACACCCAACTGTGAGAACAGATACCGCAACAACAGACTGAACTGGGAGTACTGATGCAGAAGCAACACACTGAACTGTGATTACAGATAGAGAAACAAAACACTGAACTTAGAGTACTGATACAGAAACGAAACACACTGATTTACGAGTAAAGATAGAGAAACAACACACTGAACTGTGATTACAGATCGAGAAACAAAACACTGAATCTAGAGTCCTGATACAGAAACAACACACTGAATTGAGAGTATAGATAGAGAAACAACACACTGAACTGTGAGTACAGACACAGAAACAACACACTGAAGTGAGAGTACAGACAGAGAAACAACACATTGAACTGAGAGTAACGATCAAGAAACAATGCACTGCACTGTGAGTACAGATAGAGAAACAACACACTGAACTGCGAGTACAGACTGAGAAACAACACACTGAACTGAGAGTACAGACAGAGAAACAACACACTGAATTGCGAGTACAGATAGAGAAACAACACACTGAACTTTGATTGCAGATAGAAAAACAAAACATTGAATTGAGAGTACAGCTCGAGAAAGACAACACCAACCTGTGTGAACAGATACAGAAACAACACACTGAACTGCGAATACAGACACAGAAACAACACACTGAACTGAGAGTACAGATGCAGAAGCAACACACTGAACTGTGATTACGGATAGAGAAACAACACACTGAACTGTGATTACAGATAGAGAAACAAAACACTGAACCTAGAGTACTGATACAGAAACAACACACTGAATTGCGAGTATAGATAGAGAAACAACACACTGAACTGTGAGTACAGACACAGAAACAACACACTGAACTGAGAGTACAGATCGAGAAACACCTCACTGAATTGCAAACACAGGTAGAGAAACAAAATACTGTACTGCGAGTACAGATCGAGAAACAACACACTGAAGTGCGAGTACAGCTAGAGAAAGAACACACCCAACTGTGAGAACAGATACAGAAACAACAGACTGAACTGGGAGTACAGATGCAGAAGCAACACACTGAATGTGATTACGCATAGAGAAACAACACACTGAACTGTGATTACAGATTGAGAAACAAAACACTGAACCTAGAGTACTGATACAGAAACAACACACTGAATTGCGAGTATAGATAGAGAAACAACACACTGAACTGTGAGTACAGACACAGAAACAACACACTGAACTGAGAGTACAGATCGAGAAACACCTCACTGAATTGCAAACACAGACAGAGAAACAACACACTGTACTGCGTGTACAGCTAGAGAAAGAACACACCCAACTGTGAGAACAGATACAGAAACAATACACTGAACTGGGAGTACAGATGCAGAAGCAACACACTGAACTGCGATTACGGATAGAGAAACAACACACTGAACTGTGATTACAGATTGAGAAACAAAACACTGAACCTAGAGTCCTGATACAGAAACAACACACTGAATTGAGAGTATAGACAGAGAAACAACACACTGAACTGTGAATACAGACACAGAAACAACACACTGAACTGAGAGTACAGACAGAGAAACAACACACTGAACTGAGAGTAACGATCATGAAACAATGCACTGATCTGTGAGTACAGATAGAGAAACAACACACTGAACTGCGAGTACAGACTGAGAAATAATACATTGAACTGTGAGTACAGACAGAGAAACAACACACTGAACTGAGAGTAACGATCATGAAACAATGCACTGAACTGCGAGTACAGATAGAGTAACAACACACTGAACTGCGAGTACAGCTAGAGAAAGAACACACCCAACTGTGAGAAGAGATACAGAAACAACAGACTGAACTGGGAGTACAGATGCAGAAGCAACACACTGAACTGTGATTACGGATAGAGAAACAACACACTGAACTGTGATTACAGATTGAGAAACACCTCACTGAATTGTAAACACCGATAGAGAAACAAAACTCTATATTGCGAGTACAGATAGAGAAACAACACACTGAACTGCGAGTACAGATAGAGAAACAACACACTGAACTGTGATTACAGATAGAGAAACAAAACATTGAACTGTGAGTACAGCTCGAGAAAGAACACACCAACCTGTGAGAACAGATACAGAAACAACACTGAACTGCGAGTACAGACAGAGAAACAACACACTGAACTGAGATTACAGACAGAGAAACAATACACTTAATTGCGAGTACAGATAGAGAAACAACAAACTGAACTGACAGTAATGAGAGAGAACTAACACATTGAACTGTGAGTACAGATAGAGAAACAACACACTGAACTGTGATTACAGATAGAGAAACACAACATTGAATTGAGAGTACTGCTCGAGAAAGAAAACACCAACCTGTGTGAACAGATACAGAAACAACACACTTAACTGCGAATACAGACACAGAAACAACACACTAAACTGAGAGTACAGATAGGGAAACAACACACTGAACTGAGAGTACAGATAGAGAAACAACGCACTGAATTGTGTTAACAGATAGAGAAACAAAACATTGAACTGTGAGTAAGTACAGAGAAACAACACACTGAACTGGGAGTACAGATGCTGAAGCAAAACACTGAACTGACTAAACAGATAGACTGAGTGATCTGATAGAAATACAACACACTGAATTGAGATTACAGATCGAGAAACACCTCACTGAATTGTGAGGATAGAGAAACAACACACTGAACTGTGAGTAGAGATAGACAAACAAAACACCGAACTGCGAGTACAGCTAGAGAAAGAACACACCCAACTGTGAGAACAGATACAGAAACAACAGACTGAACTGGGAGTACAGATGCAGAAGCAACACACTGAATGTGATTACGCATAGAGAAACAACACACTGAACTGTGATTACAGATTGAGAAAAAAAACACTGAACCTAGAGTAATGATACTGAAACAACACACTGAATTGCGAGTATAGATAGAGAAACAACACACTGAATTGTGTTAACAGATAGAGAAACAAAACATTGAACTGTGAGTAAGGACAGAGAAACAACACACTGAACTGGGAGTACAGATGCTGAAGCAAAACACTGAACTGACTAAACAGATAGACTGAGAGATCTGATAGAAATACAACAAACTGAACTGTGATTACAGATTGAGAAACAAAACACTGAACCTAGAGTCCTGATACAGAAACAACACAC
The DNA here is from genome assembly GCF_047496795.1 of Chiloscyllium punctatum. NCBI lineage: Eukaryota > Metazoa > Chordata > Chondrichthyes > Orectolobiformes > Hemiscylliidae > Chiloscyllium > Chiloscyllium punctatum. Next base: position 30,339,814 of record NC_092745.1, read on the forward strand.
TGAATTGAGAGTATAGATAGAGAAACAACACACTGAACTGTGAATACAGACACAGAAACAACACACTGAAGTGAGAGTACAGACAGAGAAACAACACACTGAACTGAGAGTAACGATCATGAAACAATGCACTGATCTGTGAGTACAGATAGAGAAACAACACACTGAACTGCGAGTACAGACTGAGAAATAATACACTGAACTGTGAGTACAGACAGAGAAACAACACACTGAACTGAGAGTAACGATCATGAAACAATGCACTGAACTGCGAGTACAGATAGAGGAACAACACACTGAACTGCGAGTACAGCTAGAGAAAGAACACACCCAACTGTGAGAAGAGATACAGAAACAACAGACTGAACTGGGAGTACAGATGCAGAAGCAACACACTGAACTGTGATTACGGATAGAGAAACAACACACTGAACTGTGATTACAGATTGAGAAACACCTCACTGAATTGTAAACACCGATAGAGAAACAAAACTCTATATTGCGAGTACAGATAGAGAAACAACACACTGAACTGCGAGTACATATAGAGAAACAACACACTGAACTGTGATTACAGATAGAGAAACAAAACATTGAACTGTGAGTACAGCTCGAGAAAGAACACACCAACCTGTGAGAACAGATACAGAAACAACACTGAACTGCGAGTACAGACAGAGAAACAACACACTGAACTGAGATTACAGACTGAGAAACAACACACTTAATTGCGAGTACAGATAGAGAAACAACAAACTGAACTGACAGTAATGAGAGAGAACTAACACATTGAACTGTGAGTACAGATAGAGAAACAACACACTGAACTGTGATTACAGATAGAGAAAAACAACATTGAATTGAGAGTACTGCTCGAGAAAGAAAACACCAACCTGTGTGAACAGATACAGAAACAACACACTGAACTGCGAATACAGACACAGAAACAACACACTAAACTGAGAGTACAGATAGGGAAACAACACACTGAACTGAGAGTACAGATAGAGAAACAACGCACTGAATTGTGTTAACAGATAGAGAAACAAAACATTGAACTGTGAGTAAGGACAGAGAAACAACACACTGAACTGGGAGTACAGATGCTGAAGCAAAACACTGAACTGACGAAACAGATAGACTGAGAGATCTGATAGAAATACAACACACTGAATTGAGATTACAGATCGAGAAACACCTCACTGAATTGTGAGGATAGAGAAACAACACACTGAACTGTGAGTAGAGATAGACAAACAAAACACCGAACTGCGAGTACAGCTAGAGAAAGAACACACCCAACTGTGAGAACAGATACAGAAACAACAGACTGAACTGGGAGTACAGATGCAGAAGCAACACACTGAATGTGATTACGCATAGAGAAACAACACACTGAACTGTGATTACAGATTGAGAAAAAAAACACTGAACCTAGAGTAATGATACTGAAACAACACACTGAATTGCGAGTATAGATAGAGAAACAACACACTGAACTGTGAGTACAGACACAGAAACAACACACTGAACTGAGAGTAAAGATCGAGAAACACCTCACTGAATTGCAAACACAGGTAGAGAAAAAAAACACTGTACTGCGAGTACAGATAGAGAAACAACACACTGAACTGAGAGTACAGATAGGGAAACAACACACTGAACTGAGAGTACAGATAGAGAAACAACGCACTGAATTGTGTTAACAGATAGAGATACAAAACATTGAACTGTGAGTAAGGACAGAGAAACAACACACTGAACTGGGAGTACAGATGCTGAAGCAAAACACTGAACTGACGAAACAGATAGACTGAGAGATCTGATAGAAATACAACACACTGAATTGAGATTACAGATCGAGAAACACCTCACTGAATTGTGAGGATAGAGAAACAACACACTGAACTGTGATTACAGATTGAGAAAAAAAACACTGAACCTAGAGTAATGATACTGAAACAACACACTGAATTGCGAGTACAGATAGAGAAACAACACACTGAACTGTGAGTACAGACACAGAAACAAGACACTGAACTGAGAGTACAGATCGAGAAACACCTCACTGAATTGCAAACACAGACAGAGAAACAACACACTGTACTGCGTGTACAGCTAGAGAAAGAACACACCCAACTGTGAGAACAGATACAGAAACAATACACTGAACTGGGAGGACAGATGCAGAAGCAACACACTGAACTGCGATTACGGATAGAGAAACAACACACTGAACTGTGATTACAGATTGAGAAACAAAACACTGAACCTAGAGTCCTGATACAGAAACAACACACTGAATTGAGAGTATAGATAGAGAAACAACACACTGAACTGTGAATACAGACACAGAAACAACACACTGAACTGAGAGTACAGACAGAGAAACAACACACTGAACTGAGAGTAACGATCATGAAACAATGCACCGATCTGTGAGTACAGATAGAGAAACAACACACTGAACTGCGAGTACAGACTGAGAAATAATACACTGAACTGTGAGTACAGACAGAGAAACAACACACTGAACTGAGAGTAACGATCATGAAACAATGCACTGAACTGCGAGTACAGATAGAGTAACAACACACTGAACTGCGAGTACAGCTAGAGAAAGAACACACCCAACTGTGAGAAGAGATACAGAAACAACAGACTGAACTGGGAGTACAGATGCAGAAGCAACACACTGAACTGTGATTACGGATAGAGAAACAACACACTGAACTGTGATTACAGATTGAGAAACACCTCACTGAATTGTAAACACCGATAGAGAAACAAAACTCTATATTGCGAGTACAGATAGAGAAACAACACACTGAACTGCGAGTACAGATAGAGAAACAACACACTGAACTGTGATTACAGATAGAGAAACAAAACATTGAACTGTGAGTACAGCTCGAGAAAGAACACACCAACCTGTGAGAACAGATACAGAAACAACACTGAACTGCGAGTACAGACAGAGAAACAACACACTGAACTGAGATTACAGACAGAGAAACAACACACTTAATTGCGAGTACAGATAGAGAAACAACAAACTGAACTGACAGTAATGAGAGAGAACTAACACATTGAACTGTGAGTACAGATAGAGAAACAACACACTGAACTGTGATTACAGATAGAGAAACACAACATTGAATTGAGAGGACTGCTCGAGAAAGAAAACACCAACCTGTGTGAACAGATACAGAAACAACACACTGAACTGCGAATACAGACACAGAAACAACACACTAAACTGAGAGTACAGATAGGGAAACAACACACTGAACTGAGAGTACAGATAGAGAAACAACACACTGAATTGTGATTACAGATAGAGAAACAAAACATTGAACTGAGAGTAAGTACAGAGAAACAACACACTGAATTGGGAGTACAGATGCTGAAGCAAAACACTGAACTGAGTAAACAGATAGACTGAGAGATCTGATAGAAATACAACACACTGAATTGAGATTACAGATCGAGAAACACCTCACTGAATTGTGAGGATAGAGAAACAACACACTGAACTGTGAGTAGAGATAGACAAACAAAACACCGAACTGCGAGTACAGCTAGAGAAAGAACACACCCAACTGTGAGAACAGATACAGAAACAATACACTGAACTGGGAGTACAGATGCAGAAGCAACACACTGAACTGCGATTACGGATAGAGAAACAACACACTGAACTGTGATTACAGATTGAGAAACAAAACACTGAACCTAGAGTCCTGATACAGAAACAACACACTGAATTGAGAGTATAGATAGAGAAACAACACTCTGAACTGTGAGTACAGACACAGAAACAACACACTGAACTGAGAGTACAGATCGAGAAACACCTCACTGAATTGCAAACACAGATAGAGAAACAAAACACTGAACTGTGAGTACAGATAGAGAAACAACACACTGAACTGCCTGTACAGACACAGAAACAACACACTGAACTGACAGTACAGATCGACAAACAATTCACTGAATTGCAAACACAGACAGAGAAACAACACACTGTACTGCGTGTACAGCTAGAGAAAGAACACACCCAACTGTGAGAACAGATACAGAAACAATACACTGAACTGGGAGTACAGATGCAGAAGCAACACACTGAACTGCGATTACGGATAGAGAAACAACACACTGAACTGTGATTACAGATTGAGAAACAAAACACTGAACCTAGAGTCCTGAGACAGAAACAACACACTGAATTGAGAGTATAGATAGAGAAACAACACACTGAACTGTGAATACAGACACAGCAACAACACACTGAACTGAGAGTACAGACAGAGAAACAACACACTGAACTGAGAGTAACGATCATGAAACAATGCACTGAACTGCGAGTTCAGATAGAGAAACAACACACTGAACTGCGAGTACAGCTAGAGAAAGAACACACCCAACTGTGAGAACAGATACAGAAACAACAGACTGATCTGGGAGTACAGATGCAGAAGCAACACACTGGACTGTGATTACGGATAGAGAAACAACACACTGAACTGTGATTACAGATTGAGAAACACCTCACTGAATTGTAAACACAGATGGAGAAACAAAACTCTATATTGCGAGTATAGGTAGAGAAACAACACACTGAACTGCGAGTACAGATAGAGAAACAACACACTGAACTGTGATTACAGATAGAGAAACAAAACATTGAACTGAGAGTACAGCTCGAGAAAGAACACACCAACCTGGGAGAACAGATACAGAAACAACACTGAACTGCGAGTACAGACACAGAAACAACACACTGAACTGAGAGTACAGATAGAGAAACAAAACATTGAACTGAGAGTACAGCTCGAGAAAGTACACACCAACCTGTGAGAACTGATACAGAAACAACACTGAACTGCGAGTACAGACACAGAAACAACACACTGAACTGAGAGTACAGATAGAGAAACAACACACTGAACTGAGAGTACAGATAGAGAAACATCACACTGAATTGTGATTACAGATAGAGAAACAAAACATTGAACTGAGAGTAAGTACAGAGAAACAACACACTGAACTGGGAGTACAGATGCTGAAGCAAAACACTGAACTGATTAAACAGATAGACTGAGAGATCTGATAGAAATACAACACACTGAATTGAGATGACAGATCGAGAAACACCTGACTGAATTGTGAGGATAGAGAAACAACACACTGAACTGTGAGTAGAGATAGACAAACAAAACACCGAACTGCGAGTACAACTAGAGAAAGAAAACACCCAACTGTGAGAACAGATACAGAAACAACACACTGAACTGGGAGTACAGATGCAGAAGCAACACACTGAACTGTGATTACGGATAGAGAAACAACACACTGAACTGTCATTACAGCTTAAGAAACAAAACACTGAACCTAGAGTACTGATACAGAAACAACACACTGAATTGCGAGTATAGATAGAGAAACAACACACTCTACTGTGAGTACAGACACAGTTGATGCTGAAGCAAAACACTGAACTGAGTAAACAAATAGACTGAGAGATCTGATAGAAAATCAACACACTGAATTGAGATTACAGATCGAGAAACACCTCACTGAATTGTGAGGATAGAGAAACAACACACTGAACTGTGAGTAGAGATAGACAAACAAAACACCGAACTGCGAGTACAGCTAGAGAAAGAACACACCCAACTGTGAGAACAGATACAGGAACAACAGACTGAACTGGGAGTACAGATGCAGAAGCAACACACTGAACTGTGATGACGGATAGAGAAACAACACACTGAACTGTGATTACAGATAGAGAAACAAAACACTGAACCTGGAGTACTGATACAGAAACGAAACACACTGATTTACGAGTATAGATAGAGAAACAACACACTGAACTGTGATTACAGATTGAGAAACAAAACACTGAACCTAGAGTCCTGAGACACAAACAACAGACTGAATTGAGAGTATAGATAGAGAAATAACACACTGAACTGTGAGGACAGACACAGAAACAACACACTGAACTGAGAGTACAGACAGAGAAACAACACATTGAACTGAGAGTAACGATCAAGAAACAATGCACTGAACTGTGAGTACAGATAGAGAAACAACACACTGAACTGCGTGTACAGACTGAGAAACAACACACTGAACTGTGTGTACAGACAGAGAAACTACACACTGAACTGAGAGTACAGACAGAGAAACAACACACTTAATTGCGAGTACAGATAGAGAAACAACAAACTGAACTGACAGTAATGAGAGAGAACTAACACATTGAACTGTGAGTACAGATCGAGAAACAACACACTGAACTGTGATTACAGATAGAGAAACACAACATTGAATTGAGAGAACAGCTCGAGAAAGAAAACACCAACCTGTGTGAACAGATACAGAAACAACACACTGAACTGCGAGTACAGACACAGAATCAACACACTGAACTGTGATTACGGATAGAGAAACAACACACTGAACTGTCATTACTGATTAAGAAACAAATCACTGAACCTAGAGTACTGATACAGAACAACACACTGAATTGCGAGTATAGATAGAGAAACAACACACTGAACTGTGACTTTGGACACAGAAACAACACGCTGAACTGAGAGTACAGACAGAGAAACAACACATTGAACTGCGTAACGATCAAGAAACAATGCACTGAACTGTGAGTACAGATAGAGAAACAACACACTGAACTGCGTGTACAGACTGAGAAACGACACACTGAACTGTGTGTACAGACAGAGAAACTACACACTGAGCTGAGAGTACAGACAGAGAAACAACACACCTAATTGCGAGTACAGATAGAGAAACAACAAACTGAACTGACAGTAATGAGAGAGAACTAACACATTGAACTGTGAGTACAGAGAGAGAAACAACACACTGAACTGTGATTACAGATAGAAAAACACAACATTGAATTGAGAGTACAGCTCGAGAAAGAAAACACCAACCTGTGTGAACAGATACAGAAACAACTCACTGAACTGCGAATACAGACACAGAAACAACACACTGAACTGAGAGTACAGATAGGGAAACAACACACTGAACTGAGAGTACAGATAGAGAAACAACGCACTGAATTGTGCTAACAGATAGAGAAACAAAACATTGAACTGTGAGTAAGTACAGAGAAACAACACACTGAACTGGGAGGACAGATGCTGAAGCAAAACACTGAACTGAGTAAACAGATAGACTGAGAGATCTGATAGAAATACAACACACTGAATTGAGATTACAGATCGAGAAACACCTCACTGAATTGTGAGGATAGAGAAACAACACACTGAAATGTGAGTAGAGATAGACAAACAAAACACCGAACTGCGAGTACAGCTAGAGAAAGAACACACCCAACTGTGAGAACAGATACAGAAACAACAGACTGAACTGGGAGTACAGATGCAGAAGCAACACACTGAATGTGATTACGCATAGAGAAACAGCACACTGAACTGTGATTACAGATTGAGAAACAAAACACTGAACCTAGAGTACTGATACAGAAACAACACACTGAATTGCGAGTATAGATAGAGAAACAACACACTGAACTGTGAGTACAGACACGGAAACAACACACTGAACTGACAGTACAGATCGAGAAACACCTCACTGAATTGCAAACACAGGTAGAGAAACAAAACACTGTACTGCGAGTACAGATAGAGAAACAACACACTGAAATGCGAGTACAGCTAGAGAAAGAACACACCCAACTGTGAGAACAGATACAGAAACAATACAGTGAACTGGGAGTACAGATGCAGAAGCAACACACTGGACTGTGACTACGGATAGAGAAACAACACACTGAACTGTGATTACAGATTGAGAAACACCTCACTGAATTGTAAACACAGATAGAGAAACAAAACTCTATATTGCGAGTACAGATAGAGAAACAACACAATGAACTGCGAGTACAGATAGAGAAACAACACACTGAACTGTGATTACAGATAGAGAAACAAAACATTGAACTGAGAGTACAGCTCGAGAAAGAACACACCAACCTGTGAGAACAGATACAGAAACAGCACTGAACTGCGAGTACAGACACAGAAACAACACACTGAACCTAGAGTACTGATACAGAAACAACACACTGAATTGCGAGTATAGATAGAGAAACAATGCACTGAACTGTGAGTACAGATAGAGAAACAACACACTGAACTGCGTGTACAGACTGAGAAACAACACACTGAACTGTGTGTACAGACAGAGAAACAAATCACTGAACTGAGAGTACAGACAGAGAAACAACACAATTAATTGCGAGTACAGATAGAGAAACAACAAACTGAACTGACAGTAATGAGAGAGAACTAACACATTGAACTGTGAGTATAGATAGAGAAACAACACACTGAACTGTGATTACAGATAGAGAAACACAACATTGAATTGAGAGTACAGCTCGAGAAAGAAAACACCAACTTGTGTGAACAGATACAGAAACAACACACTGAACTGCGAATACAGACACAGAAACAACACACTGAACTGAGAGTACAGATAGAGAAACAACACACTGAATTGTGTTAACAGAGAGAGAAACAAAACATTGAACTGTGAGTAAGTACAGAGAAACAACACACTGAACTGGGAGTACAGATGCTGAAGCAAAACACTGAACTGAGTAAACAGATAGACTGAGAGATCTGACAGAAATACAACACAATGAATTGAGATTACAGATCGAGAAACACCTCATTGAATTGTGAGGATAGAGAAACAACACACTGAACTGTGAGTAGAGATAGACAAACAAAACACCGAACTGCGAGTACAGCTAGAGAAAGAACACACCCAACTGTGAGAACAGATACAGAAACAACAGACTGAACTGGGAGTACAGATGCAGAAGCAAAACACTGAATGTGATAACGCATAGAGAAACAACACAGTGAACTGTGATTACAGATTGAGAATCAAAACACTGAACCTAGAGTACTGATACAGAAACAACACACTGAATTGCGAGTATAGATAGAGAAACAACACGCTGAACTGTGAGAACAGACACAGAAACAACACACGGAACTGAGAGTACAGATCGAGAAACACCTCACTGAATTGCAAACACAGGTAGAGAAAAAAAACACTGTACTGCGAGTACAGATAGAGAAACAACACACTGAACTGCGAGTACAGCTAGAGAAAGAACAGACCCAACTGTGAGAACAGATACAGAAACAACAGACTGAACTGGGAGTACAGATGCAGAAGCAACACACTGAATGTGATTACGCATAGAGAAACAACACACTGAACTGTGATTACAGTTTGAGAAACAAAACACTGAACCTAGAGTACTGATACAGAAACAACACACTGAATTGCGAGTATAGATAGAGAAACAACACATTGAACTGAGAGTACAGACACAGAAACAACACACTGAACTGACAGTACAGATCGAGAAACACCTCACTGAATTGCAAACACAGACAGAGAAACAACACACTGTACTGCGTGTACAGCTAGAGAAAGAACACACCCAACTGTGAGAACAGATACAGAAACAACACACTGAACTGGGAGTACAGATGCAGGAGCAACACACTGAACTGTGATTACGGATAGAGAAACAACACACTGAACTGTGATTACAGATAGAGAAACAAAACACTGAACCTAGAGTACTGATACAGAAACAACACACTGAATTGCGAGTATAGATAGAGAAACAACACATTGAACTGAGAGTAACGATCAAGAAACAATGCACTGAACTGTGAGTACAGATAGAGAAACAACACACTGAACTGCGTGTACAGACTGAGAAACAACACACTGAACTGTGTGTACAGACAGAGAAACAACACACTGAACTGAGAGTACAGACAGAGAAACAACACACTTAATTGCGAGTACAGACAGAGAAACAACACATTGAACTGAGAGTAACGATCAAGAAACAATGCACTGAACTGTGAGTACAGATAGAGAAACAACACATTGAACTGAGAGTAACGATCAAGAAACAATGCACTGAACTGTGAGTACAGATAGAGAAACAACACACTGAACTGCGTGTACAGATTGAGAAACAACACACTGAACTGTGTGTACAGACAGAGAAACAACACACTGAACTGAGAGTACAGACAGAGAAACAACACACTTAATTGCGAGTACAGATAGAGAAACAACAAACTGAACAGACAGTAATGAGAGAGAACTAACACATTGAACTGTGAGTACAGATAGAGAAACAACACACTGAACTGTGATTGCAGATAGAGAAACACAACATTGAATTGAGAGTACAGCTCGAGAAAGAAAACACCAGCCTGTGTGAACAGATACAGAAACAACACACTGAACTGCGAATACAGACACAGAAACAACACACTGAACTGAGAGTACAGATAGGGAAACAACACACTGAACTGAGAGTACAGATAGAGAAACAACACACTGAATTGTGTTAACAGATAGGGAAACAAAACATTGAACTGTGAGTAAGTACAGAGAAACAACACACTGAACTGGGAGTACAGATGCTGAAGCAAAACACTGAACTGAGTAAACAGATAGACTGAGAGATGTGATAGAAATACAACACACTGAATTGAGATTACAGATCGAGAAACACCTCACTGAATTGTGAGGATAGAGAAACAACACACTGAACTGTGAGTAGAGATAGACAAACAAAACACCGAACTGCGAGTACAGCTAGAGAAAGAACACACCCAACTGTGAGAACAGATACAGGAACAACAGACTGAACTGGGAGTACAGATGCAGAAGCAACACACTGAACTGTGATTACGGATAGAGATACAACAATCTGAACTGTGATTACAGATAGAGAAACAAAACACTGAACCTGGAGTACTGATACAGAAACGAAACACACTGATTTACGAGTATAGATAGAGAAACAACACACTGAACTGTGATTACAGATTGAGAAACAAAACACTGAACCTAGAGTCCTGATACAGAAACAACACACTGAGTTGAGAGTATAGATAGAGTAACAACACACTGAACTGTGACTTTGGACACAGAAACAACACACTGAACTGAGAGTACAGACACAGAAACAACACACTGAACTGAGAGTACAGATAGAGAAACAACACACTGAACTGCGTGTACAGACTGAGAAACAACACACTGAACTGTGTGTACAGGCAGAGAAACAACACACTGAACTGAGAGTACAGATAGGGAAACAACACACTGAACTGAGAGTACAGATAGAGAAACAACACACTGAATTGTGTTAACAGATAGACAAACAAAACATTGAACTGTGAGTAAGTACAGAGAAACAACACACTGAACTGGGAGTACAGATGCTGAAGCAAAACACTGAACTGAGTAAACAGATAGACTGAGAGATATGATAGAAATACAACACACTGAATTGAGATTACAGATCGAGAAACACCTCACTGAATTGTGAGGATAGAGAAACAACACACTGAACTGTGAGTAGAGATAGACAAACAAAACACCGAACTGCGAGTACAGCTGGAGAAAGAACACACCCAACTGTGAGAACAGATACAGATACAAAAGACTGAACTGGGAGTACAGATGCAGAAGCAACACACTGAACTGTGATTGCGAATAGAGAAACAACACACTGAACTGTGATTACAGATAGAGAAACAAAACACTGAACCTAGAGTACTGATACAGAAACAACACACTGAATTGCGAGTATAGATAGAGAAACAACACACTGAACTGTGAGTACAGACACAGAAACAACACATTGAACTGTATAACGATCAAGAAACAATGCACTGAACTGTGAGTACAGATAGAGAAACAACACACTGAACTGCGAGTACAGACTGAGAAACAACACACTGAACTGTGTGTACAGACAGAGAAACAACACACTGAACTGAGAGTACAGACAGAGAAACAACACACTGAATTGCGAGTACAGAGAGAGAAACAACAAACTGAACTGACAGTAATGAGAGAGAACTAACACACTGAACTGTGATTACGGATAGAGATACAACACACTGAACTGTGATTACAGATAGAGAAACAAAACACTGAACCTGGAGTACTGATACAGAAACGAAACACACTGATTTACGAGTATAGATAGAGAAACAACACACTGAACTGTGATTACAGATTGAGAAACAAAACACTGAACCTAGAGTCCTGATACAGAAACAACACACTGAATTGCGAGTATAGATAGAGAAACAACACACTGAACTGTGACTTTGGACACAGAAACAACACACTGAACTGAGAGTACAGACAGAGAAACAACACATTGAACTGAGAGTAATGATCAAGAAACAAAGCACTGAACTGTGAGTACAGATAGAGAAACAACACACTGATCTGCGTGTACAGACTGAGAAACAACACACTGAACTGTGTGTACAGACAGAGAAACAACACACTGAACTGAGAGTACAGACAGAGAAACAACACACTTAATTGCGAGTACAGATAGAGAAATAACAAACTGAACTGACAGTAGTGAGAGAGAACTAACACATTGAACTGTGAGTACAGATAGAGAAACAACACACTGAACTGTCATTACAGATAGAGAAACACAACATTGAATTGAGAGTACAGCTCGAGAAAGAAAACACCAAACTGTGTGAACAGATACAGAAACAACACACTGAACTGCGAGTACAGACACAGAAACAACACACTGAACTGAGAGTACAGATAGAGAAACAACACACTGAACTGAGAGTACAGATAGAGAAACAACACACTGAATTGTGATTACAGATAGAGAAACAAAACATTGAACTGAGAGTAAGTACAGAGAAACAACACACTGAACTGGGAGTACAGATGCTGAAGCAAAACACTGAACTGAGTAAACAGATAGACTGAGAGATCTGATAGAAAAACAACACACTGAATTGAGATTACAGATCGAGAAACACCTCACTGAATTGTGAGGATAGAGATACAACACACTGAACTGTGAGTAGAGATAGACAAACAAAACACCGAACTGCGAGTACAGCTAGAGAAAGAACACACCCAACTGTGAGAACAGATACAGGAATAACAGACTGAACTGGGAGTACAGATGCAGAAGCAACACACTGAACTGTGATTGCGAATAGAGAAACAACACACTGAACTGTGATTACAGATAGAGAAACAAAACACTGAACCTAGAGTACTGATACAGAAACAACACACTGAATTGCGAGTATAGATAGAGAAACAACACACTGAACTGTGAGTACAGACACAGAAACAACACACTGAACTGAGATTACAGATCGAGAAACACCTCACTGAATTGCAAACACAGGTAGAGAAACAAAACACTGTACTGCGAGTACAGATAGAGAAACAACACACTGAACTGCGAGTACAGCTAGAGAAAGAACACACCCAACTGTGAGAACAGATACAGAAACAACAGACTGAACTGGGAGTACAGATGCAGAAGCAACACACTGAATGTGATTACGCATAGAGAAACAACACACTGAACTGTGATTACAGTTTGAGAAACAAAACACTGAACCTAGAGTACTGATACAGAAACAACACACTGAATTGCGAGTATAGATAGAGAAACAATACACTGAACTGTGAGTACAGACACAGAAACAACTCACTGAACTGACAGTACAGATCGAGAAACACCTCACTGAATTGCAAACACAGAGAGAGAAACAACATACTGTACTGCGTGTACAGCTAGAGAAAGAACACACCCAACTGTGAGAACAGATACAGAAACAATACACTGAACTGGGAGTACAGATTCAGAAGCAACACACTGGACTGTGATTACGGATAGAGAAACAACACACTGAACTGTGATTACAGATTGAGAAACACCTCACTGAATTGTAAACACAGATAGAGAAACAAAACTCGATATTGCGAGTACAGATAGAGAAACAACACACTGAACTGTGATTACAGATAGACAAACAAAACATTGAACTGAGAGTACAGCTCGAGAAAGAACACACCAACCTGTGAGAACAGATACAGAAACAACACTGAACTGCGAGTACAGACACAGAAACAAAACACTGAACTGAGAGTACAGATAGAGAAACAACACACTGAACTGAGAGTACAGATAGAGAAACAACACACTGAATTGTGATTACAGATAGAGAAACAAAACATTGAACTTAGAGTAAGTACGGAGAAACAACACACTGAACTGGGAGTACAGATGCTGAAGCAAAACACTGAACTGAGTAAACAGATAGACTGAGAGATCTGATAGAAAAACAACACACTGAATTGAGATTACAGATCGAGAAACACCTCACTGAATTGTGAGGATAGAGAAACAACACACTGAACTGTGAGTAGAGATAGACAAACAAAACACCGAACTGCGAGTACAACTAGAGAAAGAACACACCAAACTGTGAGAACAGACACAGAAACAACACACTGAACTGGGAGTACAGATGCAGAAGCAACACACTGAACTGTGATTACGGATAGAGAAACAACACACTGAACTGTCATTACAGATTAAGAAACAAAACACTGAACCTAGAGTACTGATACAGAAACAACACACTGAATTGCGAGTATAGATTGAGAAACAACACACTGAACTGTGACTTTGGACACAGAAACAACACACTGAACTGAGAGTACAGACAGAGAAACAACACATTGAACTGAGTAACGATCAAGAAACAATGCACTGAACTGTGAGTACAGATAGAGAAACAACACACTGAACTGCGTGTACAGACTGAGAAACAACACACTGAACTGTGTGTACAGACAGAGAAACAACACACTGAACTGAGAGTACAGACAGAGAAACAACACACTTAATTGCGAGTACAGATAGAGAAACAACAAACTGAACTGACAGTAATGAGAGAGAACTAACACATTGAACTGTGAGTACAGATAGAGAAACAACACACTGAACTGTGATTACAGATAGAGAAACACAACATTGAATTGAGAGTACAGCTCGAGAAAGAAAACACCAACCTGTGTGAACAGATACAGAAACAACACACTGAACTGCGAATACAGACACAGAAACAACACACTGAACTGAGAGTACAGATAGGGAAACAACACACTGAACTGAGAGTACAGATAGAGAAACAACACACTGAATTGTGTTAACAGATAGACAAACAAAACATTGAACTGTGAGTAAGTACAGAGAAACAACACACTGAACTGGGAGTACAGATGCTGAAGCAAAACATGAACTGAGTAAACAGATAGACTGAGAGATGTGATAGAAATACAACACACTGAATAGAGATTACAGATCGAGAAACACCTCACTGAATTGTGAGGATAGAGATACAACACACTGAACTGTGAGTAGAGATAGACAAACAAAACACCGAACTGCGAGTACAGCTAGAGAAAGAACACACCCAACTGTGAGAACAGATACAGAAACAACAGACTGAACTGGGAGTACAGATGCAGAAGCAACACACTGAACTGTGATTACGCATAGAGAAACAACACACTGAACTGTGATTACAGTTTGAGAAACAAAACACTGAACCTAGAGTACTGATACAGAAACAACACACTGAATTGCGAGTATAGATACAGAAACAATACACTGAACTGTGAGTACAGACACAGAAACAACACACTGAACTGAAAGTACAGATCGAGAAACACCTCACTGAATTGCAAACACAGACAGAGAAACAACACACTGTACTGCGTGTACAGCGAGAGAAAGAACACACCCAACTGTGAGAACAGATACAGAAACAATACAGTGAACTGGGAGTACAGATGCAGAATCAACACACTGGACTTTGATTACGGATAGAGAAACAACACACTGAACTGTGATTACAGATTGAGAAACAAAACACTGAATTGTAAACACAGATAGAGAAACAAAACTCGATATTGCGAGTAAAGATAGAGAAACAACACACCAACCTGTGAGAACAGATACAGAAACAACACTGAACTGCGAGTACAGACACAGAAACAACACACTGAACTGAGAGTACAGATAGAGAAACAACACACTGAACTGAGAGTACAGATAGAGAAACAACACACTGAATTGTGATTACAGATAGAGAAACAAAACATTGAACTGAGAGTAAGTACAGAGAAACAACACACTGAACTGGGAGTACAGATGCTGAAGCAAAACACTGAACTGAGTAAACAGATAGACTGAGAGATCTGATAGAAACACAACACACTGAATTGAGATGACAGATCGAGAAACACCTCACTGAATTGTGAGGATAGAGAAACAACACACTGAATTGCGAGTTTAGATAGAGAAACAACACACTGAACTGTGAGTACAGACACAGAAACAACACATTGAACTGAGTAACGATAAAGAAACAATGCACTGAACTGTGAGTACAGATAGAGAAACAACACACTGAACTGAGAGTACAGACAGAGAAACAACACACTTAATTGCGAGTACAGATAGAGAAACAACAAACTGAACTGACAGTAATGAGAGAGAACTAAGACATTGAACTGTGAGTATAGATAGAGAAACAACACACTGAACTGTGATTACAGATAGAGAAACACAACATTGAATTGAGAGTACAGCTCGAGAAAGAAAACACCAACCTGTGTGAACAGATGCAGAAACAACATACTGAACTGCGAATACAGACACAGAAACAACACACTGAACTGAGAGTACAGATAGAGAAACAACACACTGAATTGTGTTAACAGATAGAGAAACAAAACATTGAACTGTGAGTAAGTACAGAGAAACAACACACTGAACTGGGAGTACAGATGCTGAAGCAAAACAATGAACTGAGTAAACAGATAGACTGAGAGATCTGACAGAAATACAACACAATGAATTGAGATTACAGATCGAGAAACACCTCACTGAATTGTGAGGATAGAGAAACAACACACTGAACTGTGAGTAGAGATAGACAAACAAAACACCGAACTGCGAGTACAGCTAGAGAAAGAACACACCCAACTGTGAGAACAGATACAGAAACAACAGACTGAACTGGGAGTACAGATGCAGAAGCAACACACTGAATGTGATTACGGATAGAGAAACAACACACTGAACTGTGATTACAGTTTGAGAAACAAAACACTGAACCTAGAGTACTGATACAGAAACAACACACTGAATTGCGAGTATAGATAGAGAAACAACACACTGAACTGTGAGTACAGACACAGAAACAACACACTGAACTGAGAGTACAGATCGAGAAACACCTCACTGAATTGCAAACACAGGTAGAGAAACAAAACATTGTACTGCGAGTACAGATAGAGAAACAACACACTGAACTGCGAGTTCAGCTAGAGAAAGAACACACCAAACTGTGAGAACAGATACAGAAACAACAGACTGAACTGGGAGTACAGATGCAGAAGCAACACACTGAATGTGATTACGCATAGAGAAACAACACACTGAACTGTGATTACAGTTTGAGAATCAAAACACTGAACCTAGAGTACTGATACCGAAACAACACACTGAATTGCGAGTATAGACAGAGAAACAACACACTGAACTGTGAGTACAGATACAGAAACAACACACTGAACTGACAGTACAGATCGAGAAACACCTCACTGAATTGCAAACACGATCAGAGAAACAACACCCTGTACTGCGTGTACAGCTCGAGAAAGAACACACCCAACCGTGAGAACAGATACAGAAACAACACACTGAACTGTCATTACAGATTAAGAAACAAAACACTGAACCTAGAGTACTGATACACAAACAACACACTGAATTGCGAGTATAGATAGAGAAACAACACACTGAACTGTGAGTACAGACACAGAAACAACACACTGAACTGAGAGTACAGACAGAGAAACAACACATTGAACTGAGAGTAACGATCAAGAAACAATGCACTGAACTGTGAGTACAGATAGAGAAACAACACACTGAACTGCGTGTACAGACTGAGAAACAACACACTGAACTGTGTGTACAGACAGAGAAACAACACACTGAACTGAGAGTACAGACAGAGAAACAACACACTTAATTGCGAGTACAGATAGAGAAACAACAAACTGAACTGACAGTAATGAGAGAGAACTAACACATTGAACTGTGAGTACAGATAGAGAAACAACACACTGAACTGTGATTACAGATAGAGAAACACAACATTGAATTGAGAGTACTGCTCGAGAAAGAACACACCAACCTGTGTGAACAGATACAGAAACAACACACTGAACTGCGAGTACAGACACAGAAACAACACACTGAACTGAGAGTACAGATAGAGAAACAACACACTGAACTGAGAGTACAGATAGAGAAACAACACACTGAATTGTGATTACAGATAGAGAAACAAAACATTGAACTGAGAGTAAGTACAGAGAAACAACACACTGAACTGGGAGTACAGATGCTGAAGCAAAACACTGAACTGAGTAAACAGATAGACTGAGAGATCTGATAGAAAAACAAGACACTGAATTGAGATGACAGATCGAGAAACACCTCACTGAATTGTGAGGATAGAGAAACAACACACTGAACTGCGAGTACAGATAGAGAAACAACACACTGAACTGTGATTACAGATAGAGAAACAAAACATTGAACTGAGAGTACAGCTCGAGAAAGAACACACCAACCTGTGAGAACAGATACAGAAACAACACTGAACTGCGAGTACAGACACAGAAACAACACACTGAACTGAGAGTACAGATAGAGAAACAACACACTGAACTGAGAGTACAGATAGAGAAACAACACACGGAATTGTGATTACAGATAGAGAAACAAAACATTGAACTTAGAGTAAGTACAGAGAAACAACACACTGAACTGGGAGTACAGATGCTGAAGCAAAACACTGAACTGAGTAAACAGATAGACTGAGAGATCTGATAGAAAAACAACACACTGAATTGAGATGACAGATCGAGAAACACCTCACTGAATTGTGAGGATAGAGAAACAACACACTGAACCGTGAGTAGAGATAGACAAACAAAACACCGAACTGCGAGTACAACCAGAGAAAGAACACACCCAACTGTGAGAACAGATACAGAAACAACACACTGAACTGGGAGTACAGATGCAGAAGCAACACACTGAACTGTGATTACGGATAGAGAAACAACACACTGAACTGTCATTACAGATTAAGAAACAAAACACTGAACCTAGAGTACTGATACGGAAAAACACACTGAATTGCGAGTATAGATAGAGAAACAACACACTGAACTGTGAGTACAGACACAGTTGATGCTGAAGCAAAACACTGAACTGAGTAAACAAATAGACTGAGAGATCTGATAGAAAATCAACACACTGAATTGAGATTACAGATCGAGAAACACCTCACTGAATTGTGAGGATAGAGAAACAACACACTGAACTGTGAGTAGAGATAGACAAACAAAACACCGAACGGCGAGTACAGCTAGAGAAAGAACACACCCAACTGTGAGAACAGATACAGGAACAACAGACTGAACTGGGAGTACAGATGCAGAAGCAACACACTGAACTGTGATTACGGATAGAGAAACAACACACTGAACTGTCATTACAGATTAAGAAACAAAACACTGAACCTAGAGTACTGATACAGAAACAACACACTGAATTGCGAGTATAGATAGAGAAACAACACACTGAACTGTGAGTACAGACACAGTTGATGCTGAAGCAAAACACTGAACTGAGTAAACAAATAGACTGAGAGATCTGATAGAAAATCAACACACTGAATTGAGATTACAGATCGAGAAACACCTCACTGAATTGTGAGGATAGAGAAACAACACACTGAACTGTGAGTAGAGATAGACAAACAAAACACCGAACTGCGAGTACAGCTAGAGAAAGAACACACCCAACTGTGAGAACAGATACAGGAACAACAGACTGAACTGGGAGTACAGATGCAGAAGCAACACACTGAACTGTGATTACGGATAGAGAAACAACACACTGAACTGTGATTACAGATAGAGAAACAAAACACTGAACCTGGAGTACTGATACAGAAACGAAACACACTGATTTACGAGTATAGATAGAGAAACAACACACTGAACTGTGATTACAGATTGAGAAACAAAACACTGAACCTAGAGACCTGATACAGAAACAACACACTGAGTTGAGAGTATACATAGAGAAACAACACACTGAACTGTGAATACAGACACAGCAACAACACACTGAACTGAGAGTACAGACACAGAAACAACACATTGAACTGAGAGTAACGATCAAGAAACAATGCACTAAACTGTGAGTACAGATAGAGAAACAACACACTGAACTGCGTGTACAGACTGAGAAACAACACACTGAACTGTGTGTACAGACAGAGAAACAACACACTGAACTGAGAGTACAGACAGAGAAACAACACACTTAATTGCGAGTACAGATAGAGGAATAACAAACTGAACTAACAGTAATGAGAGAGAACTAACACATTGAACTGTGAGTACAGATAGAGAAACAACACACTGAACTGTGATTACAGATAGAGAAACACAACATTGAATTGAGAGTACAGCTCGAGAAAGAAAACACCAACCTGTGTGAACAGATACAGAAACAACACACTGAACTGCGAGTACAGACACAGAAACAACACACTGAACTGAGAGTACAGATAGAGAAACAACACACTGAACTGAGAGTACAGATAGAGAAACAACACACTGAATTGTGATTACAGATAGAGAAACAAAACATTGAAATGAGAGTAAGTACAGAGAAACAACACACTGAACTGGGAGTACAGATGCTGAAGCAAAACACTGAACTGAGTTAATAGATAGACTGAGAGATCTGATAGAAATACAACACACTGAATTGAGATGACAGATCGAGAAACACCTCACTTAATTGTGAGGATAGAGATACAACACACTGAACTGTGAGTAGAGATAGACAAACAAAACACCGAACTGCGAGTACAGCTAGAGAAAGAACACACCCAACTGTGAGAACAGATACAGGAACAACAGACTGAACTGGGAGTACAGATGCATAAGCAACACACTGAACTGAGATTGCGGATAGAGAAACAACACACTGAACTGTGATTACAGATAGAGAAACAACACACTGAACTGAGATTACAGACAGAGAAACAACACACTTAATTGCGAGTACAGATAGAGAAACAACAAACTGAACTGACAGTAATGAGAGAGAACTAACACATTGAACTGTGAGTACAGATAGAGAAACAACACACTGAACTGTGATTACAGATAGAGAAACACAACATTGAATTGAGAGTACTGCTCGAGAAAGAAAACACCAACCTGTGTGAACAGATAGAGAAACAACACACTGAACTGTGAGTACAGACAGAGAAACAACACATTGAACAGAGAGTAACGATCGAGAAACAATGCACTGAACTATGAGTACAGATAGAGAAACAACACACTGAACTGCGAGTACAGACTGAGAAACAACACACTGAACTGTGTGTACAGACAGAGAAACAACTCACTGAACTGAGATTACAGACAGAGAAACAACACACTTAATTGCGAGTACAGATAGAGAAACAACAAACTGAACTGACAGTAATGAGAGAGAACTAACACATTGAACTGTGAGCACAGATAGAGAAACAACACACTGAATTGTGATTACAGATAGAGAAACAAAACATTGAATTGAGAGTACTGCTCGAGAAAGAAAACACCAACCTGTGTGAACAGATACAGAAACAACACACTGAACTGCGAATACAGACACAGAAACAACACACTAAACTGAGAGTACAGATAGGGAAACAACACACTGAACTGAGAGTACAGATAGAGAAACAACGCACTGAATTGTGTTAACAGATCGAGAAACAAAACATTGAACTGTGAGTAAGTACAGAGAAACAACACACTGAACTGGGAGTACAGATGCTGAAGCAAAACACTGAACTGAGTAAACAGATAGACTGAGAGATCTGATAGAAAAACAACACACTGAATTGAGATTTCAGATCGAGAAACACCTCACTGAACTGTGAGGATAGAGAAACAACACATTGAACTGTGAGTAGAGATAGACAAACAAAACACCGAACTGCGAGTACAGCTAGAGAAAGAACACACCCAACTGTGAGAACAGATACAGAAACAACAGACTGCACTGGGAGTACAGATGCAGAAGCAACACACTGAATGTGATTACGCATAGAGAAACAACACACTGAACTGTGATTACAGATTGAGAAACAAAACACTGAACCTAGAGTGCTGATACAGAAACAACACACTGAATTGCGAGTATAGATAGAGAAACAACACACTGAACTGTGAGTACAGACACAGAAACAACACACTGAACTGAGAGTACAGATCGAGAAACACCTCACTGAATTGCAAACACAGGTAGAGAAAAAAAACACTGTACTGCGAGTACAGATAGAGAAACAACACACTGAACTGCGAGTACAGCTAGAGAAAGAACACACCCAACTGTGAGAACAGATACAGAAACAACAGACTGAACTGGGAGTACAGATGCAGAAGCAACACACTGAATGTGATTACGCATAGAGAAACAACACACTGAACTGTGATTACAGTTTGAGAAACAAAACACTGAACCTAGAGTACTGATACAGAAACAACACACTGAATTGCGAGTATAGATACAGAAACAATACACTGAACTGTGAGTACAGACACAGAAACAACACACTGAACTGACAGTACAGATCGAGAAACACCTCACTGAATTGCAAACACAGACAGAGAAACAACACACTGTACTGCGTGTACAGCTAGAGAAAGAACACACCCAACTGTGAGAACAGATACAGAAACAATACACTGAACTGGGAGTACAGATGCAGAAGCAACACACTGAACTGCGATTACGGATAGAGAAACAACACACTGAACTGTGATTACAGATTGAGAAACAACACACTGAACGTAGAGTCCTGATACAGAAACAACACACTGAATTGAGAGTATAGATAGAGAAACAACACACTGAACTGTGAGTACAGACACAGAAACAACACACTGAACTGGGAGTACAGATCGACAAACACCTCACTGAATTGCAAACACAGATAGAGAAACAAAACACTGTATTGGGAGTACAGATAGAGAAACAACACACTGAACTGCGTGTACAGACACAGAAACAACACACTGAACTGACAGTACAGATCGAGAAACAATTCACTGAATTGCAAACACAGACAGAGAAACAACACACTGTACTGCGTGTACCGCTAGAGAAAGAACACACCCAACTGTGAGAACAGATACAGAAACAATACACTGAACTGGGAGTACAGATGCAGAAGCAACACACTGAACTGCGATTACGGATAGAGAAACAACACACTGAACTGTGATTACAGATTGAGAAACAAAACACTGAACCTAGAGTCCTGAGACAGAAACAACACACTGAATTGAGAGTATAGATTGAAAAACAACACACTGAACTGTGAATACAGACACAGCAACAACACACTGAACTGAGAGTACAGACAGAGAAACAACACACTGAACTGAGAGTAACGATCATGATACAATGCACTGAACTGCGAGTACAGATAGAGAAACAACACACTGAACTGCGAGTACAGCTAGAGAAAGAACACACCCAACTGTGAGAACAGATACAGAAACAACAGACTGAACTGGGAGTACAGATGCAGAAGCAACACACTGGACTGTGATTACGGATAGAGAAACAACACACTGAACTGTGATTACAGATTGAGAAACACCTCACTGAATTGTAAACACAGATGGAGAAACAAAACTCAATATTGCGAGTATAGATAGAGAAACAACACACTGAACTGCGAGTACAGATAGAGAAACAACACACTGAACTGTGATTACAGATAGAGAAACAAAACATTGAACTGAGAGTACAGATAGAGAAACAACACACTGAACTGTGATTACAGATAGAGAAACAAAACATTGAACTGAGAGTACAGCTCGAGAAAGAACACACCAACCTGTGAGAACAGATACAGAAACAACACTGAACTGCGAGTACAGACACAGAAACAACACACTGAACTGAGAGTACAGATAGAGAAACAAAACATTGAACTGACAGTACAGCTCGAGAAAGAACACACCCAACTGTGAGAACAGATACAGAAACAACACTGAACTGCGAGTACAGACACAGAAACAACACACTGAACTGAGAGTACAGACAGAGAAACAACACACTGAACTGAGAGTACAGATAGAGAAACAACACACTGAATTGTGATTACAGATAGAGAAACAAAACATTGAACTGAGAGTAAGTACAGAGAAACAACACACTGAACTGGGAGTACAGATCCTGAAGCAAAACACTGAACTGAGTAAACAGATAGACTGAGAGATCTGATAGAAAAACAAGACACTGAATTGAGATGACAGATCGAGAAACACCTCACTGAATTGTGAGGATAGAGAAACAACACACTGAACTGTGAGTAGAGATAGACAAACAAAACACCGAACTGCGAGTACAACTAGAGAAAGAACACACCCAACTGTGAGAACAGATACAGAAACAACACACTGAACTGGGAGTACAGATGCAGAAGCAACACACTGAACTGTGATGACGGATAGAGAAACAACACACTGAACTGTCATTACAGATAAAGAAACAAAACACTGAACCTAGAGTACTGATACAGAAACAACACACTGAATTGCGAGTATAGATAGAGAAACAACACACTGAACTGTGAGTACAGACACAGTTGATGCTGAAGCAAAACACTGAACTGAGTAATCAAATAGACTGAGAGATCTGATAGAAAATCAACACACTGAATTGAGATTACAGATCGAGAAACACCTCACTGAATTGTGAGGATAGAGAAACAACACACTGAACTGTGAGTAGAGATAGACAAACAAAACACCGAACTGCGAGTACAGCTAGAGAAAGAACACACCCAACTGTGAGAACAGATACAGGAACAATACACTGAACTGGGAGTACAGATGCAGAAGCAACACACTGAAATGTAATTACGGATAGATATACAACACACTGAACTGTGATTACAGATAGAGAAACAAAACACTGAACCTGGAGTACTGATACAGAAACGAACCACACTGATTTACGAGTATAGATAGAGAAACAACACACTGAACTGTGATTACAGATTAAGAAACAAAACACTGAACCTAGAGTCCTGATACACAAACAACACACTGAATTGAGAGTATAGATAGAGAAACAACACACTGAACTGTGACTTTGGACACAGAAACAACACACTGAACTGAGAGTACAGACACAGAAACAACACATTGAACTGAGAGTAACGATCAAGAAACAATGCACTGAACTGTGAGTACAGATAGAGAAACAACACACTGAACTGCGTGTACAGACTGAGAAACAACACACTGAACTGTGTGTACAGACAGAGAAACTACACACTGAACTGAGAGTACAGACAGAGAAACAACACACTTAATTGCGAGTACAGATAGAGAAACAACAAACTGAACTGACAGTAATGAGAGAGAACTAACACATTGAACTGTGAGTACAGATAGAGAAACAACACACTGAACTGTGATTACAGATAGAGAAACACAACATTGAATTGAGAGTACAGCTCGAGAAAGAAAACACCAACCTGTGTGAAAAGATACAGAAACAACACACTGAACTGCGAGTACAGACACAGAAACAACACACTGAACTGAGAGTACAGATAGAGAAACAACACACTGAACTGAGAGTACAGATAGAGAAACAACACACTGAATTGTGATTACAGATAGAGAAACAAAACATTGAACTGAGAGTAAGTACAGAGAAACAACACACTGAACTGGGAGTACAGATGCTGAAGCAAAACACTGAACTGAGAAAACAGATAGACTGAGTGATCTGATAGAAAAACAACACACTGAATTGAGATTACAGATCGAGAAACACCTCACTGAATTGTGAGGATAGAGATACAACACACTGAACTGTGAGTAGAGATAGACAAACAAAACACCGAACTGCGAGTACAGCTAGAGAAAGAACACACCCAACTGTGAGAACAGATACAGGAACAACAGACTGAACTGGAAGTACAGATGCAGAAGCAACACACTGAACTGTGATTGCGGATAGAGAAACAACACACTGAACTGTGATTACAGATTGAAAAACAAAACACTGAACCTAGAGTACTGATACAGAAACAACACACTGAATTGCGAGTATAGATAGAGAAACAACACACTGAACTGTGAGTACAGACACAGAAGCAACACACTGAACTGACAGGACAGATCGAGAAACACCTCACTGAATTGCAAACACAGACAGAGAAACAACACACTGTACTGCGTGTACAGCTAGAGAAAGAACACACCCAACTGTGAGAACAGATACAGAAACAATACACTGAACTGGGAGTACAGATGCAGAAGCAACACACTGAACTGCGATTACGGATAGAGAAACAACACACTGAACTGTGATTACAGATTGAGAAACAAAACACTGAACCTAGAGTCCTGATACAGAAACAACACACTGAATTGAGAGTATAGATAGAGAAACAACACACTGAACTGTGAATACAGACACAGAAACAACACACTGAACTGAGAGTACAGACAGAGAAACAACACACTGAACTGAGAGTAACGATCATGAAACAATGCACTGATCTGTGAGTACAGATAGAGAAACAAAACACTGAACTGCGAGTACAGACTGAGAAATAATACACTGAACTGTGAGTACAGACAGAGAAACAACACACTGAACTGAGAGTAACGATCATGAAACAATGCACTGAACTGCGAATACAGATAGAGAAACAACACACTGAACTGCGAGTACAGCTAGAGAAAGAACACACCCAACTGTGAGAACAGATACAGAAACAACAGACTGAACTGGGAGTCCAGATGCAGAAGCAACACACTGGACTGTGATTACGGATAGAGAAACAACACACTGAACTGTGATTACAGATTGAGAAACACCTCACTGAATTGTAAACACAGATAGAGAAACAAAACTGTATATTGCGAGTATAGATAGAGAAACAACACACTGAACTGCGAGTACAGATAGAGAAACAACACACTGAACTGTGATTACAGATAGAGAAACAAAACATTGAACTGACAGTACAGCTCGAGAAAGAACACACCAACCTGTGAGAACAGATACAGAAACAACACTGAACTGCGAGTACAGACACAGAAACAACACACTGAACTGAGAGTACATATAGAGAAACAACACACTGAACTGAGAGTACAGATAGAGAAACAACACACTGAATTGTGATTACAGATAGAGAAACAAAACATTGAACTGAGAGTAAGTACAGAGAATCAACACACTGAACTGGGAGTACAGATGCTGAAGCAAAACACTGAATTGAGTAAACAGATAGACTGAGAGATCTGATAGAAAAACAACACACTGAATTGAGATGACAGATCGAGAAACACCTCACTGAATTGTGAGGATAGAGAAACAACACACTGAACTGTGAGTAGAGATAGACAAACAAAACACCGAACTGCGAGTACAGCTAGAGAAAGAACACACCCAACTGTGAGAACAGATACAGAAACAACACACTGAACTGGGAGTACAGATGCAGAAGCAACACACTGAACTGTGATTACGGATAGAGAAACAACACACTGAACTGTCATTACAGATTAAGAAACAAAACACTGAACCTGGAGTACTGATACAGAAACAACACACTGAATTGCGAGTATAGATAGATAAACAACACACTGAACTGTGAGTACAGACACAGTTGATGCTGAAGCAAAACACTGAACTGAGTAAACAAATAGACTGAGAGATCTGATAGAAAATCAACACCCTGAATTGAGATTACAGATCGAGAAACACCTCACTGAATTGTGAGGATAGAGAAACAACACACTGAACTGTGAGTAGAGATAGACAAACAAAACACCGAACTGCGAGTACAGCTAGAGAAAGAACACACCCAACTGTGAGAACAGATACAGCAACAACAGACTGAACTGGGAGTACAGATGCAGAAGCAACACACTGAACTGTGATTACGGATAGAGAAACAACACACTGAACTGTGATTACAGATAGAGAAACAAAACACTGAACCTAGAGTTCTGATACAGAAACAACACACTGAATTGCGAGTATAGATAGAGAAACAACACACTGAACTGTGAGTACAGACACAGAAACAACACACTGAACTGTGAGTACAGATCGAGAAACACCTCATTGAATTGCAAACACAGACAGAGAAATAACACACTGTACTGCGTGTACAGCTAGAGAAAGAACACACCCAACTGTGAGAACAGATACAGAACCAATACACTGAACTGGGAGTACAGATGCAGAAGCAACACACTGGACTGTGATTACGGATAGAGAAACAACACACTGAACTGTGATTACAGATTGAGACACACCTCACTGAATTGTAAACACAGATAGAGAAACAAAACTCTACATTGCGAGTGCAGATAGAGAAACAACACACTGAACTGTGATTACAGATAGAGAAACAAAACATTGAACTGAGAGTACAGCTCGAGAAAGAACACACCAACCTGTGAGAACAGATACAGAAACAACACACTGAACTGCGAGTACAGACACAGAAACAACACACTGAACTGAGAGTACAGATAGAGAAACAACACACTGAACTGAGAGTACAGATAGAGAAACAACACACTGAATTGTGATTACAGATAGAGAAACAAAACATTGAACTGAGAGTAAGAACAGAGAAACAACACACTGAACTGGGAGTACAGATGCTGAAGCAAAACACTGAACTGAGTAAACAGATAGACTGAGAGATCTGATAGAAAAACAACACACTGAATTGAGATGACAGATCGAGAAACACCTCACTGAATTGTGAGGATAGAGAAACAACACACTGAACTGTGAGTAGAGATAGACAAACAAAACACCGAACTGCGAGTACAGCTAGAGAAAGAACACACCCAACTGTGAGAACAGATACAGGAACAACAGACTGAACTGGGAGTACAGATGCAGAAGCAACACACTGAACTGTGTTTGCGGATAGAGAAACAACACACTGAACTGTGATTACACATAGAGAAACAAAACACTGAACCTAGAGTACAGATACAGAAACAACACACTGAATTGCGAGTATAGATAGATAAACAACACACTGAACTGTGAGTACAGACACAGAAACAACACACTGAACTGAGAGTACAGATCGAGAAACACCTCACTGAATTGCAAACACAGGTAGAGAAACAAAACACTGTACTGCGAGTACAGATAGAGAAACAACACACTGAACTGCGAGTACAGCTCGAGAAAGAACACACCCAACTGTGAGAACAGATACAGAAACAACAGACTGAACTGGGAGTACAGATGCAGAAGCAACACACTGAATGTGATTACGCATAGAGAAACAACACACTGAACTGTGATTACAGATTGAGAAACAAAACACTGAACCTAGAGTACTGATACAGAAACAACACACTGAATTGCGAGTATAGATAGAGAAACAACACACTGAACTGTGAGTACAGACACAGAAACAACACACTGAACTGACAGTACAGATCGAGAAACACCTCACTGAATTGCAAACACAGACAGAGAAACAACACACTGTACTGCGTGTACAGCTAGAGAAAGAACACACCCAACTGTGAGAACAGATACAGAAACAATACACTGAACTGGGAATACAGATGCAGAAGCAACACACTGAACTGCGATTACGGATAGAGAAACAACACACTGAATTGTGATTACAGATTGAGAAACAAAACACTGAACCTAGAGTCCTGATAAAGAAACAACACACTGAATTGAGAGTATAGATAGAGAAACAACACACTGAACTGTGAGTGCAGACACAGAAACAACACACTGAACTGAGAGTACAGATCGAGAAACACCTCACTGAATTGCAAACACAGATAGAGAAACAAAACACTGTATTGGGAGTACAGATAGAGAAACAACACACTGAATTGCGAGTATAGATAGATAAACAACACACTGAACTGTGAGTACAGACACAGAAACAACACACTGAACTGAGAGTACAGATCGAGAAACACCTCACTGAATTGCAAACACAGGTAGAGAAACAAAACACTGTACTGCGAGTACAGATAGAGAAACAACACACTGAACTGCGAGTACAGCTCGAGAAAGAACACACCCAACTGTGAGAACAGATACAGAAACAACAGACTGAACTGTGAGTACAGATGCAGAAGCAACACACTGAATGTGATTACGCATAGAGAAACAACACACTGAACTGTGATTACAGATTGAGAAACAAAACACTGAACCTACAGCACTGATACAGAAACAACACACTGAATTGCGAGTATAGATAGAGAAACAACACACTGAACTGTGAGTACAGACACAGAAACAACACACTGAACTGACAGTACAGATCGAGAAACACCTCACAGAATTGCAAACACAGACAGAGAAACAACACACTGTACTGCGTGTACAGCTAGAGAAAGAACACACCCAACTGTGAGAACAGATACAGAAACAATACACTGAACTGGGAATACAGATGCAGAAGCAACACACTGAACTGCGATTACGGATAGAGAAACAACACACTGAATTGTGATTACAGATTGAGAAACAAAACACTGAACCTAGAGTCCTGATAAAGAAACAACACACTGAATTGAGAGTATAGATAGAGAAACAACACACTGAACTGTGAGTACAGACACAGAAACAACACACTGAACTGAGAGTACAGATCGAGAAACACCTCACTGAATTGCAAACACAGATAGAGAAACAAAACACTGTATTGGGAGTACAGATAGAGAAACAACACACTGAATTGCGAGTATAGATAGATAAACAACACACTGAACTGTGAGTACAGACACAGAAACAACACACTGAACTGAGAGTACAGATCGAGAAACACCTCACTGAATTGCAAACACAGGTAGAGAAACAAAACACTGTACTGCGAGTACAGATAGAGAAACAACACACTGAACTGCGAGTACAGCTCGAGAAAGAACACACCCAACTGTGAGAACAGATACAGAAACAACAGACTGAACTGTGAGTACAGATGCAGAAGCAACACACTGAATGTGATTACGCATAGAGAAACAACACACTGAACTGTGATTACAGATTGAGAAACAAAACACTGAACCTACAGCACTGATACAGAAACAACACACTGAATTGCGAGTATAGATAGAGAAACAACACACTGAACTGTGAGTACAGACACAGAAACAACACACTGAACTGACAGTACAGATCGAGAAACACCTCACTGAATTGCAAACACAGACAGAGAAACAACACACTGTACTGCGTGTACAGCTAGAGAAAGAACACACCCAACTGTGAGAACAGATACAGAAACAATACACTGAACTGGGAATACAGATGCAGAAGCAACACACTGAACTGCGATTACGGATAGAGAAACAACACACTGAACTGTGATTACAGATTGAGAAACAAAACACTGAACCTAGAGTCCTGATACAATAACAACACACTGACTTGAGAGTATAGATAGAGAAACAACACACTGAACTGTGAATACAGACACAGAAACAACACACTGAACTAAGAGTACAGACAGAGAAACAACACACTGAACTGAGAGTAACGATCATGAAACAATGCACTGAACTGCGAGTACAGATAGAGAAACAACACACTGAACTGCGAGTACAGACTGAGAAATAATACACTGAACTGTGAGTACAGACAGAGAAACAACACACTGAACTGAGAGTAACGATCATGAAACAATGCACTGAACTGCGAGTACAGATAGAGAAACAACACACTGAACTGCGAGTACAGACTGAGAAATAATACACTGAACTGTGAGTACAGACAGAGAAACAACACACTGAACTGAGAGTAACGATCATGAAACAATGCACTGAACTGCGAGTACAGATAGAGAAACAACACACTGAACTGCGAGTAAAGCTAGAGGAAGAACACACCCAACTGTGAGAACAGATACAGAAACAACAGACTGAACTGGGAGTCCAGATGCAGAAGCAACACACTGGACTGTGATTACGGATAGAGAAACAACACACTGAACTGTGATTACAGATTGAGAAACACCTCACTGAATTGTAAACACAGATAGAGAAACAAAACTCTATATTGCGAGTATAGATAGAGAAACAACACACTGAACTGCGAGTACAGATAGAGAAACAACACACTGAACTGTGATTACAGATAGAGAAACAAAACATTGAACTGACAGTACAGCTCGAGAAAGAACACACCAACCTGTGAGAACAGATACAGAAACAACACTGAACTGCGAGTACAGACACAGAAACAACACACTGAACTGAGAGTACATATAGAGAAACAACACACTGAACTGAGAGTACAGATAGAGAAACAACACACTGAATTGTGATTACAGATAGAGAAACAAAACATTGAACTGAGAGTAAGTACAGAGAAACAACACACTGAACTGGGAGTACAGATGCTGAAGCAAAACACTGAATTGAGTAAACAGATAGACTGAGAGATCTGATAGAAAAACAACACACTGAATTGAGATGACAGATCGAGAAACACCTCACTGAATTGTGAGGATAGAGAAACAACACACTGAACTGTGAGTAGAGATAGACAAACAAAACACCGAACTGCGAGTACAGCTAGAGAAAGAACACACCCAACTGTGAGAACAGATACAGAAACAACACACTGAACTGGGAGTACAGATGCAGAAGCAACACACTGAACTGTGATTACGGATAGAGAAACAACACACTGAACTGTCATTACAGATTAAGAAACAAAACACTGAACCTGGAGTACTGATACAGAAACAACACACTGAATTGCGAGTATAGATAGATAAACAACACACTGAACTGTGAGTACAGACACAGTTGATGCTGAAGCAAAACACTGAACTGAGTAAACAAATAGACTGAGAGATCTGATAGAAAATCAACACACTGAATTGAGATTACAGATCGAGAAACACCTCACTGAATTGTGAGGATAGAGAAACAACACACTGAACTGTGAGTAGAGATAGACAAACAAAACACCGAACTGCGAGTACAGCTAGAGAAAGAACACACCCAACTGTGAGAACAGATACAGGAACAACAGACTGAACTGGGAGTACAGATGCAGAAGCAACACACTGAACTGTGATTACGGATAGAGAAACAACACACTGAACTGTGATTACAGATAGAGAAACAAAACACTGAACCTAGAGTTCTGATACAGAAACAACACACTGAATTGCGGGTATAGATAGAGAAACAACACACTGAACTGTGAGTACAGTCACAGAAACAACACACTGAACTGTGAGTACAGATCGAGAAACACCTCATTGAATTGCAAACACAGACAGAGAAATAACACACTGTACTGCGTGTACAGCAAGAGAAAGAACACACCCAACTGTGAGAACAGATACAGAACCAATACACTGAACTGGGTGTACAGATGCAGAAGCAACACACTGGACTGTGATTACGGATAGAGAAACAACACACTGAACTGTGATTACAGATTGAGACACACCTCACTGAATTGTAAACACAGATAGAGAAACAAAACTCTATATTGCGAGTACAGATAGAGGAACAACACACTGAACTGTGATTACAGATAGAGAAACAAAACATTGAACTGAGAGTACAGCTCGAGAAAGAACACACCAACCTGTGAGAACAGATACAGAAACAACACACTGAACTGCGAGTACAGACACAGAAACAACACACTGAACTGAGAGTACAGATAGAGAAACAACACACTGAACTGAGAGTACAGATAGAGAAACAACACACTGAATTGTGATTACAGATAGAGAAACAAAACATTGAACTGAGAGTAAGAACAGAGAAACAACACACTGAACTGGGAGTACAGATGCTGAAGCAAAACACTGAACTGAGTAAACAGATAGACTGAGAGATCTGATAGAAAAACAACACACTGAATTGAGATGACAGATCGAGAAACACCTCACTGAATTGTGAGGATAGAGAAACAACACACTGAACTGTGAGTAGAGATAGACAAACAAAACACCGAACTGCGAGTACAGCTAGAGAAAGAACACACCCAACTGTGAGAACAGATACAGGAACAACAGACTGAACTGGGAGTCCCGATGCAGAAGCAACACACTGAACTGTGTTTGCGGATAGAGAAACAACACACTGAACTGTGATTACACATAGAGAAACAAAACACTGAACCTAGAGTACAGATACAGAAACAACACACTGAATTGCGAGTATAGATAGATAAACAACACACTGAACTGTGAGTACAGACACAGAAACAACACACTGAACTGAGAGTACAGATCGAGAAACACCTCACTGAATTGCAAACACAGGTAGAGAAACAAAACACTGTACTGCGAGTACAGATAGAGAAACAACACACTGAACTGCGAGTACAGCTCGAGAAAGAACACACCCAACTGTGAGAACAGATACAGAAACAACAGACTGAACTGGGAGTACAGATGCAGAAGCAACACACTGAATGTGATTACGCATAGAGAAACAACACACTGAACTGTGATTACAGATTGAGAAACAAAACACTGAACCTACAGTACTGATACAGAAACAACACACTGAATTGCGAGTATAGATAGAGAAACAACACACTGAACTGTGAGTACAGACACAGAAACAACACACTGAACTGACAGTACAGATCGAGAAACACCTCACTGAATTGCAAACACAGACAGAGAAACAACACACTGTACTGCGTGTACAGCTAGAGAAAGAACACACCCAACTGTGAGAACAGATACAGAAACAATACACTGAACTGGGAATACAGATGCAGAAGCAACACACTGAACTGCGATTACGGATAGAGAAACAACACACTGAACTGTGATTACAGATTGAGAAACAAAACACTGAACCTAGAGTCCTGATAAAGAAACAACACACTGAATTGAGAGTATAGATAGAGAAACAACACACTGAACTGTGAGTGCAGACACAGAAACAACACACTGAACTGAGAGTACAGATCGAGAAACACCTCACTGAATTGCAAACACAGATAGAGAAACAAAACACTGTATTGGGAGTACAGATAGAGAAACAACACACTGAATTGCGAGTATAGATAGATAAACAACACACTGAACTGTGAGTACAGACACAGAAACAACACACTGAACTGAGAGTACAGATCGAGAAACACCTCACTGAATTGCAAACACAGGTAGAGAAACAAAACACTGTACTGCGAGTACAGATAGAGAAACAACACACTGAACTGCGAGTACAGCTCGACAAAGAACACACCCAACTGTGAGAACAGATACAGAAACAACAGACTGAACTGGGAGTACAGATGCAGAAGCAACACACTGAATGTGATTACGCATAGAGAAACAGCACACTGAACTGTGATTACACATAGAGAAACAAAACACTGAACCTGGAGTACAGATACAGAAACAACACACTGAATTGCGAGTGTATATAGATAAACAACACACTGAACTGTGAGTACAGACACAGAAACAACACACTGAACTGAGAGTACATATCGAGAAACACCTCACTGAATTGCAAACACAGGTAGAGAAACAAAACACTGTACTGCGAGTACAGATAGAGAAACAACACACTGAACTGCGAGTACAGCTAGAGAAAGAACACACCCAACTGTGAGAACAGATACAGAAACAACAGACTGAACTGGGAGTACAGATGCAGAAGCAACACACTGAATGTGATTACGCATAGAGAAACAACACACTGAACTGTGATTACAGATTGAGAAACAAAACACTGAACCTACAGTACTGATCCAGAAACAACACACTGAATTGCGAGTATAGATAGAGAAACAACACACTGAACTGTGAGTACAGACACAGAAACAACACACTGAACTGACAGTACAGATCGAGAAACACCTCACTGAATTGCAAACACAGACAGAGAAACAACACACTGTACTGCGTGTACAGCTAGAGAAAGAACACACCCAACTGTGAGAACAGATACAGAAACAATACACTGAACTGGGAATACAGATGCAGAAGCAACACACTGAACTGCGATTACGGATAGAGAAACAACACACTGAACTGTGATTACAGATTGAGAAACAAAACACTGAACCTAGAGTCCTGATAAAGAAACAACACACTGAATTGAGAGTATAGATAGAGAAACAACACACTGAACTGTGAGTACAGACACAGAAACAACACACTGAACTGAGAGTACAGATCGAGAAACACCTCACTGAATTGCAAACACAGATAGAGAAACAAAACACTGTATTGGGAGTACAGATAGAGAAACAACACACTGAATTGCGAGTATAGATAGATAAACAACACACTGAACTGTGAGTACAGACACAGAAACAACACACTGAACTGAGAGTACAGATCGAGAAACACCTCACTGAATTGCAAACACAGGTAGAGAAACAAAACACTGTACTGCGAGTACAGATAGAGAAACAACACACTGAACTGCGAGTACAGCTCGAGAAAGAACACACCCAACTGTGAGAACAGATACAGAAACAACAGACTGAACTGGGAGTACAGATGCAGAAGCAACACACTGAATGTGATTACGCATAGAGAAACAACACACTGAACTGTGATTACAGATTGAGAAACAAAACACTGAACCTACAGTACTGATACAGAAACAACACACTGAATTGCGAGTATAGATAGAGAAACAACACACTGAACTGTGAGTACAGACACAGAAACAACACACTGAACTGACAGTACAGATCGAGAAACACCTCACTGAATTGCAAACACAGACAGAGAAACAATACACTGTACTGCGTGTACAGTTAGAGAAAGAACACACCCAACTGTGAGAACAGATACAGAAACAATACACTGAACTGGGAATACAGATGCAGAAGCAACACACTGAACTGCGATTACGGATAGAGAAACAACACACTGAACTGTGATTACAGATTGAGAAACAAAACACTGAACCTAGAGTCCTGATAAAGAAACAACACACTGAATTGAGAGTATAGATAGAGAAACAACACACTGAACTGTGAGTACAGACACAGAAACAACACACTGAACTGAGTGTACAGATCGAGAAACACCTCACTGAATTGCAAACACAGATAGAGAAACAAAACACTGTATTGGGAGTACAGAAAGAGAAACAACACACTGAACTGCGTGTACAGACACAGAAACAACACACTGAACTGACAGGACAGATCGAGAAACACCTCACTGAATTGCAAACACAGACAGAGAAACAACACACTGTACTGCGTGTACAGCTAGAGAAAGCACACACCCAACTGTGAGAACAGATACAGAAACAATACACTGAACTGGGAGGACAGATGCAGAAGCAACACACTGAACTGCGATTACGGATAGAGAAACAACACACTGAACTGTGATTACAGATTGAGAAACAAAACACTGAACCTAGAGTCCTGATACAATAACAACACACTGACTTGAGAGTATAGATAGAGAAACAACACACTGAACTGTGAATACAGACACAGAAACAACACACTGAACTAAGAGTACAGACAGAGAAACAACACACTGAACTGAGAGTAACGATCATGAAACAATGCACTGAACTGCGAGTACAGATAGAGAAACAACACACTGAACTGCGAGTACAGACTGAGAAATAATACACTGAACTGTGAGTACAGACAGAGAAACAACACACTGAACTGAGAGTAACGATCATGAAACAATGCACTGAACTGCGAGTACAGATAGAGAAACAACACACTGAACTGCGAGTACAGACTGAGAAATAATACACTGAACTGTGAGTACAGACAGAGAAACAACACACTGAACTGAGAGTAACGATCATGAAACAATGCACTGAACTGCGAGTACAGATAGAGAAACAACACACTGAACTGAGAGTAACGATCATGAAACAATGCACTGAACTGCGAGTACAGATAGAGAAACAACACACTGAACTGCGAGTAAAGCTAGAGGAAGAACACACCCAACTGTGAGAACAGATACAGAAACAACAGACTGAACTGGGAGTCCAGATGCAGAAGCAACACACTGGACTGTGATTACGGATAGAGAAACAACACACTGAACTGTGATTACAGATTGAGAAACACCTCACTGAATTGTAAACACAGATAGAGAAACAAAACTCTATATTGCGAGTATAGATAGAGAAACAACACACTGAACTGCGAGTACAGATAGAGAAACAACACACTGAACTGTGATTACAGATAGAGAAACAAAACATTGAACTGACAGTACAGCTCGAGAAAGAACACACCAACCTGTGAGAACAGATACAGAAACAACACTGAACTGCGAGTACAGACAGAGAAACAACACACTGAACTGAGAGTACAGATCGAGAAACACCTCACTGAATTGCAAACACAGGTAGAGAAACAAAACACTGTACTGCGAGTACAGATAGAGAAACAACACACTGAACTGCGAGTACAGCTCGAGAAAGAACACACCCAACTGTGAGAACAGATACAGAAACAACAGACTGAACTGTGAGTACAGATGCAGAAGCAACACACTGAATGTGATTACGCATAGAGAAACAACACACTGAACTGTGATTACAGATTGAGAAACAAAACACTGAACCTACAGCACTGATACAGAAACAACACACTGAATTGCGAGTATAGATAGAGAAACAACACACTGAACTGTGAGTACAGACACAGAAACAACACACTGAACTGACAGTACAGATCGAGAAACACCTCACAGAATTGCAAACACAGACAGAGAAACAACACACTGTACTGCGTGTACAGCTAGAGAAAGAACACACCCAACTGTGAGAACAGATACAGAAACAATACACTGAACTGGGAATACAGATGCAGAAGCAACACACTGAACTGTGATTACGGATAGAGAAACAACACACTGAATTGTGATTACAGATTGAGAAACAAAACACTGAACCTAGAGTCCTGATAAAGAAACAACACACTGAATTGAGAGTATAGATAGAGAAACAACACACTGAACTGTGAGTACAGACACAGAAACAACACACTGAACTGAGAGTACAGATCGAGAAACACCTCACTGAATTGCAAACACAGATAGAGAAACAAAACACTGTATTGGGAGTACAGATAGAGAAACAACACACTGAATTGCGAGTATAGATAGATAAACAACACACTGAACTGTGAGTACAGACACAGAAACAACACACTGAACTGAGAGTACAGATCGAGAAACACCTCACTGAATTGCAAACACAGGTAGAGAAACAAAACACTGTACTGCGAGTACAGATAGAGAAACAACACACTGAACTGCGAGTACAGCTCGAGAAAGAACACACCCAACTGTGAGAACAGATACAGAAACAACAGACTGAACTGTGAGTACAGATGCAGAAGCAACACACTGAATGTGATTACGCATAGAGAAACAACACACTGAACTGTGATTACAGATTGAGAAACAAAACACTGAACCTACAGCACTGATACAGAAACAACACACTGAATTGCGAGTATAGATAGAGAAACAACACACTGAACTGTGAGTACAGACACAGAAACAACACACTGAACTGACAGTACAGATCGAGAAACACCTCACTGAATTGCAAACACAGACAGAGAAACAACACACTGTACTGCGTGTACAGCTAGAGAAAGAACACACCCAACTGTGAGAACAGATACAGAAACAATACACTGAACTGGGAATACAGATGCAGAAGCAACACACTGAACTGCGATTACGGATAGAGAAACAACACACTGAACTGTGATTACAGATTGAGAAACAAAACACTGAACCTAGAGTCCTGATACAATAACAACACACTGACTTGAGAGTATAGATAGAGAAACAACACACTGAACTGTGAATACAGACACAGAAACAACACACTGAACTAAGAGTACAGACAGAGAAACAACACACTGAACTGAGAGTAACGATCATGAAACAATGCACTGAACTGCGAGTACAGATAGAGAAACAACACACTGAACTGCGAGTACAGACTGAGAAATAATACACTGAACTGTGAGTACAGACAGAGAAACAACACACTGAACTGAGAGTAACGATCATGAAACAATGCACTGAACTGCGAGTACAGATAGAGAAACAACACACTGAACTGCGAGTACAGACTGAGAAATAATACACTGAACTGTGAGTACAGACAGAGAAACAACACACTGAACTGAGAGTAACGATCATGAAACAATGCACTGAACTGCGAGTACAGATAGAGAAACAACACACTGAACTGCGAGTAAAGCTAGAGGAAGAACACACCCAACTGTGAGAACAGATACAGAAACAACAGACTGAACTGGGAGTCCAGATGCAGAAGCAACACACTGGACTGTGATTACGGATAGAGAAACAACACACTGAACTGTGATTACAGATTGAGAAACACCTCACTGAATTGTAAACACAGATAGAGAAACAAAACTCTATATTGCGAGTATAGATAGAGAAACAACACACTGAACTGCGAGTACAGATAGAGAAACAACACACTGAACTGTGATTACAGATAGAGAAACAAAACATTGAACTGACAGTACAGCTCGAGAAAGAACACACCAACCTGTGAGAACAGATACAGAAACAACACTGAACTGCGAGTACAGACACAGAAACAACACACTGAACTGAGAGTACATATAGAGAAACAACACACTGAACTGAGAGTACAGATAGAGAAACAACACACTGAATTGTGATTACAGATAGAGAAACAAAACATTGAACTGAGAGTAAGTACAGAGAAACAACACACTGAACTGGGAGTACAGATGCTGAAGCAAAACACTGAATTGAGTAAACAGATAGACTGAGAGATCTGATAGAAAAACAACACACTGAATTGAGATGACAGATCGAGAAACACCTCACTGAATTGTGAGGATAGAGAAACAACACACTGAACTGTGAGTAGAGATAGACAAACAAAACACCGAACTGCGAGTACAGCTAGAGAAAGAACACACCCAACTGTGAGAACAGATACAGAAACAACACACTGAACTGGGAGTACAGATGCAGAAGCAACACACTGAACTGTGATTACGGATAGAGAAACAACACACTGAACTGTCATTACAGATTAAGAAACAAAACACTGAACCTGGAGTACTGATACAGAAACAACACACTGAATTGCGAGTATAGATAGATAAACAACACACTGAACTGTGAGTACAGACACAGTTGATGCTGAAGCAAAACACTGAACTGAGTAAACAAATAGACTGAGAGATCTGATAGAAAATCAACACACTGAATTGAGATTACAGATCGAGAAACACCTCACTGAATTGTGAGGATAGAGAAACAACACACTGAACTGTGAGTAGAGATAGACAAACAAAACACCGAACTGCGAGTACAGCTAGAGAAAGAACACACCCAACTGTGAGAACAGATACAGGAACAACAGACTGAACTGGGAGTACAGATGCAGAAGCAACACACTGAACTGTGATTACGGATAGAGAAACAACACACTGAACTGTGATTACAGATAGAGAAACAAAACACTGAACCTAGAGTTCTGATACAGAAACAACACACTGAATTGCGGGTATAGATAGAGAAACAACACACTGAACTGTGAGTACAGTCACAGAAACAACACACTGAACTGTGAGTACAGATCGAGAAACACCTCATTGAATTGCAAACACAGACAGAGAAATAACACACTGTACTGCGTGTACAGCAAGAGAAAGAACACACCCAACTGTGAGAACAGATACAGAACCAATACACTGAACTGGGTGTACAGATGCAGAAGCAACACACTGGACTGTGATTACGGATAGAGAAACAACACACTGAACTGTGATTACAGATTGAGACACACCTCACTGAATTGTAAACACAGATAGAGAAACAAAACTCTATATTGCGAGTACAGATAGAGGAACAACACACTGAACTGTGATTACAGATAGAGAAACAAAACATTGAACTGAGAGTACAGCTCGAGAAAGAACACACCAACCTGTGAGAACAGATACAGAAACAACACACTGAACTGCGAGTACAGACACAGAAACAACACACTGAACTGAGAGTACAGATAGAGAAACAACACACTGAACTGAGAGTACAGATAGAGAAACAACACACTGAATTGTGATTACAGATAGAGAAACAAAACATTGAACTGAGAGTAAGAACAGAGAAACAACACACTGAACTGGGAGTACAGATGCTGAAGCAAAACACTGAACTGAGTAAACAGATAGACTGAGAGATCTGATAGAAAAACAACACACTGAATTGAGATGACAGATCGAGAAACACCTCACTGAATTGTGAGGATAGAGAAACAACACACTGAACTGTGAGTAGAGATAGACAAACAAAACACCGAACTGCGAGTACAGCTAGAGAAAGAACACACCCAACTGTGAGAACAGATACAGGAACAACAGACTGAACTGGGAGTCCAGATGCAGAAGCAACACACTGAACTGTGTTTGCGGATAGAGAAACAACACACTGAACTGTGATTACACATAGAGAAACAAAACACTGAACCTAGAGTACAGATACAGAAACAACACACTGAATTGCGAGTATAGATAGATAAACAACACACTGAACTGTGAGTACAGACACAGAAACAACACACTGAACTGAGAGTACAGATCGAGAAACACCTCACTGAATTGCAAACACAGGTAGAGAAACAAAACACTGTACTGCGAGTACAGATAGAGAAACAACACACTGAACTGCGAGTACAGCTCGAGAAAGAACACACCCAACTGTGAGAACAGATACAGAAACAACAGACTGAACTGGGAGTACAGATGCAGAAGCAACACACTGAATGTGATTACGCATAGAGAAACAACACACTGAACTGTGATTACAGATTGAGAAACAAAACACTGAACCTACAGTACTGATACAGAAACAACACACTGAATTGCGAGTATAGATAGAGAAACAACACACTGAACTGTGAGTACAGACACAGAAACAACACACTGAACTGACAGTACAGATCGAGAAACACCTCACTGAATTGCAAACACAGACAGAGAAACAACACACTGTACTGCGTGTACAGCTAGAGAAAGAACACACCCAACTGTGAGAACAGATACAGAAACAATACACTGAACTGGGAATACAGATGCAGAAGCAACACACTGAACTGCGATTACGGATAGAGAAACAACACACTGAACTGTGATTACAGATTGAGAAACAAAACACTGAACCTAGAGTCCTGATAAAGAAACAACACACTGAATTGAGAGTATAGATAGAGAAACAACACACTGAACTGTGAGTGCAGACACAGAAACAACACACTGAACTGAGAGTACAGATCGAGAAACACCTCACTGAATTGCAAACACAGATAGAGAAACAAAACACTGTATTGGGAGTACAGATAGAGAAACAACACACTGAATTGCGAGTATAGATAGATAAACAACACACTGAACTGTGAGTACAGACACAGAAACAACACACTGAACTGAGAGTACAGATCGAGAAACACCTCACTGAATTGCAAACACAGGTAGAGAAACAAAACACTGTACTGCGAGTACAGATAGAGAAACAACACACTGAACTGCGAGTACAGCTCGACAAAGAACACACCCAACTGTGAGAACAGATACAGAAACAACAGACTGAACTGGGAGTACAGATGCAGAAGCAACACACTGAATGTGATTACGCATAGAGAAACAGCACACTGAACTGTGATTACACATAGAGAAACAAAACACTGAACCTGGAGTACAGATACAGAAACAACACACTGAATTGCGAGTGTATATAGATA
This sequence comes from Chiloscyllium punctatum, assembly GCF_047496795.1. Classification (NCBI taxonomy): domain Eukaryota; kingdom Metazoa; phylum Chordata; class Chondrichthyes; order Orectolobiformes; family Hemiscylliidae; genus Chiloscyllium; species Chiloscyllium punctatum. The sequence goes on from NC_092745.1 coordinate 30,383,728, forward strand.
AACAACACACTGAACTGTGAGTACAGACACAGAAACAACACACTGAACTGAGAGTACATATCGAGAAACACCTCACTGAATTGCAAACACAGGTAGAGAAACAAAACACTGTACTGCGAGTACAGATAGAGAAACAACACACTGAACTGCGAGTACAGCTAGAGAAAGAACACACCCAACTGTGAGAACAGATACAGAAACAACAGACTGAACTGGGAGTACAGATGCAGAAGCAACACACTGAATGTGATTACGCATAGAGAAACAACACACTGAACTGTGATTACAGATTGAGAAACAAAACACTGAACCTACAGTACTGATCCAGAAACAACACACTGAATTGCGAGTATAGATAGAGAAACAACACACTGAACTGTGAGTACAGACACAGAAACAACACACTGAACTGACAGTACAGATCGAGAAACACCTCACTGAATTGCAAACACAGACAGAGAAACAACACACTGTACTGCGTGTACAGCTAGAGAAAGAACACACCCAACTGTGAGAACAGATACAGAAACAATACACTGAACTGGGAATACAGATGCAGAAGCAACACACTGAACTGCGATTACGGATAGAGAAACAACACACTGAACTGTGATTACAGATTGAGAAACAAAACACTGAACCTAGAGTCCTGATAAAGAAACAACACACTGAATTGAGAGTATAGATAGAGAAACAACACACTGAACTGTGAGTACAGACACAGAAACAACACACTGAACTGAGAGTACAGATCGAGAAACACCTCACTGAATTGCAAACACAGATAGAGAAACAAAACACTGTATTGGGAGTACAGATAGAGAAACAACACACTGAATTGCGAGTATAGATAGATAAACAACACACTGAACTGTGAGTACAGACACAGAAACAACACACTGAACTGAGAGTACAGATCGAGAAACACCTCACTGAATTGCAAACACAGGTAGAGAAACAAAACACTGTACTGCGAGTACAGATAGAGAAACAACACACTGAACTGCGAGTACAGCTCGAGAAAGAACACACCCAACTGTGAGAACAGATACAGAAACAACAGACTGAACTGGGAGTACAGATGCAGAAGCAACACACTGAATGTGATTACGCATAGAGAAACAACACACTGAACTGTGATTACAGATTGAGAAACAAAACACTGAACCTACAGTACTGATACAGAAACAACACACTGAATTGCGAGTATAGATAGAGAAACAACACACTGAACTGTGAGTACAGACACAGAAACAACACACTGAACTGACAGTACAGATCGAGAAACACCTCACTGAATTGCAAACACAGACAGAGAAACAATACACTGTACTGCGTGTACAGTTAGAGAAAGAACACACCCAACTGTGAGAACAGATACAGAAACAATACACTGAACTGGGAATACAGATGCAGAAGCAACACACTGAACTGCGATTACGGATAGAGAAACAACACACTGAACTGTGATTACAGATTGAGAAACAAAACACTGAACCTAGAGTCCTGATAAAGAAACAACACACTGAATTGAGAGTATAGATAGAGAAACAACACACTGAACTGTGAGTACAGACACAGAAACAACACACTGAACTGAGTGTACAGATCGAGAAACACCTCACTGAATTGCAAACACAGATAGAGAAACAAAACACTGTATTGGGAGTACAGAAAGAGAAACAACACACTGAACTGCGTGTACAGACACAGAAACAACACACTGAACTGACAGGACAGATCGAGAAACACCTCACTGAATTGCAAACACAGACAGAGAAACAACACACTGTACTGCGTGTACAGCTAGAGAAAGAACACACCCAACTGTGAGAACAGATACAGAAACAATACACTGAACTGGGAGGACAGATGCAGAAGCAACACACTGAACTGCGATTACGGATAGAGAAACAACACACTGAACTGTGATTACAGATTGAGAAACAAAACACTGAACCTAGAGTCCTGATACAATAACAACACACTGACTTGAGAGTATAGATAGAGAAACAACACACTGAACTGTGAATACAGACACAGAAACAACACACTGAACTAAGAGTACAGACAGAGAAACAACACACTGAACTGAGAGTAACGATCATGAAACAATGCACTGAACTGCGAGTACAGATAGAGAAACAACACACTGAACTGCGAGTACAGACTGAGAAATAATACACTGAACTGTGAGTACAGACAGAGAAACAACACACTGAACTGAGAGTAACGATCATGAAACAATGCACTGAACTGCGAGTACAGATAGAGAAACAACACACTGAACTGCGAGTACAGACTGAGAAATAATACACTGAACTGTGAGTACAGACAGAGAAACAACACACTGAACTGAGAGTAACGATCATGAAACAATGCACTGAACTGCGAGTACAGATAGAGAAACAACACACTGAACTGAGAGTAACGATCATGAAACAATGCACTGAACTGCGAGTACAGATAGAGAAACAACACACTGAACTGCGAGTAAAGCTAGAGGAAGAACACACCCAACTGTGAGAACAGATACAGAAACAACAGACTGAACTGGGAGTCCAGATGCAGAAGCAACACACTGGACTGTGATTACGGATAGAGAAACAACACACTGAACTGTGATTACAGATTGAGAAACACCTCACTGAATTGTAAACACAGATAGAGAAACAAAACTCTATATTGCGAGTATAGATAGAGAAACAACACACTGAACTGCGAGTACAGATAGAGAAACAACACACTGAACTGTGATTACAGATAGAGAAACAAAACATTGAACTGACAGTACAGCTCGAGAAAGAACACACCAACCTGTGAGAACAGATACAGAAACAACACTGAACTGCGAGTACAGACAGAGAAACAACACACTGAACTGAGAGTACAGATCGAGAAACACCTCACTGAATTGCAAACACAGGTAGAGAAACAAAACACTGTACTGCGAGTACAGATAGAGAAACAACACACTGAACTGCGAGTACAGCTCGAGAAAGAACACACCCAACTGTGAGAACAGATACAGAAACAACAGACTGAACTGTGAGTACAGATGCAGAAGCAACACACTGAATGTGATTACGCATAGAGAAACAACACACTGAACTGTGATTACAGATTGAGAAACAAAACACTGAACCTACAGCACTGATACAGAAACAACACACTGAATTGCGAGTATAGATAGAGAAACAACACACTGAACTGTGAGTACAGACACAGAAACAACACACTGAACTGACAGTACAGATCGAGAAACACCTCACAGAATTGCAAACACAGACAGAGAAACAACACACTGTACTGCGTGTACAGCTAGAGAAAGAACACACCCAACTGTGAGAACAGATACAGAAACAATACACTGAACTGGGAATACAGATGCAGAAGCAACACACTGAACTGCGATTACGGATAGAGAAACAACACACTGAATTGTGATTACAGATTGAGAAACAAAACACTGAACCTAGAGTCCTGATAAAGAAACAACACACTGAATTGAGAGTATAGATAGAGAAACAACACACTGAACTGTGAGTACAGACACAGAAACAACACACTGAACTGAGAGTACAGATCGAGAAACACCTCACTGAATTGCAAACACAGATAGAGAAACAAAACACTGTATTGGGAGTACAGATAGAGAAACAACACACTGAATTGCGAGTATAGATAGATAAACAACACACTGAACTGTGAGTACAGACACAGAAACAACACACTGAACTGAGAGTACAGATCGAGAAACACCTCACTGAATTGCAAACACAGGTAGAGAAACAAAACACTGTACTGCGAGTACAGATAGAGAAACAACACACTGAACTGCGAGTACAGCTCGAGAAAGAACACACCCAACTGTGAGAACAGATACAGAAACAACAGACTGAACTGTGAGTACAGATGCAGAAGCAACACACTGAATGTGATTACGCATAGAGAAACAACACACTGAACTGTGATTACAGATTGAGAAACAAAACACTGAACCTACAGCACTGATACAGAAACAACACACTGAATTGCGAGTATAGATAGAGAAACAACACACTGAACTGTGAGTACAGACACAGAAACAACACACTGAACTGACAGTACAGATCGAGAAACACCTCACTGAATTGCAAACACAGACAGAGAAACAACACACTGTACTGCGTGTACAGCTAGAGAAAGAACACACCCAACTGTGAGAACAGATACAGAAACAATACACTGAACTGGGAATACAGATGCAGAAGCAACACACTGAACTGCGATTACGGATAGAGAAACAACACACTGAACTGTGATTACAGATTGAGAAACAAAACACTGAACCTAGAGTCCTGATACAATAACAACACACTGACTTGAGAGTATAGATAGAGAAACAACACACTGAACTGTGAATACAGACACAGAAACAACACACTGAACTAAGAGTACAGACAGAGAAACAACACACTGAACTGAGAGTAACGATCATGAAACAATGCACTGAACTGCGAGTACAGATAGAGAAACAACACACTGAACTGCGAGTACAGACTGAGAAATAATACACTGAACTGTGAGTACAGACAGAGAAACAACACACTGAACTGAGAGTAACGATCATGAAACAATGCACTGAACTGCGAGTACAGATAGAGAAACAACACACTGAACTGCGAGTACAGACTGAGAAATAATACACTGAACTGTGAGTACAGACAGAGAAACAACACACTGAACTGAGAGTAACGATCATGAAACAATGCACTGAACTGCGAGTACAGATAGAGAAACAACACACTGAACTGCGAGTAAAGCTAGAGGAAGAACACACCCAACTGTGAGAACAGATACAGAAACAACAGACTGAACTGGGAGTCCAGATGCAGAAGCAACACACTGGACTGTGATTACGGATAGAGAAACAACACACTGAACTGTGATTACAGATTGAGAAACACCTCACTGAATTGTAAACACAGATAGAGAAACAAAACTCTATATTGCGAGTATAGATAGAGAAACAACACACTGAACTGCGAGTACAGATAGAGAAACAACACACTGAACTGTGATTACAGATAGAGAAACAAAACATTGAACTGACAGTACAGCTCGAGAAAGAACACACCAACCTGTGAGAACAGATACAGAAACAACACTGAACTGCGAGTACAGACACAGAAACAACACACTGAACTGAGAGTACATATAGAGAAACAACACACTGAACTGAGAGTACAGATAGAGAAACAACACACTGAATTGTGATTACAGATAGAGAAACAAAACATTGAACTGAGAGTAAGTACAGAGAAACAACACACTGAACTGGGAGTACAGATGCTGAAGCAAAACACTGAATTGAGTAAACAGATAGACTGAGAGATCTGATAGAAAAACAACACACTGAATTGAGATGACAGATCGAGAAACACCTCACTGAATTGTGAGGATAGAGAAACAACACACTGAACTGTGAGTAGAGATAGACAAACAAAACACCGAACTGCGAGTACAGCTAGAGAAAGAACACACCCAACTGTGAGAACAGATACAGAAACAACACACTGAACTGGGAGTACAGATGCAGAAGCAACACACTGAACTGTGATTACGGATAGAGAAACAACACACTGAACTGTCATTACAGATTAAGAAACAAAACACTGAACCTGGAGTACTGATACAGAAACAACACACTGAATTGCGAGTATAGATAGATAAACAACACACTGAACTGTGAGTACAGACACAGTTGATGCTGAAGCAAAACACTGAACTGAGTAAACAAATAGACTGAGAGATCTGATAGAAAATCAACACACTGAATTGAGATTACAGATCGAGAAACACCTCACTGAATTGTGAGGATAGAGAAACAACACACTGAACTGTGAGTAGAGATAGACAAACAAAACACCGAACTGCGAGTACAGCTAGAGAAAGAACACACCCAACTGTGAGAACAGATACAGGAACAACAGACTGAACTGGGAGTACAGATGCAGAAGCAACACACTGAACTGTGATTACGGATAGAGAAACAACACACTGAACTGTGATTACAGATAGAGAAACAAAACACTGAACCTAGAGTTCTGATACAGAAACAACACACTGAATTGCGGGTATAGATAGAGAAACAACACACTGAACTGTGAGTACAGTCACAGAAACAACACACTGAACTGTGAGTACAGATCGAGAAACACCTCATTGAATTGCAAACACAGACAGAGAAATAACACACTGTACTGCGTGTACAGCAAGAGAAAGAACACACCCAACTGTGAGAACAGATACAGAACCAATACACTGAACTGGGTGTACAGATGCAGAAGCAACACACTGGACTGTGATTACGGATAGAGAAACAACACACTGAACTGTGATTACAGATTGAGACACACCTCACTGAATTGTAAACACAGATAGAGAAACAAAACTCTATATTGCGAGTACAGATAGAGGAACAACACACTGAACTGTGATTACAGATAGAGAAACAAAACATTGAACTGAGAGTACAGCTCGAGAAAGAACACACCAACCTGTGAGAACAGATACAGAAACAACACACTGAACTGCGAGTACAGACACAGAAACAACACACTGAACTGAGAGTACAGATAGAGAAACAACACACTGAACTGAGAGTACAGATAGAGAAACAACACACTGAATTGTGATTACAGATAGAGAAACAAAACATTGAACTGAGAGTAAGAACAGAGAAACAACACACTGAACTGGGAGTACAGATGCTGAAGCAAAACACTGAACTGAGTAAACAGATAGACTGAGAGATCTGATAGAAAAACAACACACTGAATTGAGATGACAGATCGAGAAACACCTCACTGAATTGTGAGGATAGAGAAACAACACACTGAACTGTGAGTAGAGATAGACAAACAAAACACCGAACTGCGAGTACAGCTAGAGAAAGAACACACCCAACTGTGAGAACAGATACAGGAACAACAGACTGAACTGGGAGTCCAGATGCAGAAGCAACACACTGAACTGTGTTTGCGGATAGAGAAACAACACACTGAACTGTGATTACACATAGAGAAACAAAACACTGAACCTAGAGTACAGATACAGAAACAACACACTGAATTGCGAGTATAGATAGATAAACAACACACTGAACTGTGAGTACAGACACAGAAACAACACACTGAACTGAGAGTACAGATCGAGAAACACCTCACTGAATTGCAAACACAGGTAGAGAAACAAAACACTGTACTGCGAGTACAGATAGAGAAACAACACACTGAACTGCGAGTACAGCTCGAGAAAGAACACACCCAACTGTGAGAACAGATACAGAAACAACAGACTGAACTGGGAGTACAGATGCAGAAGCAACACACTGAATGTGATTACGCATAGAGAAACAACACACTGAACTGTGATTACAGATTGAGAAACAAAACACTGAACCTACAGTACTGATACAGAAACAACACACTGAATTGCGAGTATAGATAGAGAAACAACACACTGAACTGTGAGTACAGACACAGAAACAACACACTGAACTGACAGTACAGATCGAGAAACACCTCACTGAATTGCAAACACAGACAGAGAAACAACACACTGTACTGCGTGTACAGCTAGAGAAAGAACACACCCAACTGTGAGAACAGATACAGAAACAATACACTGAACTGGGAATACAGATGCAGAAGCAACACACTGAACTGCGATTACGGATAGAGAAACAACACACTGAACTGTGATTACAGATTGAGAAACAAAACACTGAACCTAGAGTCCTGATAAAGAAACAACACACTGAATTGAGAGTATAGATAGAGAAACAACACACTGAACTGTGAGTGCAGACACAGAAACAACACACTGAACTGAGAGTACAGATCGAGAAACACCTCACTGAATTGCAAACACAGATAGAGAAACAAAACACTGTATTGGGAGTACAGATAGAGAAACAACACACTGAATTGCGAGTATAGATAGATAAACAACACACTGAACTGTGAGTACAGACACAGAAACAACACACTGAACTGAGAGTACAGATCGAGAAACACCTCACTGAATTGCAAACACAGGTAGAGAAACAAAACACTGTACTGCGAGTACAGATAGAGAAACAACACACTGAACTGCGAGTACAGCTCGACAAAGAACACACCCAACTGTGAGAACAGATACAGAAACAACAGACTGAACTGGGAGTACAGATGCAGAAGCAACACACTGAATGTGATTACGCATAGAGAAACAGCACACTGAACTGTGATTACACATAGAGAAACAAAACACTGAACCTGGAGTACAGATACAGAAACAACACACTGAATTGCGAGTGTATATAGATAAACAACACACTGAACTGTGAGTACAGACACAGAAACAACACACTGAACTGAGAGTACATATCGAGAAACACCTCACTGAATTGCAAACACAGGTAGAGAAACAAAACACTGTACTGCGAGTACAGATAGAGAAACAACACACTGAACTGCGAGTACAGCTAGAGAAAGAACACACCCAACTGTGAGAACAGATACAGAAACAACAGACTGAACTGGGAGTACAGATGCAGAAGCAACACACTGAATGTGATTACGCATAGAGAAACAACACACTGAACTGTGATTACAGATTGAGAAACAAAACACTGAACCTACAGTACTGATCCAGAAACAACACACTGAATTGCGAGTATAGATAGAGAAACAACACACTGAACTGTGAGTACAGACACAGAAACAACACACTGAACTGACAGTACAGATCGAGAAACACCTCACTGAATTGCAAACACAGACAGAGAAACAACACACTGTACTGCGTGTACAGCTAGAGAAAGAACACACCCAACTGTGAGAACAGATACAGAAACAATACACTGAACTGGGAATACAGATGCAGAAGCAACACACTGAACTGCGATTACGGATAGAGAAACAACACACTGAACTGTGATTACAGATTGAGAAACAAAACACTGAACCTAGAGTCCTGATAAAGAAACAACACACTGAATTGAGAGTATAGATAGAGAAACAACACACTGAACTGTGAGTACAGACACAGAAACAACACACTGAACTGAGAGTACAGATCGAGAAACACCTCACTGAATTGCAAACACAGATAGAGAAACAAAACACTGTATTGGGAGTACAGATAGAGAAACAACACACTGAATTGCGAGTATAGATAGATAAACAACACACTGAACTGTGAGTACAGACACAGAAACAACACACTGAACTGAGAGTACAGATCGAGAAACACCTCACTGAATTGCAAACACAGGTAGAGAAACAAAACACTGTACTGCGAGTACAGATAGAGAAACAACACACTGAACTGCGAGTACAGCTCGAGAAAGAACACACCCAACTGTGAGAACAGATACAGAAACAACAGACTGAACTGGGAGTACAGATGCAGAAGCAACACACTGAATGTGATTACGCATAGAGAAACAACACACTGAACTGTGATTACAGATTGAGAAACAAAACACTGAACCTACAGTACTGATACAGAAACAACACACTGAATTGCGAGTATAGATAGAGAAACAACACACTGAACTGTGAGTACAGACACAGAAACAACACACTGAACTGACAGTACAGATCGAGAAACACCTCACTGAATTGCAAACACAGACAGAGAAACAATACACTGTACTGCGTGTACAGTTAGAGAAAGAACACACCCAACTGTGAGAACAGATACAGAAACAATACACTGAACTGGGAATACAGATGCAGAAGCAACACACTGAACTGCGATTACGGATAGAGAAACAACACACTGAACTGTGATTACAGATTGAGAAACAAAACACTGAACCTAGAGTCCTGATAAAGAAACAACACACTGAATTGAGAGTATAGATAGAGAAACAACACACTGAACTGTGAGTACAGACACAGAAACAACACACTGAACTGAGAGTACAGATCGAGAAACACCTCACTGAATTGCAAACACAGATAGAGAAACAAAACACTGTATTGGGAGTACAGAAAGAGAAACAACACACTGAACTGCGTGTACAGACACAGAAACAACACACTGAACTGACAGGACAGATCGAGAAACACCTCACTGAATTGCAAACACAGACAGAGAAACAACACACTGTACTGCGTGTACAGCTAGAGAAAGAACACACCCAACTGTGAGAACAGATACAGAAACAATACACTGAACTGGGAGGACAGATGCAGAAGCAACACACTGAACTGCGATTACGGATAGAGAAACAACACACTGAACTGTGATTACAGATTGAGAAACAAAACACTGAACCTAGAGTCCTGATACAATAACAACACACTGACTTGAGAGTATAGATAGAGAAACAACACACTGAACTGTGAATACAGACACAGAAACAACACACTGAACTAAGAGTACAGACAGAGAAACAACACACTGAACTGAGAGTAACGATCATGAAACAATGCACTGAACTGCGAGTACAGATAGAGAAACAACACACTGAACTGCGAGTACAGACTGAGAAATAATACACTGAACTGTGAGTACAGACAGAGAAACAACACACTGAACTGAGAGTAACGATCATGAAACAATGCACTGAACTGCGAGTACAGATAGAGAAACAACACACTGAACTGCGAGTACAGACTGAGAAATAATACACTGAACTGTGAGTACAGACAGAGAAACAACACACTGAACTGAGAGTAACGATCATGAAACAATGCACTGAACTGCGAGTACAGATAGAGAAACAACACACTGAACTGAGAGTAACGATCATGAAACAATGCACTGAACTGCGAGTACAGATAGAGAAACAACACACTGAACTGCGAGTAAAGCTAGAGGAAGAACACACCCAACTGTGAGAACAGATACAGAAACAACAGACTGAACTGGGAGTCCAGATGCAGAAGCAACACACTGGACTGTGATTACGGATAGAGAAACAACACACTGAACTGTGATTACAGATTGAGAAACACCTCACTGAATTGTAAACACAGATAGAGAAACAAAACTCTATATTGCGAGTATAGATAGAGAAACAACACACTGAACTGCGAGTACAGATAGAGAAACAACACACTGAACTGTGATTACAGATAGAGAAACAAAACATTGAACTGACAGTACAGCTCGAGAAAGAACACACCAACCTGTGAGAACAGATACAGAAACAACACTGAACTGCGAGTACAGACACAGAAACAACACACTGAACTGAGAGTACATATAGAGAAACAACACACTGAACTGAGAGTACAGATAGAGAAACAACACACTGAATTGTGATTACAGATAGAGAAACAAAACATTGAACTGAGAGTAAGTACAGAGAAACAACACACTGAACTGGGAGTACAGATGCTGAAGCAAAACACTGAATTGAGTAAACAGATAGACTGAGAGATCTGATAGAAAAACAACACACTGAATTGAGATGACAGATCGAGAAACACCTCACTGAATTGTGAGGATAGAGAAACAACACACTGAACTGTGAGTAGAGATAGACAAACAAAACACCGAACTGCGAGTACAGCTAGAGAAAGAACACACCCAACTGTGAGAACAGATACAGAAACAACACACTGAACTGGGAGTACAGATGCAGAAGCAACACACTGAACTGTGATTACGGATAGAGAAACAACACACTGAACTGTCATTACAGATTAAGAAACAAAACACTGAACCTGGAGTACTGATACAGAAACAACACACTGAATTGCGAGTATAGATAGATAAACAACACACTGAACTGTGAGTACAGACACAGTTGATGCTGAAGCAAAACACTGAACTGAGTAAACAAATAGACTGAGAGATCTGATAGAAAATCAACACACTGAATTGAGATTACAGATCGAGAAACACCTCACTGAATTGTGAGGATAGAGAAACAACACACTGAACTGTGAGTAGAGATAGACAAACAAAACACCGAACTGCGAGTACAGCTAGAGAAAGAACACACCCAACTGTGAGAACAGATACAGGAACAACAGACTGAACTGGGAGTACAGATGCAGAAGCAACACACTGAACTGTGATTACGGATAGAGAAACAACACACTGAACTGTGATTACAGATAGAGAAACAAAACACTGAACCTAGAGTTCTGATACAGAAACAACACACTGAATTGCGAGTATAGATAGAGAAACAACACACTGAACTGTGAGTACAGTCACAGAAACAACACACTGAACTGTGAGTACAGATCGAGAAACACCTCATTGAATTGCAAACACAGACAGAGAAATAACACACTGTACTGCGTGTACAGCAAGAGAAAGAACACACCCAACTGTGAGAACAGATACAGAACCAATACACTGAACTGGGTGTACAGATGCAGAAGCAACACACTGGACTGTGATTACGGATAGAGAAACAACACACTGAACTGTGATTACAGATTGAGACACACCTCACTGAATTGTAAACACAGATAGAGAAACAAAACTCTATATTGCGAGTACAGATAGAGGAACAACACACTGAACTGTGATTACAGATAGAGAAACAAAACATTGAACTGAGAGTACAGCTCGAGAAAGAACACACCAACCTGTGAGAACAGATACAGAAACAACACACTGAACTGCGAGTACAGACACAGAAACAACACACTGAACTGAGAGTACAGATAGAGAAACAACACACTGAACTGAGAGTACAGATAGAGAAACAACACACTGAATTGTGATTACAGATAGAGAAACAAAACATTGAACTGAGAGTAAGAACAGAGAAACAACACACTGAACTGGGAGTACAGATGCTGAAGCAAAACACTGAACTGAGTAAACAGATAGACTGAGAGATCTGATAGAAAAACAACACACTGAATTGAGATGACAGATCGAGAAACACCTCACTGAATTGTGAGGATAGAGAAACAACACACTGAACTGTGAGTAGAGATAGACAAACAAAACACCGAACTGCGAGTACAGCTAGAGAAAGAACACACCCAACTGTGAGAACAGATACAGGAACAACAGACTGAACTGGGAGTCCAGATGCAGAAGCAACACACTGAACTGTGTTTGCGGATAGAGAAACAACACACTGAACTGTGATTACACATAGAGAAACAAAACACTGAACCTAGAGTACAGATACAGAAACAACACACTGAATTGCGAGTATAGATAGATAAACAACACACTGAACTGTGAGTACAGACACAGAAACAACACACTGAACTGAGAGTACAGATCGAGAAACACCTCACTGAATTGCAAACACAGGTAGAGAAACAAAACACTGTACTGCGAGTACAGATAGAGAAACAACACACTGAACTGCGAGTACAGCTCGAGAAAGAACACACCCAACTGTGAGAACAGATACAGAAACAACAGACTGAACTGGGAGTACAGATGCAGAAGCAACACACTGAATGTGATTACGCATAGAGAAACAACACACTGAACTGTGATTACAGATTGAGAAACAAAACACTGAACCTACAGTACTGATACAGAAACAACACACTGAATTGCGAGTATAGATAGAGAAACAACACACTGAACTGTGAGTACAGACACAGAAACAACACACTGAACTGACAGTACAGATCGAGAAACACCTCACTGAATTGCAAACACAGACAGAGAAACAACACACTGTACTGCGTGTACAGCTAGAGAAAGAACACACCCAACTGTGAGAACAGATACAGAAACAATACACTGAACTGGGAATACAGATGCAGAAGCAACACACTGAACTGCGATTACGGATAGAGAAACAACACACTGAACTGTGATTACAGATTGAGAAACAAAACACTGAACCTAGAGTCCTGATAAAGAAACAACACACTGAATTGAGAGTATAGATAGAGAAACAACACACTGAACTGTGAGTACAGACACAGAAACAACACACTGAACTGAGAGTACAGATCGAGAAACACCTCACTAAATTGCAAACACAGATAGAGAAACAAAACACTGTATTGGGAGTACAGATAGAGAAACAACACACTGAATTGCGAGTATAGATAGATAAACAACACACTGAACTGTGAGTACAGACACAGAAACAACACACTGAACTGAGAGTACAGATCGAGAAACACCTCACTGAATTGCAAACACAGGTAGAGAAACAAAACACTGTACTGCGAGTACAGATAGAGAAACAACACACTGAACTGCGAGTACAGCTCGAGAAAGAACACACCCAACTGTGAGAACAGATACAGAAACAACAGACTGAACTGGGAGTACAGATGCAGAAGCAACACACTGAATGTGATTACGCATAGAGAAACAACACACTGAACTGTGATTACAGATTGAGAAACAAAACACTGAACCTACAGTACTGATACAGAAACAACACACTGAATTGCGAGTATAGATAGAGAAACAACACACTGAACTGTGAGTACAGACACAGAAACAACACACTGAACTGACAGTACAGATCGAGAAACACCTCACTGAATTGCAAACACAGACAGAGAAACAATACACTGTACTGCGTGTACAGCTAGAGAAAGAACACACCCAACTGTGAGAACAGATACAGAAACAATACACTGAACTGGGAATACAGATGCAGAAGCAACACACTGAACTGCGATTACGGATAGAGAAACAACACACTGAACTGTGATTACAGATTGAGAAACAAAACACTGAACCTAGAGTCCTGATAAAGAAACAACACACTGAATTGAGAGTATAGATAGAGAAACAACACACTGAACTGTGAGTACAGACACAGAAACAACACACTGAACTGAGAGTACAGATCGAGAAACACCTCACTGAATTGCAAACAAAGATAGAGAAACAAAACACTGTATTGGGAGTACAGAAAGAGAAACAACACACTGAACTGCGTGTACAGACACAGAAACAACACACTGAACTGACAGGACAGATCGAGAAACACCTCACTGAATTGCAAACACAGACAGAGAAACAACACACTGTACTGCGTGTACAGCTAGAGAAAGAACACACCCAACTGTGAGAACAGATACAGAAACAATACACTGAACTGGGAGGACAGATGCAGAAGCAACACACTGAACTGCGATTACGGATAGAGAAACAACACACTGAACTGTGATTACAGATTGAGAAACAAAACACTGAACCTAGAGTCCTGATACAATAACAACACACTGACTTGAGAGTATAGATAGAGAAACAACACACTGAACTGTGAATACAGACACAGAAACAACACACTGAACTAAGAGTACAGACAGAGAAACAACACACTGAACTGAGAGTAACGATCATGAAACAATGCACTGAACTGCGAGTACAGATAGAGAAACAACACACTGAACTGCGAGTACAGACTGAGAAATAATACACTGAACTGTGAGTACAGACAGAGAAACAACACACTGAACTGAGAGTAACGATCATGAAACAATGCACTGAACTGCGAGTACAGATAGAGAAACAACACACTGAACTGCGAGTACAGACTGAGAAATAATACACTGAACTGTGAGTACAGACAGAGAAACAACACACTGAACTGAGAGTAACGATCATGAAACAATGCACTGAACTGCGAGTACAGATAGAGAAACAACACACTGAACTGCGAGTAAAGCTAGAGGAAGAACACACCCAACTGTGAGAACAGATACAGAAACAACAGACTGAACTGGGAGTCCAGATGCAGAAGCAACACACTGGACTGTGATTACGGATAGAGAAACAACACACTGAACTGTGATTACAGATTGAGAAACACCTCACTGAATTGTAAACACAGATAGAGAAACAAAACTCTATTTTGCGAGTATAGATAGAGAAACAACACACTGAACTGCGAGTACAGATAGAGAAACAACACACTGAACTGTGATTACAGATAGAGAAACAAAACATTGAACTGACAGTACAGCTCGAGAAAGAACACACCAACCTGTGAGAACAGATACAGAAACAACACTGAACTGCGAGTACAGACACAGAAACAACACACTGAACTGAGAGTACATATAGAGAAACAACACACTGAACTGAGAGTACAGATAGAGAAACAACACACTGAATTGTGATTACAGATAGAGAAACAAAACATTGAACTGAGAGTAAGTACAGAGAAACAACACACTGAACTGGGAGTACAGATGCTGAAGCAAAACACTGAATTGAGTAAACAGATAGACTGAGAGATCTGATAGAAAAACAACACACTGAATTGAGATGACAGATCGAGAAACACCTCACTGAATTGTGAGGATAGAGAAACAACACACTGAACTGTGAGTAGAGATAGACAAACAAAACACCGAACTGCGAGTACAGCTAGAGAAAGAACACACCCAACTGTGAGAACAGATACAGAAACAACACACTGAACTGGGAGTACAGATGCAGAAGCAACACACTGAACTGTGATTACGGATAGAGAAACAACACACTGAACTGTCATTACAGATTAAGAAACAAAACACTGAACCTGGAGTACTGATACAGAAACAACACACTGAATTGCGAGTATAGATAGATAAACAACACACTGAACTGTGAGTACAGACACAGTTGATGCTGAAGCAAAACACTGAACTGAGTAAACAAATAGACTGAGAGACCTGATAGAAAATCAACACACTGAATTGAGATTACAGATCGAGAAACACCTCACTGAATTGTGAGGATAGAGAAACAACACACTGAACTGTGAGTAGAGATAGACAAACAAAACACCGAACTGCGAGTACAGCTAGAGAAAGAACACACCCAACTGTGAGAACAGATACAGGAACAACAGACTGAACTGGGAGTACAGATGCAGAAGCAACACACTGAACTGTGATTACGGATAGAGAAACAACACACTGAACTGTGATTACAGATAGAGAAACAAAACACTGAACCTAGAGTTCTGATACAGAAACAACACACTGAATTGCGAGTATAGATAGAGAAACAACACACTGAACTGTGAGTACAGTCACAGAAACAACACACTGAACTGTGAGTACAGATCGAGAAACACCTCATTGAATTGCAAACACAGACAGAGAAATAACACACTGTACTGCGTGTACAGCAAGAGAAAGAACACACCCAACTGTGAGAACAGATACAGAACCAATACACTGAACTGGGTGTACAGATGCAGAAGCAACACACTGGACTGTGATTACGGATAGAGAAACAACACACTGAACTGTGATTACAGATTGAGACACACCTCACTGAATTGTAAACACAGATAGAGAAACAAAACTCTATATTGCGAGTACAGATAGAGGAACAACATACTGAACTGTGATTACAGATAGAGAAACAAAACATTGAACTGAGAGTACAGCTCGAGAAAGAACACACCAACCTGTGAGAACAGATACAGAAACAACACACTGAACTGCGAGTACAGACACAGAAACAACACACTGAACTGAGAGTACAGATAGAGAAACAACACACTGAACTGAGAGTACAGATAGAGAAACAACACACTGAATTGTGATTACAGATAGAGAAACAAAACATTGAACTGAGAGTAACTACAGAGAAACAACACACTGAACTGGGAGTACAGATGCTGAAGCAAAACACTGAACTGAGTAAACAGATAGACTGAGAGATCTGATAGAAAAACAACACACTGAATTGAGATGACAGATCGAGAAACACCTCACTGAATTGTGAGGATAGAGAAACAACACACTGAACTGTGAGTAGAGATAGACAAACAAAACACCGAACTGCGAGTACAGCTAGAGAAAGAACACACCCAACTGTGAGAACAGATACAGGAACAACAGACTGAACTGGGAGTCCAGATGCAGAAGCAACACACTGAACTGTGTTTGCGGATAGAGAAACAACACACTGAACTGTGATTACACATAGAGAAACAAAACACTGAACCTAGAGTACAGATACAGAAACAACACACTGAATTGCGAGTATAGATAGATAAACAACACACTGAACTGTGAGTACAGACACAGAAACAACACACTGAACTGAGAGTACAGATCGAGAAACACCTCACTGAATTGCAAACACAGGTAGAGAAACAAAACACTGTACTGCGAGTACAGATAGAGAAACAACACACTGAACTGCGAGTACAGCTCGAGAAAGAACACACCCAACTGTGAGAACAGATACAGAAACAACAGACTGAACTGGGAGTACAGATGCAGAAGCAACACACTGAATGTGATTACGCATAGAGAAACAACACACTGAACTGTGATTACAGATTGAGAAACAAAACACTGAACCTACAGTACTGATACAGAAACAACACACTGAATTGCGAGTATAGATAGAGAAACAACACACTGAACTGTGAGTACAGACACAGAAACAACACACTGAACTGACAGTACAGATCGAGAAACACCTCACTGAATTGCAAACACAGACAGAGAAACAATACACTGTACTGCGTGTACAGCTAGAGAAAGAACACACCCAACTGTGAGAACAGATACAGAAACAATACACTGAACTGGGAATACAGATGCAGAAGCAACACACTGAACTGCGATTACGGATAGAGAAACAACACACTGAACTGTGATTACAGATTGAGAAACAAAACACTGAACCTAGAGTCCTGATAAAGAAACAACACACTGAATTGAGAGTATAGATAGAGAAACAACACACTGAACTGTGAGTACAGACACAGAAACAACACACTGAACTGAGAGTACAGATCGAGAAACACCTCACTGAATTGCAAACAAAGATAGAGAAACAAAACACTGTATTGGGAGTACAGAAAGAGAAACAACACACTGAACTGCGTGTACAGACACAGAAACAACACACTGAACTGACAGGACAGATCGAGAAACACCTCACTGAATTGCAAACACAGACAGAGAAACAACACACTGTACTGCGTGTACAGCTAGAGAAAGAACACACCCAACTGTGAGAACAGATACAGAAACAATACACTGAACTGGGAGGACAGATGCAGAAGCAACACACTGAACTGCGATTACGGATAGAGAAACAACACACTGAACTGTGATTACAGATTGAGAAACAAAACACTGAACCTAGAGTCCTGATACAATAACAACACACTGAATTGAGAGTATAGATAGAGAAACAACACACTGAACTGTGAATACAGACACAGAAACAACACACTGAACTAAGAGTACAGACAGAGAAACAACACACTGAACTGAGAGTAACGATCATGAAACAATGCACTGAACTGCGAGTACAGATAGAGAAACAACACACTGAACTGCGAGTACAGACTGAGAAATAATACACTGAACTGTGAGTACAGACAGAGAAACAACACACTGAACTGAGAGTAACGATCATGAAACAATGCACTGAACTGCGAGTACAGATAGAGAAACAACACACTGAACTGCGAGTACAGACTGAGAAATAATACACTGAACTGTGAGTACAGACAGAGAAACAACACACTGAACTGAGAGTAACGATCATGAAACAATGCACTGAACTGCGAGTACAGATAGAGAAACAACACACTGAACTGCGAGTAAAGCTAGAGAAAGAACACACCCAACTGTGAGAACAGATACAGAAACAACAGACTGAACTGGGAGTACAGATGCAGAAGCAACACACTGGACTGTGATTACGGATAGAGAAACAACACACTGAACTGTGATTACAGATTGAGAAACACCTCACTGAATTGTAAACACAGATTGAGAAACAAAACTCTATATTGCGAGTATAGATAGAGAAACAACACACTGAACTGCGAGTACAGATAGAGAAACAACACACTGAACTGTGATTACAGATAGAGAAACATAACATTGAACTGAGAGTACAGCTCGAGAAAGAACACACCAACCTGTGAGAACAGATACAGAAACAACACTGAACTGCGAGTACAGACACAGAAACAACACACTGAATTGTGATTACAGATAGAGAAACAAAACATTGAACTGAGAGTAAGTACAGAGAAACAACACACTGAACTGGGAGTACAGATGCTGAAGCAAAACACTGAACTGAGTAAACAGATAGACTGAGAGATCTGATAGAAAAACAACACACTGAATTGAGATGACAGATCGAGAAACACCTCACTGAATTGTGAGGATAGAGAAACAACACACTGAACTGTGAGTAGAGATAGACAAACAAAACACCGAACTGCGAGTACAACTAGAGAAAGAACACACCCAACTGTGAGAACAGATACAGAAACAACACACTGAACTGAGAGTACAGATGCAGAAGCAACACACTGAACTGTGATTACGGATAGAGAAACAACACACTGAACTGTCATTACAGATTAAGAAACAAAACACTGAACCTAGAGTACTGATACAGAAACAACACACTGAATTGCGAGTATAGATAGAGAAACAACACACTGAACTGTGAGTACAGACACAGTTGATGCTGAAGAAAAACACTGAACTGAGTAAACAAATAGACTGAGAGATCTGATAGAAAATCAACACACTGAATTGAGATTACAGATCGAGAAACACCTCACTGAATTGTGAGGATAGAGAAACAACACACTGAACTGTGAGTAGAGATAGACAAACAAAACACCGAACTGCGAGTATAGCTAGAGAAAGAACACACCCAACTGTGAGAACAGATACAGGAACAACAGACTGAACTGGGAGTACAGATGCAGAAGCAACACACTGAACTGTGATTACGGATAGAGAAACAACACACTGAACTGTGATTACAGATAGAGAAACAAAACACTGAACCTAGAGTACTGATACAGAAACAACACACTGAATTGCGAGTATAGATAGAGAAACAACACACTGAACTGTGAGTACAGTCACAGAAACAACACATTGAACTGAGAGTACAGATCGAGAAACACCTCATTGAATTGCAAACACAGAAAGAGAAACAACACACTGTACTGCGTGTACAGCTAGAGAAAGAACACACCCAACTGTGAGAACAGATACAGAACCAATACACTGAACTGGGAATACAGATGCAGAAGCAACACACTGGACTGTGATTACGGATAGAGAAACAACACACTGAACTGTGATTACAGATTGAGAAACACCTCACTGAATTGTAAACACAGATAGAGAAACAAAACTCTATATTGCGAGTACAGATAGAGAAACAACACACTGAACTGCGAGTACAGATAGAGAAACAACTCACTGAACTGTGATTACAGATAGAGAATCAAAACATTGAACTGAGAGTACAGCTCGAGAAAGAACACACCAACCTGTGAGAACAGATACAGAAACAACGCTGAACTGCGAGTACAGACACAGAAACAGCACACTGAACTGAGAGTACAGATAGAGAAACAACACACTGAACTGAGAGTACAGATAGAGAAACAACACACTGAATTGTGATTACAGATAGAGAAACAAAACATTGAACTGAGAGTAAGTACAGAGAAACAACACACTGAACTGGGAGTACAGAAGCTGAAGCAAAACACTGAACTGAGTAAACAGATAGATTGAGAGATCTGATAGAAAAACAACACACTGAATTGAGATCACAGATCGAGAAACACCTCACTGAATTGTGAGGATAGAGAAACAACACACTGAACTGTGAGTAGAGATAGACAAACAAAACACTGAACTGCGAGTACAGCTAGAGAAAGAACACACCCAACTGTGAGAACAGATACAGGAACAACAGACTGAACTGGGAGTACAGATGCAGAAGCAACACACTGAACTGTGATTGCGGATAGAGAAACAACACACTGAACTGTGATTACACATAGAGAAACAAAACACTGAACCTGGAGTACAGATACAGAAACAACACACTGAATTGCGAGTGTATATAGATAAACAACACACTGAACTGTGAGTACAGACACAGAAACAACACACTGAACTGAGAGTACATATCGAGAAACACCTCACTGAATTGCAAACACAGGTAGAGAAACAAAACACTGTACTGCGAGTACAGATAGAGAAACAACACACTGAACTGCGAGTACAGCTAGAGAAAGAACACACCCAACTGTGAGAACAGATACAGAAACAACAGACTGAACTGGGAGTACAGATGCAGAAGCAACACACTGAATGTGATTACGCATAGAGAAACAACACACTGAACTGTGATTACAGATTGAGAAACAAAACACTGAACCTACAGTAATGATCCAGAAACAACACACTGAATTGCGAGTATAGATAGAGAAACAACACACTGAACTGTGAGTACAGACACAGAAACAACACACTGAACTGACAGTACAGATCGAGAAACACCTCACTGAATTGCAAACACAGACAGAGAAACAACATACTGTACTGCGTGTACAGCTCGAGAAAGAACACACCCAACTGTGAGAACAGATACAGAAACAATACACTGAACTGGGAGTACAGATTCAGAAGCAACACACTGGACTGCGATTACGGATAGAGAAACAACACACTGAACTGAGATTACAGATCGAGAAACACCTCACTGAATTGCAAACACAGGTAGAGAAACAAAACACTGTACTGCGAGTACAGATAGAGAAACAACACACTGAACTGCGAGTACAGCTAGAGAAAGAACACACCCAACTGTGAGAACAGATACAGAAACAACAGACTGAACTGGGAGTACAGATGCAGAAGCAACACACTGAATGTGATTACGCATAGAGAAACAACACACTGAACTGTGATTACAGTTTGAGAAACAAAACACTGAACCTAGAGTACTGATACAGAAACAACACACTGAATTGCGAGTATAGATAGAGAAACAATACACTGAACTGTGAGTACAGACACAGAAACAACACACTGAACTGACAGTACAGATCGAGAAACACCTCACTGAATTGCAAACACAGACAGAGAAACAAAACACTGTACTGCGAGTACTGATACAGAAACAACACACTGTACTGCGTGTACAGCTAGAGAAAGAACCCACCAACTGTGAGAACAGATACAGAAACAATACACTGAACTGGGAGTACAGATGCAGAAGCAACACACTGAACTGCGATTACGGATAGAGAAACAACACACTGAACTGTGATTACAGATTGAGAAACACCTCACTGAATTGTAAACACAGATAGAGAAACAAAACTCTATATTGCGAGTACAGATAGAGAAACAACACACTGAACTGCGAGTACAGATAGAGAAACAACACACTGAACTGTGATTACAGATAGAGAAACAAAACATTGAACTGAGAGTACAGCTCGAGAAAGAACACACCAACCTGTGAGAACAGATACAGAAACAACACTGAACTGCGAGTACAGACACAGAAACAACACACTGAACTGAGAGTACAGATAGAGAAACAACACACTGAACTGAGAGTACTGATAGAGAAACAACACACTGAATTGTGATTACAGATAGAGAAACAAAACATTGAACTGAGAGTAAGTACAGAGAAACAACACACTGAACTGGGAGTACAGATGCTGAAGCAAAACACTGAACTGAGTAAACAGATAGACTGAGAGATCTGATAGAAAAACAACACACTGAATTGAGATGACAGATCGAGAAACACCTCACTGAATTGTGAGGATAGAGATACAACACACTGAACTGTGAGTAGAGATAGACAAACAAAACACCGACCTGCGAGTACAACTAGAGAAAGAACACACCCAACTGTGAGAACAGACACAGAAACAACACACTGAACTGGGAGTACAGATGCAGAAGCAACACACTGAACTGTGATTACGGATAGAGAAACAACACAATGAACTGTGATTACAGATTAAGAAACAAAACACTGAACCTAGAGTACTGATACAGAAACAACACACTGAATCGCGAGTATAGATAGAGAAACAACACCCTGAACTGTGAGTACAGACACAGTAACAACACATTGAACTGAGTAACGATCAAGAAACAATGCACTGAACTGTGAGTTCAGATAGAGAAACAACACACTGAACTGCGTGTACAGACTGAGAAAAAAGACACTGAACTGTGTGTACAGACGGAGAAACAAATCACTGAACTGAGAGTACAGACAGAGAAACAACACACTTAATTGCGAGTACAGATAGAGAAACAACAAACTGAACTGACAGTAATGAGACAGAACTAAGACATTGAACTGTGAGTATAGATAGAGAAACAACACACTGAACTGTGATTACAGATAGAGAAACACAACATTGAATTGAGAGTACAGCTCGAGAAAGAAAACACCAACCTGTGTGAACAGATACAGAAACAACACACTGAACTGCGAATACAGACACAGAAACAACACACTGAACTGAGAGTACAGATAGAGAAACAAAACAATGAACTGTGAGTAAGTACAGAGAAACAACACACTGAACTGGGAGTACAGATGCTGAAGCAAAACAATGAACTGAGTAAACAGATAGACTGAGAGATCTGACAGATATACAACACAATGAATTGAGATTACAGATCGAGAAACACCTCACTGAATTGTGAGGATAGAGAAACAACACACTGAACTGTGAGTAGAGATAGACAAACAAAACACCGAACTGCGAGTACAGCTCGAGAAAGAACACACCCAACTGTGAGAACAGATACAGAAACAATACACTGAACTGTGAGTACAGATGCAGAAGCAACACACTGAACTGCGATTACGGATAGAGAAACAACACACTGAACCGTGATTACAGATTGAGAAACAAAACACTGAACCTAGAGTCCTGATACAGAAACAACACACTGAATTGAGAGTACAGATAGAGAAACAACACACTGAACTGTGAGTACAGACACAGAAACAACACACTGAACTGAGAGTACATATCGAGAATCACCTCACTGAATTGCAAACACAGATAGAGAAACAAAACACTGTATTGGGAGTACAGATAGAGAAACAAAACACTGAACTGCGAGTACAGACTGAGAAATAATACACTGAACTGTGAGTACAGACAGAGGAACAACACACTGAACTGAGAGTAACGATCATGAAACAATGCACTGAACTGCGAGTACAGATAGAGAAACAACACACTGAACTGCGAGTACAGCTAGAGAAAGAACACACCCAACTGTGAGAACAGATACAGAAACAACAGACTGAACTGGGAGTCCAGATGCAGAAGCAACACACTGGACTGTGATTACGGATAGAGAAACAACACACTGAACTGTGATTACAGATTGAGAAACACCTCACTGAATTGTAAACACAGATAGAGAAACAAAACTCTATATTGCGAGTATAGATAGAGAAACAACACACTGAACTGCGAGTACAGATCGAGAAACAACACACTGAACTGTGATTACAGATAGAGAAACAAAACATTGAACTGAGAGTACAGCTCGAGAAAGAACACACCAACCTGTGAGAACAGATACAGAAACAACACTGAACTGCGAGTACAGACACAGAAACAACACACTGAACTGAGAGTACAGATAGAGAAACAACACACGGAACTGAGAGTACAGATAGAGAAACAACACACTGAATTGTGATTACAGATAGAGAAACAAAACATTGAACTGAGAGTAAGTACAGAGAAACAACACACTGAACTGGGAGTACAGATGCTGAAGCAAAACACTGAACTGAGTAAACAGATAGACTGAGAGATCTGATAGAAAAACAAGACACTGAATTGAGATGACAGATCGAGAAACACCTCACTGAATTGTGAGGATAGAGAAACAACACACTGAACTGTGAGTAGAGATAGACAAACAAAACACCGAACTGCGAGTACAACTAGAGAAAGAACACACCCAACTGTGAGAACAGATACAGAAACAACACACTGAACTGGGAGTACAGATGCAGAAGCAACACACTGAACTGTGATTACGGATAGAGAAACAACACACTGAACTGTCATTACAGATTAAGAAACAAAAAACTGAACCTAGAGTACAGATACAGAAACAACACACTGAATTGCGAGTATAGATAAACAACACACTGAACTGTGAGTACAGACACAGTTGATGCTGAAGCAAAACACTGAACTGTGATTACGGATAGAGAAACAACACACTGAACTGTCATTACAGATTAAGAAACAAAACACTGAACCTAGAGTACAGATACAGAAACAACACACTGAATTGCGAGTATAGATAAACAACACACTGAACTGTGAGTACAGACACAGTTGATGCTGAAGCAAAACACTGAACTGAGTCAACAAATAGACTGAGAGATCTGATAGAAAATCAACACACTGAATTGAGATTACAGATCGAGAAACACCTCACTGAATTGTGAGGATAGAGAAACAACACACTGAACTGTGAGTAGAGATAGACAAACATAACACTGAACTGCGAGTACAGCTAGAGAAAGAACACACCCAACTGTGAGAACAGATACAGGAACAACAGACTGAACTGGGAGTACAGATGCAGAAGCAACAAACTGAACTGTGATTACGGATAGAGAAACAACACACTAAACTGTGATTACAGATAGAGAAACAAAACACTGAACCTAGAGTTCTGATACAGAAACAACACACTGAATTGCGAGTATAGATAGAGAAACAACACACTGAACTGTGAGTACAGTCACAGAAACAACACACTGAACTGGGAGTACAGATCGAGAAACACCTCATTGAATTGCAAACACAGACAGAGAAATAACACACTGTACGGCGTGTACAGCTAGACAAAGAACACACCCAACTGTGAGAACAGATACAGAAACAATACACTGAACTGGGACTACAGATGCAGAAGCAACACACTGGACTGTGATTACGGATAGAGAAACAACACACTGAACTGTGATTACAGATTGAGAAACACCTCACTGAATTGTAAACACAGATAGCGAAACAAAACTCTATATTGCGAGTACAGAAAGAGAAACAACACACTGAACTGTGATTACAGATAGAGAAACAAAACATTGAACTGAGAGTACAGCTCGAGAAAGAACACACCAACCTGTGAGAACAGATAAAGAAACAACACTGTCTGCGAGTACAGACACAGAAACAACACACTGAACTGAGAGTACAGATAGAGAAACAACACACTGAACTGAGACTACAGATAGAGAAACAACACACTGAATTGTGATTACAGATAGAGAAACAAAACATTGAACTGAGAGTAACTACAGAGAAACAACACACTGAACTGGGAGTACAGATGCTGAAGCAAAACACTGAACTGAGTAAACAGATAGACTGAGAGATCTGATAGAAAAACAACACACTGAATTGAGATCACAGATCGAGAAACACCTCACTGAATTGTGAGGATAGAGAAACAACACACTGAACTGTGAGTAGAGATAGACAAACAAAACACCGAACTGCGAGTACAACTAGAGAAAGAACACACCCAACTGTGAGAACAGATACAGAAACAACACACTGAACTGGGAGTACAGATGCAGAAGCAACACACTGAACTGTGAGTACGGATAGAGAAACAACACACTGAACTGTCATTACAGATTAAGAAACAAAAAACTGAACCTAGAGTACAGATACAGAAACAACACACTGAATTGCGAGTATAGATAAACAACACACTGAACTGTGAGTACAGACACAGTTGATGCTGAAGCAAAACACTGAACTGTGATTACGGATAGAGAAACAACACACTGAACTGTCATTACAGATTAAGAAACAAAACACTGAACCTAGAGTACAGATACAGAAACAACACACTGAATTGCGAGTATAGATAGAGAAACAACACACTGAACGGTGAATACAGACACAGAAACAACACACTGAACTGAGAGTACAGATAGAGAAACAACACACGGAACTGAGAGTACAGATAGAGAAACAACACACTGAATTGTGATTACAGATAGAGAAACAAAACATTGAACTGAGAGTAAGTACAGAGAAACAACACACTGAACTGGGAGTACAGATGCTGAAGCAAAACACTGAACTGAGTAAACAGAGAGACTGAGAGATCTGATAGAAAAACAAGACACTGAATTGAGATGACAGATCGAGAAACACCTCATTGAATTGTGAGGATAGAGAAACAACACACTGAACTGTGAGTAGAGATAGACAAACAAAACACCGAACTGCGAGTACAACTAGAGAAAGAACACACCCAACTGTGAGAACAGAGACAGAAACAACACACTGAACTGGGAGTACAGATGCAGAAGCAACACACTGAACTGTGATTACGGATAGAGAAACAACACACTGAACTGTCATTACAGATTAAGAAACAAAAAACTGAACCTAGAGTACAGATACAGAAACAACACACTGAATTGCGAGTATAGATAAACAACACACTGAACTGTGAGTACAGACACAGTTGATGCTGAAGCAAAACACTGAACTGAGTCAACAAATAGACTGAGAGATCTGATAGAAAATCAACACACTGAATTGAGATTACAGATCGAGAAACACCTCACTGAATTGTGAGGATAGAGAAACAACACACTGAACTGTGAGTAGAGATAGACAAACATAACACTGAACTGCGAGTACAGCTAGAGAAAGAACACACCCAACTGTGAGAACAGATACAGGAACAACAGACTGAACTGGGAGTACAGATGCAGAAGCAACACACTGAACTGTGATTACGGATAGAGAAACAACACACTAAACTGTGATTACAGATAGAGAAACAAAACACTGAACCTAGAGTTCTGACACAGAAACAACACACTGAATTGCGAGTATAGATAGAGAAACAACACACTGAACTGTGAGTACAGTCACAGAAACAACACACTGAACTGGGAGTACAGATCGAGAAACACCTCATTGAATTGCAAACACAGACAGAGAAATAACACACTGTACGGCGTGAACAGCTAGAGAAAGAACACACCCAACTGTGAGAACAGATACAGAAACAATACACTGAACTGGGACTACAGATGCAGAAGCAACACACTGGACTGTGATTACGGATAGAGAAACAACACACTGAACTGTGATTACAGATTGAGAAACACCTCACTGAATTGTAAACACAGATAGCGAAACAAAACTCTATATTGCGAGTACAGAAAGAGAAACAACACACTGAACTGTGATTACAGATAGAGAAACAAAACATTGAACTGAGAGTACAGCTCGAGAAAGAACACACCAACCTGTGAGAACAGATAAAGAAACAACACTGTCTGCGAGTACAGACACAGAAACAACACACTGAACTGAGAGTACAGATAGAGAAACAACACACTGAACTGAGACTACAGATAGAGAAACAACACACTGAATTGTGATTACAGATAGAGAAACAAAACATTGAACTGAGAGTAACAACAGAGAAACAACACACTGAACTGGGAGTACAGATGCTGAAGCAAAACACTGAACTGAGTAAACAGATAGACTGAGAGATCTGATAGAAAAACAACACACTGAATTGAGATCACAGATCGAGAAACACCTCACTGAATTGTGAGGATAGAGAAACAACACACTGAACTGTGAGTAGAGATAGACAAA
Organism: Chiloscyllium punctatum; assembly: GCF_047496795.1. Classification (NCBI taxonomy): domain Eukaryota; kingdom Metazoa; phylum Chordata; class Chondrichthyes; order Orectolobiformes; family Hemiscylliidae; genus Chiloscyllium; species Chiloscyllium punctatum. Next base: position 30,413,147 of record NC_092745.1, read on the forward strand.
CAAAACACCGAACTGCGAGTACAACTAGAGAAAGAACACACCCAACTGTGAGAACAGATACAGAAACAACACACTGAACTGGGAGTACAGATGCAGAAGCAACACACTGAACTGTGAGTACGGATAGAGAAACAACACACTGAACTGTCATTACAGATTAAGAAACAAAAAACTGAACCTAGAGTACAGATACAGAAACAACACACTGAATTGCGAGTATAGATAAACAACACACTGAACTGTGAGTACAGACACAGTTGATGCTGAAGCAAAACACTGAACTGTGATTACGGATAGAGAAACAACACACTGAACTGTCATTACAGATTAAGAAACAAAACACTGAACCTAGAGTACAGATACAGAAACAACACACTGAATTGCGAGTATAGATAGAGAAACAACACACTGAACTGTGAATACAGACACAGAAACAACACACTGAACTGAGAGTACAGATAGAGAAACAACACACGGAACTGAGAGTACAGATAGAGAAACAACACACTGAATTGTGATTACAGATAGAGAAACAAAACATTGAACTGAGAGTAAGTACAGAGAAACAACACACTGAACTGGGAGTACAGATGCTGAAGCAAAACACTGAACTGAGTAAACAGATAGACTGAGAGATCTGATAGAAAAACAAGACACTGAATTGAGATGACAGATCGAGAAACACCTCATTGAATTGTGAGGATAGAGAAACAACACACTGAACTGTGAGTAGAGATAGACAAACAAAACACCGAACTGCGAGTACAACTAGAGAAAGAACACACCCAACTGTGAGAACAGATACAGAAACAACACACTGAACTGGGAGTACAGATGCAGAAGCAACACACTGAACTGTGATTACGGATAGAGAAACAACACACTGAACTGTCATTACAGATTAAGAAACAAAAAACTGAACCTCGAGTACAGATACAGAAACAACACACTGAATTGCGAGTATAGATAAACAACACACTGAACTGTGAGTACAGACACAGTTGATGCTGAAGCAAAACACTGAACTGAGTCAACAAATAGACTGAGAGATCTGATAGAAAATCAACACACTGAATTGAGATTACAGATCGAGAAACACCTCACTGAATTGTGAGGATAGAGAAACAACACACTGAACTGTGAGTAGAGATAGACAAACATAACACTGAACTGCGAGTACAGCTAGAGAAAGAACACACCCAACTGTGAGAACAGATACAGGAACAACAGACTGAACTGGGAGTACAGATGCAGAAGCAACACACTGAACTGTGATTACGGATAGAGAAACAACACACTAAACTGTGATTACAGATAGAGAAACAAAACACTGAACCTAGAGTTCTGATACAGAAACAACACACTGAATTGCGAGTATAGATAGAGAAACAACACACTGAACTGTGAGTACAGTCACAGAAACAACACACTGAACTGTGAGTACAGATCGAGAAACACCTCATTGAATTGCAAACACAGACAGAGAAATAACACACTGTACGGCGTGTACAGCTAGACAAAGAACACACCCAACTGTGAGAACAGATACAGAAACAATACACTGAACTGGGACTACAGATGCAGAAGCAACACACTGGACTGTGATTACGGATAGAGAAACAACACACTGAACTGTGATTACAGATTGAGAAACACCTCACTGAATTGTAAACACAGATAGCGAAACAAAACTCTATATTGCGAGTACAGAAAGAGAAACAACACACTGAACTGTGATTACAGATAGAGAAACAAAACATTGAACTGAGAGTACAGCTCGAGAAAGAACACACCAACCTGTGAGAACAGATAAAGAAACAACACTGTCTGCGAGTACAGACACAGAAACAACACACTGAACTGAGAGTACAGATAGAGAAACAACACACTGAACTGAGACTACAGATAGAGAAACAACACACTGAATTGTGATTACAGATAGAGAAACAAAACATTGAACTGAGAGTAACTACAGAGAAACAACACACTGAACTGGGAGTACAGATGCTGAAGCAAAACACTGAACTGAGTAAACAGATAGACTGAGAGATCTGATAGAAAAACAACACACTGAATTGAGATGACAGATCGAGAAACACCTCACTGAATTGTGAGGATAGAGAAACAACACACTGAACTGTGAGTAGAGATAGACAAACAAAACACCGAACTGCGAGTACAGCTAGAGAAAGAACACACCCAACTGTGAGAACAGATACAGGAACAACAGACTGAACTGGGAGTACAGATGCAGAAGCAACACACTGAACTGTGATTGCGGATAGAGAAACAACACACTGAACTGTGATTACAGATTGAGAAACACCTCACTGAATTGTAAACACAGATAGAGAAACAAAACTCTATATTGCGAGTACAGATAGAGAAACAACACACTGAACTGCGAGTACAGATAGAGAAACAACACACTGAACTGTGATTACAGATAGAGCAACAAAACATTGAACTGAGAGTACAGCTCGAGAAAGAACACACCAACCTGTGAGAACAGATACAGAAACAACACTGAACTGCGAGTACAGACACAGAAACAACACACTGAACTGAGAGTACAGATAGAGAAACAACACACTGAACTGAGAGTACAGATAGAGAAACAACACACTGAATTGTGATTACAGATAGAGAAACAAAACATTGAACTGAGAGTAAGTACAGAGAAACAACACACTGAATTGGGAGTACAGATGCTGAAGCAAAACACTGAACTAAGTAAACAGATAGACTGAGAGATCTAATAGAAAAACAACACACTGAATTGAGATGACAGATCGAGAAACACCTCACTGAATTGTGAGGATAGAGATACAACACACTGAACTGTGAGTAGAGATAGACAAACAAAACACCGACCTGCGAGTACAACTAGAGAAAGAACACACCCAACTGTGAGAACAGACACAGAAACAACACACTGAACTGGGAGTACAGATGCAGAAGCAACACACTGAACTGTGATTACGGATAGAGAAACAACACACTGAACTGTGATTACAGATTAAGAAACAAAACACTGAACCTAGAGTACTGATACAGAAACAACACACTGAATCGCGAGTATAGATAGAGAAACAACACCCTGAACTGTGAGTAAAGACACAGAAACAACACATTGAACTGAGTAACGATCAAGAAAAAATGCACTGAACTGTGAGTACAGATAGAGAAACAACACACTGAACTGCGTGTACAGACTGAGAAAAAACACACTGAACTGAGAGTACAGATATAGAAACAACACACTGAACTGAGACTACAGATAGAGAAACAACACACTGAATTGTGATTACAGATAGAGAAACAAAACATTGAACTGAGAGTAACTACAGAGAAACAACACACTGAACTGGGAGTACAGATGCTGAAGCAAAACACTGAACTGAGTAAACAGATAGACTGAGAGATCTGATAGAAAAACAACACACTGAATTGAGATCACAGATCGAGAAACACCTCACTGAATTGTGAGGATAGAGAAACAACACACTGAACTGTGAGTAGAGATAGACAAACAAAACACCGAACTGCGAGTACAGCTAGAGAAAGAACACACCCAACTGTGAGAACAGATACAGGAACAACAGACTGAACTGGGAGTACAGATGCAGAAGCAACACACTGAACTGTGATTGCGGATAGAGAAACAACACACTGAACTGTGATTACAGATTGAGAAACACCTCACTGAATTGTAAACACAGATAGAGAAACAAAACTCTATATTGCGAGTACAGATAGAGAAACAACACACTGAACTGCGAGTACAGATAGAGAAACAACACACTGAACTGTGATTACAGATAGAGCAACAAAACATTGAACTGAGAGTACAGCTCGAGAAAGAACACACCAACCTGTGAGAACAGATACAGAAACAACACTGAACTGCGAGTACAGACACAGAAACAACACACTGAACTGAGAGTACAGATAGAGAAACAACACACTGAACTGAGAGTACAGATAGAGAAACAACACACTGAATTGTGATTACAGATAGAGAAACAAAACATTGAACTGAGAGTAAGTACAGAGAAACAACACACTGAACTGGGAGTACAGATGCTGAAGCAAAACACTGAACTGAGTAAACAGATAGACTGAGAGATCTAATAGAAAAACAACACACTGAATTGAGATGACAGATCGAGAAACACCTCACTGAATTGTGAGGATAGAGATACAACACACTGAACTGTGAGTAGAGATAGACAAACAAAACACCGACCTGCGAGTACAACTAGAGAAAGAACACACCCAACTGTGAGAACAGACACAGAAACAACACACTGAACTGGGAGTACAGATGCAGAAGCAACACACTGAACTGTGATTACGGATAGAGAAACAACACACTGAACTGTGATTACAGATTAAGAAACAAAACACTGAACCTAGAGTACTGATACAGAAACAACACACTGAATCGCGAGTATAGATAGAGAAACAACACCCTGAACTGTGAGTACAGACACAGAAACAACACATTGAACTGAGTAACGATCAAGAAAAAATGCACTGAACTGTGAGTACAGATAGAGAAACAACACACTCAACTGCGTGTACAGACTGAGAAAAAACACACTGAACTGTGTGTACAGACGGAGAAACAAATCACTGAACTGAGAGTACAGACAGAGAAACAACACACTTAATTGCGAGTACAGGTAGAGAAACAACAAACTGAACTGACAGTAATGAGACAGAACTAAGACATTGAACTGTGAGTATAGATAGAGAAACAACACACTGAACTGTGATTACAGATAGAGAAACACAACATTGAATTGAGAGTACAGCTCGAGAAAGAAAACACCAACCTGTGTGAACAGATACAGAAACAACACACTGAACTGCGAATACAGACACAGAAACAACACACTGAACTGAGAGGAACGATCATGAAACAATGCACTGATCTGTGAGTACAGATAGAGAAACAAAACACTGAACTGCGAGTACAGACTGAGAAATAATACACTGAACTGTGAGTACAGACAGAGAAACAACACACTGAACTGAGAGTAACGATCATGAAACAATGCACTGAACTGCGAGTACAGATAGAGAAACAACACACTGAACTGCGAGTACAGCTAGAGAAAGAACACACCCAACTGTGAGAACAGATACAGAAACAACAGACTGAACTGGGAGTCCAGATGCAGAAGCAACACACTGGACTGTGATTACGGATAGAGAAACAACACACTGAACTGTGATTACAGATTGAGAAACACCTCACTGAATTGTAAACACAGATAGAGAAACAAAACTCTATATTGCGAGTATAGATAGAGAAACAACACACTGAACTGCGAGTACAGATCGAGAAACAACACACTGAACTGTGATTACAGATAGAGAAACAAAACATTGAACTGAGAGTACAGCTCGAGAAAGAACACACCAACCTGTGAGAACAGATACAGAAACAACACTGAACTGCGAGTACAGACACAGAAACAACACACTGAACTGAGAGTACAGATAGAGAAACAACACACGGAACTGAGAGTACAGATAGAGAAACAACACACTGAATTGTGATTACAGATAGAGAAACAAAACATTGAACTGAGAGTAAGTACAGAGAAACAACACACTGAACTGGGAGTACAGATGCTGAAGCAAAACACTGAACTGAGTAAACAGATAGACTGAGAGATCTGATAGAAAAACAACACACTGAATTGAGATGACAGATCGAGAAACACCTCACTGAATTGTGAGGATAGAGAAACAACACACTGAACTGTGAGTAGAGATAGACAAACAAAACACCGAACTGCGAGTACAACTAGAGAAAGAACACACCCAACTGTGAGAACAGATACAGAAACAACACACTGAACTGGGAGTACAGATGCAGAAGCAACACACTGAACTGTGATTACGGATAGAGAAACAACACACTGAACTGTCATTACAGATTAAGAAACAAAAAACTGAACCTAGAGTACAGATACAGAAACAACACACTGAATTGCGAGTATAGATAAACAACACACTGAACTGTGAGTACAGACACAGTTGATGCTGAAGCAAAACACTGAACTGTGATTACAGATAGAGAAACAACACACTGAACTGTCATTACAGATTAAGAAACAAAACACTGAACCTAGAGTACAGATACAGAAACAACACACTGAATTGCGAGTATAGATAAACAACACACTGAACTGTGAGTACAGACACAGTTGATGCTGAAGCAAAACACTGAACTGAGTCAACAAATAGACTGAGAGATCTGATAGAAAATCAACACACTGAATTGAGATTACAGATCGAGAAACACCTCACTGAATTGTGAGGATAGAGAAACAACACACTGAACTGTGAGTAGAGATAGACAAACAAAACACCGAACTGCGAGTACAGCTAGAGAAAGAACACACCCAACTGTGAGAACAGATACAGGAACAACAGACTGAACTGGGAGTACAGATGCAGAAGCAACACACTGAACTGTGATTACGGATAGAGAAACATTACACTGAACTGTGATTACAGATAGAGAAACAAAACACTGAACCTAGAGTTCTGATACAGAAACAACACACTGAATTGCGAGTATAGATAGAGAAACAACACACTGAACTGTGAGTACAGTCACAGAAACAACACACTGAACTGGGAGTACAGATCGAGAAACACCTCATTGAATTGCAAACACAGACAGAGAAATAACACACTGTACGGCGTGTACAGCTAGAGAAAGAACACACCCAACTGTGAGAACAGATACAGAAACAATACACTGAACTGGGACTACAGATGCAGAAGCAACACACTGGACTGTGATTACGGATAGAGAAACAACACACTGAACTGTGATTACAGATTGAGAAACACCTCACTGAATTGTAAACAGAGATAGAGAAACAAATCTCTATATTGCGAGTACAGATAGAGAAACAACACACTGAACTGTGATTACAGATAGAGAAACAAAACATTGAACTGAGAGTACAGCTCGAGAAAGAACACACCAACCTGTGAGAACAGATACAGAAACAACACTGACTGCGAGTACAGACACAGAAACAACACACTGAACTGAGAGTACAGATAGAGAAACAACACACTGAACTGAGAGTACAGATAGAGAAACAACACACTGAATTGTGATTACAGATAGAGAAACAAAACATTGAACTGAGAGTAACTACAGAGAAACAACACACTGAACTGGGAGTACATATGCTGAAGCAAAACACTGAACTGAGTAAACAGATAGACTGAGAGATCTGATAGAAAAACAACACACTGAATTGAGATGACAGATCGAGAAACACCTCACTGAATTGTGAGGATAGAGAAACAACACACTGAACTGTGAGTAGAGATAGACAAACAAAACACCGAACTGCGAGTACAGCTAGAGAAAGAACACACCCAACTTTGAGAACAGATACAGGAACAACAGACTGAACTGGGAGTCCAGATGCAGAAGCAACACACTGAACTGTGATTGCGGATAGAGAAACAACAGACTGAACTGTGATTACACATAGAGAAACAAAACACTGAACCTAGAGTACAGAAACAGAAACAACACACTGAATTGCGAGTATAGATAGAGAAACAACACACTGAACTGTGAGTACAGACACAGAAACAACACACTGAACTGACAGTACAGATCGAGAAACACCTCACTGAATTGCAAACACAGGTAGAGAAATAAAACACTGTACTGCGAGTACAGATAGAGAAACAACACACTGAACTGCGAGTACAGCTAGAGAAAGAACACACCCAACTGTGAGAACAGATACAGAAACAACAGACTGAACTGGGAGTACAGATACAGAAGCAACACACTGAATGTGATTACGCATAGAGAAACAACACACTGAACTGTGATTACAGATTGAGAAACAAAGCACTGAACCTACAGTACTGATACAGAAACAACACACTGAATTGCGAGTATAGATAGAGAAACAACACACTGAACTGTGATTACAGATAGAGAAACAAAACATTGAACTGAGAGTACAGCTCGAGAAAGAACACACCAACCTGTGAGAACAGATACAGAAACAACACTGACTGCGAGTACAGACACAGAAACAACACACTGAACTGAGAGTACAGATAGAGAAACAACACACTGAACTGAGAGTACAGATAGAGAAACAACACACTGAATTGTGATTACAGATAGAGAAACAAAACATTGAACTGAGAGTAACTACAGAGAAACAACACACTGAACTGGGAGTACAGATGCTGAAGCAAAACACTGAACTGAGTAAACAGATAGACTGAGAGATCTGATAGAAAAACAACACACTGAATTGAGATGACAGATCGAGAAACACCTCACTGAATTGTGAGGATAGAGAAACAACACACTGAACTGTGAGTAGAGATAGACAAACAAAACACCGAACTGCGAGTACAGCTAGAGAAAGAACACACCCAACTTTGAGAACAGATACAGGAACAACAGACTGAACTGGGAGTCCAGATGCAGAAGCAACACACTGAACTGTGATTGCGGATAGAGAAACAACAGACTGAACTGTGATTACACATAGAGAAACAAAACACTGAACCTAGAGTACAGAAACAGAAACAACACACTGAATTGCGAGTATAGATAGAGAAACAACACACTGAACTGTGAGTACAGACACAGAAACAACACACTGAACTGACAGTACAGATCGAGAAACACCTCACTGAATTGCAAACACAGGTAGAGAAATAAAACACTGTACTGCGAGTACAGATAGAGAAACAACACACTGAACTGCGAGTACAGCTAGAGAAAGAACACACCCAACTGTGAGAACAGATACAGAAACAACAGACTGAACTGGGAGTACAGATACAGAAGCAACACACTGAATGTGATTACGCATAGAGAAACAACACACTGAACTGTGATTACAGATTGAGAAACAAAGCACTGAACCTACAGTACTGATACAGAAACAACACACTGAATTGCGAGTATAGATAGAGAAACAACACACTGAACTGTGAGTGCAGACACAGAAACAACACACTGAACTGACAGTACAGATCGAGAAACACCTCACTAAATTGCAAACACAGACAGACAAACAAAACACCGAACTGCGAGTACAACAAGAGAAAGAACACACCCAACTGTGAGAACAGATACAGAAACAACACACTGAACTGGGAGTACAGATGCAGAAGCAACACACTGAACTGCGATTACGGATAGAGAAACAACACACTGAACTGTGATTACAGATTGAGAAACAAAACACTGAACCTCGAGTCCTGATACAGAAACAACACACTGAATTGAGAGTATAGATAGAGAAACAACACACTGAACTGTGAGTACAGACACAGAAACAGCACACTGAACTGAGAGTGCAGATCGAGAAACACCTCACTGAATTGCAAACACAGATAGAGAAACAAAACACTGTATTGGGACTACAGATAGAGAAACAACACACTGAACTGCGTGTACAGACACAGAAACAACACACTGAACTGACAGTACAGATCGAGAAACACCTCACTGAATTGCAAACACAGACAGAGAAACAACACACTGTACTGCGTGTATAGCAAGAGAAAGAACACACCCAACTGTGAGAACAGATACAGAAACAATACACTGAACTGGGAGTACAGATGCAGAAGCAAAACACTGAACTGCGATTACGGATAGAGAAACAAAACACTTAACTGTGATTACAGATTGAGAAACAAAACACTGAACCTAGAGTCCTGATACAGAAACAACACACTGAATTGAGAGTTTAGATAGAGAAACAACACACTGAACTGTGAATACAGACAAAGAAACAAAACACTGAACTGAGAGTACAGACAGAGAAACAACACACTGAACTGAGAGTAACGATCATGAAACAATGCACTGAACTGCGAGTACAGATAGAGAAACAACACACTGAACTGCGAGTACAGACTGAGAAATAATACACTGAACTGTGAGTACAGACAGAGAAACAACACACTGAACTGAGAGTAACGATCATGAAACAATGCACTGAACTGCGAGTACAGATAGAGAAACAACACACTGAACTGCGAGTAAAGCTAGAGAAAGAACACACCCAACTGTGAGAACAGATACAGAAACAACAGACTGAACTGGGAGTACAGATGCAGAAGCAACACACTGGACTGTGATTACGGATAGAGAAACAACACACTGAACTGTGATTACAGATTGAGAAACACCTCACTGAATTGTAAACACAGATTGAGAAACAAAACTCTACATTGCGAGTATAGATAGAGAAACAACACACTGAACTGCGAGTACAGATAGAGAAACAACACACTGAACTGTGATTACAGATAGAGAAACATAACATTGAACTGAGAGTACAGCTCGAGAAAGAACACACCAACCTGTGAGAACGGATACAGAAACAACACTGAACTGCGAGTACAGACACAGAAACAACACAATGAACTGAGAGTACAGATAGAGAAACAACACACTGAATTGTGATTACAGATAGAGGAACAAAACATTGAACTGAGAGTAAGTACAGAGAAACAACACACTGATCTGGGAGTACAGATGCTGAAGCAAAACACTGAACTGAGTAAACAGATAGACTGAGAGATCTGATAGAAAAACAACACACTGAATTGAGATGACAGATCGAGAAACACCTCACTGAATTGTGAGGATAGAGAAACAACACACTGAACTGTGAGTAGAGATAGACAAACAAAACACCGAACTGCGAGAACAACTAGAGAAAGAACACACCCAACTGTGATAACAGATACAGAAACAACTCACTGAACTGGGAGTACAGATGCAGAAGGAACACACTGAACTGTGATTACGGATAGAGAAACAACACACTGAACTGTCATTACAGATTAAGAAACAAAACACTGAACCTAGAGTACTGATACAGAAACAACACACTGACTTGCGAGTATAGATAGAGAAACAACACACTGAACAGTGAGTACAGACACAGTTGATGCTGAAGAAAAACACTGAACTGAGTAAACAAATAGACTGAGAGATCTGATAGACAATCAACACACTGAATTGAGATTACAGATCGAGAAACACCTCACTGAATTGTGAGGATAGAGAAACAACACACTGAACTGTGAGTAGAGATAGACAAACAAAACACCGAACTGCGAGTACAACTAGAGAAAGAACACACCCAACTGTGAGAACAGATACAGAAACAACAGACTGAACTGGGAGTACAGATACAGAAGCAACACACTGAATGTGATTACGCATAGAGAAACAACACACTGAACTGTGATTACAGATTGAGAAACAAAACACTGAACCTACAGTACTGATACAGAAACAACACACTGAATTGCGAGTATAGATAGAGAAACAACACACTGAACTGTGAGTACAGACACAGAAACAACACACTGAACTGACAGTACAGATCGAGAAACACCTCACTAAATTGCAAACACAGACAGACAAACAAAACACCGAACTGCGAGTACAACAAGAGAAAGAACACACCCAACTGTGAGAACAGATACAGAAACAACACACTGAACTGGGAGTACAGATGCAGAAGCAACACACTGAACTGCGATTACGGATAGAGAAACAACACACTGAACTGTGATTACAGATTGAGAAACAAAACACTGAACCTCGAGTCCTGATACAGAAACAACACACTGAATTGAGAGTATAGATAGAAAAACAACACACTGAACTGTGAGTACAGACACAGAAACAGCACACTGAACTGAGAGTACAGATCGAGAAACACCTCATTGAATTGCAAACACAGACAGAGAAACTACACACTGTACTGCGTGTACAGCTAGAGAAAGAACACCCAACTGTGAGAACAGATACAGAAAAAATACACTGAACTGGGAGTACAGATGCAGAAGCAACAGACTGGACTGTGATTACGGATAGAGAAACAACACACTGAACTGTGATTACAGATTGAGAAACACCTCACTGAATTGTAAACACAGATAGAGAAACAAAACTCTATATTGCGAGTACAGATAGAGAAACAACAGACTGAACTGGGAGTACAGATGCAGAAGCAACACACTGAACTGTGATTGCGGATAGAGAAACAACACACTGAACTGTGATTACAGATAGAGAAACAAAACACTGAACCTAGAGTACTGATCCAGAAACAACACACTGAATTGCGAGTATAGATAGAGAAACAACACACTGAACTGTGAGTACAGACACAGACACAACACACTGAACTGAGAGTACAGATCGAGAAACACCTCACTGAATTGCAAACACAGGTAGAGAAACAAAAAACTGTACTGCGAGTACAGATAGAGAAACAACACACTGAACTGCGAGTACAGACACAGAAACAACACACTGAACTGACAGGACAGATCGAGAAACACCTCACTGAATTGCAAACACAGACAGAGAAACAACACACTGTCCTCCGTGTACAGCTAGAGAAAGAACGCACCCAACTGTGAGAACAGATACAGAAACAATACACTGAACTGGGAGTACAGATGCAGAAGCAACACACTGAACTGCGATTACGGATAGAGAAACAACACACTGAACTGTGATTACAGATTGAGAAACAAAACACTGAACTTAGAGTCCTGATACAGAAACAACACACTGAATTGAGAGTATAGATAGAGAAACAACACACTGAACTGTGAGTACAGACACAGAAACAACACACTGAACTGAGAGTACAGATCGAGAAACACCTCACTGAATTGCAAACACAGATAGAGAAACAAAACACTGTATTGCGAGTACAGATAGAGAAACAACACACTGAACTGCGTGTACAGACACAGAAACAACACACTGAACTGACAGTACAGATCGAGAAACACCTCACTGAATTGCAAACACAGACAGAGAAACAACACACTGTACTGCGTGTACAGCTAGAGAAAGAACACACCCAACTGTGAGAACAGATACAGAAACAATACACTGAACTGGGAGTACAGATGCAGAAGCAACACACTGAACTGCGATTACGGATAGAGAAACACCACACTGAACTGTGATTACAGATTGAGAAACAAAACACTGAACCTAGAGTCCTGATACAGAAACAACACACTGAATTGAGAGTATAGATAGAGAAACAACACACTGAACTGTGAATAAAGACACAGAAACAACACACTGAACTGAGAGTACAGACAGAGAAACAACACACTGAACTGAGAGTAACGATCATGAAACAATGCACTGATCTGTCAGTACAGATAGAGAAACAAAACACTGAACTGCGAGTACAGACTGAGAAATAATACCCTGAACTGTGAGTACAGACAGAGAAACAACACACTGAACTGAGAGTAACGATCATGAAACAATGCACTGAACTGCGAGTACAGATAGAGAAACAACACACTGAACTGCGAGTACAGCTAGAGAAAGAACACACCCAACTGTGAGAACAGATACAGAAACAACAGACTGAACTGGGAGTACAGATGCAGAAGCAACACACTGGACTGTGATTACGGATAGAGAAACAACACACTGAACTGTGATTACAGATTGAGAAACACCTCACTGAATTGTAAACACAGATAGAGAAACAAAACTCTATATTGCGAGTACAGATAGAGAAACAACACACTGAACTGCGAGTACAGATAGAGAAACAACACACTGAACTGTGATTACACATAGAGAAACAAAACACTGAACCTAGAGTACTGACACAGAAACAACACACTGAATTGCGAGTATAGATAGAGAAACAACACACTGAACTGTGAGTACAGACACAGAAACAACACACTGAACTGAGAGTACAGATCGAGAAACACCTCACTGAATTGCAAACACAGGTAGAGAAACAAAACACTGTACTGCGAGTACAGATAGAGTACAACACACTGAACTGCGAGTACAGCTAGAGAAAGAACACACCCAACTGTGAGAACAGATACAGAAACAACAGACTGAACTGGGAGTACAGATGCAGAAGCAACACACTGAATGTGATTACGCATAGAGAAACAACACACTGAACTGTGATTACAGATTGAGAAACAAAACACTGAACCTAGAGTACTGATACAGAAACAACACACTGAATTGCGAGTATAGATAGCGAAACAACACATTGAACTGTGAGTACAGACACAGAAACAACACACTGAACTGACAGGACAGATCGAGAAACACCTCACTGAATTGCAAACACAGACAGAGAAACAACACACTGTATTGCGAGTACAGATAGAGAAACAACACACTGAACTGCGTGTACAGACACAGAAACAACACACTGAACTGACAGTACAGATCGAGAAACACCTCACTGAATTGCAAACACAGACAGAGAAACAACACACTGTACTGCGTGTACAGCTAGAGAAAGAACACACCCAACTGTGAGAACAGATACAGAAACAATACACTGAACTGGGAGTACAGATGCAGAAGCAACACACTGAACTGCGATTACGGATAGAGAAACAACACACTGAACTGTGATTACAGATTGAGAAACAAAACACTGAACCTAGAGTCCTGATACAGAAACAACACACTGAATTGAGAGTATAGATAGAGAAACAACACACTGAACTGTGAGTACAGACACAGAAACAACACACTGAACTGACAGTACAGATCGAGAAACACCTCACTGAACTGAGAGTAACGATCATGAAACAATGCACTGATCTGTCAGTACAGATACAGAAACAAAACACTGAACTGCGAGTACAGACTGAGAAATAATACCCTGAACTGTGAGTACAGACAGAGAAACAACACACTGAACTGAGAGTAATGATCATGAAACAATGCACTGAACTGCGAGTACAGATAGAGAAAAAACACACTGAACTGCGAGTACAGCTAGAGAAAGAACACACCCAACTGTGAGAACAGATACAGAAACAACAGACTGGAACTGGAAGTACAGATGCAGAAGCAACACACTGGACTGTGATTACGGATTGAGAAACACCTCACTGAATTGTAAACACAGATAGAGAAACAAAACTCTATATTGCGAGTACAGATAGAGAAACAACACACTGAACTGCGAGTACAGATAGAGAAACAACTCACTGAACTGGGATTACAGATAGAGAAACAAAACATTGAACTGAGAGTACAGCTCGAGAAAGAACACACCAACCTGTGAGAACAGATACAGAAACAACACTGAACTGCGAGTACAGACACAGAAACAACACACTGAACTGAGAGTACAGATAGAGAAACAACACACTGAACTGAGAGTACAGACAGAGAAACAACACACTGATTTGTGATTACAGATCGAGAAACAAAACTTTGAACTGAGAGTAAGTACAGAGAAACAACACACTGAACTGGGAGTACAGATGCTGAAGCAAAATACTGAACTGAGTAAACAGATAGACTGAGAGATCTGATAGAAAAACAACACACTGAATTGAGATGACAGATCGAGAAACACCTCACTGAATTGTGAGGATAGAGAAACAACACACTGAACTGTGCGTAGAGATAGACAAACAAAACACCGAACTGCGAGTACAACTAGAGAAAGAACACACCCAACTGTGAGAACAGATACAGAAACAACACACTGAACTGGGAGTACAGATGCAGAAGCAACACACTGAACTGTGATTACGAATAGAGAAACAACACACTGATCTGTCATTACAGATTAAGAAACAAAACACTGAACCTAGAGTACTGATACAGAAACAACACACTGAATTGCGAGTATAAATAGAGAAACAACACACTGAACTGTGAGAACAGACATAGTTGATGCTGAAGCAAAACACTGAACTGAGTAAACAGATAGACTGAGAGGTCTGATAGAAAAACAACACACTGAATTGAGATTACAGATCGAGAAACACCTCACAGAATTGTGAGGATAGAGAAACAACACACTGAACTGTTAGTAGAGATAGACAAACAAAACACCGAACTGCGAGTACAGCTAGAGAAAGAACACACCCAACTGTGAGAACAGATACAGGAACAACAGACTGAACTGGGAGTACAGATGCAGAAGCAACACACTGAACTGTGATTACGGATAGAGAAACAACACACTGAACAGTGATTACAGATTGAGAAACAAAACTCTGAACCTAGAGTCCTGATACAGAAACAACACACTGAATTGAGAGTATAGATAGAGAAACAACACACTGAACAGTGAATACAGACACAGAAACAACACACTGAACTGAGAGTACAGACAGAGAAACAACACACTGAACTGAGAGGAACGATCATGAAACAATGCACTGATCTGTGAGTACAGATAGACAAACAAAACACTGAACTGCGAGTACAGACTGAGAAATAATACACTGAACTGTGAGTACAGACAGAGAAACAACACACTGAACTGCGAGTACAGCTAGAGAAAGAACACACCCAACTGTGAGAAGAGATACAGAAACAACAGACTGAACTGGGAGTACAGATGCAGAAGCAACACACTGGACTGTGATTACGGATAGAGAAACAATACACTGAACTGTGATTACAGATTGAGAAACACCTCACTGAATTGTAAACACAGATAGAGAAACAAAACTCTATATTGCGAGTACAGATAGAGAAACAACACACTGAACTGCGAGTACAGATAGAGAAACAACACACTGAACTGTGATTACAGATGGAGAAACAAAACATTGAACTGAGAGTACAGCTCGAGAAAGAACACACCAACCTGTGAGAACAGATACAGAAACAACACTGAACTGCGAGTACAGACACAGAAACAACACACTGAACTGAGAGTACAGATAGAGAAACAACACACTGAACTGAGAGTACAGATAGAGAAACAACACACTGAATTGTGATTACAGATAGAGAAACAAAACATTGAACTGAGAGTAACTACAGAGAAACAACACATTGAACTGGGAGTACAGATGCTGAAGCTAAACACTGAACTGAGTAAACAGATAGACTGAGAGATCTGATAGATAAACAACACACTGAATTGAGATTACAGATCGAGAAACACCTCACTGAATTGTGAGGATAGAGAAACAACACACTGAACTGTGAGTAGAGATAGACAAACAAAACACCGAACTGCGAGTACAGCTAGAGAAAGAACACACCCAACTGTGAAACAGATACAGAAACAACACACTGAACTTGGAGTACAGATGCAGAAGCAACACACTGAACTGTGATTACGGATAGAGAAACAACACACTGAACTGTCATTACAGATTAAGAAACAAAACACTGAACCTAGAGTACTGATACAGAAACAACACACTGAATTGCGAGTATAGATAGAGAAACAACACACTGAACTGTGAGTACAGACATAGTTGATGCTGAAGCAAAACACTGAACTGAGTAAACAGATAGACTGAGAGATCTGATAGAAAATCAACACACTGAATTGAGATTACAGATCGAGAAACACCTCACTGAATTGTGAGGATAGAGAAACAACACACTGAACTGTGAGTAGAGATAGACAAACAAAACACCGAACTGCGAGTACAGCTAGAGAAAGAACACACACAACTGTGAGAACAGATACAGGAACAACAGACTGAACTGGGAGTACAGATGCAGAAGCAACACACTGAACTGTGATTACAGATTGAGAAACACCTCACTGAATTGTAAACACAGATAGAGAAACAAAACTCTATATTGCGAGTACAGATAGAGAAACAACAGACTGAACTGGGAGTACAGATGCAGAAGCAACACATTGAACTGTGATTGCGGATAGAGAAACAACACACTGAACTGTGATTACACATAGAGAAACAAAACACTGAACCTAGAGTACTGACACAGAAACAACACACTGAATTGCGAGTATAGATAGAGAAACAACACACTGAACTGTGAGTACAGACACAGAAACAACACACTGAACTGAGAGTACAGATCGAGAAACACCTCACTGAATTGCAAACACAGGTAGAGAAACAAAACACTGTACTGCGAGTACAGATAGAGAAACAACACACTGAACTGCGAGTACAGCTAGAGAAAGAACACACCCAACTGTGAGAACAGATACAGAAACAACAGACTGAACTGGGAGTACAGATGCAGAAGCAACACACTGAATGTGATTACGCATAGAGAAACAACACACTGAACTGTGATTACAGATTGAGAAACAAAACACTGAACCTAGAGTACTGATACAGAAACAACACACTGAATTGCGAGTATAGATAGAGAAACAACACACTGAACTGTGAGTACAGACACAGAAACAACACACTGAACTGACAGGACAGATCGAGAAACACCTCACTGAATTGCGAACACAGACAGAGAAACAACACACTGTCCTCCGTGTACAGCTAGAGAAAGAACACACCCAACAGTGAGAACAGATACAGAAACAATACACTGAACTGGGAGTACAGATGCAGAAGCAACACACTGAACTGCGATTACGGATAGAGAAACAACACACTGAACTGTGATTAAAGATTGAGAAACAAAACACGGAACCTAGAGTCCTGATTCAGAAACAACACACTGAATTGAGAGTATAGATAGAGAAACAACACACTGAACTGTGAGTACAGACACAGAAACAACACACTGAACTGAGAGAACAGATCGAGAAACACCTCACTGAATTGCAAACACAGATAGAGAAACAAAACACTGTATTCCGAGTACAGATAGAGAAACAACACACTGAACTGCGTGTACAGACACAGAAACAACACACTGAACTGAGAGTACAGATCGAGAAACACCTCACTGAATTGCAAACACAGATAGAGAAACAAAACACTGTATTGCGAGTACAGATAGAGAAACAACACACTTAACTGCGTGTACAGACACAGAAACAACACACTGAACTGACAGTACATATCGAGAAACACCTCACTGAATTGCAAACACAGACAGAGAAACAACACACTGTACTGCGTGTACAGCTGGAGAAAGAACACACCCAACTGTGAGAACAGATACAGAAACAATACACTGAACTGGGAGTACAGATGCAGAAGCAACACACTGAACTGCGATTACGGATAGAGAAACAACACACTGAACTGTGATTACAGATTGAGAAACAAAACACTGAACCTAGAGTCCTGATACAGAAACAACACACTGAATTGAGAGTATAGATAGAGAAACAACACACTGAACTGTGAATAAAGACACAGAAACAACACACTGAACTGAGAGTACAGACAGAGAAACAACACACTGAACTGAGAGTAACGATCATGAAACAATGCACTGATCTGTCAGTACAGATAGAGAAACAAAACACTGAACTGCGAGTACAGACTGAGAAATAATACACTGAACTGTGAGTACAGACAGAGAAACAACACACTGAACTGAGAGTAACGATCATGAAACAATGCACTGAACTGCGAGTACAGATAGAGAAACAACACACTGAACTGCGAGTACAGCTAGAGAAAGAACACACCCAACTGTGAGAAGAGATACAGAAACAACAGACTGAACTGGGAGTACAGATGCAGAAGCAACACACTGGACTGTGATTACAGATTGAGAAACACCTCACTGAATTGAAAACACAGATAGAGAAAGAAAACTCTATATTGCGAGTACACATAGAGAAACAACACACTGAACTGCGAGTACAGATAGAGAAACAACACACTGAATTGTGATTACAGATAGAGAAACAAAACATTGAACTGAGAGTAAGTACAGAGAAACAACACATTGAACTGGGAGTACAGATGCTGAAGCTAAACACTGAACTGAGTAAACAGATAGACTGAGAGATCTGATAGATAAACAACACACTGAATTGAGATTACAGATCGAGAAACACCTCACTGAATTGTGAGGATAGAGAAACAACACACTGAACTGTGAGTAGAGATAGACAAACAAAACACCAAACTGCGAGTACAGCTAGAGAAAGAACACACCCAACTGTGAGAACAGATACAGAAACAACACACTGAACTGGGAGTACAGATGCAGAAGCAACACACTGAACTGTGATTACGGATAGAGAAACAACACACTGAACTGTCATTACAGATTAAGAAACAAAACACTGAACCTAGAGTACTGATACAGAAACAACACACTGAATTGCGAGTATAGATAGAGAAACAACACACTGAACTGTGAGTACAGACATAGTTGATGCTGAAGCAAAACACTGAACTGAGTAAACAGATAGACTGAGAGATCTGATAGAAAATCAACACACTGAATTGAGATTACAGATCGAGAAACACCTCACTGAATTGTGAGGATAGAGAAAAAACACACTGAACTGTGAGTAGAGATAGACAAACAAAACACCGAACTGCGAGTACAGCTAGAGAAAGAACACACCCAACTGTGAGAACAGATACAGGAACAACAGACTGAACTGGAAGTACAGATGCAGAAGCAACACACTGAACTGTGATTACAGATTGAGAAACACCTCACTGAATTGTAAACACAGATAGAGAAACAAAACTCTATATTGCGAGTACAGATAGAGAAACAACAGACTGAACTGGGAGTACAGATGCAGAAGCAACACACTGAACTGTGATTGCGGATAGAGAAACAACACACTGAACTGTGATTACACATAGAGAAACAAAACACTGAACCTAGAGTACTGATACAGAAACAACATACTGAATTGCGAGTATAGATAGAGAAACAACACACTGAACTGTGAGTACAGACACAGAAACAAGACACTGAACTGAGAGTACAGATCGAGAAACACCTCACTGAATTACAAACACAGGTAGAGAAACAAAAGACTGTACTGCGAGTACAGATAGAGAAACAACACACTGAACTGCGAGTACAGCTAGAGAAAGAACACACCCAACTGTGAGAACAGATACAGAAACAACAGACTGAACAGGGAATACAGATGCAGAAGCAACACACTGAATGTGATTACGCATAGAGAAACAACACACTGAACCTAGAGTACTGATACAGAAACAACACACTGAATTGCGAGTATAGATAGAGAAACAACACACTGAACTGTGAGTACAGACACAGAAACAACACACTGAACTGACAGGACAGATCGAGAAACACCTCACTGAATTGCAAACACAAACAGAGAAACAACACACTGTCCTCCGTGTACAGCTAGAGAAAGAACACACCCAACTGTGAGAACAGATACAGAAACAATACACTGAACTGGGAGTACAGATGCAGAAGCAACACACTGAACTGCGATTACGGATAGAGAAACAACACACTGAACTGTGATTACAGATTGAGAAACAAAACACTGAACCTAGAGTCCTGATACAGAAACAACACACTGAATTGAGAGTATAGATAGAGAAACAACACACTGAACTGTGAGTACAGACACAGAAACAACACACTGATCTGTGAGTACAGATCGAGAAACACCTCACTGAATTGCAAACACAGATAGAGAAACAAAACACTGTATTGCGAGTACAGATAGAGAAACAACACACTGAACTGCGAGTACAGCTAGAGAAAGAACACACCCAACTGTGAGAACAGATACAGAAACAACAGACTGAACTGGGAGTACAGATGCGGAAGCAACACACTGGACTGTGACTACGGATAGAGAAACAACACTCTGAACTGTGATTACAGATTGAGAAACACCTCACTGAATTGTAAACACAGATAGAGAAACAAAACTCTATATTGCGAGTACAGATAGAGAAACAACACACTGAACTGCGAGTACAGATAGAGAAACAACACACTGAACTGTGATTACAGATAGAGAAACAAAACATTGAACTGAGAGTACAGCTCGAGAAAGAACACACCAACCTGTGAGAACAGAAACAGAAACAACACTGAACTGCGAGTACAGACACAGAAACAACACACTGAACTGAGAGTACAGATAGAGAAACAACACACTGAATTGAGAGTATAGATAGAGAAACAACACATTGAACTGTGAGTGCAGACACAGAAACAACACACTGAACTGAGAGTACAGATAGAGAAACAACACACTGAACTGAGAGTACAGATAGAGAAACAACACACTGAATTGTGATTACAGACAGAGAAACAAAACATTGAACTGAGAGTACAGACAGAGAAACAGCACACTGAACTGTGTGTACAGACAGAGAAACAACACACTGAACTGAGAGTACAGACAGAGAAACAACACACTGAATTGCGAGTACAGATAGAGAAACAACAAACTGAACTGACAGTAATGAGAGAGAACTAACACATTGAACTGTGAGTACAGATAGAGAAACAACACACTGAACATTGATTACAGACAGAGAAACAAAACATTGAATTGAGAGTACAGCTCGAGAAAGACAACACCAACCTGTGTGAACAGATACAGAAACAACACACTGAACTGCGAGTACAGACACAGAAACAACACACTGAACTGAGAGTACAGATAGAGAAACAACACACTGAATTGTGTTAACAGATAGAGAAACAAAACATTGAACTGTGAATAAGTACAGAGAAACAACATACTGAACTGGGAGTACAGATTCTGAAGCAAAACACTGAACTGAGTAAACAGATAGACTGACAGATCTGATAGAAAAACAACACACTGAATTGAGATTACAGATCGAGAAACACCTCACTGAATTGTGAGGATAGAGAAACAATACACTGAACTGTGAGTAGAGATAGACAAACAAAACACCGAACTGCGAGTACAGCTAGAGAAAGAACACACCCAACTGTGAGAACAGATACAGGAACAACAGACTGAACTGGGAGTACAGATGCAGAAGCAACACACTGAACTGTGATTGCGGATAGAGAAACAACACACTGAACTGTGATTACAGATAGAGAAACAAAACACTGAACCTAGAGTACTGATACAGAAACAACATACTGAATTGCGAGTATAGATAGAGAAACAACACACTGAACTGTGAGAACAGACACAGAAACAACACACTGAACTGAGAGTACATATCGAGAAACACCTCACTGAATTGCAAACACAGGTAGAGAAACAAAACACTGTACTGCGAGTACAGATAGAGAAACAACACACTGAACTGCGAGTACAGCTAGAGAAAGAACACACCCAACTGTGAGAACAGATACAGAAACAACAGACTGAACTGGGAGTACAGATGCAGAAGCAACACACTGAACTGTGATTGCGGATAGAGAAACAACACGCTGAACTGTGATTACAGATTGAGAAACAAAGCACTCAACCTAGAGTACTGATACAGAAACAACACACTGAATTGCGAGTATAGATAGAGAAACAACACACTGAACTGTGAGTACAGACACAGAAACAACACACTGAACTGAGAGTACAGATCGAGAAACACCTCACTGAATTGCAAACACAGACAGAGAAACAACGCACTGTACTGCATGTACAGCTAGAGAAAAAACACACCCAACTGTGAGAACAGATACAGAAACAATGCACTGAACTGGGAGTACAGATGCAGAAGCAACACACTGCACTGTGATTACGGATAGAGAAACAACACACTGAACTGTGATTACAGATTGAGAAACAAAACACTGAACCTAGAGTCCTGATACTGAAACAACACACTGAATTGAGAGTATAGATAGAGAAACAACACGCTGAATTGAGATTACAGATCGAGAAACACCTCACTGAATTGTGAGGATAGAGAAAAAACACACTGAACTGTGAGTAGAGATAGACAAACAAAACACCGAACTGTGAGTACAGCTAGAGAAAGAACACACCCAACTGAGAGGACAGACAGAGAAACAACACATTGAACTGAGAGTAACGATCAAGAAACAATGCACTGAACTGTGAGTACAGATAGAGAAACAACACACTGAACTGCGAGTAAAGACTGAGAAACAACACACTGAACTGTGTGTACAGACAGAGAAACAACACACTGAACTGAGAGTACAGACAGAGAAACAACACACTGAACTACGAGTACAGATAGAGAAACAACACACTGAACTGACAGTAATGAGAGAGAACTAACACATTGAACTGTGAGTACAGATAGAGAAACAACACACTGAACTTTGATTACAGATAGAGAAACAAAACATTGAATTGAGAGTACAGCTCGAGAAAGACAACACCAACGTGTGTGATCAGATACAGAAACAACACACTGAACTGAGAGTACAGATCGAGAAACACCTCACTGAATTGCAAACGCAGGTAGAGAAACAAAACACTGTACTGCGAGTACAGATAGAGAAACAACACACTGAACTGCGAGTACAGCTAGAGAAAGAACACACCCAACTGTGAGAACAGATACAGAAACAACAGACTGAACTGGGAATACAGATGCAGAAGCAACACACTGAATGTGATTACGCATAGAGTAACAACACACTGAACTGTGAGTACAGACACAGAAACAACACACTGAACTGACAGTACAGATCGAGAAACACCTCACTGAATTGCAAACACAGACAGAGAAACAACACACTGTACTGCATGTACAGCTAGAGAAAGAACACACCCAACTGTGAGAACAGATACAGAAACAATACACTGAACTGGGAGCACAGATACAGAAGCAACACACTGAACTGCGATTACGGATAGAGATACAACACACTGAACTGTGATTACAGATTGAGAAACAAAACACTGAACCTAGAGTCCTGATACAGAAACAACACACTGAATTGAGAGTATAGATAGAGAAACAATACATTGAACTGTGAGTGCAGACACAGAAACAACACACTGAACTGAGAGTACAGATAGAGAAACAACACACTGAACTGAGAGTACAGATAGAGAAACAACACACTGAATTGGGATTACAGATAGAGAAACAAAACATTGAACTGAGAGTACAGATGCTGAAGCAAAACACTGAACTGAGTAACAGATAGACTGAGAGATCTGATAGAAAAACAACACACTGAATTGAGATTACAGATCGAGAAACACCTCACTGAATTGTGAGGATAGAGAAACAACACACTGAACTGTGAGTAGAGATAGACAAACAAAACACCGAACTGCGAGTACAGCTAGAGAAAGAACACACCCAACTGTGAGAACAGATACAGGAACAACAGAATGAACTGGGAGTACAGATGCAGAAGCAACACACTGAACTGTGATTACGGATAGAGAAACAACACACTGAACTGTGATTACAATTAGAGAAACAAAACACTGAACCTAGAGTACTGATACAGAAACAACACACAGAATTGCGAGTATAGATAGAGAAACAACACACTGAACTGTGAGTAGAGACACAGAAACAAGACACTGAACTGAGAGTACAGATCGAGAAACACCTCACTGAATTGCAAACACAGGTAGAGAAACAAAACACTGTACTGCGAGTACAGATAGAGAAACAACACACTGAACTGCGAGTACAGACAAGAAACAACACACTGAACTGAGAGTACACACAGAGAAACAACACACTGAACTGAGAGTAACGATCATGAAACAATGCACTGAACTGTGAGTACAGATAGAGAAACAACACACTGACCTGGGAGTAACGATCATGAAACAATGCACTGAACTGCGAATACAGACTGAGAAATAACACACTGAACTGTGAGTACAGACAGAGAAACAACACACTGACCTGGGAGTAACGATCATGAAACAATGCATTGAACTGCGAATACAGATAGAGAAACAACACACTGAACGGAGAGTACAGATAGAGAAACAACACACCCAACTGTGAGAACAGCTACAGAATCAACAGGCTGAACTGGGAGTACAGATGCAGAAGCAACACACTGAAATGTGATTACGGATAGAGAAACAACACACTGACCTGTGATTACAGATTGAGAAACAACACACTGAACCTAGAGTACTGATACAGAAACGAAACACACTGATTTACGAGTATAGATAGAGAAACAACACACTGAACTGTGATTACAGATACAGAAACAAAAAACTGAACCTAGAGTACTGATACAGAAACAACACACTGAATTGCGAGTATAGATAGTGAAACAACACACTGAACTGTGAGTACAGACACAGAAACAACACACTGAACTGAGTGTACAGATCGAGAAACACCTCACTGAATTGCAAACATAGGTAGAGAAACAAAACACTGTACTGCGAGTACAGATAGAGAAACAACACACTGAACTGCGAGTACAGCTAGAGAAAGAACACACCCAACTGTGAGAACAGATACAGAAACAACAGACTGAACTGGGAATACAGATGCAGAAGCAACACACTGAATGTGATTACGCATAGAGTAACAACACACTGAACTGTGAGTACAGACACAGAAACAACACACTGAACTGACAGTACAGATCGAGAAACACCTCACTGAATTGCAAACACAGACAGAGAAACAACACACTGTACTGCATGTACAGCTAGAGAAAGAACACACCCAACTGTGAGAACAGATACAGAAACAATACACTGAACTGGGAGCACAGATACAGAAGCAACACACTGAACTGCGATTACGGATAGAGATACAACACACTGAACTGTGATTACAGATTGAGAAACAAAACACTGAACCTAGAGTCCTGATACAGAAACAACACACTGAATTGAGAGTATAGATAGAGAAACAATACATTGAACTGTGAGTGCAGACACAGAAACAACACACTGAACTGAGAGTACAGATAGAGAAACAACACACTGAACTGAGAGTACAGATAGAGAAACAACACACTGAATTGGGATTACAGATAGAGAAACAAAACATTGAACTGAGAGTACAGATGCTGAAGCAAAACACTGAACTGAGTAACAGATAGACTGAGAGATCTGATAGAAAAACAACACACTGAATTGAGATTACAGATCGAGAAACACCTCACTGAATTGTGAGGATAGAGAAACAACACACTGAACTGTGAGTAGAGATAGACAAACAAAACACCGAACTGCGAGTACAGCTAGAGAAAGAACACACCCAACTATGAGAACAGATACAGGAACAACAGAATGAACTGGGAGTACAGATGCAGAAGCAACACACTGAACTGTGATTACGGATAGAGAAACAACACACTGAACTGTGATTACAATTAGAGAAACAAAACACTGAACCTAGAGTACTGATACAGAAACAACACACAGAATTGCGAGTATAGATAGAGAAACAACACACTGAACTGTGAGTAGAGACACAGAAACAAGACACTGAACTGAGAGTACAGATCGAGAAACACCTCACTGAATTGCAAACACAGGTAGAGAAACAAAACACTGTACTGCGAGTACAGATAGAGAAACAACACACTGAACTGCGAGTACAGACAAGAAACAACACACTGAACTGAGAGTACACACAGAGAAACAACACACTGAACTGAGAGTAACGATCATGAAACAATGCACTGAACTGTGAGTACAGATAGAGAAACAACACACTGACCTGGGAGTAACGATCATGAAACAATGCACTGAACTGCGAATACAGACTGAGAAATAACACACTGAACTGTGAGTACAGACAGAGAAACAACACACTGACCTGGGAGTAACGATCATGAAACAATGCATTGAACTGCGAATACAGACAGAGAAACAACACACTGAACGGAGAGTACAGATAGAGAAACAACACACCCAACTGTGAGAACAGCTACAGAATCAACAGGCTGAACTGGGAGTACAGATGCAGAAGCAACACACTGAAATGTGATTACGGATAGAGAAACAACACACTGACCTGTGATTACAGATTGAGAAACAACACACTGAACCTAGAGTACTGATACAGAAACGAAACACACTGATTTACGAGTATAGATAGAGAAACAACACACTGAACTGTGATTACAGATACAGAAACAAAAAACTGAACCTAGAGTACTGATACAGAAACAACACACTGAATTGCGAGTATAGATAGTGAAACAACACACTGAACTGTGAGTACAGACACAGAAACAACACACTGAACTGAGTGTACAGATCGAGAAACACCTCACTGAATTGCAAACACAGGTAGAGAAACAAAACACTGTACTGCGAGTACAGATAGAGAAACAACACACTGAACTGCGAGTACAGCTAGAGAAAGAACACACCCAACTGTGAGAACAGATACAGAAACAACAGACTGAACTGGGAATACAGATGCAGAAGCAACACACTGAATGTGATTACGCATAGAGTAACAACACACTGAACTGTGAGTACAGACACAGAAACAACACACTGAACTGACAGTACAGATCGAGAAACACCTCACTGAATTGCAAACACAGACAGAGAAACAACACACTGTACTGCATGTACAGCTAGAGAAAGAACACACCCAACTGTGAGAACAGATACAGAAACAATACACTGAACTGGGAGCACAGATACAGAAGCAACACACTGAACTGCGATTACGGATAGAGATACAACACACTGAACTGTGATTACAGATTGAGAAACAAAACACTGAACCTAGAGTCCTGATACAGAAACAACACACTGAATTGAGAGTATAGATAGAGAAACAATACATTGAACTGTGAGTGCAGACACAGAAACAACACACTGAACTGAGAGTACAGATAGAGAAACAACACACTGAACTGAGAGTACAGATAGAGAAACAACACACTGAATTGGGATTACAGATAGAGAAACAAAACATTGAACTGAGAGTACAGATGCTGAAGCAAAACACTGAACTGAGTAACAGATAGACTGAGAGATCTGATAGAAAAACAACACACTGAATTGAGATTACAGATCGAGAAACACCTCACTGAATTGTGAGGATAGAGAAACAACACACTGAACTGTGAGTAGAGATAGACAAACAAAACACCGAACTGCGAGTACAGCTAGAGAAAGAACACACCCAACTGTGAGAACAGATACAGGAACAACAGAATGAACTGGGAGTACAGATGCAGAAGCAACACACTGAACTGTGATTACGGATAGAGAAACAACACACTGAACTGTGATTACAATTAGAGAAACAAAACACTGAACCTAGAGTACTGATACAGAAACAACACACAGAATTGCGAGTATAGATAGAGAAACAACACACTGAACTGTGAGTAGAGACACAGAAACAAGACACTGAACTGAGAGTACAGATCGAGAAACACCTCACTGAATTGCAAACACAGGTAGAGAAACAAAACACTGTACTGCGAGTACAGATAGAGAAACAACACACTGAACTGCGAGTACAGACAAGAAACAACACACTGAACTGAGAGTACACACAGAGAAACAACACACTGAACTGAGAGTAACGATCATGAAACAATGCACTGAACTGTGAGTACAGATAGAGAAACAACACACTGACCTGGGAGTAACGATCATGAAACAATGCACTGAACTGCGAATACAGACTGAGAAATAACACACTGAACTGTGAGTACAGACAGAGAAACAACACACTGACCTGGGAGTAACGATCATGAAACAATGCATTGAACTGCGAATACAGATAGAGAAACAACACACTGAACGGAGAGTACAGATAGAGAAACAACACACCCAACTGTGAGAACAGCTACAGAATCAACAGGCTGAACTGGGAGTACAGATGCAGAAGCAACACACTGAAATGTGATTACGGATAGAGAAACAACACACTGACCTGTGATTACAGATTGAGAAACAACACACTGAACCTAGAGTACTGATACAGAAACGAAACACACTGATTTACGAGTATAGATAGAGAAACAACACACTGAACTGTGATTACAGATACAGAAACAAAAAACTGAACCTAGAGTACTGATACAGAAACAACACACTGAATTGCGAGTATAGATAGTGAAACAACACACTGAACTGTGAGTACAGACACAGAAACAACACACTGAACTGAGTGTACAGATCGAGAAACACCTCACTGAATTGCAAACACAGGTAGAGAAACAAAACACTGTCCTGCGAGTACAGATAGAGAAACAACACACTGAACTGCGAGTACAGCTAGAGAAAGAAGACACCCAACTGTGAGAACAGATACAGAAACAATACACTAAACTGGGAGTACAGGTGCAGAAGCAACACACTGAACTGTATTACGGATAGAGAAACGACACACTGAACTGTGATTACAGATTGAGAAACAAAACACTGAACCTAGAGTCCTGATACAGAAACAACACACTGAATTGAGAGTATAGATAGAGAAACAACACACTGAACTGTGAGTACAGACACAGAAACAACACACTGAACTGACAGTACAGATCGAGAAACACCTCACTGAATTGCAAACACGGACAGAGAAACAACACACTGTACTGCGTGTACAGCTAGAGAAAGAACACACCCAACTGTGAGAACAGATACAGAAACAATACACTGAACTGGGAGTACAGATGCAGAAGCAACACACTGAATGTGATTACGCATAGAGAAACAGCACACTGAACTGTGATTACAGATTGAGAAACAAAACACTGAACCTAGAGTCCTGATACAGAAACGAAACACACTGATTTACGAGTATAGATAGAGAAACAACACACTGAACTGTGATTGCAGAGTGAGAAAGAAAACACTGAACCTAGAGTACTGATACAGAAACGAAACATACTGATTTACGAGTATAGATAGAGAAACAACACACTGAACTGTGATTACAGATTGAGAAACAAAACACTGAACCTAGAGTCCTGATACAGAAACAACACACTGAATTGATAGTATAGATAGAGAAACAACACACTGAACTGTGAGTACAGACACAGAAACAACACACTGAACTGAGAGTACAGACAGAGAAACAACACATTGAACTGAGAGTAACGATCAAGAAACAACACACAGAATTGCGAGTATAGATAGAGAAACAACACACTGAATTGCAAATACAGGTAGAGAAACAAAACACTGTACTGCGAGTACAGATAGAGAAACAACACACTGAACTGTGAGTAGAAATAGACAAACAAAACACCGAAATGCGAGTACAGCTAGAGAAAGAACACATCCAACTGTGAGAACAGATACAGGAACAACAGACTGAACTGGGAGTACTGATGCAGAAGCAACTCACTGAACTGTGATTACAGATAGAGAAACAAAACACTGAACCTAGAGTACTGATACAGAAACGAAACACACTGATTTACGAGTATAGATAGAGAAACAATACACTGAACTGTGATTACAGATTGAGAAACAAAACACTGAACCTAGAGTCCTGATACAGAAACAACACACTGAATTGAGAGTATAGATAGAGAAACAACACACTGAACTGTGAGTACAGACACTGAAACAACACACTGAACTGAGAGTACAGACAGAGAAACAACACATTGAACTGAGAGTAACGATCAAGCAACAATGCACTGAACTGTGAGTACAGATAGAGAAACAACACACTGAACTGCGAGTACAGACAGAGAAACAACACACTGAACTGAGAGTACAGATAGAGAAACAACAAACTGAACTGACAGTAATGAGAGAGAACTAACACATTGAACTGTGAGTACAGATAGAGAAACAACACACTGAACTTTGATTACAGATAGAGAAACTAAACATTGAATTGAGAGTACAGCTCAAGAAACTAAACACCAACCTGTGTGAACAGATACAGAAACAACACACTGAACTGCGAGTACAGACACAGAAACAACACACTGAACTGAGAGTACAGATAGAGAAACAACACACTGAATTGTGTTAACAGATAGAGAAACAAAACATTGAACTGTGAGTAAGTACAGAGAAACAACACACTGAACTGGGAGTACAGATGCTGAAGCAAAACACTGAACTGAGTAAACAGATAGACTGAGAGATCTGATAGAAAAACAACACGTTGAATTGAGATTACACATCGGGAAACACCTCACTGAATTGTGAGGATAGAGAAACAACACACTGAACTGTCAGTAGAGATAGACAAACAAAACACGGAACTGCGAGTACAGCTAGAGAAAGAACACACCCAACTGTGAGAACAGATAGAGGAACAACAGACTGAACTGGGAGTACAGATGCAGAAGCAACACACTGAACTGTGATTACGTATAGAGAAACAACACACTGAACTGTGATTACAGAGAGAGAAACAAAACACTGAACCTAGAGTACTGATACAGAAACAACACACTGAATTGCGAGTATAGATAGAGAAACAACACACTGAATTGTGAGTACAGACACAGATACAACACACTGAACTGAGAGTACAGATCGAGAAACACCTCACTGAATTGCAAACACAGGTAGAGAAACAAAACACTGTACTGCGAGTACAGATAGAGAAACAACACACTGAACTGCGAGTACAGCTAGAGAAAGAACACACCCAACTGTGAGAACAGATACAGAAACAACAGACTGAACTGGGAGTACAGATGCAGAAGCAACACACTGAATGTGATTACGCATAGAGAAACAGCACACTGAACTGTGATTACAGATTGAGAAACAAAACACTGAACCTAGAGTCCTGATACAGAAACGAAACACACTGATTTACGAGTATAGATAGAGAAACAACACACTGAACTGTGATTACAGAGTGAGAAAGAAAACACTGAACCTAGAGTACTGATACAGAAACGAAACACACTGATTTACGAGTATAGATAGAGAAACAACACACTGAACTGTGATTACAGATTGAGAAACAAAACACGAAACCTAGAGTCCTGATACAGAAACAACACACTGAATTGATAGTATAGATAGAGAAACAACTCACTGAACTGTGAGTACAGACACAGAAACAACACACTGAACTGAGAGTACAGACAGAGAAACAACACATTGAACTGAGAGTAACGATCAAGAAACAATGCACTGAACTGTGAGTACAGATAGAGAAACAACACACTGAACTGCGAGTACAGACTGAGAAATAACGCACTGAACTGTGAGTACAGACAGAGAAACAACACACTGAACTGAGAGTAACGATCATGAAACAATGCACTGAACTGCGAGTACAGCAAGAGAAAAAACACACCCAACTATGAGAACAGATACAGAAACAACAGACTGAACTGGGAGTACAGATGCAGAAGCAACACACTGAACTGTGATTACGGATAGAGAAACAACACACTGAACTGTGATTACAGATTGAGAAACACCTCACTGAATTGTAAACACAGATAGAAAAACAAAACTCTATATTGCGAGTACAGATAGAGAAAAAACACATTGAACTGCGAGTACAGATAGACAAACAACACACTGAACTGTGATTACAGATAGAGAAACAAAACATTGAACTGAGAGTACAGCTCGAGAAAGAACACACCAACCTGTGAGAACAGATACAGAAACAAAACTGAACTGCGAGTACAGACACAGAAACAACACACTGAACTGAGAGTACAGATAGAGAAACAACACACTGAACTGAGACTACAGATAGAGAAACAACACACTGAATTGTGATTACAGATAGAGAAACAAAACATTGAACTGAGAGTAAGTACAGAGAAACAACACACTGAATTGGGAGTACAGATGCTGAAGCAAAACACTGAACTAAGTAAACAGATAGACTGAGAGATCTGATAGAAAAACAACACACTGAATTGAGATTACAGATCGAGAAACACCTGACTGAATTGTGAGGATAGAGAAACAACACACTGAACTGAGTAGAGATAGACGAACAAAACACCGAACTGCGAGTACAGCTAGAGAAAGAACACACCCAACTGTGAGAAGAGATACAGGAACAACAGACTGAACTGGGAGTACAGATGCAGAAGCAACACACTGAACTGTGATTGCGGATAGAGAAACAACACACTGAACTGTGATTACAGATAGAGAAACAAAACACTGAACCTAGAGTACTGATACAGAAACGAAACACACTGATTTACGAGTATAGATAGAGAAACAACACACTGAACTCTTATTACATATTGAGAAACAAAACACTGAACCTAGAGTCCTGATACAGAAACAACACACTGAATTGAGAGTATAGATAGAGAAACAACACACTGAACTGTGAATACAGACACAGAAACAACACACTGAACTGAGAGTACAGACAGAGAAACAACACATTGAACTGAGAGTAACGATCAAGAAACAATGTACTGAACTGTGAGTACAGATAGAGAAACAACACACTAAACTGCGAGTACAGACAGAGAAACAACACACTGAACTGAGAGTACAGACAGAGAAACAACACACTGAATTGCGAGTACAGATAGAGAAACAACAAACTGAACTGACAGTAATGAGAGAGAACTAACACATTGAACTGTGAGTACAGATAGAGAAACAACACACTGAACTTTGATTACAGATAGAGAAACAAAACATTGAATTGAGAGTACAGCTCGAGAAAGAAAACACCAACCTGTGTGAACAGATACAGAAACAACACACTGAACTGCGAGTACAGACACAGAAACAACACACTGAACTGAGAGTACAGATAGAGAAACAACACACTGAACTGAGAGTACAGATAGAGAAACAACACACTGAATTGTGATTACAGATAGAGAAACAAAACATTGAACTGAGAGTACAGACAGAGAAACAACACACTGAACTGGGAGTACAGATGCTGAAGCAAAACACTGAACTGAGTAAACAGATAGACTGAGAGATCTGATAGAATAACAACACACTGAATTGAAATTAAACATCGAGAATCACCTCACTGAATTGTGAGGATAGAGAAACAACACACTGAACTGTGAGTAGAGATAGACAAACAAAACACCGAACTGCGAGTACAGCTAGAGAAAGAACACACCCAACTGTGAGAACAGATACAGGAACAACAGACTGAACTGGGAGTACAGATGCAGAAGCAACACACTGAACTGTGATTACGGATAGAGAAACAAAACACTGAACCTAGAGTACTGATACAGAAACGAAACACACTGATTTACGAGTATAGATAGAGAAACAACACACTGAACTGAGAGTACAGATAGAGAAACAAAACACTGAACTGAGAGTACAGATAGAGAAACAACACACTGAATTGTGATTACAGATAGAGAAACAAAACATTGAACTGAGAGTAAGTACAGAGAAACAACACACTGAACTGGGAGTACAGATGCTGAAGCAAAACACTGAACTGAGTAAACAGATAGACTGAGAGATCTGATAGAAAAACAACACACTGAATTGAGATTACAGATCGAGAAACAACACACTGAACTGTGAGTAGAGATAGACAAACAAAACACCGAACTGCGAGTACAGCTCGAGAAAGAACACACCCAACTGTGAGAACAGATACAGGAACAACAGACTGAACTGGGAGTACAGATGCAGAAGCAACACACTGAACTGTGATTACGTATAGAGAAACAACACACTGTACTGTGATTACAGATAGAGAAACAAAACACTGAACCCAGAGTACTGATACAGAAACAACACACTGAATTGCGAGTATCGATAGAGAAACAACACACTGAACTGTGAGTACAGACACAGATACAACACACTGAACTGAGAGTACAGATCGAGAAACACCTCACTGAATTGCAAACACAGGTAGAGAAATAAAACACTGTACTGCGAGTACAGATAGAGAAACAACGCACTGAACTGCGAGTACAGCTAGAGAAAGAACACACCCAACTGTGAGAACAGATACAGAAACAACAGACTGAACTGGGAGTACAGATGCAGAAGCAACACACTGAATGTGATTACGCATAGAGAAACAGCACACTGAACTGTGATTACAGATTGAGAAACAAAACACTGAACCTAGAGTCCTGATACAGAAACGAAACACACTGAATTGCGAGTATAGATAGAGAAACAACACACTGAACTGTGATTACAGAGTGAGAAAGAAAACACTGAACCTAGAGTACTGATACAGAAACGAAACACACTGATTTACGAGTATAGATAGAGAAACAACACACTGAACTGTGATTACAGATTGAGAAACAAAACACGAAACCTAGAGTCCTGATACAGAAACAACACACTGAATTGATAGTATAGATAGAGAAACAACTCACTGAACTGTGAGTACAGACACAGAAACAACACACTGAACTGAGAGTACAGACAGAGAAACAACACATTGAACTGAGAGTAACGATCAAGAAACAATGCACTGAACTGTGAGTACAGATAGAGAAACAACACACTGAACTGCGAGTACAGACTGAGAAATAACGCACTGAACTGTGAGTACAGACAGAGAAACAACACACTGAACTGAGAGTAACGATCATGAAACAATGCACTGAACTGCGAGTACAGCAAGAGAAAAAACACACCCAACTATGAGAACAGATACAGAAACAACAGACTGAACTGGGAGTACAGATGCAGAAGCAACACACTGAACTGTGATTACGGATAGAGAAACAACACACTGAACTGTGATTACAGATTGAGAAACACCTCACTGAATTGTAAACACAGATAGAGAAACAAAACTCTATATTGCGAGTACAGATAGAGAAAAAACACATTGAACTGCGAGTACAGATAGACAAACAACACACTGAACTGTGATTACAGATAGAGAAACAAAACATTGAACTGAGAGTACAGCTCGAGAAAGAACACACCAACCTGTGAGAACAGATACAGAAACAAAACTGAACTGCGAGTACAGACACAGAAACAACACACTGAACTGAGAGTACAGATAGAGAAACAACACACTGAACTGAGAGTACAGTTAGAGAAACAACACACTGAATTGTGATTACAGATAGAGAAACAAAACATTGAACTGAGAGTAAGTACAGAGAAACAACACACTGAATTGGGAGTACAGATGCTGAAGCAAAACACTGAACTAAGTAAACAGATAGACTGAGAGATCTGATAGAAAAACAACACACTGAATTGAGATTACAGATCGAGAAACACCTGACTGAATTGTGAGGATAGAGAAACAACACACTGAACTGTGAGTAGAGATAGACGAACAAAACACCGAACTGCGAGTACAGCTAGAGAAAGAACACACCCAACTGTGAGAAGAGATACAGGAACAACAGACTGAACTGGGAGTACAGATGCAGAAGCAACACACTGAACTGTGATTGCGGATAGAGAAACAACACACTGAACTGTGATTACAGATAGAGAAACAAAACACTGAACCTAGAGTACTGATACAGAAACGAAACACACTGATTTACGAGTATAGATAGAGAAACAACACACTGAACTCTTATTACATATTGAGAAACAAAACACTGAACCTAGAGTCCTGATACAGAAACAACACACTGAATTGAGAGTATAGATAGAGAAACAACACACTGAACTGTGAATACAGACACAGAAACAACACACTGAACTGAGAGTACAGACAGAGAAACAACACATTGAACTGAGAGTAACGATCAAGAAACAATGTCCTGAACTGTGAGTACAGATAGAGAAACAACACACTAAACTGCGAGTACAGACAGAGAAACAACACACTGAACTGAGAGTACAGACAGAGAAACAACACACTGAATTGCGAGTACAGATAGAGAAACAACAAACTGAACTGACAGTAATGAGAGAGAACTAACACATTGAACTGTGAGTACAGATAGAGAAACAACACACTGAACTTTGATTACAGATAGAGAAACAAAACATTGAATTGAGAGTACAGCTCGAGAAAGAAAACACCAACCTGTGTGAACAGATACAGAAACAACACACTGAACTGCGAGTACAGACACAGAAACAACACACTGAACTGAGAGTACAGATAGAGAAACAACACACTGAACTGAGAGTACAGATAGAGAAACAA
Source organism: Chiloscyllium punctatum (assembly GCF_047496795.1). Taxonomy (NCBI): domain Eukaryota; kingdom Metazoa; phylum Chordata; class Chondrichthyes; order Orectolobiformes; family Hemiscylliidae; genus Chiloscyllium; species Chiloscyllium punctatum. Next base: position 30,450,818 of record NC_092745.1, read on the forward strand.
CACACTGAATTGTGATTACAGATAGAGAAACAAAACATTGAACTGAGAGTACAGACAGAGAAACAACACACTGAACTGGGAGTACAGATGCTGAAGCAAAACACTGAACTGAGTAAACAGATAGACTGAGAGATCTGATAGAATAACAACACACTGAATTGAAATTAAACATCGAGAAACACCTCACTGAATTGTGAGGATAGAGAAACAACACACTGAACTGTGAGTAGAGATAGACAAACAAAACACCGAACTGCGAGTACAGCTAGAGAAAGAACACACCCAACTGTGAGAACAGATACAGGAACAACAGACTGAACTGGGAGTACAGATGCAGAAGCAACACACTGAACTGTGATTACGGATAGAGAAACAAAACACTGAACCTAGAGTACTGATACAGAAACGAAACACACTGATTTACGAGTATAGATAGAGAAACAACACACTGAACTGAGAGTACAGATAGAGAAACAAAACACTGAACTGAGAGTACAGATAGAGAAACAACACACTGAATTGTGATTACAGATAGAGAAACAAAACATTGAACTGAGAGTAAGTACAGAGAAACAACACACTGAACTGGGAGTACAGATGCTGAAGCAAAACACTGAACTGAGTAAACAGATAGACTGAGAGATCTGATAGAAAAACAACACACTGAATTGAGATTACAGATCGAGAAACACCTCACTGAATTGTGAGGATAGAGAACCAACACACTGAACTGTGAGTAGAGATAGACAAACAAAACACCGAACTGCGAGTACAGCTCGAGAAAGAACACACCCAACTGTGAGAACAGATACAGGAACAACAGACTGAACTGGGAGTACAGATGCAGAAGCAACACACTGAACTGTGATTACGGATAGAGAAACAACACACTGTACTGTGATTATAGATAGAGAAACAAAACACTGAACCCAGAGTACTGATACAGAAACAACACACTGAATTGCGAGTATCGATAGAGAAACAACACACTGAACTGTGAGTACAGACACAGATACAACACACTGAACTGAGAGTACAGATCGAGAAACACCTCACTGAATTGCAAACACAGGTAGAGAAATAAAACACTGTACTGCGAGTACAGATAGAGAAACAACGCACTGAACTGCGAGTACAGCTAGAGAAAGAACACACCCAACTGTGAGAACAGATACAGAAACAACAGACTGAACTGGGAGTACAGATGCAGAAGCAACACACTGAATGTGATTACGCATAGAGAAACAGCACACTGAACTGTGATTACAGATTGAGAAACAAAACACTGAACCTAGAGTCCTGATACAGAAACGAAACACACTGATTTACGAGTATAGATAGAGAAACAACACACTGAACTGTGATTACAGATTGAGAAACAAAACACTAAACCTAGAGTCCTGATACAGAAACAACACACTGAATTGATAGTATAGATAGAGAAACAACACACTGAACTGTGAGTACAGACACAGAAACAACACACTGAACTGAGAGTACAGACAGAGAAACAACACATTGAACTGAGAGTAACGATCAAGAAACAATGCACTGAACTGTGAGTACAGATAGAGAAACAACACACTGAACTGCGAGTACAGACTGAGAAATAACGCACTGAACTGTGAGTACAGACAGAGAAACAACACACTGAACTGAGAGTAACGATCATGAAACAATGCACTGAACTGCGAGTACAGTTAGAGAAACAACACACTGTACTGCGAGTACAGCAAGAGAAAGAACACACCCAACTATGAGAACAGATACAGAAACAACAGACTGAACTGGGAGTACAGATGCAGAAGCAACACACTGAACTGTGATTACGGATAGAGAAACAACACACTGAACTGTGATTACAGATTGAGAAACACCTCACTGAATTGTAAACACAGATAGAGAAACAAAACTCTATATTGCGAGTACAGATAGAGAAAAAACACACTGAACTGCGAGTACAGATAGACAAACAACACACTGAACTGTGATTACAGATAGAGAAACAAAACATTGAACTGAGAGTACAGCTCGAGAAAGAACACACCAACCTGTGAGAACAGATACAGAAACAACACTGAACTGCGAGTACAGACACAGAAACAACACACTGAACTGAGAGTACAGATAAAGAAACAACACACTGACCTGAGAGTACAGTTAGAGAAACAACACACTGAATTGTGATTACAGATAGAGAAACAAAACATTGAACTGAGAGTAAGTACAGAGAAACAACACACTGAATTGGGAGTACAGATGCTGAAGCAAAACACTGAACTAAGTAAACAGATCGACTGAGAGATCTGATAGAAAAACAACACACTGAATTGAGATTACAGATCGAGAAACACCTGACTGAATTGTGAGGATAGAGAAACAACACACTGAACTGTGAGTGGAGGTAGACGAACAAAACACCGAAATGCGAGTACAGCTAGAGAAAGAACACACCCAACTGTGAGAAGAGATACAGGAACAACAGACTGAACTGGGAGTACAGATGCAGAAGCAACACACTGAACTGTGATTGCGGATAGAGAAACAACACACTGAACTGTGATTACAGATTGAGAAACAAAACACTAAACCTAGAGTCCTGATACAGAAACAACACACTGAATTGATAGTATAGATAGAGAAACAACACACTGAACTGTGTGTACAGACAGAGAAACAACACACTGAACTGAGAGTACAGACAGAGAAACAACACACTGAATTGCGAGTACAGATAGAGAAACAACAAACTGAACTGACAGTAATGAGAGAGAACTGACACATTGGACTGTGAGTACAGATAGAAAAACAACACACTGAATTGAGATTACAGATCGAGAAACACCTCACTGAATTGTGAGGATACAGAAACAATACACTGAACTGTGAGTAGAGATAGACAAACAAAACACGGAACTGCGAGTACAGCTAGAGAAAGAACACACCCAACTGTGAGAACAGATACAGAAACAACAGACTGAACTGGGAGTACAGATGCAAAAGCAACACACTGAATGTGATTACGCATAGAGAAACAGCACACTGAACTGTGATTACAGATTGAGAAGCAAAACACTGAACCTAGAGTCCTGATACAGAAACGAAACACACTGATTTACGAGTATAGATAGAGAAACAACACACTGAACTGTGATTGCAGAGTGAGAAAGAAAACACTGAACCTAGAGTACTGATACAGAAACGAAACACACTGATTTACGAGTATAGATAGAGAAACAACACACTGAACTGTGATTACAGATTGAGAAACAAAACACTAAACCTAGAGTCCTGATACAGAAACAACACACTGAATTGATAGTATAGATAGAGAAACAACACACTGAACTGTGAGTACAGACACAGAAACAACACACTGAACTGAGAGTACAGACAGAGAAACAACACATTGAACTGAGAGTAACGATCAAGAAACAATGCACTGAACTGTGAGTACAGATAGAGAAACAACACACTGAACTGCGAGTACAGACTGAGAAATAACGCACTGAACTGTGAGTACAGACAGAGAAACAACACACTGAACTGAGAGTAACGATCATGAAACAATGCACTGAACTGCGAGTACAGTTAGAGAAACAACACACTGTACTGCGAGTACAGCAAGAGAAAGAACACACCCAACTATGAGAACAGATACAGAAACAACAGACTGAACTGGGAGTACAGATGCAGAAGCAACACACTGAACTGTGATTACGGATAGAGAAACAACACACTGAACTGTGATTACAGATTGAGAAACACCTCACTGAATTGTAAACACAGATAGAGAAACAAAACTCTATATTGCGAGTACAGATAGAGAAAAAACACACTGAACTGCGAGTACAGATAGACAAACAACACACTGAACTGTGATTACAGATAGAGAAACAAAACATTGAACTGAGAGTACAGCTCGAGAAAGAACACACCAACCTGTGAGAACAGATACAGAAACAACACTGAACTGCGAGTACAGACACAGAAACAACACACTGAACTGAGAGTACAGATAGAGAAACAACACACTGACCTGAGAGTACAGTTAGAGAAACAACACACTGAATTGTGATTACAGATAGAGAAACAAAACATTGAACTGAGAGTAAGTACAGAGAAACAACACACTGAATTGGGAGTACAGATGCTGAAGCAAAACACTGAACTAAGTAAACAGATCGACTGAGAGATCTGATAGAAAAACAACACACTGAATTGAGATTACAGATCGAGAAACACCTGACTGAATTGTGAGGATAGAGAAACAACACACTGAACTGTGAGTAGAGATAGACGAACAAAACACCGAAATGCGAGTACAGCTAGAGAAAGAACACACCCAACTGTGAGAAGAGATACAGGAACAACAGACTGAACTGGGAGTACAGATGCAGAAGCAACACACTGAACTGTGATTGCGGATAGAGAAACAACACACTGAACTGTGATTACAGAGAGAGAAACAAAACACTGAACCTAGAGTACTGATACAGAAAGGAAACACACTAATTTACGAGTACAGATAGAGAAACAACACACTGAACTGTTATTACATATTGAGAAACAAAACACTGAACCTAGAGTCCTGATACAGAAACAACACACTGAATTGAGAGTATAGATAGAGAAACAACACACTGAACTGTGAGTACAGACACAGAAACAACACACTGAACTGAGAGTACAGACAGAGAAACAACACATTGAACTGAGAGTAATGATCAAGAAACAATGTACTGAAATGTGAGTACAGATAGAGAAACAACACACTGAACTGCGAGTACAGACAGAGAAACAACACACTGAACTGAGAGTACAGACAGAGAAACAACACACTGAATTGCGAGTACAGATAGAGAAACAACAAACTGAATTGACAGTAATGAGAGAGAACTAACACATTCAACTGTGAGTACAGATAGAGAAACAACACACTGAACTTTGATTACAGATAGAGAAACAAAACATTGAATTGAGAGTACAGCTCGAGAAAGAAAACACCAACCGGTGTGAACAGATACAGAAACAACACACTGAACTGCGAGTACAGACACAGAAACAACACACTGAACGGAGAGTACAGATAGAGAAACAACACACTGAACTGAGAGTACAGCTAGATAAAGAACACACCCAACTGTGAGAACAGATACAGGAACAACAGACTGAACTGGGAGTACTGATGCAGAAGCAACACACTGAACTGTGATTACAGATAGAGAAACAACACACTGAACTGTGATTACAGATAGAGAAACAAAACACTGAACCTGGAGTACTGATACAGAAACAACACACTGAATTGCGAGTATCGATAGAGAAACAACACACTGAACTGTGAGTACAGACACAGAAACAAGACACTGAACTGAGAGTACAGACAGAGAAACAACACACTGAATTGCAAACACAGGTAGAGAAACAAAACACTGTACTGCGAGTACAGATAGAGAAACAACACACTGAACTGTGAGTAGAGATAGACAAACAAAACACCGAAATGCGAGTACAGCAGGAGAAAGAACACACCCAACTGTGAGAACAGATACAGGAACAACAGACTGAACTGGGAGTACTGATGCAGAAGCAACACACTGAACTGTGATTACAGATAGAGAAACAAAACAGTGAACCTAGAGTACTGATACGGAAACGAAACACACTGATTTACGAGTATAGATAGAGAAACAACACACTGAACTGTGATTACAGATTGAGAAACAAAACACTGAACCTAGAGTCCTGATACAGAAACAACACACTGAACTGAGAGTACAGACAGAGAAACAACACACTGAATTGCGAGTACAGATAGAGAAACAACAAACTGAACTGACATTAATGAGAGAGAACTAACACATTGAACTGTGAGTACAGATAGAGAAACAACACACTGAACTTTGATTACAGATAGAGAAACAAAACATTGAATTGAGAGTACAGCTCGAGAAAGACAACACCAACCTGTGTGATCAGACACAGAAACAACACACTGAACTGCGAGTACAGATAGAGAAACAACACACTGAATTGTGTTAACAGATAGAGAAACAAAACATTGAACTGTGAGTATGTACAGAGAAACAACACACTGAACTGGGAGTACAGATGCTGAAGCAAAACACTGAACTGAGTAAACAGATAGACTGAGAGATCTGATAGAAAAACAACACACTGAATTGAGATTACAGATCGAGAAACACCTCACTGAATTGTGAGGATACTGAAACAATACACTGAAATGTGAGTAGAGATAGACAAACAAAACACCGAACTGCGAGTACAGCTAGAGAAAGAACACACCCAACTGTGAGAACAGATACAGGAACAACAGACTGAACTGGGAGTACAGATGCAGAAGCAACACACTGAACTGTGATTACGGATAGAGAAACAACACACTGAACTGTGATTACAGATAGAGAAACAAAACACTGAACCTAGAGTACTGATACAGAAACAACACACTGAATTGCGAGTATCAATAGAGAAACAACACACTGAACTGTGAGTAGAGATAGACAAACAAAACACCGAAATGCGAGTAGAGCTAGAGAAAGAACACACCCAACTGTGAGAACAGATACAGAAACAACAGACTGAACTGGGAGTACTGATGCAGAAGCAACACACTGAACTGTGATTGCAGATAGAGAAACAAAACACTGAACCTAGAGTACTGATACAGAAACGAAACATACTGATTTACGAGTATAGATAGAGAAACAACACACTGAACTGTGATTACAGATTGAGAAACAAAACACTGAACCTAGAGTCCTGATACAGAAACAACACACTGAATTGAGAGTATAGATAGAGAAACAACACACTGAACTGTGAGTACAGACACAGAAACAACACACTGAACTGAGACTACAGACAGAGAAACAACACATTGAACAGAGAGTAACGATCAAGAAACAATGCACTGAACTGTGAGTACAGATAGAGAAACAACACACTGAACTGCGAGTACAGACTGAGAAACAACACACTGAACTGTGTGTACAGACAGAGAAACAAGACACTGAACTGAGAGTACAGACAGAGAAACAACACACTGAATTGCGAGTACAGATAGAGAAACAACAAAGTGAACTGTCAGTAATGAGAGAGAACTAACACATTGGACTGTGAGTACAGGTAGAGAAACAAAACACTGAACCTAGAGTACTGATACAGAAACAACACACTGAATTGCGAGTATAGATAGAGAAACAACACACTGAACTGTGAGTACAGACACAGAAACAACACACTGAACTGAGAGTATAGATCGAGAAACACCTCACTGAATTGCAAAGACAGGTAGAGAAACAAAACACTGTACTGCGAGTACAGATAGAGAAAGAACACACCCAACTGTGAGAACATATACAGAAACAATACACTGAACTGGGAGTACAGATGCAGAAGCAACACACTGAACTGCGATTACGGATAGAGAAACAACACACTGAACTGCGATTACAGATTGAGAAGCAAAACACTGAACCTAGAGTCCTGATACAGAAACAACACACTGAATTGAGAGTATAGATAGAGAAACAACACACTGAACTGTGACTGCAGACACAGAAACAACACACTGAACTGAGAGTACAGATAGAGAAACAACACACTGAACTGAGAGTACAGATAGAGAAACAACACACTGAATTGGGATTACACATAGAGAAACAAAACATTGAACTGTGAGTATGTACAGAGAAACAACACACTGAACTGGGAGTACAGATGCTGAAGCAAAACACTGAACTGAGTAAACAGATAGACTGAGAGATCTGATAGAAAAACAACACACTGAATTGAGATTACAGATCGAGAAACACCTCACTGAATTGTGAGGAGAGAGAAACAACACACTGAACTGTGAGTAGAGATAGACGGACAAAACACCGAACTGCGAGTACAGCTAGAGAAAGAACACACCCAACTGTGGGAACAGATACAGGAACAACAGACTGAACTGGGAGTACAGATGCAGAAGCAACACACTGAACTGTGATTACGGATAGAGAAACAACACACTGAACTGTGATTACAGATAGAGAAACAAAACACTGAACCTGGAGTACTGATACACAAACAACACACTGAATTGCGAGTATAGATAGAGAAACAACACACTGAACTGTGAGTACAGACACAGAAACAAGACACTGAACTGAGAGTACAGACAGAGATACAACACACTGAATTGCAAAAACAGGTAGAGAAACAAAACACTGTACTGCGAGTACAGATAGAGAAACAACACACTGAACTGTGAGTAGAGATAGACAAACAAAACACCGAAATGCGAGTACAGCTAGAGAAAGAACACACCCAACTGTGAGAACAGATACAGGAACAACAGACTGAACTGGGAGTACTGATGCAGAAGCAACACACTGAACTGTGATTACAGATAGAGAAACAAAACACTGAACCTAGAGTACTGATACAGAAACGAAACACACTGATTTACGAGTATAGATAGAGAAACAACACACTGAACTGTGATTACAGATTGAGAAACAAAACACTGAACCTAGAGTCCTGATACAGAAACAACACACTGAATTGATAGTATAGATAGAGAAACAACACACTGAACTGTGAGTACAGACACAGAAACAACACACTGAACTGAGAGTACAGACAGAGAAACAACACATTGAACTGAGAGTAACGATCAAGAAACAATGCACTGAACAGTGAGTACAGATAGAGAAACAACACACTGAACTGCGAGTACAGACTGAGAAACAACACACTGAACCGTGTGTTCAGACAGAGAAACAACACACTGAAGTGAGAGTACAGACAGAGAAACAACAAACTGAACTGACAGTAATGAGAGAGAACTAACACATTGAACTGTAAGTACAGATAGAGAAACAACACACTGAACTTTGATTACAGATAGAGAAACAAAACATTGAACTGAGAGTACAGCTCGAGAAAGAAAACACCAACCTGTGTGAACAGATAGAGAAACAAAACACTGAACGGCGAATACAGACACAGAAACAACACACTGAACTGAGAGTACAGATAGAGAAACAAAACACTGATTGTGATTACAGATAGAGAAACAAAACATTGAACTGAGAGTACAGACAGAGAAACAACACACTGAACTGTGTGTACAGACAGAGAAACAACACACTGAACTGAGAGTACAGACAGAGAAACAACACACTGAATTGCGAGTACAGATAGAGAAACAACAAACTGAACTGACAGTAATGAGAGAGAACTAACACATTGAACTGTGAGTACAGATAGAGAAACAACACACTGAACTTTGATTACAGATAGAGAAACAAAACATTGAATTGAGAGTACAGCTCGAGAAAGACAACACCAACCTGTGTGAACAGATACAGAAACAACACACTGAACTGCGAGTACAGACACAGAAACAACACACTGAACTGAGAGTACAGATAGAGAAACAACACACTGAATTGTGTTAACAGATAGAGAAACAAAACATTGAACTGTGAATAAGTACAGAGAAACAACATACTGAACTGGGAGTACAGATTCTGAAGCAAAACACTGAACTGAGTAAACAGATAGACTGAGAGATCTGATAGAAAAACAACACACTGAATTGAGATTACAGATCGAGAAACACCTCACTGAATTGTGAGGATAGAGAAACAATACACTGAACTGTGAGTAGAGATAGACAAACAAAACACCGAACTGCGAGTACAGCTAGAGAAAGAACACACCCAACTGTGAGAACAGATACAGGAACAACAGACTGAACTGGGAGTACAGATGCAGAAGCAACACACTGAACTGTGATTGCGGATAGAGAAACAACACACTGAACTGTGATTACAGATAGAGAAACAAAACACTGAACCTAGAGTACTGATACAGAAACAACACACTGAATTGCGAGTATAGATAGAGAAACAACACACTGAACTGTGAGTACAGACACAGAAACAACACACTGAACTGAGAGTACAGATCTAGAAACACCTCACTGAATGGCAAACACAGGTAGAGAAACAAAACGCTGTACTGCGAGAACAGATAGAGAAACAACGCACTGAACTGAGAGTACAGACAGAGAAACAACACATTGAACTGAGAGTAACGATCAAGAAACAATGCACTGAACTGTGAGTACAGATAGAGAAACAACACACTGAACTGCGAGTAAAGACTGAGAAACAACACACTGAACTGTGTGTACAGACAGAGAAACAACACACTGAACTGAGAGTACAGACAGAGAAACAACACACTGAATTGCGAGTACAGATAGAGAAACAACAAACTGAACTGACAGTAATGAGAGAGAACTAACACATTGAACTGTGAGTACAGATAGAGAAACAACACACTGAACTTTGATTACAGATAGAGAAACAAAACATTGAACTGAGAGTACAGCTCGAGAAAGAAAACACCAACCTGTGTGAACAGATAGAGAAACAACACACTGAACTGTGAGTACAGACACAGAAACAACACACTGAACTGAGAGTACAGATAGAGAAACAACAAAATGAACTGACAGTAATGAGAGAGAACTAACACATTGAACTGTGAGTACAGATAGAGAAACAACACACTGAACTTTGATTACAGATAGAGAAACAAAACATTGAATTGAGAGTACAGCTCGAGAAAGACAACACCAACCTGTGTGATCAGATACAGAAACAACACACTGAACTGCGAGTACAGACACAGAAACAACACACTGAACTGAGAGTACAGATCTAGAAACACCTCACTGAATGGCAAACACAGGTAGAGAAACAAAACGCTGTACTGCGAGAACAGATAGAGAAACAACGCACTGAACTGAGAGTACAGACAGAGAAACAACACATTGAACTGAGAGTAACGATCAAGAAACAATGCACTGAACTGTGAGTACAGATAGAGAAACAACACACTGAACTGCGAGTAAAGACTGAGAAACAACACACTGAACTGTGTGTACAGACAGAGAAACAACACACTGAATTGCGAGTACAGATAGAGAAACAACAAACTGAACTGACAGTAATGAGAGAGAACTGACACATTGGACTGTGAGTACAGATAGAAAAACAACACACTGAATTGAGATTACAGATCGAGAAACACCTCACTGAATTGTGAGGATACAGAAACAATACACTGAACTGTGAGTAGAGATAGACAAACAAAACACGGAACTGCGAGTACAGCTAGAGAAAGAACACACCCAACTGTGAGAAGAGATACAGGAACAAGAGACTGAACTGTGAGTACAGATGCAGAAGCAACACACTGAACTGTGATTACGGATAGAGAAACAACACACTGAACTGTGATTACAGATAGAGAAACAAAACACTGAACCTAGAGTACTGATACAGAAACAACACACTGAATTGCGAGTATCGATAGAGAAAGAACACACTGAACTGTGAGTACAGACACAGAAACAAGACACTGAACTGAGAGTACAGACAGAGAAACAACACACTGAATTGCAAACACAGGTAGAGAAACAAAACACTGTACTGCGAGTACAGATAGAGAAACAACACACTGAACTGTGAGTAGAGATAGACAAACAAAACACCGAAATGCGAGTACAGCTAGAGAAAGAACACACCCAACTGTGAGAACAGATACAGGAACAACAGACTGAACTGGGAGTACTGATGCAGAAGCAACACACTGAACTGTGATTACAGATAGAGAAACAAAACACTGAACCTAGAGTACTGATACAGAAACGAAACACACTGATTTACGAGTATAGATAGAGAAACAACACACTGAACTGTGATTACAGATTGAGAAACAAAACACTGAACCTAGAGTCCTGATACAGAAACAACACAGTGAATTGTGAGTATAGATAGAGAAACAACACTCTGAACTGTGAGTACAGACACAGGAACAACACACTGAACTGAGAGTACAGACAGAGAAACAACACATTGAACAGAGAGTAACGATCAAGAAACAATGCACTGAACTGTGAGTACAGATAGAGAAACAACACACTGAACTGCGAGTACAGACTGAGAAACAACACACTGAACCGTGTGTACAGACAGAGAAACAACACACTGAACTGAGAGTGCAGACAGAGAAACAACACACTGAATTGCGAGTACAGATAGAGAAACAACAAAGTGAACTGTCAGTAATGAGAGAGAACTAACACATTGGACTGTGAGTACAGATAGAGAAACAACACACTGAACTTTGATTACAGATAGAGAAACAAAACATTGAATTGAGAGTACAGCTCGAGAAAGACAACACCAACCTGTGTGATCAGATACAGAAACAACACACTGAACTGCGAGTACAGATAGAGAAACAACACACTGAATTGTGTTAACAGATAGAGAAACAAAACATTGAACTGTGAGTATGTACAGAGAAACAACACACTGAACTGTGAGTACAGATGCTGAAGCAAAACACTGAACTGAGTAAACAGATAGACTGAGAGATCTGATAGAAAAACAACACACTGAATTGAGATTACAGATCGAGAAACACCTCACTGAATTGTGAGGATAGAGAAACAACACACTGAACTGTGAGTACAGACACAGAAACAAGACACTGAACTGAGAGTACAGATCGAGGAACACCTCACTGAATTGCAAACACAGGTAGAGAAACAAAACACTGTACTGCGAGTACAGATAGAGAAACAACACACTGAACTGTGAGTAGGGATAGACAAACAAAACATCGAACTGCGAGTACAGATAGAGAAAGAACATACCCAACTGTGAGAACAGATACAGGAACAACAGACTAAACTGGAATACAGATGCAGAAGCAACACACTGAACTGTGATTACGGATAGAGAAACAACACACTGAACTGTGATTACAGATAGAGAAACAGAACACTGAACCTAGATTACTGATACAGAAACGAAACACACTGATTTACGAGTATAGATAGAGAAACAACACACTGAACTCTGATTACAGATTGAGAAACAAAACACTGAACCTAAAGTCCTGATACAGAAACAACACACTGAATTGAGAGTATAGATAGAGGAACAACACACTGAACTGTGACTACAGACACAGAAACAAAACACTGAACTGAGAGTACAGACAGAGAAACAACACATTGAACTGAGAGTAACGATCAAGTAACAATGCACTGAACTGTGAGTACAGATAGAGAAACAACACACTGAACTGCGAGTACAGACTGAGAAACAACACACTGAACTGTGTGTACAGTCAGAGAAACAATACACTGAACTGAGTGTAACGATCAAGAAACAATGCGAGTACAGACTGAGAATCAACACACTGAACTGTGTGTACAGACAGAGAAACAACACACTGAACTGAGAGTACAGACAGAGAAACAACAGACTGAATTGCGAGTACAGATAGAGAAACAACAAACTGAACTGACAGTAATGAGAGAGAACTAACACATTGAACTGTGAGTGCAGATAGAGAAACAACACACTGAACTTTGATTACAGATTGAGAAACAAAACATTGAATTGAGAGTACAGCTCGAGAAAGAAAACACCAACCTGTGTGAACAGATACAGAAACAACACACTGAACTGCGAGTACAGACACAGAAACAACACACTGAACTGAGAATACAGATAGAGAAACAACACACTGAACTGAGAGTACAGATAGAGAAACAACACACTGAATTGTGATTACAGATAGAGAAACAAAACATTGAACTGAGAGTAAGTACAGAGAAACAACACACTGAACTGGGACTACAGATGCTGAAGCAAAACACTGAACTAAGTAAACAGATAGACTGAGAGATCTGATAGAAAAACAACACACTGAATTGAGATTACAGATCGAGAAACACCTCACTGAATTGTGAGGATAGAGAAACAACACACTGAACTGTGAGTAGAGATAGACAAACAAATCACGGAACTGCGAGTACAGCTAGAGAAAGAACACACCCAACTGTGAGAAGAGATACAGGAACAAGAGACTGAACTGGGAGTACAGATGCAGAAGCAACACACTGAATTGTGATTACGGATAGAGAAACAACACACTGAACTGTGATTACAGATAGAGAAACAAAACACTGAACATAGAGTACTGATACACAAACAACACACTGAATTGCGAGTATAGATAGAGAAACAACACACAGAACTGTGAGTACAGACACAGAAACAAGACACTGAACTGAGAGTACAGACAGAGATACAACACACTGAATTGCAAAAACAGGTAGAGAAACAAAACACTGTACTGCGAGTACAGATAGAGAAACAACACACTGAACTGCGAGTACAGACTGAGAAACAACACACTGAACTGTGTGTACAGACAGAGAAACAACACACTGAACTGAGAGTACAGACAGAGAAACAACACACTGAATTGCGAATACAGATAGAGAAACAACAAACTGAACTGACAGTAATGAGAGAGAACTAACACATTGAACTGTGAGTACAGATAGAGAAACAACACACTGAACTTTGATTACAGATAGAGAAACAAAACATTGAATTTAGAGACAGCTCGAGAAAGAAAACACCAACCTGTGTGAACAGATACAGAAACAACACACTGAACTGCGAGTACAGACACAGAAACAACACACTGAACTGAGAGTACAGATAGAGAAAGAAGACACCCAACTGTGAGAACAGATACAGAAACAATACACTAAACTGGGAGTACAGGTGCAGAAGCAACACACTGAACTGTGATTACGCATAGAGAAACAACACACTGAACCTAGAGTACTGATACAGAAACAACACACTGAATTGCGAGTATAGATAGAGAAACAACACACTGAACTGTGAGTACAGACACAGAAACAACACACTGAACTGACAGGACAGATCGAGAAACACCTCACTGAATTGCAAACACAAACAGAGAAACAACACACTGTCCTCCGTGTACAGCTAGAGAAAGAACACACCCAACTGTGAGAACAGATACAGAAACAATACACTGAACTGGGAGTACAGATGCAGAAGCAACACACTGAACTGCGATTACGGATAGAGAAACAACACACTGAACTGTGATTACAGATTGAGAAACAAAACACTGAACCTAGAGTCCTGATACAGAAACAACACACTGAATTGAGAGTATAGATAGAGAAACAACACACTGAACTGTGAGTACAGACACAGAAACAACACACTGATCTGTGAGTACAGATCGAGAAACACCTCACTGAATTGCAAACACAGATAGAGAAACAAAACACTGTATTGCGAGTACAGATAGAGAAACAACACACTGAACTGCGAGTACAGCTAGAGAAAGAACACACCCAACTGTGAGAACAGATACAGAAACAACAGACTGAACTGGGAGTACAGATGCGGAAGCAACACACTGGACTGTGATTACGGATAGAGAAACAACACTCTGAACTGTGATTACAGATTGAGAAACACCTCACTGAATTGTAAACACAGATAGAGAAACAAAACTCTATATTGCGAGTACAGATAGAGAAACAACACACTGAACTGCGAGTACAGATAGAGAAACAACACACTGAACTGTGATTACAGATAGAGAAACAAAACATTGAACTGAGAGTACAGCTCGAGAAAGAACACACCAACCTGTGAGAACAGAAACAGAAACAACACTGAACTGCGAGTACAGACACAGAAACAACACACTGAACTGCGAGTACAGATAGAGAAACAACACACTGAACTGACAGTAATGAGAGAGAACTAACACATTGAACTGTATGTACAGATAGAGAAACAACACACTGAACTTTGATTACAGATAGAGAAACAAAACATTGAATTGAGAGTACAGCTCGAGAAAGACAACACCAACGTGTGTGATCAGATACAGAAACAACACACTGAACTGAGAGTACAGATCGAGAAACACCTCACTGAATTGCAAACGCAGGTAGAGAAACAAAACACTGTACTGCGAGTACAGATAGAGAAACAACACACTGAACTGCGAGTACAGCTAGAGAAAGAACACACCCAACTGTGAGAACAGATACAGAAACAACAGACTGAACTGGGAATACAGATGCAGAAGCAACACACTGAATGTGATTACGCATAGAGTAACAACACACTGAACTGTGAGTACAGACACAGAAACAACACACTGAACTGACAGTACAGATCGAGAAACACCTCACTGAATTGCAAACACAGACAGAGAAACAACACACTGTACTGCATGTACAGCTAGAGAAAGAACACACCCAACTGTGAGAACAGATACAGAAACAATACACTGAACTGGGAGCACAGATACAGAAGCAACACACTGAACTGCGATTACGGATAGAGATACAACACACTGAACTGTGATTACAGATTGAGAAACAAAACACTGAACCTAGAGTCCTGATACAGAAACAACACACTGAATTGAGAGTATAGATAGAGAAACAATACATTGAACTGTGAGTGCAGACACAGAAACAACACACTGAACTGAGAGTACAGATAGAGAAACAACACACTGAACTGAGAGTACAGATAGAGAAACAACACACTGAATTGGGATTACAGATAGAGAAACAAAACATTGAACTGAGAGTACAGATGCTGAAGCAAAACACTGAACTGAGTAACAGATAGACTGAGAGATCTGATAGAAAAACAACACACTGAATTGAGATTACAGATCGAGAAACACCTCACTGAATTGTGAGGATAGAGAAACAACACACTGAACTGTGAGTAGAGATAGACAAACAAAACACCGAACTGCGAGTACAGCTAGTGAAAGAACACACCCAACTGTGAGAACAGATACAGGAACAACAGAATGAACTGGGAGTACAGATGCAGAAGCAACACACTGAACTGTGATTACGGATAGAGAAACAACACACTGAACTGTGATTACAATTAGAGAAACAAAACACTGAACCTAGAGTACTGATACAGAAACAACACACAGAATTGCGAGTATAGATAGAGAAACAACATACTGAACTGTGAGTAGAGACACAGAAACAAGACACTGAACTGAGAGTACAGATCGAGAAACACCTCACTGAATTGCAAACACAGGTAGAGAAACAAAACACTGTACTGCGAGTACAGATAGAGAAACAACACACTGAACTGCGAGTACAGACAAGAAACAACACACTGAACTGAGAGTAACGATCATGAAACAATGCACTGAACTGTGAGTACAGATAGAGAAACAACACACTGACCTGGGAGTAACGATCATGAAACAATGCACTGAACTGCGAATACAGACTGAGAAATAACACACTGAACTGTGAGTACAGACAGAGAAACAACACACTGACCTGGGAGTAACGATCATGAAACAATGCATTGAACTGCGAATACAGATAGAGAAACAACACACTGAACGGAGAGTACAGATAGAGAAACAACACACCCAACTGTGAGAACAGCTACAGAATCAACAGGCTGAACTGGGAGTACAGATGCAGAAGCAACACACTGAAATGTGATTACGGATAGAGAAACAACACACTGACCTGTGATTACAGATTGAGAAACAACACACTGAACCTAGAGTACTGATACAGAAACGAAACACACTGATTTACGAGTATAGATAGAGAAACAACACACTGAACTGTGATTACAGATAGAGAAACAAAAAACTGAACCTAGAGTACTGATACAGAAACAACACACTGAATTGCGAGTATAGATAGTGAAACAACACACTGAACTGTGAGTACAGACACAGAAACAACACACTGAACTGAGTGTACAGATCGAGAAACACCTCACTGAATTGCAAACACAGGTAGAGAAACAAAACACTGTCCTGCGAGTACAGATAGAGAAACAACACACTGAACTGCGAGTACAGCTAGAGAAAGAAGACACCCAACTGTGAGAACAGATACAGAAACAATACACTAAACTGGGAGTACAGGTGCAGAAGCAACACACTGAACTGTATTACGGATAGAGAAACGACACACTGAACTGTGATTACAGATTGAGAAACAAAACACTGAACCTAGAGTCCTGATACAGAAACAACACACTGAATTGAGAGTATAGATAGAGAAACAACACACTGAACTGTGAGTACAGACACAGAAACAACACACTGAACTGACAGTACAGATCGAGAAACACCTCACTGAATTGCAAACACGGACAGAGAAACAACACACTGTACTGCGTGTACAGCTAGAGAAAGAACACACCCAACGGTGAGAACAGATACAGAAACAATACACTGAACTGGGAGTACAGATGCAGAAGCAACACACTGAATGTGATTATGCATAGAGAAACAGCACACTGAACTGTGATTACAGATTGAGAAACAAAACACTGAACCTAGAGTCCTGATACAGAAACGAAACACACTGATTTACGAGTATAGATAGAGAAACAACACACTGAACTGTGATTGCAGAGTGAGAAAGAAAACACTGAACCTAGAGTACTGATACAGAAACGAAACACACTGATTTACGAGTATAGATAGAGAAACAACACACTGAACTGTGATTACAGATTGAGAAACAAAACACTAAACCTAGAGTCCTGATACAGAAACAACACACTGAATTGATAGTATAGATAGAGAAACAACACACTGAACTGTGAGTACAGACACAGAAACAACACACTGAACTGAGAGTACAGACAGAGAAACAACACATTGAACTGAGAGTAACGATCAAGAAACAACACACAGAATTGCGAGTATAGATAGAGAAACAACACACTGAATTGCAAATACAGGTAGAGAAACAAAACACTGTACTGCGAGTACAGATAGAGAAACAACACACTGAACTGTGAGTAGAAATAGACAAACAAAACACCGAAATGCGAGTACAGCTAGAGAAAGAACACATCCAACTGTGAGAACAGATACAGGAACAACAGACTGAACTGTGAGTACTGATGCAGAAGCAACTCACTGAACTGTGATTACAGATAGAGAAACAAAACACTGAACCTAGAGTACTGATACAGAAACGAAACACACTGATTTACGAGTATAGATAGAGAAACAATACACTGAACTGTGATTACAGATTGAGAAACAAAACACTGAACCTAGAGTCCTGATACAGAAACAACACACTGAATTGAGAGTATAGATAGAGAAACAACACACTGAACTGTGAGTACAGACACTGAAACAACACACTGAACTGAGAGTACAGACAGAGAAACAACACATTGAACTGAGAGTAACGATCAAGCAACAATGCACTGAACTGTGAGTACAGATAGAGAAACAACACACTGAACTGCGAGTACAGACAGAGAAACAACACACTGAACTGAGAGTACAGATAGAGAAACAACAAACTGAACTGACAGTAATGAGAGAGAACTAACACATTGAACTGTGAGTACAGATAGAGAAACAACACACTGAACTTTGATTACAGATAGAGAAACTAAACATTGAATTGAGAGTACAGCTCAAGAAACTAAACACCAACCTGTGTGAACAGATACAGAAACAACACACTGAACTGCGAGTACAGACACAGAAACAACACACTGAACTGAGAGTACAGATAGAGAAACAACACACTGAATTGTGTTAACAGATAGAGAAACAAAACATTGAACTGTGAGTAAGTACAGAGAAACAACACACTGAACTGGGAGTACAGATGCTGAAGCAAAACACTGAACTGAGTAAACAGATAGACTGAGAGATCTGATAGAAAAACAACACGTTGAATTGAGATTACAGATCGGGAAACACCTCACTGAATTGTGAGGATAGAGAAACAACACACTGAACTGTGAGTAGAGATAGACAAACAAAACACGGAACTGCGAGTACAGCTCGAGAAAGAACACACCCAACTGTGAGAACAGATACAGGAACAACAGACTGAACTGGGAGTACAGATGCAGAAGCAACACACTGAACTGTGATTACGTATAGAGAAACAACACACTGAACTGTGATTACAGAGAGAGAAACAAAACACTGAACCTAGAGTACTGATACAGAAACAACACACTCAATTGCGAGTATAGATAGAGAAACAACACACTGAATTGTGAGTACAGACACAGATACAACACACTGAACTGAGAGTACAGATCGAGAAACACCTCACTGAATTGCAAACACAGGTAGAGAAACAAAACACTGTACTGCGAGTACAGATAGAGAAACAACACACTGAACTGCGAGTACAGCTAGAGAAAGAACACACCCAACTGTGAGAACAGATACAGAAACAACAGACTGAACTGGGAGTACAGATGCAGAAGCAACACACTGAATGTGATTACGCATAGAGAAACAGCACACTGAACTGTGATTACAGATTGAGAAACAAAACACTGAACCTAGAGTCCTGATACAGAAACGAAACACACTGATTTACGAGTATAGATAGAGAAACAACACACTGAACTGTGATTACAGAGTGAGAAAGAAAACACTGAACCTAGAGTACTGATACAGAAACGAAACACACTGATTTACGAGTATAGATAGAGAAACAACACACTGAACTGTGATTACAGATTGAGAAACAAAACACGAAACCTAGAGTCCTGATACAGAAACAACACACTGAATTGATAGTATAGATAGAGAAACAACTCACTGAACTGTGAGTACAGACACAGAAACAACACACTGAACTGAGAGTACAGACAGAGAAACAACACATTGAACTGAGAGTAACGATCAAGAAACAATGCACTGAACTGTGAGTACAGATAGAGAAACAACACACTGAACTGCGAGTACAGACTGAGAAATAACGCACTGAACTGTGAGTACAGACAGAGAAACAACACACTGAACTGAGAGTAACGATCATGAAACAATGCACTGAACTGCGAGTACAGCAAGAGAAAAAACACACCCAACTATGAGAACAGATACAGAAACAACAGACTGAACTGGGAGTACAGATGCAGAAGCAACACACTGAACTGTGATTACGGATAGAGAAACAACACACTGAACTGTGATTACAGATTGAGAAACACCTCACTGAATTGTAAACACAGATAGAGAAACAAAACTCTATATTGCGAGTACAGATAGAGAAAAAACACATTGAACTGCGAGTACGGATAGACAAACAACACACTGAACTGTGATTACAGATAGAGAAACAAAACATTGAACTGAGAGTACAGCTCGAGAAAGAACACACCAACCTGTGAGAACAGATACAGAAACAAAACTGAACTGCGAGTACAGACACAGAAACAACACACTGAACTGAGAGTACAGATAGAGAAACAACACACTGAACTGAGAGTACAGTTAGAGAAACAACACACTGAATTGTGATTACAGATAGAGAAACAAAACATTGAACTGAGAGTACGTACAGAGAAACAACACACTGAATTGGGAGTACAGATGCTGAAGCAAAACACTGAACTAAGTAAACAGATAGACTGAGAGATCTGATAGAAAAACAACACACTGAATTGAGATTACAGATCGAGAAACACCTGACTGAATTGTGAGGATAGAGAAACAACACACTGAACTGTGAGTAGAGATAGACGAACAAAACACCGAAATGCGAGTACAGCTAGAGAAAGAACACACCCAACTGTGAGAAGAGATACAGGAACAACAGACTGAACTGGGAGTACAGATGCAGAAGCAACACACTGAACTGTGATTGCGGATAGAGAAACAACACACTGAACTGTGATTACAGATTGAGAAACAAAACACTAAACCTAGAGTCCTGACACAGAAACAACACACTGAATTGATAGTATAGATAGAGAAACAACACACTGAACTGTGTGTACAGACAGAGAAACAACACACTGAACTGAGAGTACAGACAGAGAAACAACACACTGAATTGCGAGTACAGATAGAGAAACAACAAACTGAACTGACAGTAATGAGAGAGAACTGACACATTGGACTGTGAGTACAGATAGAAAAACAACACACTGAATTGAGAATACAGATCGAGAAACACCTCACTGAATTGTGAGGATACAGAAACAATACACTGAACTGTGAGTAGAGATAGACAAACAAAACACGGAACTGCGAGTACAGCTCGAGAAAGAACACACCCAACTGTGAGAACAGATACAGAAACAACAGACTGAACTGGGAGTACAGATGCAGAAGCAACACACTGAATGTGATTACGCATAGAGAAACAGCACACTGAACTGTGATTACAGATTGAGAAACAAAACACTGAACCTAGAGTCCTGATACAGAAACGAAACACACTGATTTACGAGTATAGATAGAGAAACAACACACTGAACTGTGATTGCAGAGTGAGAAAGAAAACACTGAACCTAGAGTACTGATACAGAAACGAAACACACTGATTTACGAGTATAGATAGAGAAACAACACACTGAACTGTGATTACAGATTGAGAAACAAAACACTAAACCTAGAGTCCTGATACAGAAACAACACACTGAACTGACAGTAATGAGAGAGAACTAACACATTGAACTGTGAGTACAGATAGAGAAACAACACACTGAACTTTGATTACAGATAGAGAAACAAAACATTGAATTGAGAGTACAGCTCGAGAAAGAAAACACCAACCTGTGTGAACAGATACAGAAACAACACACTGAACTGCGAGTACAGACACAGAAACAACACACTGAACTGAGAGTACAGATAGAGAAACAACACACTGAACTGAGAGTACAGATAGAGAAACAACACACTGAATTGTGATTACAGATAGAGAAACAAAACATTGAACTGAGAGTACAGACAGAGAAACAACACACTGAACTGGGAGTACAGATGCTGAAGCAAAACACTGAACTGAGTAAACAGATAGACTGAGAGATCTGATAGAATAACAACACACTGAATTGAAATTAAACATCGAGAAACACCTCACTGAATTGTGAGGATAGAGAAACAACACACTGAACTGTGAGTAGAGATAGACAAACAAAACACCGAACTGCGAGTACAGCTCGAGAAAGAACACACCCAACTGTGAGAACAGATACAGGAACAACAGACTGAACTGGGAGTACAGATGCAGAAGCAACACACTGAACTGTGATTACGGATAGAGAAACAAAACACTGAACCTAGAGTACTGATACAGAAACGAAACACACTGATTTACGAGTATAGATAGAGAAACAACACACTGAACTGAGAGTACAGATAGAGAAACAAAACACTGAACTGAGAGTACAGATAGAGAAACAACACACTGAATTGTGATTACAGACAGAGAAACAAAACATTGAACTGAGAGTAAGTACAGAGAAACAACACACTGAACTGGGAGTACAGATGCTGAAGCAAAACACTGAACTGAGTAAACAGATAGACTGAGAGATCTGATAGAAAAACAACACACTGAATTGAGATTACAGATCGAGAAACACCTCACTGAATTGTGAGGATAGAGAAACAACACACTGAACTGTGAGTAGAGATAGACAAACAAAACACCGAACTGCGAGTACAGCTCGAGAAAGAACACACCCAACTGTGAGAACAGATACAGGAACAACAGACTGAACTGGGAGTACAGATGCAGAAGCAACACACTGAACTGTGATTACGTATAGAGAAACAACACACTGTACTGTGATTATAGATAGAGAAACAAAACACTGAACCCAGAGTACTGATACAGAAACAACACACTGAATTGCGAGTATCGATAGAGAAACAACACACTGAACTGTGAGTACAGACACAGATACAACACACTGAACTGAGAGTACAGATCGAGAAACACCTCACTGAATTGCAAACACAGGTAGAGAAATAAAACACTGTACTGCGAGTACAGATAGAGAAACAACGCACTGAACTGCGAGTACAGCTAGAGAAAGAACACACCCAACTGTGAGAACAGATACAGAAACAACAGACTGAACTGGGAGTACAGATGCAGAAGCAACACACTGAATGTGATTACGCATAGAGAAACAGCACACTGAACTGTGATTACAGATTGAGAAACAAAACACTGAACCTAGAGTCCTGATACAGAAACGAAACACACTGATTTACGAGTATAGATAGAGAAACAACACACTGAACTGTGATTACAGATTGAGAAACAAAACACTAAACCTAGAGTCCTGATACAGAAACAACACACTGAATTGATAGTATAGATAGAGAAACAACACACTGAACTGTGAGTACAGACACAGAAACAACACACTGAACTGAGAGTACAGACAGAGAAACAACACATTGAACTGAGAGTAACGATCAAGAAACAATGCACTGAACTGTGAGTACAGATAGAGAAACAACACACTGAACTGCGAGTACAGACTGAGAAATAACGCACTGAACTGTGAGTACAGACAGAGAAACAACACACTGAACTGAGAGTAACGATCATGAAACAATGCACTGAACTGCGAGTACAGTTAGAGAAACAACACACTGTACTGCGAGTACAGCAAGAGAAAGAACACACCCAACTATGAGAACAGATACAGAAACAACAGACTGAACTGGGAGTACAGATGCAGAAGCAACACACTGAACTGTGATTACGGATAGAGAAACAACACACTGAACTGTGATTACAGATTGAGAAACACCTCACTGAATTGTAAACACAGATAGAGAAACAAAACTCTATATTGCGAGTACAGATAGAGAAAAAACACACTGAACTGCGAGTACAGATAGACAAACAACACACTGAACTGTGATTACAGATAGAGAAACAAAACATTGAACTGAGAGTACAGCTCGAGAAAGAACACACCAACCTGTGAGAACAGATACAGAAACAACACTGAACTGCGAGTACAGACACAGAAACAACACACTGAACTGAGAGTACAGATAGAGAAACAACACACTGACCTGAGAGTACAGTTAGAGAAACAACACACTGAATTGTGATTACAGATAGAGAAACAAAACATTGAACTGAGAGTAAGTACAGAGAAACAACACACTGAATTGGGAGTACAGATGCTGAAGCAAAACACTGAACTAAGTAAACAGATCGACTGAGAGATCTGATAGAAAAACAACACACTGAATTGAGATTACAGATCGAGAAACACCTCACTGAATTGTGAGGATAGAGAAACAACACACTGAACTGTGAGTAGAGATAGACGAACAAAACACCGAAATGCGAGTACAGCTAGAGAAAGAACACACCCAACTGTGAGAAGAGATACAGGAACAACAGACTGAACTGGGAGTACAGATGCAGAAGCAACACACTGAACTGTGATTGCGGATAGAGAAACAACACACTGAACTGTGATTACAGAGAGAGAAACAAAACACTGAACCTAGAGTACTGATACAGAAAGGAAACACACTAATTTACGAGTATAGATAGAGAAACAACACACTGAACTGTTATTACATATTGAGAAACAAAACACTGAACCTAGAGTCCTGATACAGAAACAACACACTGAATTGAGAGTATAGATAGAGAAACAACACACTGAACTGTGAGTACAGACACAGAAACAACACACTGAACTGAGAGTACAGACAGAGAAACAACACATTGAACTGAGAGTAATGATCAAGAAACAATGTACTGAAATGTGAGTACAGATAGAGAAACAACACACTGAACTGCGAGTACAGACAGAGAAACAACACACTGAACTGAGAGTACAGACAGAGAAACAACACACTGAATTGCGAGTACAGATAGAGAAACAACAAACTGAATTGACAGTAATGAGAGAGAACTAACACATTCAACTGTGAGTACAGATAGAGAAACAACACACTGAACTTTGATTACAGATAGAGAAACAAAACATTGAATTGAGAGTACAGCTCGAGAAAGAAAACACCAACCGGTGTGAACAGATACAGAAACAACACACTGAACTGCGAGTACAGACACAGAAACAACACACTGAACGGAGAGTACAGATAGAGAAACAACACACTGAACTGAGAGTACAGCTAGATAAAGAACACACCCAACTGTGAGAACAGATACAGGAACAACAGACTGAACTGGGAGTACTGATGCAGAAGCAACACACTGAACTGTGATTACAGATAGAGAAACAACACACTGAACTGTGATTACAGATAGAGAAACAAAACACTGAACCTAGAGTACTGATACAGAAACAACACACTGAATTGCGAGTATCGATAGAGAAACAACACACTGAACTGTGAGTACAGACACAGAAACAAGACACTGAACTGAGAGTACAGACAGAGAAACAACACACTGAATTGCAAACACAGGTAGAGAAACAAAACACTGTACTGCGAGTACAGATAGAGAAACAACACACTGAACTGTGAGTAGAGATAGACAAACAAAACACCGAAATGCGAGTACAGCAGGAGAAAGAACACACCCAACTGTGAGAACAGATACAGGAACAACAGACTGAACTGGGAGTACTGATGCAGAAGCAACACACTGAACTGTGATTACAGATAGAGAAACAAAACAGTGAACCTAGAGTACTGATACGGAAACGAAACACACTGATTTACGAGTATAGATAGAGAAACAACACACTGAACTGTGATTACAGATTGAGAAACAAAACACTGAACCTAGAGTCCTGATACAGAAACAACACACTGAACTGAGAGGACAGACAGAGAAACAACACACTGAATTGCGAGTACAGATAGAGAAACAACAAACTGAACTGACAGTAATGAGAGAGAACTAACACATTGAACTGTGAGTACAGATATAGAAACAACACACTGAACTTTGATTACAGATAGAGAAACAAAACATTGAATTGAGAGTACAGCTCGAGAAAGACAACACCAACCTGTGTGATCAGACACAGAAACAACACACTGAACTGCGAGTACAGATAGAGAAACAACACACTGAATTGTGTTAACAGATAGAGAAACAAAACATAGAACTGTGAGTATGTACAGAGAAACAACACACTGAACTGGGAGTACAGATGCTGAAGCAAAACACTGAACTGAGTAAACAGATAGACTGAGAGATCTGATAGAAAAACAACACACTGAATTGAGATTACAGATCGAGAAACACCTCACTGAATTGTGAGGATACAGAAACAATACACTGAACTGTGAGTAGAGATAGACAAACAAAACACCGAACTGCGAGTACAGCTAGAGAAAGAACACACCCAACTGTGAGAACAGATACAGGAACAACAGACTGAACTGGGAGTACAGATGCAGAAGCAACACACTGAACTGTGATTACGGATAGAGAAACAACACACTGAACTGTGATTACAGATAGAGAAACAAAACACTGAACCTAGAGTACTGATACAGAAACAACACACTGAATTGCGAGTATCAATAGAGAAACAACACACTGAACTGTGAGTAGAGATAGACAAACAAAACACCGAAATGCGAGTAGAGCTAGAGAAAGAACACACCCAACTGTGAGAACAGATACAGAAACAACAGACTGAACTGGGAGTACTGATGCAGAAGCAGCACACTGAACTGTGATTGCAGATAGAGAAACAAAACACTGAACCTAGAGTCCTGATACAGAAACAACACACTGAATTGAGAGTATAGATAGAGAAACAACACACTGAACTGTGAGTACAGACACAGAAACAACACACTGAACTGAGACTACAGACAGAGAAACAACACATTGAACAGAGAGTAACGATCAAGAAACAATGCACTGAACTGTGAGTACAGATAGAGAAACAACACACTGAACTGTGTGTGCAGACAGAGAAACAAGACACTGAACTGAGAGTACAGACAGAGAAACAACACACTGAATTGCGAGTACAGATAGAGAAACAACAAAGTGAACTGTCAGTAATGAGAGAGAACTAACACATTGGACTGTGAGTACAGGTAGAGAAACAAAACACTGAACCTAGAGTACTGATACAGAAACAACACACTGAATTGCGAGTATAGATAGAGAAACAACACACTGAACTGTGAGTACAGACACAGAAACAACACACTGAACTGAGAGTATAGATCGAGAAACACCTCACTGAATTGCAAAGACAGGTAGAGAAACAAAACACTGTACTGCGAGTACAGATAGAGAAAGAACACACCCAACTGTGAGAACATATACAGAAACAATACACTGAACTGGGAGTACAGATGCAGAAGCAACACACTGAACTGCGATTACGGATAGAGAAACAACACACTGAACTGCGATTACAGATTGAGAAACAAAACACTGAACCTAGAGTCCTGATACAGAAACAACACACTGAATTGAGAGTATAGATAGAGAAACAACACACTGAACTGTGACTGCAGACACAGAAACAACACACTGAACTGAGAGTACAGATAGAGAAACAACACACTGAACTGAGAGTACAGATAGAGAAACAACACACTGAATTGGGATTACAAATAGAGAAACAAAACATTGAACTGTGAGTATGTACAGAGAAACAACACACTGAACTGGGAGTACAGATGCTGAAGCAAAACACTGAACTGAGTAAACAGATAGACTGAGAGATCTGATAGAAAAACAACACACTGAATTGAGATTACAGATCGAGAAACACCTCACTGAATTGTGAGGAGAGAGAAACAACACACTGAACTGTGAGTAGAGATAGACGGACAAAACACCGAACTGCGAGTACAGCTAGAGAAAGAACACACCCAACTGTGGGAACAGATACAGGAACAACAGACTGAACTGGGAGTACAGATGCAGAAGCAACACACTGAACTGTGATTACGGATAGAGAAACAACACACTGAACTGTGATTACAGATAGAGAAACAAAACACTGAACCTGGAGTACTGATACACAAACAACACACTGAATTGCGAGTATAGATAGAGAAAAAACACACTGAACTGTGAGTACAGACACAGAAACAAGACACTGAACTGAGAGTACAGACAGAGATACAACACACTGAATTGCAAAAACAGGTAGAGAAACAAAACACTGTACTGCGAGTACAGATAGAGAAACAACACACTGAACTGTGAGTAGAGATAGACAAACAAAACACCGAAATGCGAGTACAGCTAGAGAAAGAACACACCCAACTGTGAGAACAGATACAGGAACAACAGACTGAACTGGGAGTACTGATGCAGAAGCAACACACTGAACTGTGATTACAGATAGAGAAACAAAACACTGAACCTAGAGTACTGATACAGAAACGAAACACACTGATTTACGAGTATAGATAGAGAAACAACACACTGAACTGTGATTACAGATTGAGAAACAAAACACTGAACCTAGAGTCCTGATACAGAAACAACACACTGAATTGATAGTATAGATAGAGAAACAACACACTGAACTGTGAGTACAGACACAGAAACAACACACTGAACTGAGAGTACAGACAGAGAAACAACACATTGAACTGAGAGTAACGATCAAGAAACAATGCACTGAACAGTGAGTACAGATAGAGAAACAACACACTGAACTGCGAGTACAGACTGAGAAACAACACACTGAACCGTGTGTTCAGACAGAGAAACAACACACTGAAGTGAGAGTACAGACAGAGAAACAACAAACTGAACTGACAGTAATGAGAGAGAACTAACACATTGAACTGTAAGTACAGATAGAGAAACAACACACTGAACTTTGATTACAGATAGAGAAACAAAACATTGAACTGAGAGTACAGCTCGAGAAAGAAAACACCAACCTGTGTGAACAGATAGAGAAACAAAACACTGAACGGCGAATACAGACACAGAAACAACACACTGAACTGAGAGTACAGATAGAGAAACAAAACACTGATTGTGATTACAGATAGAGAAACAAAACATTGAACTGAGAGTACAGACAGAGAAACAACACACTGAACTGTGTGTACAGACAGAGAAACAACACACTGAACTGAGAGTACAGACAGAGAAACAACACACTGAATTGCGAGTACAGATAGAGAAACAACAAACTGAACTGACAGTAATGAGAGAGAACTAACACATTGAACTGTGAGTACAGATAGAGAAACAACACACTGAACTTTGATTACAGATAGAGAAACAAAACATTGAATTGAGAGTACAGCTCGAGAAAGACAACACCAACCTGTGTGAACAGATACAGAAACAACACACTGAACTGCGAGTACAGACACAGAAACAACACACTGAACTGAGAGTACAGATAGAGAAACAACACACTGAATTGTGTTAACAGATAGAGAAACAAAACATTGAACTGTGAATAAGTACAGAGAAACAACATACTGAACTGGGAGTACAGATTCTGAAGCAAAACACTGAACTGAGTAAACAGATAGACTGAGAGATCTGATAGAAAAACAACACACTGAATTGAGATTACAGATCGAGAAACACCTCACTGAATTGTGAGGATAGAGAAACAATACACTGAACTGTGAGTAGAGATAGACAAACAAAACACCGAACTGCGAGTACAGCTAGAGAAAGAACACACCCAACTGTGAGAACAGATACAGGAACAACAGACTGAACTGGGAGTACAGATGCAGAAGCAACACACTGAACTGTGATTGCGGATAGAGAAACAACACACTGAACTGTGATTACAGATAGAGAAACAAAACACTGAACCTAGAGTACTGATACAGAAACAACACACTGAATTGCGAGTATAGATAGAGAAACAACACACTGAACTGTGAGTACAGACACAGAAACAACACACTGAACTGAGAGTACAGATCTAGAAACACCTCACTGAATGGCAAACACAGGTAGAGAAACAAAACGCTGTACTGCGAGAACAGATAGAGAAACAACGCACTGAACTGAGAGTACAGACAGAGAAACAACACATTGAACTGAGAGTAACGATCAAGAAACAATGCACTGAACTGTGAGTACAGATAGAGAAACAACACACTGAACTGCGAGTAAAGACTGAGAAACAACACACTGAACAGTGTGTACAGACAGAGAAACAACACACTGAACTGAGAGTACAGACAGAGAAACAACACACTGAATTGCGAGTACAGATAGAGAAACAACAAACTGAACTGACAGTAATGAGAGAGAACTAACACATTGAACTGTGAGTACAGATAGAGAAACAACACACTGAACTTTGATTACAGATAGAGAAACAAAACATTGAACTGAGAGTACAGCTCGAGAAAGAAAACACCAACCTGTGTGAACAGATAGAGAAACAACACACTGAACTGTGAGTACAGACACAGAAACAACACACTGAACTGAGAGTACAGATAGAGAAACAACAAAATGAACTGACAGTAATGAGAGAGAACTAACACATTGAACTGTGAGTACAGATAGAGAAACAACACACTGAACTTTGATTACAGATAGAGAAACAAAACATTGAATTGAGAGTACAGCTCGAGAAAGACAACACCAACCTGTGTGATCAGATACAGAAACAACACACTGAACTGCGAGTACAGACACAGAAACAACACACTGAACTGAGAGTACAGATCTAGAAACACCTCACTGAATGGCAAACACAGGTAGAGAAACAAAACGCTGTACTGCGAGAACAGATAGAGAAACAACGCACTGAACTGAGAGTACAGACAGAGAAACAACACATTGAACTGAGAGTAACGATCAAGAAACAATGCACTGAACTGTGAGTACAGATAGAGAAACAACACACTGAACTGCGAGTAAAGACTGAGAAACAACACACTGAACTGTGTGTACAGACAGAGAAACAACACACTGAATTGCGAGTACAGATAGAGAAACAACAAACTGAACTGACAGTAATGAGAGAGAACTGACACATTGGACTGTGAGTACAGATAGAAAAACAACACACTGAATTGAGATTACAGATCGAGAAACACCTCACTGAATTGTGAGGATACAGAAACAATACACTGAACTGTGAGTAGAGATAGACAAACAAAACACGGAACTGCGAGTACAGCTAGAGAAAGAACACACCCAACTGTGAGAAGAGATACAGGAACAAGAGACTGAACTGGGAGTATAGATGCAGAAGCAACACACTGAACTGTGATTACGGATAGAGAAACAACACACTGAACTGTGATTACAGATAGAGAAACAAAACACTGAACCTAGAGTACTGATACAGAAACAACACACTGAATTGCGAGTATCGATAGAGAAACAACACACTGAACTGTGAGTACAGACACAGAAACAAGACACTGAACTGAGAGTACAGACAGAGAAACAACACACTGAATTGCAAACACAGGTAGAGAAACAAAACACTGTACTGCGAGTACAGATAGAGAAACAACACACTGAACTGTGAGTAGAGATAGACAAACAAAACACCGAAATGCGAGTACAGCTAGAGAAAGAACACACCCAACTGTGAGAACAGATACAGGAACAACAGACTGAACTGGGAGTACTGATGCAGAAGCAACACACTGAACTGTGATTACAGATAGAGAAACAAAACACTGAACCTAGAGTACTGATACAGAAACGAAACACACTGATTTACGAGTATAGATAGAGAAACAACACACTGAACTGTGATTACAGATTGAGAAACAAAACACTGAACCTAGAGTCCTGATACAGAAACAACACAGTGAATTGTGAGTATAGATAGAGAAACAACACTCTGAACTGTGAGTACAGACACAGGAACAACACACTGAACTGAGAGTACAGACAGAGAAACAACACATTGAACAGAGAGTAACGATCAAGAAACAATGCACTGAACTGTGAGTACAGATAGAGAAAAAACACACTGAACTGCGAGTACAGACTGAGAAACAACACACTGAACCGTGTGTACAGACAGAGAAACAACACACTGAACTGAGAGTGCAGACAGAGAAACAACACACTGAATTGCGAGTACAGATAGAGAAACAACAAAGTGAACTGTCAGTAATGAGAGAGAACTAACACATTGGACTGTGAGTACAGATAGAGAAACAACACACTGAACTTTGATTACAGATAGAGAAACAAAACATTGAATTGAGAGTACAGCTCGAGAAAGACAACACCAACCTGTGTGATCAGATACAGAAACAACACACTGAACTGCGAGTACAGATAGAGAAGCAACACACTGAATTGTGTTAACAGATAGAGAAACAAAACATTGAACTGTGAGTATGTACAGAGAAACAACACACTGAACTGGGAGTACAGATGCTGAAGCAAAACACTGAACTGAGTAAACAGATAGACTGAGATATCTGATAGAAAAACAACACACTGAATTGAGATTACAGATCGAGAAACACCACACTGAATTGTGAGGATACAGAAACAATACACTGAACTGTGAGTAGAGATAGACAAACAAAACACGGAACTGCGAGTACAGCTAGAGAAAGAACACACCCAACTGTGAGAAGAGATACAGGAACAAGAGACTGAACTGGGAGTACAGATGCAGAAGCAACACACTGAACTGTGATTACGGATAGAGAAACAACACACTGAACTGTGATTACAGATAGAGAAACAAAACACTGTACCTAGAGTACTGATACAGAAACAACACACTGAATTGCGAGTATCGATAGAGAAACAACACACTGAACTGTGAGTACAGACACAGAAACAAGACACTGAACTGAGAGTACAGACAGAGAAACAACACACTGAATTGCAAACACAGGTAGAGAAACAAAACACTGTACTGCGAGTACAGATAGAGAAACAACACACTGAACTGTGAGTAGAGATAGACAAACAAAACACCGAAATGCGAGTACAGCTAGAGAAAGAACACACCCAACTGTGAGAACAGATACAGGAACAACAGACTGAACTGGGAGTACTGATGCAGAAGCAACACACTGAACTGTGATTACAGATAGAGAAACAAAACACTGAACCTAGAGTACTGATACAGAAACGAAACACACTGATTTACGAGTATAGATAGAGAAACAACACACTGAACTGTGATTACAGATTGAGAAACAAAACACTGAACCTAGAGTCCTGATACAGAAACAACACAGTGAATTGTGAGTATAGATAGAGAAACAACACTCTGAACTGTGAGTACAGACACAGGAACAACACACTGAACTGAGAGTACAGACAGAGAAACAACACATTGAACAGAGAGTAACGAACAAGAAACAATGCACTGAACTGTGAGTACAGATAGAGAAACAACACACTGAACTGCGAGTACAGACTGAGAAACAACACACTGAACCGTGTGTACAGACAGAGAAACAACACACTGAACTGAGAGTGCAGACAGAGAAACAACACACTGAATTGCGAGTACAGATAGAGAAACAACAAAGTGAACTGTCAGTAATGAGAGAGAACTAACACATTGGACTGTGAGTACAGATAGAGAAACAACACACTGAACTTTGATTACAGATAGAGAAACAAAACATTGAATTGAGAGTACAGCTCGAGAAAGACAACACCAACCTGTGTGATCAGATACAGAAACAACACACTGAACTGCGAGTACAGATAGAGAAACAACACACTGAATTGTGTTAACAGATAGAGAAACAAAACATTGAACTGTGAGTATGTACAGAGAAACAACACACTGAACTGTGAGTACAGATGCTGAAGCAAAACACTGAACTGAGTAAACAGATAGACTGAGATATCTGATAGAAAAACAACACACTGAATTGAGATTACAGATCGAGAAACACCTCACTGAATTGTGAGGATAGATAAACAATACACTGAACTGAGAGTACAGATCGAGAAACACCTCACTGAATTGCAAACACAGGTAGAGAAACAAAACACTGTACTGCGAGTACAGATAGAGAAACAACACACTGAACTGTGAGTAGGGATAGACAAACAAAACATCGAACTGCGAGTACAGATAGAGAAAGAACATACCCAACTGTGAGAACAGATACAGGAACAACAGACTAAACTGGAATACAGATGCAGAAGCAACACACTGAACTGTGATTACGGATAGAGAAACAACACACTGAACTGTGATTACAGATAGAGAAACAGAACACTGAACCTAGATTACTGATACAGAAACGAAACACACTGATTTACGAGTATAGATAGAGAAACAACACACTGAACTCTGATTACAGATTGAGAAACAAAACACTGAACCTAAAGTCCTGATACAGAAACAACACACTGAATTGAGAGTATAGATAGAGGAACAACACACTGAACTGTGAGTACAGACACAGAAACAAAACACTGAACTGAGAGTACAGACAGAGAAACAACACATTGAACTGAGAGTAACGATCAAGTAACAATGCACTGAACTGTGAGTACAGATAGAGAAACAACACACTGAACTGCGAGTACAGACTGAGAAACAACACACTGAAATGTGTGTACAGTCAGAGAAACAATACACTGAACTGAGTGTAATGATCAAGAAACAATGCGAGTACAGACTGAGAATCAACACACTGAACTGTGTGTACAGACAGAGAAACAACACACTGAACTGAGAGTACAGACAGAGAAACAACAGACTGAATTGCGAGTACAGATAGAGAAACAACAAACTGAACTGACAGTAATGAGAGAGAACTAACACATTGAACTGTGAGTGCAGATAGAGAAACAACACACTGAACTTTGATTACAGATTGAGAAACAAAACATTGAATTGAGAGTACAGCTCGAGAAAGAAAACACCAACCTGTGTGAACAGATACAGAAACAACACACTGAACTGCGAGTACAGACACAGAAACAACACACTGAACTGAGAATACAGATAGAGAAACAACACACTGAACTGAGAGTACAGATAGAGAAACAACACACTGAATTGTGATTACAGATAGAGAAACAAAACATTGAACTGAGAGTAAGTACAGAGAAACAACACACTGAACTGGGACTACAGATGCTGAAGCAAAACACTGAACTAAGTAAACAGATAGACTGAGAGATCTGATAGAAAAACAACACACTGAATTGAGATTACAGATCGAGAAACACCTCACTGAATTGTGAGGATAGAGAAACAACACACTGAACTGTGAGTAGAGATAGACAAACAAATCACGGAACTGCGAGTACAGCTAGAGAAAGAACACACCCAACTGTGAGAAGAGATACAGGAACAAGAGACTGAACTGGGAGTACAGATGCAGAAGCAACACACTGAACTGTGATTACGGATAGAGAAACAACACACTGAACTGTGATTACAGATAGAGAAACAAAACACTGAACATAGAGTACTGATACACAAACAACACACTGAATTGCGAGTATAGATAGAGAAACAACACACAGAACTGTGAGTACAGACACAGAAACAAGACACTGAACTGAGAGTACAGACAGAGATACAACACACTGAATTGCAAAAACAGGTAGAGAAACAAAACACTGTACTGCGAGTACAGATAGAGAAACAACACACTGAACTGCGAGTACAGACTGAGAAACAACACACTGAACTGTGTGTACAGACAGAGAAACAACACACTGAACTGAGAGTACAGACAGAGAAACAACACACTGAATTGCGAATACAGATAGAGAAACAACAAACTGAACTGACAGTAATGAGAGAGAACTAACACATTGAACTGTGAGTACAGATAGAGAAACAACACACTGAACTTTGATTACAGATAGAGAAACAAAACATTGAATTTAGAGTACAGCTCGAGAAAGAAAAGACCAACCTGTGTGAACAGATACAGAAACAACACACTGAACTGCGAGTACATACACAGAAACAACACACTGAACTGAGAGTACAGATAGAGAAACAACACACTGAACTGCGAGTACAGACTGAGAAACAACACACTGAACTGTGTGTACAGACAGAGAAACAACACACTGAACTGAGAGTACAGACAGAGAAACAACACACTGAATTGGGAGTACAGATATAGAAACAACAAACTGAACTGACAGTAATGAGAGAGAACTAACACATTGAACTGTGAGTACAGATCGAGAAACAACACACTGAACTTTGATTACAGATAGAGAAACAAGACATTGAATTGAGAGTACAGCTCGAGAAAGACAACACCAACCTGTGTGAACAGATACAGAAACAACACACTGAACTGAGAGTACAGACAGAGAAACAACACACTGAATTGCGAGTACAGATAGAGAAACAACAAACTGAACTGACAGTAATGAGAGAGAACTAACACATTGAACTGTGAGTACAGATAGGGAAACAACACACTGAACTTTGATTACAGATAGAGAAACAAAACATTGAATTGAGAGTACAGCTCGAGAAAGAAAACACCAACCTGTGTGAACAGATACAGAAACAACACACTGAACTGCGAGTACAGACACAGAAACAACACACTGAACTGAGAGTACAGATAGAGAAACAACACACTGAATTGTGTTAACAGATAGAGAAACAAAACATTGAACTGTGAATAAGTACAGAGAAACAACATACTGAACTGGGAATACAGATTCTGAAGCAAAACACTGAACTGAGTAAACAGATAGACTGAGAGATCTGATAGAAAAACAACACACTGAATTGAGATTACAGATCGAGAAACACCTCACTGAATTGTGAGGATAGAGAAACAATACACTGAACTGTGAGTAGAGATAGACAAACAAAACACCGAAATGCGAGTACAGCTAGAGAAAGAACACACCCAACTGTGAGAACAGATACAGGAACAACAGACTGAACTGGGAGGACAGGTGCAGAAACAACACACTGAACTGTGATTACAGATAGAGAAACAAAACACTGAACCTAGAGTACTGATACAGAAACAACACACTGAATTGCGTGTATAGATAGAGAAACAACACACAGAACTGTGAGTACAGACACAGAAACAAGACACTGAACTGAGAGTACAGACAGAGATACAACACTCTGAATTGCAAAAACAGGTCGAGAAACAAAACACTGTACTGCGAGTACAGATAGAGAAACAACACACTGAACTGTGAGTAGAGATAGAAAAACAAAACACCGAAATGCGAGTACAGCTAGAGTAAGAACACACCCAACTGTGAGAACAGATACAGGAACAACAGACTGAACTGGGAGTACTGATGCAGAAGCAACACACTGAACTGTGATTACAGATAGAGAAACAAAACACTGAACCTAGAGTACTGATACAGAAACGAAACACACTGATTTACGAGTATACATAGAGAAACAACACACTGAACTGTGATTACAGATTGAGAAACAAAACACTGAACCTAGAGTCCTGATACAGAAACAACACAGTGAATTGAGAGTATAGATAGAGAAACAACACACTGAACTGTGAGTACAGACACAGAAACAAGACACTGAACTGAGAGTACAGACAGAGAAACAACACATTGAACTGAGAGTAACGATCAAGAAACAATGCACTGAACAGTGAGTACAGATAGAGAAACAACACACTGAACTGCGAGTACAGACTGAGAAACAACACACTGAACTGTGTGTACAGACAGAGAAACAACACACTGAACTGAGAGTACAGACAAAGAAACAACACACTGAATTGGGAGCACAGATCGAGAAACAACACACTGAACTTTGATTACAGATAGAGAAACAAGACATTGAATTGAGAGTACAGCTCGAGAAAGACAACACCAACCTGTGTGAACAGATACAGAAACAACACACTGAACTGAGAGTACAGACAGAGAAACAACACACTGAATTGCGAGTACAGATAGAGAAACAACAAACTGAACTGACAGTAATGAGAGAGAACTAACACATTGAACTGTGAGTACAGATAGGGAAACAACACACTGAACTTTGATTACAGATAGAGAAACAAAACATTGAATTGAGAGTACAGCTCGAGAAAGAAAACACCAACCTGTGTGAACAGATACAGAAACAACACACTGAACTGCGAGTACAGACACAGAAACAACACACTGAACTGAGAGTACAGATAGAGAAACAACACACTGAATTGTGTTAACAGATAGAGAAACAAAACATTGAACTGTGAATAAGTACAGAGAAACAACATACTGAACTGGGAATACAGATTCTGAAGCAAAACACTGAACTGAGTAAACAGATAGACTGAGAGATCTGATAGAAAAACAACACACTGAATTGAGATTACAGATCGAGAAACACCTCACTGAATTGTGAGGATAGAGAAACAATACACTGAACTGTGAGTAGAGATAGACAAACAAAACACCGAAATGCGAGTACAGCTAGAGAAAGTACACACCCAACTGTGAGAACAGATACAGGAACAACAGACTGAACTGGGAGGACAGGTGCAGAAACAACACACTGAACTGTGATTACAGATAGAGAAACAAAACACTGAACCTAGAGTACTGATACAGAAACAACACACTGAATTGCGAGTATAGATAGAGAAACAACACACTGAACTGTGAGAACAGACACAGAAACAACACACTGAACTGAGTGTACAGATCGAGAAACACCTCACTGAATTGCAAACACAGGCAGAGAAACAAAACACTGTACTGCGAGTACAGATAGAGAAACAACACGCTGAACTGCGAATACAGCTAGAGAAAGAACACACCCAACTGTGAGAACAGATACAGAAACAACAGACTGAACTGGGAGTACAGATGCAGAAAAAACACACTGAATGTGATTACGCATAGAGAAACAACACACTGAACTGTGATTACAGATTGAGAAACAAAGCACTGAACCTAGAGTACTGATACAGAAACAACACACTGAATTGCGAGTATAGATAGAGAAACAACACACTGAACTGTGAGTACAGACACAGAAACAACACACTG
This sequence comes from Chiloscyllium punctatum, assembly GCF_047496795.1. Classification (NCBI taxonomy): domain Eukaryota; kingdom Metazoa; phylum Chordata; class Chondrichthyes; order Orectolobiformes; family Hemiscylliidae; genus Chiloscyllium; species Chiloscyllium punctatum. The sequence continues at coordinate 30,490,452 of NC_092745.1, forward strand.
AACTGAGAGTACAGATCGAGAACCACATCACTGAATTGCAAACACAGGCAGAGAAACAAAACACTGTACTGCGAGTACAGATAGAGAAACAACACGCAGAACTGCGAGTACAGCTAGAGAAAGAACACACCCAACTGTGAGAACAGATACAGAAACAACAGACTGAACTGGGAGTACAGATGCAGAAGCAACACACTGAATGTGATTACGCATAGAGAAACAACACACTGAACTGTGTTTAGAGATTGAGAAACAAAGCACTTAAACTAGAGTACTGATACAGAAACAACACACTGAATTGCGAGTATAGATAGAGAAACAACACACTGAACTGTGAGTACAGACGCAGAAACAACACACCGAACTGTGAGTACAGCTAGAGAAAGAACACACCCAACTGAGAGGACAGACAGAGAAACAACACATTGAACTGAGAGTAACGATCAAGAAACAATGCACTGAACTATGAGTACAGATAGAGAAACAACACACTGAACTGCGAGTAAAGACTGAGAAACAACACACTGAACTGTGTGTACAGACAGAGAAACAACACACTGAACTGAGTGTACAGACAGAGAAACAACACACTGAACTGCGAGTACAGAAAGAGAAACAACACACTGAACTGACAGTAATGAGAGAGAACTAACACATTGAACTGTGAGTACAGATAGAGAAACAACACACTGAACTTTGATTACAGATAGAGAAACAAAACATTGAACTGAGAGTACAGCTCGAGAAAGAAAACACCAACCTGTGTGAACAGATAGAGAAACAACACACTGAACTGCGAGTACAGACACAGAAGCAACACACTGAAGTGAGAGTACAGATAGAGAAACAACAAACTGAACTGATAGTAATGAGAGAGAACTAACACATTGAACTGTGAGTACAGATAGAGAAACAACACACTGAACTTTGATTACAGATAGAGAAACAAAACATTGAATTGAGAGTACAGCTCGAGAAAGACAACACCAACGTGTGTGATCAGATACAGAAACAACACACTGAACTGAGAGTACAGATCGAGAAACACCTCACTGAATTGCAAACGCAGGTAGAGAAACAAAACACTGTACTGCGAGTACAGATAGAGAAACAACACACTGAACTGCGAGTACAGCTAGAGAAAGAACACACCCAACTGTGAGAACAGATACAGAAACAACAGACTGAACTGGGAATACAGATGCAGAAGCAACACACTGAATGTGATTACGCATAGAGTAACAACACACTGAACTGTGAGTACAGACACAGAAACAACACACTGAACTGACAGTACAGATCGAGAAACACCTCACTGAATTGCAAACACAGACAGAGAAACAACACACTGTACTGCATGTACAGCTAGAGAAAGAACACACCCAACTGTGAGAACAGATACAGAAACAATACACTGAACTGGGAGCACAGATACAGAAGCAACACACTGAACTGCGATTACGGATAGAGATACAACACACTGAACTGTGATTACAGATTGAGAAACAAAACACTGAACCTAGAGTCCTGATACAGAAACAACACACTGAATTGAGAGTATAGATAGAGAAACAACAGATTGAACTGTGAGTGCAGACACAGAAACAACACACTGAATTGCGAGTATCGATAGAAAAACAACACACTGAACTGTGAGTAGAGATAGACAAACAAAACACCGAACTGCGAGTACAGCTAGAGAAAGAACACACCCAACTGTGAGAACAGATACAGGAACAACAGACTGAACTGGGAGTACAGATGCAGAAGCAACACACTGAACTGTGATTACGGATAGAGAAACAACACACTGAACTGTGATTACAGATAGAGAAACAAAACACTGAACCTAGAGTACTGATACAGAAACAACACACTGAATTGCGAGTATCAATAGAGAAACAACACACTGAACTGTGAGTAGAGATAGACAAACAAAACACCGAAATGCGAGTAGAGCTAGAGAAAGAACACACCCAACTGTGAGAACAGATACAGAAACAACAGACTGAACTGGGAGTACTGATGCAGAAGCAACACACTGAACTGTGATTGCAGATAGAGAAACAAAACACTGAACCTAGAGTACTGATACAGAAACGAAACATACTGATTTACGAGTATAGATAGAGAAACAACACACTGAACTGTGATTACAGATTGAGAAACAAAACACTGAACCTAGAGTCCTGATACAGAAACAACACACTGAATTGAGAGTATAGATAGAGAAACAACACACTGAACTGTGAGTACAGACACAGAAACAACACACTGAACTGAGACTACAGACAGAGAAACAACACATTGAACAGAGAGTAACGATCAAGAAACAATGCACTGAACTGTGAGTACAGATAGAGAAACAACACACTGAACTGCGAGTACAGACTGAGAAACAACACACTGAACTGTGTGTACAGACAGAGAAACAAGACACTGAACTGAGAGTACAGACAGAGAAACAACACACTGAATTGCGAGTACAGATAGAGAAACAACAAAGTGAACTGTCAGTAATGAGAGAGAACTAACACATTGGACTGTGAGTACAGGTAGAGAAACAAAACACTGAACCTAGAGTACTGATACAGAAACAACACACTGAATTGCGAGTATAGATAGAGAAACAACACACTGAACTGTGAGTACAGACACAGAAACAACACACTGAACTGAGAGTATAGATCGAGAAACACCTCACTGAATTGCAAAGACAGGTAGAGAAACAAAACACTGTACTGCGAGTACAGATAGAGACAGAACACACCCAACTGTGAGAACATATACAGAAACAATACACTGAACTGGGAGTACAGATGCAGAAGCAACACACTGAACTGCGATTACGGATAGAGAAACAACACACTGAACTGTGATTACAGATTGAGAAACAAAACACTGAACCTAGAGTCCTGATACAGAAACAACACACTGAATTGAGAGTATAGATAGAGAAACAACACACTGAACTGTGACTGCAGACACAGAAACAACACACTGAACTGAGAGTACAGATAGAGAAACAACACACTGAACTGAGAGTACAGATAGAGAAACAACACACTGAATTGGGATTACAGATAGAGAAACAAAACATTGAACTGTGAGTATGTACAGAGAAACAACACACTGAACTGGGAGTACAGATGCTGAAGCAAAACACTGAACTGAGTAAACAGATAGACTGAGAGATCTGATAGAAAAACAACACACTGAATTGAGATTACAGATCGAGAAACACCTCACTGAATTGTGAGGAGAGAGAAACAACACACTGAACTGTGAGTAGAGATAGACGGACAAAACACCGAACTGCGAGTACAGCTAGAGAAAGAACACACCCAACTGTGGGAACAGATACAGGAACAACAGACTGAACTGGGAGTACAGATGCAGAAGCAACACACTGAACTGTGATTACGGATAGAGAAACAACACACTGAACTGTGATTACAGATAGAGAAACAAAACACTGAACCTGGAGTACTGATACACAAACAACACACTGAATTGCGAGTATAGATAGAGAAACAACACACTGAACTGTGAGTACAGACACAGAAACAAGACACTGAACTGAGAGTACAGACAGAGATACAACACACTGAATTGCAAAAACAGGTAGAGAAACAAAACACTGTACTGCGAGTACAGATAGAGAAACAACACACTGAACTGTGAGTAGAGATAGACAAACAAAACACCGAAATGCGAGTACAGCTAGAGAAAGAACACACCCAACTGTGAGAACAGATACAGGAACAACAGACTGAACTGGGAGTACTGATGCAGAAGCAACACACTGAACTGTGATTACAGATAGAGAAACAAAACACTGAACCTAGAGTACTGATACAGAAACGAAACACACTGATTTACGAGTATAGATAGAGAAACAACACACTGAACTGTGATTACAGATTGAGAAACAAAACACTGAACCTAGAGTCCTGATACAGAAACAACACACTGAATTGATAGTATAGATAGAGAAACAACACACTGAACTGTGAGTACAGACACAGAAACAACACACTGAACTGAGAGTACAGCCAGAGAAACAATACATTGAACTGAGAGTAACGATCAAGAAACAATGCACTGAACAGTGAGTACAGATAGAGAAACAACACACTGAACTGCGAGTACAGACTGAGAAACAACACACTGAACCGTGTGTACAGACAGAGAAACAACACACTGAAGTGAGAGTACAGACAGAGAAACAACAAACTGAACTGACAGTAATGAGAGAGAACTAACACATTGAACTGTAAGTACAGATAGAGAAACAACACACTGAACTTTGATTACAGATAGAGAAACAAAACATTGAACTGAGAGTACAGCTCGAGAAAGAAAACACCAACCTGTGTGAACAGATAGAGAAACAAAACACTGAACGGCGAATACAGACACAGAAACAACACACTGAACTGAGAGTACAGATGGAGAAACAAAACACTGAATTGTGATTACAGATAGAGAAACAAAACATTGAACTGAGAGTACAGACAGAGAAACAACACACTGAACTGTGTGTACAGACAGAGAAACAACACACTGAACTGAGAGTACAGACAGAGAAACAACACACTGAATTGCGAGTACAGATAGAGAAACAACAAACTGAACTGACAGTAATGAGAGAGAACTAACACATTGAACTGTGAGTACAGATAGAGAAACAACACACTGAACTTTGATTACAGATAGAGAAACAAAACATTGAATTGAGAGTACAGCTCGAGAAAGACAACACCAACCTGTGTGAACAGATACAGAAACAACACACTGAACTGCGAGTACAGACACAGAAACAACACACTGAACTGAGAGTACAGATAGAGAAACAACACACTGAATTGTGTTAACAGATAGAGAAACAAAACATTGAACTGTGAATAAGTACAGAGAAACAACATACTGAACTGGGAGTACAGATTCTGAAGCAAAACACTGAACTGAGTAAACAGATAGACTGAGAGATCTGATAGAAAAACAACACACTGAATTGAGATTACAGATCGAGAAACACCTCACTGAATTGTGAGGATAGAGAAACAATACACTGAACTGTGAGTAGAGATAGACAAACAAAACACCGAACTGCGAGTACAGCTAGAGAAAGAACACACCCAACTGTGAGAACAGATACAGAAACAACAGACTGAACTGGGAGTACAGATGCAGAAGCAACACACTGAACTGTGATTACAGATAGAGAAACAACACACTGAACTGTGATTACAGATAGAGAAACAAAACACTGAACCTAGAGTACTGATACAGAAACAACACACTGAATTGTGAGTATAGATAGAGAAACAACACACTGAACTGTGAGTACAGACACAGAAACAAGACACTGAACTGAGAGTACAGACAGAGAAACAACACACTGAATTGCAAACACAGGTAGAGAAACAAAACACTGTACTGCGAGTACAGATAGAGAAACAACACACTGAACTGTGAGTAGAGATAGACAAACAAAACACCGAAATGCGAGTACAGCTAGAGAAAGAACACACCCAACTGTGAGAACAGATACAGGAACAACAGACTGAACTGGGAGTACTGATGCAGAAGCAACACACTGAACTGTGATTACAGATTGAGAAACAAAACACTGAACCTAGAGTCCTGATACAGAAACAACACAGTGAATTGTGAGTATAGATAGAGAAACAACACTCTGAACTGTGAGTACAGACACAGGAACAACACACTGAACTGAGACTACAGACAGAGAAACAACACATTGAACAGAGAGTAACGATCAAGAAACAATGCACTGAACTGTGAGTACAGATAGAGAAACAACACACTGTACTGCGAGTACAGACTGAGAAACAACACACTGAACCGTGTGTACAGACAGAGAAACAACACACTGAACTGAGAGTGCAGACAAAGAAACAACACACTGAATTGCGAGTACAGATAGAGAAACAACAAAGTGAACTGTCAGTAATGAGAGATAACTAACACATTGGACTGTGAGTACAGATAGAGAAACAACACACTGAACTTTGATTACAGATAGAGAAACAAAACATTGAATTGAGAGTACAGCTCGAGAAAGACAACACCAACCTGTGTGATCAGATACAGAAACAACACACTGAACTGCGAGTACAGATAGAGAAACAACACACTGAATTGTGTTAACAGATAGAGAAACAAAACATTGAACTGTGAGTATGTACAGAGAAACAACACACTGAACTGTGAGTACAGATGCTGAAGCAAAACACTGAACTGAGTAAACATATAGACTGAGAGATCTGATAGAAAAACAACACACTGAATTGAGATTACAGATCGAGAAACACCTCACTGAATTGTGAGGATAGAGAAACAACACACTGAACTGTGAGTACAGACACAGAAACAAGACACTGAACTGAGAGTACAGATCGAGGAACACCTCACTGAATTGCAAACACAGGTAGAGAAACAAAACACTGTACTGCGAGTACAGATAGAGAAACAACACACTGAACTGTGAGTAGGGATAGACAAACAAAACATCGAACTGCGAGTACAGATAGAGAAAGAACATACCCAACTGTGAGAACAGATACAGGAACAACAGACTAAACTGGAATACAGATGCAGAAGCAACACACTGAACTGTGATTACGGATAGAGAAACAACACACTGAACTGTGATTACAGATAGAGAAACAGAACACTGAACCTAGATTACTGATACAGAAACGAAACACACTGATTTACGAGTATAGATAGAGAAACAACACACTGAACTCTGATTACAGATTGAGAAACAAAACACTGAACCTAAAGTCCTGATACAGAAACAACACACTGAATTGAGAGTATAGATAGAGGAACAACACACTGAACTGTGACTACAGACACAGAAACAAAACACTGAACTGAGAGTACAGACAGAGAAACAACACATTGAACTGAGAGTAACGATCAAGTAACAATGCACTGAACTGTGAGTACAGATAGAGAAACAACACACTGAACTGCGAGTACAGACTGAGAAACAACACACTGAACTGTGTGTACAGTCAGAGAAACAATACACTGAACTGAGTGTAACGATCAAGAAACAATGCGAGTACAGACTGAGAATCAACACACTGAACTGTGTGTACAGACAGAGAAACAACACACTGAACTGAGAGTACAGACAGAGAAACAACAGACTGAATTGCGAGTACAGATAGAGAAACAACAAACTGAACTGACAGTAATGAGAGAGAACTAACACATTGAACTGTGAGTGCAGATAGAGAAACAACACACTGAACTTTGATTACAGATTGAGAAACAAAACATTGAATTGAGAGTACAGCTCGAGAAAGAAAACACCAACCTGTGTGAACAGATACAGAAACAACACACTGAACTGCGAGTACAGACACAGAAACAACACACTGAACTGAGAATACAGATAGAGAAACAACACACTGAACTGAGAGTACAGATAGAGAAACAACACACTGAATTGTGATTACAGATAGAGAAACAAAACATTGAACTGAGAGTAAGTACAGAGAAACAACACACTGAACTGGGACTACAGATGCTGAAGCAAAACACTGAACTAAGTAAACAGATAGACTGAGAGATCTGATAGAAAAACAACACACTGAATTGAGATTACAGATCGAGAAACACCTCACTGAATTGTGAGGATAGAGAAACAACACACTGAACTGTGAGTAGAGATAGACAAACAAATCACAGAACTGCGAGTACAGCTAGAGAAAGAACACACCCAACTGTGAGAAGAGATACAGGAACAAGAGACTGAACTGGGAGTACAGATGCAGAAGCAACACACTGAATTGTGATTACGGATAGAGAAACAACACACTGAACTGTGATTACAGATAGAGAAACAAAACACTGAACATAGAGTACTGATACACAAACAACACACTGAATTGCGAGTATAGATAGAGAAACAACACACAGAACTGTGAGTACAGACACAGAAACAAGACACTGAACTGAGAGTACAGACAGAGATACAACACACTGAATTGCAAAAACAGGTAGAGAAACAAAACACTGTACTGCGAGTACAGATAGAGAAACAACACACTGAACTGCGAGTACAGACTGAGAAACAACACACTGAACTGTGTGTACAGACAGAGAAACAAAACACTGAACTGAGAGTACAGACAGAGAAACAACACACTGAATTGCGAATACAGATAGAGAAACAACAAACTGAACTGACAGTAATGAGAGAGAACTAACACATTGAACTGTGAGTACAGATAGAGAAACAACACACTGAACTTTGATTACAGATAGAGAAACAAAACATTGAATTTAGAGTACAGCTCGAGAAAGAAAAGACCAACCTGTGTGAACAGATACAGAAACAACACACTGAAATGAGAGTACATACACAGAAACAACACACTGAACTGAGAATACAGACACAGAAACAACACACTGAACTGAGAGTACAGATAGAGAAACAACACACTGAATTGTGATTACAGATAGAGAAACAAAACATTGAACTGAGAGTACAGACAGAGAAACAACACACTGAACTGGGAGTACAGATGCTGAAGCAAAACACTGAACTGAGTAAACAGATAGACTGAGAGATCTGATAGAAAAACAACACACTGAATTGAGATTACAGATCGAGAAACATCTCACTGAATTGTGAGGATAGAGAAACAACACACTGAACTGTGAGTAGAGATAGACAAACAAATCACCGAACTGCGAGTACAGCTAGAGAAAGAACACACCCAACTGTGAGAAGAGATACAGGAACAACAGACTGAACTGGGAGTACAGATGCAGAAGCAACACACTGAACTGTGATTACGGATAGAGAAACAACACACTGAACTGTGATTACAGATAGAGAAACAAAACACTGAACCTAGAGTACTGATACACAAACAACACACTGAATTGCGAGTATAGATAGAGAAACAACACACTGAACTGTGAGTACAGACACAGAAACAAGACACTGAACTGAGAGTACAGACAGAGATACAACACTCTGAATTGCAAAAACAGGTCGAGAAACAAAACACTGTACTGCGAGTACAGATAGAGAAACAACACACTGAACTGTGAGTAGAGATAGAAAAACAAAACACCGAAATGCGAGTACAGCTAGAGAAAGAACACACCCAACTGTGAGAACAGACACAGGAACAACAGACTGAACTGGGAGTACTGATGCAGAAGCAACACCATGAACTGTGATTACAGATAGAGAAACAAAACACTGAACCTAGAGTACTGATACAGAAACGAAACACACTGATTTACGAGTATAGATAGAGAAACAACACACTGAACTGTGATTACAGATTGAGAAACAAAACACTGAACCTAGAGTCCTGATACAGAAACAACACACTGAATTGAGAGTATAGATAGAGAAACAACACACTGAACTGTGAGTACAGACACAGAAACAAGACACTGAACTGAGAGTACAGACAGAGAAACAACACATTGAACTGAGAGTAACGATCAAGAAACAATGCACTGAACAGTGAGTACAGATAGAGAAACAACACACTGAACTGCGAGTTCAGACTGAGAAACAACACACTGAACTGTGTGTACAGACAGAGAAACAACACACTGAACTGAGAGTACAGACAGAGAAACAACACACTGAATTGGGAGTACAGATAGAGAAACAACAAACTCAACTGACAGTAATGAGAGAGAACTAACACATTGAACTGTGAGTACAGATCGAGAAACAACACACTGAACTTTGATTACAGATAGAGAAACAAGACATTGAATTGAGAGTACAGCTCGAGAAAGACAACACCAACCTGTGTGAACAGATACAGAAACAACACACTGAACTGAGAGTACAGACAGAGAAACAACACACTGAATTGCGAGTACAGATAGAGAAACAACAAACTGAACTGACAGTAATGAGAGAGAACTAACACATTGAACTGTGAGTACAGATAGGGAAACAACACACTGAACTTTGATTACAGATAGAGAAACAAAACATTGAATTGAGAGTACAGCTCGAGAAAGAAAACACCAACCTGTGTGAACAGATACAGAAACAACACACTGAACTGCGAGTACAGACACAGAAACAACACACTGAACTGAGAGTACAGATAGAGAAACAACACACTGAATTGTGTTAACAGATAGAGAAACAAAACATTGAACTGTGAATAAGTACAGAGAAACAACATACTGAACTGGGAATACAGATTCTGAAGCAAAACACTGAACTGAGTAAACAGATAGACTGAGAGATCTGATAGAAAAACAACACACTGAATTGAGATTACAGATCGAGAAACACCTCACTGAATTGTGAGGATAGAGAAACAATACACTGAACTGTGAGTAGAGATAGACAAACAAAACACCGAAATGCGAGTACAGCTAGAGAAAGAACATACCCAACTGTGAGAACAGATACAGGAACAACAGACTGAACTGGGAGGACAGGTGCAGAAACAACACACTGAACTGTGATTACAGATAGAGAAACAAAACACTGAACCTAGAGTACTGATACAGAAACAACACACTGAATTGCGAGTATAGATAGAGAAACAACACACTGAACTGTGAGAACAGACACAGAAACAACACACTGAACTGAGTGTACAGATCGAGAAACACCTCACTGAATTGCAAACACAGGCAGAGAAACAAAACACTGTACTGCGAGTACAGATAGAGAAACAACACGCTGAACTGCGAGTACAGCTCGAGAAAGAACAATCCCAACTGTGTGAACAGATACAGAAACAACAGACTGAACTGGGAGTACAGATGCAGAAGCAACACACTGAATGTGATTACGCATAGAGAAACAACACACTGAACTGTGATTACAGATTGAGAAACAAAACACTGAACCTAGAGTACTGATACAGAAACAACACACTGAATTGCGAGTATCGATAGAGAAACAACACACTGAACTGTGAGTACAGACACAGAAACAAGACACTTAACTGAGAGTACAGACAGAGAAACAACACATTGAATTGCAAACACAGGTAGAGAAACAAAACACTGTACTGCGAGTACAGATAGAGAAACAACACACTGAACTGTGAGTAGAGATAGACAAACAAAACACCGAAATGCGAGTACAGCTAGAGAAAGAACACACCCAACTGTGAGAACAGATACAGGAACAACAGACTGAACTGGGAGTACAGATGCAAAAGCAACACACTGAACTGTGATTGCGGATAGAGAAACAACACACTGAACTGTGATTACAGATAGAGAAACAAAACACTGAACTGTGAGTACAGACACAGAAACAACACACTGAACTGAGAGTACAGATCGAGAAACACCTCACTGAATTGCAAACACAGGTCGAGAAACAAAACACTGTACTGCGAGTATAGATAGAGAAAGAACACACCCAACTGTGAGAACAGACACAGAAACAATACACTGAACTGGGAGTACAGATGCAGAAGCAACACACTGAACTGCGATTACGGATAGAGAAACAACACACTGAACTGTGATTACAGATTGAGAAACAAAACACTGAACCTAGAGTCCTGATACAGAAACAACACACTGAATTGAGAGTATAGATAGAGAAACAACACACTGAACTGTGATTACGGATAGAGAAACAACACACTGAACTGTGATTACAGATAGAGAAACAAAACACTGAACCTAGATTACTGATACAGAAAGGAAACACACTGATTTACGAGTATAGATAGAGAAACAACACACTGAACTGTGATTACAGATTGAGAAACAAAACACTGAACCTAGAGTCCTGATACAGAAACAACACACTGAATTGAGAGTATAGATAGAGAAACAACACACTGAACTGTGAGTACAGACACAGAAACAACACACTGAACTGAGACTACAGACAGAGAAACAACACATTGAACAGAGAGTAACGATCAAGAAACAATGCACTGAACTGTGAGTACAGATAGAGAAACAACACACTGAACTGCGAGTACAGACTTAGAAACAACACACTGAACTGTGTGTACAGACAGAGAAACAACACACTGAACTGAGAGTACAGACAGAGAAACAACACACTGAATTGCGAGTACAGATAGAGAAACAACAAAGTGAACTGTCAGTAGTGAGAGAGAACTAACACATTGGACTGTGAGTAAGATAGAGAAACAACACACTGAACTTTGATTACAGATAGAGAAACAAAACATTGAATTGAGAGTACAGCTCGAGAAAGACAACACCAACCTGTGTGATCAGATACAGAAACAACACACTGAACTGCGAGTACAGACACAGAAACAACACACTGAACTGAGAGTACAGATAGAGAAACAAAATACTGAACTTAGATTACAGATACAGAAACGAAACACACTGATTTACGAGTATAGATAGTGAAACAACACACTGAACTCTGATTACAGAGTGAGAAACAAAACACTGAACCTAGAGTCCTGATACAGAAACAACACACTGAATTGAGAATGTAGATAGAGAAACAACACACTGAACTGTGAGTACAGACATAGAAACAAAACACTGAACTGAGAGTACAGACAGAGAAACAACACATTGAACTGAGAGTAACGATCAAGTAAAAATGCACTGAACTGTGAGTACAGATAGAGAAACAACACACTGAACTGCGAGTACAGACTGAGAAACAACACACTGAACTGTGTGTACAGACTGAGAAACAACACACTGAACTGTGTGTACAGACAGAGAAACAACACACTGAACTGAGAGTACAGACAGAGAAACAACACACTGAATTGCGAGTACAGATTGAGAAACAACAAACTGAACTGACAGTAATGAGAGAGAACTAACACATTGAACTGTGAGTGCAGATAGAGAAACAACACACTGAATTGTGATTACAGATAGAGAAACAAAACATTGAACTGAGAGTAAGTACAGAGAAACAACACACTGAACTGGGAGTACAGATGCTGAAGCAAAACACTGAACTGAGTAAACAGATAGACTGAGAGATCTGATAGAATAACAACACACTGAATTGAAATTACACATCGAGAAACACCTCACTGAATTGTGAGGATAGAGAAACAACACATTGAACTGTGAGTAGGGATAGACAAACAAAACACCGAACTGCGAGTACAGCTAGAGAAAGAACACACCCAACTGTGAGAAGAGATACAGGAACAACAGACTGAACTGGGAGTAAAGATGCAGAAGCAACACACTGAACTGTGATTACGGATAGAGAAACAACACACTGAACTGTGTTTACAGATAGAGAAACAAAACACTGAACCTAGAGTACTGATACAGAAACAACACACTGAATTGCGAGTATAGAAGAGAAACAACACACTGAACTTTGAGTACAGACACAGAAACAACACACTGAACTGAGAGTACAGATCGAGAAACACCTCACTGAATTGCAAACACAGGTAGAGAAACAAAACACTGTACTGCGAGTACAGATAGAGAAACAACACACTGAACTGTGAGTAGGGATAGACAAACACAACACCCAACTGCGAGTACAGCTAGAGAAAGAACACACCCAACTGTGAGAACAGATACAGGAACAACAGACTGAACTGGGAGTACAGATGCAGAAGCAACACACTGAACTGTGATTACGGACAGAGGAACAACACACTGAACTGTGATTACAGATAGAGAAACAAAACACTGAACCTAGAGTACTGATACAGAAACGAAACACACTGATTTACGAGGATAGATAGAGAAACAACACACTGAACTGTGATTACAGATTGAGAAACAAATCACTGAACGTAGAGTCCTGATACAGAAACAACACACTGAATTGAGAGTATAGATAGAGAAACAACACACTATACTCTCAATTCAGTGTGTTGTTTCTGTATCAGGTCTCTAGGTTCAGTGTTTTGTTTCTCAATCTGTAATCACAGTTCAGTGTGTTGTTTCTCCATCCTCACAATTCAGTGAGGTGTTTCTCGATCTGTAATCTCAATTCAGTGTGTTGTTTTTCTATCAGATCTCTCAGTCTCTCTGTTTACTCAGTTCAGTGTTTTGCTTCAGCATCTGTACTCCCAGTTCAGTGTGTTGTTTCTCTGTAGTTACTCTCAGTTCAATGTTTTGTTTCTCTATCTGTAATCACAATTCAGTGTGTTGTTTCTCTATCTGTACTCTCAATTCAGTGTGTTGTTTCTCTACCTGTATTCTCAGTTCAGTGTGTTGTTTCTGTGTCTGTACTCGCAGTTCAGTGTGTTGTTTCTGTATCAGTTCACATAGGTTGGTGTTTTCTTTCTCGAGCTGTACTCTCAATTCAATGTTTTTTTTCTCAATCTGTAATCAAAGTTCAGTGTGTTGTTTCTCTATCTGCACTCACAGTTCAATGTGTTAGTTCTCTCTCATTACTGTCAGTTCAGTTTGTTGTTTCTCTATCTTTACTCGCAATTCAGTGTGTTGTTTCTCTGTCTGTACTCTCAGTTCAGTGTGTTGTTTCTCTGTCTGTACACACAGTTCAGTGTGTTGTTTCTCAGTCTGTACTCGCAGTTCAGTGTGTTGTTTCTCTATCTGTACTCACAGTTCAGTGCATTGTTACTTGATCGTTACTCTCAGTTCAATGTGTTGTTTCTCTGTCTGTACTCTCAGTTCAGTGTTTTGTTTCTGTGTCTGTACTCACAGTTCAGTGTGTTGTTTCTCTATCTATACTCTCATTTCAGTGTGTTGTTTCTGTATCAGGACTCTAGGTTCAGTGTTTTGTTTCTCAATCTGTAATCACAGTTCAGTGTGTTGTTTCACTATCTGTACTCGTAAATCAGTATGTTTCGTTTCTGTATCAGTAATCTAGGTTCAGTGTTTTGTTTCTCTATCTGTAATCACAGTTCAGTGTGTTGCTTCTGCATCTGTATTCCAGTTCAGTCTGTTGTTCCTGTATCTGTTCTCACAGTTGAGTATGTTCTTTCTCTATCTGTCCTCGCAGTTCGGTGTTTTGTTTGTCTATCTCTACTCACAGTTCAGTGTCTTGTTTCTCTATCTGTACTCGCAGTACAGTGTTTTGTTTCTCTACCTGTGTTTGCAATTCAGTGAGGTGTTTCTCGATCTGTACTCTCACTTCAGTGTGTTGTTTCTGTCTCTGTACTCGCAGGTCAGTGTGTTGTTTCTGTATCTGTTCACACAGGTTGGTGTTTTCTTTCTCGAGCTGTACTCTCAATTCAATGTTTTGTTTCTCTATCTGTAATCAAAGTTCAGTGTGTTGTTTCTCTATCTGTACTCACAGTTCAATGTGTTGTTTCAGTGTCTGTACTCACAGTTCAGTGTGTTGTTTCTCTATCTATACTCTCAATTCAGTGTGTTGTTTCTGTATCAGGTCTCTAGGTTCAGTGTTTTGTTTCTCAAACTGTAATCACAGTTCAGTGTGTTGTTTCTCTATCTATACTCGTAAATCAGTGTGTTTCGTTTCTGTATCAGTACTCTAGGTTCAGTGTTTTGTTTCTCTATCTGTAATCACAGTTCAGTGTGTTGCTTCTGCATTTGTACTCCCAGTTCAGTCTGTTGTTTCTGTATCTGTTCTCACAGATTGGTGTGTTCTTTCTCTAGCTGTACTCGAAGTTCAGTGTGTTGTTTCTCTATCTGTACTCGCAGTTCAGTGCATTGTTTCATGATCGTTACTCTCAGTTCAGTGTGTTATTTCTCAGTCTGTACTCGCAGTTCACTGTGTTGTTTCTCTATCTGTACTCTCAGTTCAGTGTGTTGTTTCTGTGTCTGGACTCTCAGTTCAGTGTGTTGTTTCTGTGTCTGTATTCACAGTTCAGTGTGTTGTTTCTCTATCTATACTCTCAGTTCAGTGTGTTGTTTCTCTGTCTGTACTCTCAGTTCAGTGTGTTGTTTCTGTGTCTGTATTCACAGTTCAGTGTGTTGTTTCTCTATCTATACTCTCAATTCAGTGTGTTGTTTCTGTATCAGGACTCGAGGTTCAGTGTTTTGTTTCTCAATCTGTAATCACAGTTCAGTGTGTTCTTTCTCTATCCGTCATCGCAGTTCAGTGTGTTGCTTCTGCATCTGTACTCCCAGTTCAGTGTATTGTTTCTGTATCTGTTCTCACAGTTGGGTGTGTTCTTTCTCTAGCTGTACACGCAGTACAGTGTGTTGTTTCTCTGTCCGTGTTTGCAATTCAGTGAGGTGTTTCTCGATCTGTACTGTCAGTTCAGTGTGTTGTTTCTGTGTCTGTACTCACAGTTCAGTGTGTTGTTTCTCTATCTGTACTCGCAATTCAGGGTGTTGTTTCTGTATCAGTACTCTAGGTTCAGTGTTTTGTTTCTCAATCTGTAATCACAGTTCAGTGTGTTGTTTCTCTATCCGTAATCACAGTTCAGTGTGTTGCTTCTGCATCTGTACTCCCAGTTCAGTCTGTTGTTTCTGTACCTGTTCTCACAGTTGGGTGTGTTCTTTCTCTAGCTGTAATCGCAGTTCAGTGTGTTGTTTCTCTATCTGTAGTCGCAGTACAGTTTTTTGTTTCTCTACCTGTGTTTGCAATTCAGTGAGTTGTTTCTCGATCTGTACTCTCAGTTCAGTGTGTTGTTTCTGTGTCTGTACTCACAGTTCAGTGTGTTGTTTCTCTGTCTGTACTCACAGTTCATAGTGTTATTTCTCTGTCTCTACTCGCAGTTCAGTGTGTTGTTTCTCTATCCTCACAATTCAGTGAGGTGTTTCTCGATCTGTAATCTCAATTCAGTGTGTTGTTTTTCTATCAGATCTCTCAGTCTATCTGTTTACTCAGTTCAGTGTTTTGCTTCAGCATCTGTACTCCCAGTTCAGTGTGTTGTTTCTCTGTACTTACTCTCAGTTCAATGTTTTGTTTCTCTATCTGTAATCACAATTCAGTGTGTTGTTTCTCTATCTGTACTCTCAATTCAGTGTGTTGTTTCTCTACCTGTATTCTCAGTTCAGTGTGTTGTTTCTGTGTCTGTACTCGCAGTTCAGTGTGTTGTTTCTGTATCTGTTCACATAGGTTGGTGTTTTCTTTCTCGAGCTGTACTCTCAATTCAATTTTTTGTTTCTCTATCTGTAATCACAGTTCAGTGTGTTGTTTCTCTATCTGCACTCACAGTTCAATGTGTTAGTTCTCTCTCATTACTGTCAGTTCAGTTTGTTGTTTCTCTATCTGTACTCGCAATTCAGTGTGTTGTTCCTCTGTCTGTACTCTCAGTTCAGTGTGTTGTTTCTCTGTCTGTACACACAGTTCAGTGTGTTGTTTCTCAGTCTGTACTCGCAGTTCAGTGTGTTGTTTCTCTATCTGTACTCACAGATCAGTGCATTGTTTCATGATCGTTACTCTCAGTTCAGTGTGTTGTTTCTCTGTGTGTACTCTCAGTTCAATGTTTTGTTTCTCTATCTGTAATCACAGTTCAGTGTGTTGTTTCTCTATCTGTACTAGCAGTTCAGTGTGTTGTTTCTCTATCTGTACTCGCAATATAGTGTTTTGTTTCTCTATCTGTGTTTACAATTCAGTGAGGTGTTTCTCAATCTGTAATCACAGTTCAGTGTGTTGTTTCTCTATCCGTAATCACAGTTCAGTGTGTTGCTTCTGCATTTGTACTCCCAGTTCAGTCTGTTGTTTCTGTATCTGTTCTCACAGATTGGTGTGTTCTTTCTCTAGCTGTACTCGAAGTTCAGTGTGTTGTTTCTCTATCTGTACTCGCAGTTCAGTGCATTGTTTCATGATCGTTACTCTCAGTTCAGTGTGTTATTTCTCAGTCTGTACTCGCAGTTCACTGTGTTGTTTCTCTATCTGTACTCTCAGTTCAGTGTGTTGTTTCTGTGTCTGGACTCTCCGTTCAGTGTGTTGTTTCTGTGTCTGTATTCACAGTTCAGTGTGTTGTTTCTCTATCTATACTCTCAGTTCAGTGTGTTGTTTCTCTGTCTGTACTCTCAGTTCAGTGTGTTGTTTCTGTGTCTGTATTCACAGTTCAGTGTGTTGTTTCTCTATCTATACTCTCAATTCAGTGTGTTGTTTCTGTATCAGGACTCTCCGTTCAGTGTGTTGTTTCTGTGTCTATATTCACAGTTCAGTGTGTTGTTTCTCTATCTATACTTTCAGTTCAGTGTGTTGTTTCTGTGTCTGGACTCTCCGTTCAGTGTGTTGTTTCTGTGTCTGTATTCACAGTTCAGTGTGTTGTTTCTCTATCTATACTCTCAGTTCAGTGTGTTGTTTCTCTGTCTGTACTCTCAGTTCAGTGTGTTGTTTCTGTGTCTGTACTCACAGTTCAGTGTGTTGTTTCTCTGTCTGTACTCACAGTTCATAGTGTTATTTCTCTGTCTCTACTCGCAGTTCAGTGTGTTGTTTCTGTATCAGTAGTCTAGGTTCAGTGTTTTGTTTTTCAATCTGTAATCACAGTTCAGTGTGTTGTTTCTCTATCCGTAATCACAGTTCAGTGTGTTGCTTCTGCATCTGTACTCCCAGTTCAGTCTGTTGTTCCTGTATCTCTTCTCACAATTGGGTGTGTTCTTTCTCTAGCTGTACTCGCAGTTCGGTGTTTTGTTTGTCTATCTCTACTCACAGTTCAGTGTGTTGTTTCTCTATCCTCACAATTCAGTGAGGTGTTTCTCGATCTGTAATCTCAATTCAGTGTGTTGTTTTTCTATCAGATCTCTCAGTCTATCTGTTTACTCAGTTCAGTGTTTTGCTTCAGCATCTGTACTCCCAGTTCAGTGTGTTGTTTCTCTGTACTTACTCTCAGTTCAATGTTTTGTTTCTCTATCTGTAATCACAATTCAGTGTGTTGTTTCTCTATCTGTACTCTCAGTTCAGTGTTTTGTTTCTCTATCTGTACTCTATCTGTACTCTATCTGTTGTTTCTGTGTCTGTACTCGCAGTTCAGTGTGTTGTTTCTGTATCTGTTCACACAGGTTGGTGTTTTCTTTCTAGAGCTGTACTCTCAATTCAATGTTGTGTTTCTCTATCTGTAATCACAGTTCAGTGTGTTGTTTCTCTATCTGTACTCGCTGGTCAATGTGTTAGTTCTCTCTCATTACTGTCAGTTCAGTTTGTTGTTTCTCTGTCTGTACTCGCAATTCAGTGTGTTGTTTCTCGGTCTGTACTCTCAGTTCAGTGTGTTGTTTCTCTGTCTCTACACACGGTTCAGTGTGTTGTTTCTCAGTCTGTACTCGCAGTTCATGTGTTGTTTCTCTATCCGTACTCACAGTTCAGTGCATTGTTTCTTGATCGTTACTCTCAGTTCAATGTGTTGTTTCTCTGTCTGTACTCCCAGTTCAGTGTGTTGTTTCTTTGTCTGTACTCACAGATAGAGAAACAACACACTGAACTGCGAGTACAGATAGAGAAACAACAAACTGAACTGACAGTAATGAGAGAGAACTAACACATTGAACTGTGAGTACAGATAGAGAAACAACACACTGAACTTTGATTACAGATGGAGAAACAAATCATTGAACTGAGAGTACAGCTCGAGAAAGAAAACACCAACCTGTGTGATCAGATACAGAAACAACACACTGAACTGAGAGTACAGATCGAGAAACACCTCACTGAATTGCAAACGCAGGTAGAGAAACAAAACACTGTACTGCGAGTACAGATAGAGAAACAACACACTGAACTGCGAGTACAGCTAGAGAAAGAACACACCCAACTGTGAGAACAGATACAGAAACAACAGACTGAACTGGGAGTACAGATGCAGAAGCAACACACTGAATGTGATTACGCATAGAGAAACAACACACTGAACTGTGATTACAGATTGAGAAACAAAACACTGAACCTAGAGTACTGATACTGAAACAGCACACTGAATTGCGAGTATAGATAGAGAAACAACACACTGAACTGTGAGTACAGACACAGAAACAACACACTGAACTGACAGTACAGATCGAGAAACACCTCACTGAATTGCAAACACAGACAGAGAAACAACACACTGTACTGAGAGTACAGCTAGAGAAAGAACACACCCAACTGTGAGAACAGATACAGAAACAATACACTGAACTGGGAGTACAGATGCAGAAGCAACACACTGAACTGCGATTACGGATAGAGATACAAAACACTGAACTGTGATTACAGATTGAGAAACAAAATACTGAACCTAGAGTCCTGATACAGAAACAACACACTGAATTGAGAGTATAGATAGAGAAACAACACACTCAACTGTGAGTGCAGACACAGAAACAACACACTGAACTGAGAGTACAGATAGAGAAACAACACACTGAACTGAGAGTACAGATAGAGAAACAACACACTGAATTGGGATTACAGATAGAGAAACAAAACATTGAACTGAGAGTAAGTACAGAGAAACAACACACTGAACTGGGAGTACAGATGCTGAAGCAAAACACTGAACTGAGTAAACAGATAGACTGAGAGATCTGATAGAAAAACAACACACTGAATTGAGATTACAGATCGAGAAACACCTCACTGAATTGTGAGGATAGAGAAACAATACACTGAACTGTGAGTAGAGATAGACAAACAAAACACCGAACTGCGATTACAGCTAGAGAAAGAACACACCCAACTGTGAGAACAGATACAGGAACAACAGAATGAACTGGGAGTACAGATGCAGAAGCAACACACTGAACTGTGATTACAATTAGAGAAACAAAACACTGAACTGTACTGATACAGAAACAACACACAGAATTGCGAGTATAGATAGAGAAACAACACACTGAACTGTGAGTACAGACACAGAAACAAGACACTGATCTGAGAGTACAGATCGAGAAACACCTCACTGAATTGCAAACACAGGTAGAGAAACAAAACACTGTATTGCGAGTACAGATAGAGAAACAACACACTGATCTGCGAGTACAGACAAGAAACAACACACTGAACTGAGAGTACACACAGAGAAACAACACACTGAACTGAGAGTAACGATCATGAAACAATGCACTGAACTGTGAGTACAGATAGAGAAACAACACACTGAACTGCGAGTACAGACTGAGAAACAACACACTGAACTGTGAGTACAGACAGAGAAACAACACACTGAACTGGGAGTAACGATCATGAAACAATGCACTGAACTGCGAATACAGATAGAGAAACAACACACTGAACTGAGAGTACAGATAGAGAAACAACACACCCAACTGTGAGAACAGATACAGAATCAACAGGCTGAACTGGGAGTACAGATGCAGAAGCAACACACTGAAATGTGATTACGGATAGAGAAACAACACACTGACCTGTGATTACAGATTGAGAAACAACACACTGAACCTAGAGTCCTGAAACAGGAACAACACACAGAATTGCGAGTATAGATAGAGAAACAACACACTGAATTGCAAACACAGGTAGAGAAACAAAACACTGTACTGCGAGTACAGATAGAGAAACAACACACTGAAGTGCGAGTACAGCTAGAGAAAGAACACACCCAACTGTGAGAACAGATACAGAAACAATACACTGAACTGGGAGTACAGATGCAGAAGCAACACACTGAACTGCGATTACGAATAGAGAAACAACACACTGAACTGTGATTACAGATTGAGAAACAAAACACTGAACCTAGAGTCCTGATACAGAAACAACACACTGAATTGAGAGTATAGATAGAGAAAGAACACACTGAACTGTGATTACGGATAGAGAAACAACACACTGAACTGTGATTACAGATAGAGAAACAAAACACTGAACCTAGAGTACTGATACAGAAACGAAACACACTGATTTATGAGTATAGATAGAGAAACAACACACTGAACTGTGATTACAGATTGAGAAACAAAACACTGAACCTAGAGACCTGATACAGAAACAACACACTGAATTGAGAGTATAGATAGAGAAACAACACACTGAAATGTGAGTACAGACACTGAAACAACACACTGAACTGAGAGTACAGACAGAGAAACAACACATTGAACTGAGAGTAACGATCAAGAAACAATGCACTGAACTGTGAGTACAGATCGAGAAACAACACACTGAACTGCGAGTACAGACTGAGAAACAACACACTGAACTGTGTGTACAGACAGAGAAACAACACACTGAACTGAGAGTACAGACAGAGAAACAACACACTGAATTGCGAGTACAGATAGAGAAACAACAAACTGAACTGACAGTAATGAGAGAGAACTAACACATTGAACTGTGAGTACAGATAGAGAAACAACACACTGAACTTTGATTACAGATAGAGAAACAAAACATTGAATTGAGAGTACAGCTCGAGAAAGAAAACACCAACCTGTGTGAACATATAGAGAAACAACACACTGAACTGCGAGTACAGACACAGAAACAACACACTGAACTGAGAGTACAGATAGAGAAACAACAAACTGAACTGACAGTAATGAGAGAAAACTAACACATTGAACTGTGAGTACAGATAGCGAAACAACACACTGAACTTTGATTACAGATAGAGAAACAAAACATTGAATTGATAGTACAGCTCGAGAAAGACAACACCAACCTGTGTGATCAGATACAGAAACAACACACTGAACTGCGAGTACAGACACAGAAACAACACACTGAACTGAGAGTACAGATAGAGAAACAACACACTGAATTGTGTTAACAGATAGAGAAACAAAACATTGAACTGTGAGTATGTACAGAGAAACAACACACTGAACTGGGAGTACAGATGCTGAAGCAAAACACTGAACTGAGTAAACAGATAGACTGAGAGATCTGATAGAAAAACAACACACTGAATTGAGATTACAGATCGAGAAACACCTCACTGAATTGTGAGGATAGAGAAACAATACACTGAACTGTGAGTAGAGATAGACAAACAAAACACCGAACTGCGAGTACAGCTAGAGAAAGAACACACCCAACTGTGAGAACAGATACAGGAACAACAGACTGAACTGGGAGTACAGATGCAGAAGCAACACATGAACTGTGATTACGGATACAGAAACAATACACTGAACTGTGATTACAGATAGAGAAACAAAACACTGAACCTAGAGTACTGTTACAGAAACAACACACTGAATTGCGAGTATCGATAGAGAAACAACACACTGAACTGTGAGTACAGACACAGAAACAAGACACTGAACTGAGAGTACAGACAGAGAAACAACACATTGAATTGCAAACACAGGTAGAGAAACAAAACACTGTACTGCGAGTACAGATAGAGAAACAGCACACTGAACTGTGAGTAGAGATAGACAAACAAAACACCGAAATGCGAGTACAGCTAGAGAAAGAACACACCCAACTGTGAGAACAGATACAGGAACAACAGACTGAACTGGGAGTACAGATGCAAAAGCAACACACTGAACTGTGATTGCGGATAGAGAAACAACACACTGAACTGTGATTACAGATAGAGAAACAAAACACTGAACCTAGAGTACTGATACACAAAGAACACACTGAATTGCGAGAATAGATAGAGAAACAACACACAGAACTGTGAGTACAGACACAGAAACAATACACTGAACTGTGATTACAGATAGAGAAACAAAACACTGAACCTAGAGTACTGATACAGAAACAACACACTGAATTGCGAGTATCGATAGAGAAACAACACACTGAACTGTGAGTACAGACACAGAAACAAGACACTGAACTGAGAGTACACACAGAGAAACAACACACTGAATTGCAAACACAGGTAGAGAAACAAAACACTGTACTGCGAGTACAGATAGAGAAACAACACACTGAACTGTTAGTAGAGATAGACAAACAAAACACCGAAATGCGAGTACAGCTAGAGAAAGAACACACCCAACTGTGAGAACAGATACAGGAACAACAGACTGAACTGGGAGTACAGATGCAGAAGCAACACACTGAACTGTGATTGCGGATAGAGAAACAACACACTGAACTGTGATTACAGATAGAGAAACAAAACACTGAACCTAGAGTACTGATACAGAAACAACACACTGAATTGCGAGTATAGATAGAGAAACAACACACTGAACTGTGAGTACAGACACAGAAACAACACACTGAACTGAGAGTACAGATCGAGAAACACCTCACTGAATTGCAAACACAGGTGGAGAAACAAAACACTGTACTGCGAGTACAGATAGAGAAAGAACACACCCAACTGTGAGAACAGATACAGAAACAATACACTGAACTGGGAGTACAGATGCAGAAGCAACACACTGAACTGCGATTACGAATAGAGAAACAACACACTGAACTGTGATTACAGATTGAGAAACAAAACACTGAACCTAGAGTCCTGATACAGAAACAACACACTGAATTGAGAGTATAGATAGAGAAAGAACACACTGAACTGTGATTACGGATAGAGAAACAACACACTGAACTGTGATTACAGATAGAGAAACAAAACACTGAACCTAGAGTACTGATACAGAAACGAAACACACTGATTTATGAGTATAGATAGAGAAACAACACACTGAACTGTGATTACAGATTGAGAAACAAAACACTGAACCTAGAGACCTGATACAGAAACAACACACTGAATTGAGAGTATAGATAGAGAAACAACACACTGAACTGTGAGTACAGACACTGAAACAACACACTGAACTGAGAGTACAGACAGAGAAACAACACATTGAACTGAGAGTAACGATCAAGAAACAATGCACTGAACTGTGAGTACAGATCGAGAAACAACACACTGAACTGCGAGTACAGACTGAGAAACAACACACTGAACTGTGTGTACAGACAGAGAAACAACACACTGAACTGAGAGTACAGACAGAGAAACAACACACTGAATTGCGAGTACAGATAGAGAAACAACAAACTGAACTGACAGTAATGAGAGAGAACTAACACATTGAACTGTGAGTACAGATAGAGAAACAACACACTGAACTTTGATTACAGATAGAGAAACAAAACATTGAATTGAGAGTACAGCTCGAGAAAGAAAACACCAACCTGTGTGAACATATAGAGAAACAACACACTGAACTGCGAGTACAGACACAGAAACAACACACTGAACTGAGAGTACAGATAGAGAAACAACAAACTGAACTGACAGTAATGAGAGAAAACTAACACATTGAACTGTGAGTACAGATAGCGAAACAACACACTGAACTTTGATTACAGATAGAGAAACAAAACATTGAATTGAGAGTACAGCTCGAGAAAGACAACACCAACCTGTGTGATCAGATACAGAAACAACACACTGAACTGCGAGTACAGACACAGAAACAACACACTGAACTGAGAGTACAGATAGAGAAACAACACACTGAATTGTGTTAACAGATAGAGAAACAAAACATTGAACTGTGAGTATGTACAGAGAAACAACACACTGAACTGGGAGTACAGATGCTGAAGCAAAACACTGAACTGAGTAAACAGATAGACTGAGAGATCTGATAGAAAAACAACACACTGAATTGAGATTACAGATCGAGAAACACCTCACTGAATTGTGAGGATAGAGAAACAATACACTGAACTGTGAGTAGAGATAGACAAACAAAACACCGAACTGCGAGTACAGCTAGAGAAAGAACACACCCAACTGTGAGAACAGATACAGGAACAACAGACTGAACTGGGAGTACAGATGCAGAAGCAACACATGAACTGTGATTACGGATACAGAAACAATACACTGAACTGTGATTACAGATAGAGAAACAAAACACTGAACCTAGAGTACTGTTACAGAAACAACACACTGAATTGCGAGTATCGATAGAGAAACAACACACTGAACTGTGAGTACAGACACAGAAACAAGACACTGAACTGAGAGTACAGACAGAGAAACAACACATTGAATTGCAAACACAGGTAGAGAAACAAAACACTGTACTGCGAGTACAGATAGAGAAACAACACACTGAACTGTGAGTAGAGATAGACAAACAAAACACCGAAATGCGAGTACAGCTAGAGAAAGAACACACCCAACTGTGAGAACAGATACAGGAACAACAGACTGAACTGGGAGTACAGATGCAAAAGCAACACACTGAACTGTGATTGCGGATAGAGAAACAACACACTGAACTGTGATTACAGATAGAGAAACAAAACACTGAACTGTGAGTACAGACACAGAAACAACACACTGAACTGAGAGTACAGATCGAGAAACACCTCACTGAATTGCAAACACAGGTCGAGAAACAAAACACTGTACTGCGAGTATAGATAGAGAAAGAACACACCCAACTGTGAGAACAGACACAGAAACAATACACTGAACTGAGAGTACAGACAGAGAAACAACACACTGAATTGCGAGTACAGATAGAGAAACAACAAAGTGAACTGTCAGTAGTGAGAGAGAACTAACACATTGGACTGTGAGTAAGATAGAGAAACAACACACTGAACTTTGATTACAGATAGAGAAACAAAACATTGAATTGAGAGTACAGCTCGAGAAAGACAACACCAACCTGTGTGATCAGATACAGAAACAACACACTGAACTGCGAGTAAAGACACAGAAACAACACACTGAACTGAGAGTACAGATAGAGAAACAAAATACTGAACTTAGATTACTGATACAGAAACGACACGCACTGATTTACGAGTATAGATAGTGAAACAACACACTGAACTCTGATTACAGAGTTAGAAACAAAACACTGAACCTAGAGTCCTGATACAGAAACAACACACTGAATTGAGAATGTAGATAGAGAAACAACACACTGAACTGTGAGTACAGACATAGAAACAAAACACTGAACTGAGAGTACAGACAGAGAAACAACACATTGAACTGAGAGTAACGATCAAGTAACAATGCACTGAACTGTGAGTACAGATAGAGAAACAACACACTGAACTGCGAGTACAGACTGAGAAACAACACACTGAACTGTGTGTACAGACTGAGAAACAACACACTGAACTGTGTGTACAGACAGAGAAACAACACACTGAACTGAGAGTACAGACAGAGAAACAACACACTGAATTGCGAGTACAGATTGAGAAACAACAAACTGAACTGACAGTAATGAGAGAGAACTAACACATTGAACTGTGAGTGCAGATAGAGAAACAACACACTGAATTGTGATTACAGATAGAGAAACAAAACATTGAACTGAGAGTAAGTACAGAGAAACAACACACTGAACTGGGAGTACAGATGCTGAAGCAAAACACTGAACTGAGTAAACAGATAGACTGAGAGATCTGATAGAATAACAACACACTGAATTGAAATTACACATCGAGAAACACCTCACTGAATTGTGAGGATAGAGAAACAACACATTGAACTGTGAGTAGGGATAGACAAACAAAACACCGAACTGCGAGTACAGCTAGAGAAAGAACACACCCAACTGTGAGAAGAGATACAGGAACAACAGACTGAACTGGGAGTAAAGATGCAGAAGCAACACACTGAACTGTGATTACGGATAGAGAAACAACACACTGAACTGTGTTTACAGATAGAGAAACAAAACAGTGAACCTAGAGTACTGATACAGAAACAACACACTGAATTGCGAGTATATTTAGAGAAACAACACACTGAACTTTGAGTACAGACACAGAAACAACACACTGAACTGAGAGTACAGATCGAGAAACACCTCACTGAATTGCAAACACAGGTAGAGAAACAAAACACTGTACTGCGAGTACAGATAGAGAAACAACACACTGAACTGTGAGTAGGGATAGACAAACACAACACCGAACTGCGAGTACAGCTAGAGAAAGAACACACCCAACTGTGAGAACAGATACAGGAACAACAGACTGAACTGGGAGTACAGATGCAGAAGCAACACACTGAACTGTGATTACGGACAGAGGAACAACACACTGAACTGTGATTACAGATAGAGAAACAAAACACTGAACCTAGAGTACTGATACAGAAACGAAACACACTGATTTACGAGGATAGATAGAGAAACAACACACTGAACTGTGATTACAGATTGAGAAACAAAACACTGAACGTAGAGTCCTGATACAGAAACAACACACTGAATTGAGAGTATAGATAGAGAAACAACACACTATACTCTCAATTCAGTGTGTTGTTTCTGTATCAGGTCTCTAGGTTCAGTGTTTTGTTTCTCAATCTGTAATCACAGTTCAGTGTGTTGTTTCTCCATCCTCACAATTCAGTGAGGTGTTTCTCGATCTGTAATCTCAATTCAGTGTGTTGTTTTTCTATCAGATCTCTCAGTCTCTCTGTTTACTCAGTTCAGTGTTTTGCTTCAGCATCTGTACTCCCAGTTCAGTGTGTTGTTTCTCTGTACTTACTCTCAGTTCAATGTTTTGTTTCTCTATCTGTAATCACAATTCAGTGTGTTGTTTCTCTATCTGTACTCTCAATTCAGTGTGTTGTTTCTCTACCTGTATTCTCAGTTCAGTGTGTTGTTTCTGTGTCTGTACTCGCAGTTCAGTGTGTTGTTTCTGTATCAGTTCACATAGGTTGGTGTTTTCTTTCTCGAGCTGTACTCTCAATTCAATGTTTTTTTTCTCAATCTGTAATCAAAGTTCAGTGTGTTGTTTCTCTATCTGCACTCACAGTTCAATGTGTTAGTTCTCTCTCATTACTGTCAGTTCAGTTTGTTGTTTCTCTATCTTTACTCGCAATTCAGTGTGTTGTTTCTCTGTCTGTACTCTCAGTTCAGTGTGTTGTTTCTCTGTCTGTACACACAGTTCAGTGTGTTGTTTCTCAGTCTGTACTCGCAGTTCAGTGTGTTGTTTCTCTATCTGTACTCACAGTTCAGTGCATTGTTACTTGATCGTTACTCTCAGTTCAATGTGTTGTTTCTCTGTCTGTACTCTCAGTTCAGTGTTTTGTTTCTGTGTCTGTACTCACAGTTCAGTGTGTTGTTTCTCTATCTATACTCTCATTTCAGTGTGTTGTTTCTGTATCAGGACTCTAGGTTCAGTGTTTTGTTTCTCAATCTGTAATCACAGTTCAGTGTGTTGTTTCACTATCTGTACTCGTAAATCAGTATGTTTCGTTTCTGTATCAGTAATCTAGGTTCAGTGTTTTGTTTCTCTATCTGTAATCACAGTTCAGTGTGTTGCTTCTGCATCTGTATTCCAGTTCAGTCTGTTGTTCCTGTATCTGTTCTCACAGTTGAGTATGTTCTTTCTCTATCTGTCCTCGCAGTTCGGTGTTTTGTTTGTCTATCTCTACTCACAGTTCAGTGTCTTGTTTCTCTATCTGTACTCGCAGTACAGTGTTTTGTTTCTCTACCTGTGTTTGCAATTCAGTGAGGTGTTTCTCGATCTGTACTCTCACTTCAGTGTGTTGTTTCTGTCTCTGTACTCGCAGGTCAGTGTGTTGTTTCTGTATCTGTTCACACAGGTTGGTGTTTTCTTTCTCGAGCTGTACTCTCAATTCAATGTTTTGTTTCTCTATCTGTAATCAAAGTTCAGTGTGTTGTTTCTCTATCTGTACTCACAGTTCAATGTGTTGTTTCAGTGTCTGTACTCACAGTTCAGTGTGTTGTTTCTCTATCTATACTCTCAATTCAGTGTGTTGTTTCTGTATCAGGTCTCTAGGTTCAGTGTTTTGTTTCTCAAACTGTAATCACAGTTCAGTGTGTTGTTTCTCTATCTATACTCGTAAATCAGTGTGTTTCGTTTCTGTATCAGTACTCTAGGTTCAGTGTTTTGTTTCTCTATCTGTAATCACAGTTCAGTGTGTTGCTTCTGCATTTGTACTCCCAGTTCAGTCTGTTGTTTCTGTATCTGTTCTCACAGATTGGTGTGTTCTTTCTCTAGCTGTACTCGAAGTTCAGTGTGTTGTTTCTCTATCTGTACTCGCAGTTCAGTGCATTGTTTCATGATCGTTACTCTCAGTTCAGTGTGTTATTTCTCAGTCTGTACTCGCAGTTCACTGTGTTGTTTCTCTATCTGTACTCTCAGTTCAGTGTGTTGTTTCTGTGTCTGGACTCTCCGTTCAGTGTGTTGTTTCTGTGTCTGTATTCACAGTTCAGTGTGTTGTTTCTCTATCTATACTCTCAGTTCAGTGTGTTGTTTCTCTGTCTGTACTCTCAGTTCAGTGTGTTGTTTCTGTGTCTGTATTCACAGTTCAGTGTGTTGTTTCTCTATCCATACTCTCAATTCAGTGTGTTGTTTCTGTATCAGGACTCGAGGTTCAGTGTTTTGTTTCTCAATCTGTAATCACAGTTCAGTGTGTTCTTTCTCTATCCGTAATCGCAGTTCAGTGTGTTGCTTCTGCATCTGTACTCCCAGTTCAGTGTATTGTTTCTGTATCTGTTCTCACAGTTGGGTGTGTTCTTTCTCTAGCTGTACACGCAGTACAGTGTGTTGTTTCTCTGTCCGTGTTTGCAATTCAGTGAGGTGTTTCTCGATCTGTACTGTCAGTTCAGTGTGTTGTTTCTGTGTCTGTACTCACAGTTCAGTGTGTTGTTTCTCTATCTGTACTCGCAATTCAGGGTGTTGTTTCTGTATCAGTACTCTAGGTTCAGTGTTTTGTTTCTCAATCTGTAATCACAGTTCAGTGTGTTGTTTCTCTATCCGTAATCACAGTTCAGTGTGTTGCTTCTGCATCTGTACTCCCAGTTCAGTCTGTTGTTTCTGTACCTGTTCTCACAGTTGGGTGTGTTCTTTCTCTAGCTGTAATCGCAGTTCAGTGTGTTGTTTCTCTATCTGTAGTCGCAGTACAGTTTTTTGTTTCTCTACCTGTGTTTGCAATTCAGTGAGTTGTTTCTCGATCTGTACTCTCAGTTCAGTGTGTTGTTTCTGTGTCTGTACTCACAGTTCAGTGTGTTGTTTCTCTGTCTGTACTCACAGTTCATAGTGTTATTTCTCTGTCTCTACTCGCAGTTCAGTGTGTTGTTTCTCTATCCTCACAATTCAGTGAGGTGTTTCTCGATCTGTAATCTCAATTCAGTGTGTTGTTTTTCTATCAGATCTCTCAGTCTATCTGTTTACTCAGTTCAGTGTTTTGCTTCAGCATCTGTACTCCCAGTTCAGTGTGTTGTTTCTCTGTACTTACTCTCAGTTCAATGTTTTGTTTCTCTATCTGTAATCACAATTCAGTGTGTTGTTTCTCTATCTGTACTCTCAATTCAGTGTGTTGTTTCTCTACCTGTATTCTCAGTTCAGTGTGTTGTTTCTGTGTCTGTACTCGCAGTTCAGTGTGTTGTTTCTGTATCTGTTCACATAGGTTGGTGTTTTCTTTCTCGAGCTGTACTCTCAATTCAATTTTTTGTTTCTCAATCTGTAATCAAAGTTCAGTGTGTTGTTTCTCTATCTGCACTCACAGTTCAATGTGTTAGTTCTCTCTCATTACTGTCAGTTCAGTTTGTTGTTTCTCTATCTTTACTCGCAATTCAGTGTGTTGTTCCTCTGTCTGTACTCTCAGTTCAGTGTGTTGTTTCTCTGTCTGTACACACAGTTCAGTGTGTTGTTTCTCAGTCTGTACTCGCAGTTCAGTGTGTTGTTTCTCTATCTGTACTCACAGATCAGTGCATTGTTTCATGATCGTTACTCTCAGTTCAGTGTGTTGTTTCTCTGTCTGTACTCTCAGTTCAATGTTTTGTTTCTCTATCTGTAATCACAGTTCAGTGTGTTGTTTCTCTATCTGTACTCGCAGTTCAGTGTGTTGTTTCTCTATCTGTACTCGCAATATAGTGTTTTGTTTCTCTATCTGTGTTTACAATTCAGTGAGGTGTTTCTCAATCTGTAATCACAGTTCAGTGTGTTGTTTCTCTATCCGTAATCACAGTTCAGTGTGTTGCTTCTGCATTTGTACTCCCAGTTCAGTCTGTTGTTTCTGTATCTGTTCTCACAGATTGGTGTGTTCTTTCTCTAGCTGTACTCGAAGTTCAGTGTGTTGCTTCTCTATCTGTACTCGCAGTTCAGTGCATTGTTTCATGATCGTTACTCTCAGTTCAGTGTGTTATTTCTCAGTCTGTACTCGCAGTTCACTGTGTTGTTTCTCTATCTGTACTCTCAGTTCAGTGTGTTGTTTCTGTGTCTGGACTCTCAGTTCAGTGTGTTGTTTCTGTGTCTGTATTCACAGTTCAGTGTGTTGTTTCTCTATCTATACTCTCAGTTCAGTGTGTTGTTTCTCTGTCTGTACTCTCAGTTCAGTGTGTTGTTTCTGTGTCTGTATTCACAGTTCAGTGTGTTGTTTCTCTATCTATACTCTCAATTCAGTGTGTTGTTTCTGTATCAGGACTCTCCGTTCAGTGTGTTGTTTCTGTGTCTGTATTCACAGTTCAGTGTGTTGTTTATCTATCTATACTCTCAGTTCAGTGTTTTGTTTCTGTGTCTGGACTCTCCGTTCAGTGTGTTGTTTCTGTGTCTGTATTCACAGTTCAGTGTGTTGTTTCTCTATCTATACTCTCAGTTCAGTGTGTTGTTTCTCTGTCTGTACTCTCAGTTCAGTGTGTTGTTTCTGTGTCTGTACTCACAGTTCAGTGTGTTGTTTCTCTGTCTGTACTCACAGTTCATAGTGTTATTTCTCTGTCTCTACTCGCAGTTCAGTGTGTTGTTTCTGTATCAGTAGTCTAGGTTCAGTGTTTTGTTTTTCAATCTGTAATCACAGTTCAGTGTGTTGTTTCTCTATCCGTAATCACAGTTCAGTGTGTTGCTTCTGCATCTGTACTCCCAGTTCAGTCTGTTGTTCCTGTATCTCTTCTCACAATTGGGTGTGTTCTTTCTCTAGCTGTACTCGCAGTTCGGTGTTTTGTTTGTCTATCTCTACTCACAGTTCAGTGTGTTGTTTCTCTATCCTCACAATTCAGTGAGGTGTTTCTCGATCTGTAATCTCAATTCAGTGTGTTGTTTTTCTATCAGATCTCTCAGTCTATCTGTTTACTCAGTTCAGTGTTTTGCTTCAGCATCTGTACTCCCAGTTAAGTGTGTTGTTTCTCTGTACTTACTCTCAGTTCAATGTTTTGTTTCTCTATCTGTAATCACAATTCAGTGTGTTGTTTCTCTATCTGTACTCTCAGTTCAGTGTTTTGTTTCTCTATCTGTACTCTCAGTTCAGTGTGTTGTTTCTGTGTCTGTACTCGCAGTTCAGTGTGTTGTTTCTGTATCTGTTCACACAGGTTGGTGTTTTCTTTCTAGAGCTGTACTCTCAATTCAATGTTGTGTTTCTCTATCTGTAATCACAGTTCAGTGTGTTGTTTCTCTATCTGTACTCGCAGGTCAATGTGTTAGTTCTCTCTCATTACTGTCAGTTCAGTTTGTTGTTTCTCTGTCTGTACTCGCAATTCAGTGTGTTGTTTCTCTGTCTGTACTCTCAGTTCAGTGTGTTGTTTCTCTGTCTCTACACACGGTTCAGTGTGTTGTTTCTCAGCCTGTACTCGCAGTTCATGTGTTGTTTCTCTATCCGTACTCACAGTTCAGTGCATTGTTTCTTGATCGTTACTCTCAGTTCAATGTGTTGTTTCTCTGTCTGTACTCCCAGTTCAGTGTGTTGTTTCTTTGTCTGTACTCACAGATAGAGAAACAACACACTGAACTGCGAGTACAGATAGAGAAACAACAAACTGAACTGACAGTAATGAGAGAGAACTAACACATTGAACTGTGAGTACAGATAGAGAAACAACACACTGAACTTTGATTACAGATAGAGAAACAAAACATTGAACTGAGAGTACAGCTCGAGAAAGAAAACACCAACCTGTGTGATCAGATACAGAAACAACACACTGAACTGAGAGTACAGATCGAGAAACACCTCACTGAATTGCAAACGCAGGTAGAGAAACAAAACACTGTACTGCGAGTACAGATAGAGAAACAACACACTGAACTGCGAGTACAGCTAGAGAAAGAACACACCCAACTGTGAGAACAGATACAGAAACAACAGACTGAACTGGGAGTACAGATGCAGAAGCAACACACTGAATGTGATTACGCATAGAGAAACAACACACTGAACTGTGATTACAGATTGAGAAACAAAACACTGAACCTAGAGTACTGATACTGAAACAGCACACTGAATTGCGAGTATAGATAGAGAAACAACACACTGAACTGTGAGTACAGACACAGAAACAACACACTGAACTGACAGTACAGATCGAGAAACACCTCACTGAATTGCAAACACAGACAGAGAAACAACACACTGTACTGCATGTACAGCTAGAGAAAGAACACACCCAACTGTGAGAACAGATACAGAAACAATACACTGAACTGGGAGTACAGATGCAGAAGCAACACACTGAACTGCGATTACGGATAGAGATACAAAACACTGAACTGTGATTACAGATTGAGAAACAAAACACTGAACCTAGAGTCCTGATACAGAAACAACACACTGAATTGAGAGTATAGATAGAGAAACAACACACTGAACTGTGACTGCAGACACAGAAACAACACACTGAACTGAGAGTACAGATAGAGAAACAACACACTGAACTGAGAGTACAGATAGAGAAACAACACACTGAGTTGTGATTACAGATAGAGAAACAAAACATTGAACTGAGAGTAAGTACAGAGAAACAACACACTGAACTGGGAGTACAGATGCTGAAGCAAAACACTGAACTGAGTAAACAGATAGACTGAGAGATCTGATAGAAAAACAACACACTGAATTGAGATTACAGATCGAGAAACACCTCACTGAATTGTGAGGATAGAGAAACAACACACTGAACTGTGAGTAGAGATAGACAAACAAATCACGGAACTGCGAGTACAGGTAGAGAAAGAACACACCCAACTGTGAGAAGAGATACAGGAACAACAGACTGAACTGGGAGTACAGATGCAGAAATAACACACTGAACTGTGATTACGGATAGAGAAACAACACACTGAACTGTGATTACAGATAGAGAAACAAAACACTGAACCTAGAGTACTGATACACAAACAACACACTGAATTGCGAGTATAGATAGAGAAACAACACACAGAACTGTGAGTACAGACACAGAAACAAGACACTGAACTGAGAGTACAGACAGAGATACAACACTCTGAATTGCAAAAACAGGTAGAGAAACAAAACACTGTACTGCGAGTACAGATAGAGAAACAACACACTGAACTGTGATTACAGTTAGAGAAACAAAACACTGAACCTAGAGTACTGATACCGAAACAACACACTGAATTGCGAGTATAGATAGAGAAACAACACACTGAACTGTGAGTACAGACACAGAAACAACACACTGAACTGAGAGTACAGATCGAGAAACACCTCACTGAATTGCAAACACAGGTAGAGAAACAAAACACTGTACTGCGAGTACAGATAGAGAAAGAACACACCCAACTGTGAGAACAGACACAGAAACAATACACTGAACTGGGAGTACAGATGCAGAAGCAACACACTGAACTGCGATTACGGATAGAGAAACAACACACTGAACTGTGATTACAGATTGAGAAACAAAACACTGAACCTAGAGTCCTGATACAGAAACAACACACTGAATTGAGAGTACAGATAGAGAAAAAACACACTGAACTCCGAGTACAGATAGAGAAACAACACACTGAACTGTGATTACAGATTGAGAAACAAAACACTGAACCTAGAGTCCTGATACAGAAACAACACACTGAATTGAGAGTATAGATAGAGAAACAACACACTGAACTGTGAGTACAGACACAGAAACAACACACTGAACTGAGACTACAGACAGAGAAACAACACATTGAACAGAGAGTAACGATCAAGAAACAATGCACTGAACTGTGAGTACAGATAGAGAAACAACACACTGAACTGCGAGTACAGACTGAGAAACAACACACTGAACTGTGTGTACAGACAGAGAAACAACACACTGAACTGAGAGTACAGACAGAGAAACAACACACTGAATTGCGAGTACAGATAGAGAAAAAACAAACTGAACTGTCAGTAGTGAGAGAGAACTAACACATTGGACTGTGAGTAAGATAGAGAAACAACACACTGAACTTTGATTACAGATAGAGAAACAAAACATTGAATTGAGAGTACAGCTCGAGAAAGACAACACCAACCTGTGTGATCAGATACAGAAACAACACACTGAACAGCGAGTACAGACACAGAAACAACACACTGAACTGAGAGTACAGATAGAGAAACAAAATACTGAACCTAGATTACTGATACAGAAACGAAACACACTGATTTACGAGTATAGATAGTGAAACAATACACTGAACTCTGATAACAGAGTGAGAAACAAAACACTGAACCTAGAGTCCTGATACAGAAACAACACACTGAATTGAGAGTATAGATAGAGAAACAACACACTGAACTGTGAGTGCAGACACAGAAACAACAAACTGAACTGACAGTAATGAGCGAGAACTAACACATTGAAATGTGAGTACAGATAGAGAAACAACACACTGAATTGGGATTACAGATAGAGAAACAAAACATTGAACTGCGAGTAAGTACAGAGAAACAACACACTGAACTGGCAGTACAGATGCTGAAGCAAAACACTGAACTGAGTAAACAGATAGACTGAGAGATCTGATAGAAAAACAACACACTAAATTGAGATTACAGATCGAGAAACACCTCACTGAATTGTGAGGATAGAGAAACAAGACACTGAACTGTGAGTAGAGATAGACAAACAAAACACCGAACTGCGATTACAGCTAGAGAAAGAACACACCCAACTGTGAGAACAGATACAGGAACAACAGAATGAACTGGGAGTACAGATGCAGAAGCAACACACTGAACTGTGATTACGGATAGAGAAACAACACACTGAACTGTGATTACAATTAGAGAAACAAAACACTGAACCGTACTGATACAGAAACAACACACAGAATTGCGAGTATAGATAGAGAAACAACACACAGAACTGTGAGTACAGACACAGAAACAAGACACTGAACTGAGAGTACAGATCGAGAAACACCTCACTGAATTGCAAACACAGGTAGAGAAACAAAACACTGTACTGCGAGTACAGATAGAGAAACAACACACTGAACTGCGAGTACAGACAAGAAACAACACACTGAACTGAGAGTACACACAGAGAAACAACACACTGAACTGAGAGTAACGATCATGAAACAATGCACTGAACTGTGAGTACAGATAGAGAAACAACACACTGAACTGCGAGTACAGACTGAGAAACAACACACAGAACTGTGAGTACAGACAGAGAAACAACACACTGAACTGGGAGTAACGATCATGAAACAATGCACTGAACTGCGAATACAGATAGAGAAACAACACACTGAACTGAGAGTACAGATAGAGAAACAACACACCCAACTGTGAGAACAGATACAGAATCAACAGGCTGAACTGGGAGTACAGATGCAGAAGCAACACACTGAAATGTGATTACGGATAGAGAATCAACACACTGACCCTAGAGTCCTGAAACAGGAACAACACACAGAATTGCGAGTATAGATAGAGAAACAACACACTGAATTGCAAACACAGGTAGAGAAACAAAACACTGTACTGCGAGTACAGATAGAGAAACAACACACTGAACTGTGAGTAGAGATAGACAAACAAAACACCGAAATGCGAGTACAGCTAGAGAAAGAACACATCCAACTGTGAGAACAGATACAGGAACAACAGACTGAACTGGGAGTACTGATGCAGAAGCAACACACTGAACTGTGATTACGGATAGAGAAACAACACACTGAACTGTGATTACAGATAGAGAAACAAAACACTGAACCTAGAGTACTGATACACAAAGAACACACTGAATTGCGAGAATAAATAGAGAAACAACACACAGAACTGTGAGTACAGACACAGAAACAATTAACTGAACTGTGATTACAGATAGAGAAACAAAACACTGAACCTAGAGTACTGATACAGAAACAACACACTGAATTGCGAGTATCGATAGAGAAACAACACACTGAACTGTGAGTACAGACAGAGAAACAACACACTGAATTGCAAACACAGGTAGAGAAACAAAACACTGTACTGCGACTACAGATAGAGAAACAACACACTGAACTGTGAGTAGAGATAGACAAACAAAACACCGAACGGCGAGTACAGCTAGAGAAAGAACACACCCAACTGTGAGAACAGATACAGGAACAACAGACTGAACTGGGAGTACAGATGCAAAAGCAACACACTGAACTGTGATTGCGGATAGAGAAACAACACACTGAACTGTGATTAGAGATAGAGAAACAAAACACTGAACCTAGAGTACTGATACAGAAACAACACACTGAATTGCGAGTATAGATAGAGAAACAACACACTGAACTGTGAGTACAGACACAGAAACAACACACTGAACTGAGAGTACAGATCGAGAAACACCTCACTGAATTGCAAACACAGGTAGAGACACAAAACACTGTACTGCGAGTACAGATAGAGAAAGAACACA
Organism: Chiloscyllium punctatum; assembly: GCF_047496795.1. NCBI lineage: Eukaryota > Metazoa > Chordata > Chondrichthyes > Orectolobiformes > Hemiscylliidae > Chiloscyllium > Chiloscyllium punctatum. The sequence goes on from NC_092745.1 coordinate 30,528,834, forward strand.
CCCACCTGTGAGAACAGATACAGAAACAATACACTGAACTGGGAGTACAGATGCAGAAGCAACACACTGAACTGCGATTACGGATAGAGAAACAACACACTGAACTGTGATTACAGATTGAGAAACAAAACACTGAACCTAGAGTCCTGATACAGAAACAACACACTGAATTGGGAGTATAGATAGAGAAACAACACACTGAACTGTGATTACGGATAGAGAAACAACACACTGAACTGTCATTACAGATAGAGAAACAAAACACTGAACCTAGATTACTGATACAGAAAGGAAACACACTGATTTGCGAGTATAGATAGAGAAACAACACACTGAACTGTGATTACAGATTGAGAAACAAAACACTGAACCTAGAGTCCTGATACAGAAACAACACACTGAATTGAGAATATAGATAGAGGAACAACACACTGAACTGAGTACAGACACAGAAACAACACACTGAACTGAGACTACAGACAGAGAAACAACACATTGAACAGAGAGTAACGATCAAGAAACAATGCACTGAACTGTGAGTACAGATAGAGAAACAACACACTGAACTGCGAGTACAGACTGAGAAACAACACACTGAACTGTGTGTACAGACAGAGAAACAACACACTGAACTGAGAGTACAGACAGAGAAACAACACACTGAATTGCGAGTACAGATAGAGAAACAAAATACTGAACCTAGATTACTGATACAGAAACGAAACACACTGATTTACGAGTATAGATAGTGAAACAACAGACTGAACTCTGATTACAGAGTGAGAAACAAAACACTGAACCTAGAGTCCTGATACAGAAACAACACACTGAATTGAGAATATAGATAGAGAAACAACACACTGAACTGTGAGTACAGACATAGAAACCAAACACTGAACTGAGAGTACAGACAGAGAAACAACACATTGAACTGAGAGTAACGATCAAGTAACAATGCACTGACCTGTGAGTACAGATAGAGAAACAACACACTGAACTGCGAGTACAGACACAGAAACAACACACTGAACTGTGTGTAAAGTCAGAGAAACAACACACTGAACTGAGAGTAACGATCAAGAAACAATGCACTGAACTGTGAGTACAGATAGAGAAACAACACACTGAACTGCGAGTACAGACTGAGAAACAACACACTGAACTGTGTGTACAGACAGAGAAACAACACACTGAACTGAGAGTACAGACAGAGAAACAACACACTGAATTGCGAGTACAGATAGAGAAACAACAAACTGAACTGACAGTAATGAGAGAGAACTAACACATTGAACTGTGAGTGCAGATAGAGAAACAACACACTGAACTTTGATTACAGATTGAGAAACAAAACATTGAATTGAGAGTACAGCTCGAGAAAGACCTGTGTGATCAGATACAGAAACAACACACTGAACTGCGAGTACAGACACAGAAACAACACACTGAACTGAGAGTACAGATAGAGAAACAAAATACTGAACCTAGATTACTGATACAGAAACGAAACACACTGATTTACGAGTATAGATAGTGAAACAACAGACTGAACTCTGATTACAGAGTGAGAAACAAAACACTGAACCTAGAGTCCTGATACAGAAACAAAACACTGAATTGAGAATATAGATAGAGAAACAACACACTGAACTGTGAGTACAGACATAGAAACAAAACACTGAACTGAGAGTACAGACAGAGAAAGAACACATTGAACTGAGAGCAACGATCAAGTAACAATGCACTGAACTGTGAGTACAGATAGAGAAACAACACACTGAACTGCGAGTACAGACACAGAAACAACACACTGAACTGTGTGTACAGTCAGAGAAACAACACACTGAACTGAGAGTAACGATCAAGAAACAATGCACTGAACTGTGAGTACAGATAGAGAAACAACACACTGAACTGCGAGTACAGACTGAGAAACAACACACTGAACTGTGTGTACAGACAGAGAAACAACACACTGAACTGAGAGTACAGACAGAGAAACAACACACTGAATTGCGAGTACAGATAGAGAAACAACAAACTGAACTCACAGTAATGAGAGAGAACTAACACATTGAACTGTGAGTGCAGATAGAGAAACAACACACTGAACTTTGATTACAGATTGAGAAACAAAAAATTGAATTGAGAGTACAGCTCGAGAAAGAAAACACCAAATTGTGTGAGAACAGATACAGAAACAACACACTGAACTGCGAGTACAGACACAGAAACAACACACTGAACTGAGAATACAGATAGAGAATCAACACACTGAACTGAGAGTACAGATAGAGAAACAACACACTGAGTTGTGATTACAGATAGAGAAACAAAACATTGAACTGAGAGTAAGTACAGAGAAACAACACACTGAACTGGGAGTACAGATGCTGAAGCAAAACACTGAACTGAGTAAACAGATAGACTGAGAGATCTGATAGAAAAACAACACACTGAATTGAGATTACAGATCGAGAAACACCTCACTGAATTGTGAGGATAGAGAAACAACACACTGAACTGTGAGTAGAGATAGACAAACAAATCACGGAACTGCGAGTACAGCTAGAGAAAGAACACACCCAACTGTGAGAAGAGATACAGGAACAACAGACTGAACTGGGAGTACAGATGCAGAAGTAACACACTGAACTGTGATTACGGATAGAGAAACAACACACTGAACTGTGATTACAGATTGAAAAACAAAACACTGAACCTAGACTACTGATACAGAAACAACACACTGAATTGCGAGTATAGATAGAGAAACAACACACAGAACTGTGAGTACAGACACAGAAACAAGACACTGAACTGAGAGTATAGACAGAGATACAACACTCTGAATTGCAAAAAAAGGGAGAGAAACAAAACACTGTACTGCGAGTACAGATAGAGAAAAAACACACTGAACTGTGAGTAGAGATAGACAAACAAAACACCGAAATGCGAGTACAGCTAGAGAAAGAACACATCCAACTGTGAGAACAGATACAGGAACAACAGACTGAACTGGGAGTACTGATGCAGAAGCAACACACTGAACTGTGATTACGGATAGAGAAACAACACACTGAACTGTGATTACAGATAGAGAAACAAAACACTGAACCTAGTGTACTGATACACAAAGAACACACTGAATTGCGAGAATAGATAGAGAAACAACACACAGAACTGTGAGTACAGACACAGAAACAATACACTGAACTGTGATTACAGATAGAGAAACAAAACACTGAACCTAGAGTACTGATACAGAAACAACACACTGAATTGCGAGTATCGATAGAGAAACAACACACTGAACTGTGAGTACAGACACAGAAACAAGACACTGAACTGAGAGTACACACAGAGAAACAACACACTGAATTGCAAACACAGGTAGAGAAACAAAACACTGTACTGCGACTACAGATAGAGAAACAACACACTGAACTGTGAGTAGAGATAGACAAACAAAACACCGAACGGCGAGTACAGCTAGAGAAAGAACACACCCAACTGTGAGAACAGATACAGGAACAACAGACTGAACTGGGAGTACAGATGCAAAAGCAACACACTGAACTGTGATTGCGGATAGAGAAACAACACACTGAACTGTGATTAGAGATAGAGAAACAAAACACTGAACCTAGAGTACTGATACAGAAACAACACACTGAATTGCGAGTATAGATAGAGAAACAACACACTGAACTGTGAGTACAGACACAGAAACAACACACTGAACTGAGAGTACAGATCGAGAAACACCTCACTGAATTGCAAACACAGGTAGAGAAACAAAACACTGTACTGCGAGTACAGATAGAGAAAGAACACACCCACCTGTGAGAACAGATACAGAAACAATACACTGAACTGGGAGTACAGATGCAGAAGCAACACACTGAACTGCGATTACGGATAGAGAAACAACACACTGAACTGTGATTACAGATTGAGAAACAAAACACTGAACCTAGAGTCCTGATACAGAAACAACACACTGAATTGAGAGTATAGATAGAGAAACAACACACTGAACTGTGATTACGGATAGAGAAACAACACACTGAACTGTCATTACAGATAGAGAAACAAAACACTGAACCTAGATTACTGATACAGAAAGGAAACACACTGATTTGCGAGTATAGATAGAGAAACAACACACTGAACTGTGATTACAGATTGAGAAACAAAACACTGAACCTAGAGTCCTGATACAGAAACAACACACTGAATTGAGAATATAGATAGAGGAACAACACACTGAACTGAGTACAGACACAGAAACAACACACTGAACTGAGACTACAGACAGAGAAACAACACATTGAACAGAGAGTAACGATCAAGAAACAATGCACTGAACTGTGAGTACAGATAGAGAAACAACACACTGAACTGCGAGTACAGACTGAGAAACAACACACTGAACTGTGTGTACAGACAGAGAAACAACACACTGAACTGAGAGTACAGACAGAGAAACAACACACTGAATTGCGAGTACAGATAGAGAAACAAAATACTGAACCTAGATTACTGATACAGAAACGAAACACACTGATTTACGAGTATAGATAGTGAAACAACAGACTGAACTCTGATTACAGAGTGAGAAACAAAACACTGAACCTAGAGTCCTGATACAGAAACAACACACTGAATTGAGAATATAGATAGAGAAACAACACACTGAACTGTGAGTACAGACATAGAAACCAAACACTGAACTGAGAGTACAGACAGAGAAACAACACATTGAACTGAGAGTAACGATCAAGTAACAATGCACTGACCTGTGAGTACAGATAGAGAAACAACACACTGAACTGCGAGTACAGACACAGAAACAACACACTGAACTGTGTGTAAAGTCAGAGAAACAACACACTGAACTGAGAGTAACGATCAAGAAACAATGCACTGAACTGTGAGTACAGATAGAGAAACAACACACTGAACTGCGAGTACAGACTGAGAAACAACACACTGAACTGTGTGTACAGACAGAGAAACAACACACTGAACTGAGAGTACAGACAGAGAAACAACACACTGAATTGCGAGTACAGATAGAGAAACAACAAACTGAACTGACAGTAATGAGAGAGAACTAACACATTGAACTGTGAGTGCAGATAGAGAAACAACACACTGAACTTTGATTACAGATTGAGAAACAAAACATTGAATTGAGAGTACAGCTCGAGAAAGACCTGTGTGATCAGATACAGAAACAACACACTGAACTGCGAGTACAGACACAGAAACAACACACTGAACTGAGAGTACAGATAGAGAAACAAAATACTGAACCTAGATTACTGATACAGAAACGAAACACACTGATTTACGAGTATAGATAGTGAAACAACAGACTGAACTCTGATTACAGAGTGAGAAACAAAACACTGAACCTAGAGTCCTGATACAGAAACAACACACTGAATTGAGAATATAGATAGAGAAACAACACACTGAACTGTGAGTACAGACATAGAAACAAAACACTGAACTGAGAGTACAGACAGAGAAAGAACACATTGAACTGAGAGCAAAGATCAAGTAACAATGCACTGAACTGTGAGTACAGATAGAGAAACAACACACTGAACTGCGAGTACAGACACAGAAACAACACACTGAACTGTGTGTACAGTCAGAGAAACAACACACTGAACTGAGAGTAACGATCAAGAAACAATGCACTGAACTGTGAGTACAGATAGAGAAACAACACACTGAACTGCGAGTACAGACTGAGAAACAACACACTGAACTGTGTGTACAGACAGAGAAACAACACACTGAACTGAGAGTACAGACAGAGAAACAACACACTGAATTGCGAGTACAGATAGAGAAACAACAAACTGAACTGACAGTAATGAGAGAGAACTAACACATTGAACTGTGAGTGCAGATAGAGAAACAACACACTGAACTTTGATTACAGATTGAGAAACAAAAAATTGAATTGAGAGTACAGCTCGAGAAAGAAAACACCAAATTGTGTGAGAACAGATACAGAAACAACACACTGAACTGCGAGTACAGACACAGAAACAACACACTGAACTGAGAATACAGATAGAGAATCAACACACTGAACTGAGAGTACAGATAGAGAAACAACACACTGAGTTGTGATTACAGATAGAGAAACAAAACATTGAACTGAGAGTAAGTACAGAGAAACAACACACTGAACTGGGAGTACAGATGCTGAAGCAAAACACTGAACTGAGTAAACAGATAGACTGAGAGATCTGATAGAAAAACAACACACTGAATTGAGATTACAGATCGAGAAACACCTCACTGAATTGTGAGGATAGAGAAACAACACACTGAACTGTGAGTAGAGATAGACAAACAAATCACGGAACTGCGAGTACAGCTAGAGAAAGAACACACCCAACTGTGAGAAGAGATACAGGAACAACAGACTGAACTGGGAGTACAGATGCAGAAGTAACACACTGAACTGTGATTACGGATAGAGAAACAACACACTGAACTGTGATTAACATAGAGAAACAAAACACTGAACCTAGAGTACTGATTCACAAACAACACACTGAATTGCGAGTATAGATAGAGAAACAACACACTGAACTGAGAGTACAGACAGAGAAACAACACACTGAATTGCGAGTACAGATAGAGAAACAAAATACTGAACCTAGATTACTGATACAGAAACGAAACACACTGATTTACGAGTATAGATAGTGAAACAACAGACTGAACTCTGATTACAGAGTGAGAAACAAAACACTGAACCTAGAGTCCTGATACAGAAACAACACACTGAATTGAGAATATAGATAGAGAAACAACACACTGAACTGTGAGTACAGACATAGAAACCAAACACTGAACTGAGAGTACAGACAGAGAAACAACACATTGAACTGAGAGTAACGATCAAGTAACAATGCACTGACCTGTGAGTACAGATAGAGAAACAACACACTGAACTGCGAGTACAGACACAGAAACAACACACTGAACTGTGTGTAAAGTCAGAGAAACAACACACTGAACTGAGAGTAACGATCAAGAAACAATGCACTGAACTGTGAGTACAGATAGAGAAACAACACACTGAACTGCGAGTACAGACTGAGAAACAACACACTGAACTGTGTGTACAGACAGAGAAACAACACACTGAACTGAGAGTACAGACAGAGAAACAACACACTGAATTGCGAGTACAGATAGAGAAACAACAAACTGAACTGACAGTAATGAGAGAGAACTAACACATTGAACTGTGAGTGCAGATAGAGAAACAACACACTGAACTTTGATTACAGATTGAGAAACAAAACATTGAATTGAGAGTACAGCTCGAGAAAGACCTGTGTGATCAGATACAGAAACAACACACTGAACTGCGAGTACAGACACAGAAACAACACACTGAACTGAGAGTACAGATAGAGAAACAAAATACTGAACCTAGATTACTGATACAGAAACGAAACACACTGATTTACGAGTATAGATAGTGAAACAACAGACTGAACTCTGATTACAGAGTGAGAAACAAAACACTGAACCTAGAGTCCTGATACAGAAACAACACACTGAATTGAGAATATAGATAGAGAAACAACACACTGAACTGTGAGTACAGACATAGAAACAAAACACTGAACTGAGAGTACAGACAGAGAAAGAACACATTGAACTGAGAGCAAAGATCAAGTAACAATGCACTGAACTGTGAGTACAGATAGAGAAACAACACACTGAACTGCGAGTACAGACACAGAAACAACACACTGAACTGTGTGTACAGTCAGAGAAACAACACACTGAACTGAGAGTAACGATCAAGAAACAATGCACTGAACTGTGAGTACAGATAGAGAAACAACACACTGAACTGCGAGTACAGACTGAGAAACAACACACTGAACTGTGTGTACAGACAGAGAAACAACACACTGAACTGAGAGTACAGACAGAGAAACAACACACTGAATTGCGAGTACAGATAGAGAAACAACAAACTGAACTGACAGTAATGAGAGAGAACTAACACATTGAACTGTGAGTGCAGATAGAGAAACAACACACTGAACTTTGATTACAGATTGAGAAACAAAAAATTGAATTGAGAGTACAGCTCGAGAAAGAAAACACCAAATTGTGTGAGAACAGATACAGAAACAACACACTGAACTGCGAGTACAGACACAGAAACAACACACTGAACTGAGAATACAGATAGAGAATCAACACACTGAACTGAGAGTACAGATAGAGAAACAACACACTGAGTTGTGATTACAGATAGAGAAACAAAACATTGAACTGAGAGTAAGTACAGAGAAACAACACACTGAACTGGGAGTACAGATGCTGAAGCAAAACACTGAACTGAGTAAACAGATAGACTGAGAGATCTGATAGAAAAACAACACACTGAATTGAGATTACAGATCGAGAAACACCTCACTGAATTGTGAGGATAGAGAAACAACACACTGAACTGTGAGTAGAGATAGACAAACAAATCACGGAACTGCGAGTACAGCTAGAGAAAGAACACACCCAACTGTGAGAAGAGATACAGGAACAACAGACTGAACTGGGAGTACAGATGCAGAAGTAACACACTGAACTGTGATTACGGATAGAGAAACAACACACTGAACTGTGATTAACATAGAGAAACAAAACACTGAACCTAGAGTACTGATTCACAAACAACACACTGAATTGCGAGTATAGATAGAGAAACAACACACAGAACTGTGAGTACAGACACAGAAACAAGACACTGAACTGAGAGTATAGACAGAGATACAACACTCTGAATTGCAAAAAAGGGGAGAGAAACAAAACACTGTACTGCGAGTACAGATAGAGAAACAACACACTGAACTGTGAGTAGAGATAGACAAACAAAACACCGAAATGCGAGTACAGCTAGAGAAAGAACACACCCAACTGTGAGAACAGATACAGGAACAACAGACTGAACTGGGAGTACTGATGCAGAAGCAACACACTGAACTGTGGTTACAGATAGAGAAACAAAACACTGAACCTAGAGTACGGATACAGAAACGAAACACACTGATTTACGAGTGTAGATAGTGAAACAACACACTGAACTGTGATTACAGATTGAGAAACAAAACACTGAAACTAGAGTCCTGATACAGAAACAACACACTGAATTGAGAGTATAGATAGAGAAACAACACACTGAACTGTGAGTACAGACACAGAAACAACACACTGAACTGAGAGTACAGACAGAGAAACAACACATTGAACTGAGAGTAACGATCAAGAAACAATGCACTGAACAGTGAGTACAGATAGAGAAAGAACACACTGAACTGCGAGTACAGACTGAGAAACAACACTCTGAACCGTGTGTACAGACAGAGAAACAACACACTGAAATGAGAGTACAGACAAAGAAACAACACACTGAATTGCGAGTACTGATAGAGAAACAACAAACTGAAATGACAGTAATGAGAGAGAACTAACACATTGAACTGTGAGTACAGATAGAGAAACAACACACTGAACTTTGATTACAGATAGAGAAACAAAACATTGAACTGAGAGTACAGCTCGAGAAAGAAAACACCAACCTGTGTGAACAGATAGAGAAACAACACACTGAACTGCGAGTACAGACACAGAAGCAACACACTGAACTGAGAGTACAGATAGAGAAACAACACACTGAACTGAGAGTACAGATAGAGAAACAACACACTGAATTGTGATTACAGATAGAGAAACAAAACATTGAACTGAGAGTACAGACAGAGAAACAACACAGTGAACTGTTTGTACAGACAGAGAAACAACACACTGAACTGAGTGTACAGACACAGAAACAACACACTGAACTGAGAGTACAGATAGAGAAACAACAAGCTGAACTGACAGTAATGAGAGAGAACTAACACATTGAACTGTGAGTACAGATAGAGAAACAACACACTGAACTTTGATTACAGATAGAGAAACAAAACATTGAATTGAGAGTACAGCTCGAGAAAGACAACACCAACCTGTGTGAACAGATACAGAAACAACACACTGAACTGCGAGTACAGACACAGAAACAACACACTGAACTGAGAGTACAGATAGAGAAACAACACACTGAATTGTGATTACAGCTAGAGAAACAAAACATTGAGCTGAGAGTAAGTAGAGAGAAACAACACACTGAACTGGGAGTACAGATGCTGAAGCAAAACACTGAACTGAGTAAACAGATAGACTGAGAGATCTGATAGAAAAACAACACACTGAATTGAGATTACAGATCGAGAAAAACCTCACTGAATTGTGAGGATAGAGATACAACACACTGAACTGTGAGTAGAGATAGACAAACAAATCACGGAACTGCGAGTACAGCTAGAAAAAGAACACACCCAACTGTGAGAAGAGATACAGGAACAACAGAATGAACTGGGAGTACAGATGCAGAAGCAACACATGAACTGTGATTACGGATAGAGAAACAACACACTGAACTGTGATTACAGATAGAGAAACAAAACACTGAACCTAGAGTACTGATACAGAAACAACACACTGAATTGCGAGTATCGATAGAAAAACAACACACTGAACTGTGAGTAGAGATAGACAAACAAAACACCGAAATGCGAGTACAGCTAGAGAAGGAACACACCCAACTGTGAGAACAGATACAGGAACAACAGATTGAACTGAGGGTACTGCTGCAGAAGCAACACACTGAAATGTGATTACAGATAGAGAAACAAAACACTGAACCTAGAGTACTGATACAGAAACGAAACACACTGATTTACGAGTATAGATAGAGAAACAACACACTGAACTGTGATTACAGATTGAGAAACAAAACACTGAACCTAGAGTCCTGATACAGAAACAACACACTGAATTGAGAGTATAGATAGAGAAACAACACACTGAACTGTGAGTACAGACACAGAAACAACACACTGAACTGAGACTACAGACAGAGAAACAACACATTGAACAGAGAGTAACGATCAAGAAACAATGCACTGAACTGTGAGTACAGATAGAGAAACAACACACTGAACTGCGAGTACAGACAGAGAAACAACACACTGAATTGCGAGTACAGATAGAGAAACAACAAAGTGAACTGTCAGTAATGAGAGAGAACTAACACATTGGACTGTGAGTACAGATAGAGAAACAACACACTGAACTTTGATTACAGATAGAGAAACAAAACATTGAATTGAGAGTACAGATAGAGAAGCAACACACTGAACTGTGAGTACAGACACAGAAACAACACACTGAACTGAGAGTACAGATCGAGAAACACCTCACTGAAGTGCAAACACAGGTAGAGAAACAAAACACTGTACTGCGAGTACAGATAGAGAAAGAACACACCCAACTGTGAGAACAGATACAGAAACAATACACTGAACTGGGAGTACAGATGCAGAAGCAACATGCTGAACTGCGATTACGGATAGAGAAACAACACACTGAACTGTGATTACAGATTGAGAAACAAAACACTGAACCTAGAGTCCTGATACAGAAACAACACACTGAATTGCGAGTATAGATAGAGAAACAACACACTGAACTGTGAGTACAGACACAGAAACAACACATTGAACTTTGAGTACAGATAGAGAAACAACACACTGAACTTTGATTACAGATAGAGAAACAAAACATTGAACTGAGAGTACAGCTCGAGAAAGAAAACACCAACCTGTGTGAACAGGTAGAGAAACAACACACTGATATGCCTGTACAGACACAGAATCAACACACTGAACTGAGAGTACAGATAGAGTAACAACAAACTGAACTGATAGTAATGAGAGAGAACTAACACATTGAACTGTGAGTACAGATAGAGAAACAACACACTGAACTTTGATTACAGATAGAGAAACAAAACATTGAATTGAGAGTACAGCTCGAGAAAGACAACACCAAGCTGTGTGATCAGATACAGAAACAACACACTGAACTGAGAGTACAGATCGAGAAACACCTCACTGAATTGCAAACGCAGGTAGAGAAACAAAACACTGTACTGCGAGTACAGATAGAGAAACAACACACTGAACTGCGAGTACAGCTCGAGAAAGAACACACCCAACTGTGAGAACAGATACAGAAACAACAGACTGAACTGGGAGTACAGATGCAGAAGCAACACACTGAATGTGATTTCGCATAGAGAAACAACACACTGAACTGTGATTACAGATTGAGAAACAAAACACTGAATCTAGAGTACTGATACTGAAACAGCACACTGAATTGCGAGTATAGATAGAGAAACAACACACTGAACTGTGAGTACAGACACAGAAACAACACACTGAACTGACAGTACAGATCGAGAAACACCTCACTGAATTGCAAACACAGACAGAGAAACAACACACTGTACTGCATGTACAGCTAGAGAAAGAACACACCCAACTGTGAGAACAGATACAGAAACAATACACTGAACTGGGAGTACAGATGCAGAAGCAACACACTGAACTGCGATTACGGATAGAGATACAACACACTGAACTGTGATTACAGATTGAGAAACAAAACACTGAACCTAGACTCCTGATACAGAAACAACACACTGAATTGAGAGTATAGATAGAGAAACAACACACTGAACTGTGAGTGCAGACACAGAAACAACACACTGAACTGAGAGTACAGATAGAGAAACAACACACTGAACTGAGAGTACAGATAGAGAAACAACACACTGAATTGGGATTACAGATAGAGAAACAAAACATTGAACTGAGAGTAAGTACAGAGAAACAACACACTGAACTGGGAGTACAGATGCTGAAGCAAAACACTGAACTGAGTAAACAGATAGACTGAGAGATCTGATAGAAAAACAACACACTGAATTGAGATTACAGATCGAGAAACACCTCACTGAATTGTGAGGATAGAGAAACAACACACTGAACTGTGAGTAGAGATAGACAAACAAAACACCGAACTGCGATTACAGCTCGAGAAAGAACACACCCAACTGTGAGAACAGATACAGGAACAACAGAATGAACTGGGAGTACAGATGCAGAAGCAACACACTGAACTGTGATTACGGATAGAGAAACAACACACTGAACTGTGATTACAAACACTGAACTGTACTGATACAGAAACAACACACTCAATTGCGAGTATAGATAGAGAAACAACACACTGAACTGTGAGTACAGACACAGAAACAAGACACTGAACTGAGAGTACAGATCGAGAAACACCTCACTGAATTGCAAACACAGGTAGAGAAACAAAACACTGTACTGCGAGTACAGATAGAGAAACAACACACTGAACTGCGAGTACAGACAAGAAACAACACACTGAACTGAGAGTACACACAGAGAAACAACACACTGAACTGAGAGTAACGATCATGAAACAATGCACTGAACTGTGAGTACAGATAGAGAAACAACACACTGAACTGCGAGTACAGACTGAGAAATAACACACTGAACTGTGAGTACAGACAGAGAAACAACACACTGAACTGGGAGTAACGATCATGAAACAATGCACTGAAATGCGAATACAGATAGAGAAACAACACACTGAACTGAGAGTACAGATAGAGAAACAACACACCCAACTGTGAGAACAGATACAGAATCAACAGGCTGAACTGGGAGTACAGATGCAGAAGCAACACACTGAAATGTGATTACGGATAGAGAAACAACACACTGACCTGTGATTACAGATTGAGAAACAACACACTGAACCTAGAGTCCTGAAACAGGAACAACACACAGAATTGCGAGTATAGATAGAGAAACAACACACTGAATTGCAAACACAGGTAGAGAAACAAAACACTGTACTGCGAGTACAGATAGAGAAACAACACACTGAACTGTGAGTAGAGATAGACAAACAAAACACCGAAATGCGAGTACAGCTAGAGAAAGAACACATCCAACTGTGAGAACAGATACAGGAACAACAGACTGAACTGGGAGTACTGATGCAGAAGCAACACACTGAACTGTGATTACAGATAGAGAAATAAAACACTGAACCTAGAGTACTGATACAGAAACGAAACACACTGATTTACGAGTATAGATAGAGAAACAACACACTGAACTGTGATTACAGATTGAGAAACAGAACACTGAACCTAGAGTCCTGATACAGAAACAACACACTGAATTGAGAGTATAGATAGAGAAAGAACACACTGAACTGTGAGTACAGACACTGAAACAACACACTGAACTGAGAGTACAGACAGAGAAACAACACATTGAACTGAGAGTAACGATCAAGAAACAATGCACTGAACTGTGAGTACAGATAGAGAAACAACACACTGAACTGCGAGTACAGACAGAGAAACAACACACTGAACTGAGAGTACAGACAGAGAAACAACACACTGAATTGCGAGTACAGATAGAGAAACAACAAACTGAACTGACAGTAATGAGAGAGAACTAACACATTGAACTGTGAGTACAGATTGAGAAACAACACACTGAACTTTGATTACAGATAGAGAAACAAAACATTGAATTGAGAGTACAGCTCAAGAAAGAAAACACCAACCTGTGTGAACAGATACAGAAACAACACACTGAACTGGGAGTACAGATGCAGAAGCAACACACTGAACTGTGATTACGGATAGAGAAACAACACACTGAACTGTGATTACAGATAGAGAAACAAAACAATGAACCTAGAGTACTGATACACAAACAACACACTGAATTGCGAGTATAGATAGAGAAACAACACACAGAACTGTGAGTACAGACACAGAAACAAGACACTGAACTGAGAGTACAGACAGAGATACAACACTCTGAATTGCAAAAAGAGGTAGAGAAACAAAACACTGTACTGCGAGTACAGATAGAGAAACAACACACTGAACTGTGAGTAGAGATAGACAAACAAAACACCGAAATGCGAGTACAGCTAGAGAAAGAACACACCCAACTGTGAGAACAGATACAGGAACAACAGACTGAACTGGGAGTACTGATGCAGAAGCAACACACTGAACTGTGGTTACAGATAGAGAAACAAAACACTGAACCTAGAGTACTGATACAGAAACGAAACACACAGATTTACGAGTGTAGATAGAGAAACAACACACTGAACTGTGATTACAGATTGAGAAACAAAACACTGAACATAGAGACCTGATACAGAAACAACACACTGAATTGAGAGTATAGATAGAGAAACAACACACTGAACTGTGAGTACAGACACACAAACAACACACTGAACTGAGAGTACAGACAGAGAAACAACACATTGAACTGAGAGTAACGATCAAGAAAGAATGCACTGAACAGTGAGTACAGATAGAGAAAGAACACACTGAACTGCGAGTACAGACTGAGAAACAACACTCTGAACCGTGTGTACAGACAGAGAAACAACACACTGAACTGAGAGTACAGACAGAGAAACAACACACTGAATTGCGAGTACTGATAGAGAAACAACAAACTGAACTGACAGTAATGAGAGAGAACTAACACATTGAACTGTGAGTACAGATAGAGAAACAACACACTGAACTTTGATTACAGATAGAGAAACAAAACATTGAACTGAGAGTACAGCTCGAGAAAGAAAACACCAACCTGTGTGAACAGATAGAGAAACAACACACTGAACTGCGAGTGCAGACACAGAAGCAACACACTGAACTGAGAGTACAGATAGAGAAACAACACACTGAACTGAGAGTACAGACAGAGAAACAACACACTGAATTGTGATTACAGATAGAGAAACAACACACTGAATTGTGATTACAGATAGAGAAACAACACACTGAACTGACAGTAATGAGAGAGAACTAACACATTGAACTGTGAGTACAGATAGAGAAACAACACACTGAACTTTGATTACAGATAGAGAAACAAAACATTGAACTGAGAGTACAGCTCGAGAAAGAAAACACCAACCTGTGTGAACAGATAGAGAAACAACACACTGAACTGCGAGTGCAGACACAGAAGCAACACACTGAACTGAGAGTACAGATAGAGAAACAACACACTGAACTGAGAGTACAGATAGAGAAACAACACACTGAACTGAGAGTACAGACAGAGAAACAACACACTGAATTGTGATTACAGATAGAGAAACAACACACTGAACTGACAGTAATGAGAGAGAACTAACACATTGAACTGTGAGTACAGATAGAGAAACAACACACTGAACTTTGATTACAGATAGAGAAACAAAACATTGAACTGAGAGTACAGCTCGAGAAAGAAAACACCAACCTGTGTGAACAGATAGAGAAACAACACACTGAACTGCGAGTACAGATAGAGAAACAACACACTGAACTGCGAGTACAGATAGAGAAACAACACACTGAACTGACAGTAATGAGAGAGAACTAACACATTGAACTGTGAGTACAGATAGAGAAACAACACACTGAAATTTGATTACAGATAGAGAAACAAAACATTGAACTGAGAGTACAGCTCGAGAAAGAAAACACCAACCTGTGTGATCAGATACAGAAACAACACACTGAACTGAGAGTACAGATCGAGAAACACCTCACTGAATTGCAAACGCAGGTAGAGAAACAAAACACTGTACTGCGAGTACAGATAGAGAAACAACACACTGAACTGCGAGTACAGCTCGAGAAAGAACAATCCCAACTGTGTGAACAGATACAGAAACAACAGACTGAACTGGGAGTACAGATGCAGAAGCAACACACTGAATGTGATTACGCATAGAGAAACAACACACTGAACTGTGATTACAGATTGAGAAACAAAACACTGAATCTAGAGTACTGATACTGAAACAGCACACTGAATTGCGAGTATAGATAGAGAAACAACACACTGAACTGTGAGTACAGACACAGAAACAACACACTGAACTGACAGTACAGATCGAGAAACACCTCACTGAATTGCAAACACAGACAGAGAAACAACACACTGTACTGCATGTACAGCTAGAGAAAGAACACACCCAACTGTGAGAACAGATACAGAAACAATACACTGAACTGGGAGTACAGATGCAGAAGCAACACACTGAACTGCGATTACGGATAGAGATACAACACACTGAACTGTGATTACAGATTGAGAAACAAAACACTGAACCTAGAGTCCTGATACAGAAACAACACACTGAATTGAGAGTAGAGATAGAGAAACAACACACTGAACTGTGAGTGCAGACACAGAAACAACACACTGAACTGAGAGTACAGATAGAGAAACAACACACTGAACTGAGAGTACAGATAGAGAAACAACACACTGAATTGGGATTACAGATAGAGAAACAAAACATTGAACTGAGAGTAAGTACAGAGAAACAACACACTGAACTGGGAGTACAGATGCTGAAGCAAAACACTGAACTGAGTAAACAGATAGACTGAGAGATCTGATAGAAAAACAACACACTGAATTGAGATTACAGATCGAGAAACACCTCACTGAATTGTGAGGATAGAGAAACAACACACTGAACTGTGAGTAGAGATAGACAAACAAAACACCGAACTGCGATTACAGCTCGAGAAAGAACACACCCAACTGTGAGAACAGATACAGGAACAACAGAATGAACTGGGAGTACAGATGCAGAAGCAACACACTGAACTGTGATTACGGATAGAGAAACAACACACTGAACTGGGATTACAATTAGAGAAACAAAACACTGAACTGTACTGATACAGAAACAACACACAGAATTGCGAGTATAGATAGAGAAACAACACACTGAACTGTGAGTACAGACACAGAAACAAGACACTGAACTGAGAGTACAGATCGAGAAACACCTCACTGAATTGCAAACACAGGTAGAGAAACAAAACACTGTACTGCGAGTACAGATAGAGAAACAACACACTGAACTGCGAGTACAGACAAGAAACAACACACTGAACTGAGAGTACACACAGAGAAACAACACACTGAACTGAGAGTAACGATCATGAAACAATGCACTGAACTGTGAGTACAGATAGAGAAACAACACACTGAACTGCGAGTACAGACTGAGAAATAACACACTGAACTGTGAGTACAGACAGAGAAACAACACACTGAACTGGGAGTAACGATCATGAAACAATGCACTGAACTGCGAATACAGATAGAGAAACAACACACTGAACTGAGAGTACAGATAGAGAAACAACACACCCAACTGTGAGAACAGATACAGAATCAACAGGCTGAACTGGGAGTACAGATGCAAAAGCAACACACTGAAATGTGATTACGGATAGAGAAACAACACACTGAACCTAGAGTCCTGAAACAGGAACAACACACAGAATTGCGAGTATAGATAGAGAAACAACACACTGAATTGCAAACACAGGTAGAGAAACAAAACACTGTACTGCGAGTACAGATAGAGAAACAACACACTGAACTGTGAGTAGAGATAGACAAACAAAACACCGAAATGCGAGTACAGCTAGAGAAAGAACACATCCAACTGTGAGAACAGATACAGGAACAACAGACTGAACTGGGAGTACTGATGCAGAAGCAACACACTGAACTGTGATTACAGATAGAGAAATAAAACACTGAACCTAGAGTACTGATACAGAAACGAAACACACTGATTTACGAGTATAGATAGAGAAACAACACACTGAACTGTGATTACAGATTGAGAAACAGAACACTGAACCTAGAGTCCTGATACAGAAACAACACACTGAATTGAGAGTATAGATAGAGAAAGAACACACTGAACTGTGAGTACAGACACTGAAACAACACACTGAACTGAGAGTACAGACAGAGAAACAACACATTGAACTGAGAGTAACGATCAAGAAACAATGCACTGAACTGTGAGTACAGATAGAGAAACAACACACTGAACTGCGAGTACAGACAGAGAAACAACACACTGAACTGAGAGTACAGACAGAGAAACAACACACTGAATTGCGAGTACAGATAGAGAAACAACAAACTGAACTGACAGTAATGAGAGAGAACTAACACATTGAACTGTGAGTACAGATAGAGAAACAACACACTGAACTTTGATTACAGATAGAGAAACAAAACATTGAACTGAGAGTACAGCTCGAGAAAGAAAACACCAACCTGTGTGAACAGATAGAGAAACAACACACTGAACTGCGAGTGCAGACACAGAAGCAACACACTGAACTGAGAGTACAGATAGAGAAACAACACACTGAACTGAGAGTACAGACAGAGAAACAACACACTGAATTGTGATTACAGATAGAGAAACAACACACTGAACTGACAGTACAGATCGAGAAACACCTCACTGAATTGCAAACACAGACAGAGAAACAACACACTGTACTGCATGTACAGCTAGAGAAAGAACACACCCAACTGTGAGAACAGATACAGAAACAATACACTGAACTGGGAGTACAGATGCAGAAGCAACACACTGAACTGCGATTACGGATAGAGATACAACACACTGAACTGTGATTACAGATTGAGAAACAAAACACTGAACCTAGAGTCCTGATACAGAAACAACACACTGAATTGAGAGTATAGATAGAGAAACAACACACTGAACTGTGAGTACAGACACAGAAACAAGACACTGAACTGAGAGTACAGACACAGAAACAACACACTGAACTGAGAGTACAGATAGAGAAACAACACACTGAACTGAGAGTACAGATAGAGAAACAACACACTGAATTGGGATTACAGATAGAGAAACAAAACATTGAACTGAGAGTAAGTACAGAGAAACAACACACTGAACTGGGAGTACAGATGCTGAAGCAAAACACTGAACTGAGTAAACAGATAGACTGAGAGATCTGATAGAAAAACAACACACTGAATTGAGATTACAGATCGAGAAACACCTCACTGAATTGTGAGGATAGAGAAACAACACACTGAACTGTGAGTAGAGATAGACAAACAAATCACGGAACTGCGAGTACAGC
The DNA here is from genome assembly GCF_047496795.1 of Chiloscyllium punctatum. Lineage (NCBI taxonomy): Eukaryota > Metazoa > Chordata > Chondrichthyes > Orectolobiformes > Hemiscylliidae > Chiloscyllium > Chiloscyllium punctatum. Next base: position 30,548,881 of record NC_092745.1, read on the forward strand.
TAGAGAAAGAACACACCCAACTGTGAGAAGAGATACAGGAACAACAGACTGAACTGGGAGTACAGATGCAGAAGTAACACACTGAACTGTGATTACGGATAGAGAAACAACACACTGAACTGTGATTAACATAGAGAAACAAAACACTGAACCTAGAGTACTGATTCACAAACAACACACTGAATTGCGAGTATAGATAGAGAAACAACACACAGAACTGTGAGTACAGACACAGAAACAAGACACTGAACTGAGAGTATAGACAGAGATACAACACTCTGAATTGCAAAAAAGGGGAGAGAAACAAAACACTGTACTGCGAGTACAGATAGAGAAACAACACACTGAACTGTGAGTAGAGATAGACAAACAAAACACCGAAATGCGAGTACAGCTAGAGAAAGAACACACCCAACTGTGAGAACAGATACAGGAACAACAGACTGAACTGGGAGTACTGATGCAGAAGCAACACACTGAACTGTGGTTACAGATAGAGAAACAAAACACTGAACCTAGAGTACGGATACAGAAACGAAACACACTGATTTACGAGTGTAGATAGTGAAACAACACACTGAACTGTGATTACAGATTGAGAAACAAAACACTGAAACTAGAGTCCTGATACAGAAACAACACACTGAATTGAGAGTATAGATAGAGAAACAACACACTGAACTGTGAGTACAGACACAGAAACAACACACTGAACTGAGAGTACAGACAGAGAAACAACACATTGAACTGAGAGTAACGATCAAGAAACAATGCACTGAACAGTGAGTACAGATAGAGAAAGAACACACTGAACTGCGAGTACAGACTGAGAAACAACACTCTGAACCGTGTGTACAGACAGAGAAACAACACACTGAAATGAGAGTACAGACAAAGAAACAACACACTGAATTGCGAGTACTGATAGAGAAACAACAAACTGAAATGACAGTAATGAGAGAGAACTAACACATTGAACTGTGAGTACAGATAGAGAAACAACACACTGAACTTTGATTACAGATAGAGAAACAAAACATTGAACTGAGAGTACAGCTCGAGAAAGAAAACACCAACCTGTGTGAACAGATAGAGAAACAACACACTGAACTGCGAGTACAGACACAGAAGCAACACACTGAACTGAGAGTACAGATAGAGAAACAACACACTGAACTGAGAGTACAGATAGAGAAACAACACACTGAATTGTGATTACAGATAGAGAAACAAAACATTGAACTGAGAGTACAGACAGAGAAACAACACAGTGAACTGTTTGTACAGACAGAGAAACAACACACTGAACTGAGTGTACAGACACAGAAACAACACACTGAACTGAGAGTACAGATAGAGAAACAACAAGCTGAACTGACAGTAATGAGAGAGAACTAACACATTGAACTGTGAGTACAGATAGAGAAACAACACACTGAACTTTGATTACAGATAGAGAAACAAAACATTGAATTGAGAGTACAGCTCGAGAAAGACAACACCAACCTGTGTGAACAGATACAGAAACAACACACTGAACTGCGAGTACAGACACAGAAACAACACACTGAACTGAGAGTACAGATAGAGAAACAACACACTGAATTGTGATTACAGCTAGAGAAACAAAACATTGAGCTGAGAGTAAGTAGAGAGAAACAACACACTGAACTGGGAGTACAGATGCTGAAGCAAAACACTGAACTGAGTAAACAGATAGACTGAGAGATCTGATAGAAAAACAACACACTGAATTGAGATTACAGATCGAGAAAAACCTCACTGAATTGTGAGGATAGAGATACAACACACTGAACTGTGAGTAGAGATAGACAAACAAATCACGGAACTGCGAGTACAGCTAGAAAAAGAACGCACCCAACTGTGAGAAGAGATACAGGAACAACAGACTGAACTGGGAGTACAGATGCAGAAGCAACACATGAACTGTGATTACGGATAGAGAAACAACACACTGAACTGTGATTACAGATAGAGAAACAAAACACTGAACCTAGAGTACTGATACAGAAACAACACACTGAATTGCGAGTATCGATAGAAAAACAACACACTGAACTGTGAGTAGAGATAGACAAACAAAACACCGAAATGCGAGTACAGCTAGAGAAGGAACACACCCAACTGTGAGAACAGATACAGGAACAACAGATTGAACTGAGGGTACTGCTGCAGAAGCAACACACTGAAATGTGATTACAGATAGAGAAACAAAACACTGAACCTAGAGTCCTGATACAGAAACAACACACTGAATTGAGAGTATAGATAGAGAAACAACACACTGAACTGTGAGTACAGACACAGAAACAACACACTGAACTGAGACTACAGACAGAGAAACAACACATTGAACAGAGAGTAACGATCAAGAAACAATGCACTGAACTGTGAGTACAGATAGAGAAACAACACACTGAACTGCGAGTACAGACAGAGAAACAACACACTGAATTGCGAGTACAGATAGAGAAACAACAAAGTGAACTGTCAGTAATGAGAGAGAACTAACACATTGGACTGTGAGTACAGATAGAGAAACAACACACTGAACTTTGATTACAGATAGAGAAACAAAACATTGAATTGAGAGTACAGATAGAGAAGCAACACACTGAACTGTGAGTACAGACACAGAAACAACACACTGAACTGAGAGTACAGATCGAGAAACACCTCACTGAAGTGCAAACACAGGTAGAGAAACAAAACACTGTACTGCGAGTACAGATAGAGAAAGAACACACCCAACTGTGAGAACAGATACAGAAACAATACACTGAACTGGGAGTACAGATGCAGAAGCAACATGCTGAACTGCGATTACGGATAGAGAAACAACACACTGAACTGTGATTACAGATTGAGAAACAAAACACTGAACCTAGAGTCCTGATACAGAAACAACACACTGAATTGCGAGTATAGATAGAGAAACAACACACTGAACTGTGAGTACAGACACAGAAACAACACACTGAACTGAGAGTAATGAGAGAGGACTAACACATTGAACTGTGAGTACAGATAGAGAAACAACACACTGAACTTTGATTACAGATAGAGAAACAAAACATTGAACTGAGAGTACAGCTCGAGAAAGAAAACACCAACCTGTGTGAACAGGTAGAGAAACAACACACTGATATGCCTGTACAGACACAGAATCAACACACTGAACTGAGTGTACAGATAGAGTAACAACAAACTGAACTGATAGTAATGAGAGAGAACTAACACATTGAACTGTGAGTACAGATAGAGAAACAACACACTGAACTTTGATTACAGATAGAGAAACAAAACATTGAATTGAGAGTACAGCTCGAGAAAGACAACACCAAGCTGTGTGATCAGATACAGAAACAACACACTGAACTGAGAGTACAGATCGAGAAACACCTCACTGAATTGCAAACGCAGGTAGAGAAACAAAACACTGTACTGCGAGTACAGATAGAGAAACAACACACTGAACTGCGAGTACAGCTCGAGAAAGAACACACCCAACTGTGAGAACAGATACAGAAACAACAGACTGAACTGGGAGTACAGATGCAGAAGCAACACACTGAATGTGATTTCGCATAGAGAAACAACACACTGAACTGTGATTACAGATTGAGAAACAAAACACTGAATCTAGAGTACTGATACTGAAACAGCACACTGAATTGCGAGTATAGATAGAGAAACAACACACTGAACTGTGAGTACAGACACAGAAACAACACACTGAACTGACAGTACAGATCGAGAAACACCTCACTGAATTGCAAACACAGACAGAGAAACAACACACTGTACTGCATGTACAGCTAGAGAAAGAACACACCCAACTGTGAGAACAGATACAGAAACAATACACTGAACTGGGAGTACAGATGCAGAAGCAACACACTGAACTGCGATTACGGATAGAGATACAACACACTGAACTGTGATTACAGATTGAGAAACAAAACACTGAACCTAGACTCCTGATACAGAAACAACACACTGAATTGAGAGTATAGATAGAGAAACAACACACTGAACTGTGAGTGCAGACACAGAAACAACACACTGAACTGAGAGTACAGATAGAGAAACAACACACTGAACTGAGAGTACAGATAGAGAAACAACACACTGAATTGGGATTACAGATAGAGAAACAAAACATTGAACTGAGAGTAAGTACAGAGAAACAACACACTGAACTGGGAGTACAGATGCTGAAGCAAAACACTGAACTGAGTAAACAGATAGACTGAGAGATCTGATAGAAAAACAACACACTGAATTGAGATTACAGATCGAGAAACACCTCACTGAATTGTGAGGATAGAGAAACAACACACTGAACTGTGAGTAGAGATAGACAAACAAAACACCGAACTGCGATTACAGCTCGAGAAAGAACACACCCAACTGTGAGAACAGATACAGGAACAACAGAATGAACTGGGAGTACAGATGCAGAAGCAACACACTGAACTGTGATTACGGATAGAGAAACAACACACTGAACTGTGATTACAAACACTGAACTGTACTGATACAGAAACAACACACTCAATTGCGAGTATAGATAGAGAAACAACACACTGAACTGTGAGTACAGACACAGAAACAAGACACTGAACTGAGAGTACAGATCGAGAAACACCTCACTGAATTGCAAACACAGGTAGAGAAACAAAACACTGTACTGCGAGTACAGATAGAGAAACAACACACTGAACTGCGAGTACAGACAAGAAACAACACACTGAACTGAGAGTACACACAGAGAAACAACACACTGAACTGAGAGTAACGATCATGAAACAATGCACTGAACTGTGAGTACAGATAGAGAAACAACACACTGAACTGCGAGTACAGACTGAGAAATAACACACTGAACTGTGAGTACAGACAGAGAAACAACACACTGAACTGGGAGTAACGATCATGAAACAATGCACTGAAATGCGAATACAGATAGAGAAACAACACACTGAACTGAGAGTACAGATAGAGAAACAACACACCCAACTGTGAGAACAGATACAGAATCAACAGGCTGAACTGGGAGTACAGATGCAGAAGCAACACACTGAAATGTGATTACGGATAGAGAAACAACACACTGACCTGTGATTACAGATTGAGAAACAACACACTGAACCTAGAGTCCTGAAACAGGAACAACACACAGAATTGCGAGTATAGATAGAGAAACAACACACTGAATTGCAAACACAGGTAGAGAAACAAAACACTGTACTGCGAGTACAGATAGAGAAACAACACACTGAACTGTGAGTAGAGATAGACAAACAAAACACCGAAATGCGAGTACAGCTAGAGAAAGAACACATCCAACTGTGAGAACAGATACAGGAACAACAGACTGAACTGGGAGTACTGATGCAGAAGCAACACACTGAACTGTGATTACAGATAGAGAAATAAAACACTGAACCTAGAGTACTGATACAGAAACGAAACACACTGATTTACGAGTATAGATAGAGAAACAACACACTGAACTGTGATTACAGATTGAGAAACAGAACACTGAACCTAGAGTCCTGATACAGAAACAACACACTGAATTGAGAGTATAGATAGAGAAAGAACACACTGAACTGTGAGTACAGACACTGAAACAACACACTGAACTGAGAGTACAGACAGAGAAACAACACATTGAACTGAGAGTAACGATCAAGAAACAATGCACTGAACTGTGAGTACAGATAGAGAAACAACACACTGAACTGCGAGTACAGACAGAGAAACAACACACTGAACTGAGAGTACAGACAGAGAAACAACACACTGAATTGCGAGTACAGATAGAGAAACAACAAACTGAACTGACAGTAATGAGAGAGAACTAACACATTGAACTGTGAGTACAGATTGAGAAACAACACACTGAACTTTGATTACAGATAGAGAAACAAAACATTGAATTGAGAGTACAGCTCAAGAAAGAAAACACCAACCTGTGTGAACAGATACAGAAACAACACACTGAACTGGGAGTACAGATGCAGAAGCAACACACTGAACTGTGATTACGGATAGAGAAACAACACACTGAACTGTGATTACAGATAGAGAAACAAAACAATGAACCTAGAGTACTGATACACAAACAACACACTGAATTGCGAGTATAGATAGAGAAACAACACACAGAACTGTGAGTACAGACACAGAAACAAGACACTGAACTGAGAGTACAGACAGAGATACAACACTCTGAATTGCAAAAAGAGGTAGAGAAACAAAACACTGTACTGCGAGTACAGATAGAGAAACAACACACTGAACTGTGAGTAGAGATAGACAAACAAAACACCGAAATGCGAGTACAGCTAGAGAAAGAACACACCCAACTGTGAGAACAGATACAGGAACAACAGACTGAACTGGGAGTACTGATGCAGAAGCAACACACTGAACTGTGGTTACAGATAGAGAAACAAAACACTGAACCTAGAGTACTGATACAGAAACGAAACACACAGATTTACGAGTGTAGATAGAGAAACAACACACTGAACTGTGATTACAGATTGAGAAACAAAACACTGAACATAGAGACCTGATACAGAAACAACACACTGAATTGAGAGTATAGATAGAGAAACAACACACTGAACTGTGAGTACAGACACACAAACAACACACTGAACTGAGAGTACAGACAGAGAAACAACACATTGAACTGAGAGTAACGATCAAGAAAGAATGCACTGAACAGTGAGTACAGATAGAGAAAGAACACACTGAACTGCGAGTACAGACTGAGAAACAACACTCTGAACCGTGTGTACAGACAGAGAAACAACACACTGAACTGAGAGTACAGACAGAGAAACAACACACTGAATTGCGAGTACTGATAGAGAAACAACAAACTGAACTGACAGTAATGAGAGAGAACTAACACATTGAACTGTGAGTACAGATAGAGAAACAACACACTGAACTTTGATTACAGATAGAGAAACAAAACATTGAACTGAGAGTACAGCTCGAGAAAGAAAACACCAACCTGTGTGAACAGATAGAGAAACAACACACTGAACTGCGAGTGCAGACACAGAAGCAACACACTGAACTGAGAGTACAGATAGAGAAACAACACACTGAACTGAGAGTACAGACAGAGAAACAACACACTGAATTGTGATTACAGATAGAGAAACAACACACTGAATTGTGATTACAGATAGAGAAACAACACACTGAACTGACAGTAATGAGAGAGAACTAACACATTGAACTGTGAGTACAGATAGAGAAACAACACACTGAACTTTGATTACAGATAGAGAAACAAAACATTGAACTGAGAGTACAGCTCGAGAAAGAAAACACCAACCTGTGTGAACAGATAGAGAAACAACACACTGAACTGCGAGTGCAGACACAGAAGCAACACACTGAACTGAGAGTACAGATAGAGAAACAACACACTGAACTGAGAGTACAGATAGAGAAACAACACACTGAACTGAGAGTACAGACAGAGAAACAACACACTGAATTGTGATTACAGATAGAGAAACAACACACTGAACTGACAGTAATGAGAGAGAACTAACACATTGAACTGTGAGTACAGATAGAGAAACAACACACTGAACTTTGATTACAGATAGAGAAACAAAACATTGAACTGAGAGTACAGCTCGAGAAAGAAAACACCAACCTGTTTGAACAGATAGAGAAACAACACACTGAACTGCGAGTACAGATAGAGAAACAACACACTGAACTGCGAGTACAGATAGAGAAACAACACACTGAACTGACAGTAATGAGAGAGAACTAACACATTGAACTGTGAGTACAGATAGAGAAACAACACACTGAAATTTGATTACAGATAGAGAAACAAAACATTGAACTGAGAGTACAGCTCGAGAAAGAAAACACCAACCTGTGTGATCAGATACAGAAACAACACACTGAACTGAGAGTACAGATCGAGAAACACCTCACTGAATTGCAAACGCAGGTAGAGAAACAAAACACTGTACTGCGAGTACAGATAGAGAAACAACACACTGAACTGCGAGTACAGCTCGAGAAAGAACAATCCCAACTGTGTGAACAGATACAGAAACAACAGACTGAACTGGGAGTACAGATGCAGAAGCAACACACTGAATGTGATTACGCATAGAGAAACAACACACTGAACTGTGATTACAGATTGAGAAACAAAACACTGAATCTAGAGTACTGATACTGAAACAGCACACTGAATTGCGAGTATAGATAGAGAAACAACACACTGAACTGTGAGTACAGACACAGAAACAACACACTGAACTGACAGTACAGATCGAGAAACACCTCACTGAATTGCAAACACAGACAGAGAAACAACACACTGTACTGCATGTACAGCTAGAGAAAGAACACACCCAACTGTGAGAACAGATACAGAAACAATACACTGAACTGGGAGTACAGATGCAGAAGCAACACACTGAACTGCGATTACGGATAGAGATACAACACACTGAACTGTGATTACAGATTGAGAAACAAAACACTGAACCTAGAGTCCTGATACAGAAACAACACACTGAATTGAGAGTAGAGATAGAGAAACAACACACTGAACTGTGAGTGCAGACACAGAAACAACACACTGAACTGAGAGTACAGATAGAGAAACAACACACTGAACTGAGAGTACAGATAGAGAAACAACACACTGAATTGGGATTACAGATAGAGAAACAAAACATTGAACTGAGAGTAAGTACAGAGAAACAACACACTGAACTGGGAGTACAGATGCTGAAGCAAAACACTGAACTGAGTAAACAGATAGACTGAGAGATCTGATAGAAAAACAACACACTGAATTGAGATTACAGATCGAGAAACACCTCACTGAATTGTGAGGATAGAGAAACAACACACTGAACTGTGAGTAGAGATAGACAAACAAAACACCGAACTGCGATTACAGCTCGAGAAAGAACACACCCAACTGTGAGAACAGATACAGGAACAACAGAATGAACTGGGAGTACAGATGCAGAAGCAACACACTGAACTGTGATTACGGATAGAGAAACAACACACTGAACTGGGATTACAATTAGAGAAACAAAACACTGAACTGTACTGATACAGAAACAACACACAGAATTGCGAGTATAGATAGAGAAACAACACACTGAACTGTGAGTACAGACACAGAAACAAGACACTGAACTGAGAGTACAGATCGAGAAACACCTCACTGAATTGCAAACACAGGTAGAGAAACAAAACACTGTACTGCGAGTACAGATAGAGAAACAACACACTGAACTGCGAGTACAGACAAGAAACAACACACTGAACTGAGAGTACACACAGAGAAACAACACACTGAACTGAGAGTAACGATCATGAAACAATGCACTGAACTGTGAGTACAGATAGAGAAACAACACACTGAACTGCGAGTACAGACTGAGAAATAACACACTGAACTGTGAGTACAGACAGAGAAACAACACACTGAACTGGGAGTAACGATCATGAAACAATGCACTGAACTGCGAATACAGATAGAGAAACAACACACTGAACTGAGAGTACAGATAGAGAAACAACACACCCAACTGTGAGAACAGATACAGAATCAACAGGCTGAACTGGGAGTACAGATGCAAAAGCAACACACTGAAATGTGATTACGGATAGAGAAACAACACACTGAACCTAGAGTCCTGAAACAGGAACAACACACAGAATTGCGAGTATAGATAGAGAAACAACACACTGAATTGCAAACACAGGTAGAGAAACAAAACACTGTACTGCGAGTACAGATAGAGAAACAACACACTGAACTGTGAGTAGAGATAGACAAACAAAACACCGAAATGCGAGTACAGCTAGAGAAAGAACACATCCAACTGTGAGAACAGATACAGGAACAACAGACTGAACTGGGAGTACTGATGCAGAAGCAACACACTGAACTGTGATTACAGATAGAGAAATAAAACACTGAACCTAGAGTACTGATACAGAAACGAAACACACTGATTTACGAGTATAGATAGAGAAACAACACACTGAACTGTGATTACAGATTGAGAAACAGAACACTGAACCTAGAGTCCTGATACAGAAACAACACACTGAATTGAGAGTATAGATAGAGAAAGAACACACTGAACTGTGAGTACAGACACTGAAACAACACACTGAACTGAGAGTACAGACAGAGAAACAACACATTGAACTGAGAGTAACGATCAAGAAACAATGCACTGAACTGTGAGTACAGATAGAGAAACAACACACTGAACTGCGAGTACAGACAGAGAAACAACACACTGAACTGAGAGTACAGACAGAGAAACAACACACTGAATTGCGAGTACAGATAGAGAAACAACAAACTGAACTGACAGTAATGAGAGAGAACAAACACATTGAACTGTGAGTACAGATAGAGAAACAACACACTGAACTTTGATTACAGATAGAGAAACAAAACATTGAACTGAGAGTACAGCTCGAGAAAGAAAACACCAACCTGTGTGAACAGATAGAGAAACAACACACTGAACTGCGAGTGCAGACACAGAAGCAACACACTGAACTGAGAGTACAGATAGAGAAACAACACACTGAACTGAGAGTACAGACAGAGAAACAACACACTGAATTGTGATTACAGATAGAGAAACAACACACTGAACTGACAGTACAGATCGAGAAACACCTCACTGAATTGCAAACACAGACAGAGAAACAACACACTGTACTGCATGTACAGCTAGAGAAAGAACACACCCAACTGTGAGAACAGATACAGAAACAATACACTGAACTGGGAGTACAGATGCAGAAGCAACACACTGAACTGCGATTACGGATAGAGATACAACACACTGAACTGTGATTACAGATTGAGAAACAAAACACTGAACCTAGAGTCCTGATACAGAAACAACACACTGAATTGAGAGTATAGATAGAGAAACAACACACTGAACTGTGAGTACAGACACAGAAACAAGACACTGAACTGAGAGTACAGACACAGAAACAACACACTGAACTGAGAGTACAGATAGAGAAACAACACACTGAACTGAGAGTACAGATAGAGAAACAACACACTGAATTGGGATTACAGATAGAGAAACAAAACATTGAACTGAGAGTAAGTACAGAGAAACAACACACTGAACTGGGAGTACAGATGCTGAAGCAAAACACTGAACTGAGTAAACAGATAGACTGAGAGATCTGATAGAAAAACAACACACTGAATTGAGATTACAGATCGAGAAACACCTCACTGAATTGTGAGGATAGAGAAACAACACACTGAACTGTGAGTAGAGATAGACAAACAAAACACCGAACTGCGATTACAGCTCGAGAAAGAACACACCCAACTGTGAGAACAGATACAGGAACAACAGAATGAACTGGGAGTACAGATGCAGAAGCAACACACTGAACTGTGATTACGGATAGAGAAACAACACACTGAACTGTGATTACAATTAGAGAAACAAAACACTGAACTGTACTGATACAGAAACAACACACAGAATTGCGAGTATAGATAGAGAAACAACACACTGAACTGTGAGTACAGACACAGAAACAAGACACTGAACTGAGAGTACAGATCGAGAAACACCTCACTGAATTGCAAACACAGGTAGAGAAACAAAACACTGTACTGCGAGTACAGATAGAGAAACAACACACTGAACTGCGAGTACAGACAAGAAACAACACACTGAACTGAGAGTACACACAGAGAAACAACACACTGAACTGAGAGTAACGATCATGAAACAATGCACTGAACTGTGAGTACAGATAGAGAAACAACACACTGAACTGCGAGTACAGACTGAGAAATAACACACTGAACTGTGAGTACAGACAGAGAAACAACACACTGAACTGGGAGTAACGATCATGAAACAATGCACTGAAATGCGAATACAGATAGAGAAACAACACACTGAACTGAGAGTACAGATAGAGAAACAACACACCCAACTGTGAGAACAGATACAGAATCAACAGGCTGAACTGGGAGTACAGATGCAGAAGCAACACACTGAAATGTGATTACGGATAGAGAAACAACACACTGACCTGTGATTACAGATTGAGAAACAACACACTGAACCTAGAGTCCTGAAACAGGAACAACACACAGAATTGCGAGTATAGATAGAGAAACAACACACTGAATTGCAAACACAGGTAGAGAAACAAAACACTGTACTGCGAGTACAGATAGAGAAACAACACACTGAACTGTGAGTAGAGATAGACAAACAAAACACCGAAATGCGAGTACAGCTAGAGAAAGAACACATCCAACTGTGAGAACAGATACAGGAACAACAGACTGAACTGGGAGTACTGATGCAGAAGCAACACACTGAACTGTGATTACAGATAGAGAAATAAAACACTGAACCTAGAGTACTGATACAGAAACGAAACACACTGATTTACGAGTATAGATAGAGAAACAACACACTGAACTGTGATTACAGATTGAGAAACAGAACACTGAACCTAGAGTCCTGATACAGAAACAACACACTGAATTGAGAGTATAGATAGAGAAAGAACACACTGAACTGTGAGTACAGACACTGAAACAACACACTGAACTGAGAGTACAGACAGAGAAACAACACATTGAACTGAGAGTAACGATCAAGAAACAATGCACTGAACTGTGAGTACAGATAGAGAAACAACACACTGAACTGCGAGTACAGACAGAGAAACAACACACTGAACTGAGAGTACAGACAGAGAAACAACACACTGAATTGCGAGTACAGATAGAGAAACAACAAACTGAACTGACAGTAATGAGAGAGAACTAACACATTGAACTGTGAGTACAGATAGAGAAACAACACACTGAACTTTGATTACAGATAGAGAAACAAAACATTGAACTGAGAGTACAGCTCGAGACAGAAAACACCAACCTGTGTGAACAGATAGAGAAACAACACACTGAACTGCGAGTGCAGACACAGAAGCAACACACTGAACTGAGAGTACAGATAGAGAAACAACACACTGAACTGAGAGTACAGACAGAGAAACAACACACTGAATTGTGATTACAGATAGAGAAACAACACACTGAACTGACAGTACAGATCGAGAAACACCTCACTGAATTGCAAACACAGACAGAGAAACAACACACTGTACTGCATGTACAGCTAGAGAAAGAACACACCCAACTGTGAGAACAGATACAGAAACAATACACTGAACTGGGAGTACAGATGCAGAAGCAACACACTGAACTGCGATTACGGATAGAGATACAACACACTGAACTGTGATTACAGATTGAGAAACAAAACACTGAACCTAGAGTCCTGATACAGAAACAACACACTGAATTGAGAGTATAGATAAAGAAACAACACACTGAACTGTGAGTGCAGACACAGAAACAACACACTGAACTGAGAGTACAGATAGAGAAACAACACACTGAACTGAGAGTACAGATAGAGAAACAACACACTGAATTGGGATTACAGATAGAGAAACAAAACATTGAACTGAGAGTAAGTACAGAGAAACAACACACTGAACTGGGAGTACAGATGCTGAAGCAAAACACTGAACTGAGTAAACAGATAGACTGAGAGATCTGATAGAAAAACAACACACTGAATTGAGATTACAGATCGAGAAACACCTCACTGAATTGTGAGGATAGAGAAACAACACACTGAACTGTGAGTAGAGATAGACAAACAAAACACCGAACTGCGATTACAGCTCGAGAAAGAACACACCCAACTGTGAGAACAGATACAGGAACAACAGAATGAACTGGGAGTACAGATGCAGAAGCAACACACTGAACTGTGATTACGGATAGAGAAACAACACACTGAACTGTGATTACAATTAGAGAAACAAAACACTGAACTGTACTGATACAGAAACAACACACAGAATTGCGAGTATAGATAGAGAAACAACACACTGAACTGTGAGTACAGACACAGAAACAAGACACTGAACTGAGAGTACAGATCGAGAAACACCTCACTGAATTGCAAACACAGGTAGAGAAACAAAACACTGTACTGCGAGTACAGATAGAGAAACAACACACTGAACTGCGAGTACAGACAAGAAACAACACACTGAACTGAGAGTACACACAGAGAAACAACACACTGAACTGAGAGTAACGATCATGAAACAATGCACTGAACTGTGAGTACAGATAGAGAAACAACACACTGAACTGCGAGTACAGACTGAGAAATAACACACTGAACTGTGAGTACAGACAGAGAAACAACACACTGAACTGGGAGTAACGATCATGAAACAATGCACTGAAATGCGAATACAGATAGAGAAACAACACACTGAACTGAGAGTACAGATAGAGAAACAACACACCCAACTGTGAGAACAGATACAGAATCAACAGGCTGAACTGGGAGTACAGATGCAGAAGCAACACACTGAAATGTGATTACGGATAGAGAAACAACACACTGACCTGTGATTACAGATTGAGAAACAACACACTGAACCTAGAGTCCTGAAACAGGAACAACACACAGAATTGCGAGTATAGATAGAGAAACAACACACTGAATTGCAAACACAGGTAGAGAAACAAAACACTGTACTGCGAGTACAGATAGAGAAACAACACACTGAACTGTGAGTAGAGATAGACAAACAAAACACCGAAATGCGAGTACAGCTAGAGAAAGAACACATCCAACTGTGAGAACAGATACAGGAACAACAGACTGAACTGGGAGTACTGATGCAGAAGCAACACACTGAACTGTGATTACAGATAGAGAAATAAAACACTGAACCTAGAGTACTGATACAGAAACGAAACACACTGATTTACGAGTATAGATAGAGAAACAACACACTGAACTGTGATTACAGATTGAGAAACAGAACACTGAACCTAGAGTCCTGATACAGAAACAACACACTGAATTGAGAGTATAGATAGAGAAAGAACACACTGAACTGTGAGTACAGACACCTAAACAACATACTGAACTGAGAGTACAGACAGAGAAACAACACATTGAACTGAGAGTAACGATCAAGAAACAATGCACTGAACTGTGAGTACAGATAGAGAAACAACACACTGAACTGCGAGTACAGACAGAGAAACAACACACTGAACTGAGAGTACAGACAGAGAAACAACACACTGAATTGCGAGTACAGATAGAGAAACAACAAACTGAACTGACAGTAATGAGAGAGAACTAACACATTGAACTGTGAGTACAGATAGAGAAACAACACACTGAACTTTGATTACAGATAGAGAAACAAAACATTGAATTGAGAGTACAGCTCAAGAAAGAAAACACCAACCTGTGTGAACAAATACAGAAACAACACACTGAACTGGGAGTACAGATGCAGATGCAACACACTGAACTGTGATTACGGATAGAGAAACAACACACTGAACTGTGATTACAGATAGAGAAACAAAACACTGAACCTAGAGTACTGATACACAAACAACACACTGAATTGCGAGTATAGATAGAGAAACAACACACAGAACTGTGAGTACAGACACAGAAACAAGACACTGAACTGAGAGTACAGACAGAGATACAACACTCTGAATTGCAAAAAGAGGTAGAGAAACAAAACACTGTACTGCGAGTACAGATAGAGAAACAACACACTGAACTGTGAGTAGAGATAGAAAAACAAAACACCGAAATGCGAGTACAGCTAGAGAAAGAACACACCCAACTGTGAGAACAGATACAGGAACAACAGACTGAACTGGGAGTACTGATGCAGAAGCAACACACTGAACTGTGGTTACAGATAGAGAAACAAAACACTGAACCTAGAGTACTGATACAGAAACGAAACACACGGATTTACGAGTGTAGATAGAGAAACAACACACTGAACTGTGATTACAGATTGAGAAACAAAACACTGAACATAGAGACCTGATACAGAAACAACACACTGAATTGAGAGTATAGATAGAGAAACAACACACTGAACTGTGAGTACAGACACACAAACAACACACTGAACTGAGAGTACAGACAGAGAAACAACACATTGAACTGAGAGTAACGATCAAGAAAGAATGCACTGAACAGTGAGTACAGATAGAGAAAGAACACACTGAACTGCGAGTACAGACTGAGAAACAACACTCTGAACCGTGTGTACAGACAGAGAAACAACACACTGAACTGAGAGTACAGACAGAGAAACAACACACTGAATTGCGAGTACTGATAGAGAAACAACAAACTGAACTGACAGTAATGAGAGAGAACTAACACATTGAACTGTGAGTACAGATAGAGAAGCAACACACTGAACTTTGATTACAGATAGAGAAACAAAACATTGAACTGAGAGTACAGCTCGAGAAAGAAAACACCAACCTGTGTGAACAGATAGAGAAACAACACACTGAACTGCGAGTGCAGACACAGAAGCAACACACTGAACTGAGAGTACAGATAGAGAAACAACACACTGAACTGAGAGTACAGACAGAGAAACAACACACTGAATTGTGATTACAGATAGAGAAACAACACACTGAATTGTGATTACAGATAGAGAAACAACACACTGAACTGACAATGAGAGAGAACTAACACATTGAACTGTGAGTACAGATAGAGAAACAACACACTGAACTTTGATTACAGATAGAGAAACAAAACATTGAACTGAGAGTACAGCTCGAGAAAGAAAACACCAACCTGTGTGAACAGATAGAGAAACAACACACTGAACTGCGAGTGCAGACACAGAAGCAACACACTGAACTGAGAGTACAGATAGAGAAACAACACACTGAACTGAGAGTACAGATAGAGAAACAACACACTGAACTGAGAGTACAGACAGAGAAACAACACACTGAATTGTGATTACAGATAGAGAAACAACACACTGAACTGACAGTAATGAGAGAGAACTAACACATTGAACTGTGAGTACAGATAGAGAAACAACACACTGAACTTTGATTACAGATAGAGAAACAAAACATTGAACTGAGAGTACAGCTCGAGAAAGAAAACACCAACCTGTGTGAACAGATAGAGAAACAACACACTGAACTGCGAGTACAGATAGAGAAACAACACACTGAACTGCGAGTACAGATAGAGAAACAACACACTGAACTGACAGTAATGAGAGTGAACTAACACATTGAACTGTGAGTACAGATAGAGAAACAACACACTGAAATTTGATTACAGATAGAGAAACAAAACATTGAACTGAGAGTACAGCTCGAGAAAGAAAACACCAACCTGTGTGATCAGATACAGAAACTACACACTGAACTGAGAGTACAGATCGAGAAACACCTCACTGAATTGCAAACGCAGGTAGAGAAACAAAACACTGTACTGCGAGTACAGATAGAGAAACAACACACTGAACTGCGAGTACAGCTCGAGAAAGAACAATCCCAACTGTGTGAACAGATACAGAAACAACAGACTGAACTGGGAGTACAGATGCAGAAGCAACACACTGAATGTGATTACGCATAGAGAAACAACACACTGAACTGTGATTACAGATTGAGAAACAAAACACTGAATCTAGAGTACTGATAGTGAAACAGCACACTGAATTGCGAGTATAGATAGAGAAACAACACACTGAACTGTGAGTACAGACACAGAAACAACACACTGAACTGACAGTACAGATCGAGAAACACCTCACTGAATTGCAAACACAGACAGAGAAACAACACACTGTACTGCATGTACAGCTAGAGAAAGAACACACCCAACTGTGAGAACAGATACAGAAACAATACACTGAACTGGGAGTACAGATGCAGAAGCAACACACTGAACTGCGATTACGGATAGAGATACAACACACTGAACTGTGATTACAGATTGAGAAACAAAACACTGAACCTAGAGTCCTGAAACAGAAACAACACACTGAATTGAGAGTAGAGATAAAGAAACAACACACTGAACTGTGAGTGCAGACACAGAAACAACACACTGAACTGAGAGTACAGATAGAGAAACAACACACTGAACTGAGAGTACAGATAGAGAAACAACACACTGAATTGGGATTACAGATAGAGAAACAAAACATTGAACTGAGAGTAAGTACAGAGAAACAACACACTGAACTGGGAGTACAGATGCTGAAGCAAAACACTGAACTGAGTAAACAGATAGACTGAGAGATCTGATAGAAAAACAACACACTGAATTGAGATTACAGATCGAGAAACACCTCACTGAATTGTGAGGATAGAGAAACAACACACTGAACTGTGAGTAGAGATAGACAAACAAAACACCGAACTGCGATTACAGCTCGAGAAAGAACACACCCAACTGTGAGAACAGATACAGGAACAACAGAATGAACTGGGAGTACAGATGCAGAAGCAACACACTGAACTGTGATTACGGATCGAGAAACAACACACTGAACTGTGATTACAATTAGAGAAACAAAACACTGAACTGTACTGATACAGAAACAACACACAGAATTGCGAGTATAGATAGAGAAACAACACACTGAACTGTGAGTACAGACACAGAAACAAGACACTGAACTGAGAGTACAGATCGAGAAACACCTCACTGAATTGCAAACACAGGTAGAGAAACAAAACACTGTACTGCGAGTACAGATAGAGAAACAACACACTGAACTGCGAGTACAGACAAGAAACAACACACTGAACTGAGAGTACACACAGAGAAACAACACACTGAACTGAGAGTAACGATCATGAAACAATGCACTGAACTGTGAGTACAGATAGAGAAACAACACACTGAACTGCGAGTACAGACTGAGAAATAACACACTGAACTGTGAGTACAGACAGAGAAACAACACACTGAACTGGGAGTAACGATCATGAAACAATGCACTGAACTGCGAATACAGATAGAGAAACAACACACTGAACTGAGAGTACAGATAGAGAAACAACACACCCAACTGTGAGAACAGATACAGAATCAACAGGCTGAACTGGGAGTACAGATGCAAAAGCAACACACTGAAATGTGATTACGGATAGAGAAACAACACACTGAACCTAGAGTCCTGAAACAGGAACAACACACAGAATTGCGAGTATAGATAGAGAAACAACACACTGAATTGCAAACACAGGTAGAGAAACAAAACACTGTACTGCGAGTACAGATAGAGAAACAACACACTGAACTGTGAGTAGAGATAGACAAACAAAACACCGAAATGCGAGTACAGCTAGAGAAAGAACACATCCAACTGTGAGATCAGATACAGGAACAACAGACTGAACTGGGAGTACTGATGCAGAAGCAACACACTGAACTGTGATTACAGATAGAGAAATAAAACACTGAACCTAGAGTACTGATACAGAAACGAAACACACTGATTTACGAGTATAGATAGAGAAACAACACACTGAACTGTGATTACAGATTGAGAAACAGAACACTGAACCTAGAGTCCTGATACAGAAACAACACACTGAATTGAGAGTATAGATAGAGAAAGAACACACTGAACTGTGAGTACAGACACTGAAACAACACACTGAACTGAGAGTACAGACAGAGAAACAACACATTGAACTGAGAGTAACGATCAAGAAACAATGCACTGAACTGTGAGTACAGATAGAGAAACAACACACTGAACTGCGAGTACAGACAGAGAAACAACACACTGAACTGAGAGTACAGACAGAGAAACAACACACTGAATTGCGAGTACAGATAGAGAAACAACACACTGAACTGACAGTAATGAGAGAGAACTAACACATTGAACTGTGAGTACAGATAGAGAAACAACACTGAACTTTGATTACAGATAGAGAAACAAAACATTGAACTGAGAGTACAGCTCGAGAAAGAAAACACCAACCTGTGTGAACAGATAGAGAAACAACACACTGAACTGCGAGTGCAGACACAGAAGCAACACACTGAACTGAGAGTACAGATAGAGAAACAACACACTGAACTGAGAGTACAGACAGAGAAACAACACACTGAATTGTGATTACAGATAGAGAAACAACACACTGAACTGACAGTACAGATCGAGAAACACCTCACTGAATTGCAAACACAGACAGAGAAACAACACACTGTACTGCATGTACAGCTAGAGAAAGAACACACCCAACTGTGAGAACAGATACAGAAACAATACACTGAACTGGGAGTACAGATGCAGAAGCAACACACTGAACTGCGATTACGGATAGAGATACAACACACTGAACTGTGATTACAGATTGAGAAACAAAACACTGAACCTAGAGTCCTGATACAGAAACAACACACTGAATTGAGAGTATAGATAGAGAAACAACACACTGAACTGTGAGTGCAGACACAGAAACAACACACTGAACTGAGAGTACAGATAGAGAAACAACACACTGAACTGAGAGTACAGATAGAGAAACAACACACTGAATTGGGATTACAGATAGAGAAACAAAACATTGAACTGAGAGTAAGTACAGAGAAACAACACACTGAACTGGGAGTACAGATGCTGAAGCAAAACACTGAACTGAGTAAACAGATAGACTGAGAGATCTGATAGAAAAACAACACACTGAATTGAGATTACAGATCGAGAAACACCTCACTGAATTGTGAGGATAGAGAAACAACACACTGAACTGTGAGTAGAGATAGACAAACAAAACACCGAACTGCGATTACAGCTCGAGAAAGAACACACCCAACTGTGAGAACAGATACAGGAACAACAGAATGAACTGGGAGTACAGATGCAGAAGCAACACACTGAACTGTGATTACGGATAGAGAAACAACACACTGAACTGTGATTACAATTAGAGAAACAAAACACTGAACTGTACTGATACAGAAACAACACACAGAATTGCGAGTATAGATAGAGAAACAACACACTGAACTGTGAGTACAGACACAGAAACAAGACACTGAACTGAGAGTACAGATCGAGAAACACCTCACTGAATTGCAAACACAGGTAGAGAAACAAAACACTGTACTGCGAGTACAGATAGAGAAACAACACACTGAACTGCGAGTACAGACAAGAAACAACACACTGAACTGAGAGTACACACAGAGAAACAACACACTGAACTGAGAGTAACGATCATGAAACAATGCACTGAACTGTGAGTACAGATAGAGAAACAACACACTGAACTGCGAGTACAGACTGAGAAATAACACACTGAACTGTGAGTACAGACAGAGAAACAACACACTGAACTGGGAGTAACGATCATGAAACAATGCACTGAAATGCGAATACAGATAGAGAAACAACACACTGAACTGAGAGTACAGATAGAGAAACAACACACCCAACTGTGAGAACAGATACAGAATCAACAGGCTGAACTGGGAGTACAGATGCAGAAGCAACACACTGAAATGTGATTACGGATAGAGAAACAACACACTGACCTGTGATTACAGATTGAGAAACAACACACTGAACCTAGAGTCCTGAAACAGGAACAACACACAGAATTGCGAGTATAGATAGAGAAACAACACACTGAATTGCAAACACAGGTAGAGAAACAAAACACTGTACTGCGAGTACAGATAGAGAAACAACACACTGAACTGTGAGTAGAGATAGACAAACAAAACACCGAAATGCGAGTACAGCTAGAGAAAGAACACATCCAACTGTGAGAACAGATACAGGAACAACAGACTGAACTGGGAGTACTGATGCAGAAGCAACACACTGAACTGTGATTACAGATAGAGAAATAAAACACTGAACCTAGAGTACTGATACAGAAACGAAACACACTGATTTACGAGTATAGATAGAGAAACAACACACTGAACTGTGATTACAGATTGAGAAACAGAACACTGAACCTAGAGTCCTGATACAGAAACAACACACTGAATTGAGAGTATAGATAGAGAAAGAACACACTGAACTGTGAGTACAGACACTGAAACAACACACTGAACTGAGAGTACAGACAGAGAAACAACACATTGAACTGAGAGTAACGATCAAGAAACAATGCACTGAACTGTGAGTACAGATAGAGAAACAACACACTGAACTGCGAGTACAGACAGAGAAACAACACACTGAACTGAGAGTACAGACAGAGAAACAACACACTGAATTGCGAGTACAGATAGAGAAACAACAAACTGAACTGACAGTAATGAGAGAGAACTAACACATTGAACTGTGAGTACAGATAGAGAAACAACACACTGAACTTTGATTACAGATAGAGAAACAAAACATTGAACTGAGAGTACAGCTCGAGAAAGAAAACACCAACCTGTGTGAACAGATAGAGAAACAACACACTGAACTGCGAGTGCAGACACAGAAGCAACACACTGAACTGAGAGTACAGATAGAGAAAGAACACACTGAACTGAGAGTACAGACAGAGAAACAACACACTGAATTGTGATTACAGATAGAGAAACAACACACTGAACTGACAGTACAGATCGAGAAACACCTCACTGAATTGCAAACACAGACAGAGAAACAACACACTGTACTGCATGTACAGCTAGAGAAAGAACACACCCAACTGTGAGAACAGATACAGAAACAATACACTGAACTGGGAGTACAGATGCAGAAGCAACACACTGAACTGCGATTACGGATAGAGATACAACACACTGAACTGTGATTACAGATTGAGAAACAAAACACTGAACCTAGAGTCCTGATACAGAAACAACACACTGAATTGAGAGTATAGATAGAGAAACAACACACTGAACTGTGAGTGCAGACACAGAAACAACACACTGAACTGAGAGTACAGATAGAGAAACAACACACTGAACTGAGAGTACAGATAGAGAAACAACACACTGAATTGGGATTACAGATAGAGAAACAAAACATTGAACTGAGAGTAAGTACAGAGAAACAACACACTGAACTGGGAGTACAGATGCTGAAGCAAAACACTGAACTGAGTAAACAGATAGACTGAGAGATCTGATAGAAAAACAACACACTGAATTGAGATTACAGATCGAGAAACACCTCACTGAATTGTGAGGATAGAGAAACAACACACTGAACTGTGAGTAGAGATAGACAAACAAAACACCGAACTGCGATTACAGCTCGAGAAAGAACACACCCAACTGTGAGAACAGATACAGGAACAACAGAATGAACTGGGAGTACAGATGCAGAAGCAACACACTGAACTGTGATTACGGATAGAGAAACAACACACTGAACTGTGATTACAATTAGAGAAACAAAACACTGAACTGTACTGATACAGAAACAACACACAGAATTGCGAGTATAGATAGAGAAACAACACACTGAACTGTGAGTACAGACACAGAAACAAGACACTGAACTGAGAGTACAGATCGAGAAACACCTCACTGAATTGCAAACACAGGTAGAGAAACAAAACACTGTACTGCGAGTACAGATAGAGAAACAACACACTGAACTGCGAGTACAGACAAGAAACAACACACTGAACTGAGAGTACACACAGAGAAACAACACACTGAACTGAGAGTAACGATCATGAAACAATGCACTGAACTGTGAGTACAGATAGAGAAACAACACACTGAACTGCGAGTACAGACTGAGAAATAACACACTGAACTGTGAGTACAGACAGAGAAACAACACACTGAACTGGGAGTAACGATCATGAAACAATGCACTGAAATGCGAATACAGATAGAGAAACAACACACTGAACTGAGAGTACAGATAGAGAAACAACACACCCAACTGTGAGAACAGATACAGAATCAACAGGCTGAACTGGGAGTACAGATGCAGAAGCAACACACTGAAATGTGATTACGGATAGAGAAACAACACACTGACCTGTGATTACAGATTGAGAAACAACACACTGAACCTAGAGTCCTGAAACAGGAACAACACACAGAATTGCGAGTATAGATAGAGAAACAACACACTGAATTGCAAACACAGGTAGAGAAACAAAACACTGTACTGCGAGTACAGATAGAGAAACAACACACTGAACTGTGAGTAGAGATAGACAAACAAAACACCGAAATGCGAGTACAGCTAGAGAAAGAACACATCCAACTGTGAGAACAGATACAGGAACAACAGACTGAACTGGGAGTACTGATGCAGAAGCAACACACTGAACTGTGATTACAGATAGAGAAATAAAACACTGAACCTAGAGTACTGATACAGAAACGAAACACACTGATTTACGAGTATAGATAGAGAAACAACACACTGAACTGTGATTACAGATTGAGAAACAGAACACTGAACCTAGAGTCCTGATACAGAAACAACACACTGAATTGAGAGTATAGATAGAGAAAGAACACACTGAACTGTGAGTACAGACACCTAAACAACATACTGAACTGAGAGTACAGACAGAGAAACAACACATTGAACTGAGAGTAACGATCAAGAAACAATGCACTGAACTGTGAGTACAGATAGAGAAACAACACACTGAACTGCGAGTACAGACAGAGAAACAACACACTGAACTGAGAGTACAGACAGAGAAACAACACACTGAATTGCGAGTACAGATAGAGAAACAACAAACTGAACTGACAGTAATGAGAGAGAACTAACACATTGAACTGTGAGTACAGATAGAGAAACAACACACTGAACTTTGATTACAGATAGAGAAACAAAACATTGAATTGAGAGTACAGCTCAAGAAAGAAAACACCAACCTGTGTGAACAAATACAGAAACAACACACTGAACTGGGAGTACAGATGCAGATGCAACACACTGAACTGTGATTACGGATAGAGAAACAACACACTGAACTGTGATTACAGATAGAGAAACAAAACACTGAACCTAGAGTACTGATACACAAACAACACACTGAATTGCGAGTATAGATAGAGAAACAACACACAGAACTGTGAGTACAGACACAGAAACAAGACACTGAACTGAGAGTACAGACAGAGATACAACACTCTGAATTGCAAAAAGAGGTAGAGAAACAAAACACTGTACTGCGAGTACAGATAGAGAAACAACACACTGAACTGTGAGTAGAGATAGAAAAACAAAACACCGAAATGCGAGTACAGCTAGAGAAAGAACACACCCAACTGTGAGAACAGATACAGGAACAACAGACTGAACTGGGAGTACTGATGCAGAAGCAACACACTGAACTGTGGTTACAGATAGAGAAACAAAACACTGAACCTAGAGTACTGATACAGAAACGAAACACACGGATTTACGAGTGTAGATAGAGAAACAACACACTGAACTGTGATTACAGATTGAGAAACAAAACACTGAACATAGAGACCTGATACAGAAACAACACACTGAATTGAGAGTATAGATAGAGAAACAACACACTGAACTGTGAGTACAGACACACAAACAACACACTGAACTGAGAGTACAGACAGAGAAACAACACATTGAACTGAGAGTAACGATCAAGAAAGAATGCACTGAACAGTGAGTACAGATAGAGAAAGAACACACTGAACTGCGAGTACAGACTGAGAAACAACACTCTGAACCGTGTGTACAGACAGAGAAACAACACACTGAACTGAGAGTACAGACAGAGAAACAACACACTGAATTGCGAGTACTGATAGAGAAACAACAAACTGAACTGACAGTAATGAGAGAGAACTAACACATTGAACTGTGAGTACAGATAGAGAAGCAACACACTGAACTTTGATTACAGATAGAGAAACAAAACATTGAACTGAGAGTACAGCTCGAGAAAGAAAACACCAACCTGTGTGAACAGATAGAGAAACAACACACTGAACTGCGAGTGCAGACACAGAAGCAACACACTGAACTGAGAGTACAGATAGAGAAACAACACACTGAACTGAGAGTACAGACAGAGAAACAACACACTGAATTGTGATTACAGATAGAGAAACAACACACTGAATTGTGATTACAGATAGAGAAACAACACACTGAACTGACAATGAGAGAGAACTAACACATTGAACTGTGAGTACAGATAGAGAAACAACACACTGAACTTTGATTACAGATAGAGAAACAAAACATTGAACTGAGAGTACAGCTCGAGAAAGAAAACACCAACCTGTGTGAACAGATAGAGAAACAACACACTGAACTGCGAGTGCAGACACAGAAGCAACACACTGAACTGAGAGTACAGATAGAGAAACAACACACTGAACTGAGAGTACAGATAGAGAAACAACACACTGAACTGAGAGTACAGACAGAGAAACAACACACTGAATTGTGATTACAGATAGAGAAACAACACACTGAACTGACAGTAATGAGAGAGAACTAACACATTGAACTGTGAGTACAGATAGAGAAACAACACACTGAACTTTGATTACAGATAGAGAAACAAAACATTGAACTGAGAGTACAGCTCGAGAAAGAAAACACCAACCTGTGTGAACAGATAGAGAAACAACACACTGAACTGCGAGTACAGATAGAGAAACAACACACTGAACTGCGAGTACAGATAGAGAAACAACACACTGAACTGACAGTAATGAGAGTGAACTAACACATTGAACTGTGAGTACAGATAGAGAAACAACACACTGAAATTTGATTACAGATAGAGAAACAAAACATTGAACTGAGAGTACAGCTCGAGAAAGAAAACACCAACCTGTGTGATCAGATACAGAAACTACACACTGAACTGAGAGTACAGATCGAGAAACACCTCACTGAATTGCAAACGCAGGTAGAGAAACAAAACACTGTACTGCGAGTACAGATAGAGAAACAACACACTGAACTGCGAGTACAGCTCGAGAAAGAACAATCCCAACTGTGTGAACAGATACAGAAACAACAGACTGAACTGGGAGTACAGATGCAGAAGCAACACACTGAATGTGATTACGCATAGAGAAACAACACACTGAACTGTGATTACAGATTGAGAAACAAAACACTGAATCTAGAGTACTGATAGTGAAACAGCACACTGAATTGCGAGTATAGATAGAGAAACAACACACTGAACTGTGAGTACAGACACAGAAACAACACACTGAACTGACAGTACAGATCGAGAAACACCTCACTGAATTGCAAACACAGACAGAGAAACAACACACTGTACTGCATGTACAGCTAGAGAAAGAACACACCCAACTGTGAGAACAGATACAGAAACAATACACTGAACTGGGAGTACAGATGCAGAAGCAACACACTGAACTGCGATTACGGATAGAGATACAACACACTGAACTGTGATTACAGATTGAGAAACAAAACACTGAACCTAGAGTCCTGAAACAGAAACAACACACTGAATTGAGAGTAGAGATAAAGAAACAACACACTGAACTGTGAGTGCAGACACAGAAACAACACACTGAACTGAGAGTACAGATAGAGAAACAACACACTGAACTGAGAGTACAGATAGAGAAACAACACACTGAATTGGGATTACAGATAGAGAAACAAAACATTGAACTGAGAGTAAGTACAGAGAAACAACACACTGAACTGGGAGTACAGATGCTGAAGCAAAACACTGAACTGAGTAAACAGATAGACTGAGAGATCTGATAGAAAAACAACACACTGAATTGAGATTACAGATCGAGAAACACCTCACTGAATTGTGAGGATAGAGAAACAACACACTGAACTGTGAGTAGAGATAGACAAACAAAACACCGAACTGCGATTACAGCTCGAGAAAGAACACACCCAACTGTGAGAACAGATACAGGAACAACAGAATGAACTGGGAGTACAGATGCAGTTTCAACACACTGAACTGTGATTACGGATCGAGAAACAACACACTGAACTGTGATTACAATTAGAGAAACAAAACACTGAACTGTACTGATACAGAAACAACACACAGAATTGCGAGTATAGATAGAGAAACAACACACTGAACTGTGAGTACAGACACAGAAACAAGACACTGAACTGAGAGTACAGATCGAGAAACACCTCACTGAATTGCAAACACAGGTAGAGAAACAAAACACTGTACTGCGAGTACAGATAGAGAAACAACACACTGAACTGCGAGTACAGACAAGAAACAACACACTGAACTGAGAGTACACACAGAGAAACAACACACTGAACTGAGAGTAACGATCATGAAACAATGCACTGAACTGTGAGTACAGATAGAGAAACAACACACTGAACTGCGAGTACAGACTGAGAAATAACACACTGAACTGTGAGTACAGACAGAGAAACAACACACTGAACTGGGAGTAACGATCATGAAACAATGCACTGAACTGCGAATACAGATAGAGAAACAACACACTGAACTGAGAGTACAGATAGAGAAACAACACACCCAACTGTGAGAACAGATACAGAATCAACAGGCTGAACTGGGAGTACAGATGCAAAAGCAACACACTGAAATGTGATTACGGATAGAGAAACAACACACTGAACCTAGAGTCCTGAAACAGGAACAACACACAGAATTGCGAGTATAGATAGAGAAACAACACACTGAATTGCAAACACAGGTAGAGAAACAAAACACTGTACTGCGAGTACAGATAGAGAAACAACACACTGAACTGTGAGTAGAGATAGACAAACAAAACACCGAAATGCGAGTACAGCTAGAGAAAGAACACATCCAACTGTGAGATCAGATACAGGAACAACAGACTGAACTGGGAGTACTGATGCAGAAGCAACACACTGAACTGTGATTACAGATAGAGAAATAAAACACTGAACCTAGAGTACTGATACAGAAACGAAACACACTGATTTACGAGTATAGATAGAGAAACAACACACTGAACTGTGATTACAGATTGAGAAACAGAACACTGAACCTAGAGTCCTGATACAGAAACAACACACTGAATTGAGAGTATAGATAGAGAAAGAACACACTGAACTGTGAGTACAGACACTGAAACAACACACTGAACTGAGAGTACAGACAGAGAAACAACACATTGAACTGAGAGTAACGATCAAGAAACAATGCACTGAACTGTGAGTACAGATAGAGAAACAACACACTGAACTGCGAGTACAGACAGAGAAACAACACACTGAACTGAGAGTACAGACAGAGAAACAACACACTGAATTGCGAGTACAGATAGAGAAACAACACACTGAACTGACAGTAATGAGAGAGAACTAACACATTGAACTGTGAGTACAGATAGAGAAACAACACTGAACTTTGATTACAGATAGAGAAACAAAACATTGAACTGAGAGTACAGCTCGAGAAAGAAAACACCAACCTGTGTGAACAGATAGAGAAACAACACACTGAACTGCGAGTGCAGACACAGAAGCAACACACTGAACTGAGAGTACAGATAGAGAAACAACACACTGAACTGAGAGTACAGACAGAGAAACAACACACTGAATTGTGATTACAGATAGAGAAACAACACACTGAACTGACAGTACAGATCGAGAAACACCTCACTGAATTGCAAACACAGACAGAGAAACAACACACTGTACTGCATGTACAGCTAGAGAAAGAACACACCCAACTGTGAGAACAGATACAGAAACAATACACTGAACTGGGAGTACAGATGCAGAAGCAACACACTGAACTGCGATTACGGATAGAGATACAACACACTGAACTGTGATTACAGATTGAGAAACAAAACACTGAACCTAGAGTCCTGATACAGAAACAACACACTGAATTGAGAGTATAGATAGAGAAACAACACACTGAACTGTGAGTGCAGACACAGAAACAACACACTGAACTGAGAGTACAGATAGAGAAACAACACACTGAACTGAGAGTACAGATAGAGAAACAACACACTGAATTGGGATTACAGATAGAGAAACAAAACATTGAACTGAGAGTAAGTACAGAGAAACAACACACTGAACTGGGAGTACAGATGCTGAAGCAAAACACTGAACTGAGTAAACAGATAGACTGAGAGATCTGATAGAAAAACAACACACTGAATTGAGATTACAGATCGAGAAACACCTCACTGAATTGTGAGGATAGAGAAACAACACACTGAACTGTGAGTAGAGATAGACAAACAAAACACCGAACTGCGATTACAGCTCGAGAAAGAACACACCCAACTGTGAGAACAGATACAGGAACAACAGAATGAACTGGGAGTACAGATGCAGAAGCAACACACTGAACTGTGATTACGGATAGAGAAACAACACACTGAACTGTGATTACAATTAGAGAAACAAAACACTGAACTGTACTGATACAGAAACAACACACAGAATTGCGAGTATAGATAGAGAAACAACACACTGAACTGTGAGTACAGACACAGAAACAAGACACTGAACTGAGAGTACAGATCGAGAAACACCTCACTGAATTGCAAACACAGGTAGAGAAACAAAACACTGTACTGCGAGTACAGATAGAGAAACAACACACTGAACTGCGAGTACAGACAAGAAACAACACACTGAACTGAGAGTACACACAGAGAAACAACACACTGAACTGAGAGTAACGATCATGAAACAATGCACTGAACTGTGAGTACAGATAGAGAAACAACACACTGAACTGCGAGTACAGACTGAGAAATAACACACTGAACTGTGAGTACAGACAGAGAAACAACACACTGAACTGGGAGTAACGATCATGAAACAATGCACTGAAATGCGAATACAGATAGAGAAACAACACACTGAACTGAGAGTACAGATAGAGAAACAACACACCCAACTGTGAGAACAGATACAGAATCAACAGGCTGAACTGGGAGTACAGATGCAGAAGCAACACACTGAAATGTGATTACGGATAGAGAAACAACACACTGACCTGTGATTACAGATTGAGAAACAACACACTGAACCTAGAGTCCTGAAACAGGAACAACACACAGAATTGCGAGTATAGATAGAGAAACAACACACTGAATTGCAAACACAGGTAGAGAAACAAAACACTGTACTGCGAGTACAGATAGAGAAACAACACACTGAACTGTGAGTAGAGATAGACAAACAAAACACCGAAATGCGAGTACAGCTAGAGAAAGAACACATCCAACTGTGAGAACAGATACAGGAACAACAGACTGAACTGGGAGTACTGATGCAGAAGCAACACACTGAACTGTGATTACAGATAGAGAAATAAAACACTGAACCTAGAGTACTGATACAGAAACGAAACACACTGATTTACGAGTATAGATAGAGAAACAACACACTGAACTGTGATTACAGATTGAGAAACAGAACACTGAACCTAGAGTCCTGATACAGAAACAACACACTGAATTGAGAGTATAGATAGAGAAAGAACACACTGAACTGTGAGTACAGACACTGAAACAACACACTGAACTGAGAGTACAGACAGAGAAACAACACATTGAACTGAGAGTAACGATCAAGAAACAATGCACTGAACTGTGAGTACAGATAGAGAAACAACACACTGAACTGCGAGTACAGACAGAGAAACAACACACTGAACTGAGAGTACAGACAGAGAAACAACACACTGAATTGCGAGTACAGATAGAGAAACAACAAACTGAACTGACAGTAATGAGAGAGAACTAACACATTGAACTGTGAGTACAGATAGAGAAACAACACACTGAACTTTGATTACAGATAGAGAAACAAAACATTGAACTGAGAGTACAGCTCGAGAAAGAAAACACCAACCTGTGTGAACAGATAGAGAAACAACACACTGAACTGCGAGTGCAGACACAGAAGCAACACACTGAACTGAGAGTACAGATAGAGAAAGAACACACTGAACTGAGAGTACAGACAGAGAAACAACACACTGAATTGTGATTACAGATAGAGAAACAACACACTGAACTGACAGTACAGATCGAGAAACACCTCACTGAATTGCAAACACAGACAGAGAAACAACACACTGTACTGCATGTACAGCTAGAGAAAGAACACACCCAACTGTGAGAACAGATACAGAAACAATACACTGAACTGGGAGTACAGATGCAGAAGCAACACACTGAACTGCGATTACGGATAGAGATACAACACACTGAACTGTGATTACAGATTGAGAAACAAAACACTGAACCTAGAGTCCTGATACAGAAACAACACACTGAATTGAGAGTATAGATAGAGAAACAACACACTGAACTGTGAGTGCAGACACAGAAACAACACACTGAACTGAGAGTACAGATAGAGAAACAACACACTGAACTGAGAGTACAGATAGAGAAACAACACACTGAATTGGGATTACAGATAGAGAAACAAAACATTGAACTGAGAGTAAGTACAGAGAAACAACACACTGAACTGGGAGTACAGATGCTGAAGCAAAACACTGAACTGAGTAAACAGATAGACTGAGAGATCTGATAGAAAAACAACACACTGAATTGAGATTACAGATCGAGAAACACCTCACTGAATTGTGAGGATAGAGAAACAACACACTGAACTGTGAGTAGAGATAGACAAACAAAACACCGAACTGCGATTACAGCTCGAGAAAGAACACACCCAACTGTGAGAACAGATACAGGAACAACAGAATGAACTGGGAGTACAGATGCAGAAGCAACACACTGAACTGTGATTACGGATAGAGAAACAACACACTGAACTGTGATTACAATTAGAGAAACAAAACACTGAACTGTACTGATACAGAAACAACACACAGAATTGCGAGTATAGATAGAGAAACAACACACTGAACTGTGAGTACAGACACAGAAACAAGACACTGAACTGAGAGTACAGATCGAGAAACACCTCACTGAATTGCAAACACAGGTAGAGAAACAAAACACTGTACTGCGAGTACAGATAGAGAAACAACACACTGAACTGCGAGTACAGACAAGAAACAACACACTGAACTGAGAGTACACACAGAGAAACAACACACTGAACTGAGAGTAACGATCATGAAACAATGCACTGAACTGTGAGTACAGATAGAGAAACAACACACTGAACTGCGAGTACAGACTGAGAAATAACACACTGAACTGTGAGTACAGACAGAGAAACAACACACTGAACTGGGAGTAACGATCATGAAACAATGCACTGAAATGCGAATACAGATAGAGAAACAACACACTGAACTGAGAGTACAGATAGAGAAACAACACACCCAACTGTGAGAACAGATACAGAATCAACAGGCTGAACTGGGAGTACAGATGCAGAAGCAACACACTGAAATGTGATTACGGATAGAGAAACAACACACTGACCTGTGATTACAGATTGAGAAACAACACACTGAACCTAGAGTCCTGAAACAGGAACAACACACAGAATTGCGAGTATAGATAGAGAAACAACACACTGAATTGCAAACACAGGTAGAGAAACAAAACACTGTACTGCGAGTACAGATAGAGAAACAACACACTGAACTGTGAGTAGAGATAGACAAACAAAACACCGAAATGCGAGTACAGCTAGAGAAAGAACACATCCAACTGTGAGAACAGATACAGGAACAACAGACTGAACTGGGAGTACTGATGCAGAAGCAACACACTGAACTGTGATTACAGATAGAGAAATAAAACACTGAACCTAGAGTACTGATACAGAAACGAAACACACTGATTTACGAGTATAGATAGAGAAACAACACACTGAACTGTGATTACAGATTGAGAAACAGAACACTGAACCTAGAGTCCTGATACAGAAACAACACACTGAATTGAGAGTATAGATAGAGAAAGAACACACTGAACTGTGAGTACAGACACCTAAACAACATACTGAACTGAGAGTACAGACAGAGAAACAACACATTGAACTGAGAGTAACGATCAAGAAACAATGCACTGAACTGTGAGTACAGATAGAGAAACAACACACTGAACTGCGAGTACAGACAGAGAAACAACACACTGAACTGAGAGTACAGACAGAGAAACAACACACTGAATTGCGAGTACAGATAGAGAAACAACAAACTGAACTGACAGTAATGAGAGAGAACTAACACATTGAACTGTGAGTACAGATAGAGAAACAACACACTGAACTTTGATTACAGATAGAGAAACAAAACATTGAATTGAGAGTACAGCTCAAGAAAGAAAACACCAACCTGTGTGAACAAATACAGAAACAACACACTGAACTGGGAGTACAGATGCAGATGCAACACACTGAACTGTGATTACGGATAGAGAAACAACACACTGAACTGTGATTACAGATAGAGAAACAAAACACTGAACCTAGAGTACTGATACACAAACAACACACTGAATTGCGAGTATAGATAGAGAAACAACACACAGAACTGTGAGTACAGACACAGAAACAAGACACTGAACTGAGAGTACAGACAGAGATACAACACTCTGAATTGCAAAAAGAGGTAGAGAAACAAAACACTGTACTGCGAGTACAGATAGAGAAACAACACACTGAACTGTGAGTAGAGATAGAAAAACAAAACACCGAAATGCGAGTACAGCTAGAGAAAGAACACACCCAACTGTGAGAACAGATACAGGAACAACAGACTGAACTGGGAGTACTGATGCAGAAGCAACACACTGAACTGTGGTTACAGATAGAGAAACAAAACACTGAACCTAGAGTACTGATACAGAAACGAAACACACGGATTTACGAGTGTAGATAGAGAAACAACACACTGAACTGTGATTACAGATTGAGAAACAAAACACTGAACATAGAGACCTGATACAGAAACAACACACTGAATTGAGAGTATAGATAGAGAAACAACACACTGAACTGTGAGTACAGACACACAAACAACACACTGAACTGAGAGTACAGACAGAGAAACAACACATTGAACTGAGAGTAACGATCAAGAAAGAATGCACTGAACAGTGAGTACAGATAGAGAAAGAACACACTGAACTGCGAGTACAGACTGAGAAACAACACTCTGAACCGTGTGTACAGACAGAGAAACAACACACTGAACTGAGAGTACAGACAGAGAAACAACACACTGAATTGCGAGTACTGATAGAGAAACAACAAACTGAACTGACAGTAATGAGAGAGAACTAACACATTGAACTGTGAGTACAGATAGAGAAACAACACACTGAACTTTGATTACAGATAGAGAAACAAAACATTGAACTGAGAGTACAGCTCGAGAAAGAAAACACCAACCTGTGTGAACAGATAGAGAAACAACACACTGAACTGCGAGTGCAGGCACAGAAGCAACACACTGAACTGAGAGTACAGATAGAGAAACAACACACTGAACTGAGAGTACAGACAGAGAAACAACACACTGAATTGTGATTACAGATAGAGAAACAACACACTGAATTGTGATTACAGATAGAGAAACAACACACTGAACTGACAGTAATGAGAGAGAACTAACACATTGAACTGTGAGTACAGATAGAGAAACAACACACTGAACTTTGATTACAGATAGAGAAACAAAACATTGAACTGAGAGTACAGCTCGAGAAAGAAAACACCAACCTGTGTGAACAGATAGAGAAACAACACACTGAACTGCGAGTGCAGACACAGAAGCAACACACTGAACTGAGAGTACAGATAGAGAAACAACACACTGAACTGAGAGTACAGATAGAGAAACAACACACTGAACTGAGAGTACAGACAGAGAAACAACACACTGAATTGTGATTACAGATAGAGAAACAACACACTGAACTGACAGTAATGAGAGAGAACTAACACATTGAACTGTGAGTACAGATAGAGAAACAACACACTGAACTTTGATTACAGATAGAGAAACAAAACATTGAACTGAGAGTACAGCTCGAGAAAGAAAACACCAACCTGTGTGAACAGATAGAGAAACAACACACTGAACTGCGAGTACAGATAGAGAAACAACACACTGAACTGCGAGTACAGATAGAGAAACAACACACTGAACTGACAGTAATGAGAGTGAACTAACACATTGAACTGTGAGTACAGATAGAGAAACAACACACTGAAATTTGATTACAGATAGAGAAACAAAACATTGAACTGAGAGTACAGCTCGAGAAAGAAAACACCAACCTGTGTGATCAGATACAGAAACTACACACTGAACTGAGAGTACAGATCGAGAAACACCTCACTGAATTGCAAACGCAGGTAGAGAAACAAAACACTGTACTGCGAGTACAGATAGAGAAACAACACACTGAACTGCGAGTACAGCTCGAGAAAGAACAATCCCAACTGTGTGAACAGATACAGAAACAACAGACTGAACTGGGAGTACAGATGCAGAAGCAACACACTGAATGTGATTACGCATAGAGAAACAACACACTGAACTGTGATTACAGATTGAGAAACAAAACACTGAATCTAGAGTACTGATACTGAAACAGCACACTGAATTGCGAGTATAGATAGAGAAACAACACACTGAACTGTGAGTACAGACACAGAAACAACACACTGAACTGACAGTACAGATCGAGAAACACCTCACTGAATTGCAAACACAGACAGAGAAACAACACACTGTACTGCATGTACAGCTAGAGAAAGAACACACCCAACTGTGAGAACAGATACAGAAACAATACACTGAACTGGGAGTACAGATGCAGAAGCAACACACTGAACTGCGATTACGGATAGAGATACAAAACACTGAACCAAGAGTACTAATACAGAAATGACATATGGAACTGTGAGTACAGATCGTGAAACAACACACTCAACTGTGATTTCTGATCGAGAGATAACACACTGAATTGCGATTATCAATAGAGAAACAACACACTGAACTGAGAGTACAGATAGAGAAACAACACACTGAACTGCGGTTACTGATAGAGAAACAACATATTGAACTGAGCGTACAGATAGAGAAACAAAATAATGAACTTTGAGAACAGATCCAGACGCAACACCACAAACTGCGAGTAGAAATAGAGAAGCAACACACTGAACTGAGAGAACTGATAGAAAAACAACAGACTGAACTGAGAGTACAGATCAAGAAAACACCTCACTGAATTGTGGGAACAGATAGAGAAAGAACATACCCAACTGTGAGAACAGATACAGAAACAACACCCTGAACAGCGAGTACAGATAGAGAAACAACACAGTGAACTGTGACTACAGATAGAGAAACAAAACACTGAGCCTAGAGTACTGATACAGAAACAACACACTGAATTGCGGGTATAGACAGAGAAACAACACACTGAACTGTGAGTACAGACACAGAAACAACACACTGAACTGAGAGTACAGATCGAGAAACACCTCACTGAATTGCAAACACAGATAGAGAAACAAAACACTGAACCTAGACTACTGATACAGAAACAACACACTGAATTGTGAGTATAGATAGAGAAACAACACACTGAACTGTGATTACAGGCACAGAAACAACACACTGAACTGAGAGTACAGATCGAGAAACACCTCACTGAATTGCGAGAACAGATAGAGGAACAACACACTGTACTGCGAGTACAGATAGAGAAACAACACACTGAACTGTGAGTACAGACAGGGAAACAACACACTGAACTGAGAGTAACGATCGAGAAACAATGCACTGAACTGTGAGTACAGATAGAGAAACAACACACTGAACTCTGAGTACAGACAGAGAAACAACACACTGAACTGAGAGTAACGATAGAGAAACAACGCACTGAACTGTGAGTACCGACAGAGAAACAACAAACTGAACTGAGAGTACAGACAGAGAAACAACACACTGAATTGCGAGTGCAGATAGAGAAAAAACACACTGAACTGAGAGTACAGACAGAGAAACAACATACTAAATTGCGAGTACAGATAGAGTAATAACACACTGAACTGACAGGAATGAGAGATAAACAACACATTGAACTGTGCGTACAGATAGAGAAACAACACACCGAACTGTGAGTTAGGATAGAGAAACAACACACTGAAGTGAGAGTACAGACAGAGAAACAACACACTGAACTGAGAGTAACGATCGAGAAACAATGCACTGAGCTGTGAGTACAGATAGAGAAACAACACACTGACCTGTGAGGACAGACAGAGAAACAACACACTGAACTGAGAGTAACGATAGAGAAACAACGCACTGAACTGTGTGTACAGACAGAGAAAGAACACACTGAACTGTGAGCAACGATAGAAAAACAACAGACTGAACTGAGAGAACTGATAGAAAAACAACATGCTGAACTGTGAGTACAGATCAAGAAACACCTCACTGAATTGTGAGAACAGATAGAGAAACAATACACTGAACTGCAAGAACAGCTGGAGAAACAGCACAATGAACTGAGGGTACAGATGGAGAAACAACATACTGAACTGACAGTAATGAGAGTGAAACAACACACTCAACAGTAAGAACAGCTACAGAATAAAACACAGAGAAATGAGAGTTCAGACAGTGAAACAACATTCTGAACTGCAAATATAGATAGACACAACACACTAAACTGGGAGCACAGGTAGAGGAACAACACAATGAGCTGTGAGCACAGATAGAGAAACAACACAGTGATCTGCGAGAAGAGATGGACAAACAAAACACCGAACTGCGAGTAGAGCTAGAGAAAGAACACACCAACCTGTGAGAACAGATGCAGAAACAACACACTGAACTGGGAGTACAGATGCAGAAGCAACACACTGAACTTCGGTTACCGATTGAGAAACAACATCTTGAACTGAGAGCACAGATAAAGAAACAACACACAGAACTATGAATTCAGATAGAGAAACAACACAACTACGAGTACAGACACAGAACCAACACACTGAACTAAGAGTATAGAGAGATAAAGAAAATACTGAACTTTGAGAACAGATACAGACACGACATCATGAACTGCGAGTACAAATAGAGAAACAACACACTGAACTGAGAGTACAGATCACGAAAAACACACAGAACGTAATGTACAGATAGAGAAAGAACAGATTGTACTGCACGTACAGCTGGAAAAATAGCACACTGAACTGCGAGTACAGATAGAGAAACAACACAATGAACTGTGAGTACAGACAGGGAAACAACACACTGAACTGAGAGTAACGATCGAGAAACAATGCACTGAACTGTGAGTACAGATAGAGAAACAACACACTGAACTGTGAGTACAGACAGAGAAACAACACACTGAACTGAGAGTAACGATAGAGAAACAACGCACTGAACTGTGAGTACAGACAGAGAAACAACACACTGAATTGCGAGTGCAGATAGAGAAAAAACACACTGAACTGAGAGTACAGACAGAGAAACAACACACTAAATTGCGAGTACAGATAGAGTAACAACACACTGAACTGACAGGAATGAGAGATAAACAACACATTGAACTGTGAGTACAGATAGAGAAACAACACACCGAACTGTGAGTACGGATAGAGAAACAACACACTGAAGTGAGAGTACAGACAGAGAAACAACACACTGAACTGAGAGTAACGATCGAGAAACAATGCACTGAGCTGTGAGCACAGATAGAGAAACAACACACTGACCTGTGAGGACAGACAGAGAAACAACACACTGAACTGAGAGTAACGATAGAGAAACAACGCACTGAACT
Source organism: Chiloscyllium punctatum (assembly GCF_047496795.1). Classification (NCBI taxonomy): domain Eukaryota; kingdom Metazoa; phylum Chordata; class Chondrichthyes; order Orectolobiformes; family Hemiscylliidae; genus Chiloscyllium; species Chiloscyllium punctatum. Next base: position 30,588,591 of record NC_092745.1, read on the forward strand.
GTGAGTACAGACAGAGAAACAACAAACTGAACTGAGAGTACAGACAGAGAAACAACATACTAAATTGCGAGTACAGATAGAGTAATAACACACTGAACTGACAGGAATGAGAGATAAACAACACATTGAACTGTGCGTACAGATAGAGAAAGAACACACCGAACTGTGAGCAACGATATAAAAACAACACACTGAACTGAGAGAACTGATAGAAAAACAACATGCTGAACTGTGAGTACAGATCAAGAAACACCTCACTGAATTGTGAGAACAGATAGAGAAACAATACACTGAACTGCAAGAACAGCTGGAGAAACAGCACAATGAACTGAGGGTACAGATGGAGAAACAACATACTGAACTGACAGTAATGAGAGTGAAACAACACACTCAACAGTGAGAACAGCTACAGAAAAAAACACAGAGAAATGAGAGTTCAGACAGTGAAACAACATTCTGAACTGCAAATATAGATAGACACAACACACTAAACTGCGAGTACAGCTAGAGAAAGAACACACCAACCTGCGAGAACAGATACAGAAACAACACACTGAACTGTGAGTACAGATGCAGAAGCAACACACTGAACTTCGGTTACCGATTGAGAAACAATATATTGAACTGAGAGCACAGATAAACAAACAACACACAGAACGACGAATTCAGATAGAGAAACAACACACAGAACTACGAGTACAGACACAGAAACAACACACTGAACTGAGAGTATAGAGAGATAAAGAAAATACTGAACTTTGAGAACAGATACAGACACAACACCATGAACTGCGAGTACAAATAGAGAAACAACACACTGAACTGAGAGTACAGCTGGAGAAACAACACACTGAACTAAGAGTAACGATCGAGAAACATCACTGAGCTGTGAGTACAGATAGAGAAACAATACACTGAACTGTGAGGACAGACACAGAAACAACAAACTGAACTGAGAGTAACGACAGAGAAACAACGCACTGAACTGTGTGTACAGACAGAGAAAGAACACACTGAACTGTGAGCAACGATAGAAAAACAACACACTGAACTGAGAGAACTGATAGAAAAACAACATGCTGAACTGTGAGTACAGATCAAGAAACACCTCACTGAATTGTGAGAACAGATAGAGAAATAATACACTGAACTGCAAGAACAGATAGAGAAACAATACACTGAACTGCAAGAACAGCTGGAGAAACAGCACAATGAACTGAGAGTACCAATGGAGAAACAACATACTGAACTAACATAATGAGAGAGAAACAACACACTCAACAGTAAGAACAGCTACAGAAAAAACACAGAGAAATGAGAGTTCAGACAGTGAAACAACATTCTGAACTGCAAATATAGATAGAGACAATATATTGAACTGGGAGCACAGGTAGAGGAACAACACAATGAGCTGTGAGCACAGATAGAGAAACAACACAATGAACTGCGAGTAGAGATGGACAAACAAAACACCAAATTGCGAGTACAGCTAGAGAAAGAACACACCAACCTGTGAGAACAGATGCAGAAGCAACACACTGAAATTCGGTTACCGATAGAGAAACAACATCTTGAACTGAGAGCACAGACAAAGAAACAACACACAGAACTACGAATACAGATAGAGAAACAACACACAGAACTACGAGTACAGACACAGAAACAACACACTGAACTGAGAGTAGAGAGAGATAAAGAAAATACTGAACTTTGAGAACAGACACAGACACAACACCATGAACTGCGAGGACAAATAGAAAAACAACACACTGAACTGAGAGAACAGATTCAGAAACAACACCCTGAACTGAGAGTACAGATCACGAAAAACACACAGAACGTAATGTACAGATAGAGAAAGAACATATTGTACTGCAAGTACAGCTGGAAAAATAGCACACTGAACTGAGAGTACAGATAGAGAAACAACACACTGAACTGCGATTACAGATAGAGAAACAAAACCCTGAACCAAGAGTACTAATACAGAAACGACACATGGAACTGTGAGTACAGATCGTGAAACAACACACTCAACTGTGATTTCTGATCGAGAGATAACACACTGAATTGCGATTATCAATAGAGAAACAACACACTGAACTGAGAGTACAGATCGAGAAACACCTCACTGAATTGCGAGAACAGATAGAGGAACAACACATTGTACTGCGAGTACAGATAGAGAAACAACACACTGAACTGTGAGTACAGACAGAGAAACAACACACTGAACTGAGAGTAACGATCGAGAAACAATGCACTGAACTGTGATTACAGATAGGGAAACAACACACTGAACTGTGAGTACAGACAGAGAAACAACACACTGAACTGAGAGTAACGATAGAGAAACAACGCACTGAACTGTGAGTACAGACAGAGAAACAACAAACTGAACTGAGAGTACAGACAGAGAAACAACACACTAAATTGCGAGTACAGATAGAGGAACAACACACTGAACTGACAGGAATAAGAGAGAAACAACACATTGAACTGTGAGTACAGATAGAGAAACAACACACCAAACTGTGTGTACGGATAGAGAAACAACACACTGAAGTGAGAGTACAGACAGAGAAACAACACACTGAACTGAGAGTAATGATCGAGAAACAATGCACTGAGCTGTGAGTACAGACAGAGAAACAACACACTGACCTGTGAGGACAGACAGAGAAACAACACACTGAACTGAGAGTAACGATAGAGAAACAACGCACTGAACTGTGAGTACAGACAGAGAAACAACACACTGAACTGTTGGCAACGATATAAAAACAACACACTGAACTGAGCGAACTGATAGAAAAACAACATGCTGAACTGTGAGTACAGATCAAGAAACAGCTCACTGAATTGTGAGAACAGATAGAGAAACAATACACTGAACTGCAAGAACAGCTGGAGAAACAGCGCAATGAACTGAGGGTACAGATGGAGAAACAACATACTGAACTGACAGTAATGAGAGTGAAACAACACACTCAACAGTGAGAACAGCTACAGAAAAAAACACAGAGAAATGAGAGTTCAGACAGTGAAAAAACATCCGAACTGCAAATATAGATAGACACAACACACTAAACTGGGAGCACAGGTAGAGGAACAACACAATGAGCTGTGAGCACAGATAGAGAAACAACACAGTGAACTGTGAGTACAGACAGGGAAACAACACACTGAACTGAGAGTAACGATCGAGAAACAATGCACTGAACTGTGAGTACAGATAGAGAAACAACACACTGAACTGTGAGTACAGACAGAGAAACAACACACTGAACTGAGAGTAACGATAGAGAAACAACGCACTGCACTGTGAGTACAGACAGAGAAACAACAAACTGAACTGAGAGTACAGACAGAGAAACAACACACTGAATTGCGAGGACAGATAGAGAAACAACACACTGAACTGAGAGTACAGACAGAGAAACAACACACTAAATTGCGAGTACAGATAGAGGAACAACACACTGAACTGACAGGAATGAGAGAGAAACAACACATTGAACTGTGAGTACAGATAGAGAAACAACACACCGAACTGTGAGTACGGATAGAGAAACAACACACTGAAGTGAGAGTACAGACAGAGAAACAACACACTGAACTGAGAGTAACGATCGAGAAACAATGCACTGAACTGTGATTACAGATAGGGAAACAACACACTGCACTGAGAGTAACGATAAAGAAACAACACACTGATCTCAGAGTACAGACAGAGAAACACCACACTAAATTGCGAGTACAGATAGAGTAACAACACACTGAACTGACAGGAATGAGAGAGACACAGCACATAGAAATGTGAGTACAGATAGACAAACAACACACCGACTTGTGAGCACGGATACAGAAACAACACATTGAAGTGAGAGTACAGACAGAGAAACAACACATTGAACTGAGAGTAACGACGGAGAAACAACGCACTGAACTGTGTGTACAGACAGAGAAACAACACACTGAACTGTGAGCAACGATAGAACAACAACACACTGAACTGAGAGAACTGATAGAAAAACAACATGCTGAACTGTGAGTACAGATCAAGAAGCACCTCACTGAATTGTGAGAACAGATAGAGAAACAATACACTGAACTGCAAGAACAGCTGGAGAAACAGCACAATGAACTGAGAGTACCAATGGAGAAACAACATACTGAACTGACATAATGAGAGAGAAACAACACACTCAACAGTAAGAACAGCTACAGAAAAAACACAGAGAAATGAGAGTTCAGACAGTGAAACAACATTCTGAACTGCAAATATAGATAGAGATAATATACTGAACTGGGAGCACAGGTAGAGGAACAACACAATGAGCTGTGAGCACAGATAGAGAAACAACACAATGAACTGCGAGTAGAGATGGACAAACAAAACACCGAATTGCGAGTACAGCTAGAGAAAGAACACACCAACCTGTGAGAACAGATGCAGAAGCAACACACTGAACTCCGGTTACCGATAGAGAAACAACATCTTGAACTGAGAGCACAGATAAAGAAACAACACACTGAACTACGAATACAGATAGAGAAACAACACACAGAACTACGAGTACAGACACAGAAACAACACACTGAACTGAGAGTAGAGAGAGATAAAGAAAATACTGAACTTTGAGAACAGATACAGACACAACACCATGAACTGCGAGGACAAATAGAAAAACAACACACTGAACTGAGAGAACAGATTCAGAAACAACACACTGAACTGGGAGTACAGATGCTGAAGCAACACACTGAACTTTGGTTACCAATAGAGAAACAACATCTTGAACTGAGAGCACAGATAAAGAAACAACACACAGAACTACGAATACAGATAGAGAAACAACACACAGAACTACGAGTACAGACACAGAAACAACACACTGAACTGAGAGTCGAGAGAGATAAAGAAAATACTGAACTTTGAGAACAGATACAGACACAACACCATGAACTGCGAGTACGAATAGAGAAACAACACACTGAACTGAGAGTACAGCTGGAGAAACAACACACTGAACTGAGAGTACAGATCACGAAAAACACACAGAACGTAATGTGCAGATAGAGAAAGAACAGATTGTACTGCACGTACAGCTGGAAAAATAGCACACTGAACTGAGAGTACAGATAGAGAAACAACACACTGAACTGCGATTACAGATAGAGAAACAAAACCCTGAACCAAGAGTACTAATACAGAAATGACATATGGAACTGTGAGTACAGATCGTGAAACAACACACTCAACTGTGATTTCTGATCGAGAGATAACACACTGAATTGCGATTATCAATAGAGAAACAACACACTGAACTGAGAGTACAGATAGAGAAACAACACACTGAACTGCGGTTACTGATAGAGAAACAACATATTGAACTGAGCGTACAGATAGAGAAACAAAATAATGAACTTTGAGAACAGATCCAGACGCAACACCACAAACTGCGAGTAGAAATAGAGAAGCAACACACTGAACTGAGAGAACTGATAGAAAAACAACAGACTGAACTGAGAGTACAGATCAAGAAAACACCTCACTGAATTGTGGGAACAGATAGAGAAAGAACATACCCAACTGTGAGAACAGATACAGAAACAACACCCTGAACAGCGAGTACAGATAGAGAAACAACACAGTGAACTGTGACTACAGATAGAGAAACAAAACACTGAGCCTAGAGTACTGATACAGAAACAACACACTGAATTGCGGGTATAGACAGAGAAACAACACACTGAACTGTGAGTACAGACACAGAAACAACACACTGAACTGAGAGTACAGATCGAGAAACACCTCACTGAATTGCAAACACAGATAGAGAAACAAAACACTGAACCTAGACTACTGATACAGAAACAACACACTGAATTGTGAGTATAGATAGAGAAACAACACACTGAACTGTGATTACAGGCACAGAAACAACACACTGAACTGAGAGTACAGATCGAGAAACACCTCACTGAATTGCGAGAACAGATAGAGGAACAACACACTGTACTGCGAGTACAGATAGAGAAACAACACACTGAACTGTGAGTACAGACAGGGAAACAACACACTGAACTGAGAGTAACGATCGAGAAACAATGCACTGAACTGTGAGTACAGATAGAGAAACAACACACTGAACTCTGAGTACAGACAGAGAAACAACACACTGAACTGAGAGTAACGATAGAGAAACAACGCACTGAACTGTGAGTACAGACAGAGAAACAACAAACTGAACTGAGAGTACAGACAGAGAAACAACACACTGAATTGCGAGTGCAGATAGAGAAAAAACACACTGAACTGAGAGTACAGACAGAGAAACAACACACTAAATTGCGAGTACAGATAGAGTAATAACACACTGAACTGACAGGAATGAGAGATAAACAACACATTGAACTGTGAGTACAGATAGAGAAACAACACACCGAACTGTGAGTTAGGATAGAGAAACAACACACTGAAGTGAGAGTACAGACAGAGAAACAACACACTGAACTGAGAGTAACGATCGAGAAACAATGCACTGAGCTGTGAGTACAGATAGAGAAACAACACACTGACCTGTGAGGACAGACAGAGAAACAACACACTGAACTGAGAGTAACGATAGAGAAACAACGCACTGAACTGTGTGTACAGACAGAGAAAGAACACACTGAACTGTGAGCAACGATAGAAAAACAACAGACTGAACTGAGAGAACTGATAGAAAAACAACATGCTGAACTGTGAGTACAGATCAAGAAACACCTCACTGAATTGTGAGAACAGATAGAGAAACAATACACTGAACTGCAAGAACAGCTGGAGAAACAGCACAATGAACTGAGGGTACAGATGGAGAAACAACATACTGAACTGACAGTAATGAGAGTGAAACAACACACTCAACAGTAAGAACAGCTACAGAATAAAACACAGAGAAATGAGAGTTCAGACAGTGAAACAACATTCTGAACTGCAAATATAGATAGACACAACACACTAAACTGGGAGCACAGGTAGAGGAACAACACAATGAGCTGTGAGCACAGATAGAGAAACAACACAGTGATCTGCGAGAAGAGATGGACAAACAAAACACCGAACTGCGAGTAGAGCTAGAGAAAGAACACACCAACCTGTGAGAACAGATGCAGAAACAACACACTGAACTGGGAGTACAGATGCAGAAGCAACACACTGAACTTCGGTTACCGATTGAGAAACAACATCTTGAACTGAGAGCACAGATAAAGAAACAACACACAGAACTATGAATTCAGATAGAGAAACAACACAACTACGAGTACAGACACAGAACCAACACACTGAACTAAGAGTATAGAGAGATAAAGAAAATACTGAACTTTGAGAACAGATACAGACACGACATCATGAACTGCGAGTACAAATAGAGAAACAACACACTGAACTGAGAGTACAGATCACGAAAAACACACAGAACGTAATGTACAGATAGAGAAAGAACAGATTGTACTGCACGTACAGCTGGAAAAATAGCACACTGAACTGCGAGTACAGATAGAGAAACAACACAATGAACTGTGAGTACAGACAGGGAAACAACACACTGAACTGAGAGTAACGATCGAGAAACAATGCACTGAACTGTGAGTACAGATAGAGAAACAACACACTGAACTGTGAGTACAGACAGAGAAACAACACACTGAACTGAGAGTAACGATAGAGAAACAACGCACTGCACTGTGAGTACAGACAGAGAAACAACACACTGAATTGCGAGTGCAGATAGAGAAAAAACACACTGAACTGAGAGTACAGACAGAGAAACAACATACTAAATTGCGAGTACAGATAGAGTAACAACACACTGAACTGACAGGAATGAGAGATAAACAACACATTGAACTGTGAGTACAGATAGAGAAACAACACACCGAACTGTGAGTACGGATAGAGAAACAACACACTGAAGTGAGAGTACAGACAGAGAAACAACACACTGAACTGAGAGTAACGATCGAGAAACAATGCACTGAGCTGTGAGCACAGATAGAGAAACAACACACTGACCTGTGAGGACAGACAGAGAAACAACACACTGAACTGAGAGTAACGATAGAGAAACAACGCACTGAACTGTGTGTACAGACAGAGAAAGAACACACTGAACTGTGAGCAACGATATAAAAACAACACACTGAACTGAGAGAACTGATAGAAAAACAACATGCTGAACTGTGAGTACAGATCAAGAAACACCTCACTGAATTGTGAGAACAGATAGAGAAACAATACACTGAACTGCAAGAACAGCTGGAGAAACAGCACAATGAACTGCGAGTACAGATGGAGAAACAACATACTGAACTGACAGTAATGAGAGTGAAACAACACACTCAACAGTGAGAACAGCTACAGAAAAAAACACAGAGAAATGAGAGTTCAGACAGTGAAACAACATTCTGAACTGCAAATATAGATAGAGACAACACACTAAACTGGGAGCACAGGTAGAGGAACAACACAATGAGCTGTGAGCACAGATAGAGAAACAACACAGTGAACTGCGAGTAGAGATGGACAAACAAAACACCGAACTGCGAGTAGAGCGAGAGAAAGAACACACCAACCTGTGAGAACAGATACAGAAACAACACACTGAACTGGGAGTACAGATGCAGAAGCAACACACTGAACTTCGGTTACCGATTGAGAAACAACATCTTGAACTGAGAGCACAGATAAAGAAACAACACACAGAACTTCGAATACAGATAGAGAAACAACACACAGAACTACGAGTGCAGACACAGAAACAACACACTGAACTGAGAGTAGAAAGAGATAAAGAAAATACTGAACTTTGAGAACAGTTACAGACACAATACCATGAACTGCGAGGACAAATAGAGAAACAACACACTGGACTGAGAGAACAGATTCAGAAACAACACACTGAACTGAGAGTACAGATCACGAAAAACACACAGAACGTAATGTACAGATAGAGGAAGAACAGATTGTACTGCAAGTACAGCTGGAAAAATAGCACACTGAACTGAGAGTAACGATAGAGAAACAACACACTGAACTGTGATTACAGATCGAGAAACAAAACCCTGAACCAAGAGTACTAATACAGAAATGACATATGGAACTGTGAGTACAGATCGTGAAACAACACACTCAACTGTGATTTCTGATCGAGAGATAACACACTGAACTGCGATTATCAATAGAGAAACAACATATTGAACTGTGAGCACAGACACAGAAACAAAACACTGAACTGCGGTTATTGATAGAGAAACAACACACTGAACTGTGATTACAGATAGAGAAACAAAACACTGAACCGAGAGTACTGATACAGAAACAACACACTGAATTGCGAGTATAGATAGAGAAACAACACACTGAACTGTGAGTACAGACACAGAAACAACACACTGAACTGAGAGTACAGATCGAGAAACACCTCACTGAATTGCAAACACAGATAGAGAAACAAAACACTGAACCTAGACTACTGATACAGAAACAACACACTGAATTGTGAGTATAGATAGAGAAACAACACACTGAACTGTGATAACAGACACAGAAACAACACACTGAACTGAGAGTACAGATCGAGAAACACCTCACTGAATTGCGAGAACAGATAGAGGAAAAACACACTGTACTGCGAGTACAGATAGAGAAACAACACACTGAACTGTGAGTACAGACAGGGAAACAACACACTGAACTGAGAGTAACGATCGAGAAACAATGCACTGAACTGTGAGTACAGATAGAGAAACAACACACTGAACTGTGAGTACAGACAGAGAAACAACACACTGAACTGAGAGTAACGATAGAGAAACAACGCACTGAACTGTGAGTACAGACAGAGAAACAACAAACTGAACTGAGAGTACAGACAGAGAAACAACACACTGAATTGCGAGTGCAGATAGAGAAAAAACACACTGAACTGAGAGTACAGACAGAGAAACAACACACTAAATTGCGAGTACAGATAGAGTAATAACACACTGAACTGACAGGAATGAGAGATAAACAACACATTGAACTGTGAGTACAGATAGAGAAACAACACACCGAACTGTGAGTTAGGATAGAGAAACAACACACTGAAGTGAGAGTACAGACAGAGAAACAACACACTGAACTGAGAGAACTGATAGAAAAACAACATGCTGAACTGTGAGTACAGATCAAGAAACAGCTCACTGAATTGTGAGAACAGATAGAGAAACAATACACTGAACTGCAAGAACAGCTGGAGAAACAGCACAATGAACTGAGGGTACAGATGGAGAAACAACACACTGAACTGACAGTAATGAGAGTGAAACAACACACTCAACAGTGAGAACAGCGACAGAAAAAAACACAGAGAAATGAGAGTTCAGACAGTGAAACAACATTCTGAACTGCAAATATAGATAGAGACAACACACTAAACTGGGAGCACAGGTAGAGGAACAACACAATGAGCTGTGAGCACAGATAGAGAAACAACACAGTGATCTGCGAGAAGAGATGGACAAACAAAACACCGAACTGCGAGTAGAGCTAGAGAAAGAACACACCAACCTGTGAGAACAGATGCAGAAACAACACACTGAACTGGGAGTACAGATGCAGAAGCAACACACTGAACTTCGGTTACCGATTGAGAAACAACATCTTGAACTGAGAGCACAGATAAAGAAACAACACACAGAACTGCGAATTCAGATAGAGAAACAACACAACTACGAGTACAGACACAGAACCAACACACTGAACTAAGAGTATAGAGAGATAAAGAAAATACTGAACTTTGAGAACAGATACAGACACAACATCATGAACTGCGAGAACAAATAGAGAAACAACACTCTGAACTGAGAGTACAGCTGGAGAAACAACACACTGAACTAAGAGTAACGATCGAGAAACATCACTGAGCTGTGAGTACAGATAGAGAAACAATACACTGAACTGTGAGGACAGACACAGAAACAACACACTGAACTGAGAGTAACGATAGAGAAACATCGCACTGAACTGTGTGTACAGACAGAGAAACAACACACTGAACTGTGAGCAACGATAGAAAAAAAACACGCTGAACTGAGAGAACTGATCGAAAAACAACATGCTGAACTGTGAGAACAGATCAAGAAACACCTCACTGAATTGTGAGAACAGAGAGAGAAACAATACACTGAACTGCAAGAACAGCTGGAGAAACAGCACAATGAACTGAGAGTACAGATGGAGAAACAACATACTGAACTGACAGTAATGAGGGAGAAACAACACACTCAACAGTAAGAACAGCTACAGAAAAAACACAGAGAAATGAGAGTTTAGACAGTGAAACAACATTCTGAACTGCAAATATAGATAGAGACAATATACTGAACTGGGAGCACAGGTAGAGGAACAACAGAATGAGCTGTGAGCACAGATAGAGAAACATCACAATGAACTGCGAGTAGAGATGGACAAACAAAACACCGAATTGCGAGTACAACTAGAGAAAGAACACACCAACCTGTGAGAACAGAAACAGAAACAACACACTGAACTGGGAGTACAGATGCTGAAGCAACACACTGAACTTCGGTTACCGATAGAGAAACAACATCTTGAACTGAGAGCACTGAGAAAGAAACAACACACAGAACTACGAATACAGTTAGAGAAACAACACACAGAACTACGAGTACAGACACAGAAACAACACACTGAACTCAGAGTATAGAGAGATAAAGAAAATACTGAACTTTGAGAACAGATACAGACACAACACCATGAACTTCGAGGACAAATAGAGAAACAACACACTGGACTGAGAGAACCCATTCAGAAACAACACACTGAACTGAGAGTACAGATCACGAAAAGCACCCAACACGTAATGTACAGATAGAGAAAGAACAGATTGTACTGCAAGTACAGCTGGAAAAATAGCACACTGAACTGAGATTACAGATAGAGAAACAACACACTGAACTGCGATTACAGATAGAGAAACAAAACCCTGAACCAAGAGTACTAATACAGAAATGACATATGGAACTGTGAGTACAGATCGTGAAACAACACACTCAACTGTGATTTCTGATCGAGAGAAAACACAATGAACTGCGATTATCAACAGAGAGACAACATATTGAACTGTGAGCCCAGACACAGAAACAAAACACTGAACTGCGGTTACTAATAGAGAAACAACATATTGAACTGAGCGTACAAATAGAGAAACAAAATAATGAACTTTGAGAACAGATCCAGACGCAACACCACAAACTGCGAGTAGAAATAGAGAAACAACACACTGAACTGAGAGAACTGATAGAAAAACAACAGACTGAACTGAGAGTACAGATCAAGAAACACCTTACTGAATTGTGGGAACAGAGACAGAAAGAACATACCCAACTGTGAGAACAGATACAGAAACAACACCCTGAACAGCGAGTACAGATAGAGAAACAACACAGTGAACTGTGAATACAGATAGAGAAACAAAACACTGAACCTAGAGTACTGATACAGAAACAACACACTGACTTGCGAGGAGAGATAGAGAAACAACACACTGAACTGTGAGGACAGACACAGAAACAACACACTGAACTGAGAGTACAGATCGAAACACCTCACTGAATTGCAAACACAGATAGAGAAACAAAACACTGAACCTAGACTACTGATACAGAAACAACACACTGAATTGTGAGTATAGATAGAGAAACAACACACTGAACTGTGATTACAGACACAGAAACACCTCACTGAATTGCGAGAACAGATACAGGAACAACACACTGCACTGCGAGTACAGATAGAGAAACAACACACTGAACTGTGAGTACAGACAGAGAAACAACACACTGAACTGAGAGTAACGATAGAGAAACAACGCACTGAACTGTGAGTACAGACAGAGAAACAACAAACTGAACTGAGAGTACAGACAGAGAAACAACACACTGAATTGCGAGTACAGATAGAGAAACAACACACTGAACTGAGAGTACAGACAGAGAAACAACACACTAAATTGCGAGTACAGATAGAGTAACAACACACTGAACTGACAGGAATGAAAGCGAAACAACACATTTAACTGTGAGTACAGATAGAGAAACAACACACCGAACTGTGAGTTAGGATAGAGAAACAACACACTGAAGTGAGAGTACAGACAGAGAAACAACACACTGAACTGAGAGTAACGATCGAGAAACAATGCACTGAGCTGTGAGCACAGATAGAGAAACAACACACTGACCTGTGAGGACAGACAGAGAAACAACACAATGAACTGACAGTAACGATAGAGAAACAACGTACTGAACAGTGTGTACAGACAGAGAAACAACACACATAACTGTGAGCAACGATAGAAAAACAACACACTGAACTGAGAGAACTGATAGAAAAACAACATGCTGAACTGTGAGTACAGATCAAGAAACACCTCACTGAATTGTGAGAACAGATAGAGAAACAATACACTGAACTGCAAGAACAGCTGGAGAAACAGCACAATGAACTGAGGGTACAGATGGAGAAACAACATACTGAACTGACAGTAATGGGAGTGAAACAACACACTCAACAGTGAGAACAGCTACAGAAAAAACACAAAGAAATGAGAGTTCAGACAGTGAAACAACATTCTGAACTGCAAATATAGATAGAGACAACACACTAAACTGGGAGCACAGGTAGAGGAACAACACAATGAGCTGTGAGCACAGATAGAGAAACAACACAATGAACTGCGAGTAGAGATGGACAAACAAAACACCGAATTGCGAGTGCAGCTAGAGAAAGAACACACCAACCTGTGAGAACAGATACAGAAACAACACACTGAACTGGGAGTACAGATGCAGAAGCAACACAGTGAACTTCGGTTCCCGATAGAGAAACAACATCTTGAACTGAGAGCACAGATAAAGAAACAACACACAGAACTGCGAATACAGATAGAGTAACAACACGCAGAACTACAAGTACAGACACAGAAACAACACACTGAACTGAGAGTATAGAGAGATAAAGAAAATACTGAACTTTGAGAACAGATACAGACACAACACCATGAACTGCGAGTACAAATAGAGAAACAACACACTGAACTGAGAGAACAGATACAGAAACAACACACTGAACTAAGAGTAACGATCGAGAAACATCACTGAGCTGAGTACAGATAGAGAAACAATACACTGAAATGTGAGGACAGACACAGAAACAACACACTGAACTGAGAGTACAGATCGAGAAACACCTCACTGAATTGCAAACACAGATAGAGAAACAAAACACTGAACCTAGACTACTGATACAGAAACAACACACTGAATTGTTAGTATAGATAGAGAAACAACACACTGAACTGTGATTACAGACACAGAAACAACACACTGAACTGAGAGTACTGATCGAGAAACACCTCACTGAATTGCGAGAACAGATAGAGGAACAAAACACTGTACTGCGAGGACAGATAGAGAAACAACACACTGAACTGTGGGTACAGACAGAGAAACAACACACTGAACTGAGAGTAACGATCGAGAAACAATGCACTGAACTGTGAGTACAGATAGAAAAACAACACACTGAACTGTAAGTACAGACAGAAGAAACAACACACTGAAATGAGAGTAACGATGGAGAAACCGCACTGAACTGTGAGTACAGACAGAGAAACAACAACCTGAACTGAGAGTACAGATAAAGAAACAACACACAGAACTACGAATTCAGATAGAGAAACAACACACAGAACTACGAGGACAGACACAGAAACAACACACTGAACTGAGAGTATAGAGAGATAAAGAAAATACTGAACTTTCAGAACAGATACAGACACAACACCATGAACTGCGAGTACAAATAGAGAAACAACACACTGAACTGCGAGTACAGACACAGAAACAACACACTGAACTGAGAGTATAGAGAGATAAAGAAAATACTGAACTTTGAGAACAGATACAGACACAACACCATGAACTGCGAGGACAAATAGAGAAACAACACACTGAACTGAGAGAACAGATTCAGAAACCACACACGGAACTGAGAGAACAGATCGCGAAAAACACACAGAACGTAATGTACAGATAGAGAAAAAACAGATTGTACTGCAAGTACAGCTGGAAAAATAGCACACTGAACTGAGAGTACAGACAGAGAAACAAAACCCTGAACCAAGAGTACTAATACAGAAACAACATATTGAACTGTGAGCACAGACACAGGAACAAAACACTGAACTGCGGTGACTGATAGAGAAACAACATATTGAACTGAGAGTACCAATGGAGAAACAAAATACTGAACTTTGAGAACAGATACAGACGCAACACCACAAACTGCAAGTAGAAATAGAGAAAGAACACACAGAACTGCGAGTACTGATAGAAAAACAACAGACTGAACTGAGAGTACAGACAGAGAAACAACAAACTGAATTGCGAGTACAGATAGAGAAACAGCACGCTGAACTGACAGTAATGAGAGAGAAACAACACATTGAACTGTGAGTACGGATAGAGAAACAACACACTGAACTGTGATTACAGACAGAGAAACAACACACTGAACTGAGGGTCCAGTAGAGAACCAACACACTTAACTGGGAGAACAGAGAGCAAAACAACACACTGAACTGAGAACAGATAGAGAAACAACACACTTAACTGCGAGTACAGATGCAGAAGGAACACACTGAACTGAGAAAATAGACAGAGAAACAACACACTGAACTGAGAAAACAGAGAGAGAAACAACTCACTGAACTGAGAGTACAGATCAAGAAACACCTTACTGAATTGTGAGAACAGATAGAGCAATAACATACCCAACTGTGAGAACAAATACAGAAACAACGCACTGAACTGCGTGTACAGATAGAGAAACAACACACTGAACTGTGATAACAGATCGAGAAACACCTCACTGAATTGTGAGGATAGAGAAACAACACACTGAACTGTGAGAAGAGATAGACAAACAAAACACCGAACTGCGAGTACAGCTAGAGAAAGAACACACCCAACTGTGAGAACAGATACAGAAACAACACATTGAACTGGGAGTACAGATGCAGAAGCAACACACTGAACTGTGATTACGGATAAAGAAACAACACACTGAATTGCGAGTACAGATAGAGAAACAACACACTGAACTGTGAGTACAGACACAGAAACAACACACTGAACTGAGAGTACAGATCGAGAATTACCTCACTGAATTCCAAACACAGATAGAGAAACAAAACACTGTACTGCGAGGACAGATAGAGAAACAACACACTGAACTGCGTGTACAGCTATAGAAAGAACACACCCAACTGTGAGAACAGATACAGAAACAACAGACTGAACTGGGAGTACAGATGCAGAAACTACACACTGAACTGTGAGTGCAGACAGAGAAACAACACACTGAACTGAGAGTAACGATCAAGAAACAATGCACTGAACTGTGAGTACAGATAGAGAAACAACACACTGAACTGCGAGTACAGACTGAGAAATAACACACTGAACTGTGAGTACAGACAGAGAAACAACACACTGAACTGAGAGTACAGACACAGAAACAATACACTGAACTGTGATTAGATTGAGAAACAACACACTGAACTGAGAGTACAGATAGAGAAACAACACACTGAATTGTGATTACAGATAGAGAAACAAAACATTGAACTGAGAGTAAGTACAGAGAATAACACACTGAACTGGGAGTACAGATGCTGAAGCAAAACACTGAACTGAGTAAACAGATAGACTGAGAGATCTGATAGAAAAACAACACACTGAATTGAGATTACAGATCGAGAAACACCTCACTGAATTGTGAGGATAGAGAAACAACACACTGAACTGTGAATAGAGATAGACAAACAAAACACCGAACTGCGAGTACAGCGAGAGAAAGAACACACCCAGCTGTGAGAACAGATACAGAAACAACACCATGAACTGCGAGTACAAATAGAGAAAAAACACACTGAACTGAGAGAACAGTTTCAGAAACAACACACTGAACTGAGAGTACAGATCGCGAAAAACACACAGAACGTAATGTACAGATAGAGAAAGAACAGATTGTACTGCAAGTACAGCTGGAAAAATAGTACACTGAACTGAGTGTACAGATAGAGAAACAACACACTGAATTGCGATTATAGATAGAGAAACAACACACTGAACTGTGATTACAGACAGAGAAACAAAACACTGAACTGTGATAACAGAGAGAGAAACAAAACACTGAACCTAGAGTACTGAAACAGAAACAACACACTGATTTGCGAGTATACATAGAGAAACAACACACTGAACTGTGAGTACAAATAGAGAAACAACACACTGAACTGAGAGAACAGATACAGAAACAACACACTGAACTGAGAGTAAAGATCGCAAAAAACACACAGAACGTCATGTACAGATAGAGAAAGAACAGATTGTACTGCAAGTACAGCTGGAAAAATAGCACACTGAACTGCGATTACTGATAGAGAAACAAAACCCTGAACCAAGAGTACTAATACAGAAATGACGGACTGAAATGTGAGTACAGATAGAGAAACAACACACTGAACTGAGATTTCTGATCGAGATACAGCACACTGAACTGCGATTATCAATAGAGAAACAACACACTGAACTGAGAGTACAGATAGAGAAACAGCACACTGAACTGCGATTACAGACAGAGAAACAAAATATTGAACTGAGTACAGATAGAGAAACAAAATACTGAACTTAGAGAACAGATATAGATGCAACATCACGAACTGCAAGTAGAAATATAGAAACAACACACTGAACTGAGAGAACTGAAAGAAAAACAACAGACTGAACTGAGAGTACAGATCAAGAAACACCTTCCTGAATTGTGAGAATAGATAGAGAACGAACATATCCAACTGTGAGAACAGATACAGAAACAACACACTGAAGTGCGAGTACAGATAGAGAAACAACACACTGAACTGTGATTACAGATAGAGAAACAAAACACTGAACATAGAGTAATGATACAGAAACAACACACTGAATTGCGAGTATAGATAGAGAAACAACACACTGAACTGCGATTATCAATAGAGAGACAACATATTGAACTGTGCGTACAGACACAGAAACAACACACTGAACTGAGATACTGATAGAAAAACAACAGACTGAACTGAGAGTACAGATCGAGAAACAACACACTGAACTGCGAATACAGATAGAGAAAGAACATACCCAACTGTGAGAACAGATACAGAAACAACGCACTGAACAGCAAGTACAGATAGAGAAACAACACACTGAACTGTGATTATAGACAGAGAAACAAAACACTGAACCTAGAGTACTGATACAGAAACAACACAC
The DNA here is from genome assembly GCF_047496795.1 of Chiloscyllium punctatum. NCBI lineage: Eukaryota > Metazoa > Chordata > Chondrichthyes > Orectolobiformes > Hemiscylliidae > Chiloscyllium > Chiloscyllium punctatum. The sequence continues at coordinate 30,607,023 of NC_092745.1, forward strand.
TGAACTGCGAGTATAGGTAGAGACACAACACACTGAACTGTGAGTACAGACACAGAAACAACACACTGAACTGAGAGTACCGATCGAGAAACACCTCGCTGAATTGCGAGAACAGATAGAGGTACAACACACAGTACTGTGAGTACAGATAGAGAAACACCACATTGAGCTGAGAGTACAGATAGAGAAACAACACACTGAACTGCCAGTTATGAGAGAGAAACAATACATTGAACTGTGAGTACGGATAGAGAAACAACATACTGAACTGAGAGTAATGATAGAACAACAATGCACTGAACTGAGAGTACAGATAGAGAAACAACACACGGAACTGTGAGTACAGACAGAGAAACAACACACTGAACTGAGAGTAACGAGAGAGAAACAAAGCACTGAACTGTGAGTACAGATAGAGAAACAACACACTGAACTGAGAGAACTGATAGAAAAACAACATGCTGAACTGAGAGTACAAATCGAGAAGCACCTCACTGAATTGTGAGAACAGATAGAGAAACAATACACTGAACTGCAAGTACAGCTGGAGAAACAGGCACAATGAACTGAGAGTACAGATGGAGAAACATCACGCTGAACTGACAGTAATGAGAGAGAAACAACACACTCAACAGTGAGAACAGCTGCAGAAAAAACACAGAGGAATGAGAGTTAAGACAGTGAAACAACATTCTGAACTGCAAATATAGATAGAGACAATATACTGAACTGGGAGCACAGGTAGAGGAACAACACAATGAGCTGTGAGCACAGATAGAGAAACAACACAGTGAACTGAGAGTAGAGATGGACAAACAAAACACCGAACTGCGAGTACAGCTCGAGAAAGAACACACCAACCTGTGAGAACAGATACAGAAACAACACACTGAACTGGGAGTACAGATGCAGAAGCAACACACTGAACTGTGGTTACCAATAGAGAAACAACATATTGAACTGAGAGCACAGATAAAGAAACAACACAAAGAACTACGAATACAGATAGAGAAACAACACACAGAACTGCGAGTACAGACACAGAAACAACACACTGAACTGAGAGTATAGAGAGATAAACAAAATCCTGAACTTTGAGAACAGATACAGACACAACACCATGAACTGCGAGTACAAATAGAGAAACAGCACACTGAACTGAGAGAACAGATACAGAAACAACACACTGAACTGAGAGTAAAGATCGCAAAAAACACACAGAACGTCATGTACAGATAGAGAAAGAACAGATTGTACTGCAAGTACAGCTGGAAAAATAGCACACTGAACTGCGATTACTGATAGAGAAACAAAACCCTCAACCAAGAGTAATGATACAGAAATGACGGACTGAAATGTGAGTACAGAAAGAGAAACAACACACTGCACTGAGATTTCTGATCGAGAAACAACACACTGAACTGTGATTATCAATAGAGAAACAACACACTGAACTGAGAGTACAGATAGAGAAAGAACACACTGAACTGCGATTACAGATAGAGAAACAACATATTGAACTGAGAGTACAGATAGAGAAACAAAATACTGAACTTAGAGAACAGATACAGACGCAACACCACAAACTGCAAGTAGAAATAGAGAAACAACACACTGAACTGCGAGTACTGATAGAAAAACAACAGACTGAACTGAGAGTACAGACAGAGAAACAACAAACTGAATTGCGGGTACAGATAGAGAAACAACACACTGAACTGACAGTAATGAGAGAGAAATAATACATTGAACGGTGAGTACGGATAGAGAAACAAAACACTGAACTGTGAGTACAGATAGAGAAACAACACACTGAACTGAGAGTACAGCTGGAGAAACAACACACTGTACTAAGAGCAACGATCGAGAAACAACACGGAGCTGTGAGGACAGCTAGAGAAACAATACACTGAACTGTGATGACAGACACAGAAACAACACACTGAACTGAGAGTAACGATAGAGAAACAACTCACTGAACTGTGAGCAACGATAGAAAAACAACACACTGAACTGAGAGAACTGACAGAAAAACAACATGCTGAACTGTGAGTACAGATCAAGAAACACCTCACTGAATTGTGAGAACAGATAGAAAAATAATACACTGAACTGCAAGAACAGCTGGAGAAACAGCACAATGAACTGAGAGTACAGATGGAGAAACAACATACTGAACTGACAGTAATGAGAGAGAAACAACACACTCAACAGTACGAACAGCTACAGAAAAAACACAAAGAAATGAGAGTTCAGACAGTGAAACAACATTCTGAACTGCAAATATAGATAGACACAACACACTAAACTGGGAGCACAGGTAGAGGAACAACACAATGAGCTGTGAGCACAGATAGAGAAACAACACAATGAACTGCGAGTAGAGATGGACAAACAAAACACCGAATTGCGAGTACAGCTAGAGAAAGAACACACCAACCTGTGAGAACAGATACAGAAAGAACACACTGAACTGGGAGTACAGATGCAGAAGCAACACACTGAACTTCGTTTCCCGATAGAGAAACAACATCTTGAACTGAGAGCACAGATAAAGAAACAACACACAGAACTACGAATACAGATAGAGAAACAACACACAGAACTACGAGTACAGACACAGAAACAACACACTGAACTGAGAGTATAGAGAGATAAAGAAAATACTGAACTTTGAGAACAGATACAGACACAACACCATGAACTGCGAGTACAAATAGAGAAACAACACACTGAACTGAGAGAACAGATTCAGAAACAACACACTGAACTGAGAGTACAGATCACGAAAAACACACAGAACGTAATGTACAGATAGAGGAAGAACAGATTGTACTGCAAGTACAGCTGGAAAAATAGAACACTGAACTGAGAGTACAGATAGAGAAACAACACACTGAACTGCGATTACAGATAGAGAAACAAAACCCTGATCCAAGAGTACTAATACAGAATTGACATATGGAACTGTGAGTACAGATCGTGAAACAACACTCTCAACTGTGATTTCTGATCGAGAGATAACACACTGAACTGCGATTATCAATAGAGAAACAACATATTGAACTGTGAGCACAGACACAGAAACAAAACACTGAACTGCAGTTACTGATAGAGAAACAACATATTGAACTGAGCGTACAGATAGAGAAACAAAATAATGAACTTTGAGAACAGATCCAGACGGAACACCACAAACTGCGAGTAGAAATAGAGAAACAACACACTGAACTGAGAGAACAGATACAGAAACAACACACTGAACTGAGAGTAAAGATCGCAAAAAACGCACAGAACGTAATGTACAGATAAAGAAAGAACAGATTGTACTGCAAGTACAGCTGTCAAAATAGCACACTGAACTGCGATTACTGATAGAGAAACAAAACCCTGAACCAAGAGTACTAATACAGAAATGACGGACTGAAATGTGAGTACAGAAGGAGAAACAACACACTGAACTGAGATTTCTGATCGAGAAACAACACACTGAACTGCGATTATCAATAGAGAAACAACACACTGAACTGAAAGTACAGATAGAGAAACAACACACTGAACTGCGATTACAGATAGAGAAACAACATATTGAACTGAGAGTACAGATAGAGAAACAAAATACTGAACTGAGAGAACAGATACAGATGCAACATCACGAACTGCAAGTAGAAATAGAGAAACAACACACTGAACTGAGAGAACTGATAGAAAAACAACAGACTGAACTGAGAGTACAGATCAAGAAACACCTTCCTGAATTGTGAGAACAGATAGAGAAAGAACATACCCAACTGTGAGAACAGATACAGAAACAACACACTGAATTGCGAGTATAGATAAACAACACACTGAACTGCGATTATCAATAGAGAGACAACATATTGAACTGTGAGTACAGACACAGAAACAACACACTGAACTGAGAGAACTGATAGAGAAAAAACACACTGAACTGATATTACGGATAGAGAAACAAAACACTGAACCTAGAGTACTGATACAGAAATGACAAACTGAACTGCGAGTATAGATAGAGAAACAACACACTGAACTGCGAATACAGATAGAGAAAGAACATACCCAACTGTAAGAACAGATACAGAAACAACGCACTGAACAGCAAGTACAGATAGAGAAACAACACACTGAACTGTGATTACAGATAGAGAAACAAAACACTGAACTGTGATTACCGACAGAGAAACAAAACACTGAACCCAGTGTACTGATACAGAAATAACATACTGAACTGCGAGTATAGAATAGAGAAACAACACACTGAACTGTGAGTACAGACACAGAAACAACACACTGAACTGAGAGTACAGATCGAGAAACACCTCACTGAATTGCGAGAACAGATAGAGGAACAACACACTGTACTGTGAGTACAGATAGAGAAACACCACACTGAATTGAGAGTACAGACAGAGAAACAATACACTGAATTGCGAGTACAGATAGAGAAACAACACACTGAACTGACAGTAATGAGAGAGAAACAACACATTGAGCTGGGAGTATGGATAGAGAAACAACACACTGAACTGAGAGTAACAATAGAGAAACAATGCACTGAACTGAGAGTACAGATGGAGAAACAACACACGGAACTGTGAGTACAGACAGAGAAACAACACACTGAACTGAGAGTAACGATAGAGAAACAAAGCACTGAACTGTGAGTACAGATAGAGAAACAACACACTGAACTGAGAGAACTGATAGAAAAACAACATGCTGAACTGACAGTACAAATCGAGAAACACCTCACTGAATTGTTAGAACAGATAGAGAAACAATACACTGAACTGCAAGTACAGCTGGAGAAACAGCACAATGAACTGAGAGTACAGATGGAGAAACAACGCACTGAAATGACAGTAATGAGAGAGAAACAACACACTCAACAGTGAGAACAGCTGCAGAAAAAACAGAGAAAGGAGAGTTCAGACAGTGAAACAACATTCTGAACTGCAAATATAGATAGAGACAACATACTGAGCTAGGAGCCCAGGTAGAGGAACAACACAATGAGCTGTGAGCACAGATAGAGAAACAACACAGTGAACTGAGAGTAGAGATGGGCAAACAAAACACCGAACTGCGAGTACAGCTACAGAAATAACACATCAACCTGTGAGAACAGATACAGAAACAGCACACTGAACTGGGAGTACAGATGCAGAAGCAACACACTGAACTGTGGTTACCGACAGAGAAAGAACATATTGAACTGAGAGCAAAGATAAAGAAACAACACACAGAACTACGAATACAGATAGAGAAACAACACACAGAACTGCGAGTACCGACACAGAAACAACACACTGAACTGAGAGTACAGAGAGATAAACAAAATCCTGAACTTTGAGAACAGATACAGACACAACACCATGAACTGCGAGTACAAATAGAGAAACAACAGACTGAACTGAGAGAACAGATACAGAAACAACACACTGAACTGAGAGTAAAGATCGCAAAAAACACACAGAACGTAATGTACAGATAGAGAATGAACAGATTGTACTGCAAGTATAGCTGGAAAAATAGCACACTGAACTGCGATTACTGATAGAGAAACAAAACCCTGAACCAAGAGTACTAATACAGAAATGACATACTGAACTGTGAGTACAGATGGAGAAACAACACACTGAATTGCGATTTCTCATCGAGAAACAACACACTGAACTGCGATTATCAATAGAGAAACAACATATTGAACTGTGAGTACAGACACAGAAACAAAACACTGAACTGCTGTTACTGATAGACAAACAACATATTGAACTGAGAGTACAGATAGAGAAACAAAATACTGAACTTTGAGAACAGATACAGACGCAACGCCATGAACTGCGAGTAGAAATAGAGAAACAACACACTGAACTGATATTACGGATAGAGAAACAAAACACTGAACCTAGAGTACTGATACAGAAACGACAAACTGAACTGCGAGTATAGATAGAGAAACAACACACTGAACTGTGAGTACAGACACAGAAACAACACACTGAACTGAGAGTACAGATCAAGAAACACCTCATTGAATTGTGAGAATAGATAGAGAAAGAATACACTGAACTGCAGGAAGAGCTGGAGAAACAGTACAATGAACTGAGAGTACAGATGGAGAAACAACATACTGAACTGACAATATTGAGAGAGAAACAACACACTCAACAGTAAGAACAGTGACAGAAAAAACACAGAGAAATGAGAGTTCAGACAGTGAAACAACATTCTGAACTGCAAATATAGATAGAGACAATATACTGAACTGGGAGCACAGGTCGAGGAACAACACAATGAGCTGTGAGCACAAATAGAGAAACAACACAGTGAACTGCGAGTAGAGAGAGATAAAGAAAATACTGAACTTTGAGAACAGATACAGACACAACACCATGAACTGCGAGTACAAATAGAGAAACAACACACCGAACTGAGAGAACAGATTCAGAAACAACACACTGAACTGAGAGTACAGATCACGAAAAACACACAGAACATAGTGTACAGATAGAGAAAGTACAGATTGTACTGCAAGTACAGCTGGAAAAATAGCACACTGAACTGAGAGTACCGATAGAGAAACAAAACCCTGAACCAAGAGTACTAATACAGAAATGACATACTGAACTGTGAGTCCAGATTGAGAAACAACACACTGAACTGCGATTTCTGATCGAGAAACAACACACTGAACTGTGATTATCAGTAGAGAAACACCAGATTGAACTGTGAGAACAGATATAAAAACAAAACACTGAACTGCGGTTACTGATAGAGATACAACATATTGAACTGAGAGTACAGACAGAGAAACAAAGTACTGAACTTTGAGAACAGATACAGGCGCAACACCACAAACTGCAAGTAGAAATAGAGAAACAACACACTGAACTGCGAGTACAGATAGAGAAACAATACACTGAACTGACAGTAATGAGAGAGAAACAACACATTGAACTGTGAGTACAGATAGAGAAACAACACACTGAACTGAGGGTACAGGTAGAGAAACAACACACTTAACTGGGAGAACAGACAGCAAAACAACACACTGAACTGAGAACAGTTGGAGAAACAACACACTGAACTGACAGTAATGAGAGAGAAATAATACATTGAACGGTGAGTACGGATAGAGAAACAAAACACTGAACTGTGAGTACAGATAGAGAAACAACACACTGAACTGAGAACAGTTGGAGAAACAACACACTGAACTGATAGTAATGAGAGAGAAATAATACATTGAACGGTGAGTACGGATAGAGAAACAACACACTGAACAGTGAGTACAGATAGAGAAACAACACACTGAACTGAGAGTACAGCCGGAGAAACAACACACTGAACTCAGAGTAACGATCGAGAAACAACACTGAGCTGTGAGTACAGCGAGAGAAACAACACGCTGAACTGACACTAATGAGAGAGAAATAATACATTGAACGGTGAGTACGGATAGAGAAACAAAACACTGAACTGTGAGTACAGATAGAGAAACAACACACTGAACTGAGAACAGTTGGAGAAACAACACACCGAACTGACAGTAATGAGAGAGAAATAATACATTGTCCGGTGAGTACGGATAGAGAAACAACACACTGAACTGTGAGTACAGATAGAGAAACAACACACTGAACTGAGAGTACAGCCGGAGAAACAACACACTGAACTAAGAGTAAGGATCGAGAAACAACACTGAGCTGTGAGTACAGATAGAGAAACAATACACTGAACTGTGATGACAGACACAGAAACAACACACTGAACTGAGAGTAACGATAGAGAAACAACACACTGAACTGTGAACAATGATAGAAAAACAACACACTGAACTGAGAGAACTGATAGAAAAACAACATGCTGAACTGTGAGTACAGATCAAGAAACACCTCACTGAATTGTGAGAACAGATAGAGAAACAATACACTGAACTGCAAGAACAGCTGGAGAAACAGCACAATGAACTGAGAGTACAGATGGAGAAACAACATACTGAACTGACAGTAATGAGAGAGAAACAACACACTCAACAGTAAGAACAGCTACAGAAAAAACACAAAGAAATGAGAGTTCAGACAGTGAAACAACATTCTGAATTGCAAATATAGATAGACACAACACACTAAACTGGGAGCACAGGTAGAGGAACAACACAATGAGCTGTGAGCACAGATAAAGAAACAACACAATGAACTGCGAGTAGAGATGGACAAACAAAACATCGAATTGCGAGTACAGCTAGAGAAAGAACACACCAACCTGTGAGAACAGATACAGAAACAACACACTGAACTGGGAGTACAGATGCAGAAGCAACACATTGAACTTCGGTTACCGATAGAGAAACAATATCTTGAACTGAGAGCACAGATAGAGAAACAACACAATGAACTGCGAGTACAGACACAGAAACAACACACTGAACTGAGAGTAGAGAGAGATAAAGAAAATACTGAACTTTGAGAACAGATACAGACACAACACCATGAACTGCGAGGACAAATAGAGAAACAACACACTGAACTGAGAGAACAGATTCAGAAACAACACACTGAACTGAGAGTACAGATCACGAAAAACACACAGAACGTAATGTCCAGATAGAGAAAGAACAGATTGTACTGCAAGTACAGCTGGAAAAATAGCACACTGAACTGAGAGTACAGATAGAGAAACAACACACTGAACTGTGATTACAGATCGAGAAACAAAACCCTGAACCAAGAGTACTAATACAGAAATGACATATGGAACTGTGAGTACAGATCGTGAAACAACACACTCAACCGTGATTTCTGATCGAGAGATAACACACTGAACTGCGATTATAAATAGAGAAACAACATATTGAACTGTGAGCACAGACACAGAAACAAAACACTGAACTGCGGTTACTGATAGAGAAACAACATATTGAACTGAGCGTACAGATAGAGAAACAAAATAATGAACTTTGAGAACAGATCCAGACGCAACACCACAAACTGCGAGTAGAAATAGAGAAAAAACACACTGAACTGAAAGAACTGATAGAAAAACAACAGACTGAACTGAGAGTAAAGATCAAGAAACACCTTACTGAATTGTGGGAACAGATTGAGAAAGAACATACCCAACTGTGAGAACAGATACAGAAACAACACCCTGAACAGCGAGTACAGATAGAGACACAACACAGTGAACTGTGATTACAGATAGAGAAACAAAACACTGAACCTAGAGTACTGATACAGAAACAACACACTGAATTGTGAGTATAGATAGAGAAACAACACACTGAACTGTGATTACAGACACAGAAACAACACACTGAACTGAGAGTACAGATCGAGAAACACATCACTGAATTGTGAGAACAGATAGAGGAACAACACACTGTACTGCGAGTACAGATAGAGAAACAACACACTGAACTGTGAGTACAGACAGAGAAACAACACACTGAACAGAGAGTAACGATCGAGAAACAATGCACTGAACTGTGAGTACAGATAGAGAAACAACACACTGAACTGTTAGTACAGACAGAGAAACAAAACACTGAACTGAGAGTAAGGATGGAGAAACAACGCACTGAACTGTGAGTACAGGCAGAGAAACAACACACTGAATTGCGAGTACAGATAGAGAACCAACACACTGAACTGAGAGTACAGACAGAGAAACAACACACTAAATTGCGAGTACAGATAGAGTAACAACACTCTGAACTGACAGGAATGAGAGAGAAACAACACATTGAACTGTGAGTACAAATAGAGAAACAACACACCGACCTGTGAGCACGGATCGAGAAACAACACCCTAAAGTGAGAGTACAGACAGAGAAACAACACACTGAACTGAGAGTAACGATCGAGAAACAATGCCCTGAGCTGTGAGTACAGATAGAGAAACAACACACTGACCTGTGAGGACAGACAGAGAAACAACACACTGAACTGAGAGTAACGATAGAGAAACAACGCACTGAACTGTGTGTACAGACAGAGAAACAACACACTGAACTGTGAGCAACGATAGAAAAACAACACACTGAACTGAGAGAACTGATAGAAAAACTACATGCTGAACTGTGAGTACAGATCAAGAAACACCTCACTGAATTGTGAGAACAGATAGAGAAACAATACACTGAACTGCAAGAACAGCTGGAGAAACAGCACATGAACTGAGGGTACAGATGGAGAAAGAAGATACTGAACTGACAGTAATGAGAGTGAAACAACACACTCAACAGTGAGAACAGCTATAGAAAAAACACAGAGAAATGAGAGTTCAGACAGTGAAACAACATTCTGAACTGCAAATATAGAGAGAGACAATATACTGAACTGGGAGCACAGGTAGAGGAACAACACAATGAGCTGTGAGCACAGATACAGAAACAACACAATGAACTGCGGGGAGAGATGGGCAAACAAAACACCGAATTGGGAGTACAGCGAGAGAAAGAACACACCAACCTGTGAGAACAGATACAGAAACAACACACTGAACTGGGAGTACAGATGCAGAAGCAACACACTGAACTTCGGTTCCCGATAGAGAAACAACATCTTGAACTGAGAGCACAGATAAAGAAACAACACACACAACTACGAATACAGATAGAGAAACAACACACAGAACTACGAGTACAGACACAGAAACAAAACACTGAACTGAGAGTATAGAGAGATAAAGAAAATACTGAACTTTGAGAACAGATACAGACAAAACACCATGAACTGCGAGTACATATAGAGAAACAACACACTGAACTGAGAGTACAGCTGGAGAAACAACACACTGAACTAAGAGTAACGTTCGAGAAACATCACTGAGCTGTGAGTACAGGTAGAGAAACAATACACTGAACTGTGAGGACAGACACAGAAACAGCATACTGAACTGAGAGTAACGATAGAGAAACAACGCACTGAACTGTGTGTACAAACAGAGAAACAACACACTGAACTGTGAGCAACGATACAACAACAACACACTGAACTGAGAGAACAGATAGAAAAACAACATGCTGAACTGTGAGTACACATCAAGAAACACCTCACTGAATGGTGAGAACAGATAGAGAAACAATACACTGAACTGCAAGAACAGCTGGAGAAACAGCACAATGAACTGAGAGTACAGATAGAGAAACAACACACTGAACTGACAGTAATGAGAGAGAAACAACACATTGAACTGTGAGTATGGATAGAGAAACAACACACTGAACTGAGAGTAACAAGAGAGAAACAATGCACTGAAATGAGAGTACAGATAGAAAACCAACACACGGAACTGTGAGTACAGACAGAGAAACAACACACTGAACTGAGAGTAACGATAGAGAAACAAAGCACTGAACTGTGAGTACAGATAGAGAAACAACACACTGAACTGAGAGAACTGATAGAAAAACAACATGCTGAACTGAGAGTACAAATCGAGAAACACCTCACTGAATTGTTAGAACAGATAGAGAAACAATACACTGAACTGCAAGTACAGCTGGAGAAACAGCACAATGAACTGAGAGTACAGATGGAGAAACAACGCACTGAACTGACAGTAATGAGAGAGAAACAACACACTCAACAGTGAGAACAGCTTCAGAAAAAACAGAGAAAGGAGAGTTCAGACAGTGAAACAACATTCTGAATTGCAAATATAGATAGACACAACACACTAAACTGGGAGCACAGGTAGAGGAACAACACAATGAGCTGTGAGCACAGATAAAGAAACAACACAATGAACTGCGAGTAGAGATGGACAAACAAAACATCGAATTGCGAGTACAGCTAGAGAAAGAACACACCAACCTGTGAGAACAGATACAGAAACAACACACTGAACTGGGAGTACAGATGCAGAAGCAACACATTGAACTTCGGTTACCGATAGAGAAACAATATCTTGAACTGAGAGCACAGATAGAGAAACAACACAATGAACTGCGAGTACAGACACAGAAACAACACACTGAACTGAGAGTAGAGAGAGATAAAGAAAATACTGAACTTTGAGAACAGATACAGACACAACACCATGAACTGCGAGGACAAATAGAGAAACAACACACTGAACTGAGAGAACAGATTCAGAAACAACACACTGAACTGAGAGTACAGATCACGAAAAACACACAGAACGTAATGTCCAGATAGAGAAAGAACAGATTGTACTGCAAGTACAGCTGGAAAAATAGCACACTGAACTGAGAGTACAGATAGAGAAACAACACACTGAACTGTGATTACAGATCGAGAAACAAAACCCTGAACCAAGAGTACTAATACAGAAATGACATATGGAACTGTGAGTACAGATCGTGAAACAACACACTCAACCGTGATTTCTGATCGAGAGATAACACACTGAACTGCGATTATAAATAGAGAAACAACATATTGAACTGTGAGCACAGACACAGAAACAAAACACTGAACTGCGGTTACTGATAGAGAAACAACATATTGAACTGAGCGTACAGATAGAGAAACAAAATAATGAACTTTGAGAACAGATCCAGACGCAACACCACAAACTGCGAGTAGAAATAGAGAAAAAACACACTGAACTGAAAGAACTGATAGAAAAACAACAGACTGAACTGAGAGTAAAGATCAAGAAACACCTTACTGAATTGTGGGAACAGATTGAGAAAGAACATACCCAACTGTGAGAACAGATACAGAAACAACACCCTGAACAGCGAGTACAGATAGAGACACAACACAGTGAACTGTGATTACAGATAGAGAAACAAAACACTGAACCTAGAGTACTGATACAGAAACAACACACTGAATTGTGAGTATAGATAGAGAAACAACACACTGAACTGTGATTACAGACACAGAAACAACACACTGAACTGAGAGTACAGATCGAGAAACACATCACTGAATTGTGAGAACAGATAGAGGAACAACACACTGTACTGCGAGTACAGATAGAGAAACAACACACTGAACTGTGAGTACAGACAGAGAAACAACACACTGAACTGAGAGTAACGATCGAGAAACAATGCCCTGAGCTGTGAGTACAGATAGAGAAACAACACACTGACCTGTGAGGACAGACAGAGAAACAACACACTGAACTGAGAGTAACGATAGAGAAACAACGCACTGAACTGTGTGTACAGACAGAGAAACAACACACTGAACTGTGAGCAACGATAGAAAAACAACACACTGAACTGAGAGAACTGATAGAAAAACTACATGCTGAACTGTGAGTACAGATCAAGAAACACCTCACTGAATTGTGAGAACAGATAGAGAAACAATACACTGAACTGCAAGAACAGCTGGAGAAACAGCACATGAACTGAGGGTACAGATGGAGAAAGAAGATACTGAACTGACAGTAATGAGAGTGAAACAACACACTCAACAGTGAGAACAGCTATAGAAAAAACACAGAGAAATGAGAGTTCAGACAGTGAAACAACATTCTGAACTGCAAATATAGAGAGAGACAATATACTGAACTGGGAGCACAGGTAGAGGAACAACACAATGAGCTGTGAGCACAGATACAGAAACAACACAATGAACTGCGGGGAGAGATGGGCAAACAAAACACCGAATTGGGAGTACAGCGAGAGAAAGAACACACCAACCTGTGAGAACAGATACAGAAACAACACACTGAACTGGGAGTACAGATGCAGAAGCAACACACTGAACTTCGGTTCCCGATAGAGAAACAACATCTTGAACTGAGAGCACAGATAAAGAAACAACACACACAACTACGAATACAGATAGAGAAACAACACACAGAACTACGAGTACAGACACAGAAACAAAACACTGAACTGAGAGTATAGAGAGATAAAGAAAATACTGAACTTTGAGAACAGATACAGACAAAACACCATGAACTGCGAGTACATATAGAGAAACAACACACTGAACTGAGAGTACAGCTGGAGAAACAACACACTGAACTAAGAGTAACGTTCGAGAAACATCACTGAGCTGTGAGTACAGGTAGAGAAACAATACACTGAACTGTGAGGACAGACACAGAAACAGCATACTGAACTGAGAGTAACGATAGAGAAACAACGCACTGAACTGTGTGTACAAACAGAGAAACAACACACTGAACTGTGAGCAACGATACAACAACAACACACTGAACTGAGAGAACAGATAGAAAAACAACATGCTGAACTGTGAGTACACATCAAGAAACACCTCACTGAATGGTGAGAACAGATAGAGAAACAATACACTGAACTGCAAGAACAGCTGGAGAAACAGCACAATGAACTGAGAGTACAGATAGAGAAACAACACACTGAACTGACAGTAATGAGAGAGAAACAACACATTGAACTGTGAGTATGGATAGAGAAACAACACACTGAACTGAGAGTAACAAGAGAGAAACAATGCACTGAAATGAGAGTACAGATAGAAAACCAACACACGGAACTGTGAGTACAGACAGAGAAACAACACACTGAACTGAGAGTAACGATAGAGAAACAAAGCACTGAACTGTGAGTACAGATAGAGAAACAACACACTGAACTGAGAGAACTGATAGAAAAACAACATGCTGAACTGAGAGTACAAATCGAGAAACACCTCACTGAATTGTTAGAACAGATAGAGAAACAATACACTGAACTGCAAGTACAGCTGGAGAAACAGCACAATGAACTGAGAGTACAGATGGAGAAACAACGCACTGAACTGACAGTAATGAGAGAGAAACAACACACTCAACAGTGAGAACAGCTTCAGAAAAAACAGAGAAAGGAGAGTTCAGACAGTGAAACAACATTCTGAATTGCAAATATAGATAGACACAACACACTAAACTGGGAGCACAGGTAGAGGAACAACACAATGAGCTGTGAGCACAGATAAAGAAACAACACAATGAACTGCGAGTAGAGATGGACAAACAAAACATCGAATTGCGAGTACAGCTAGAGAAAGAACACACCAACCTGTGAGAACAGATACAGAAACAACACACTGAACTGGGAGTACAGATGCAGAAGCAACACATTGAACTTCGGTTACCGATAGAGAAACAATATCTTGAACTGAGAGCACAGATAGAGAAACAACACAATGAACTGCGAGTACAGACACAGAAACAACACACTGAACTGAGAGTAGAGAGAGATAAAGAAAATACTGAACTTTGAGAACAGATACAGACACAACACCATGAACTGCGAGGACAAATAGAGAAACAACACACTGAACTGAGAGAACAGATTCAGAAACAACACACTGAACTGAGAGTACAGATCACGAAAAACACACAGAACGTAATGTCCAGATAGAGAAAGAACAGATTGTACTGCAAGTACAGCTGGAAAAATAGCACACTGAACTGAGAGTACAGATAGAGAAACAACACACTGAACTGTGATTACAGATCGAGAAACAAAACCCTGAACCAAGAGTACTAATACAGAAATGACATATGGAACTGTGAGTACAGATCGTGAAACAACACACTCAACCGTGATTTCTGATCGAGAGATAACACACTGAACTGCGATTATAAATAGAGAAACAACATATTGAACTGTGAGCACAGACACAGAAACAAAACACTGAACTGCGGTTACTGATAGAGAAACAACATATTGAACTGAGCGTACAGATAGAGAAACAAAATAATGAACTTTGAGAACAGATCCAGACGCAACACCACAAACTGCGAGTAGAAATAGAGAAAAAACACACTGAACTGAAAGAACTGATAGAAAAACAACAGACTGAACTGAGAGTAAAGATCAAGAAACACCTTACTGAATTGTGGGAACAGATTGAGAAAGAACATACCCAACTGTGAGAACAGATACAGAAACAACACCCTGAACAGCGAGTACAGATAGAGACACAACACAGTGAACTGTGATTACAGATAGAGAAACAAAACACTGAACCTAGAGTACTGATACAGAAACAACACACTGAATTGTGAGTATAGATAGAGAAACAACACACTGAACTGTGATTACAGACACAGAAACAACACACTGAACTGAGAGTACAGATCGAGAAACACATCACTGAATTGTGAGAACAGATAGAGGAACAACACACTGTACTGCGAGTACAGATAGAGAAACAACACACTGAACTGTGAGTACAGACAGAGAAACAACACACTGAACAGAGAGTAACGATCGAGAAACAATGCACTGAACTGTGAGTACAGATAGAGAAACAACACACTGAACTGTTAGTACAGACAGAGAAACAAAACACTGAACTGAGAGTAAGGATGGAGAAACAACGCACTGAACTGTGAGTACAGGCAGAGAAACAACACACTGAATTGCGAGTACAGATAGAGAACCAACACACTGAACTGAGAGTACAGACAGAGAAACAACACACTAAATTGCGAGTACAGATAGAGTAACAACACTCTGAACTGACAGGAATGAGAGAGAAACAACACATTGAACTGTGAGTACAGATAGAGAAACAACACACCGACCTGTGAGCACGGATCGAGAAACAACACCCTAAAGTGAGAGTACAGACAGAGAAACAACACACTGAACTGAGAGTAACGATCGAGAAACAATGCCCTGAGCTGTGAGTACAGATAGAGAAACAACACACTGACCTGTGAGGACAGACAGAGAAACAACACACTGAACTGAGAGTAACGATAGAGAAACAACGCACTGAACTGTGTGTACAGACAGAGAAACAACACACTGAACTGTGAGCAACGATAGAAAAACAACACACTGAACTGAGAGAACTGATAGAAAAACTACATGCTGAACTGTGAGTACAGATCAAGAAACACCTCACTGAATTGTGAGAACAGATAGAGAAACAATACACTGAACTGCAAGAACAGCTGGAGAAACAGCACATGAACTGAGGGTACAGATGGAGAAAGAAGATACTGAACTGACAGTAATGAGAGTGAAACAACACACTCAACAGTGAGAACAGCTATAGAAAAAACACAGAGAAATGAGAGTTCAGACAGTGAAACAACATTCTGAACTGCAAATATAGAGAGAGACAATATACTGAACTGGGAGCACAGGTAGAGGAACAACACAATGAGCTGTGAGCACAGATACAGAAACAACACAATGAACTGCGGGGAGAGATGGGCAAACAAAACACCGAATTGGGAGTACAGCGAGAGAAAGAACACACCAACCTGTGAGAACAGATACAGAAACAACACACTGAACTGGGAGTACAGATGCAGAAGCAACACACTGAACTTCGGTTCCCGATAGAGAAACAACATCTTGAACTGAGAGCACAGATAAAGAAACAACACACACAACTACGAATACAGATAGAGAAACAACACACAGAACTACGAGTACAGACACAGAAACAAAACACTGAACTGAGAGTATAGAGAGATAAAGAAAATACTGAACTTTGAGAACAGATACAGACAAAACACCATGAACTGCGAGTACATATAGAGAAACAACACACTGAACTGAGAGTACAGCTGGAGAAACAACACACTGAACTAAGAGTAACGTTCGAGAAACATCACTGAGCTGTGAGTACAGGTAGAGAAACAATACACTGAACTGTGAGGACAGACACAGAAACAGCATACTGAACTGAGAGTAACGATAGAGAAACAACGCACTGAACTGTGTGTACAAACAGAGAAACAACACACTGAACTGTGAGCAACGATACAACAACAACACACTGAACTGAGAGAACAGATAGAAAAACAACATGCTGAACTGTGAGTACACATCAAGAAACACCTCACTGAATGGTGAGAACAGATAGAGAAACAATACACTGAACTGCAAGAACAGCTGGAGAAACAGCACAATGAACTGAGAGTACAGATAGAGAAACAACACACTGAACTGACAGTAATGAGAGAGAAACAACACATTGAACTGTGAGTATGGATAGAGAAACAACACACTGAACTGAGAGTAACAAGAGAGAAACAATGCACTGAAATGAGAGTACAGATAGAAAACCAACACACGGAACTGTGAGTACAGACAGAGAAACAACACACTGAACTGAGAGTAACGATAGAGAAACAAAGCACTGAACTGTGAGTACAGATAGAGAAACAACACACTGAACTGAGAGAACTGATAGAAAAACAACATGCTGAACTGAGAGTACAAATCGAGAAACACCTCACTGAATTGTTAGAACAGATAGAGAAACAATACACTGAACTGCAAGTACAGCTGGAGAAACAGCACAATGAACTGAGAGTACAGATGGAGAAACAACGCACTGAACTGACAGTAATGAGAGAGAAACAACACACTCAACAGTGAGAACAGCTTCAGAAAAAACAGAGAAAGGAGAGTTCAGACAGTGAAACAACATTCTGAATTGCAAATATAGATAGACACAACACACTAAACTGGGAGCACAGGTAGAGGAACAACACAATGAGCTGTGAGCACAGATAAAGAAACAACACAATGAACTGCGAGTAGAGATGGACAAACAAAACATCGAATTGCGAGTACAGCTAGAGAAAGAACACACCAACCTGTGAGAACAGATACAGAAACAACACACTGAACTGGGAGTACAGATGCAGAAGCAACACATTGAACTTCGGTTACCGATAGAGAAACAATATCTTGAACTGAGAGCACAGATAGAGAAACAACACAATGAACTGCGAGTACAGACACAGAAACAACACACTGAACTGAGAGTAGAGAGAGATAAAGAAAATACTGAACTTTGAGAACAGATACAGACACAACACCATGAACTGCGAGGACAAATAGAGAAACAACACACTGAACTGAGAGAACAGATTCAGAAACAACACACTGAACTGAGAGTACAGATCACGAAAAACACACAGAACGTAATGTCCAGATAGAGAAAGAACAGATTGTACTGCAAGTACAGCTGGAAAAATAGCACACTGAACTGAGAGTACAGATAGAGAAACAACACACTGAACTGTGATTACAGATCGAGAAACAAAACCCTGAACCAAGAGTACTAATACAGAAATGACATATGGAACTGTGAGTACAGATCGTGAAACAACACACTCAACCGTGATTTCTGATCGAGAGATAACACACTGAACTGCGATTATAAATAGAGAAACAACATATTGAACTGTGAGCACAGACACAGAAACAAAACACTGAACTGCGGTTACTGATAGAGAAACAACATATTGAACTGAGCGTACAGATAGAGAAACAAAATAATGAACTTTGAGAACAGATCCAGACGCAACACCACAAACTGCGAGTAGAAATAGAGAAAAAACACACTGAACTGAAAGAACTGATAGAAAAACAACAGACTGAACTGAGAGTAAAGATCAAGAAACACCTTACTGAATTGTGGGAACAGATTGAGAAAGAACATACCCAACTGTGAGAACAGATACAGAAACAACACCCTGAACAGCGAGTACAGATAGAGACACAACACAGTGAACTGTGATTACAGATAGAGAAACAAAACACTGAACCTAGAGTACTGATACAGAAACAACACACTGAATTGTGAGTATAGATAGAGAAACAACACACTGAACTGTGATTACAGACACAGAAACAACACACTGAACTGAGAGTACAGATCGAGAAACACATCACTGAATTGTGAGAACAGATAGAGGAACAACACACTGTACTGCGAGTACAGATAGAGAAACAACACACTGAACTGTGAGTACAGACAGAGAAACAACACACTGAACAGAGAGTAACGATCGAGAAACAATGCACTGAACTGTGAGTACAGATAGAGAAACAACACACTGAACTGTTAGTACAGACAGAGAAACAAAACACTGAACTGAGAGTAAGGATGGAGAAACAACGCACTGAACTGTGAGTACAGGCAGAGAAACAACACACTGAATTGCGAGTACAGATAGAGAACCAACACACTGAACTGAGAGTACAGACAGAGAAACAACACACTAAATTGCGAGTACAGATAGAGTAACAACACTCTGAACTGACAGGAATGAGAGAGAAACAACACATTGAACTGTGAGTACAGATAGAGAAACAACACACCGACCTGTGAGCACGGATCGAGAAACAACACCCTAAAGTGAGAGTACAGACAGAGAAACAACACACTGAACTGAGAGTAACGATCGAGAAACAATGCCCTGAGCTGTGAGTACAGATAGAGAAACAACACACTGACCTGTGAGGACAGACAGAGAAACAACACACTGAACTGAGAGTAACGATAGAGAAACAACGCACTGAACTGTGTGTACAGACAGAGAAACAACACACTGAACTGTGAGCAACGATAGAAAAACAACACACTGAACTGAGAGAACTGATAGAAAAACTACATGCTGAACTGTGAGTACAGATCAAGAAACACCTCACTGAATTGTGAGAACAGATAGAGAAACAATACACTGAACTGCAAGAACAGCTGGAGAAACAGCACATGAACTGAGGGTACAGATGGAGAAAGAAGATACTGAACTGACAGTAATGAGAGTGAAACAACACACTCAACAGTGAGAACAGCTATAGAAAAAACACAGAGAAATGAGAGTTCAGACAGTGAAACAACATTCTGAACTGCAAATATAGAGAGAGACAATATACTGAACTGGGAGCACAGGTAGAGGAACAACACAATGAGCTGTGAGCACAGATACAGAAACAACACAATGAACTGCGGGGAGAGATGGGCAAACAAAACACCGAATTGGGAGTACAGCGAGAGAAAGAACACACCAACCTGTGAGAACAGATACAGAAACAACACACTGAACTGGGAGTACAGATGCAGAAGCAACACACTGAACTTCGGTTCCCGATAGAGAAACAACATCTTGAACTGAGAGCACAGATAAAGAAACAACACACACAACTACGAATACAGATAGAGAAACAACACACAGAACTACGAGTACAGACACAGAAACAAAACACTGAACTGAGAGTATAGAGAGATAAAGAAAATACTGAACTTTGAGAACAGATACAGACAAAACACCATGAACTGCGAGTACATATAGAGAAACAACACACTGAACTGAGAGTACAGCTGGAGAAACAACACACTGAACTAAGAGTAACGTTCGAGAAACATCACTGAGCTGTGAGTACAGGTAGAGAAACAATACACTGAACTGTGAGGACAGACACAGAAACAGCATACTGAACTGAGAGTAACGATAGAGAAACAACGCACTGAACTGTGTGTACAAACAGAGAAACAACACACTGAACTGTGAGCAACGATACAACAACAACACACTGAACTGAGAGAACAGATAGAAAAACAACATGCTGAACTGTGAGTACACATCAAGAAACACCTCACTGAATGGTGAGAACAGATAGAGAAACAATACACTGAACTGCAAGAACAGCTGGAGAAACAGCACAATGAACTGAGAGTACAGATAGAGAAACAACACACTGAACTGACAGTAATGAGAGAGAAACAACACATTGAACTGTGAGTATGGATAGAGAAACAACACACTGAACTGAGAGTAACAAGAGAGAAACAATGCACTGAAATGAGAGTACAGATAGAAAACCAACACACGGAACTGTGAGTACAGACAGAGAAACAACACACTGAACTGAGAGTAACGATAGAGAAACAAAGCACTGAACTGTGAGTACAGATAGAGAAACAACACACTGAACTGAGAGAACTGATAGAAAAACAACATGCTGAACTGAGAGTACAAATCGAGAAACACCTCACTGAATTGTTAGAACAGATAGAGAAACAATACACTGAACTGCAAGTACAGCTGGAGAAACAGCACAATGAACTGAGAGTACAGATGGAGAAACAACGCACTGAACTGACAGTAATGAGAGAGAAACAACACACTCAACAGTGAGAACAGCTTCAGAAAAAACAGAGAAAGGAGAGTTCAGACAGTGAAACAACATTCTGAATTGCAAATATAGATAGACACAACACACTAAACTGGGAGCACAGGTAGAGGAACAACACAATGAGCTGTGAGCACAGATAAAGAAACAACACAATGAACTGCGAGTAGAGATGGACAAACAAAACATCGAATTGCGAGTACAGCTAGAGAAAGAACACACCAACCTGTGAGAACAGATACAGAAACAACACACTGAACTGGGAGTACAGATGCAGAAGCAACACATTGAACTTCGGTTACCGATAGAGAAACAATATCTTGAACTGAGAGCACAGATAGAGAAACAACACAATGAACTGCGAGTACAGACACAGAAACAACACACTGAACTGAGAGTAGAGAGAGATAAAGAAAATACTGAACTTTGAGAACAGATACAGACACAACACCATGAACTGCGAGGACAAATAGAGAAACAACACACTGAACTGAGAGAACAGATTCAGAAACAACACACTGAACTGAGAGTACAGATCACGAAAAACACACAGAACGTAATGTCCAGATAGAGAAAGAACAGATTGTACTGCAAGTACAGCTGGAAAAATAGCACACTGAACTGAGAGTACAGATAGAGAAACAACACACTGAACTGTGATTACAGATCGAGAAACAAAACCCTGAACCAAGAGTACTAATACAGAAATGACATATGGAACTGTGAGTACAGATCGTGAAACAACACACTCAACCGTGATTTCTGATCGAGAGATAACACACTGAACTGCGATTATAAATAGAGAAACAACATATTGAACTGTGAGCACAGACACAGAAACAAAACACTGAACTGCGGTTACTGATAGAGAAACAACATATTGAACTGAGCGTACAGATAGAGAAACAAAATAATGAACTTTGAGAACAGATCCAGACGCAACACCACAAACTGCGAGTAGAAATAGAGAAAAAACACACTGAACTGAAAGAACTGATAGAAAAACAACAGACTGAACTGAGAGTAAAGATCAAGAAACACCTTACTGAATTGTGGGAACAGATTGAGAAAGAACATACCCAACTGTGAGAACAGATACAGAAACAACACCCTGAACAGCGAGTACAGATAGAGACACAACACAGTGAACTGTGATTACAGATAGAGAAACAAAACACTGAACCTAGAGTACTGATACAGAAACAACACACTGAATTGTGAGTATAGATAGAGAAACAACACACTGAACTGTGATTACAGACACAGAAACAACACACTGAACTGAGAGTACAGATCGAGAAACACATCACTGAATTGTGAGAACAGATAGAGGAACAACACACTGTACTGCGAGTACAGATAGAGAAACAACACACTGAACTGTGAGTACAGACAGAGAAACAACACACTGAACAGAGAGTAACGATCGAGAAACAATGCACTGAACTGTGAGTACAGATAGAGAAACAACACACTGAACTGTTAGTACAGACAGAGAAACAAAACACTGAACTGAGAGTAAGGATGGAGAAACAACGCACTGAACTGTGAGTACAGGCAGAGAAACAACACACTGAATTGCGAGTACAGATAGAGAACCAACACACTGAACTGAGAGTACAGACAGAGAAACAACACACTAAATTGCGAGTACAGATAGAGTAACAACACTCTGAACTGACAGGAATGAGAGAGAAACAACACATTGAACTGTGAGTACAGATAGAGAAACAACACACCGACCTGTGAGCACGGATCGAGAAACAACACCCTAAAGTGAGAGTACAGACAGAGAAACAACACACTGAACTGAGAGTAACGATCGAGAAACAATGCCCTGAGCTGTGAGTACAGATAGAGAAACAACACACTGACCTGTGAGGACAGACAGAGAAACAACACACTGAACTGAGAGTAACGATAGAGAAACAACGCACTGAACTGTGTGTACAGACAGAGAAACAACACACTGAACTGTGAGCAACGATAGAAAAACAACACACTGAACTGAGAGAACTGATAGAAAAACTACATGCTGAACTGTGAGTACAGATCAAGAAACACCTCACTGAATTGTGAGAACAGATAGAGAAACAATACACTGAACTGCAAGAACAGCTGGAGAAACAGCACATGAACTGAGGGTACAGATGGAGAAAGAAGATACTGAACTGACAGTAATGAGAGTGAAACAACACACTCAACAGTGAGAACAGCTATAGAAAAAACACAGAGAAATGAGAGTTCAGACAGTGAAACAACATTCTGAACTGCAAATATAGAGAGAGACAATATACTGAACTGGGAGCACAGGTAGAGGAACAACACAATGAGCTGTGAGCACAGATACAGAAACAACACAATGAACTGCGGGGAGAGATGGGCAAACAAAACACCGAATTGGGAGTACAGCGAGAGAAAGAACACACCAACCTGTGAGAACAGATACAGAAACAACACACTGAACTGGGAGTACAGATGCAGAAGCAACACACTGAACTTCGGTTCCCGATAGAGAAACAACATCTTGAACTGAGAGCACAGATAAAGAAACAACACACACAACTACGAATACAGATAGAGAAACAACACACAGAACTACGAGTACAGACACAGAAACAAAACACTGAACTGAGAGTATAGAGAGATAAAGAAAATACTGAACTTTGAGAACAGATACAGACAAAACATCATGAACTGCGAGTACATATAGAGAAACAACACACTGAACTGAGAGTACAGCTGGAGAAACAACACACTGAACTAAGAGTAACGTTCGAGAAACATCACTGAGCTGTGAGTACAGGTAGAGAAACAATACACTGAACTGTGAGGACAGACACAGAAACAGCATACTGAACTGAGAGTAACGATAGAGAAACAACGCACTGAACTGTGTGTACAAACAGAGAAACAACACACTGAACTGTGAGCAACGATACAACAACAACACACTGAACTGAGAGAACAGATAGAAAAACAACATGCTGAACTGTGAGTACACATCAAGAAACACCTCACTGAATGGTGAGAACAGATAGAGAAACAATACACTGAACTGCAAGAACAGCTGGAGAAACAGCACAATGAACTGAGAGTACAGATAGAGAAACAACACACTGAACTGACAGTAATGAGAGAGAAACAACACATTGAACTGTGAGTATGGATAGAGAAACAACACACTGAACTGAGAGTAACAAGAGAGAAACAATGCACTGAAATGAGAGTACAGATAGAAAACCAACACACGGAACTGTGAGTACAGACAGAGAAACAACACACTGAACTGAGAGTAACGATAGAGAAACAAAGCACTGAACTGTGAGTACAGATAGAGAAACAACACACTGAACTGAGAGAACTGATAGAAAAACAACATGCTGAACTGAGAGTACAAATCGAGAAACACCTCACTGAATTGTTAGAACAGATAGAGAAACAATACACTGAACTGCAAGTACAGCTGGAGAAACAGCACAATGAACTGAGAGTACAGATGGAGAAACAACGCACTGAACTGACAGTAATGAGAGAGAAACAACACACTCAACAGTGAGAACAGCTTCAGAAAAAACAGAGAAAGGAGAGTTCAGACAGTGAAACAACATTCTGAACTGCAAATATAGATAGAGACAACATACTGAACTGGGAGCACAGGTAGAGGAACAACACAATGAGCTGTGAGCACAGATAGAGAAACAACACAGTGAACTGAGAGTAGAGATGGACAAACAAAACACCGAACTGCGAGTACAGCTACAGAAATAACACATCAACCTGTGAGAACAGATACAGAAACAGCACACTGAACTGGGAGTACAGATGCAGAAGCAACACACTGAACTGTGGTTACCGACAGAGAAAGAACATATTGAACTGAGAGCACAGATAAAGAAACAACACACAGAACTACGAATACAGATAGAGAAACAACACACAGAACTGCGAGTACAGACACAGAAACAACACACTGAACTGAGAGTACAGAGAGATAAACAAAATACTGAACTTTGAGAACAGATACAGACACAACACCATGAACTGCGCAGACAAATAGAGAAACAACACGCTGAACTGATATTACGGATAGAGAAACAAAACACTGAACCTAGAGTACTGATACAGAAACGACAAACTGAACTGCGAGAAGAGATAGAGAAACAACACACTGAACTGTGAGTACAGACACAGAAACAACACACTGAACTGAGAGTACAGATCAAGAAACACCTCACTGAATTGTGAAAACAGATAGAGAAATAATACACCGAACTGCAAGAACAGCAGGAGAAACAGCACAATGAACTGAGAGTACAGATGGAGAAACAACATACTGAACTGACAATATTGAGAGAGAAACAACACACTCAACAGTAAGAACAGCGACAGAAAAAACACAGAGAAATGAGAGTTCAGACAGTGAAACAACATTCTGAACTGCAAATATAGATAGAGACAATATACTGAACTGGGAGCACAGGTCGAGGAACAACACAATGAGCTGTGAGCACAAATAGAGAAACAACACAGTGAACTGCGAGTAGAGATAGACAAACAAAACTCCGAACTGCGAGTACAGCTAGAGAAAGAACACACCAACCTGTGAGAACAGACACAGAAACAACACACTGAACTGAGAGTAGAGAGAGATAAAGAAAATCCTGAACTTTGAGAACACATACAGACACAACACCATGAACTGCGAGTACAAATTGAGAAAAAACACACCGAACTGAGAGAACAGATTCAGAAACAACACACTGAACTGAGAGTACAGATCACGAAAAACACACAGAACGTAGTGTACAGTTAGAGAAAGAACAGATTGTACTGCAAGTACAGCTGGAAAAATAGCACACTGAACTGAGAGTACAGATAGAGAAACAAAACCCTGAACCAAGAGTTCTAATAGAGAAATGACATACTGAACTGTGAGTACAGATAGAGAAACAACACACTGAACTGCGATTTCTGATCGAGAAACAACACACTGAACTGTGATTATCAGTAGAGAAACACCAGATTGAACTGTGAGCACAGATATAGAAACAAAACACTGAACTGTGGTTACTGATAGAGAAACAACATATTGAACTGAGAGTACAGACAGAGAAACAAATTACTGATCTTTGAGAACAGATACAGACGCAACACCACAAACTGCAAGTAGAAATAGAGAAACAACACACTGAACTGCGAGTACAGATAGAGAAACAACACACTGAACTGACAGTGATGAGAGAGAAACAACACATTGAACTGTGAGTACAGATAGAGAAACAACACACTGAACTGAGGGTACAGGTAGAGAAACAACACACTTAACTGGGAGAACAGACAGCAAAACAACACATTGAACTGAGAACAGTTGGAGAAACAACACACTGAACTGACAGTAATGAGGGAGAAATAATACATTGAACGGTGAGTACGGATAGAGAAACAACACACTGAACTGCGAGTACAGATAGAGAAACAACACACTGAACTGTGATTACAGATAGAGAAACAAAACATTGAACTGAGAGTACAGCTCGAGAAAGAACACACCAACCTGTGAGAACAGATACAGAAACAACACTGAACTGCGAGTACAGACACAGAAACAACACACTGAACTGAGAGTACAGATAGAGAAACAACACACTGAACTGAGAGTACAGATAGAGAAACAACACACTGAATTGTGATTACAGATAGAGAAACAAAACATTGAACTGAGAGTAAGTACAGAGAAACAATACACTGAACTGGGAGTACAGATGCAGAAGCAACACACTGAACTGTGATTACGGATAGAGAAACAACACACTGAACTGTCATTACAGATTAAGAAACAAAACACTGAACCTAGAGTACTGATACAGAAACAACACACTGAATTGCGAGTATAGATAGAGAAACAACACACTGAACTGTGAGTACAGACACAGTTGATGCTGAAGCAAAACACTGAACTGAGTAAACAGATAGACTGAGAGATCTGATAGAAAAACAACACACTGAATTGAGATTACAGATCGAGAAACACCTCACTGAATTGTGAGGATAGAGAAGCAACACACTGAACTGTGAGTAGAGATAGACAAACAAAACACCGAACTGCGAGTACAGCTAGAGAAAGAACACACCCAACTGTGAGAACAGATACAGGAACAACAGACTGAACTGTGATTACGGATAGAGAAACAACACACTGAACTGTGATTACAGATCACGAAAAACACACAGAACGTAATGTCCAGATAGAGAAAGAACAGATTGTACTGCAAGTACAGCTGGAAAAATAGCACACTGAACTGAGAGTACAGATAGAGAAACAACACACTGAACTGTGATTACAGATAGAGAAACAAAACATTGAACTGTGAGTACAGCTCGAGAAAGAACACACCAACCTGTGAGAACAGATACAGAAACAACACTGAACTGCGAGTACAGACAGAGAAACAACACACTGAACTGAGATTACAGACTGAGAAACAACACACTTAATTGCGAGTACAGATAGAGAAACAACAAACTGAACTGACAGTAATGAGAGAGAACTAACACATTGAACTGTGAGTACAGATAGAGAAACAACACACTGAACTGTGATTACAGATAGAGAAACACAACATTGAATTGAGAGTACTGCTCGAGAAAGAAAACACCAACCTGTGTGAACAGATACAGAAACAACACACTGAACTGCGAATACAGACACAGAAACAACACACTAAACTGAGAGTACAGATAGGGAAACAACACACTGAACTGAGAGTACAGATAGAGAAACAACGCACTGAATTGTGTTAACAGATAGAGAAACAAAACATTGAACTGTGAGTAAGGACAGAGAAACAACACACTGAACTGGGAGTACAGATGCTGAAGCAAAACACTGAACTGACGAAACAGATAGACTGAGAGATCTGATAGAAATACAACACACTGAATTGAGATTACAGATCGAGAAACACCTCACTGAATTGTGAGGATAGAGAAACAACACACTGAACTGTGAGTAGAGATAGACAAACAAAACACCGAACTGCGAGTACAGCTAGAGAAAGAACACACCCAACTGTGAGAACAGATACAGAAACAACAGACTGAACTGGGAGTACAGATGCAGAAGCAACACACTGAATGTGATTACGCATAGAGAAACAACACACTGAACTGTGATTACAGATTGAGAAAAAAAACACTGAACTTAGAGTAATGATACTGAAACAACACACTGAATTGCGAGTATAGATAGAGAAACAACACACTGAACTGTGAGTACAGACACAGAAACAACACACTGAACTGAGAGTAAAGATCGAGAAACACCTCACTGAATTGCAAACACAGGTAGAGAAAAAAAACACGTTACTGCGAGTACAGATAGAGAAACAACACACTGAACTGAGAGTACAGGTAGGGAAACAACACACTGAACTGAGAGTACAGATAGAGAAACAACGCACTGAATTGTGTTAACAGATAGAGATACAAAACATTGAACTGTGAGTAAGGACAGAGAAACAACACACTGAACTGGGAGTACAGATGCTGAAGCAAAACACTGAACTGACGAAACAGATAGACTGAGAGATCTGATAGAAATACAACACACTGAATTGAGATTACAGATCGAGAAACACCTCACTGAATTGTGAGGATAGAGAAACAACACACTGAACTGTGATTACAGATTGAGAAAAAAAACACTGAACCTAGAGTAATGATACTGAAACAACACACTGAATTGCGAGTACAGATAGAGAAACAACACACTGAACTGTGAGTACAGACACAGAAACAACACACTGAACTGAGAGTACAGATCGAGAAACACCTCACTGAATTGCAAACACAGACAGAGAAACAACACACTGTACTGCGTGTACAGCTAGAGAAAGAACACACCCAACTGTGAGAACAGATACAGAAACAATACACTGAACTGGGAGTACAGATGCAGAAGCAACACACTGAACTGCGATTACGGATAGAGAAACAACACACTGAACTGTGATTACAGATTGAGAAACAAAACACTGAACCTAGAGTCCTGATACAGAAACAACACACTGAATTGAGAGTATAGATAGAGAAACAACACACTGAACTGTGAATACAGACACAGAAACAACACACTGAACTGAGAGTACAGACAGAGAAACAACACACTGAACTGAGAGTAACGATCATGAAACAATGCACTGATCTGTGAGTACAGATAGAGAAACAACACACTGAACTGCGAGTACAGACTGAGAAATGATACACTGAACTGTGAGTACAGACAGAGAAACAACACACTGAACTGAGAGTAACGATCATGAAACAATGCACTGAACTGCGAGTACAGATAGAGTAACAACACACTGAACTGCGAGTACAGCTAGAGAAAGAACACACCCAACTGTGAGAAGAGATACAGAAACAACAGACTGAACTGGGAGTACAGATGCAGAAGCAACACACTGAACTGTGATTACGGATAGAGAAACAACACACTGAACTGTGATTACAGATTGAGAAACACCTCACTGAATTGTAAACACCGATAGAGAAACAAAACTCTATATTGCGAGTACAGATAGAGAAACAACACACTGAACTGCGAGTACAGATAGAGAAACAACACACTGAACTGTGATTACAGATAGAGAAACAAAACATTGAACTGTGAGTACAGCTCGAGAAAGAACACACCAACCTGTGAGAACAGATACAGAAACAACACTGAACTGCGAGTACAGACAGAGAAACAACACACTGAACTGAGATTACAGACAGAGAAACAACACACTAAATTGCGAGTACAGATAGAGGAACAACAAACTGAACTGACAGTAATGAGAGAGAACTAACACATTGAACTGTGAGTACAGATAGACAAACAACACACTGAACTGTGATTACAGATAGAGAAACACAACATTGAATTGAGAGTACGGCTCGAGAAAGAAAACACCAACCTTTGTGAACAGATACAGAAACAAAACACTGAACGGCGAATACAGACACAGAAACAACACACTGAACTGAGAGTACAGATTGGGAAACAACACACTGAACTGAGAGTACAGATAGAGAAACAACACACTGAATTGTGATTACAGATAGCGAAACTAAACATTGAACTGAGAGTAAGTACAGAGAAACAACACACTGAACTGGGAGTACAGATGCTGAAGCAAAACACTGAACTGAGTAAACAGATAGACTGAGAGATCTGATAGAAATACAACACACTGAATTGAGATTACAGATCGAGAAACACCAACGATGTGCAGGTCAGGTGAATTGGCCATGGTAAATTGCCCATAGTGTTAGGAAGGGGTAAATGTAGGGGTATGGGTGGGTAGCGCTTCGGCAGGGCGGTGTGGACTGGTTGGGCCGAAGGGCCTGTTTCCACACTTTATGTAATCTAATCTAATCTAATCTAACCTCACTGAATTGTGAGGATACAGAAACAACACACTGAACTGTGAGGAGAGATAGATAAACAAAACACCGAACTGCGAGTACAGCTAGAGAAAGAACACACCCAACTGTGAGAACAGATACAGGAACAACAGACTGACCTGGGAGTACAGATGCAGAAGCAACACACTGAACTGTGATTACGGATAGAGAAACAACACACTGAACTGTGATTACAGATAGAGAAACAAAACACTGAACCTAGAGTACTGATACAGAAATGAAACACACTGATTTACGAGTATAGATAGAGAAACAACACACTGAACTGTGATTACAGATTGAGAAACAAAACACTGAACCTAGAGTCCTGATACAGAAACAACACACTGAATTGAGAGTATAGATAGAGAAACAACACACTGAACTGTGAGTACAGACACAGAAACAACACACTGAACTGAGAGTACAGACAGAGAAACAACACATTGAACTGAGAGTAACGATCAAGAAACAATGCACTGAACTGTGAGTACAGATAGAGAAACAACACACTGAACTGCGAGTACAGACTGAGAAACAACACACTGAACTGTGTGTACAGACAGAGAAACAACACACTGAACTGAGAGTACAGACAGAGAAAGAACACACTGAATTGCGAGTACAGATAGAGAAACAACAAACTGAACTGACAGTAATGAGAGAGAACTAACACATTGAACTGTGAGTACAGATAGAGAAACAACACACTGAACTGTGATTACAGATAGAGAAACACAACATTGAATTGAGAGTACAGCTCGAGAAAGACAACACCAACCTGTGTGAACAGATACAGAAACAACACACTGAACGGCGAATACAGACACAGAAACAACACACTGAACTGAGAGTACAGAAAGGGAAACAACACACTGAACTGAGAGTACAGATAGAGAAACAACACACTGAATTGTGATTACAGATAGCGAAACTAAACATTGAACTGAGAGTAAGTACAGAGAAACAACACACTGAACTGGGAGTACAGATGCTGAAGCAAAACACTGAACTGAGTAAACAGATAGACTGAGAGATCTGATAGAAAAACAACACACTGAATTGAGATTACAGATCGAGAAACACCTCACTGAATTGTGAGGATAGAGAAACAACACACTGAACTGTGAGTAGAGAAAGACAAACAAAACACCGAACTGCGAGTACAGCTAGAGAAAGAACACACCCAACTGTGAGAAGAGATACAGGAACAACAGACTGAACTGGGAGTACAGATGCAGAAGCAACACACTGAACTGTGATTACGGATAAGAAACAACACACTGAACTGTGATTACAATTAGAGAAACAAAACACTGAACCTAGAGTACTGATACAGAAACAACACACTGAATTGCAAGTATAGATAGAGAAACAACACACTGAACTGTGAGTACAGACACAGAAACAACACACTGAACTGAGAGTACAGATCGAGAAACACCTCACTGAATTGCAAACCCAGGTAGAGAAACAAAACACTGTACTGCGAGTACAGATAGAGAAACAACACACTGAACTGCGAGTACAGACACAGAAACAACACACAGAACTGAGAGTAACGATCATGAAACAATGCACTGAACTGTGAGTACAGATAGAGAAACAACACACTGAACTGCGAGTACAGACTGAGAAATAACACACTGAACTGTGAGGACAGATAGAGAAACAACACACTGAACTGTGAGTAGAGATAGACAAACAAAACACCGAACTGCGAGTACAGCTAGAGAAAGAACACACCCAACTGTGAGAACAGATACAGGAACAACAGACTGAACTGGGAGTACAGATGCAGAAGCAACACACTGAACTGTGATAACGGATAGAGAAACAACACACTGAACTGTGATTACAATTAGAGAAACAAAACACTGAACCTAGAGTACTGATACAGAAACAACACACTGAATTGCGAGTATAGATAGAGAAACAACACACTGAACTGTGAGTACAGATCGAGAAACACCTCACTGAATTGCAAACACAGGTAGAGAAACAAAACACTGTACTGCGAGTACAGGTCGAGAAACAACACACTGAACTGCGAATACAGACACAGAAACAACACACTGAACTGAGAGTAACGATCATGAAACAATGCACTGAACTGTGAGTACAGATAGAGAAACAACACACTGAACTGCGAGTACAGACTGAGAAATAACACACTGAACTGTGAGTACAGACAGAGAAACAACACACTGAACTGAGAGTAACGATCATGAAACAATGTACTGAACTGTGAGTACAGCTAGAGAAAGAACACACCCAACTGTGAGAACAGATACAGAAACAACAGACTGAACTGGGAGTACAGATGCAGAAGCAACACACTGAACTGTGATTACAGATTGAGAAACAAAACACTGAACCTAGAGTACTGATACACAAACAACACACTGAATTGCGAGTATAGATACAGAAACAACACACTGAACTGTGAGTACAGACACAGAAACAAGACACTGAACTGAGAGTGCAGACAGAGAAACAACACACTGAATTGCAAACACACGTAGAGAAACAAAACACTGTACTGCGAGTACAGATAGAGAAACAACACACTGAACTGTGAGTAGAGGTAGACAAACAAAACACCGAAATGCGAGTACAGCTAGAGAAAGAACACACCCAACTGTGAGAACAGATAAAGGAACAACAGACTGAACTGGGAGCACTGACGCAGAAGCAACACACTGAACTGTGGTTACAGATAGAGAAACAAAACACTGAACCTAGAGTACTGATACAGAAAGGAAATGCACTGATTTACGAGTATAGATAGAGAAACAACACACTGAACTGTGATTACAGATTGAGAAACAAAACACTGAACCTAGACTCCGGATACAGAAACAACACACTGAATTGAGAGTATAGATAGAGAAACAACACACTGAACTGTGAGTACAGACACAGAAACAACACACTGAACTGAGAGTACAGACAGAGAAACAACACATTGAACTGAGAGTAACGATCAAGAAACAATGCACTGAACTGTGAGTACAGATAGAGAAACAACACACTGAACTGCGAGTACAGACTGAGAAACAACACACTGAACTGTGTTTACAGACAGAGAAACAACACACTGAACTGAGAGTGCAGACAGAGAAACAACACACTGAATTGCGAGTACAGATAGAGAAACAACAAACTGAACTGACAGTAATGAGAGAGAACTAACACATTGAACTGTGAGTACAGATAGAGAAACAACACACTGAACTTTGATTACAGATAGAGAAACACAACATTGAATTGAGAGTACAGCTCGAGAAAGACAACACCAACCTGTGTGAACAGATACAGAAACAACACACTGAACTGCGAGTACAGACACAGAAACAACACACTGAACTGAGAGTACAGATAGAGAAACAACACACTGAATTGTGTTAACAGATAGAGAAACAAAACATTGGACTGTGAGTAAGTACAGAGAAACAACACACTGAACTGGGAGTACAGATGCTGAAGCAAAACACTGAACTGAGTAAACAGATAGACTGAGAGATCTGATAGAAAAACAACACACTGAATTGAGCTTACAGATCGAGAAACACCTCACTGAATTGTGAGGATACAGAAACAACACACTGAACTGTGAGTAGAGATAGACAAACAAAACACCGAACTGCGAGTACAGCTAGAGAAAGAACACACCCAACTGTGAGAACAGATACAGGAACAACACACTGAACTGGGAGTACAAATGCAGAAGCAACACACTGAACTGGGATTGCGGATAGAGAAACAACACACTGAACTGTGATTACAGATTGAGAAACAAAACACTGAACCTAGAGTACTGATACAGAAACAACACACTGAATTGCGAGTATAGATAGAGAAACAACACACTGAACTGTGAGTACAGACACAGAAACAACACAATGAACTGAGAGTACAGATCGAGAAACACCTCACTGAATTGCAAACACAGACAGAGAAACAACACACTGTACTGCGTGTACAGCTAGAGAAAGAACACACCCAACTGTGAGAACAGATACAGAAACAATACACTGAACTGGGAGTGCAGATGAAGAAGCAACACACTGAACTGCGATTACGGATAGTGAAACAACACACTAAACTGTGATTACAGATTGAGAAACAAAACACTGAACCTAGAGTCCTGATACAGAAACAACACACTGAATTGAGAGTATAGATAGAGAAACAACACACTGAACTGTGAATACAGACACAGAAACAACACACTGAACTGAGAGTACAGACAGGGAAACAACACACTGAACTGAGAGTAACGATCATGAAACAATGCACTGATCTGTGAGTACAGATAGAGAAACAACACACTGAACTGCGAGTACAGACTGAGAAATAATACACTGAACTGTGTGTACAGACAGAGAAACAACACACTGAACTGAGAGTAACGATCATGAAACAATGCACTGAACTGCGAGTACAGATAGAGAAACAACACACTGAACTGCGAGTACAGCTAGAGAAAGAACACACCCAACTGTGAGAACAGATACAGAAACAACAGACTGAACTGGGAGTACAGATGCAGAAGCAACACACTGAACAGTGATTACAGATAGAGAAACAACACACTGAACTGTGATTACAGATTGAGAAACACCTCACTGAATTGTAAACACCGATAGAGAAACAAAACTCTATATTGCGAGTACAGATAGAGAAACAACACACTGAACTGCGAGTACAGAGAGAGAAACAACACACTGAACTGTGATTACAGATAGAGAAACAAAACATTGAACTGTGAGTACAGCTCGAGAAAGAACACACCAACCTGTGAGAACAGATACAGAAACAACACTGAACTGCGAGTACAGACACAGAAACAACACACTGAACTGAGAGTACAGATAGAGAAACAACACACTGAACTGAGAGTACAGATAGAGAAACAACACACTGAATTGTGATTACAGATAGAGAAACAAAACATTGAACTGAGAGTAAGTACAGAGAAACAACACACTGAACTGGTAGTACAGATGCTGAAGCAAAACACTGAACTGAGTAAACAGATAGACTGAGAGATCTGATAGAAAAACAAGACACTGAATTGAGATTACAGATCGAGAAACACCTCACTGAATTGTGAGGATATAGAAAAAACACACTGAACTGTGAGTAGAGGTAGACAAACAAAGCACCGAACTGCGAGTACAGCTAGAGAAAGAACACACCCAACTGTGAGAACAGATACAGGAACAACAGACTGAACTGGGAGTACAGATGCAGAAGCAACACACTGAACTGTGATTAAGGATAGAGAAACATTCACACTGAACTGTGATTACAGATACAGAAGCAAAACACTGAACCTAGAGTACTGATACAGAAACGAAACACACTGATTTACGAGTATAGTTAGAGAAACAACACACTGAACTGTGATTACAGATTGAGAAACAAAACACTGAACCTAGAGTCCTAATACAGAAACAACACACTGAATTGAGAGTATAGATAGAGAAACAACACACTGAACTGTGAGTACAGACACAGAAACAACATACTGAATTGAGAGTACAGACAGAGAAACAACACATTGGACTGAGAGTAACGATCAAGAAACAATGCACTGAACTGTGAGTACAGATAGAGAAACAACACACTGAACTGCGAGTACAGAT
This sequence comes from Chiloscyllium punctatum, assembly GCF_047496795.1. Taxonomy (NCBI): domain Eukaryota; kingdom Metazoa; phylum Chordata; class Chondrichthyes; order Orectolobiformes; family Hemiscylliidae; genus Chiloscyllium; species Chiloscyllium punctatum. The sequence goes on from NC_092745.1 coordinate 30,644,013, forward strand.
TGAGAAACAACACACTGAACTGTGTGTACAGACAGAGAAACAACAAACTGAACTGAGAGTACAGACAGAGAAACAACACACTGAATTGCGAGTACAGATAGAGAAACAACACACTGAACTTTGATTGCAGATAGAGAAACAAAACATTGAATTGAGAGTACAGCTCGAGAAAGACAACACCAACCTGTGTGAACAGATACAGAAACAACACACTGAACTGAGAGTACAGATAGAGAAACAACACACTGAATTGTGTTAACAGATAGAGAAACAAAACATTGAACTGTGAGTAAGTACAGAGAAACAACACACTGAACTGGGAGTACAGATGCTGAAGCAAAACACTGAACTGAGTAAACAGATAGACTGAGAGATCTGATAGAAAAACAACACACTGAATTGAGATTACAGATCGAGAAACACCTCACTGAATTGTGAGGATAGAGAAACAACACACTGAACTGTGAGTAGAGATAGACAAACAAAACACCGAACTGCGAGTACAGCTAGAGAAAGAACACACCCAACTGTGAGAACAGATACAGGAACAACAGACTGAACTGGGAGTACAGATGCAGAAGCAACACACTGAACTGTGATTGCGGATAGAGAAACAACACACTGAACTGTGATTACAGATAGAGAAAAAAAACACTGAACCTAGAGTACTGATACAGAAACAACACACTGAATTGCGAGTATAGATAGAGAAACAACACACTGAACTGTGAGTACAGACACAGAAACAACACACTGAACTGAGAGTACAGATCGAGAAACACCTCACTGAATTGCAAACACAGGTAGAGAAACAAAACACTGTACTGCGAGTACAGACAGAGAAACAACATTCTAAACTGCCAGTACAGCTAGAGAAAGAACACACCCAACTGTGAGAACAGATACAGCAACAACAGACTGAACTGGGAGTACAGATGCAGAAGCAACACACTGAATGTGATTACGCATAGAGAAACAACACACTGAACTGTGATTACAGATTGAGAAACAATACACTGAACCTAGAGTACTGATACAGAAACAACACACTGAATTGCGAGTATAGATAGAGAAACAACACACTGAACTGTGAGTACAGACACAGAAACAACACACTGAATTGCAAACACAGACAGAGAAATAACACACTGTACTGCGTGTACAGCTAGAGAAAGAACACACCCAACTGTGAGAACAGATACAAAAACAATACACTGAACTGGGAGTACAGATGCAGAAGCAACACACTGAACTGCGATTACGGATAGAGAAACAACACACTGAACTGTGATTACAGATTGAGAAACAAAACACTGAACCTAGAGTCCTGATACAGAAACAACACACTGAATTGAGAGTATAGATAGAGAAACAACACACTGAACTGTGAATACAGACACAGAAACAACACACTGAACTGAGAGTACAGACAGAAAAACAACACACTGAACTGAGAGTAACGATCATGAAACAATGCACTGATCTGTGAGTACAGATAGAGAAACAACACACTGAACTGCGAGTACAGACTGAGAAATAATACACTGAACTGTGAGTACAGACAGAGAAACAACACACTGAACTGAGAGTAACGATCATGAAACAATGCACTGAACTGAGAGTACAGATAGAGAAACAACACACTGAACTGCGAGTACAGCTAGAGAAAGAACACACCCAACTGTGAGAAGAGATACAGAAACAACAGACTGAACTGGGAGTACAGATGCAGAAGCAACACACTGAACTGTGATTACGTATAGAGAAACAACACACTGAACTGTGATTACAGATTGAGAAACACCTCACTGAATTGTAAACACCGATAGAGAAACAAAACTCTATATTGCGAGTACAGATAGAGAAACAACACACTGAACTGCGAGTACAGATAGAGAAACAACACACTGAACTGTGATTACAGATAGAGAAACAAAACATTGCACTGTGAGTACAGCTCGAGAAAGAACACACCAACCTGTGAGAACAGATACAGAAACAACACTGAACTGCGAGTACAGACACAGAAACAACACACTGAACTGAGAGTACAGATAGAGAAACAACACACTGAACTGAGAGTACAGATAGAGAAACAACACACTGAATTGTGATTACAGATAGAGAAACAAAACATTGAAGTGAGAGTAAGTACAGAGAAACAACACACTGAACTGGGAGTACAGATGCTGAAGCAAAACACTGAACTGAGTAAACAGATAGACTGAGAGATCTGATAGAAAAACAACACACTGAATTGAGATGACAGATCGAGAAACACCTCACTGAATTGTGAGGAGAGAGAAACAACACACTGAACTGTGAGTAGAGATAGACAAACAAAACACCGAACTGCGAGTACAACTAGAGAAAGAACACACCCAACTGTGAGAAGAGATACAGAAACAACACACTGAACTGGGAGTACAGATGCAGAAGCAACACACTGAACTATGATTACGGATAGAGAAACAACACACTGAACTGTCATTACAGATTAAGAAACAAAACACTGAAACTAGAGTACTGATACAGAAACAACACACTGAATTGCGAGTATAGATAGAGAAACAACACACTGAACTGTGAGTACAGACACATTTGATGCTGAAGCAAAACACTGAACTGAGTAAACAGATAGACTGAGAGATCTGATAGAAAATCAACACACTGAATTGAGATTACAGATCGAGAAACACCTCACTGAATTGTGAGGATAGAGAAACAACACACTGAACTGTGAGTAGAGATAGACAAACAAAACACCGAACTGCGAGTACAGCTAGAGAAAGAACACACCCAACTGTGAGAACAGATACAGGAACAACAGACTGAACTGGGAGTACAGATGCAGAAGCAACACACTGAACTGTGATTAAGGATAGAGAAACAACAAACTGAACTGTGATAACAGATTGAGAAACAAAACACTGAACCTAGAGTCCCAATACAGAAACAACACACTGATTTGAGAGTACAGATAGAGAAACAACACACTGAACTGTGAGTACAGACACAGAAACAACACACTGAACTGAGAGTACAGACAGAGAAACAACACATTGAACTGAGAGTAACGATCAAGAAACAATGCACTGAACTGTGAGTACAGATAGAGAAACAACACACTGAACTGCGTGTACAGATTGAGAAACAACACACTGAACTGTGTGTACAGACAGAGAAACAACACACTGAACTGAGAGTACAGACAGAGAAACAACACACTTAATTGCGAGTACAGATAGAGAAACAACAAACTGAACTGACAGTAATGAGAGAGAACTAACACACTGAACTGAGAGTACAGACAGAGAAACAACACACTGAACTGTGATTACAGATAGAGAAACACAACATTGAATTGAGAGTACAGCTCGAGAAAGAAAACACCAACCTGTGTGAACAGATACAGAAACAACACACTGAACTGAGAGTACAGATAGAGAAACAACACACTGAACTGAGAGTACAGATAGAGAAACAACACACTGAATTGTGATTACAGATAGAGAAACAAAACATTGAACTGAGAGTAAGTACAGAGAAACAACACACTGAACTGGGAGTACAGATGCTGAAGCAAAACACTGAACTGAGTAAACAGATAGACTGAGAGATCTGATAGAAAAACAACACACTGAATTGAGATGACAGATCGAGAAACACCTCACTGAATTGTGAGGATAGAGAAACAACACACTGAACTGTGAGTAGAGATAGACAAACAAAACACTGAACTGCGAGTACAACTAGAGAAAGAACACACCCAACTGTGAGAAGAGATACAGAAACAACAGACTGAACTGGGAGTACAGATGCAGAAGCAACACACTGAACTGTGATTACGGATAGAGAAACAACACACTGAACTGTCATTACAGATTATGAAACAAAACACTGAACCTAGAGTACTGATACTGAAACAACACACTGAATTGCGAGTATAGATAGAGAAACAACACACTGAACTGTGAGTACAGACACAGTTGATGCTGAAGCAAAACACTGAACTGAGTAAACAGATCGACTGAGAGATCTGATAGAAAATCAACACACTGAATTGAGATTACAGATAGAGAAACACCTCACTGAATTGTGAGGATAGAGAAACAACACACTGAACTGTGAGTAGAGATAGACAAACAAAACACCGAACTGCGAGTACAGCTAGAGAAAGAACACACCCAACTGTGTGAACAGATACAGGAACAACAGACTGAACTGGGAGTACAGATGCAGAAGCAACACACTGAACTGTGATTAAGGATAGAGAAACAACACACTGAACTGTGATTACAGATAGAGAAACAAAACACTGAACCTAGAGGACTGATACAGAAACGAAACACACTGATTTACGAGTATAGTTAGAGAAACAACACACTGAACTGTGATTACAGATTGAGAAACAAAACACTGAACCTAGAGTCCTAATACAGAAACAACACACTGAATTGAGAGTATAGATAGAGAAACAACACACTGAACTGTGAGTACAGACACAGAAACAACACACTGAAGTGAGAGTACAGACAGAGAAACAACACATTGAACTGAGAGTAACGATCAAGAAACAATGCACTGAACTGTGAGTACAGATAGAGAAACACCGTGGGCGGCACGGTGGCACAGTGGTTAGCACTGCTGCCTCACAGCGCCAGAGACCCGGGTTCAATTCCCGGCTCAAGCGACTAACTGTGTGGAGTTTGCACGTTCTCTGCGTGTCTGCGTGGGTTTCCTCCGGGTGCTCCGGTTTCCTCCCACAGTCCAAAGATGTGCAGGTCAGGTGAATTGGCCATGCTAAAATTGCCCGTAGTGTTAGGCAAGGGGTAGATGTAGATGTAGATGTAGATGTAGATGTAGGGGCATGGGTGGGTTGCGCTTCGGCGGGGCGGTGTGGACTTGTTGGGCCGAAGGGCCTGTTTCCACACTGTAAGTAATCTAATCTAATCTAAACACACTGAACTGCGTGTACAGACTGAGAAACAACACACTGAACTGTGTGTACAGACAGAGAAACAACACACTGAACTGAGAGTACAGACAGAGAAACAACACACTTAATTGCGAGTACAGATAGAGAAACAACAAACTGAACTGACAGTAATGAGAGAGAACTAACACATTGAACTGTGAGTACAGATAGAGAAACAACACACTGAACTGTGATTACAGATAGAGAAACACAACATTGAATTGAGAGTACAGCTCGAGAAAGAAAACACCAACCTGTGTGAACAGATACAGAAACAACACACTGAACTGCGAATACAGACACAGAAACAACACACTGAACTGAGAGTACAGATTGGGAAACAACACACTGAACTGAGAGTACAGATAGAGAAACAACACACTGAATTGTGTTAACAGATAGAGAAACAAAACATTGAACTGTGAGTAAGTACAGAGAAACAACACACTGAACTGGGAGTACAGATGCTGAAGCAAAACACTGAACTGAGTAAACAGATAGACTGAGAGATCTGATAGAAAAACAACACACTGAATTGAGATTACAGATCGAGAAACACCTCACTGAATTGTGAGGATAGAGAAACAACACACTGAACTGTGAGTAGAGATAGACAAACAAAACACCGAACTGCGAGTACAGCTAGAGAAAGAACACACCCAACTGTGAGAAGAGATACAGGAACAACAGACTGAACTGGGAGTACAGATGCAGAAGCAACACACTGAACTGTGATTGCGGATAGAGAAACAACACACTGAACTGTGATTACAGATAGAGAAACAAAACACTGAACCTAGAGTACTGATACAGAAACAACACACTGAATTGCGAGTATACATAGAGAAACAACACACTGAACTGTGAGTACAGACACAGAAACAACACACTGAACTGAGAGTACAGATCGACAAACACCTCACTGAATTGCAAACACAGACAGAGAAACAACACACTGTACTGCGTGTACAGCTAGAGAAAGAACACACCCAACTGTGAGAACAGATACAGAAACAATACACTGATCTGGGAGTACACATGCAGAAGCAACACACTGGACTGTGATTACGGATAGAGAAACAACACACTGAACTGTGATTACAGATTGAGAAACACCTCATTTAATTGTAAACACAGATAGAGAAACAAAACTCTATATTGCGAGTACAGATAGAGAAACAACACACTGAACTGCGAGTACAGATAGAGAAACAACACACTGAACTGTGATTACAGATAGAGAAACAAAACATTGAACTGAGAGTACAGCTCGAGAAAGAACACACCAACCTGTGAGAACAGATACAGAAACAACACTGAACTACGAGTACAGACACAGAAACAACACAATTAACTGAGAGTACAGGTAGAGAAACAACACACTGAACTGAGAGTACAGATAGAGAAACAACACACTGAATTGTGATTACAGATAGAGAAACAAAACATTGAACTGAGAGTAAGTACAGAGGAACAACACACTGAACTGGGAGTACAGATGCTGAAGCAAAACACTGAACTGAGTAAACAGATAGACTGAGAGATCTGATAGAAAAACAACACACTGAATTGAGATTACAGATTGAGAAACTCCTCACTGAATTGTGAGGATAGAGAAACAACACATTGAACTGTGAGAAGAGATAGACAAACAAAACACCGAACTGCGAGTACAACTAGAGAAAGAACACACCCAACTGTGAGAAGAGATACAGAAACAACACACTGAACTGGGAGTACAGATGCAGAAGCAACACACTGAACTGGGATTACGGATAGAGAAACAACACACTGAACCGTCATTACAGATTAAGAAGCAAAACACTGAACCTAGAGTACTGATACAGAAACAACACACTGAATTGCGAGTATAGATAGAGAAACAACACACTGAACTGTGAGTACAGACACAGTTGATGCTGAAGCAAAACACTGAACTGAGTAAACAGATAGACTGAGAGATCTGATAGAAACTCAACACACTGAATTGAGATTACAGATCGAGAAACACCTCACTGAATTGTGAGGATAGAGAAACAACACACTGAACTGTGAGTAGAGATAGACAAACAAAACACCGAACTGCGAGTACAGCTAGAGAAAGAACACACCCAACTGTGAGAACACATACAGGACCAACAGACTGAAATGGGAGTACAGATGCAGAAGCAACACACTGAACTGTGATTACAGAAAGAGAAACAAAACACTGAACCTAGAGTACTGATAAAGAAACGAAACACACTGATTTACGAGTATAGTTAGAGAAACAACACACTGAACTGTGATTACAGATTGAGAAACAAAACACTGAACCTAGAGTCCTAATACAGAAACAACACACTGAATTGAGAGTATAGATAGAGAAACAACACACTGAACTGTGAGTACAGACACAGAAACAACACACTGAAGTGAGAGTACAGACAGAGAAACAACACATTGAACTGAGAGTAACGATCAAGAAACAATGCACTGAACTGTGAGTACAGATAGAGAAACAACACACTGATCTGCGTGTACAGACTGAGAAACAACACACTGAACTGTGTGTACAGAGAGAGAAACAACACACTGAACTGAGAGTACAGACAGAGAAACAACACACTTAATTGCGAGTACAGATAGAGAAACAACAAACTGAACTGACAGTAATGAGAGAGAACTAACACATTGAACTGTGAGTACAGATAGACAAACAACACACTGAACTGTGATTACAGATAGAGAAACACAACATTGAATTGAGAGTACAGCTCGAGAAAGAAAACACCAACCTGTGTGAACAGATACAGAAACAACACACTGAACTGCGAATACAGACACAGAAACAACACACTGAACCGAGAGTACAGATAGGGAAACAACACACTGAATTGTGTTAACAGATAGAGAAACAAAACATTGAACTGTGAGTGAGTACAGAGAAACAACACACTGAACTGGGAGTACAGATGCTGAAGCAAAACACTGAACTGAGTAAACAGATAGACTGAGAGATCTGATAGAAATACAACACACTGAATTGAGATTACAGATCGAGAAACACCTCACTGAATTGTGAGGATAGAGAAACAACACACTGAACTGTGAGTAGAGATAGACAAACAAAACACCGAACTGTGATTACGGATAGAGAAACATTACACTGAACTGTGATTACAATTAGAGAAACAAAACACTGAACCTAGAGTACTGATACAGAAACAACACACTGAATTGCGAGTATAGATAGAGAAACAACACACTGAACTGTGAGTACAGACATAGAAACAACACACTGAACTGAGAGTACAGATCGAGAAACACCTCACTGAATTGCAAACACAGACAGAGAAACAACACACTGTACTGCGTGTACAGCTAGAGAAAGAACACACCCAACTGTGAGAACAGATACAGAAACAATACACTGAACTGGGAGTACAGATGCAGAAGCAACACACTGGACTGTGATTACGGATAGAGAAACAACACACTGAACTGTGATTACGGATAGAGAAACATTACACTGAACTGTGATTACAATTAGAGAAACAAAACACTGAACCTAGAGTACTGATACAGAAACAACACACTGAATTGCGAGTATAGATAGAGAAACAACACACTGAACTGTGAGTACAGACACAGAAACAACACACTGAACTGAGAGTACAGATCGAGAAACACCTCACTGAATTGCAAACACAGGTAGAGAAACAAAACACTGGACTGCGAGTACAGATAGAGAAACAACACACTGAACTGCGAGTACAGACACAGAAACAACACACTGAACTGAGAGTACAGACAGAGAAACAACACACTGAACTGGAGTAACGATCATGCAACAATGCACTGAACTGTGAGTACGGATAGAGAAACAACACACTGAACTGCGAGTACAGACTGAGAAATAACACACTGAACTGTGAGTACAGACAGAGAAACAACACACTGAACTGAGAGTAACGATCATGAAACAATGCACTGAACTGCGAGTACAGATAGAGAAACAACACACTGAACTGCGAGTACAGCTAGAGAAAGACCACACCCAACTGTGAGAACAGATACAGAAACAACAGACTGAACTGGGAGTACAGATGCAGAAGCAACACACTGAACTGTGATTACAGATTGAGAAACAAAACACTGAACCTAGAGTACTGATACACAAACAACACACTGAATTGAGAGTATAGATAGAGAAACAACACACTGAACTGTGAGTACAGACACAGAAACAAGACACTGAACTGAGAGTGCAGACAGAGAAACAACACACTGAATTGCAAACACAGGTAGAGAAACAAAACACTGTACTGCGAGTACAGATAGAGAAACAACACACTGAACTGTGAGTAGAGATAGACAAACAAAACACCGAAATGCGAGTACAGCTACAGAAAGAAAACACCCAACTGTGAGAACAGATACCGCAACAACAGACTGAACTGGGAGTACTGATGCAGAAGCAACACACTGAACTGTGATTACAGATAGAGAAACAAAACACTGAACTTAGAGTACTGATACAGAAACGAAACACACTGATTTACGAGTAAAGATAGAGAAACAACACACTGAACTGTGATTGCAGATCGAGAAACAAAACACTGAATCTGGAGTCCTGATACAGAAACAACACACTGAATTGAGAGTATAGATAGAGAAACAACACACTGAACTGTGAGTACAGACACAGAAACAACACACTGAAGTGAGAGTACAGACAGAGAAACAACACATTGAACTGAGAGTAACGATCAAGAAACAATGCACTGCACTGTGAGTACAGATAGAGAAACAACACACTGAACTGCGAGTACAGACTGAGAAACAACACACTGAACTGAGAGTACAGACAGAGAAACAACACACTGAAAAGCGAGTACAGATAGAGAAACAACACACTGAACTTTGATTGCAGATAGAAAAACAAAACATTGAATTGAGAGTACAGCTCGAGAAAGACAACACCAACCTGTGTGAACAGATACAGAAACAACACACTGAACTGCGAATACAGACACAGAAACAACACACTGAACTGAGAGTACAGATGCAGAAGCAACACACTGAACTGTGATTACGGATAGAGAAACAACACACTGAACTGTGATTACAGATAGAGAAACAAAACACTGAACCTAGAGTACTGATACAGAAACAACACACTGAATTGCGAGTATAGATAGAGAAACAACACACTGAACTGTGAGTACAGACACAGAAACAACACACTGAACTGAGAGTACAGATCGAGAAACACCTCACTGAATTGCAAACACAGGTAGAGAAACAAAATACTGTACTGCGAGTACAGATCGAGAAACAACACACTGAAGTGCGAGTACAGCTAGAGAAAGAACACACCCAACTGTGAGAACAGATACAGAAACAACAGACTGAACTGGGAGTACAGATGCAGAAGCAACACACTGAATGTGATTACGCATAGAGAAACAACACACTGAACTGTGATTACAGATTGAGAAACAAAACACTGAACCTAGAGTACTGATACAGAAACAACACACTGAATTGCGAGTATAGATAGAGAAACAACACACTGAACTGTGAGTACAGACACAGAAACAACACACTGAACTGAGAGTACAGATCGAGAAACACCTCACTGAATTGCAAACACAGACAGAGAAACAACACACTGTACTGCGTGTACAGCTAGAGAAAGAACACACCCAACTGTGAGAACAGATACAGAAACAATACACTGAACTGGGAGTACAGATGCAGAAGCAACACACTGAACTGCGATTACGGATAGAGAAACAACACACTGAACTGTGATTACAGATTGAGAAACAAAACACTGAACCTAGAGTCCTGATACAGAAACAACACACTGAATTGAGAGTATAGACAGAGAAACAACACACTGAACTGTGAATACAGACACAGAAATAACACACTGAACTGAGAGTACAGACAGAGAAACAACACACTGAACTGAGAGTAACGATCATGAAACAATGCACTGATCTGTGAGTACAGATAGAGAAACAACACACTGAACTGCGAGTACAGACTGAGAAATAATACATTGAACTGTGAGTACAGACAGAGAAACAACACACTGAACTGAGAGTAACGATCATGAAACAATGCACTGAACTGCGAGTACAGATAGAGTAACAACACACTGAACTGCGAGTACAGCTAGAGAAAGAACACACCCAACTGTGAGAAGAGATACAGAAACAACAGACTGAACTGGGAGTACAGATGCAGAAGCAACACACTGAACTGTGATTACGGATAGAGAAACAACACACTGAACTGTGATTACAGATTGAGAAACACCTCACTGAATTGTAAACACCGATAGAGAAACAAAACTCTATATTGCGAGTACAGATAGAGAAACAACACACTGAACTGCGAGTACAGATAGAGAAACAACACACTGAACTGTGATTACAGATAGAGAAACAAAACATTGAACTGTGAGTACAGCTCGAGAAAGAACACACCAACCTGTGAGAACAGATACAGAAACAACACTGAACTGCGAGTACAGACAGAGAAACAACACACTGAACTGAGATTACAGACAGAGAAACAATACACTTAATTGCGAGTACAGATAGAGAAACAACAAACTGAACTGACAGTAATGAGAGAGAACTAACACATTGAACTGTGAGTACAGATAGAGAAACAACACACTGAACTGTGATTACAGATAGAGAAACACAACATTGAATTGAGAGTACTGCTCGAGAAAGAAAACACCAACCTGTGTGAACAGATACAGAAACAACACACTTAACTGCGAATACAGACACAGAAACAACACACTAAACTGAGAGTACAGATAGGGAAACAACACACTGAACTGAGAGTACAGATAGAGAAACAACGCACTGAATTGTGTTAACAGATAGAGAAACAAAACATTGAACTGTGAGTAAGTACAGAGAAACAACACACTGAACTGGGAGAACAGATGCTGAAGCAAAACACTGAACTGACTAAACAGATAGACTGAGTGATCTGATAGAAATACAACACACTGAATTGAGATTACAGATCGAGAAACACCTCACTGAATTGTGAGGATAGAGAAACAACACACTGAACTGTGAGTAGAGATAGACAAACAAAACACCGAACTGCGAGTACAGCTAGAGAAAGAACACACCCAACTGTGAGAACAGATACAGAAACAACAGACTGAACTGGGAGTACAGATGCAGAAGCAACACACTGAATGTGATTACGCATAGAGAAACAACACACTGAACTGTGATTACAGATTGAGAAAAAAAACACTGAACCTAGAGTAATGATACTGAAACAACACACTGAATTGCGAGTATAGATAGAGAAACAACACACTGAATTGTGTTAACAGATAGAGAAACAAAACATTGAACTGTGAGTAAGGACAGAGAAACAACACACTGAACTGGGAGTACAGATGCTGAAGCAAAACACTGAACTGACTAAACAGATAGACTGAGAGATCTGATAGAAATACAACAAACTGAACTGTGATTACAGATTGAGAAACAAAACACTGAACCTAGAGTCCTGATACAGAAACAACACACTGAATTGAGAGTATAGATAGAGAAACAACACACTGAACTGTGAATACAGACACAGAAACAACACACTGAAGTGAGAGTACAGACAGAGAAACAACACACTGAACTGAGAGTAACGATCATGAAACAATGCACTGATCTGTGAGTACAGATAGAGAAACAACACACTGAACTGCGAGTACAGACTGAGAAATAATACACTGAACTGTGAGTACAGACAGAGAAACAACACACTGAACTGAGAGTAACGATCATGAAACAATGCACTGAACTGCGAGTACAGATAGAGTAACAACACACTGAACTGCGAGTACAGCTAGAGAAAGAACACACCCAACTGTGAGAAGAGATACAGAAACAACAGACTGAACTGGGAGTACAGATGCAGAAGCAACACACTGAACTGTGATTACGGATAGAGAAACAACACACTGAACTGTGATTACAGATTGAGAAACACCTCACTGAATTGTAAACACCGATAGAGAAACAAAACTCTATATTGCGAGTACAGATAGAGAAACAACACACTGAACTGCGAGTACATATAGAGAAACAACACACTGAACTGTGATTACAGATAGAGAAACAAAACATTGAACTGTGAGTACACCTCGAGAAAGAACACACCAACCTGTGAGAACAGATACAGAAACAACACTGAACTGCGAGTACAGACAGAGAAACAACACACTGAACTGAGATTACAGACTGAGAAACAACACACTTAATTGCGAGTACAGATAGAGAAACAACAAACTGAACTGACAGTAATGAGAGAGAACTAACACATTGAACTGTGAGTACAGATAGAGAAACAACACACTGAACTGTGATTACAGATAGAGAAACACAACATTGAATTGAGAGTACTGCTCGAGAAAGAAAACACCAACCTGTGTGAACAGATACAGAAACAACACACTGAACTGCGAATACAGACACAGAAACAACACACTAAACTGAGAGTACAGATAGGGAAACAACACACTGAACTGAGAGTACAGATAGAGAAACAACGCACTGAATTGTGTTAACAGATAGAGAAACAAAACATTGAACTGTGAGTAAGGACAGAGAAACAACACACTGAACTGGGAGTACAGATGCTGAAGCAAAACACTGAACTGACGAAACAGATAGACTGAGAGATCTGATAGAAATACAACACACTGAATTGAGATTACAGATCGAGAAACACCTCACTGAATTGTGAGGATAGAGAAACAACACACTGAACTGTGAGTAGAGATAGACAAACAAAACACCGAACTGCGAGTACAGCTAGAGAAAGAACACACCCAACTGTGAGAACAGATACAGAAACAACAGACTGAACTGGGAGTACAGATGCAGAAGCAACACACTGAATGTGATTACGCATAGAGAAACAACACACTGAACTGTGATTACAGATTGAGAAAAAAAACACTGAACCTAGAGTAATGATACTGAAACAACACACTGAATTGCGAGTATAGATAGAGAAACAACACACTGAACTGTGAGTACAGACACAGAAACAACACACTGAACTGAGAGTAAAGATCGAGAAACACCTCACTGAATTGCAAACACAGGTAGAGAAAAAAAACACTGTACTGCGAGTACAGATAGAGAAACAACACACTGAACTGAGAGTACAGATAGGGAAACAACACACTGAACTGAGAGTACAGATAGAGAAACAACGCACTGAATTGTGTTAACAGATAGAGATACAAAACATTGAACTGTGAGTAAGGACAGAGAAACAACACACTGAACTGGGAGTACAGATGCTGAAGCAAAACACTGAACTGACGAAACAGATAGACTGAGAGATCTGATAGAAATACAACACACTGAATTGAGATTACAGATCGAGAAACACCTCACTGAATTGTGAGGATAGAGAAACAACACACTGAACTGTGATTACAGATTGAGAAAAAAAACACTGAACCTAGAGTAATGATACTGAAACAACACACTGAATTGCGAGTACAGATAGAGAAACAACACACTGAACTGTGAGTACAGACACAGAAACAACACACTGAACTGAGAGTACAGATCGAGAAACACCTCACTGAATTGCAAACACAGACAGAGAAACAACACACTGTACTGCGTGTACAGCTAGAGAAAGAACACACCCAACTGTGAGAACAGATACAGAAACAATACACTGAACTGGGAGGACAGATGCAGAAGCAACACACTGAACTGCGATTACGGATAGAGAAACAACACACTGAACTGTGATTACAGATTGAGAAACAAAACACTGAACCTAGAGTCCTGATACAGAAACAACACACTGAATTGAGAGTATAGATAGAGAAACAACACACTGAACTGTGAATACAGACACAGAAACAACACACTGAACTGAGAGTACAGACAGAGAAACAACACACTGAACTGAGAGTAACGATCATGAAACAATGCACCGATCTGTGAGTACAGATAGAGAAACAACACACTGAACTGCGAGTACAGACTGAGAAATAATACACTGAACTGTGAGTACAGACAGAGAAACAACACACTGAACTGAGAGTAACGATCATGAAACAATGCACTGAACTGCGAGTACAGATAGAGTAACAACACACTGAACTGCGAGTACAGCTAGAGAAAGAACACACCCAACTGTGAGAAGAGATACAGAAACAACAGACTGAACTGGGAGTACAGATGCAGAAGCAACACACTGAACTGTGATTACGGATAGAGAAACAACACACTGAACTGTGATTACAGATTGAGAAACACCTCACTGAATTGTAAACACCGATAGAGAAACAAAACTCTATATTGCGAGTACAGATAGAGAAACAACACACTGAACTGCGAGTACAGATAGAGAAACAACACACTGAACTGTGATTACAGATAGAGAAACAAAACATTGAACTGTGAGTACAGCTCGAGAAAGAACACACCAACCTGTGAGAACAGATACAGAAACAACACTGAACTGCGAGTACAGACAGAGAAACAACACACTGAACTGAGATTACAGACAGAGAAACAACACACTTAATTGCGAGTACAGATAGAGAAACAACAAACTGAACTGACAGTAATGAGAGAGAACTAACACATTGAACTGTGAGTACAGATAGAGAAACAACACACTGAACTGTGATTACAGATAGAGAAACACAACATTGAATTGAGAGGACTGCTCGAGAAAGAAAACACCAACCTGTGTGAACAGATACAGAAACAACACACTGAACTGCGAATACAGACACAGAAACAACACACTAAACTGAGAGTACAGATAGGGAAACAACACACTGAACTGAGAGTACAGATAGAGAAACAACACACTGAATTGTGATTACAGATAGAGAAACAAAACATTGAACTGAGAGTAAGTACAGAGAAACAACACACTGAATTGGGAGTACAGATGCTGAAGCAAAACACTGAACTGAGTAAACAGATAGACTGAGAGATCTGATAGAAATACAACACACTGAATTGAGATTACAGATCGAGAAACACCTCATTGAATTGTGAGGATAGAGAAACAACACACTGAACTGTGAGTAGAGATAGACAAACAAAACACCGAACTGCGAGGACAGCTAGAGAAAGAACACACCCAACTGTGAGAACAGATACAGAAACAATACACTGAACTGGGAGTACAGATGCAGAAGCAACACACTGAACTGCGATTACGGATAGAGAAACAACACACTGAACTGTGATTACAGATTGAGAAACAAAACACTGAACCTAGAGTCCTGATACAGAAACAACACACTGAATTGAGAGTATAGATAGAGAAACAACACTCTGAACTGTGAGTACAGACACAGAAACAACACACTGAACTGAGAGTACAGATCGAGAAACACCTCACTGAATTGCAAACACAGATAGAGAAACAAAACACTGAACTGTGAGTACAGATAGAGAAACAACACACTGAACTGCGTGTACAGACACAGAAACAACACACTGAACTGACAGTACAGATCGACAAACAATTCACTGAATTGCAAACACAGACAGAGAAACAACACACTGTACTGCGTGTACAGCTAGAGAAAGAACACACCCAACTGTGAGAACAGATACAGAAACAATACACTGAACTGGGAGTACAGATGCAGAAGCAACACACTGAACTGCGATTACGGATAGAGAAACAACACACTGAACTGTGATTACAGATTGAGAAACAAAACACTGAACCTAGAGTCCTGAGACAGAAACAACACACTGAATTGAGAGTATAGATAGAGAAACAACACACTGAACTGTGAATACAGACACAGCAACAACACACTGAACTGAGAGTACAGACAGAGAAACAACACACTGAACTGAGAGTAACGATCATGAAACAATGCACTGAACTGCGAGTTCAGATAGAGAAACAACACACTGAACTGCGAGTACAGCTAGAGAAAGAACACACCCAACTGTGAGAACAGATACAGAAACAACAGACTGATCTGGGAGTACAGATGCAGAAGCAACACACTGGACTGTGATTACGGATAGAGAAACAACACACTGAACTGTGATTACAGATTGAGAAACACCTCACTGAATTGTAAACACAGATGGAGAAACAAAACTCTATATTGCGAGTATAGATAGAGAAACAACACACTGAACTGCGAGTACAGATAGAGAAACAACACACTGAACTGTGATTACAGATAGAGAAACAAAACATTGAACTGAGAGTACAGCTCGAGAAAGAACACACCAACCTGGGAGAACAGATACAGAAACAACACTGAACTGCGAGTACAGACACAGAAACAACACACTGAACTGAGAGTACAGATAGAGAAACAAAACATTGAACTGAGAGTACAGCTCGAGAAAGTACACACCAACCTGTGAGAACTGATACAGAAACAACACTGAACTGCGAGTACAGACACAGAAACAACACACTGAACTGAGAGTACAGATAGAGAAACAACACACTGAACTGAGAGTACAGATAGAGAAACATCACACTGAATTGTGATTACAGATAGAGAAACAAAACATTGAACTGAGAGTAAGTACAGAGAAACAACACACTGAACTGGGAGTACAGATGCTGAAGCAAAACACTGAACTGATTAAACAGATAGACTGAGAGATCTGATAGAAATACAACACACTGAATTGAGATGACAGATCGAGAAACACCTGACTGAATTGTGAGGATAGAGAAACAACACACTGAACTGTGAGTAGAGATAGACAAACAAAACACCGAACTGCGAGTACAACTAGAGAAAGAAAACACCCAACTGTGAGAACAGATACAGAAACAACACACTGAACTGGGAGTACAGATGCAGAAGCAACACACTGAACTGTGATTACGGATAGAGAAACAACACACTGAACTGTCATTACAGCTTAAGAAACAAAACACTGAACCTAGAGTACTGATACAGAAACAACACACTGAATTGCGAGTATAGATAGAGAAACAACACACTCTACTGTGAGTACAGACACAGTTGATGCTGAAGCAAAACACTGAACTGAGTAAACAAATAGACTGAGAGATCTGATAGAAAATCAACACACTGAATTGAGATTACAGATCGAGAAACACCTCACTGAATTGTGAGGATAGAGAAACAACACACTGAACTGTAAGTAGAGATAGACAAACAAAACACCGAACTGCGAGTACAGCTAGAGAAAGAACACACCCAACTGTGAGAACAGATACAGGAACAACAGACTGAACTGGGAGTACAGATGCAGAAGCAACACACTGAACTGTGATGACGGATAGAGAAACAACACACTGAACTGTGATTACAGATAGAGAAACAAAACACTGAACCTGGAGTACTGATACAGAAACGAAACACACTGATTTACGAGTATAGATAGAGAAACAACACACTGAACTGTGATTACAGATTGAGAAACAAAACACTGAACCTAGAGTCCTGAGACACAAACAACAGACTGAATTGAGAGTATAGATAGAGAAATAACACACTGAACTGTGAGGACAGACACAGAAACAACACACTGAACTGAGAGTACAGACAGAGAAACAACACATTGAACTGAGAGTAACGATCAAGAAACAATGCACTGAACTGTGAGTACAGATAGAGAAACAACACACTGAACTGCGTGTACAGACTGAGAAACAACACACTGAACTGTGTGTACAGACAGAGAAACTACACACTGAACTGAGAGTACAGACAGAGAAACAACACACTTAATTGCGAGTACAGATAGAGAAACAACAAACTGAACTGACAGTAATGAGAGAGAACTAACACATTGAACTGTGAGTACAGATCGAGAAACAACACACTGAACTGTGATTACAGATAGAGAAACACAACATTGAATTGAGAGAACAGCTCGAGAAAGAAAACACCAACCTGTGTGAACAGATACAGAAACAACACACTGAACTGCGAGTACAGACACAGAATCAACACACTGAACTGTGATTACGGATAGAGAAACAACACACTGAACTGTCATTACTGATTAAGAAACAAATCACTGAACCTAGAGTACTGATACAGAACAACACACTGAATTGCGTGTATAGATAGAGAAACAACACACTGAACTGTGACTTTGGACACAGAAACAACACGCTGAACTGAGAGTACAGACAGAGAAACAACACATTGAACTGCGTAACGATCAAGAAACAATGCACTGAACTGTGAGTACAGATAGAGAAACAACACACTGAACTGCGTGTACAGACTGAGAAACGACACACTGAACTGTGTGTACAGACAGAGAAACAACACACTGAGCTGAGAGTACAGACAGAGAAACAACACACCTAATTGCGAGTACAGATAGAGAAACAACAAACTGAACTGACAGTAATGAGAGAGAACTAACACATTGAACTGTGAGTACAGAGAGAGAAACAACACACTGAACTGTGATTACAGATAGAAAAACACAACATTGAATTGAGAGTACAGCTCGAGAAAGAAAACACCAACCTGTGTGAACAGATACAGAAACAACTCACTGAACTGCGAATACAGACACAGAAACAACACACTGAACTGAGAGTACAGATAGGGAAACAACACACTGAACTGAGAGTACAGATAGAGAAACAACGCACTGAATTGTGCTAACAGATAGAGAAACAAAACATTGAACTGTGAGTAAGTACAGAGAAACAACACACTGAACTGGGAGTACAGATGCTGAAGCAAAACACTGAACTGAGTAAACAGATAGACTGAGAGATCTGATAGAAATACAACACACTGAATTGAGATTACAGATCGAGAAACACCTCACTGAATTGTGAGGATAGAGAAACAACACACTGAAATGTGAGTAGAGATAGACAAACAAAACACCGAACTGCGAGTACAGCTAGAGAAAGAACACACCCAACTGTGAGAACAGATACAGAAACAACAGACTGAACTGGGAGTACAGATGCAGAAGCAACACACTGAATGTGATTACGCATAGAGAAACAGCACACTGAACTGTGATTACAGATTGAGAAACAAAACACTGAACCTAGAGTACTAATACAGAAACAACACACTGAATTGCGAGTATAGATAGAGAAACAACACACTGAACTGTGAGTACAGACACGGAAACAACACACTGAACTGACAGTACAGATCGAGAAACACCTCACTGAATTGCAAACACAGGTAGAGAAACAAAACACTGTACTGCGAGTACAGATAGAGAAACAACACACTGAAATGCGAGTACAGCTAGAGAAAGAACACACCCAACTGTGAGAACAGATACAGAAACAATACAGTGAACTGGGAGTACAGATGCAGAAGCAACACACTGGACTGTGACTACGGATAGAGAAACAACACACTGAACTGTGATTACAGATTGAGAAACACCTCACTGAATTGTAAACACAGATAGAGAAACAAAACTCTATATTGCGAGTACAGATAGAGAAACAACACAATGAACTGCGAGTACAGATAGAGAAACAACACACTGAACTGTGATTACAGATAGAGAAACAAAACATTGAACTGAGAGTACAGCTCGAGAAAGAACACACCAACCTGTGAGAACAGATACAGAAACAGCACTGAACTGCGAGTACAGACACAGAAACAACACACTGAACCTAGAGTACTGATACAGAAACAACACACTGAATTGCGAGTATAGATAGAGAAACAATGCACTGAACTGTGAGTACAGATAGAGAAACAACACACTGAACTGCGTGTACAGACTGAGAAACAACACACTGAACTGTGTGTACAGACAGAGAAACAAATCACTGAACTGAGAGTACAGACAGAGAAACAACACAATTAATTGCGAGTACAGATAGAGAAACAACAAACTGAACTGACAGTAATGAGAGAGAACTAACACATTGAACTGTGAGTATAGATAGAGAAACAACACACTGAACTGTGATTACAGATAGAGAAACACAACATTGAATTGAGAGTACAGCTCGAGAAAGAAAACACCAACTTGTGTGAACAGATACAGAAACAACACACTGAACTGCGAATACAGACACAGAAACAACACACTGAACTGAGAGTACAGATAGAGAAACAACACACTGAATTGTGTTAACAGAGAGAGAAACAAAACATTGAACTGTGAGTAAGTACAGAGAAACAACACACTGAACTGGGAGTACAGATGCTGAAGCAAAACACTGAACTGAGTAAACAGATAGACTGAGAGATCTGACAGAAATACAACACAATGAATTGAGTTTACAGATCGAGAAACACCTCATTGAATTGTGAGGATAGAGAAACAACACACTGAACTGTGAGTAGAGATAGACAAACAAAACACCGAACTGCGAGTACAGCTAGAGAAAGAACACACCCAACTGTGAGAACAGATACAGAAACAACAGACTGAACTGGGAGTACAGATGCAGAAGCAAAACACTGAATGTGATAACGCATAGAGAAACAACACAGTGAACTGTGATTACAGATTGAGAATCAAAACACTGAACCTAGAGTACTGATACAGAAACAACACACTGAATTGCGAGTATAGATAGAGAAACAACACGCTGAACTGTGAGTACAGACACAGAAACAACACACTGAACTGAGAGTACAGATCGAGAAACACCTCACTGAATTGCAAACACAGGTAGAGAAAAAAAACACTGTACTGCGAGTACAGATAGAGAAACAACACACTGAACTGCGAGTACAGCTAGAGAAAGAACAGACCCAACTGTGAGAACAGATACAGAAACAACAGACTGAACTGGGAGTACAGATGCAGAAGCAACACACTGAATGTGATTACGCATAGAGAAACAACACACTGAACTGTGATTACAGTTTGAGAAACAAAACACTGAACCTAGAGTACTGATACAGAAACAACACACTGAATTGCGAGTATAGATAGAGAAACAACACATTGAACTGAGAGTACAGACACAGAAACAACACACTGAACTGACAGTACAGATCGAGAAACACCTCACTGAATTGCAAACACAGACAGAGAAACAACACACTGTACTGCGTGTACAGCTAGAGAAAGAACACACCCAACTGTGAGAACAGATACAGAAACAACACACTGAACTGGGAGTACAGATGCAGGAGCAACACACTGAACTGTGATTACGGATAGAGAAACAACACACTGAACTGTGATTACAGATAGAGAAACAAAACACTGAACCTAGAGTACTGATACAGAAACAACACACTGAATTGCGAGTATAGATAGAGAAACAACACATTGAACTGAGAGTAACGATCAAGAAACAATGCACTGAACTGTGAGTACAGATAGAGAAACAACACACTGAACTGCGTGTACAGACTGAGAAACAACACACTGAACTGTGTGTACAGACAGAGAAACAACACACTGAACTGAGAGTACAGACAGAGAAACAACACACTTAATTGCGAGTACAGACAGAGAAACAACACATTGAACTGAGAGTAACGATCAAGAAACAATGCACTGAACTGTGAGTACAGATAGAGAAACAACACATTGAACTGAGAGTAACGATCAAGAAACAATGCACTGAACTGTGAGTACAGATAGAGAAACAACACACTGAACTGCGTGTACAGATTGAGAAACAACACACTGAACTGTGTGTACAGACAGAGAAACAACACACTGAACTGAGAGTACAGACAGAGAAACAACACACTTAATTGCGAGTACAGATAGAGAAACAACAAACTGAACTGACAGTAATGAGAGAGAACTAACACATTGAACTGTGAGTACAGATAGAGAAACAACACACTGAACTGTGATTGCAGATAGAGAAACACAACATTGAATTGAGAGTACAGCTCGAGAAAGAAAACACCAGCCTGTGTGAACAGATACAGAAACAACACACTGAACTGCGAATACAGACACAGAAACAACACACTGAACTGAGAGTACAGATAGGGAAACAACACACTGAACTGAGAGTACAGATAGAGAAACAACACACTGAATTGTGTTAACAGATAGGGAAACAAAACATTGAACTGTGAGTAAGTACAGAGAAACAACACACTGAACTGGGAGTACAGATGCTGAAGCAAAACACTGAACTGAGTAAACAGATAGACTGAGAGATGTGATAGAAATACAACACACTGAATTGAGATTACAGATCGAGAAACACCTCACTGAATTGTGAGGATAGAGAAACAACACACTGAACTGTGAGTAGAGATAGACAAACAAAACACCGAACTGCGAGTACAGCTAGAGAAAGAACACACCCAACTGTGAGAACAGATACAGGAACAACAGACTGAACTGGGAGTACAGATGCAGAAGCAACACACTGAACTGTGATTACGGATAGAGATACAACACACTGAACTGTGATTACAGATAGAGAAACAAAACACTGAACCTGGAGTACTGATACAGAAACGAAACACACTGATTTACGAGTATAGATAGAGAAACAACACACTGAACTGTGATTACAGATTGAGAAACAAAACACTGAACCTAGAGTCCTGATACAGAAACAACACACTGAGTTGAGAGTATAGATAGAGTAACAACACACTGAACTGTGACTTTGGACACAGAAACAACACACTGAACTGAGAGTACAGACACAGAAACAACACACTGAACTGAGAGTACAGATAGAGAAACAACACACTGAACTGCGTGTACAGACTGAGAAACAACACACTGAACTGTGTGTACAGGCAGAGAAACAACACACTGAACTGAGAGTACAGATAGGGAAACAACACACTGAACTGAGAGTACAGATAGAGAAACAACACACTGAATTGTGTTAACAGATAGACAAACAAAACATTGAACTGTGAGTAAGTACAGAGAAACAACACACTGAACTGGGAGTACAGATGCTGAAGCAAAACACTGAACTGAGTAAACAGATAGACTGAGAGATATGATAGAAATACAACACACTGAATTGAGATTACAGATCGAGAAACACCTCACTGAATTGTGAGGATAGAGAAACAACACACTGAACTGTGAGTAGAGATAGACAAACAAAACACCGAACTGCGAGTACAGCTGGAGAAAGAACACACCCAACTGTGAGAACAGATACAGATACAAAAGACTGAACTGGGAGTACAGATGCAGAAGCAACACACTGAACTGTGATTGCGAATAGAGAAACAACACACTGAACTGTGATTACAGATAGAGAAACAAAACACTGAACCTAGAGTACTGATACAGAAACAACACACTGAACTGTGAGTACAGACAGAGAAACAACACATTGAACTGTATAACGATCAAGAAACAATGCACTGAACTGTGAGTACAGATAGAGAAACAACACACTGAACTGCGAGTACAGACTGAGAAACAACACACTGAACTGTGTGTACAGACAGAGAAACAACACACTGAACTGAGAGTACAGACAGAGAAACAACACACTGAATTGCGAGTACAGAGAGAGAAACAACAAACTGAACTGACAGTAATGAGAGAGAACTAACACACTGAACTGTGATTACGGATAGAGATACAACACACTGAACTGTGATTACAGATAGAGAAACAAAACACTGAACCTGGAGTACTGATACAGAAACGAAACACACTGATTTACGAGTATAGATAGAGAAACAACACACTGAACTGTGATTACAGATTGAGAAACAAAACACTGAACCTAGAGTCCTGATACAGAAACAACACACTGAATTGCGAGTATAGATAGAGAAACAACACACTGAACTGTGACTTTGGACACAGAAACAACACACTGAACTGAGAGTACAGACAGAGAAACAACACATTGAACTGAGAGTAATGATCAAGAAACAAAGCACTGAACTGTGAGTACAGATAGAGAAACAACACACTGATCTGCGTGTACAGACTGAGAAACAACACACTGAACTGTGTGTACAGACAGAGAAACAACACACTGAACTGAGAGTACAGACAGAGAAACAACACACTTAATTGCGAGTACAGATAGAGAAATAACAAACTGAACTGACAGTAGTGAGAGAGAACTAACACATTGAACTGTGAGTACAGATAGAGAAACAACACACTGAACTGTCATTACAGATAGAGAAACACAACATTGAATTGAGAGTACAGCTCGAGAAAGAAAACACCAAACTGTGTGAACAGATACAGAAACAACACACTGAACTGCGAGTACAGACACAGAAACAACACACTGAACTGAGAGTACAGATAGAGAAACAACACACTGAACTGAGAGTACAGATAGAGAAACAACACACTGAATTGTGATTACAGATAGAGAAACAAAACATTGAACTGAGAGTAAGTACAGAGAAACAACACACTGAACTGGGAGTACAGATGCTGAAGCAAAACACTGAACTGAGTAAACAGATAGACTGAGAGATCTGATAGAAAAACAACACACTGAATTGAGATTACAGATCGAGAAACACCTCACTGAATTGTGAGGATAGAGATACAACACACTGAACTGTGAGTAGAGATAGACAAACAAAACACCGAACTGCGAGTACAGCTAGAGAAAGAACACACCCAACTGTGAGAACAGATACAGGAATAACAGACTGAACTGGGAGTACAGATGCAGAAGCAACACACTGAACTGTGATTGCGAATAGAGAAACAACACACTGAACTGTGATTACAGATAGAGAAACAAAACACTGAACCTAGAGTACTGATACAGAAACAACACACTGAATTGCGAGTATAGATAGAGAAACAACACACTGAACTGTGAGTACAGACACAGAAACAACACACTGAACTGAGATTACAGATCGAGAAACACCTCACTGAATTGCAAACACAAGTAGAGAAACAAAACACTGTACTGCGAGTACAGATAGAGAAACAACACACTGAACTGCGAGTACAGCTAGAGAAAGAACACACCCAACTGTGAGAACAGATACAGAAACAACAGACTGAACTGGGAGTACAGATGCAGAAGCAACACACTGAATGTGATTACGCATAGAGAAACAACACACTGAACTGTGATTACAGTTTGAGAAACAAAACACTGAACCTAGAGTACTGATACAGAAACAACACACTGAATTGCGAGTATAGATAGAGAAACAATACACTGAACTGTGAGTACAGACACAGAAACAACTCACTGAACTGACAGTACAGATCGAGAAACACCTCACTGAATTGCAAACACAGAGAGAGAAACAACATACTGTACTGCGTGTACAGCTAGAGAAAGAACACACCCAACTGTGAGAACAGATACAGAAACAATACACTGAACTGGGAGTACAGATTCAGAAGCAACACACTGGACTGTGATTACGGATAGAGAAACAACACACTGAACTGTGATTACAGATTGAGAAACACCTCACTGAATTGTAAACACAGATAGAGAAACAAAACTCGATATTGCGAGTACAGATAGAGAAACAACACACTGAACTGTGATTACAGATAGACAAACAAAACATTGAACTGAGAGTACAGCTCGAGAAAGAACACACCAACCTGTGAGAACAGATACAGAAACAACACTGAACTGCGAGTACAGACACAGAAACAAAACACTGAACTGAGAGTACAGATAGAGAAACAACACACTGAACTGAGAGTACAGATAGAGAAACAACACACTGAATTGTGATTACAGATAGAGAAACAAAACATTGAACTTAGAGTAAGTACGGAGAAACAACACACTGAACTGGGAGTACAGATGCTGAAGCAAAACACTGAACTGAGTAAACAGATAGACTGAGAGATCTGATAGAAAAACAACACACTGAATTGAGATTACAGATCGAGAAACACCTCACTGAATTGTGAGGATAGAGAAACAACACACTGAACTGTGAGTAGAGATAGACAAACAAAACACCGAACTGCGAGTACAACTAGAGAAAGAACACACCAAACTGTGAGAACAGACACAGAAACAACACACTGAACTGGGAGTACAGATGCAGAAGCAACACACTGAACTGTGATTACGGATAGAGAAACAACACACTGAACTGTCATTACAGATTAAGAAACAAAACACTGAACCTAGAGTACTGATACAGAAACAACACACTGAATTGCGAGTATAGATTGAGAAACAACACACTGAACTGTGACTTTGGACACAGAAACAACACACTGAACTGAGAGTACAGACAGAGAAACAACACATTGAACTGAGTAACGATCAAGAAACAATGCACTGAACTGTGAGTACAGATAGAGAAACAACACACTGAACTGCGTGTACAGACTGAGAAACAACACACTGAACTGTGTGTACAGACAGAGAAACAACACACTGAACTGAGAGTACAGACAGAGAAACAACACACTTAATTGCGAGTACAGATAGAGAAACAACAAACTGAACTGACAGTAATGAGAGAGAACTAACACATTGAACTGTGAGTACAGATAGAGAAACAACACACTGAACTGTGATTACAGATAGAGAAACACAACATTGAATTGAGAGTACAGCTCGAGAAAGAAAACACCAACCTGTGTGAACAGATACAGAAACAACACACTGAACTGCGAATACAGACACAGAAACAACACACTGAACTGAGAGTACAGATAGGGAAACAACACACTGAACTGAGAGTACAGATAGAGAAACAACACACTGAATTGTGTTAACAGATAGACAAACAAAACATTGAACTGTGAGTAAGTACAGAGAAACAACACACTGAACTGGGAGTACAGATGCTGAAGCAAAACATGAACTGAGTAAACAGATAGACTGAGAGATGTGATAGAAATACAACACACTGAATAGAGATTACAGATCGAGAAACACCTCACTGAATTGTGAGGATAGAGATACAACACACTGAACTGTGAGTAGAGATAGACAAACAAAACACCGAACTGCGAGTACAGCTAGAGAAAGAACACACCCAACTGTGAGAACAGATACAGAAACAACAGACTGAACTGGGAGTACAGATGCAGAAGCAACACACTGAACTGTGATTACGCATAGAGAAACAACACACTGAACTGTGATTACAGTTTGAGAAACAAAACACTGAACCTAGAGTACTGATACAGAAACAACACACTGAATTGCGAGTATAGATACAGAAACAATACACTGAACTGTGAGTACAGAAACAGAAACAACACACTGAACTGAAAGTACAGATCGAGAAACAGCTCACTGAATTGCAAACACAGACAGAGAAACAACACACTGTACTGCGTGTACAGCTAGAGAAAGAACACACCCAACTGTGAGAACAGATACAGAAACAATACAGTGAACTGGGAGTACAGATGCAGAATCAACACACTGGACTTTGATTACGGATAGAGAAACAACACACTGAACTGTGATTACAGATTGAGAAACAAAACACTGAATTGTAAACACAGATAGAGAAACAAAACTCTATATTGCGAGTAAAGATAGAGAAACAACACACCAACCTGTGAGAACAGATACAGAAACAACACTGAACTGCGAGTACAGACACAGAAACAACACACTGAACTGAGAGTACAGATAGAGAAACAACACACTGAACTGAGAGTACAGATAGAGAAACAACACACTGAATTGTGATTACAGATAGAGAAACAAAACATTGAACTGAGAGTAAGTACAGAGAAACAACACACTGAACTGGGAGTACAGATGCTGAAGCAAAACACTGAACTGAGTAAACAGATAGACTGAGAGATCTGATAGAAAAACAACACACTGAATTGAGATGACAGATCGAGAAACACCTCACTGAATTGTGAGGATAGAGAAACAACACACTGAATTGCGAGTTTAGATAGAGAAACAACACACTGAACTGTGAGTACAGACACAGAAACAACACATTGAACTGAGTAACGATAAAGAAACAATGCACTGAACTGTGAGTACAGATAGAGAAACAACACACTGAACTGAGAGTACAGACAGAGAAACAACACACTTAATTGCGAGTACAGATAGAGAAACAACAAACTGAACTGACAGTAATGAGAGAGAACTAAGACATTGAACTGTGAGTATAGATAGAGAAACAACACACTGAACTGTGATTACAGATAGAGAAACACAACATTGAATTGAGAGTACAGCTCGAGAAAGAAAACACCAACCTGTGTGAACAGATGCAGAAACAACATACTGAACTGCGAATACAGACACAGAAACAACACACTGAACTGAGAGTACAGATAGAGAAACAACACACTGAATTGTGTTAACAGATAGAGAAACAAAACATTGAACTGTGAGTAAGTACAGAGAAACAACACACTGAACTGGGAGTACAGATGCTGAAGCAAAACAATGAACTGAGTAAACAGATAGACTGAGAGATCTGACAGAAATACAACACAATGAATTGAGATTACAGATCGAGAAACACCTCACTGAATTGTGAGGATAGAGAAACAACACACTGAACTGTGAGTAGAGATAGACAAACAAAACACCGAACTGCGAGTACAGCTAGAGAAAGAACACACCCAACTGTGAGAACAGATACAGAAACAACAGACTGAACTGGGAGTACAGATGCAGAAGCAACACACTGAATGTGATTACGAATAGAGAAACAACACACTGAACTGTGATTACAGTTTGAGAAACAAAACACTGAACCTAGAGTACTGATACAGAAACAACACACTGAATTGCGAGTATAGATAGAGAAACAACACACTGAACTGTGAGTACAGACACAGAAACAACACACTGAACTGAGAGTACAGATCGAGAAACACCTCACTGAATTGCAAACACAGGTAGAGAAACAAAACACTGTACTGCGAGTACAGATAGAGAAACAACACACTGAACTGCGAGTACAGCTAGAGAAAGAACACACCCAACTGTGAGAACAGATACAGAAACAATACACTGAACTGGGAGTACAGATGCAGAAGCAACACACTGAATGTGATTACGCATAGAGAAACAACACACTGAACTGTGATTACAGTTTGAGAAACAAAACACTGAACCTAGAGTACTGATACCGAAACAACACACTGAATTGCGAGTATAGATAGAGAAACAACACACTGAACTGTGAGTACAGACACAGAAACAACACACTGAACTGACAGTACAGATCGAGAAACACCTCACTGAATTGCAAACACAGACAGAGAAACAACACACTGTACTGCGTGTACAGCTAGAGAAAGAACACACCCAACTGTGAGAACAGATACAGAAACAACACACTGAACTGGGAGTACAGATGCAGAAGCAACACACTGAACTGTGATTACGGATAGAGAAACAACACACTGAACTGTCATTACAGATTAAGAAACAAAACACTGAACCTAGAGTACTGATACACAAACAACACACTGAATTGCGAGTAGAGATAGAGAAACAACACACTGAACTGTGAGTACAGACACAGAAACAACACACTGAACTGAGAGTACAGACAGAGAAACAACACATTGAACTGAGAGTAACGATCAAGAAACAATGCACTGAACTGTGAGTACAGATAGAGAAACAACACACTGAACTGCGTGTATAGACTGAGAACACACTGAACTGAGAGTACAGACAGAGAAACAACACACTTAATTGCGAGTACAGATAGAGAAACAACAAACTGAACTGACAGTAATTTGAGAGAACTAACACATTGAACTGTGAGGACAGATAGAGAAACAACACACTGAACTGTGATTACAGATAGAGAAACACAACATTGAATTGAGAGTACAGCTCGAGAAAGAAAACACCAGCCTGTGTGAACAGATACAGAAACAACACACTGAACTGCGAGTACAGACACAGAAACAACACGCTGAACTGAGAGTACAGATAGAGAAACACCACACTGAACTGAGAGTACAGATAGAGAAACAACACACTGAATTGTGATTACAGATAGAGAAACAAAACATTGAACTGAGAGTAAGTACAGAGAAACAACACACTGAACTGGGAGTACAGATGCTGAAGCAAAACACTGAACTGAGTAAACAGATAGACTGAGAGATCGGATAGAAAAACAACACACTGAATTGAGATGACAGATCGAGAAACACCTCACTGAATTGTGAGGATAGAGATACAACACACTGAACTGTGAGTAGAGATAGACAAACAAAACACCGAACTGCGAGTACAGCTAGAGAGAGAACACACCCAACTGTGAGAAGAGATACAGGAACAACAGACTGAACTGGGAGTACAGATGCAGAAGCAACACACTGAACTGTGATTGCGGATAGAGAAACAACACACTGAACTGTGATTACAGATAGAGAAACAAAACACTGAACCTAGAGTACTGATACAGAAACAACACACTGAATTGCGAGTATAGATAGAGAAACAACACACTGAACTGTGAGTACAGACACAGAAACCACACACTGAACTGAGAGTACAGATCGAGAAACACCTCACTGAATTGCAAACACAGGTAGAGAAACAAAACACTGTACTGCGAGTATAGATAGAGAAACAATACACTGAACTGTGTGTACAGACACAGAAACAACACACTGAACTGACAGTACAGATCGAGAAACACCTCACTGTATTACAAACACAGACAGAGAAACAACACACTGTACTGCGTGTACAGCTAGATAAAGAACACTCCCAAATGTGAGAACAGATACAGAAACAATACACTGAACTGGGAGTACAGATGCAGAAGCAACACACTGAACTGCGATTACGGATAGAGAAACAACACACTGAACTGTGATTACAGATTGAGAAACAAAACACTGAACCTAGAGTCCTGATACAGAAACAACACACTGAATTGAGAGTATAGATCGAGAAACAACACTCTGAACTGTGAGTATAGACACAGAAACAACACACTGAACTGAGAGTACAGATCGAGAATCACCTCACTGAATTGCAAACACAGATAGAGAAACAAAACAATGTATTGGGAGTACAGATAGAGAAACAACACACTGAACTGCGTGTACAGACACAGAAACAACACACTGAACTGACAGTACAGATCGAGAAACACCTCACTGAATTGCAAACGCAGACAGAGAAACAACACACTGTACTGCGTGTACAGCTAGAGAAAGAACACACCCAACTGTGAGAACAGATACAGAAACAATACAGTGAACTGGGAGTACAGATGCAGAAGCAACACACTGAACTGCGATTACGGATGGAGAAACAACACACTGAACTGTGATTACAGATTGAGAAACAAAACACTGAACCTAGAGTCCTGATACAGAAACAACACACTGAATTGAGAGTATAGATAGAGAAACAACACACTGAACTGTGAATACAGACACAGAAACAACACACTGAACTGAGAGTACGGACAGAGAAACAACACACTGAACTGAGAGTAACTATCATGAAACAATGCACTGATCTGTGAGTACAGATAGAGAAACAATTCACTGAACTGCGAGTACAGACTGAGAAATAATACACTGAACTGTGAGTACAGACAGAGAAACAACACACTGAACTGAGAGTAACGATCATGAAACAATGCACTGAACTGCGAGTACAGATAGAGAAACAACACACTGAACTGCGAGTACAGCTCGAGAAAGAACACACCCAACTGTGAGAACAGATACAGAAACAACAGACTGAACTGGGAGTACAGATGCAGAAGCAACACACTGGACTGTGATTACGGATAGAGAAACAACACACTGAACTGTGATTACAGATTGAGAAACACCTCACTGAATTGTAAACACCGATAGAGAAACCAAACTCTATATTGCGAGTATAGATAGAGAAACAACACACTGAACTGCGAGTACAGATAGAGAAACAACACACTGAACTGTGATTACAGATAGAGAAACAAAACATTGAACTGAGAGTACAGCTCGAGAAAGAACACACCAACCTGTGAGAACAGATACAGAAACAACACTGAACTGCGAGTACAGACACAGAAACAACACACTGAACTGAGAGTACAGATAGAGAAACAACACACTGAACTGAGAGTACAGATAGAGAAACAACACACTGAATTGTGTTAACAGATAGACAAACAAAACATTGAACTGTGAGTAAGTACAGAGAAACAACACACTTAACTGGGAGTACAGATGCTGAAGCAAAACACTGAACTGAGTAAACAGATAGACTGAGAGATGTGATAGAAATACAACACACTGAATTGAGATTACAGATCGAGAAACACCTCACTGAATTGTGAGGATAGAGAACCAACACACTGAACTGTGAGTAGAGATAGACAAACAAAACACCGAACTGCGAGTACAGCTAGAGAAAGAACACACCCAACTGTGAGAACAGATACAGAAACAACAGACTGAACTGGGAGTACAGATGCAGAAGCAACACACTGAATGTGATTACGCATAGAGAAACAACACACTGAACTGTGATTACAGTTTGAGAAACAAAATACTGAACCTAGAGTACTGATACCGAAACAACACACTGAATTGCGAGTATAGATAGAGAAACAACACACTGAACTGTGAGTACAGACACAGAAACAACACACTGAACTGACAGTACAGATCGAGAAACACCTCACTGAATTGCAAACACAGGTAGAGAAACAAAACACTGTACTGCGAGTACAGATAGAGAAACAACACACTGAACTGCGAGTACAGCTAGAGAAAGAACACACCCAACTGTGAGAACAGATACAGAAACAACAGACTGAACTGGGAGTACAGATGCAGAAGCAACACACTGAATGTGATTACGCATAGAGAAACAACACACTGAACTGTGATTACAGTTTGAGAAACAAAACACTGAACCTAGAGTACTGATACAGAAACAACACACTGAATTGCGAGTATAGATAGAGAAACAACACACTGAACTGTGAGTACAGACACAGAAACAACACACTGAACTGACAGTACAGATCGAGAAACACCTCACTGAATTGCAAACACAGACAGAGAAACATCACACTGTACTGCGTGTACAGCTAGAGAAAGAACACACCCAACTGTGAGAACAGATACACAAACAATACAGTGAACTGGGAGTACAGATGTAGAAACAACACACTGGACTGTGATTACGGATAGAGAAACAACACACTGAATTGTAAACACAGATAGAGAAACAAAACTCTATATTGCGAGTACAGATAGAGAAACAACACACTGAACTGCGAGTACAGATAGAGAAACAACACACTGAACTGTGATTACAGATAGAGAAACAAAACATTGAACTGAGAGTACAGCTCGAGAAAGAACACACCAACCTGTGAGAACAGATACAGAAACAACACTGAACTGCGAGTACAGACACAGAAACAACACACTGAACTGAGAGTACAGATAGAGAAACAACACACTGAATTGTGATTACAGATAGAGAAACAAAACATTGAACTGAGAGTAAGTACAGAGAAACAACACACTGAACTGGGAGTACAGATGCTGAAGCAAAACACTGAACTGACTAAACAGATAGACTGAGAGATCTGATAGAAAATCAACACACTGAATTGAGATGACAGATCGAGAAACACCTCACTGAATTGTAAACACAGATAGAGAAACAAAACTCTATATTGCGAGTACAGATAGAGAAACAACACACTGAACTGCGAGTACAGATAGAGAAACAACACACTGAACTGTGATTACAGATAGAGAAACAAAACATTGAACTGAGAGTACAGCTCGAGAAAGAACACACCAACCTGTGAGAACAGATACAGAAACAACACTGAACTGCGAGTACAGACACAGAAACAACACACTGAACTGAGAGTACAGATAGAGAAACAACACACTGAACTGAGAGTACAGATAGAGAAACAACACACTGAATTGTGATTACAGATAGAGAAACAAAACATTGAACTGAGAGTAAGTACAGAGAAACAACACACTGAACTGGGAGTACAGATGCTGAAGCAAAACACTGAACTGAGTAAACAGATAGACTGAGAGATCTGATAGAAAATCAACACACTGAATTGAGATGACAGATCGAGAAACACCTCACTGAATTGTGAGGATAGAGATACAACACACTGAACTGTGAGTAGAGATAGACAAACAAAACACCGACCTGCGAGTACAACTAGAGAAAGAACACACCCAACTGTGAGAACAGACACAGAAACAACACACTGAACTGGGAGTACAGATGCAGAAGCAACACACTGAACTGTGATTACGGATAGAGAAACAACACACTGAACTGTCATTACAGATTAAGAAACAAAACACTGAACCTAGAGTACTGATACAGAAACAACACACTGAATTGCGAGTATAGATAGAGGAACAACACACTGAACTGTGAGTACAGTCACAGAAACAACACATTGAACTGAGTAACGATCAAGAAACAATGCACTGAACTGTGAGTACAGATAGAGAAACAACACACTGAACTGCGTGTACAGACTGAGAAACAACACACTGAACTGTGTGTACAGACAGAGAAACAACACACTGAACTGAGAGTACAGACAGAGAAACAACACACTTAATTGCGAGTACAGATAGAGTAACAACAAACTGAACTGACAGTAATGAGAGAGAACTAAGACATTGAACTGTGAGTATAGATAGAGAAACAACACACTGAACTGTGATTACAGATAGAGAAACACAACATTGAATTGAGAGTACAGCTCGAGAAAGAAAACACCAACCTGTGTGAACAGATACAGAAACAACACACTGAACTGCGAATACAGTCACAGAAACAACACACTGAACTGAGAGTACAGATAGAGAAACAACACACTGAATTGTGTTAACAGATAGAGAAACAAAACATTGAACTGTGAGTAAGTACAGAGAAACAACACACTGAACTGGGAGTACAGATGCTGAAGCAAAACAATGAACTGAGTAAACAGATAGACTGAGAGATCTGACAGAAATACAACACAATGAATTAGGATTACAGATCGAGAAACACCTCACTGAATTGTGAGGATAGAGAAACAACACACTGAACTGTGAGTAGAGATAGACAAACAAAACACCGAACTGCGAGTACAGCTAGAGAAAGAACACACCCAACTGTGAGAACAGATACAGAAACAACAGACTGAACTGGGAGTACAGATGCAGAAGCAACACACTGAATGTGATTACGCATAGAGAAACAACACACTGAACTGTGATTACAGTTTGAGAAACAAAACACTGAACCTAGAGTACTGATACAGAAACAACACACTGAATTGCGAGTATAGATAGAGAAACAACACACTGAACTGTGAGTACAGACACAGAAACAACACACTGAACTGACAGTACAGATCGAGAAACACCTC
Organism: Chiloscyllium punctatum; assembly: GCF_047496795.1. NCBI lineage: Eukaryota > Metazoa > Chordata > Chondrichthyes > Orectolobiformes > Hemiscylliidae > Chiloscyllium > Chiloscyllium punctatum. Next base: position 30,680,270 of record NC_092745.1, read on the forward strand.
ACTGAATTGCAAACACAGGTCGAGAAACAAAACACTGTACTGCGCGTACAGATAGAGAAACAACACACCCAACTGTGAGAACAGATACAGAAACAACACACTGAACTGGGAGTACAGATGCAGAAGCAACACACTGAACTGTGATTACGGATAGAGAAACAACACACTGAACTGTCATTACAGATTAAGAAACAAAACACTGAACCTAGAGTACTGATACACAAACAACACACTGAATTGCGAGTATAGATAGAGAAACAACACACTGAACTGTGAGTACAGACACAGAAACAACACACTGAACTGAGAGTACAGACAGAGAAACAACACATTGAACTGAGAGTAACGATCAAGAAACAATGCACTGAACTGTGAGTACAGATCGAGAAACAACACACTGAACTGCGTGTACAGACTGAGAAGCAACACACTGAACTGTGTGTACAGACAGAGAAACAACACACTGAACTGAGAGTACAGACAGAGAAACAACACACTTAATTGCGAGTACAGATAGAGAAACAACAAACTGAAATGACAGTAATGAGAGAGAACTAACACATTGAACTGTGAGTACAGATAGAGAAACAACACACTGAACTGTGATTACAGATAGAGAAACACAACATTGAATTGAGAGTACAGCTCGAGAAAGAAAACACCAGCCTGTGTGAACAGAAACAGAAACAACACACTGAACTGCGAGTACAGACACAGAAACAACACACTGAACTGAGAGTACAGATAGAGAAACAACACACTGAACTGGGAGTACAGATAGAGAAACAACACACTGAATTGTGATTACAGATAGAGAAACAAAACATTGAACTGAGAGTAAGTACAGAGAAACAACACACTGAACTGGGAGTACAGATGCTGAAGCAAAACACTGAACTGAGTAAACAGATAGACTGAGAGATCTGATAGAAAAACAACACACTGAATTGAGATGACAGATCGAGAAACACCTCACTGAATTGTGAGGATAGAGATACAACACACTGAACTGTGAGTAGAGATAGACAAACAAAACACCGAACTGCGAGTACAGCTAGAGAAAGAACACACCCAACTGTGAGAACAGATACAGGAACAACAGACTGAACTGGGAGTACAGATGCAGAAGCAACACACTGAACTGTGATTGCGGATAGAGAAACAACACACTGAACTGTGATTACAGATAGAGAAACAAAACACTGAACCTTGAGTACTGATACAGAAACAACACACTGAATTGCGAGTATAGATAGAGAAACAACACACTGAACTGTGAGTACAGACACAGAAACAACACACTGAACTGACAGTACAGATCGAGAAACACCTCACTGAATTGCAAACACAGGTCGAGAAACAAAACACTGTACTGCGCGTACAGATAGAGAAACAACACACCCAACTGTGAGAACAGATACAGAAACAACACACTGAACTGGGAGTACAGATGCAGAAGCAACACACTGAACTGTGATTACGGATAGAGAAACAACACACTGAACTGTCATTACAGATTAAGAAACAAAACACTGAACCTAGAGTACTGATACACAAACAACACACTGAATTGCGAGTATAGATAGAGAAACAACACACTGAACTGTGAGTACAGACACAGAAACAACACACTGAACTGAGAGTACAGACAGAGAAACAACACATTGAACTGAGAGTAACGATCAAGAAACAATGCACTGAACTGTGAGTACAGATCGAGAAACAACACACTGAACTGCGTGTACAGACTGAGAAGCAACACACTGAACTGTGTGTACAGACAGAGAAACAACACACTGAACTGAGAGTACAGACAGAGAAACAACACACTTAATTGCGAGTACAGATAGAGAAACAACAAACTGAAATGACAGTAATGAGAGAGAACTAACACATTGAACTGTGAGTACAGATAGAGAAACAACACACTGAACTGTGATTACAGATAGAGAAACACAACATTGAATTGAGAGTACAGCTCGAGAAAGAAAACACCAGCCTGTGTGAACAGAAACAGAAACAACACACTGAACTGCGAGTACAGACACAGAAACAACACACTGAACTGAGAGTACAGATAGAGAAACAACACACTGAACTGGGAGTACAGATAGAGAAACAACACACTGAATTGTGATTACAGATAGAGAAACAAAACATTGAACTGAGAGTAAGTACAGAGAAACAACACACTGAACTGGGAGTACAGATGCTGAAGCAAAACACTGAACTGAGTAAACAGATAGACTGAGAGATCTGATAGAAAAACAACACACTGAATTGAGATGACAGATCGAGAAACACCTCACTGAATTGTGAGGATAGAGATACAACACACTGAACTGTGAGTAGAGATAGACAAACAAAACACCGAACTGCGAGTACAGCTAGAGAAAGAACACACCCAACTGTGAGAACAGATACAGGAACAACAGACTGAACTGGGAGTACAGATGCAGAAGCAACACACTGAACTGTGATTGCGGATAGAGAAACAACACACTGAACTGTGATTACAGATAGAGAAACAAAACACTGAACCTTGAGTACTGATACAGAAACAACACACTGAATTGCGAGTATAGATAGAGAAACAACACACTGAACTGTGAGTACAGACACAGAAACAACACACTGAACTGACAGTACAGATCGAGAAACACCTCACTGAATTGCAAACACAGGTAGAGAAACAAAACACTGTACTGCGAGTACAGATAGAGAAACAACACACTGAACTGCGAGTACAGCTAGAGAAAGAACACACCCAACTGTGAGAACAGATACAGAAACAACAGACTGAACTGGGAGTACAGATGCAGAAGCAACACACTGAATGTGATTACGCATAGAGAAACAACACACTGAACTGTGATTACAGATTGAGAAACAAAACACTGAACCTAGAGTACTGATACAGAAACAACACACTGAATTGCGAATATAGATAGAGAAACAACACACTGAACTGTGAGTACAGACACAGAAACAACACACTGAACTGACAGTACAGATCGAGAATCACCTCACTGAATTGCAAACACAGATAGAGAAACAAAACACTGTATTGGGAGTACAGATAGAGAAACAACACACTGAACTGCGTGTACAGACACAGAAACAACACACTGAACTGACAGTACAGATCGAGAAACACCTCACTGAATTGCAAACACAGACAGAGAAACAACACACTGTACTGCGTGTACAGCTAGAGAAAGAACACACCCAACTGTGAGAACAGATACAGAAACAATACACTGAACTGGGAGTACAGATGCAGAAGCAACACACTGAACTGCGATTACGGATAGAGAAACAACACACTGAACTGTGATTACAGATTGAGAAACAAAACACTGAACCTAGAGTCCTGATACAGAAACAACACACTGAATTGAGAGTATAGATAGAGAAACAACACACTGAACTGTGAATACAGACACAGAAACAACACACTGAACTGAGAGTACAGACAGAGAAACAACACACTGAACTGAGAGTAACTGTCATGAAACAATGCACTGAACTGTGAGTACAGATAGAGAAACAAAACACTGAACTGCGAGTACAGACTGAGAAATAATACACTGAACTGTGAGTACAGACAGAGAAACAACACACTGAACTGAGAGTAACGATCATGAAACAATGCACTGAACTGCGAGTACAGATAGAGAAACAACACACTGAACTGCGAGTACAGCTAGAGAAAGAACACACCCAACTGTGAGAACAGATACAGAAACAACAGACTGAACTGGGAGTACAGATGCAGAAGCAACATATTGAACTGTGATTACGGATAGAGAAACAACACACTGATCTGTGATTACAGATTGAGAAACACCTCACTGAATTGTAAACACAGATAGAGAAACAAAACTCTATATTGCGAGTATAGATAGAGAAACAACACACTGAACTGCGAGTACAGATAGAGAAACAACACACTGAACTGTGATTACAGATAGAGAAACAAAACATTGAACTGAGAGTACAGCTCGAGAAAGAACACACCAACCTGTGAGAACAGATACAGAAACAACACTGAACTGCGAGTACAGACACAGAAACAACACACTGAACTGAGAGTACAGATAGAGAAACAACACACTGAACTGAGAGTACAGATCGAGAAACAACACACTGAATTGTGATTACAGATAGAGAAACAAAACATTGAACTGAGAGTAGGTACAGAGAAACAACACACTGAACTGGGAGTACAGATGCTGAAGCAAAACACTGAAGTGAGTAAACAGATAGACTGAGAGATCTGATAGAAAAACAACACACTGAATTGAGATGACAGATCGAGAAACACCTCACTGAATTGTGAGGATAGAGAAACAACACACTGAACTGTGAGTAGAGATAGACAAACAAAACAACGAACTGCGAGTACAACTCGAGAAAGAACACACCCAACTGTGAGAACAGATACAGAAACAACACACTGAACTGGGAGTACAGATGCAGAAGCAACACACTGAACTGTGATTACGGATAGAGAAACAACACACTGAACTGTCATTACAGATTAAGAAACAAAACACTGAACATAGAGTACTGATACGGAAAAACACACTGAATTGCGAGTATAGATAGAGAAACAACACACTGAACTGTGAGTACAGACACAGTTGATGCTGAAGCAAAACACTGAACTGAGTAAACAAATAGACTGAGAGATCTGATAGAAAATCAACACACTGAATTGAGATTACAGATCGAGAAACACCTCACTGAATTGTGAGGATAGAGAAACAACACACTGAACTGTGAGTAGAGATAGACAAACAAAACACCGAACTGCGAGTACAGCTAGAGAAAGAACACACCCAACTGTGAGAACAGATACAGGAACAACAGACTGAACTGGGAGTACAGATGCAGAAGCAAAACACTGAACTGTGATTACGGATAGAGAAAGAACACACTGAACTGTGATTACAGATAGAGAAACAAAACACTGAACCTCGAGTTCTGATACAGTAGCAACACACTGAATTGCGAGTATAGATGGAGAAACAACACACTGAACTGTGAGTACAGTCACAGAAACAACACACTGAACTGGGAGTAAAGATCGAGAAACACCTCATTGAATTGCAAACACAGACAGAGAAATAACACACTGTACTGCGTGTACAGCTAGAGAAAGAACACGCCCAACTGTGAGAACAGATACAGAAACAATACACTGAACTGGGACTACAGATGCAGAAGCAACACACTGGACTGTGATTACGGATAGAGAAACAACACACTGAACTGTGATTACAGATTGAGAAACACCTCACTGAATTGTAAACACAGATAGAGAAACAAAACTCTATATTGCGAGTAAAGATAGAGAAACAACACACTGAACTGTGATTACTGATAGAGAAACAAAACATTGAACTGAGAGTACAGCTCGAGAAAGAACACACCAACCTGTGAGAACAGATACAGAAACAACACTGACTGCGAGTACAGACACAGAAACAACACACTGAACTGAGAGTACAGACAGAGAAACAACACATTGAACTGAGAGTAACGATCAAGAAACAATGCACTGAACTGTGAGTACAGATAGAGAAACAACACACTGAACTGCGTGTACAGACTGAGAAACAACACACTGAACTGTGTGTACAGGCAGAGAAACAACACACTGAACTGAGAGTACAGACAGAGAAACAACACACTTAATTGCGAGTACAGATAGAGAAACAACAAACTGAACTGACAGTAATGAGAGAGAACTAATACATTGAACTGTGAGTACAGATAGAGAAACAACACACTGAACTGTGATTACAGATAGAGAAACACAACATTGAATTGAGAGTACAGCTCGAGAAAGAAAACACCAACCTGTGTGAACAGATACAGAAACAACACACTGAACTGCGAATACAGACACAGAAACAACACACTGAACTGAGAGTACAGATAGGGAAACAACACACTGAACTGAGAGTACAGATAGAGAAACAACACACTGAATTGTGTTAACAGATAGAGAAACAAAACATTGAACTGTGAGTAAGTACAGAGAAACAACACACTGAACTGGGAGTACAGATGCTGAAGCAAAACACTGAACTGAGTAAACAGATAGACTGAGAGATGTGATAGAAATACAACACACTGAATTGAGATGACAGATCGAGAAACACCTCACTGAATTGTGAGGATAGAAAAACAACACACTGAACTGTGAGTAGAGATAGACAAACAAAACACCGAACTGCGAGTACAGCTAGAGAAAGAACACACCCAACTGTGAGAACAGATACAGAAACAACAGACTAAACTGGGAGTACAGATGCAGAAGCAACACACTGAATGTGATTACGCACAGAGAAACAACACACTGAACTGTGATTACAGATTGAGAAACAAAACACTGAACCTAGAGTACTGATACAGAAACAACACACTGAACTGTGTGTACAGACAGAGAAACAACACACTGAACTGAGAGTACAGACAGAGAAACAACACACTTAATTGCGAGTACAGATAGAGAAATAACAAACTGAACTGACAGTAATGAGAGAGAACGAACACATTGAACTGTGAGTACAGATAGAGAAACAACACACTGAACTGTGATTACAGATAGAGAAACACAACATTGAATTGAGAGTACAGCTCGAGAAAGAAAACACCAACCTGTGTGAACAGATACAGAAACAACACACTGAACTGCGAGTACAGACACAGAAACAACACACTGAACTGAGAGTACAGATAGAGAAACAACACACTGAACTGAGAGTACAGATAGAGAAACAACACACTGAATTGTGATTACAGATAGAGAAACAAAACATTGAACTGAGAGTAAATACAGAGAAACAACACACTGAACTGGGAGTACAGATGCTGAAGCAAAACACTGAACTGAGTAAACAGATAGACTGAGAGATCTGATAGAAAAACAACACACTGAATTGAGATGACAGATCGAGAAACACCTCACTGAATTGTGAGGATAGAGAAACAACACACTGAACTGTGAGTAGAGATAGACAAACAAAACACCGAACTGCGAGTACAGCTAGAGAAAGAACACACCCAACTGTGAGAACAGATACAGAAACAACAGACTAAACTGGGAGTACAGATGCAGAAGCAACACACTGAATGTGATTACGCACAGAGAAACAACACACTGAACTGTGATTACAGATTGAGAAACAAAACACTGAACCTAGAGTACTGATACAGAAACAACACACTGAACTGTGTGTACAGACAGAGAAACAACACACTGAACTGAGAGTACAGACAGAGAAACAACACACTTAATTGCGAGTACAGATAGAGAAATAACAAACTGAACTGACAGTAATGAGAGAGAACTAACACATTGAACTGTGAGTACAGATAGAGAAACAACACACTGAACAGTGATTACAGATAGAGAAACACAACATTGAATTGAGAGTACTGCTCGAGAAAGAAAACACCAACCTGTGTGAACAGATACAGAAACAACACACTGAACTGCGAATACAGACACAGAAACAACACACTAAACTGAGAGTACAGATAGGGAAAGAACACACGGAACTGAGAGTACAGATAGAGAAACAACGCACTGAACTGAGACTACAGACAGAAAAACAACACATTGAACAGAGAGTCACGATCGAGAAACAATGCACTGAACTGTGAGTACAGATAGAGAAACAACACACTGAACTGCGAGTACAGACTGAGAAACAACACACTGAACTGTGTGTACAGACAGAGAAACAACACACTGAACTGAGAGTACAGACAGAGAAACAACACACTTAATTGCGAGTACAGATAGAGAAACAACAAACTGAACTGACAGTAATGAGAGAGAACTAACACATTGAACTGTGAGTACAGATAGAGAAACAACGCACTGAATTGTGATTACAGATAGAGAAACACAACATTGAATTGAGAGTACTACTCGAGAAAGAAAACACCAACCTGTGTGAACAGATACAGAAACAACACACTGAACTGCGAATACAGACACAGAAACAACACACTAAACTGAGAGTACAGATAGAGAAACAACACACTGAACTGAGAGTAAGTACAGAGAAACAACACACTGAACTGGGAGTACAGATGCTGAAGCGAAACACTGAACTGAGTAAACAGATAGACTGAGAGATCTGATAGAAAAACAATACACTGAATTGAGATTACAGATCGAGAAACACCTCACTGAATTGTGAGGATAGAGAAACAACACACTGAACTGTGAGTAGAGAGAGACAAACAAAACACCGAACTGCGAGTACAGCTAGAGAAAGAACACACCCAACTGTGAGAACAGATACAGGAACAACAGACTGAACTGGGAGTACAGATGCAGAAGCAACACACTGAACTGTGATTACGGATAGAGAAACAACACACTGAACTGTGATTACAGATAGAGAAACAAAACACTGAACCTAGAGTTCTGATACAGAAGCAACACACTGAATTGCGAGTATAGATAGAGAAACAACACACTGAACTGTGAGTACAGTCACAGAAACAACACACTGAACTGGGAGTAAAGATCGAGAAACACCTCATTGAATTGCAAACACAGACAGAGAAATAACACACTGTACTGCGTGTACAGCTAGAGAAAGAACACGCCCAACTGTGAGAACAGATACAGAAACAATACACTGAACTGGGACTACAGATGCAGAAGCAACACACTGGACTGTGATTACGGATAGAGAAACAACACACTGAACTGTGATTACAGATTGAGAAACACCTCACTGAATTGTAAACACAGATAGAGAAACAAAACTCTATATTGCGAGTAAAGATAGAGAAACAACACACTGAACTGTGATTACTGATAGAGAAACAAATCATTGAACTGAGAGTACAGTTCGAGAAAGAACACACCAACCTGTGAGAACAGATACAGAAACAACACTGACTGCGAGTACAGACACAGAAACAACACACTGAACTGAGAGTACAGACAGAGAAACAACACATTGAACTGAGAGTAACGATCAAGAAACAATGCACTGAACTGTGAGTACAGATAGAGAAACAACACACTGAACTGCGTGTACAGACTGAGAAACAACACACTGAACTGTGTGTACAGGCAGAGAAACAACACACTGAACTGAGAGTACAGACAGAGAAACAACACACTTAATTGCGAGTACAGATAGAGAAACAACAAACTGAACTGACAGTAATGAGAGAGAACTAATACATTGAACTGTGAGTACAGATAGAGAAACAACACACTGAACTGTGATTACAGATAGAGAAACACAACATTGAATTGAGAGTACAGCTCGAGAAAGAAAACACCAACCTGTGTGAACAGATACAGAAACAACACACTGAACTGCGAATACAGACACAGAAACAACACACTGAACTGAGAGTACAGATAGGGAAACAACACACTGAACTGAGAGTACAGATAGAGAAACAACACACTGAATTGTGTTAACAGATAGAGAAACAAAACATTGAACTGTGAGTAAGTACAGAGAAACAACACACTGAACTGGGAGTACAGATGCTGAAGCAAAACACTGAACTGAGTAAACAGATAGACTGAGAGATGTGATAGAAATACAACACACTGAATTGAGATGACAGATCGAGAAACACCTCACTGAATTGTGAGGATAGAGAAACAACACACTGAACTGTGAGTAGAGATAGACAAACAAAACACCGAACTGCGAGTACAGCTAGAGAAAGAACACACCCAACTGTGAGAACAGATACAGAAACAACAGACTAAACTGGGAGTACAGATGCAGAAGCAACACACTGAATGTGATTACGCACAGAGAAACAACACACTGAACTGTGATTACAGATTGAGAAACAAAACACTGAACCTAGAGTACTGATACAGACACAACACACTGAATTGCGAGTATAGATAGAGAAACAACACACTGAACTGTGAGTACAGACACAGAAACAACACACTGAACTGAGATTACAGATCGAGAAACACCTCACTGAATTGCAAACACAGGTAGAGAAACAAAACACTGTACTGCGAGTACAGATAGAGAAACAACACACTGAACTGCGAGTACAGCTAGAGAAAGAACACACCCAACTGTGAGAACAGATACAGAAACAACAGACTGAACTGGGAGTACAGATGTAGACGTAACACACTGAATGTGATTACGCATAGAGAAACAACACACTGAACTGTGTGTACAGACAGAGAAACAACACACTGAACTGAGAGTACAGACAGAGAAACAACACACTTAATTGCGAGTACAGATAGAGAAATAACAAACTGAAATGACAGTAATGAGAGAGAACGAACACATTGAACTGTGAGTACAGATAGAGAAACAACACACTGAACTGTGATTACAGATAGAGAAACACAACATTGAATTGAGGGTACAGCTCGAGAAAGAAAACACCAACCTGTGTGAACAGATACAGAAACAACACACTGAACTGCGAGTACAGACACAGAAACAACACACTGAACTGAGAGTACAGATAGAGAAACAACACACTGAACTGAGAGTACAGATAGAGAAACAACACACTGAATTGTGATTACAGATAGAGAAACAAAACATTGAACTGAGAGTAAATACAGAGAAACAACACACTGAACTGGGAGTACAGATGCTGAAGCAAAACACTGAACTGAGTAAACAGATAGACTGAGAGATCTGATAGAAAAACAACACACTGAATTGAGATGACAGATCGAGAAACACCTCACTGAATTGTGAGGATAGAGATACAACACACTGAACTGTGAGTAGAGATAGACAAACAAAACACCGAACTGCGAGTACAGCTAGAGAAAGAACACACCCAACTGTGAGAACAGATACAGGAACAACAGACTGAACTGGGAGTACAGATGCAGAAGCAACACACTGAACTGAGATTGCGGATAGAGAAACAACACACTGAACTGTGATTACAGATAGAGAAACAACACACTGAACTGAGATTACAGATAGAGAAACAACACACTTAATTGCGAGTACAGATAGAGAAACAACAAACTGAACTGACAGTAATGAGAGAGAACTAACACATTGAACTGTGAGTACAGATAGAGAAACAACACACTGAACAGTGATTACAGATAGAGAAACACAACATTGAATTGAGAGTACTGCTCGAGAAAGAAAACACCAACCTGTGTGAACAGATACAGAAACAACACACTGAACTGCGAATACAGACACAGAAACAACACACTAAACTGAGAGTACAGATAGGGAAAGAACACACGGAACTGAGAGTACAGATAGAGAAACAACGCACTGAACTGAGACTACAGACAGAAAAACAACACATTGAACAGAGAGTCACGATCGAGAAACAATGCACTGAACTGTGAGTACAGATAGAGAAACAACACACTGAACTGCGAGTACAGACTGAGAAACAACACACTGAACTGTGTGTACAGACAGAGAAACAACACACTGAACTGAGAGTACAGACAGAGAAACAACACACTTAATTGCGAGTACAGATAGAGAAACAACAAACTGAACTGACAGTAATGAGAGAGAACTAACACATTGAACTGTGAGTACAGATAGAGAAACAACGCACTGAATTGTGATTACAGATAGAGAAACACAACATTGAATTGAGAGTACTACTCGAGAAAGAAAACACCAACCTGTGTGAACAGATACAGAAACAACACACTGAACTGCGAATACAGACACAGAAACAACACACTAAACTGAGAGTACAGATAGAGAAACAACACACTGAACTGAGAGTAAGTACAGAGAAACAACACACTGAACTGGGAGTACAGATGCTGAAGCGAAACACTGAACTGAGTAAACAGATAGACTGAGAGATCTGATAGAAAAACAATACACTGAATTGAGATTACAGATCGAGAAACACCTCACTGAATTGTGAGGATAGAGAAACAACACACTGAACTGTGAGTAGAGAGAGACAAACAAAACACCGAACTGCGAGTACAGCTAGAGAAAGAACACACCCAACTGTGAGAACAGATACAGGAACAACAGACTGAACTGGGAGTACAGATGCAGAAGCAACACACTGAACTGTGATTACGGATAGAGAAACAACACACTGAACTGTGATTACAGATAGAGAAACAAAACACTGAACCTAGAGTTCTGATACAGAAGCAACACACTGAATTGCGAGTATAGATAGAGAAACAACACACTGAACTGTGAGTACAGTCACAGAAACAACACACTGAACTGGGAGTAAAGATCGAGAAACACCTCATTGAATTGCAAACACAGACAGAGAAATAACACACTGTACTGCGTGTACAGCTAGAGAAAGAACACGCCCAACTGTGAGAACAGATACAGAAACAATACACTGAACTGGGACTACAGATGCAGAAGCAACACACTGGACTGTGATTACGGATAGAGAAACAACACACTGAACTGTGATTACAGATTGAGAAACACCTCACTGAATTGTAAACACAGATAGAGAAACAAAACTCTATATTGCGAGTAAAGATAGAGAAACAACACACTGAACTGTGATTACTGATAGAGAAACAAATCATTGAACTGAGAGTACAGTTCGAGAAAGAACACACCAACCTGTGAGAACAGATACAGAAACAACACTGACTGCGAGTACAGACACAGAAACAACACACTGAACTGAGAGTACAGACAGAGAAACAACACATTGAACTGAGAGTAACGATCAAGAAACAATGCACTGAACTGTGAGTACAGATAGAGAAACAACACACTGAACTGCGTGTACAGACTGAGAAACAACACACTGAACTGTGTGTACAGGCAGAGAAACAACACACTGAACTGAGAGTACAGACAGAGAAACAACACACTTAATTGCGAGTACAGATAGAGAAACAACAAACTGAACTGACAGTAATGAGAGAGAACTAATACATTGAACTGTGAGTACAGATAGAGAAACAACACACTGAACTGTGATTACAGATAGAGAAACACAACATTGAATTGAGAGTACAGCTCGAGAAAGAAAACACCAACCTGTGTGAACAGATACAGAAACAACACACTGAACTGCGAATACAGACACAGAAACAACACACTGAACTGAGAGTACAGATAGGGAAACAACACACTGAACTGAGAGTACAGATAGAGAAACAACACACTGAATTGTGTTAACAGATAGAGAAACAAAACATTGAACTGTGAGTAAGTACAGAGAAACAACACACTGAACTGGGAGTACAGATGCTGAAGCAAAACACTGAACTGAGTAAACAGATAGACTGAGAGATGTGATAGAAATACAACACACTGAATTGAGATGACAGATCGAGAAACACCTCACTGAATTGTGAGGATAGAGAAACAACACACTGAACTGTGAGTAGAGATAGACAAACAAAACACCGAACTGCGAGTACAGCTAGAGAAAGAACACACCCAACTGTGAGAACAGATACAGAAACAACAGACTAAACTGGGAGTACAGATGCAGAAGCAACACACTGAATGTGATTACGCACAGAGAAACAACACACTGAACTGTGATTACAGATTGAGAAACAAAACACTGAACCTAGAGTACTGATACAGACACAACACACTGAATTGCGAGTATAGATAGAGAAACAACACACTGAACTGTGAGTACAGACACAGAAACAACACACTGAACTGAGATTACAGATCGAGAAACACCTCACTGAATTGCAAACACAGGTAGAGAAACAAAACACTGTACTGCGAGTACAGATAGAGAAACAACACACTGAACTGCGAGTACAGCTAGAGAAAGAACACACCCAACTGTGAGAACAGATACAGAAACAACAGACTGAACTGGGAGTACAGATGTAGACGTAACACACTGAATGTGATTACGCATAGAGAAACAACACACTGAACTGTGTGTACAGACAGAGAAACAACACACTGAACTGAGAGTACAGACAGAGAAACAACACACTTAATTGCGAGTACAGATAGAGAAATAACAAACTGAAATGACAGTAATGAGAGAGAACTAACACATTGAACTGTGAGTACAGATAGAGAAACAACACACTGAACTGTGATTACAGATAGAGAAACACAACATTGAATTGAGAGTACAGCTCGAGAAAGAAAACACCAACCTGTGTGAACAGATACAGAAACAACACACTGAACTGCGAGTACAGACACAGAAACAACACACTGAACTGAGAGTACAGATAGAGAAACAACACACTGAACTGAGAGTACAGATAGAGAAACAACACACTGAATTGTGATTACAGATAGAGAAACAAAACATTGAACTGAGAGTAAATACAGAGAAACAACACACTGAACTGGGAGTACAGATGCTGAAGCAAAACACTGAACTGAGTAAACAGATAGACTGAGAGATCTGATAGAAAAACAACACACTGAATTGAGATGACAGATCGAGAAACACCTCACTGAATTGTGAGGATAGAGATACAACACACTGAACTGTGAGTAGAGATAGACAAACAAAACACCGAACTGCGAGTACAGCTAGAGAAAGAACACACCCAACTGTGAGAACAGATACAGGAACAACAGACTGAACTGGGAGTACAGATGCAGAAGCAACACACTGAACTGAGATTGCGGATAGAGAAACAACACACTGAACTGTGATTACAGATAGAGAAACAACACACTGAACTGAGATTACAGATAGAGAAACAACACACTTAATTGCGAGTACAGATAGAGAAACAACAAACTGAACTGACAGTAATGAGAGAGAACTAACACATTGAACTGTGAGTACAGATAGAGAAACAACACACTGAACAGTGATTACAGATAGAGAAACACTACATTGAATTGAGAGTACTGCTCGAGAAAGAAAACACCAACCTGTGTGAACAGATACAGAAACAACACACTGAACTGCGAATACAGACACAGAAACAACACACTAAACTGAGAGTACAGATAGGGAAAGAACACACGGAACTGAGAGTACAGATAGAGAAACAACGCACTGAACTGAGACTACAGACAGAGAAACAACACATTGAACAGAGAGTAACGATCGAGAAACAATGCACTGAACTGTGAGTACAGATAGAGAAACAACACACTGAACTGCGAGTACAGACTGAGAAACAACACACTGAACTGTGTGTACAGACAGAGAAACAACACACTGAACTGAGAGTACAGACAGAGAAACAACACACTTAATTGCGAGTACAGATAGAGAAACAACAAACTGAACTGACAGTAATGAGAGAGAACTAACACATTGAACTGTGAGTACAGATAGAGAAACAACGCACTGAATTGTGATTACAGATAGAGAAACACAACATTGAATTGAGAGTACTACTCGAGAAAGAAAACACCAACCTGTGTGAACAGATACAGAAACAACACACTGAACTGCGAATACAGACACAGAAACAACACACTAAACTGAGAGTACAGATAGGGAAACAACACACTGAACTGAGAGTACAGATAGAGAAACAACGCACTGAATTGTGTTAACAGATAGAGAAACAAAACATTGAACTGTGAGTAAGTACAGAGAAACCACACACTGAACTGGGAGTACAGATGCTGAAGCAAAACACTGAACTGAGTAAACAGATAGACTGAGAGATCTGATAGAAATACAACACACTGAATTGAGATTACAGATCGAGAACCACCTCACTGAATTGTGAGGATAGAGAAACAACACATTGAACTGTGAGTAGAGATAGACAAACAAAACACCGAACTGCGAGTACAGCTAGAGAAAGAACACACCCAACTGTGAGAACAGATACAGAAACAACAGACTGAACTGGGAGTACAGATGCAGAAGCAACACACTGAATGTGATTACGCACAGAGAAACAACACACTGAACTGTGATTACAGATTGAGAAACAAAACACTGAACCTAGAGTACTGATACAGAAACAACACACTGAATTGCGAGTATAGATAGAGAAACAACACACTGAACTGTGAGTACAGACACAGAAACAACACGCTGAACTGAGAGAACAGATCGAGAAACACCTCACTGAATTGCAAACACAGGTTGAGAAAAAAAACACTGTACTGCGAGTACAGATAGAGAAACAACACACTGAACTGCGAGTACAGCTAGAGAAAGAACACACCCAACTGTGAGAACAGATACAGAAACAACAGACTGAACTGGGAGTACAGATGCAGAAGCAACACACTGAATGTGATTACGCATAGAGAAACAACACACTGAACTGTGATTACAGTTTGAGAAACAAAACACTGAACCTAGAGTACTGATACAGAAACAACACACTGAATTGCGAGTATAGATAGAGAAACAACACACTGAACTGTGAGTACAGACACAGAAACAACACACTGAACTGACAGTACAGATCGAGAAACACCTCACTGAATTGCAAACACAGACAGAGAAACAACACACTGTACTGCGTGTACAGCTTGAGAAAGAACACACCCAACTGTGAGAACAGATACAGAAACAATACACTGAACTGGGAGTACAGATGCAGAAGCAACACACTGAACTGCGATTACGGATAGAGAAACAACACACTGAACTGTGATTACAGATTGAGAAACAACACACTGAACCTAGAGTCCTGATACAGAAACAACACACTGAATTGAGAGTATAGATAGAGAAACAACACACTGAACTGTGAGTACAGACACAGAAACAACACACTGAACTGGGAGTACAGATCGAGAAACACCTCACTGAATTGCAAACACAGATAGAGAAACAAAACACTGTATTGGGAGTACAGATAGAGAAACAACACACTGAACTGCGTGTACAGACACAGAAACAACACACTGAACTGACAGAACTGATCGACAAACAATTCACTGAATTGCAAACACAGACAGAGAAACAACACACTGTACTGCGTGTACCGCTAGAGAAAGAACACACCCAACTGTGAGAACAGATACAGAAACAATACACTGAACTGGGAGTACAGATGCAGAAGCAACACACTGAACTGCGATTACGGATAGAGAAACAACACACTGAACTGTGATTACAGATTGAGAAACAAAACACTGAACCTAGAGTCCTGATACAGAAACAACACACTGAATTGAGTGTATAGATTGAGAAACAACACACTGAACTGTGAATACAGACACAGCAACAACACACTGACCTGAGAGTACAGACAGAGAAACAACACACTGAACTGAGAGTAACGATCATGATACAATGCACTGAAATGCGAGTACAGATAGAGAAACAACACACTGAACTGCGAGTACAGCTAGAGAAAGAACACACCCAACTGTGAGAACAGATACAGAAACAACAGACTGAACTGGGAGTACAGATGCAGAAGCAACACACTGGACTGTGATTACGGATAGAGAAACAACACACTGAACTGTGATTACAGATTGAGAAACACCTCACTGAATTGTAAACACAGATGGAGAAACAAAACTCTATATTGCGAGTATAGATAGAGAAACAACACACTGAACTGCGAGTACAGATAGAGAAACAAAACATTGAACTGAGAGTACAGCTCGAGAAAGAACACACCAACCTGTGAGAACAGATACAGAAACAACACTGAACTGCGAGTAAAGACACAGAAACAACACACTGAACTGAGAGTACAGATAGAGAAACAAAACATTGAACTGAGAGTACAGCTCGAGAAAGAACACACCAACCTGTGAGAACAGATACAGAAACAACACTGAACTGCGAGTACAGACACAGAAACAACACACTGAACTGAGAGTACAGATAGAGAAACAACACACTGAACTGAGAGTACAGATAGAGAAACAAAACATTGAACTGAGAGTACAGCTCGAGAAAGAACACACCAACCTGTGAGAACAGATACAGAAACAACACTGAACTGCGAGTACAGACACAGAAACAACACACTGAACTGAGAGTACAGATAGAGAAACAAAACATTGAACTGAGAGTACAGCTCGAGAAAGAACACACCAACCTGTGAGAACAGATACAGAAACAACACTGAACTGCGAGTACAGACACAGAAACAACACACTGAACTGAGAGTACAGATAGAGAAACAACACACTGAACTGAGAGTACAGATAGAGAAACAACACACTGAATTGTGATTACAGATAGAGAAACAAAACATTGAACTGAGCGTAAGTAAAGAGAAACAACACACTGAACTGGGAGTACAGATGCTGAAGCAAAACACTGAACTGAGTAAACAGATAGACTGAGAGATCTGATAGAAAAACAACACACTGAATTGAGATGACAGATCGAGAAACACCTCACTGAATTGTGAGGATAGAGAAACAACACACTGAACTGTGAGTAGAGATAGACAAACAAAACACCGAACTGCGAGTACAACTAGAGAAAGAACACACCCAACTGTGAGAACAGATACAGAAACAACACACTGAACTGGGAGTACAGATGCAGAAGCAACACACTGAACTGTGATTACGGATAGAGAAACAACACACTGAACTGTCATTACAGATTAAGAAACAAAACACTGAACCTAGAGTACTGATACAGAAACAACACACTGAATTGCGAGTATAGATAGAGAAACAACACACTGAACTGTGAGTACAGACACAGTTGATGCTGAAGCAAAACACTGAACTGAGTAAACAAATAGACTGAGAGATCTGATAGAAAATCAACACACTGAATTGAGATTACAGATCGAGAAACACCTCACTGAATTGAGTACAGATAGAGAAATAACAAACTGAACTGACAGTAATGAGAGAGAACGAACACATTGACCTGTGAGTACAGATAGAGAAACAACACACTGAACTGTGATTACAGATAGAGAAACACAACATTGAATTGAGAGTACAGCTCGAGAAAGAAAACACCAACCTGTGTGAACAGATACAGAAACAACACACTGAACTGCGAGTACAGACACAGAAACAACACACTGAACTGAGAGTACAGATAGAGAAACAACACACTGAACTGAGAGTACAGATAGAGAAACAACACACTGAATTGTGATTACAGATAGAGAAACAAAACATTGAACTGAGAGTAAATACAGAGAAACAACACACTGAACTGGGAGTACAGATGCTGAAGCAAAACACTGAACTGAGTAAACAGATAGACTGAGAGATCTGATAGAAAAACAACACACTGAATTGAGATGACAGATCGAGAAACACCTCACTGAATTGTGAGGATAGAGATACAACACACTGAACTGTGAGTAGAGATAGACAAACAAAACACCGAACTGCGAGTACAGCTAGAGAAAGAACACACCCAACTGTGAGAACAGATACAGGAACAACAGACTGAACTGGGAGTACAGATGCAGAAGCAACACACTGAACTGAGATTGCGGATAGAGAAACAACACACTGAACTGTGATTACAGATAGAGAAACAACACACTGAACTGAGATTACAGACAGAGAAACAACACACTTAATTGCGAGTACAGATAGAGAAACAACAAACTGAACTGACAGTAATGAGAGAGAACTAACACATTGAACTGTGAGTACAGATAGAGAAACAACACACTGAACAGTGATTACAGATAGAGAAACACAACATTGAATTGAGAGTACTGCTCGAGAAAGAAAACACCAACCTGTGTGAACAGATACAGAAACAACACACTGAACTGCGAATACAGACACAGAAACAACACACTAAACTGAGAGTACAGATAGGGAAAGAACACACGGAACTGAGAGTACAGATAGAGAAACAACGCACTGAACTGAGACTACAGACAGAAAAACAACACATTGAACAGAGAGTCACGATCGAGAAACAATGCACTGAACTGTGAGTACAGATAGAGAAACAACACACTGAACTGCGAGTACAGACTGAGAAACAACACACTGAACTGTGTGTACAGACAGAGAAACAACACACTGAACTGAGAGTACAGACAGAGAAACAACACACTTAATTGCGAGTACAGATAGAGAAACAACAAACTGAACTGACAGTAATGAGAGAGAACTAACACATTGAACTGTGAGTACAGATAGAGAAACAACGCACTGAATTGTGATTACAGATAGAGAAACACAACATTGAATTGAGAGTACTACTCGAGAAAGAAAACACCAACCTGTGTGAACAGATACAGAAACAACACACTGAACTGCGAATACAGACACAGAAACAACACACTAAACTGAGAGTACAGATAGAGAAACAACACACTGAACTGAGAGTAAGTACAGAGAAACAACACACTGAACTGGGAGTACAGATGCTGAAGCGAAACACTGAACTGAGTAAACAGATAGACTGAGAGATCTGATAGAAAAACAATACACTGAATTGAGATTACAGATCGAGAAACACCTCACTGAATTGTGAGGATAGAGAAACAACACACTGAACTGTGAGTAGAGAGAGACAAACAAAACACCGAACTGCGAGTACAGCTAGAGAAAGAACACACCCAACTGTGAGAACAGATACAGGAACAACAGACTGAACTGGGAGTACAGATGCAGAAGCAACACACTGAACTGTGATTACGGATAGAGAAACAACACACTGAACTGTGATTACAGATTGAGAAACACCTCACTGAATTGTAAACACAGATAGAGAAACAAAACTCTATATTGCGAGTAAAGATAGAGAAACAACACACTGAACTGTGATTACTGATAGAGAAACAAATCATTGAACTGAGAGTACAGTTCGAGAAAGAACACACCAACCTGTGAGAACAGATACAGAAACAACACTGACTGCGAGTACAGACACAGAAACAACACACTGAACTGAGAGTACAGACAGAGAAACAACACATTGAACTGAGAGTAACGATCAAGAAACAATGCACTGAACTGTGAGTACAGATAGAGAAACAACACACTGAACTGCGTGTACAGACTGAGAAACAACACACTGAACTGTGTGTACAGGCAGAGAAACAACACACTGAACTGAGAGTACAGACAGAGAAACAACACACTTAATTGCGAGTACAGATAGAGAAACAACAAACTGAACTGACAGTAATGAGAGAGAACTAATACATTGAACTGTGAGTACAGATAGAGAAACAACACACTGAACTGTGATTACAGATAGAGAAACACAACATTGAATTGAGAGTACAGCTCGAGAAAGAAAACACCAACCTGTGTGAACAGATACAGAAACAACACACTGAACTGCGAATACAGACACAGAAACAACACACTGAACTGAGAGTACAGATAGGGAAACAACACACTGAACTGAGAGTACAGATAGAGAAACAACACACTGAATTGTGTTAACAGATAGAGAAACAAAACATTGAACTGTGAGTAAGTACAGAGAAACAACACACTGAACTGGGAGTACAGATGCTGAAGCAAAACACTGAACTGAGTAAACAGATAGACTGAGAGATGTGATAGAAATACAACACACTGAATTGAGATGACAGATCGAGAAACACCTCACTGAATTGTGAGGATAGAGAAACAACACACTGAACTGTGAGTAGAGATAGACAAACAAAACACCGAACTGCGAGTACAGCTAGAGAAAGAACACACCCAACTGTGAGAACAGATACAGAAACAACAGACTAAACTGGGAGTACAGATGCAGAAGCAACACACTGAATGTGATTACGCACAGAGAAACAACACACTGAACTGTGATTACAGATTGAGAAACAAAACACTGAACCTAGAGTACTGATACAGAAACAACACACTGAACTGTGTGTACAGACAGAGAAACAACACACTGAACTGAGAGTACAGACAGAGAAACAACACACTTAATTGCGAGTACAGATAGAGAAATAACAAACTGAACTGACAGTAATGAGAGAGAACGAACACATTGAACTGTGAGTACAGATAGAGAAACAACACACTGAACTGTGATTACAGATAGAGAAACACAACATTGAATTGAGAGTACAGCTCGAGAAAGAAAACACCAACCTGTGTGAACAGATACAGAAACAACACACTGAACTGCGAGTACAGACACAGAAACAACACACTGAACTGAGAGTACAGATAGAGAAACAACACACTGAACTGAGAGTACAGATAGAGAAACAACACACTGAATTGTGATTACAGATAGAGAAACAAAACATTGAACTGAGAGTAAATACAGAGAAACAACACACTGAACTGGGAGTACAGATGCTGAAGCAAAACACTGAACTGAGTAAACAGATAGACTGAGAGATCTGATAGAAAAACAACACACTGAATTGAGATGACAGATCGAGAAACACCTCACTGAATTGTGAGGATAGAGAAACAACACACTGAACTGTGAGTAGAGATAGACAAACAAAACACCGAACTGCGAGTACAGCTAGAGAAAGAACACACCCAACTGTGAGAACAGATACAGAAACAACAGACTAAACTGGGAGTACAGATGCAGAAGCAACACACTGAATGTGATTACGCACAGAGAAACAACACACTGAACTGTGATTACAGATTGAGAAACAAAACACTGAACCTAGAGTACTGATACAGAAACAACACACTGAACTGTGTGTACAGACAGAGAAACAACACACTGAACTGAGAGTACAGACAGAGAAACAACACACTTAATTGCGAGTACAGATAGAGAAATAACAAACTGAACTGACAGTAATGAGAGAGAACGAACACATTGACCTGTGAGTACAGATAGAGAAACAACACACTGAACTGTGATTACAGATAGAGAAACACAACATTGAATTGAGAGTACAGCTCGAGAAAGAAAACACCAACCTGTGTGAACAGATACAGAAACAACACACTGAACTGCGAGTACAGACACAGAAACAACACACTGAACTGAGAGTACAGATAGAGAAACAACACACTGAACTGAGAGTACAGATAGAGAAACAACACACTGAATTGTGATTACAGATAGAGAAACAAAACATTGAACTGAGAGTAAATACAGAGAAACAACACACTGAACTGGGAGTACAGATGCTGAAGCAAAACACTGAACTGAGTAAACAGATAGACTGAGAGATCTGATAGAAAAACAACACACTGAATTGAGATGACAGATCGAGAAACACCTCACTGAATTGTGAGGATAGAGATACAACACACTGAACTGTGAGTAGAGATAGACAAACAAAACACCGAACTGCGAGTACAGCTAGAGAAAGAACACACCCAACTGTGAGAACAGATACAGGAACAACAGACTGAACTGGGAGTACAGATGCAGAAGCAACACACTGAACTGAGATTGCGGATAGAGAAACAACACACTGAACTGTGATTACAGATAGAGAAACAACACACTGAACTGAGATTACAGACAGAGAAACAACACACTTAATTGCGAGTACAGATAGAGAAACAACAAACTGAACTGACAGTAATGAGAGAGAACTAACACATTGAACTGTGAGTACAGATAGAGAAACAACACACTGAACAGTGATTACAGATAGAGAAACACAACATTGAATTGAGAGTACTGCTCGAGAAAGAAAACACCAACCTGTGTGAACAGATACAGAAACAACACACTGAACTGCGAATACAGACACAGAAACAACACACTAAACTGAGAGTACAGATAGGGAAAGAACACACGGAACTGAGAGTACAGATAGAGAAACAACGCACTGAACTGAGACTACAGACAGAAAAACAACACATTGAACAGAGAGTCACGATCGAGAAACAATGCACTGAACTGTGAGTACAGATAGAGAAACAACACACTGAACTGCGAGTACAGACTGAGAAACAACACACTGAACTGTGTGTACAGACAGAGAAACAACACACTGAACTGAGAGTACAGACAGAGAAACAACACACTTAATTGCGAGTACAGATAGAGAAACAACAAACTGAACTGACAGTAATGAGAGAGAACTAACACATTGAACTGTGAGTACAGATAGAGAAACAACGCACTGAATTGTGATTACAGATAGAGAAACACAACATTGAATTGAGAGTACTACTCGAGAAAGAAAACACCAACCTGTGTGAACAGATACAGAAACAACACACTGAACTGCGAATACAGACACAGAAACAACACACTAAACTGAGAGTACAGATAGAGAAACAACACACTGAACTGAGAGTAAGTACAGAGAAACAACACACTGAACTGGGAGTACAGATGCTGAAGCGAAACACTGAACTGAGTAAACAGATAGACTGAGAGATCTGATAGAAAAACAATACACTGAATTGAGATTACAGATCGAGAAACACCTCACTGAATTGTGAGGATAGAGAAACAACACACTGAACTGTGAGTAGAGAGAGACAAACAAAACACCGAACTGCGAGTACAGCTAGAGAAAGAACACACCCAACTGTGAGAACAGATACAGGAACAACAGACTGAACTGGGAGTACAGATGCAGAAGCAACACACTGAACTGTGATTACGGATAGAGAAACAACAAACTGAACTGTGATTACAGATAGAGAAACAAAACACTGAACCTAGAGTTCTGATACAGAAGCAACACACTGAATTGCGAGTATAGATAGAGAAACAACACACTGAACTGTGAGTACAGTCACAGAAACAACACACTGAACTGGGAGTAAAGATCGAGAAACACCTCATTGAATTGCAAACACAGACAGAGAAATAACACACTGTACTGCGTGTACAGCTAGAGAAAGAACACGCCCAACTGTGAGAACAGATACAGAAACAATACACTGAACTGGGACTACAGATGCAGAAGCAACACACTGGACTGTGATTACGGATAGAGAAACAACACACTGAACTGTGATTACAGATTGAGAAACACCTCACTGAATTGTAAACACAGATAGAGAAACAAAACTCTATATTGCGAGTAAAGATAGAGAAACAACACACTGAACTGTGATTACTGATAGAGAAACAAATCATTGAACTGAGAGTACAGTTCGAGAAAGAACACACCAACCTGTGAGAACAGATACAGAAACAACACTGACTGCGAGTACAGACACAGAAACAACACACTGAACTGAGAGTACAGACAGAGAAACAACACATTGAACTGAGAGTAACGATCAAGAAACAATGCACTGAACTGTGAGTACAGATAGAGAAACAACACACTGAACTGCGTGTACAGACTGAGAAACAACACACTGAACTGTGTGTACAGGCAGAGAAACAACACACTGAACTGAGAGTACAGACAGAGAAACAACACACTTAATTGCGAGTACAGATAGAGAAACAACAAACTGAACTGACAGTAATGAGAGAGAACTAATACATTGAACTGTGAGTACAGATAGAGAAACAACACACTGAACTGTGATTACAGATAGAGAAACACAACATTGAATTGAGAGTACAGCTCGAGAAAGAAAACACCAACCTGTGTGAACAGATACAGAAACAACACACTGAACTGCGAATACAGACACAGAAACAACACACTGAACTGAGAGTACAGATAGGGAAACAACACACTGAACTGAGAGTACAGATAGAGAAACAACACACTGAATTGTGTTAACAGATAGAGAAACAAAACATTGAACTGTGAGTAAGTACAGAGAAACAACACACTGAACTGGGAGTACAGATGCTGAAGCAAAACACTGAACTGAGTAAACAGATAGACTGAGAGATGTGATAGAAATACAACACACTGAATTGAGATGACAGATCGAGAAACACCTCACTGAATTGTGAGGATAGAGAAACAACACACTGAACTGTGAGTAGAGATAGACAAACAAAACACCGAACTGCGAGTACAGCTAGAGAAAGAACACACCCAACTGTGAGAACAGATACAGAAACAACAGACTAAACTGGGAGTACAGATGCAGAAGCAACACACTGAATGTGATTACGCACAGAGAAACAACACACTGAACTGTGATTACAGATTGAGAAACAAAACACTGAACCTAGAGTACTGATACAGACACAACACACTGAATTGCGAGTATAGATAGAGAAACAACACACTGAACTGTGAGTACAGACACAGAAACAACACACTGAACTGAGATTACAGATCGAGAAACACCTCACTGAATTGCAAACACAGGTAGAGAAACAAAACACTGTACTGCGAGTACAGATAGAGAAACAACACACTGAACTGCGAGTACAGCTAGAGAAAGAACACACCCAACTGTGAGAACAGATACAGAAACAACAGACTGAACTGGGAGTACAGATGTAGACGTAACACACTGAATGTGATTACGCATAGAGAAACAACACACTGAACTGTGTGTACAGACAGAGAAACAACACACTGAACTGAGAGTACAGACAGAGAAACAACACACTTAATTGCGAGTACAGATAGAGAAATAACAAACTGAAATGACAGTAATGAGAGAGAACGAACACATTGAACTGTGAGTACAGATAGAGAAACAACACACTGAACTGTGATTACAGATAGAGAAACACAACATTGAATTGAGAGTACAGCTCGAGAAAGAAAACACCAACCTGTGTGAACAGATACAGAAACAACACACTGAACTGCGAGTACAGACACAGAAACAACACACTGAACTGAGAGTACAGATAGAGAAACAACACACTGAACTGAGAGTACAGATAGAGAAACAACACACTGAATTGTGATTACAGATAGAGAAACAAAACATTGAACTGAGAGTAAATACAGAGAAACAACACACTGAACTGGGAGTACAGATGCTGAAGCAAAACACTGAACTGAGTAAACAGATAGACTGAGAGATCTGATAGAAAAACAACACACTGAATTGAGATGACAGATCGAGAAACACCTCACTGAATTGTGAGGATAGAGATACAACACACTGAACTGTGAGTAGAGATAGACAAACAAAACACCGAACTGCGAGTACAGCTAGAGAAAGAACACACCCAACTGTGAGAACAGATACAGGAACAACAGACTGAACTGGGAGTACAGATGCAGAAGCAACACACTGAACTGAGATTGCGGATAGAGAAACAACACACTGAACTGTGATTACAGATAGAGAAACAACACACTGAACTGAGATTACAGATAGAGAAACAACACACTTAATTGCGAGTACAGATAGAGAAACAACAAACTGAACTGACAGTAATGAGAGAGAACTAACACATTGAACTGTGAGTACAGATAGAGAAACAACACACTGAACAGTGATTACAGATAGAGAAACACAACATTGAATTGAGAGTACTGCTCAAGAAAGAAAACACCAACCTGTGTGAACAGATACAGAAACAACACACTGAACTGCGAATACAGACACAGAAACAACACACTAAACTGAGAGTACAGATAGGGAAAGAACACACGGAACTGAGAGTACAGATAGAGAAACAACGCACTGAACTGAGACTACAGACAGAAAAACAACACATTGAACAGAGAGTCACGATCGAGAAACAATGCACTGAACTGTGAGTACAGATAGAGAAACAACACACTGAACTGCGAGTACAGACTGAGAAACAACACACTGAACTGTGTGTACAGACAGAGAAACAACACACTGAACTGAGAGTACAGACAGAGAAACAACACACTTAATTGCGAGTACAGATAGAGAAACAACAAACTGAACTGACAGTAATGAGAGAGAACTAACACATTGAACTGTGAGTACAGATAGAGAAACAACGCACTGAATTGTGATTACAGATAGAGAAACACAACATTGAATTGAGAGTACTACTCGAGAAAGAAAACACCAACCTGTGTGAACAGATACAGAAACAACACACTGAACTGCGAATACAGACACAGAAACAACACACTAAACTGAGAGTACAGATAGAGAAACAACACACTGAACTGAGAGTAAGTACAGAGAAACAACACACTGAACTGGGAGTACAGATGCTGAAGCGAAACACTGAACTGAGTAAACAGATAGACTGAGAGATCTGATAGAAAAACAATACACTGAATTGAGATTACAGATCGAGAAACACCTCACTGAATTGTGAGGATAGAGAAACAACACACTGAACTGTGAGTAGAGAGAGACAAACAAAACACCGAACTGCGAGTACAGCTAGAGAAAGAACACACCCAACTGTGAGAACAGATACAGGAACAACAGACTGAACTGGGAGTACAGATGCAGAAGCAACACACTGAACTGTGATTACGGATAGAGAAACAACACACTGAACTGTGATTACAGATAGAGAAACAAAACACTGAACCTAGAGTTCTGATACAGAAGCAACACACTGAATTGCGAGTATAGATAGAGAAACAACACACTGAACTGTGAGTACAGTCACAGAAACAACACACTGAACTGGGAGTAAAGATCGAGAAACACCTCATTGAATTGCAAACACAGACAGAGAAATAACACACTGTACTGCGTGTACAGCTAGAGAAAGAACACGCCCAACTGTGAGAACAGATACAGAAACAATACACTGAACTGGGACTACAGATGCAGAAGCAACACACTGGACTGTGATTACGGATAGAGAAACAACACACTGAACTGTGATTACAGATTGAGAAACACCTCACTGAATTGTAAACACAGATAGAGAAACAAAACTCTATATTGCGAGTAAAGATAGAGAAACAACACACTGAACTGTGATTACTGATAGAGAAACAAATCATTGAACTGAGAGTACAGTTCGAGAAAGAACACACCAACCTGTGAGAACAGATACAGAAACAACACTGACTGCGAGTACAGACACAGAAACAACACACTGAACTGAGAGTACAGACAGAGAAACAACACATTGAACTGAGAGTAACGATCAAGAAACAATGCACTGAACTGTGAGTACAGATAGAGAAACAACACACTGAACTGCGTGTACAGACTGAGAAACAACACACTGAACTGTGTGTACAGGCAGAGAAACAACACACTGAACTGAGAGTACAGACAGAGAAACAACACACTTAATTGCGAGTACAGATAGAGAAACAACAAACTGAACTGACAGTAATGAGAGAGAACTAATACATTGAACTGTGAGTACAGATAGAGAAACAACACACTGAACTGTGATTACAGATAGAGAAACACAACATTGAATTGAGAGTACAGCTCGAGAAAGAAAACACCAACCTGTGTGAACAGATACAGAAACAACACACTGAACTGCGAATACAGACACAGAAACAACACACTGAACTGAGAGTACAGATAGGGAAACAACACACTGAACTGAGAGTACAGATAGAGAAACAACACACTGAATTGTGTTAACAGATAGAGAAACAAAACATTGAACTGTGAGTAAGTACAGAGAAACAACACACTGAACTGGGAGTACAGATGCTGAAGCAAAACACTGAACTGAGTAAACAGATAGACTGAGAGATGTGATAGAAATACAACACACTGAATTGAGATGACAGATCGAGAAACACCTCACTGAATTGTGAGGATAGAGAAACAACACACTGAACTGTGAGTAGAGATAGACAAACAAAACACCGAACTGCGAGTACAGCTAGAGAAAGAACACACCCAACTGTGAGAACAGATACAGAAACAACAGACTAAACTGGGAGTACAGATGCAGAAGCAACACACTGAATGTGATTACGCACAGAGAAACAACACACTGAACTGTGATTACAGATTGAGAAACAAAACACTGAACCTAGAGTACTGATACAGACACAACACACTGAATTGCGAGTATAGATAGAGAAACAACACACTGAACTGTGAGTACAGACACAGAAACAACACACTGAACTGAGATTACAGATCGAGAAACACCTCACTGAATTGCAAACACAGGTAGAGAAACAAAACACTGTACTGCGAGTACAGATAGAGAAACAACACACTGAACTGCGAGTACAGCTAGAGAAAGAACACACCCAACTGTGAGAACAGATACAGAAACAACAGACTGAACTGGGAGTACAGATGTAGACGTAACACACTGAATGTGATTACGCATAGAGAAACAACACACTGAACTGTGTGTACAGACAGAGAAACAACACACTGAACTGAGAGTACAGACAGAGAAACAACACACTTAATTGCGAGTACAGATAGAGAAATAACAAACTGAAATGACAGTAATGAGAGAGAACGAACACATTGACCTGTGAGTACAGATAGAGAAACAACACACTGAACTGTGATTACAGATAGAGAAACACAACATTGAATTGAGAGTACAGCTCGAGAAAGAAAACACCAACCTGTGTGAACAGATACAGAAACAACACACTGAACTGCGAGTACAGACACAGAAACAACACACTGAACTGAGAGTACAGATAGAGAAACAACACACTGAACTGAGAGTACAGATAGAGAAACAACACACTGAATTGTGATTACAGATAGAGAAACAAAACATTGAACTGAGAGTAAATACAGAGAAACAACACACTGAACTGGGAGTACAGATGCTGAAGCAAAACACTGAACTGAGTAAACAGATAGACTGAGAGATCTGATAGAAAAACAACACACTGAATTGAGATGACAGATCGAGAAACACCTCACTGAATTGTGAGGATAGAGATACAACACACTGAACTGTGAGTAGAGATAGACAAACAAAACACCGAACTGCGAGTACAGCTAGAGAAAGAACACACCCAACTGTGAGAACAGATACAGGAACAACAGACTGAACTGGGAGTACAGATGCAGAAGCAACACACTGAACTGAGATTGCGGATAGAGAAACAACACACTGAACTGTGATTACAGATAGAGAAACAACACACTGAACTGAGATTACAGATAGAGAAACAACACACTTAATTGCGAGTACAGATAGAGAAACAACAAACTGAACTGACAGTAATGAGAGAGAACTAACACATTGAACTGTGAGTACAGATAGAGAAACAACACACTGAACAGTGATTACAGATAGAGAAACACAACATTGAATTGAGAGTACTGCTCGAGAAAGAAAACACCAACCTGTGTGAACAGATACAGAAACAACACACTGAACTGCGAATACAGACACAGAAACAACACACTAAACTGAGAGTACAGATAGGGAAAGAACACACGGAACTGAGAGTACAGATAGAGAAACAACGCACTGAACTGAGACTACAGACAGAGAAACAACACATTGAACAGAGAGTAACGATCGAGAAACAATGCACTGAACTGTGAGTACAGATAGAGAAACAACACACTGAACTGCGAGTACAGACTGAGAAACAACACACTGAACTGTGTGTACAGACAGAGAAACAACACACTGAACTGAGAGTACAGACAGAGAAACAACACACTTAATTGCGAGTACAGATAGAGAAACAACAAACTGAACTGACAGTAATGAGAGAGAACTAACACATTGAACTGTGAGTACAGATAGAGAAACAACGCACTGAATTGTGATTACAGATAGAGAAACACAACATTGAATTGAGAGTACTACTCGAGAAAGAAAACACCAACCTGTGTGAACAGATACAGAAACAACACACTGAACTGCGAATACAGACACAGAAACAACACACTAAACTGAGAGTACAGATAGGGAAACAACACACTGAACTGAGAGTACAGATAGAGAAACAACGCACTGAATTGTGTTAACAGATAGAGAAACAAAACATTGAACTGTGAGTAAGTACAGAGAAACCACACACTGAACTGGGAGTACAGATGCTGAAGCAAAACACTGAACTGAGTAAACAGATAGACTGAGAGATCTGATAGAAATACAACACACTGAATTGAGATTACAGATCGAGAACCACCTCACTGAATTGTGAGGATAGAGAAACAACACATTGAACTGTGAGTAGAGATAGACAAACAAAACACCGAACTGCGAGTACAGCTAGAGAAAGAACACACCCAACTGTGAGAACAGATACAGAAACAACAGACTGAACTGGGAGTACAGATGCAGAAGCAACACACTGAATGTGATTACGCACAGAGAAACAACACACTGAACTGTGATTACAGATTGAGAAACAAAACACTGAACCTAGAGTACTGATACAGAAACAACACACTGAATTGCGAGTATAGATAGAGAAACAACACACTGAACTGTGAGTACAGACACAGAAACAACACGCTGAACTGAGAGAACAGATCGAGAAACACCTCACTGAATTGCAAACACAGGTTGAGAAAAAAAACACTGTACTGCGAGTACAGATAGAGAAACAACACACTGAACTGCGAGTACAGCTAGAGAAAGAACACACCCAACTGTGAGAACAGATACAGAAACAACAGACTGAACTGGGAGTACAGATGCAGAAGCAACACACTGAATGTGATTACGCATAGAGAAACAACACACTGAACTGTGATTACAGTTTGAGAAACAAAACACTGAACCTAGAGTACTGATACAGAAACAACACACTGAATTGCGAGTATAGATAGAGAAACAACACACTGAACTGTGAGTACAGACACAGAAACAACACACTGAACTGACAGTACAGATCGAGAAACACCTCACTGAATTGCAAACACAGACAGAGAAACAACACACTGTACTGCGTGTACAGCTTGAGAAAGAACACACCCAACTGTGAGAACAGATACAGAAACAATACACTGAACTGGGAGTACAGATGCAGAAGCAACACACTGAACTGCGATTACGGATAGAGAAACAACACACTGAACTGTGATTACAGATTGAGAAACAACACACTGAACCTAGAGTCCTGATACAGAAACAACACACTGAATTGAGAGTATAGATAGAGAAACAACACACTGAACTGTGAGTACAGACACAGAAACAACACACTGAACTGGGAGTACAGATCGAGAAACACCTCACTGAATTGCAAACACAGATAGAGAAACAAAACACTGTATTGGGAGTACAGATAGAGAAACAACACACTGAACTGCGTGTACAGACACAGAAACAACACACTGAACTGACAGAACTGATCGACAAACAATTCACTGAATTGCAAACACAGACAGAGAAACAACACACTGTACTGCGTGTACCGCTAGAGAAAGAACACACCCAACTGTGAGAACAGATACAGAAACAATACACTGAACTGGGAGTACAGATGCAGAAGCAACACACTGAACTGCGATTACGGATAGAGAAACAACACACTGAACTGTGATTACAGATTGAGAAACAAAACACTGAACCTAGAGTCCTGATACAGAAACAACACACTGAATTGAGTGTATAGATTGAGAAACAACACACTGAACTGTGAATACAGACACAGCAACAACACACTGACCTGAGAGTACAGACAGAGAAACAACACACTGAACTGAGAGTAACGATCATGATACAATGCACTGAAATGCGAGTACAGATAGAGAAACAACACACTGAACTGCGAGTACAGCTAGAGAAAGAACACACCCAACTGTGAGAACAGATACAGAAACAACAGACTGAACTGGGAGTACAGATGCAGAAGCAACACACTGGACTGTGATTACGGATAGAGAAACAACACACTGAACTGTGATTACAGATTGAGAAACACCTCACTGAATTGTAAACACAGATGGAGAAACAAAACTCTATATTGCGAGTATAGATAGAGAAACAACACACTGAACTGCGAGTACAGATAGAGAAACAAAACATTGAACTGAGAGTACAGCTCGAGAAAGAACACACCAACCTGTGAGAACAGATACAGAAACAACACTGAACTGCGAGTAAAGACACAGAAACAACACACTGAACTGAGAGTACAGATAGAGAAACAAAACATTGAACTGAGAGTACAGCTCGAGAAAGAACACACCAACCTGTGAGAACAGATACAGAAACAACACTGAACTGCGAGTACAGACACAGAAACAACACACTGAACTGAGAGTACAGATAGAGAAACAACACACTGAACTGAGAGTACAGATAGAGAAACAAAACATTGAACTGAGAGTACAGCTCGAGAAAGAACACACCAACCTGTGAGAACAGATACAGAAACAACACTGAACTGCGAGTACAGACACAGAAACAACACACTGAACTGAGAGTACAGATAGAGAAACAAAACATTGAACTGAGAGTACAGCTCGAGAAAGAACACACCAACCTGTGAGAACAGATACAGAAACAACACTGAACTGCGAGTACAGACACAGAAACAACACACTGAACTGAGAGTACAGATAGAGAAACAACACACTGAACTGAGAGTACAGATAGAGAAACAACACACTGAATTGTGATTACAGATAGAGAAACAAAACATTGAACTGAGCGTAAGTAAAGAGAAACAACACACTGAACTGGGAGTACAGATGCTGAAGCAAAACACTGAACTGAGTAAACAGATAGACTGAGAGATCTGATAGAAAAACAACACACTGAATTGAGATGACAGATCGATAAACACCTCACTGAATTGTGAGGATAGAGAAACAACACACTGAACTGTGAGTAGAGATAGACAAACAAAACACCGAACTGCGAGTACAACTAGAGAAAGAACACACCCAACTGTGAGAACAGATACAGAAACAACACACTGAACTGGGAGTACAGATGCAGAAGCAACACACTGAACTGTGATTACGGATAGAGAAACAACACACTGAACTGTCATTACAGATTAAGAAACAAAACACTGAACCTAGAGTACTGATACAGAAACAACACACTGAATTGCGAGTATAGATAGAGAAACAACACACTGAACTGTGAGTACAGACACAG
The DNA here is from genome assembly GCF_047496795.1 of Chiloscyllium punctatum. Taxonomy (NCBI): domain Eukaryota; kingdom Metazoa; phylum Chordata; class Chondrichthyes; order Orectolobiformes; family Hemiscylliidae; genus Chiloscyllium; species Chiloscyllium punctatum. Next base: position 30,714,878 of record NC_092745.1, read on the forward strand.
TTGATGCTGAAGCAAAACACTGAACTGAGTAAACAAATAGACTGAGAGATCTGATAGAAAATCAACACACTGAATTGAGATTACAGATCGAGAAACACCTCACTGAATTGAGTACAGATAGAGAAATAACAAACTGAACTGACAGTAATGAGAGAGAACGAACACATTGACCTGTGAGTACAGATAGAGAAACAACACACTGAACTGTGATTACAGATAGAGAAACACAACATTGAATTGAGAGTACAGCTCGAGAAAGAAAACACCAACCTGTGTGAACAGATACAGAAACAACACACTGAACTGCGAGTACAGACACAGAAACAACACACTGAACTGAGAGTACAGATAGAGAAACAACACACTGAACTGAGAGTACAGATAGAGAAACAACACACTGAATTGTGATTACAGATAGAGAAACAAAACATTGAACTGAGAGTAAATACAGAGAAACAACACACTGAACTGGGAGTACAGATGCTGAAGCAAAACACTGAACTGAGTAAACAGATAGACTGAGAGATCTGATAGAAAAACAACACACTGAATTGAGATGACAGATCGAGAAACACCTCACTGAATTGTGAGGATAGAGATACAACACACTGAACTATGAGTAGAGATAGACAAACAAAACACCGAACTGCGAGTACAGCTAGAGAAAGAACACACCCAACTGTGAGAACAGATACAGGAACAACAGACTGAAATGGGAGTACAGATGCAGAAGCAACACACTGAACTGAGATTGCGGATAGAGAAACAACACACTGAACTGTGATTACAGATAGAGAAACAACACACTGAACTGAGATTACAGACAGAGAAACAACACACTTAATTGCGAGTACAGATAGAGAAACAACAAACTGAACTGACAGTAATGAGAGAGAACTAACACATTGAACTGTGAGTACAGATAGAGAAACAACACACTGAACAGTGATTACAGATAGAGAAACACAACATTGAATTGAGAGTACTGCTCGAGAAAGAAAACACCAACCTGTGTGAACAGATACAGAAACAACACACTGAACTGCGAATACAGACACAGAAACAACACACTAAACTGAGAGTACAGATAGGGAAAGAACACACGGAACTGAGAGTACAGATAGAGAAACAACGCACTGAACTGAGACTACAGACAGAAAAACAACACATTGAACAGAGAGTCACGATCGAGAAACAATGCACTGAACTGTGAGTACAGATAGAGAAACAACACACTGAACTGCGAGTACAGACTGAGAAACAACACACTGAACTGTGTGTACAGACAGAGAAACAACACACTGAACTGAGAGTACAGACAGAGAAACAACACACTTAATTGCGAGTACAGATAGAGAAACAACAAACTGAACTGACAGTAATGAGAGAGAACTAACACATTGAACTGTGAGTACAGATAGAGAAACAACGCACTGAATTGTGATTACAGATAGAGAAACACAACATTGAATTGAGAGTACTACTCGAGAAAGAAAACACCAACCTGTGTGAACAGATACAGAAACAACACACTGAACTGCGAATACAGACACAGAAACAACACACTAAACTGAGAGTACAGATAGAGAAACAACACACTGAACTGAGAGTAAGTACAGAGAAACAACACACTGAACTGGGAGTACAGATGCTGAAGCGAAACACTGAACTGAGTAAACAGATAGACTGAGAGATCTGATAGAAAAACAATACACTGAATTGAGATTACAGATCGAGAAACACCTCACTGAATTGTGAGGATAGAGAAACAACACACTGAACTGTGAGTAGAGAGAGACAAACAAAACACCGAACTGCGAGTACAGCTAGAGAAAGAACACACCCAACTGTGAGAACAGATACAGGAACAACAGACTGAACTGGGAGTACAGATGCAGAAGCAACACACTGAACTGTGATTACGGATAGAGAAACAACACACTGAACTGTGATTACAGATTGAGAAACACCTCACTGAATTGTAAACACAGATAGAGAAACAAAACTCTATATTGCGAGTAAAGATAGAGAAACAACACACTGAACTGTGATTACTGATAGAGAAACAAATCATTGAACTGAGAGTACAGTTCGAGAAAGAACACACCAACCTGTGAGAACAGATACAGAAACAACACTGACTGCGAGTACAGACACAGAAACAACACACTGAACTGAGAGTACAGACAGAGAAACAACACATTGAACTGAGAGTAACGATCAAGAAACAATGCACTGAACTGTGAGTACAGATAGAGAAACAACACACTGAACTGCGTGTACAGACTGAGAAACAACACACTGAACTGTGTGTACAGGCAGAGAAACAACACACTGAACTGAGAGTACAGACAGAGAAACAACACACTTAATTGCGAGTACAGATAGAGAAACAACAAACTGAACTGACAGTAATGAGAGAGAACTAATACATTGAACTGTGAGTACAGATAGAGAAACAACACACTGAACTGTGATTACAGATAGAGAAACACAACATTGAATTGAGAGTACAGCTCGAGAAAGAAAACACCAACCTGTGTGAACAGATACAGAAACAACACACTGAACTGCGAATACAGACACAGAAACAACACACTGAACTGAGAGTACAGATAGGGAAACAACACACTGAACTGAGAGTACAGATAGAGAAACAACACACTGAATTGTGTTAACAGATAGAGAAACAAAACATTGAACTGTGAGTAAGTACAGAGAAACAACACACTGAACTGGGAGTACAGATGCTGAAGCAAAACACTGAACTGAGTAAACAGATAGACTGAGAGATGTGATAGAAATACAACACACTGAATTGAGATGACAGATCGAGAAACACCTCACTGAATTGTGAGGATAGAGAAACAACACACTGAACTGTGAGTAGAGATAGACAAACAAAACACCGAACTGCGAGTACAGCTAGAGAAAGAACACACCCAACTGTGAGAACAGATACAGAAACAACAGACTAAACTGGGAGTACAGATGCAGAAGCAACACACTGAATGCGATTACGCACAGAGAAACAACACACTGAACTGTGATTACAGATTGAGAAACAAAACACTGAACCTAGAGTACTGATACAGACACAACACACTGAATTGCGAGTATAGATAGAGAAACAACACACTGAACTGTGAGTACAGACACAGAAACAACACACTGAACTGAGATTACAGATCGAGAAACACCTCACTGAATTGCAAACACAGGTAGAGAAACAAAACACTGTACTGCGAGTACAGATAGAGAAACAACACACTGAACTGCGAGTACAGCTAGAGAAAGAACACACCCAACTGTGAGAACAGATACAGAAACAACAGACTGAACTGGGAGTACAGATGTAGACGTAACACACTGAATGTGATTACGCATAGAGAAACAACACACTGAACTGTGTGTACAGACAGAGAAACAACACACTGAACTGAGAGTACAGACAGAGAAACAACACACTTAATTGCGAGTACAGATAGAGAAATAACAAACTGAACTGACAGTAATGAGAGAGAACGAACACATTGAACTGTGAGTACAGATAGAGAAACAACACACTGAACTGTGATTACAGATAGAGAAACACAACATTGAATTGAGAGTACAGCTCGAGAAAGAAAACACCAACCTGTGTGAACAGATACAGAAACAACACACTGAACTGCGAGTACAGACACAGAAACAACACACTGAACTGAGAGTACAGATAGAGAAACAACACACTGAACTGAGAGTACAGATAGAGAAACAACACACTGAATTGTGATTACAGATAGAGAAACAAAACATTGAACTGAGAGTAAATACAGAGAAACAACACACTGAACTGGGAGTACAGATGCTGAAGCAAAACACTGAACTGAGTAAACAGATAGACTGAGAGATCTGATAGAAAAACAACACACTGAATTGAGATGACAGATCGAGAAACACCTCACTGAATTGTGAGGATAGAGATACAACACACTGAACTGTGAGTAGAGATAGACAAACAAAACACCGAACTGCGAGTACAGCTAGAGAAAGAACACACCCAACTGTGAGAACAGATACAGGAACAACAGACTGAACTGGGAGTACAGATGCAGAAGCAACACACTGAACTGAGATTGCGGATAGAGAAACAACACACTGAACTGTGATTACAGATAGAGAAACAACACACTGAACTGAGATTACAGATAGAGAAACAACACACTTAATTGCGAGTACAGATAGAGAAACAACAAACTGAACTGACAGTAATGAGAGAGAACTAACACATTGAACTGTGAGTACAGATAGAGAAACAACACACTGAACAGTGATTACAGATAGAGAAACACAACATTGAATTGAGAGTACTGCTCGAGAAAGAAAACACCAACCTGTGTGAACAGATACAGAAACAACACACTGAACTGCGAATACAGACACAGAAACAACACACTAAACTGAGAGTACAGATAGGGAAAGAACACACGGAACTGAGAGTACAGATAGAGAAACAACGCACTGAACTGAGACTACAGACAGAGAAACAACACATTGAACAGAGAGTAACGATCGAGAAACAATGCACTGAACTGTGAGTACAGATAGAGAAACAACACACTGAACTGCGAGTACAGACTGAGAAACAACACACTGAACTGTGTGTACAGACAGAGAAACAACACACTGAACTGAGAGTACAGACAGAGAAACAACACACTTAATTGCGAGTACAGATAGAGAAACAACAAACTGAACTGACAGTAATGAGAGAGAACTAACACATTGAACTGTGAGTACAGATAGAGAAACAACGCACTGAATTGTGATTACAGATAGAGAAACACAACATTGAATTGAGAGTACTACTCGAGAAAGAAAACACCAACCTGTGTGAACAGATACAGAAACAACACACTGAACTGCGAATACAGACACAGAAACAACACACTAAACTGAGAGTACAGATAGGGAAACAACACACTGAACTGAGAGTACAGATAGAGAAACAACGCACTGAATTGTGTTAACAGATAGAGAAACAAAACATTGAACTGTGAGTAAGTACAGAGAAACCACACACTGAACTGGGAGTACAGATGCTGAAGCAAAACACTGAACTGAGTAAACAGATAGACTGAGAGATCTGATAGAAATACAACACACTGAATTGAGATTACAGATCGAGAACCACCTCACTGAATTGTGAGGATAGAGAAACAACACATTGAACTGTGAGTAGAGATAGACAAACAAAACACCGAACTGCGAGTACAGCTAGAGAAAGAACACACCCAACTGTGAGAACAGATACAGAAACAACAGACTGAACTGGGAGTACAGATGCAGAAGCAACACACTGAATGTGATTACGCACAGAGAAACAACACACTGAACTGTGATTACAGATTGAGAAACAAAACACTGAACCTAGAGTACTGATACAGAAACAACACACTGAATTGCGAGTATAGATAGAGAAACAACACACTGAACTGTGAGTACAGACACAGAAACAACACGCTGAACTGAGAGAACAGATCGAGAAACACCTCACTGAATTGCAAACACAGGTTGAGAAAAAAAACACTGTACTGCGAGTACAGATAGAGAAACAACACACTGAACTGCGAGTACAGCTAGAGAAAGAACACACCCAACTGTGAGAACAGATACAGAAACAACAGACTGAACTGGGAGTACAGATGCAGAAGCAACACACTGAATGTGATTACGCATAGAGAAACAACACACTGAACTGTGATTACAGTTTGAGAAACAAAACACTGAACCTAGAGTACTGATACAGAAACAACACACTGAATTGCGAGTATAGATAGAGAAACAACACACTGAACTGTGAGTACAGACACAGAAACAACACACTGAACTGACAGTACAGATCGAGAAACACCTCACTGAATTGCAAACACAGACAGAGAAACAACACACTGTACTGCGTGTACAGCTTGAGAAAGAACACACCCAACTGTGAGAACAGATACAGAAACAATACACTGAACTGGGAGTACAGATGCAGAAGCAACACACTGAACTGCGATTACGGATAGAGAAACAACACACTGAACTGTGATTACAGATTGAGAAACAACACACTGAACCTAGAGTCCTGATACAGAAACAACACACTGAATTGAGAGTATAGATAGAGAAACAACACACTGAACTGTGAGTACAGACACAGAAACAACACACTGAACTGGGAGTACAGACAGAGAAACAACACACTGAACTGAGAGTAACGATCATGATACAATGCACTGAAATGCGAGTACAGATAGAGAAACAACACACTGAACTGCGTGTACAGACACAGAAACAACACACTGAACTGACAGAACTGATCGAAAAACAATTCACTGAATTGCAAACACAGACAGAGAAACAACACACTGTACTGCGTGTACCGCTAGAGAAAGAACACACCCAACTGTGAGAACAGATACAGAAACAATACACTGAACTGGGAGTACAGATGCAGAAGCAACACACTGAACTGCGATTACGGATAGAGAAACAACACACTGAACTGTGATTACAGATTGAGAAACAAAACACTGAACCTAGAGTCCTGATACAGAAACAACACACTGAATTGAGTGTATAGATTGAGAAACAACACACTGAACTGTGAATACAGACACAGCAACAACACACTGACCTGAGAGTACAGACAGAGAAACAACACACTGAACTGAGAGTAACGATCATGATACAATGCACTGAAATGCGAGTACAGATAGAGAAACAACACACTGAACTGCGAGTACAGCTAGAGAAAGAACACACCCAACTGTGAGAACAGATACAGAAACAACAGACTGAACTGGGAGTACAGATGCAGAAGCAACACACTGGACTGTGATTACGGATAGAGAAACAACACACTGAACTGTGATTACAGATTGAGAAACACCTCACTGAATTGTAAACACAGATGGAGAAACAAAACTCTATATTGCGAGTATAGATAGAGAAACAACACACTGAACTGCGAGTACAGATAGAGAAACAAAACATTGAACTGAGAGTACAGCTCGAGAAAGAACACACCAACCTGTGAGAACAGATACAGAAACAACACTGAACTGCGAGTAAAGACACAGAAACAACACACTGAACTGAGAGTACAGATAGAGAAACAAAACATTGAACTGAGAGTACAGCTCGAGAAAGAACACACCAACCTGTGAGAACAGATACAGAAACAACACTGAACTGCGAGTACAGACACAGAAACAACACACTGAACTGAGAGTACAGATAGAGAAACAACACACTGAACTGAGAGTACAGATAGAGAAACAAAACATTGAACTGAGAGTACAGCTCGAGAAAGAACACACCAACCTGTGAGAACAGATACAGAAACAACACTGAACTGCGAGTACAGACACAGAAACAACACACTGAACTGAGAGTACAGATAGAGAAACAAAACATTGAACTGAGAGTACAGCTCGAGAAAGAACACACCAACCTGTGAGAACAGATACAGAAACAACACTGAACTGCGAGTACAGACACAGAAACAACACACTGAACTGAGAGTACAGATAGAGAAACAACACACTGAACTGAGAGTACAGATAGAGAAACAACACACTGAATTGTGATTACAGATAGAGAAACAAAACATTGAACTGAGCGTAAGTAAAGAGAAACAACACACTGAACTGGGAGTACAGATGCTGAAGCAAAACACTGAAGTGAGTAAACAGATAGACTGAGAGATCTGATAGAAAAACAACACACTGAATTGAGATGACAGATCGAGAAACACCTCACTGAATTGTGAGGATAGAGAAACAACACACTGAACTGTGAGTAGAGATAGACAAACAAAACACCGAACTGCGAGTACAACTAGAGAAAGAACACACCCAACTGTGAGAACAGATACAGAAACAACACACTGAACTGGGAGTACAGATGCAGAAGCAACACACTGAACTGTGATTACGGATAGAGAAACAACACACTGAACTGTCATTACAGATTAAGAAACAAAACACTGAACCTAGAGTACTGATACAGAAACAACACACTGAATTGCGAGTATAGATAGAGAAACAACACACTGAACTGTGAGTACAGACACAGTTGATGCTGAAGCAAAACACTGAACTGAGTAAACAAATAGACTGAGAGATCTGATAGAAAATCAACACACTGAATTGAGATTACAGATCGAGAAACACCTCACTGAATTGTGAGGATAGAGAAACAACACACTGAACTGTGAGTAGAGATAGACAAACAAAACACCGAACTGCGAGTACAGCTAGAGAAAGAACACACCCAACTGTGAGAACAGATACAGGAACAACAGACTGAACTGGGAGTACAGATGCAGAAGCAACACACTGAACTGTAATTACGGATAGAGATACAACACACTGAACTGTGATTACAGATAGAGAAACAAAACACTGAACCTGGAGTACTGATACAGAAACGAACCACACTGATTTACGAGTATAGATAGAGAAACAACACACTGAACTGTGATTACAGATTAAGAAACAAAACACTGAACCTAGAGTCCTGATACACAAACAACACACTGAATTGAGAGTACAGACAGAGAAACAACACATTGAACTGAGAGTAACGATCAAGAAACAATGCACTGAACTGTAAGTACAGATAGAGAAACAACACACTGAACTGCGTGTACAGACTGAGAAACAACACACTGAACTGTGTGTACAGACAGAGAAACAACACACTGAACTGAGAGTACAGACAGAGAAACAACACACTTAATTGCGAGTACAGATAGAGAAACAACAAACTGAACTGACAGTAATGAGAGAGAACTAACACATTGAACTGTGAGTACAGAGAGAGAAACAACACACTGAACTGTGATTACAGATAGAGAAACACAACATTGAATTGAGAGTACAGCTCGAGAAAGAAAACACCAACCTGTGTGAACAGATACAGAAACAACACACTGAACTGCGAGTACAGACACAGAAACAACACACTGAACTGAGAGTACAGATAGAGAAACAACACACTGAACTGAGAGTACAGATAGAGAAACAACACACTGAATTGTGATTACAGATAGAGAAACAAAACATTGAACTGAGAGTAAGTACAGAGAAACAACACACTGAACTGGGAGTACAGATGCTGAAGCAAAACACTGAACTGAGTAAACAGATAGACTGAGAGATCTGATAGAAAAACAACACACTGAATTGAGATGACAGATCGAGAAACACCTCACTGAATTGTGAGGATAGAGATACAACACACTGAACTGTGAGTAGAGATAGACAAACAAAACACCGAACTGCGAGTACAGCTAGAGAAAGAACACACCCAACTGTGAGAACAGATACAGGAACAACAGACTGAACTGGGAGTACAGATGCAGAAGCAACACACTGAATGTGATTATGCATAGAGAAACAACACACTGAACTGTGATTACAGATTGAGAAACAAAACACTGAACCTAGAGTACTGATACAGAAACAACACACTGAATTGCGAGTATAGATAGAGAAACAACACACTGAACTGTGAGTACAGACACTGAAACAACACACTGAACTGAGAGTACAGATCGAGATACACCTCACTGAATTGCAAACACAGGTAGAGAAACAAAACACTGTACTGCGAGTACAGACAGAGAAACAACACACTGAACTGCGAGTACAGCTAGAGAAAGAACACACCCAACTGTGAGAACAGATACAGAAACAACAGACTGAACTGGGAGTACAGATGCAGAAGCAACACACTGAATGTGATTACGCATAGAGAAACAACACACTGAACTGTGATTACAGTTTGAGAAACAAAACACTGAACCTAGAGTACTGATACAGAAACAACACACTGAATTGCGAGTATAGATAGAGAAACAACACACTGAACTGTGAGTACAGACACAGAAACAACACACTGAACTGAGAGTACAGATCGAGAATCACCTCACTGAATTGCAAACACAGATAGAGAAAGAAAACACTGTATTGGGAGTACAGATAGAGAAACAACACACTGAACTGCGTGTACAGACACAGAAACAACACACTGAACTGACAGTACAGATCGAGAAACACCTCACTGAATTGCAAACACAGACAGAGAAACAACACACTGTACTGCGTGTACAGCTAGAGAAAGAACACACCCAACTGTGAGAACAGATACAGAAACAATACACTGAACTGGGAGTACAGATGCAGAAGCAAAACACTGAACTGCGATTACGGATAGAGAAACAACACACTGAACTGTGATTACAGATTGAGAAACAAAACACTGAACCTAGAGTCCTGTTACAGAAACAACACACTGAATTGAGAGTATAGATAGAGAAACAACACACTGAACTGTGAATACAGACACAGAAACAACACACAGAACTGAGAGTACAGACAGAGAAACAACACACTGAACTGAGAGTAACGATCATGAAACAATGCACTGATCTGTGAGTACAGATAGAGAAACAAAACACTGAACTGCGAGTACAGACTGAGAAATAATACACTGAACTGTGAGTACAGACAGAGAAACAACACACTGAACTGAGAGTAACGATCATGAAACAATGCACTGAACTGCGAGTACAGACAGAGAAACAACACACTGAACTGCGAGTACAGCTAGAGAAAGAACACACCCAACTGTGAGAACAGATACAGAAACAACAGACTGAACTGGGAGTACAGATGCAGAAGCAACACACTGGACTGTGATTACGGATAGAGAAACAACACACTGAACTGTGATTACAGATTGAGAAACACCTCACTGAATTGTAAACACAGATAGAGAAACAAAATTCTATATTGCGAGTATAGATAGAGAAACAACACACTGAACTGCGAGTACAGACAGAGAAACAACACACTGAACTGTGATTACAGAGAGAGAAACAAAACATTGAACTGACAGTACAGCTCGAGAAAGAACACACCAACCTGTGAGAACAGATACAGAAACAACACTGAACTGCGAATACACACACAGAAACAACACACTGAACTGAGAGTACAGATAGAGAAACAACACACTGAACTGAGAGTACAGATAGAGAAACAACACACTGAATTGTGATTACAGATAGAGAAACAAAACATTGAACTGAGAGTAAGTACAGAGAAACAACACACTGAACTGGGAGTACAGATGCTGAAGCAAAACACTGAATTGAGTAAACAGATAGACTGAGAGATCTGATAGAAAAACAACACACTGAACTGAGATGACAGATCGAGAAACACCTCACTGAATTGTGAGGATAGAGAAACAACACACTGAACTGTGAGTAGAGATAGACAAACAAAACACCGAACTGCGAGTACAACTAGAGAAAGAACACACCCAACTGTGAGAACAGATACAGAAACAACAGACTGAACTGGGAGTACAGATGCAGAAGCAACACACTGATCTGTGATTACGGATAGAGAAACAACACATTGAACTGTCATTACAGATTAAGAAACAAAACACTGAACCTAGAGTACTGATACAGAAACAACACACTGAATTGCGAGTCTAGATAGAGAAACAACACACTGAACTGTGAGTACAGTCACAGAAACAACACACTGAACTGGGAGTACAGATCGAGAAACACCTCATTGAATTGCAAACACAGACAGAGAAATAACACACTGTACTGCGTGTACAGCTAGAGAAAGAACACACCCAACTGTGAGAACAGATACAGAAACAACAGACTGAACTGGGACTACAGATGCAGAAGCAACACACTGGACTGTGATTACGGATAGAGAAACAACACACTGAACTGTGATTACAGATTGAGAAACACCTCACTGAATTGTAAACACAGATAGAGAAACAAAATTCTATATTGCGAGTATAGATAGAGAAACAACACACTGAACTGCGAGTACAGACAGAGAAACAACACACTGAACTGTGATTACAGATAGAGAAACAAAGCATTGAACTGACAGTACAGCTCGAGAAAGAACACACCAACCTGTGTGAACAGAAACAGAAACAACACACTGAACTGCGAGTACAGACACAGAAACAACACACTGAACTGAGAGTACAGATAGAGAAACAACACACTGAACTGGGAGTACAGATAGAGAAACAACACACTGAATTGTGATTACAGATAGAGAAACAAAACATTGAACTGAGAGTAAGTACAGAGAAACAACACACTGAACTGGGAGTACAGATGCTGAAGCAAAACACTGAACTGAGTAAACAGATAGACTGAGAGATCTGATAGAAAAACAACACACTGAATTGAGATGACAGATCGAGAAACACCTCACTGAATTGTGAGGATAGAGATACAACACACTGAACTGTGAGTAGAGATAGACAAACAAAACACCGAACTGCGAGTACAGCTAGAGAAAGAACACACCCAACTGTGAGAACAGATACAGGAACAACAGACTGAACTGGGAGTACAGATGCAGAAGCAACACAATGAACTGTGATTGCGGATAGAGAAACAACACACTGAACTGTGATTACAGATAGAGAAACAAAACACTGAACCTTGAGTACTGATACAGAAACAACACACTGAATTGCGAGTATAGATAGAGAAACAACACACTGAACTGTGAGTACAGACACAGAAACAACACACTGAACTGAGAGTACAGATCGAGAAACACCTCACTGAATTGCAAACACAGGTAGAGAAACAAAACACTGTACTGCGAGTACAGATAGAGAAACAACACACTGAACTGCGAGTACAGCTAGAGAAAGAACACACCCAACTGTGAGAACAGATACAGAAACAACAGACTGAACTGGGAGTACAGATGCAGAAGCAACACACTGAATGTGATTACGCATAGAGAAACAACACACTGAACTGTGATTACAGATTGAGAAACAAAACACTGAACCTAGAGTACTGATACAGAAACAACACACTGAATTGCGAATATAGATAGAGAAACAACACACTGAACTGTGAGTACAGACACAGAAACAACACACTGAACTGAGAGTACAGATCGAGAATCACCTCACTGAATTGCAAACACAGATAGAGAAACAAAACACTGTATTGGGAGTACAGATAGAGAAACAACACACTGAACTGCGTGTACAGACACAGAAACAACACACTGAACTGACAGTACAGATCGAGAAACACCTCACTGAATTGCAAACACAGACAGAGAAACAACACACTGTACTGCGTGTACAGCTAGAGAAAGAACACACCCAACTGTGAGAACAGATACAGAAACAATACACTGAACTGGGAGTACAGATGCAGAAGCAACACACTGAACTGCGATTACGGATAGAGAAACAACACACTGAACTGTGATTACAGATTGAGAAACAAAACACTGAACCTAGAGTCCTGATACAGAAACAACACACTGAATTGAGAGTATAGATAGAGAAACAACACACTGAACTGTGAATACAGACACAGAAACAACACACTGAACTGAGAGTACAGACAGAGAAACAACACACTGAACTGAGAGTAACTGTCATGAAACAATGCACTGAACTGTGAGTACAGATAGAGAAACAAAACACTGAACTGCGAGTACAGACTGAGAAATAATACACTGAACTGTGAGTACAGACAGAGAAACAACACACTGAACTGAGAGTAACGATCATGAAACAATGCACTGAACTGCGAGTACAGATAGAGAAACAACACACTGAACTGCGAGTACAGCTAGAGAAAGAACACACCCAACTGTGAGAACAGATACAGAAACAACAGACTGAACTGGGAGTACAGATGCAGAAGCAACATATTGAACTGTGATTACGGATAGAGAAACAACACACTGATCTGTGATTACAGATTGAGAAACACCTCACTGAATTGTAAACACAGATAGAGAAACAAAACTCTATATTGCGAGTATAGATAGAGAAACAACACACTGAACTTCGAGTACAGATAGAGAAACAACACACTGAACTGTGATTACAGATAGAGAAACAAAACATTGAACTGAGAGTACAGCTCGAGAAAGAACACACCAACCTGTGAGAACAGATACAGAAACAACACTGAACTGCGAGTACAGACACAGAAACAACACACTGAACTGAGAGTACAGATAGAGAAACAACACACTGAACTGAGAGTACAGATAGAGAAACAACACACTGAATTGTGATTACAGATAGAGAAACAAAACATTGAACTGAGAGTAGGTACAGAGAAACAACACACTGAACTGGGAGTACAGATGCTGAAGCAAAACACTGAACTGAGTAAACAGATAGACTGAGAGATCTGATAGAAAAACAACACACTGAATTGAGATGACAGATCGAGAAACACCTCACTGAATTGTGAGGATAGAGAAACAACACACTGAACTGTGAGTAGAGATAGACAAACAAAACAACGAACTGCGAGTACAACTCGAGAAAGAACACACCCAACTGTGAGAACAGATACAGAAACAACACACTGAACTGGGAGTACAGATGCAGAAGCAACACACTGAACTGTGATTACGGATAGAGAAACAACACACTGAACTGTCATTACAGATTAAGAAACAAAATACTGAACATAGAGTACTGATACGGAAAAACACACTGAATTGCGAGTATAGATAGAGAAACAACACACTGAACTGTGAGTACAGACACAGTTGATGCTGAAGCAAAACACTGAACTGAGTAAACAAATAGACTGAGAGATCTGATAGAAAATCAACACACTGAATTGAGATTACAGATCGAGAAACACCTCACTGAATTGTGAGGATAGAGAAACAACACACTGAACTGTGAGTAGAGATAGACAAACAAAACACCGAACTGCGAGTACAGCTAGAGAAAGAACACACCCAACTGTGAGAAGAGATACAGGAACAACAGACTGAACTGGGAGTACAGATGCAGAAGCAACACACTGAACTGTGATTACGGATAGAGAAAGAACACACTGAACTGTGATTACAGATAGAGAAACAAAACACTGAACCTAGAGTTCTGATACAGAAGCAACACACTGAATTGCGAGTATAGATAGAGAAACAACACACAGAACTGTGATTACAGTCACAGAATCAACACACTGAACTGGGAGTAAAGATCGAGAAACACCTCATTGAATTGCAAACACAGACAGAGAAATAACACACTGTACTGCGTGTACAGCTAGAGAAAGAACACGCCCAACTGTGAGAACAGATACAGAAACAATACACTGAACTGGGACTACAGATGCAGAAGCAACACACTGAACTGTGATTACGGATAGAGAAACAACACACTGAACTGTGATTACAGATTGAGAAACACCTCACTGAATTGTAAACACAGATAGAGAAACAAAACTCTATATTGCGAGTAAAGATAGAGAAACAACACACTGAACTGTGATTACTGATAGAGAAACAAAACATTGAACTGAGAGTACAGCTCGAGAAAGAACACACCAACCTGTGAGAACAGATACAGAAACAACACTGACTGCGAGTACAGACACAGAAACAACACACTGAACTGAGAGTACAGACAGAGAAACAACACATTGAACTGAGAGTAACGATCAAGAAACAATGCACTGAACTGTGAGTACAGATAGAGAAACAACACACTGAACTGCGTGTACAGACTGAGAAACAACACACTGAACTGTGTGTACAGGCAGAGAAACAACACACTGAACTGAGAGTACAGACAGAGAAACAACACACTTAATTGCGAGTACAGATAGAGAAACAACAAACTGAACTGACAGTAATGAGAGAGAACTAATACATTGAACTGTGAGTACAGATAGAGAAACAACACACTGAACTGTGATTACAGATAGAGAAACACAACATTGAATTGAGAGTACAGCTCGAGAAAGAAAACACCAACCTGTGTGAACAGATACAGAAACAACACACTGAACTGCGAATACAGACACAGAAACAACACACTGAACTGAGAGTACAGATAGGGAAACAACACAGTGAACTGAGAGTACAGATAGAGAAACAACACACTGAATTGTGTTAACAGATAGAGAAACAAAACATTGAACTGTGAGTAAGTACAGAGAAACAACACACTGAACTGGGAGTACAGATGCTGAAGCAAAACACTGAACTGAGTAAACAGATAGACTGAGAGATGTGATAGAAATACAACACACTGAATTGAGATGACAGATCAAGAAACACCTCACTGAATTGTGAGGATAGAGAAACAACACACTGAACTGTGAGTAGAGATAGACAAACAAAACACCGAACTGCGAGTACAGCTGGAGAAAGAACACACCCAACTGTGAGAACAGATACAGAAACAACAGACTAAACTGGGAGTACAGATGCAGAAGCAACACACTGAATGTGATTACGCACAGAGAAACAACACACTGAACTGTGATTACAGATTGAGAAACAAAACACTGAACCTAGAGTACTGATACAGAAACAACACACTGAATTGCGAGTATAGATAGAGAAACAACACACTGAACTGTGAGTACAGACACGGAAACAACACACTGAACTGAGATTACAGATCGAGAAACACCTCACTGAATTGCAAACACAGGTAGAGAAACAAAACACTGTACTGCGAGTACAGATAGAGAAACAACACACTGAACTGCGAGTACAGCTAGAGAAAGAACACACCCAACTGTGAGAACAGATACAGAAACAACAGACTGAACTGGGAGTACAGATGTAGAAGTAACACACTGAATGTGATTACGCATAGAGAAACAACACACTGAACTGTGTGTACAGACAGAGAAACAACACACTGAACTGAGAGTACAGACAGAGAAACAACACACTTAATTGCGAGTACAGATAGAGAAATAACAAACTGAACTGACAGTAATGAGAGAGAACTAACACATTGAACTGTGAGTACAGATAGAGAAACAACACACTGAACTGTGATTACAGATAGAGAAACACAACATTGAATTGAGAGTACAGCTCGAGAAAGAACACACCAACCTGTGTGAACAGAAACAGAAACAACACACTGAACTGCGAGTACAGACACAGAAACAACACACTGAACTGAGAGTACAGATAGAGAAACAACACACTGAACTGAGAGTACAGATAGAGAAACAACACACTGAATTGTGATTACAGATAGAGAAACAAAACATTGAACTGAGAGTAAATACAGAGAAACAACACACTGAACTGGGAGTACAGATGCTGAAGCAAAACACTGAACTGAGTAAACAGATAGACTGAGAGATCTGATAGAAAAACAACACACTGAATTGAGATGACAGATCGAGAAACACCTCACTGAATTGTGAGGATAGAGATACAACACACTGAACTGAGTAGAGATAGACAAACAAAACACCGAACTGCGAGTACAGCTAGAGAAAGAACACACCCAACTGTGAGAACAGATACAGGAACAACAGACTGAACTGGGAGTACAGATGCAGAAGCAACACACTGAACTGAGATTGCGGATAGAGAAACAACACACTGAACTGTGATTACAGATAGAGAAACAACACACTGAACTGAGATTACAGATAGAGAAACAACACACTTAATTGCGAGTACAGATAGAGAAACAACAAACTGAACTGACAGTAATGAGAGAGAACTAACACATTGAACTGTGAGTACAGATAGAGAAACAACACACTGAACAGTGATTACAGATAGAGAAACACAACATTGAATTGAGAGTACTGCTCGAGAAAGAAAACACCAACCTGTGTGAACAGATACAGAAACAACACACTGAACTGCGAATACAGACACAGAAACAACACACTAAACTGAGAGTACAGATAGGGAAAGAACACACGGAACTGAGAGTACAGATAGAGAAACAACGCACTGAACTGAGACTACAGACAGAGAAACAACACATTGAACAGAGAGTAACGATCGAGAAACAATGCACTGAACTGTGAGTACAGATAGAGAAACAACACACTGAACTGCGAGTACCGACTGAGAAACAACACACTGAACTGTGTGTACAGACAGAGAAACAACACACTGAACTGAGAGTACAGACAGAGAAACAACACACTTAATTGCGAGTACAGATAGAGAAACAACAAACTGAACTGACAGTAATGAGAGAGAACTAACACATTGAACTGTGAGTACAGATAGAGAAACAACGCACTGAATTGTGATTACAGATAGAGAAACACAACATTGAATTGAGAGTACTACTCGAGAAAGAAAACACCAACCTGTGTGAACAGATACAGAAACAACACACTGAACTACGAATACAGACACAGAAACAACACACTAAACTGAGAGTACAGATAGGGAAACAACACACTGAACTGAGAGTACAGATAGAGAAACAACGCACTGAATTGTGTTAACAGATAGAGAAACAAAACATTGAACTGTGAGTAAGTACAGAGAAACCACACACTGAACTGGGAGTACAGATGCTGAAGCAAAACACTGAACTGAGTAAACAGATAGACTGAGAGATCTGATAGAAATACAACACACTGAATTGAGATTACAGATCGAGAACCACCTCACTGAATTGTGAGGATAGAGAAACAACACATTGAACTGTGAGTAGAGATAGACAAACAAAACACCGAACTGCGAGTACAGCTAGAGAAAGAACACACCCAACTGTGAGAACAGATACAGAAACAACAGACTGAACTGGGAGTACAGATGCAGAAGCAACACACTGAATGTGATTACGCACAGAGAAACAACACACTGAACTGTGATTACAGATTGAGAAACAAAACACTGAACCTAGAGTACTGATACAGAAACAACACACTGAATTGCGAGTATAGATAGAGAAACAACACACTGAACTGTGAGTACAGACACAGAAACAACACGCTGAACTGAGAGAACAGATCGAGAAACACCTCACTGAATTGCAAACACAGGTAGAGAAAAAAAACACTGTACTGCGAGTACAGATAGAGAAACAACACACTGAACTGCGAGTACAGCTAGAGAAAGAACACACCCAACTGTGAGAACAGATACAGAAACAACAGACTGAACTGGGAGTACAGATGCAGAAGCAACACACTGAATGTGATTACGCATAGAGAAACAACACACTGAACTGTGATTACAGTTTGAGAAACAAAACACTGAACCTAGAGTACTGATACAGAAACAACACACTGAATTGCGAGTATAGATAGAGAAACAATACACTGAACTGTGAGTACAGACACAGAAACAACACACTGAACTGACAGTACAGATCGAGAAACACCTCACTGAATTGCAAACACAGACAGAGAAACAACACACTGTACTGCGTGTACAGCTTGAGAAAGAACACACCCAACTGTGAGAACAGATATAGAAACAATACACTGAACTGGGAGTACAGATGCTGAAGCAACACACTGAACTGCGATTACGGATAGAGAAACAACACACTGAACTGTGATTACAGATTGAGAAACAACACACTGAACCTAGAGTCCTGATACAGAAACAACACACTGAATTGAGAGTATAGATAGAGAAACAACACACTGAACTGTGAGTACAGACACAGAAACAACACACTGAACTGGGAGTACAGATCGAGAAACACCTCACTGAATTGCAAACACAGATAGAGAAACAAAACACTGTATTGGGAGTACAGATAGAGAAACAACACACTGAACTGCGTGTACAGACACAGAAACAACACACTGAACTGACAGTACAGATCGACAAACAATTCACTGAATTGCAAACACAGACAGAGAAACAACACACTGTACTGCGTGTACCGCTAGAGAAAGAACACACCCAACTGTGAGAACAGATACAGAAACAATACACTGAACTGGGAGTACAGATGCAGAAGCAACACACTGAACTGCGATTACGGATAGAGAAACAACACACTGAACTGTGATTACAGATTGAGAAACAAAACACTGAACCTAGAGTCCTGATACAGAAACAACACACTGAATTGAGTGTATAGATTGAGAAACAACACACTGAACTGTGAATACAGACACAGCAACAACACACTGACCTGAGAGTACAGACAGAGAAACAACACACTGAACTGAGAGTAACGATCATGATACAATGCACTGAAATGCGAGTACAGATAGAGAAACAACACACTGAACTGCGAGTACAGCTCGAGAAAGAACACACCCAACTGTGAGAACAGATACAGAAACAACAGACTGAACTGGGAGTACAGATGCAGAAGCAACACACTGGACTGTGATTACGGATAGAGAAACAACACACTGAACTGTGATTACAGATTGAGAAACACCTCACTGAATTGTAAACACAGATGGAGAAACAAAACTCTATATTGCGAGTATAGATAGAGAAACAACACACTGAACTGCGAGTACAGATAGAGAAACAAAACATTGAACTGAGAGTACAGCTCGAGAAAGAACACACCAACCTGTGAGAACAGATACAGAAACAACACTGAACTGCGAGTACAGACACAGAAACAACACACTGAACTGAGAGTACAGATAGAGAAACAAAACATTGAACTGAGAGTACAGCTCGAGAAAGAACACACCAACCTGTGAGAACAGATACAGAAACAACACTGAACTGCGAGTACAGACACAGAAACAACACACTGAACTGAGAGTACAGATAGAGAAACAACACACTGAACTGAGAGTACAGATAGAGAAACAAAACATTGAACTGAGAGTACAGCTCGAGAAAGAACACACCAACCTGTGAGAACAGATACAGAAACAACACTGAACTGCGAGTACAGACACAGAAACAACACACTGAACTGAGAGTACAGATAGAGAAACAAAACATTGAACTGAGAGTACAGCTCGAGAAAGAACACACCAACCTGTGAGAACAGATACAGAAACAACACTGAACTGCGAGTACAGACACAGAAACAACACACTGAACTGAGATTACAGATAGAGAAACAACACACTGAACTGAGAGTACAGATAGAGAAACAACACACTGAATTGTGATTACAGATAGAGAAACAAAACATTGAACTGAGAGTAAGTAAAGAGAAACAACACACTGAACTGGGAGTACAGATGCTGAAGCAAAACACTGAACTGAGTAAACAGATAGACTGAGAGATCTGATAGAAAAACAACACACTGAATTGAGATGACAGATCGAGAAACACCTCACTGAATTGTGAGGATAGAGAAACAACACACTGAACTGTGAGTAGAGATAGACAAACAAAACACCGAACTGCGAGTACAACTAGAGAAAGAACACACCCAACTGTGAGAACAGATACAGAAACAACACACTGAACTGGGAGTACAGATGCAGAAGCAACACACTGAACTGTGATTACGGATAGAGAAACAACACACTGAACTGTCATTACAGATTAAGAAACAAAACACTGAACCTAGAGTACTGATACAGAAACAACACACTGAATTGCGAGTATAGATAGAGAAACAACACACTGAACTGTGAGTACAGACACAGTTGATGCTGAAGCAAAACACTGAACTGAGTAAACAAATAGACTGAGAGATCTGATAGAAAATCAACACACTGAATTGAGATTACAGATCGAGAAACACCTCACTGAATTGTGAGGATAGAGAAACAACACACTGAACTGTGAGTAGAGATAGACAAACAAAACACCGAACTGCGAGTACAGCTAGAGAAAGAACACACCCAACTGTGAGAACAGATACAGGAACAACAGACTGAACTGGGAGTACAGATGCAGAAGCAACACACTGAACTGTAATTACGGATAGAGATACAACACACTGAACTGTGATTACAGATAGAGAAACAAAACACTGAACCTGGAGTACTGATACAGAAACGAACCACACTGATTTACGAGTATAGATAGAGAAACAACACACTGAACTGTGATTACAGATTAAGAAACAAAACACTGAACCTAGAGTCCTGATACACAAACAACACACTGAATTGAGAGTACAGACAGAGAAACAACACATTGAACTGAGAGTAACGATCAAGAAACAATGCACTGAACTGTAAGTACAGATAGAGAAACAACACACTGAACTGCGTGTACAGACTGAGAAACAACACACTGAACTGTGTGTACAGACAGAGAAACAACACACTGAACTGAGAGTACAGACAGAGAAACAACACACTTAATTGCGAGTACAGATAGAGAAACAACAAACTGAACTGACAGTAATGAGAGAGAACTAACACATTGAACTGTGAGTACAGAGAGAGAAACAACACACTGAACTGTGATTACAGATAGAGAAACACAACATTGAATTGAGAGTACAGCTCGAGAAAGAAAACACCAACCTGTGTGAACAGATACAGAAACAACACACTGAACTGCGAGTACAGACACAGAAACAACACACTGAACTGAGAGTACAGATAGAGAAACAACACACTGAACTGAGAGTACAGATAGAGAAACAACACACTGAATTGTGATTACAGATAGAGAAACAAAACATTGAACTGAGAGTAAGTACAGAGAAACAACACACTGAACTGGGAGTACAGATGCTGAAGCAAAACACTGAACTGAGTAAACAGATAGACTGAGAGATCTGATAGAAAAACAACACACTGAATTGAGATGACAGATCGAGAAACACCTCACTGAATTGTGAGGATAGAGATACAACACACTGAACTGTGAGTAGAGATAGACAAACAAAACACCGAACTGCGAGTACAGCTAGAGAAAGAACACACCCAACTGTGAGAACAGATACAGGAACAACAGACTGAACTGGGAGTACAGATGCAGAAGCAACACACTGAATGTGATTACGCATAGAGAAACAACACACTGAACTGTGATTACAGATTGAGAAACAAAACACTGAACCTAGAGTACTGATACAGAAACAACACACTGAATTGCGAGTATAGATAGAGAAACAACACACTGAACTGTGAGTACAGACACTGAAACAACACACTGAACTGAGAGTACAGATCGAGATACACCTCACTGAATTGCAAACACAGGTAGAGAAACAAAACACTGTACTGCGAGTACAGACAGAGAAACAACACACTGAACAGCGAGTACAGCTAGAGAAAGAACACACCCAACTGTGAGAACAGATACAGAAACAACAGACTGAACTGGGAGTACAGATGCAGAAGCAACACACTGAATGTGATTACGCATAGAGAAACAACACACTGAACTGTGATTACAGATTGAAAAACAAAACACTGAACCTAGAGTACTGATACAGAAACAACACACTGAATTGCGAGTATAGATAGAGAAACAACACACTGAACTGTGAGTACAGACACAGAAACAACACACTGAACTGAGAGTACAGATCGAGAATCACCTCACTGAATTGCAAACACAGATAGAGAAAGAAAACACTGTATTGGGAGTACAGATAGAGAAACAACACACTGAACTGCGTGTACAGACACAGAAACAACACACTGAACTGACAGTACAGATCGAGAAACACCTCACTGAATTGCAAACACAGACAGAGAAACAACACACTGTACTGCGTGTACAGCTAGAGAAAGAACACACCCAACTGTGAGAACAGATACAGAAACAATACACTGAACTGGGAGTACAGATGCAGAAGCAAAACACTGAACTGCGATTACGGATAGAGAAACAACACACTGAACTGTGATTACAGATTGAGAAACAAAACACTGAACCTAGAGTCCTGATACAGAAACAACACACTGAATTGAGAGTATAGATAGAGAAACAACACACTGAACTGTGAATACAGACACAGAAACAACACACTGAACTGAGAGTACAGACAGAGAAACAACACACTGAACTGAGAGTAACGATCATGAAACAATGCACTGATCTGTGAGTACAGATAGAGAAACAAAACACTGAACTGCGAGTACAGACTGAGAAATAATACACTGAACTGTGAGTACAGACAGAGAAACAACACACTGAACTGAGAGTAACGATCATGAAACAATGCACTGAACTGCGAGTACAGACAGAGAAACAACACACTGAACTGCGAGTACAGCTAGAGAAAGAACACACCCAACTGTGAGAACAGATACAGAAACAACAGACTGAACTGGGAGTACAGATGCAGAAGCAACACACTGGACTGTGATTACGGATAGAGAAACAACACACTGAACTGTGATTACAGATTGAGAAACACCTCACTGAATTGTAAACACAGATAGAGAAACAAAATTCTATATTGCGAGTATAGATAGAGAAACAACACACTGAACTGCGAGTACAGACAGAGAAACAACACACTGAACTGTGATTACAGATAGAGAAACAAAACATTGAACTGACAGTACAGCTCGAGAAAGAACACACCAACCTGTGAGAACAGATACAGAAACAACACTGAACTGCGAGTACAGACACAGAAACAACACACTGAACTGAGAGTACAGATAGAGAAACAACACACTGAACTGAGAGTACAGATAGAGAAACAACACACTGAATTGTGATTACAGATAGAGAAACAAAACATTGAACTGAGAGTAAGTACAGAGAAACAACACACTGAACTGGGAGTACAGATGCTGAAGCAAAACACTGAATTGAGTAAACAGATAGACTGAGAGATCTGATAGAAAAACAACACACTGAACTGAGATGACAGATCGAGAAACACCTCACTGAATTGTGAGGATAGAGAAACAACACACTGAACTGTGAGTAGAGATAGACAAACAAAACACCGAACTGCGAGTACAACTAGAGAAAGAACACACCCAACTGTGAGAACAGATACAGAAACAACAGACTGAACTGGGAGTACAGATGCAGAAGCAACACACTGAACTGTGATTACGGATAGAGAAACAACACATTGAACTGTCATTACAGATTAAGAAACAAAACACTGAACCTAGAGTACTGATACAGAAACAACACACTGAATTGCGAGTCTAGATAGAGAAACAACACACTGAACTGTGAGTACAGTCACAGAAACAACACACTGAACTGGGAGTACAGATCGAGAAACACCTCATTGAATTGCAAACACAGACAGAGAAATAACACACTGTACTGCGTGTACAGCTAGAGAAAGAACACACCCAACTGTGAGAACAGATACAGAACCAATACACTGAACTGGGACTACAGATGCAGAAGCAACACACTGGACTGTGATTACGGATAGAGAAACAACACACTGAATTGCGAGTCTAGATAGAGAAACAACACACTGAACTGTGAGTACAGTCACAGAAACAATACACTGAACTGGGACTACAGATGCAGAAGCAACACACTGGACTGTGATTACGGATAGAGAAACAACACACTGAACTGTGATTACAGATTGAGAAACACCTCACTGAATTGTAAACACAGATAGAGAAACAAAACTCTATATTGCGAGTACAGATAGAGAAACAACACACTGAACTGTGATTACAGATAGAGAAACAAAACATTGAACTGAGAGTACAGCTCGAGAAAGAACACACCAACCTGTGAGAACAGATACAGAAACAATACTGACTGCGAGTACAGACACAGAAACAACACACTAAACTGAGAGTACAGATAGAGAAACAACCCACTGAACTGAGAGTACAGATAGAGAAACAACACACTGAATTGTGATTACAGATAGAGAAACAAAACATTGAACTGAGAGTAAGTACAGAGAAACAACACACTGAACTGGGAGTACAGATGCTGAAGCAAAACACTGAACTGAGTAAACAGATAGACTGAGAGATCTGATTGAAAAACAACACACTGAATTGAGATCACAGATCGAGAAACACCTCACTGAATTGTGAGGATAGAGAAACAAAACACTGAACTGTGAGTAGAGATAGACAAACAAAACACCGAACTGCGAGTACAGCTAGAGAAAGAACACACCCAACTGTGAGAACAGATACAGGAACAACAGACTGAACTGGGAGTACAGATGCAGAAGCAACACACTGAACTGTGATTGCGGATACAGAAACAACACACTGAACTGTGATTACACATAGAGAAACAAAACACTGAACCTAGAGTACAGATACAGAAACAACACACTGAATTGCGAGTATAGATAGAGAAACAACACACTGAACTGTGAGTGCAGACACAGAAACAACACACTGAACTGAGAGTATAGATCGAGAAACACATCACTGAATTGCAAACACAGGTAGAGAAAAAAAACACTGTACTGCGAGTACAGATAGAGAAACAACACACTGAACTGCGAGTACAGCTAGAGAAAGAACACACCCAACTGTGAGAACAGATACAGGAACAACAGACTGAACTGGGAGTACAGATGCAGAAGCAACACACTGAACTGTGATTACGGATAGAGAAAGAACACACTGAACTGTGATTACAGATAGAGAAACAAAACACTGAACCTAGAGTTCTGATACAGAAACAACACACTGAATTGCGAGTATAGATAGAGAAACAACACACTGAACTGTGAGTACAGTCACAGAAACAACACACTGAACTGGGAGTAAAGATCGAGAAACACCTCATTGAATTGCAAACACAGACAGAGAAATAACACACTGTACTGCGTGTACAGCTAGAGAAAGAACACGCCCAACTGTGAGAACAGATACAGAAACAATACACTGAACTGGGACTACAGATGCAGAAGCAACACACTGGACTGTGATTACGGATAGAGAAACAACACACTGAACTGTGATTACAGATTGAGAAACACCTCACTGAATTGTAAACACAGATAGAGAAACAAAACTCTATATTGCGAGTAAAGATAGAGAAACAACACACTGAACTGTGATTACTGATAGAGAAACAAAACATTGAACTGAGAGTACAGCTCGAGAAAGAACACACCAACCTGTGAGAACAGATACAGAAACAACACTGAACTGCGAATACAGACACAGAAACAACACACTGAACTGAGAGTACAGATAGAGAAACAACACACTGAACTGAGAGTACAGATAGAGAAACAACACACTGAATTGTGATTACAGATAGAGAAACAAAACATTGAACTGAGAGTAAGTACAGAGAAACAACACACTGAACTGGGAGTACAGATGCTGAAGCAAAACACTGAATTGAGTAAACAGATAGACTGAGAGATCTGATAGAAAAACAACACACTGAACTGAGATGACAGATCGAGAAACACCTCACTGAATTGTGAGGATAGAGAAACAACACACTGAACTGTGAGTAGAGATAGACAAACAAAACACCGAACTGCGAGTACAACTAGAGAAAGAACACACCCAACTGTGAGAACAGATACAGAAACAACAGACTGAACTGGGAGTACAGATGCAGAAGCAACACACTGAACTGTGATTACGGATAGAGAAACAACACATTGAACTGTCATTACAGATTAAGAAACAAAACACTGAACCGAGAGTACTGATACAGAAACAACACACTGAATTGCGAGTCTAGATAGAGAAACAACACACTGAACTGTGAGTACAGTCACAGAAACAACACACTGAACTGGGAGTACAGATCGAGAAACACCTCATTGAATTGCAAACACAGACAGAGAAATAACACACTGTACTGCGTGTACAGCTAGAGAAAGAACACACCCAACTGTGAGAACAGATACAGAAACAACAGACTGAACTGGGACTACAGATGCAGAAGCAACACACTGGACTGTGATTACGGATAGAGAAACAACACACTGAACTGTGATTACAGATTGAGAAACACCTCACTGAATTGTAAACACAGATAGAGAAACAAAATTCTATATTGCGAGTATAGATAGAGAAACAACACACTGAACTGCGAGTACAGACAGAGAAACAACACACCGAACTGTGATTACAGATAGAGAAACAAAACATTGAACTGACAGTACAGCTCGAGAAAGAACACACCAACCTGTGTGAACAGAAACAGAAACAACACACTGAACTGCGAGTACAGACACAGAAACAACACACTGAACTGAGAGTACAGATAGAGAAACAACACACTGAACTGGGAGTACAGATAGAGAAACAACACACTGAATTGTGATTACAGATAGAGAAACTAAACATTGAACTGAGAGTAAGTACAGAGAAACAACACACTGAACTGGGAGTACAGATGCTGAAGCAAAACACTGAACTGAGTAAACAGATAGACTGAGAGATCTGATAGAAAAACAACACACTGAATTGAGATGACAGATCGAGAAACACCTCACTGAATTGTGAGGATAGAGATACAACACACTGAACTGTGAGTAGAGATAGACAAACAAAACACCGAACTGCGAGTACAGCTAGAGAAAGAACACACCCAACTGTGAGAACAGATACAGGAACAACAGACTGAACTGGGAGTACAGATGCAGAAGCAACACACTGAACTGTGATTGCGGATAGAGAAACAACACACTGAACTGTGATTACAGATAGAGAAACAAAACACTGAACCTTGAGTACTGATACAGAAACAACACACTGAATTGCGAGTATAGATAGAGAAACAACACACTGAACTGTGAGTACAGACACAGAAACAACACACTGAACTGAGAGTACAGATCGAGAAACACCTCACTGAATTGCAAACACAGGTAGAGAAACAAAACACTGTACTGCGAGTACAGATAGAGAAACAACACACTGAACTGCGAGTACAGCTAGAGAAAGAACACACCCAACTGTGAGAACAGATACAGAAACAACAGACTGAACTGGGAGTACAGATGCAGAAGCAACACACTGAATGTGATTACGCATAGAGAAACAACACACTGAACTGTGATTACAGATTGAGAAACAAAACACTGAACCTAGAGTACTGATACAGAAACAACACACTGAATTGCGAATATAGATAGAGAAACAACACACTGAACTGTGAGTACAGACACAGAAACAACACACTGAACTGAGAGTACAGATCGAGAATCACCTCACTGAATTGCAAACACAGATAGAGAAACAAAACACTGTATTGGGAGTACAGATAGAGAAACAACACACTGAACTGCGTGTACAGACACAGAAACAACACACTGAACTGACAGTACAGATCGAGAAACACCTCACTGAATTGCAAACACAGACAGAGAAACAACACACTGTACTGCGTGTACAGCTAGAGAAAGAACACACCCAACTGTGAGAACAGATACAGAAACAATACACTGAACTGGGAGTACAGATGCAGAAGCAACACACTGAACTGCGATTACGGATAGAGAAACAACACACTGAACTGTGATTACAGATTGAGAAACAAAACACTGAACCTAGAGTCCTGATACAGAAACAACACACTGAATTGAGAGTATAGATAGAGAAACAACACACTGAACTGTGAATACAGACACAGAAACAACACACTGAACTGAGAGTACAGACAGAGAAACAACACACTGAACTGAGAGTAACTGTCATGAAACAATGCACTGAACTGTGAGTACAGATAGAGAAACAAAACACTGAACTGCGAGTACAGACTGAGAAATAATACACTGAACTGTGAGTACAGACAGAGAAACAACACACTGAACTGAGAGTAACGATCATGAAACAATGCACTGAACTGCGAGTACAGATAGAGAAACAACACACTGAACTGCGAGTACAGCTAGAGAAAGAACACACCCAACTGTGAGAACAGATACAGAAACAACAGACTGAACTGGGAGTACAGATGCAGAAGCAACATATTGAACTGTGATTACGGATAGAGAAACAACACACTGATCTGTGATTACAGATTGAGAAACACCTCACTGAATTGTAAACACAGATAGAGAAACAAAACTCTATATTGCGAGTATAGATAGTGAAACAACACACTGAACTGCGAGTACAGATAGAGAAACAACACACTGAACTGTGATTACAGATAGAGAAACAAAACATTGAACTGAGAGTACAGCTCGAGAAAGAACACACCAACCTGTGAGAACAGATACAGAAACAACACTGAACTGCGAGTACAGACACAGAAACAACACACTGAACTGAGAGTACAGATAGAGAAACAACACACTGAACTGAGAGTACAGATAGAGAAACAACACACTGAATTGTGATTACAGATAGAGAAACAAAACATTGAACTGAGAGTAGGTACAGAGAAACAACACACTGAACTGGGAGTACAGATGCTGAAGCAAAACACTGAACTGAGTAAACAGATAGACTGAGAGATCTGATAGAAAAACAACACACTGAATTGAGATGACAGATCGAGAAACACCTCACTGAATTGTGAGGATAGAGAAACAACACACTGAACTGTGAGTAGAGATAGACAAACAAAACAACGAACTGCGAGTACAACTCGAGAAAGAACACACCCAACTGTGAGAACAGATACAGAAACAACACACTGAACTGGGAGTACAGATGCAGAAGCAACACACTGAACTGTGATTACGGATAGAGAAACAACACACTGAACTGTCATTACAGATTAAGAAACAAAACACTGAACATAGAGTACTGATACGGAAAAACACACTGAATTGCGAGTATAGATAGAGAAACAACACACTGAACTGTGAGTACAGACACAGTTGATGCTGAAGCAAAACACTGAACTGAGTAAACAAATAGACTGAGAGATCTGATAGAAAATCAACACACTGAATTGAGATTACAGATCGAGAAACACCTCACTGAATTGTGAGGATAGAGAAACAACACACTGAACTGTGAGTAGAGATAGACAAACAAAACACCGAACTGCGAGTACAGCTAGAGAAAGAACACACCCAACTGTGAGAAGAGATACAGGAACAACAGACTGAACTGGGAGTACAGATGCAGAAGCAACACACTGAACTGTGATTACGGAGAGAGAAAGAACACACTGAACTGTGATTACAGATAGAGAAACAAAACACTGAACCTAGAGTTCTGATACAGAAGCAACACACTGAATTGCGAGTATAGATAGAGAAACAACACACTGAACTGTGAGTACAGTCACAGAAACAACACACTGAACTGGGAGTAAAGATCGAGAAACACCTCATTGAATTGCAAACACAGACAGAGAAATAACACACTGTACTGCGTGTACAGCTAGAGAAAGAACACGCCCAACTGTGAGAACAGATACAGAAACAATACACTGAACTGGGACTACAGATGCAGAAGCAACACACTGGACTGTGATTACGGATAGAGAAACAACACACTGAACTGTGATTACAGATTGAGAAACACCTCACTGAATTGTAAACACAGATAGAGAAACAAAACTCTATATTGCGAGTAAAGATAGAGAAACAACACACTGAACTGTGATTACTGATAGAGAAACAAAACATTGAACTGAGAGTACAGCTCGAGAAAGAACACACCAACCTGTGAGAACAGATACAGAAACAACACTGACTGCGAGTACAGACACAGAAACAACACACTGAACTGAGAGTACAGACAGAGAAACAACACATTGAACTGAGAGTAACGATCAAGAAACAATGCACTGAACTGTGAGTACAGATAGAGAAACAACACACTGAACTGCGTGTACAGACTGAGAAACAACACACTGAACTGTGTGTACAGGCAGAGAAACAACACACTGAACTGAGAGTACAGACAGAGAAACAACACACTTAATTGCGAGTACAGATAGAGAAACAACAAACTGAACTGACAGTAATGAGAGAGAACTAATACATTGAACTGTGAGTACAGATAGAGAAACAACACACTGAACTGTGATTACAGATAGAGAAACACAACATTGAATTGAGAGTACAGCTCGAGAAAGAAAACACCAACCTGTGTGAACAGATACAGAAACAACACACTGAACTGCGAATACAGACACAGAAACAACACACTGAACTGAGAGTACAGATAGGGAAACAACACACTGAACTGAGAGTACAGATAGAGAAACAACACACTGAATTGTGTTAACAGATAGAGAAACAAAACATTGAACTGTGAGTAAGTACAGAGAAACAACACACTGAACTGGGAGTACAGATGCTGAAGCAAAACACTGAACTGAGTAAACAGAGAGACTGAGAGATGTGATAGAAATACAACACACTGAATTGAGATGACAGATCGAGAAACACCTCACTGAATTGTGAGGATAGAGAAACAACACACTGAACTGTGAGTAGAGATAGACAAACAAAACACCGAACTGCGAGTACAGCTGGAGAAAGAACACACCCAACTGTGAGAACAGATACAGAAACAACAGACTAAACTGGGAGTACAGATGCAGAAGCAACACACTGAATGTGATTACGCACAGAGAAACAACACACTGAACTGTGATTACAGATTGAGAAACAAAACACTGAACCTAGAGTACTGATACAGTAACTACAACCTGAATTGCGAGTATAGATAGAGAAACAACACACTGAACTGTGAGTACAGACACGGAAACAACACACTGAACTGAGATTACAGATCGAGAAACACCTCACTGAATTGCAAACACAGGTAGAGAAACAAAACACTGTACTGCGAGTACAGATAGAGAAACAACACACTGAACTGCGAGTACAGCTAGAGAAAGAACACACCCAACTGTGAGAACAGATACAGAAACAACAGACTGAACTGGGAGTACAGATGTAGAAGTAACACACTGAATGTGATTACGCATAGAGAAACAACACACTGAACTGTGTGTACAGACAGAGAAACAACACACTGAACTGAGAGTACAGACAGAGAAACAACACACTTAATTGCGAGTACAGATAGAGAAATAACAAACTGAACTGACAGTAATGAGAGAGAACTAACACATTGAACTGTGAGTACAGATAGAGAAACAACACACTGAACTGTGATTACAGATAGAGAAACACAACATTGAATTGAGAGTACAGCTCGAGAAAGAACACACCAACCTGTGTGAACAGAAACAGAAACAACACACTGAACTGCGAGTACAGACACAGAAACAACACACTGAACTGAGAGTACAGATAGAGAAACAACACACTGAACTGAGAGTACAGATAGAGAAACAACACACTGAATTGTGATTACAGATAGAGAAACAAAACATTGAACTGAGAGTAAATACAGAGAAACAACACACTGAACTGGGAGTACAGATGCTGAAGCAAAACACTGAACTGAGTAAACAGATAGACTGAGAGATCTGATAGAAAAACAACACACTGAATTGAGATGACAGATCGAGAAACACCTCACTGAATTGTGAGGATAGAGATACAACACACTGAACTGTGAGTAGAGATAGACAAACAAAACACCGAACTGCGAGTACAGCTAGAGAAAGAACACACCCAACTGTGAGAACAGATACAGGAACAACAGACTGAACTGGGAGTACAGATGCAGAAGCAACACACTGAACTGAGATTGCGGATAGAGAAACAACACACTGAACTGTGATTACAGATAGAGAAACAACACACTGAACTGAGATTACAGATAGAGAAACAACACACTTAATTGCGAGTACAGATAGAGAAACAACACACTGAACAGAGAGTAACGATCGAGAAACAATGCACTGAACTGTGAGTACAGATAGAGAAACAACACACTGAACTGCGAGTACAGACTGAGAAACAACACACTGAACTGTGTGTACAGACAGAGAAACAACACACTGAACTGAGAGTACAGACAGAGAAACAACACACTTAATTGCGAGTACAGATAGAGAAACAACAAACTGAACTGACAGTAATGAGAGAGAACTAACACATTGAACTGTGAGTACAGATAGAGAAACAACGCACTGAATTGTGATTACAGATAGAGAAACACAACATTGAATTGAGAGTACTACTCGAGAAAGAAAACACCAACCTGTGTGAACAGATACAGAAACAACACACTGAACTGCGAATACAGACACAGAAACAACACACTAAACTGAGAGTACAGATAGGGAAACAACACACTGAACTGAGAGTACAGATAGAGAAACAACGCACTGAATTGTGTTAACAGATAGAGAAACAAAACATTGAACTGTGAGTAAGTACAGAGAAACCACACACTGAACTGGGAGTACAGATGCTGAAGCAAAACACTGAACTGAGTAAACAGATAGACTGAGAGATCTGATAGAAATACAACACACTGAATTGAGATTACAGATCGAGAACCACCTCACTGAATTGTGAGGATAGACAAACAACACATTGAACTGTGAGTAGAGATAGACAAACAAAACACCGAACTGCGAGTACAGCTAGAGAAAGAACACACCCAACTGTGAGAACAGATACAGAAACAACAGACTGAACTGGGAGTACAGATGCAGAAGCAACACACTGAATGTGATTACGCACAGAGAAACAACACACTGAACTGTGATTACAGATTGAGAAACAAAACACTGAACCTAGAGTACTGATACAGAAACAACACACTGAATTGCGAGTATAGATAGAGAAACAACACACTGAACTGTGAGTACAGACACAGAAACAACACACTGAACTGACAGTACAGATCGAGAAACACCTCACTGAATTGCAAACACAGACAGAGAAACAACACACTGTACTGCGTGTACAGCTTGAGAAAGAACACACCCAACTGTGAGAACAGATACAGAAACAATACACTGAACTGGGAGTACAGATGCTGAAGCAACACACTGAACTGCGATTACGGATAGAGAAACAACACACTGAACTGTGATTACAGGTTGAGAAACAACACACTGAACCTAGAGTCCTGATACAGAAACAACACACTGAATTGAGAGTATAGATAGAGAAACAACACACTGAACTGTGAGTAAAGACACAGAAACAACACACTGAACTGGGAGTACAGATCGAGAAACACCTCACTGAATTGCAAACACAGATAGAGAAACAAAACACTGTATTGGGAGTACAGATAGAGAAACAACACACTGAACTGCGTGTACAGACACAGAAACAACACACTGAACTGACAGTACAGATCGACAAACAATTCACTGAATTGCAAACACAGACAGAGAAACAACACACTGTACTGCGTGTACAGCTAGAGAAAGAACACACCCAACTGTGAGAACAGATACAGAAACAATACACTGAACTGGGAGTACAGATGCAGAAGCAACACACTGAACTGCGATTACGGATAGAGAAACAACACACTGAACTGTGATTACAGATTGAGAAACAAAACACTGAACCTAGAGTCCTGATACAGAAACAACACACTGAATTGAGTGTATAGATTGAGAAACAACACACTGAACTGTGAATACAGACACAGCAACAACACACTGACCTGAGAGTACAGACAGAGAAACAACACACTGAACTGAGAGTAACGATCATGATACAATGCACTGAAATGCGAGTACAGATAGAGAAACAACACACTGAACTGCGAGTACAGCTAGAGAAAGAACACACCCAACTGTGAGAACAGATACAGAAACAACAGACTGAACTGGGAGTACAGATGCAGAAGCAACACACTGGACTGTGATTACGGATAGAGAAACAACACACTGAACTGTGATTACAGATTGAGAAACACCTCACTGAATTGTAAACACAGATGGAGAAACAAAACTCTATATTGCGAGTATAGATAGAGAAACAACACACTGAACTGCGAGTACAGATAGAGAAACAAAACATTGAACTGAGAGTACAGCTCGAGAAAGAACACACCAACCTGTGAGAACAGATACAGAAACAACACTGAACTGCGAGTACAGACACAGAAACAACACACTGAACTGAGAGTACAGATAGAGAAACAAAACATTGAACTGAGAGTACAGCTCGAGAAAGAACACACCAACCTGTGAGAACAGATACAGAAACAACACTGAACTGCGAGTACAGACACAGAAACAACACACTGAACTGAGAGTACAGATAGAGAAACAACACACTGAACTGAGAGTACAGATAGAGAAACAAAACATTGAACTGAGAGTACACCTCGAGAAAGAACACACCAACCTGTGAGAACAGATACAGAAACAACACTGAACTGCGAGTACAGACACAGAAACAACACACTGAACTGAGAGTACAGATAGAGAAACAAAACATTGAACTGAGAGTACAGCTCGGGAAAGAACACACCAACCTGTGAGAACAGATACAGAAACAACACTGAACTGCGAGTACAGACACAGAAACAACACACTGAACTGAGAGTACAGATAGAGAAACAACACACTGAACTGAGAGTACAGATAGAGAAACAACACACTGAATTGTGATTACAGATAGAGAAACAAAATATTGAACTGAGAGTAAGTAAAGAGAAACAACACACTGAACTGGGAGTACAGATGCTGAAGCAAAACACTGAACTGAGTAAACAGATAGACTGAGAGATCTGATAGAAAAACAACACACTGAATTGAGATGACAGATCGAGAAACACCTCACTGAATTGTGAGGATAGAGAAACAACACACTGAACTGTGAGTAGAGATAGACAAACAAAACACCGAACTGCGAGTACAACTAGAGAAAGAACACACCCAACTGTGAGAACAGATACAGAAACAACACACTGAACTGGGAGTACAGATGCAGAAGCAACACACTGAACTGTGATTACGGATAGAGAAACAACACACTGAACTGTCATTACAGATTAAGAAACAAAACACTGAACCTAGAGTACTGATACAGAAACAACACACTGAATTGCGAGTATAGATAGAGAAACAACACACTGAACTGTGAGTACAGATAGAGAAACAAAACACTGAACCTGGAGTACTGATACAGAAACGAACCACACTGATTTACGAGTATAGATAGAGAAACAACACACTGAACTGTGATTACAGATTAAGAAACAAAACACTGAACCTAGAGTCCTGATACACAAACAACACACTGAATTGAGAGTACAGACAGAGAAACAACACATTGAACTGAGAGTAACGATCAAGAAACAATGCACTGAACTGTAAGTACAGATAGAGAAACAACACACTGAACTGCGTGTACAGACTGAGAAACAACACACTGAACTGTGTGTACAGACAGAGAAACAACACACTGAACTGAGAGTACAGACAGAGAAACAACACACTTAATTGCGAGTACAGATAGAGAAACAACAAACTGAACTGACAGTAATGAGAGAGAACTAACACATTGAACTGTGAGTACAGAGAGAGAAACAACACACTGAACTGTGATTACAGATAGAGAAACACAACATTGAATTGAGAGTACAGCTCGAGAAAGAAAACACCAACCTGTGTGAACAGATACAGAAACAACACACTGAACTGCGAGTACAGACACAGAAACAACACACTGAACTGAGAGTACAGATAGAGAAACAACACACTGAACTGAGAGTACAGATAGAGAAACAACACACTGAATTGTGATTACAGATAGAGAAACAAAACATTGAACTGAGAGTAAGTACAGAGAAACAACACACTGAACTGGGAGTACAGATGCTGAAGCAAAACACTGAACTGAGTAAACAGATAGACTGAGAGATCTGATAGAAAAACAACACACTGAATTGAGATGACAGATCGAGAAACACCTCACTGAATTGTGAGGATAGAGATACAACACACTGAACTGTGAGTAGAGATAGACAAACAAAACACCGAACTGCGAGTACAGCTAGAGAAAGAACACACCCAACTGTGAGAACAGATACAGGAACAACAGACTGAACTGGGAGTACAGATGCAGAAGCAACACACTGAATGTGATTACGCATAGAGAAACAACACACTGAACTGTGATTACAGATTGAGAAACAAAACACTGAACCTAGAGTACTGATACAGAAACAACACACTGAATTGCGAGTATAGATAGAGAAACAACACACTGAACTGTGAGTACAGACACTGAAACAACACACTGAACTGAGAGTACAGATCGAGATACACCTCACTGAATTGCAAACACAGGTAGAGAAACAAAACACTGTACTGCGAGTACAGACAGAGAAACAACACACTGAACTGCGAGTACAGCTAGAGAAAGAACACACCCAACTGTGAGAACAGATACAGAAACAACAGACTGAACTGGGAGTACAGATGCAGAAGCAACACACTGAATGTGATTACGCATAGAGAAACAACACACTGAACTGTGATTACAGATTGAAAAACAAAACACTGAACCTAGAGTACTGATACAGAAACAACACACTGAATTGCGAGTATAGATAGAGAAACAACACACTGAACTGTGAGTACAGACACAGAAACAACACACTGAACTGAGAGTACAGATCGAGAATCACCTCACTGAATTGCAAACACAGATAGAGAAAGAAAACACTGTATTGGGAGTACAGATAGAGAAACAACACACTGAACTGCGTGTACAGACACAGAAACAACACACTGAACTGACAGTACAGATCGAGAAACACCTCACTGAATTGCAAACACAGACAGAGAAACAACACACTGTACTGCGTGTACAGCTAGAGAAAGAACACACCCAACTGTGAGAACAGATACAGAAACAATACACTGAACTGGGAGTACAGATGCAGAAGCAAAACACTGAACTGCGATTACGGATAGAGAAACAACACACTGAACTGTGATTACAGATTGAGAAACAAAACACTGAACCTAGAGTCCTGATACAGAAACAACACACTGAATTGAGAGTATAGATAGAGAAACAACACACTGAACTGTGAATACAGACACAGAAACAACACACTGAACTGAGAGTACAGACAGAGAAACAACACACTGAACTGAGAGTAACGATCATGAAACAATGCACTGATCTGTGAGTACAGATAGAGAAACAAAACACTGAACTGCGAGTACAGACTGAGAAATAATACACTGAACTGTGAGTACAGACAGAGAAACAACACACTGAACTGAGAGTAACGATCATGAAACAATGCACTGAACTGCGAGTACAGACAGAGAAACAACACACTGAACTGCGAGTACAGCTAGAGAAAGAACACACCCAACTGTGAGAACAGATACAGAAACAACAGACTGAACTGGGAGTACAGATGCAGAAGCAACACACTGGACTGTGATTACGGATAGAGAAACAACACACTGAACTGTGATTACAGATTGAGAAACACCTCACTGAATTGTAAACACAGATAGAGAAACAAAATTCTATATTGCGAGTATAGATAGAGAAACAACACACTGAACTGCGAGTACAGACAGAGAAACAACACACTGAACTGTGATTACAGATAGAGAAACAAAACATTGAACTGACAGTACAGCTCGAGAAAGAACACACCAACCTGTGAGAACAGATACAGAAACAACACTGAACTGCGAGTACAGACACAGAAACAACACACTGAACTGAGAGTACAGATAGAGAAACAACACACTGAACTGAGAGTACAGATAGAGAAACAACACACTGAATTGTGATTACAGATAGAGAAACAAAACATTGAACTGAGAGTAAGTACAGAGAAACAACACACTGAACTGGGAGTACAGATGCTGAAGCAAAACACTGAATTGAGTAAACAGATAGACTGAGAGATCTGATAGAAAAACAACACACTGAACTGAGATGACAGATCGAGAAACACCTCACTGAATTGTGAGGATAGAGAAACAACACACTGAACTGTGAGTAGAGATAGACAAACAAAACACCGAACTGCGAGTACAACTAGAGAAAGAACACACCCAACTGTGAGAACAGATACAGAAACAACAGACTGAACTGGGAGTACAGATGCAGAAGCAACACACTGAACTGTGATTACGGATAGAGAAACAACACATTGAACTGTCATTACAGATTAAGAAACAAAACACTGAACCTAGAGTACTGATACAGAAACAACACACTGAATTGCGAGTCTAGATAGAGAAACAACACACTGAACTGTGAGTACAGTCACAGAAACAACACACTGAACTGGGAGTACAGATCGAGAAACACCTCATTGAATTGCAAACACAGACAGAGAAATAACACACTGTACTGCGTGTACAGCTAGAGAAAGAACACACCCAACTGTGAGAACAGATACAGAACCAATACACTGAACTGGGACTACAGATGCAGAAGCAACACACTGGACTGTGATTACGGATAGAGAAACAACACACTGAACTGTGATTACAGATTGAGAAACACCTCACTGAATTGTAAACACAGATAGAGAAACAAAACTCTATATTGCGAGTACAGATAGAGAAACAACACACTGAACTGTGATTACAGATAGAGAAACAAAACATTGAACTGAGAGTACAGCTCGAGAAAGAACACACCAACCTGTGAGAACAGATACAGAAACAATACTGACTGCGAGTACAGACACAGAAACAACACACTAAACTGAGAGTACAGATAGAGAAACAACCCACTGAACTGAGAGTACAGATAGAGAAACAACACACTGAATTGTGATTACAGATAGAGAAACAAAACATTGAACTGAGAGTAAGTACAGAGAAACAACACACTGAACTGGGAGTACAGATGCTGAAGCAAAACACTGAACTGAGTAAACAGATAGACTGAGAGATCTGATTGAAAAACAACACACTGAATTGAGATCACAGATCGAGAAACACCTCACTGAATTGTGAGGATAGAGAAACAACACACTGAACTGTGAGTAGAGATAGACAAACAAAACACCGAACTGCGAGTACAGCTAGAGAAAGAACACACCCAACTGTGAGAACAGATACAGGAACAACAGACTGAACTGGGAGTACAGATGCAGAAGCAACACACTGAACTGTGATTGCGGATACAGAAACAACACACTGAACTGTGATTACACATAGAGAAACAAAACACTGAACCTAGAGTACAGATACAGAAACAACACACTGAATTGCGAGTATAGATAGAGAAACAACACACTGAACTGTGAGTGCAGACACAGAAACAACACACTGAACTGAGAGTATAGATCGAGAAACACATCACTGAATTGCAAACACAGGTAGAGAAAAAAAACACTGTACTGCGAGTACAGATAGAGAAACAACACACTGAACTGCGAGTACAGCTAGAGAAAGAACACACCCAACTGTGAGAACAGATACAGGAACAACAGACTGAACTGGGAGTACAGATGCAGAAGCAACACACTGAACTGTGATTACGGATAGAGAAAGAACACACTGAACTGTGATTACAGATAGAGAAACAAAACACTGAACCTAGAGTTCTGATACAGAAACAACACACTGAATTGCGAGTATAGATAGAGAAACAACACACTGAACTGTGAGTACAGTCACAGAAACAACACACTGAACTGGGAGTAAAGATCGAGAAACACCTCATTGAATTGCAAACACAGACAGAGAAATAACACACTGTACTGCGTGTACAGCTAGAGAAAGAACACGCCCAACTGTGAGAACAGATACAGAAACAATACACTGAACTGGGACTACAGATGCAGAAGCAACACACTGGACTGTGATTACGGATAGAGAAACAACACACTGAACTGTGATTACAGATTGAGAAACACCTCACTGAATTGTAAACACAGATAGAGAAACAAAACTCTATATTGCGAGTAAAGATAGAGAAACAACACACTGAACTGTGATTACTGATAGAGAAACAAAACATTGAACTGAGAGTACAGCTCGAGAAAGAACACACCAACCTGTGAGAACAGATACAGAAACAACACTGACTGCGAGTACAGACACAGAAACAACACACTGAACTGAGAGTACAGATGTAGAAGCAACACACTGAATGTGATTACGCATAGAGAAACAACACACTGAACTGTGTGTACAGACAGAGAAACAACACACTGAACTGAGAGTACAGACAGAGAAACAACACACTTAATTGCGAGTACAGATAGAGAAATAACAAACTGAACTGACAGTAATGAGAGAGAACTAACACATTGAACTGTGAGTACAGAGAGAGAAACAACACACTGAACTGTGATTACAGATAGAGAAACACAACATTGAATTGAGAGTACAGCTCGAGAAAGAAAACACCAACCTGTGTGAACAGATACAGAAACAACACACTGAACTGCGAGTACAGACACAGAAACAACACACTGAACTGAGAGTACAGATAGAGAAACAACACACTGAACTGAGAGTACAGATAGAGAAACAACACACTGAATTGTGATTACAGATAGAGAAACAAAACATTGAACTGAGAGTAAGTACAGAGAAACAACACACTGAACTGGGAGTACAGATGCTGAAGCAAAACACTGAACTGAGTAAACAGATAGACTGAGAGATCTGATAGAAAAACAACACACTGAATTGAGATGACAGATCGAGAAACACCTCACTGAATTGTGAGGATAGAGATACAACACACTGAACTGTGAGTAGAGATAGACAAACAAAACACCGAACTGCGAGTACAGCTAGAGAAAGAACACACCCAACTGTGAGAACAGATACAGGAACAACAGACTGAACTGGGAGTACAGATGCAGAAGCAACACACTGAACTGAGATTGCGGATAGAGAAACAACACACTGAACTGTGATTACAGATAGAGAAACAACACACTTAATTGCGAGTACAGATAGAGAAACAACAAACTGAACTGACAGTAATGAGAGAGAACTAACACATTGAACTGTGAGTACAGATAGAGAAACAACACACTGAACTGTGATTACAGATAGAGAAACACAACATTGAATTGAGAGTACTGCTCGAGAAAGAAAACACCAACCTGTGTGAACAGATAGAGAAACAACACACTGAACTGAGACTACAGACAGAGAAACAACACATTGAACTGAGAGTAACGATCGAGAAACAATGCACTGAACTGTGAGTACAGATAGAGAAACAACACACTGAACTGCGAGTACAGACTGAGAAACAACACACTGAACTGTGTGTACAGACAGAGAAACAACACACTGAACTGAGATTACAGACAGAGAAACAACACACTTAATTGCGAGTACAGATAGAGAAACAACAAACTGAACTGACAGTAATGAGAGAGAACTAACACATTGAACTGTGAGTACAGATAGAGAAACAACACACTGAATTGTGATTACAGATAGAGAAACACAACATTGAATTGAGAGTACTACTCGAGAAAGAAAACACCAACCTGTGTGAACAGATACAGAAACAACACACTGAACTGCGAATACAGACACAGAAACAACACACTAAACTGAGAGTACAGATGGGGAAACAACACACTGAACTGAGAGTACAGATAGAGAAACAACGCACTGAATTGTGTTAACAGATAGAGAAACAAAACGTTGAACTGTGAGTAAGTACAGAGAAACAACACACTGAACTGGGAGTACAGATGCTGAAGCAAAACACTGAACTGAGTAAACAGATAGACTGAGAGATCTGATAGAAATACAACACACTGAATTGAGATTACAGATCGAGAACCACCTCACTGAATTGTGAGGATAGAGAAACAACACATTGAACTGTGAGTAGAGATAGACAAACAAAACACCGAACTGCGAGTACAGCTCGAGAAAGAACACACCCAACTGTGAGAACAGATACAGAAACAACACACTGAACTGGGAGTACAGATGCAGAAGCAACACACTGATTGTGATTACGCACAGAGAAACAACACACTGAACTGTGATTACAGATTGAGAAACAAAACACTGAACCTGGAGTACTGATACAGAAACAACACACTGAATTGCGAGTATAGATAGAGAAACAACACACTGAACTGTGAGTACAGACACAGAAACAACACACTGAACTGAGAGAACAGATCGAGAAACACCTCACTGAATTGCAAACACAGGTAGAGAAAAAAAACACTGTACTGCGAGTACAGATAGAGAAACAACACACTGAACTGCGAGTACAGCTAGAGAAAGAACACACCCAACTGTGAGAACAGATACAGAAACAACAGACTGAACTGGGAGTACAGATGCAGAAGCAACACACTGAATGTGATTACGCATAGAGAAACAACACACTGAACTGTGATTACAGTTTAAGAAACAAAACACTGAACCTAGAGTACTGATACAGAAACAACGCACTGAATTGCGAGTATAGATAGAGAAACAACACACTGAACTGTGAGTACAGACACAGAAACAACACACTGAACTGACAGTACAGATCGAGAAACACCTCACTGAATTGCAAACACAGACAGAGAAACAACACACTGTACTGCGTGTACAGCTTGAGAAAGAACACACCCAACTGTGAGAACAGATACAGAAACAATACACTGAACTGGGAGTACAGATGCAGAAGCAACACACTGAACTGCGATTACGGATAGAGAAACAACACACTGAACTGTGATTACAGATTGAGAAACAACACACTGAACCTAGAGTCCTGATACAGAAACAACACACTGAATTGAGAGTATAGATAGAGAAACAACACACTGAACTGTGAGTACAGACACAGAAACAACACACTGAACTGGGAGTACAGATCGAGAAACACCTCACTGAATTGCAAACACAGATAGAGAAACAAAACACTGTATTGGGAGTACAGATAGAGAAACAACACACTGAACTGCGATTACGGATAGAGAAACAACACACTGAACTGTGATTACAGATTGAGAAACAAAACACTGAACCTAGAGTCCTGAGACAGAAACAACACACTGAATTGAGTGTATAGATTGAGAAACAACACACTGAACTGTGAATACAGACACAGCAACAACACACTGACCTGAGAGTACAGACAGAGAAACAACACACTGGTCTGAGAGTAACGATCATGATACAATGCACTGAAATGCGAGTACAGATAGAGAAACAACACACTGAACTGCGAGTACAGCTAGAGAAAGAACACACCCAACTGTGAGAACAGATACAGAAACAACAGACTGAACTGGGAGTACAGATGCAGAAGCAACACACTGGACTGTGATTACGGATAGAGAAACAACACACTGAACTGTGATTACAGATTGAGAAACACCTCACTGAATTGTAAACACAGATGGAGAAACAAAACTCTATATTGCGAGTATAGATAGAGAAACAACACACTGAACTGCGAGTACAGATAG
Source organism: Chiloscyllium punctatum (assembly GCF_047496795.1). NCBI lineage: Eukaryota > Metazoa > Chordata > Chondrichthyes > Orectolobiformes > Hemiscylliidae > Chiloscyllium > Chiloscyllium punctatum. Next base: position 30,759,775 of record NC_092745.1, read on the forward strand.
AGAAACAACACACTGAACTGTGATTACAGATAGAGAAACAAAACATTGAACTGAGAGTACAGCTCGAGAAAGAACACACCAACCTGTGAGAACAGATACAGAAACAACACTGAACTGCGAGTACAGACACAGAAACAACACACTGAACTGAGAGTACAGATAGAGAAACAAAACATTGAACTGAGAGTACAGCTCGAGAAAGAACACACCAACCTGTGAGAACAGATACAGAAACAACACTGAACTGCGAGTACAGACACAGAAACAACACACTGAACTGAGAGTACAGATAGAGAAACAACACACTGAACTGAGAGTACAGATAGAGAAACAACACACTGAATTGTGATTACAGATAGAGAAACAAAACATTGAACTGAGAGTAAGTAAAGAGAAACAACACACTGAACTGGGAGTACAGATGCTGAAGCAAAACACTGAACTGAGTAAACAGATAGACTGAGAGATCTGATAGAAAAACAACACACTGAATTGAGATGACAGATCGAGAAACACCTCACTGAATTGTGAGGATAGAGAAACAACACACTGAACTGTGAGTAGAGATAGACAAACAAAACACCGAACGGCGAGTACAACTAGAGAAAGAACACACCCAACTGTGAGAACAGATACAGAAACAACACACTGAACTGGGAGTACAGATGCAGAAGCAACACACTGAACTGTGATTACGGATAGAGAAACAACACACTGAACTGTCATTACAGATTAAGAAACAAAACACTGAACCTAGAGTACTGATACAGAAACAACACACTGAATTGCGAGTATAGATAGAGAAACAACACACTGAACTGTGAGTACAGACACAGTTGATGCTGAAGCAAAACACTGAACTGAGTAAACAAATAGACTGAGAGATCTGATAGAAAATCAACACACTGAATTGAGATTACAGATCGAGAAACACCTCACTGAATTGTGAGGATAGAGAAACAACACACTGAACTGTGAGTAGAGATAGACAAACAAAACACCGAACTGCGAGTACAGCTAGAGAAAGAACACACCCAACTGTGAGAACAGATACAGGAACAACAGACTGAACTGGGAGTACAGATGCAGAAGCAACACACTGAACTGTAATTACGGATAGAGATACAACACACTGAACTGTGATTACAGATAGAGAAACAAAACACTGAACCTGGAGTACTGATACAGAAACGAACCACACTGATTTACGAGTGTAGATAGAGAAACAACACACTGAACTGTGATTACAGATTAAGAAACAAAACACTGAACCTAGAGTCCTGATACACAAACAACACACTGAATTGAGAGTATAGATAGAGAAACAACACACTAAACTGTGAGTACAGACACAGAAACAACACACTGAACTGAGAGTACAGACAGAGAAACAACACATTGAACTGAGAGTAACGATCAAGAAACAATGCACTGAACTGTAAGTACAGATAGAGAAACAACACACTGAACTGCGTGTACAGACTGAGAAACAACACACTGAACTGTGTGTACAGACAGAGAAACAACACACTGAACTGAGAGTACAGACAGAGAAACAACACACTTAATTGCGAGTACAGATAGAGAAACAACAAACTGAACTGACAGTAATGAGAGAGAACTAACACATTGAACTGTGAGTACAGAGAGAGAAACAACACACTGAACTGTGATTACAGATAGAGAAACACAACATTGAATTGAGAGTACAGCTCGAGAAAGAAAACACCAACCTGTGTGAACAGATACAGAAACAACACACTGAACTGCGAGTACAGACACAGAAACAACACACTGAACTGAGAGTACAGATAGAGAAACAACACACTGAACTGAGAGTACAGATAGAGAAACAACACACTGAATTGTGATTACAGATAGAGAAACAAAACATTGAACTGAGAGTAAGTACAGAGAAACAACACACTGAACTGGGAGTACAGATGCTGAAGCAAAACACTGAACTGAGTAAACAGATAGACTGAGAGATCTGATAGAAAAACAACACACTGAATTGAGATGACAGATCGAGAACCACCTCACTGAATTGTGAGGATAGAGAAACAACACATTGAACTGTGAGTAGAGATAGACAAACAAAACACCGAACTGCGAGTACAGCTAGAGAAAGAACACACCCAACTGTGAGAACAGATACAGAAACAACAGACTGAACTGGGAGTACAGATGCAGAAGCAACACACTGAATGTGATTACGCACAGAGAAACAACACACTGAACTGTGATTACAGATTGAGAAACAAAACACTGAACCTAGAGTACTGATACAGAAACAACACACTGAATTGCGAGTATAGATAGAGAAACAACACACTGAACTGTGAGTACAGACACAGAAACAACACACTGAACTGAGAGAACAGATCGAGAAACACCTCACTGAATTGCAAACACAGGTAGAGAAAAAAAACACTGTACTGCGAGTACAGATAGAGAAACAACACACTGAACTGCGAGTACAGCTAGAGAAAGAACACACCCAACTGTGAGAACAGATACAGAAACAACAGACTGAACTGGGAGTACAGATGCAGAAGCAACACACTGAATGTGATTACGCATAGAGAAACAACACACTGAACTGTGATTACAGTTTGAGAAACAAAACACTGAACCTAGAGTACTGATACAGAAACAACACACTGAATTGCGAGTATAGATAGAGAAACAACACACTGAACTGTGAGTACAGACACAGAAACAACACACTGAACTGACAGTACAGATCGAGAAACACCTCACTGAATTGCAAACACAGACAGAGAAACAACACACTGTAATGCGTGTACAGCTTGAGAAAGAACACACCCAACTGTGAGAACAGATACAGAAACAACAGACTGAACTGGGAGTACAGATGCAGAAGCAACACACTGAATGTGATTACGCATAGAGAAACAACACACTGAACTGTGATTACAGTTTGAGAAACAAAACACTGAACCTAGAGTACTGATACAGAAACAACACACTGAATTGCGAGTATAGATAGAGAAACAACACTCTGAACTGTGAGTACAGACACAGAAACAACACACTGAACTGACAGTACAGATCGAGAAACACCTCACTGAATTGCAAACACAGACAGAGAAACAACACACTGTACTGCGTGTACAGCTTGAGAAAGAACACACCCAACTGTGAGAACAGATACAGGAACAATAGACTGAACTGGGAGTACAGATGCAGAAGCAACACACTGAACTGTGATTACGGATAGAGAAAGAACACACTGAACTGTGATTACAGATAGAGAAACAAAACACTGAACCTAGAGTTCTGATACAGAAGCAACACACTGAATTGCGAGTATAGATAGAGAAACAACACACTGAACTGTGAGTACAGTCACAGAAACAACACACTGAACTGGGAGTAAAGATCGAGAAACACCTCATTGAATTGCAAACACAGACAGAGAAATAACACACTGTACTGCGTGTACAGCTCGAGAAAGAACACGCCCAACTGTGAGAACAGATACAGAAACAATACACTGAACTGGGACTACAGATGCAGAAGCAACACACTAGACTGTGATTACGGATAGAGAAACAACACACTGAACTGTGATTATAGATTGAGAAACACCTCACTGAATTGTAAACACAGATAGAGAAACAAAACTCTATATTGCGAGTAAAGATAGAGAAACAACACACTGAACTGTGATTACTGATAGAGAAACAAAACATTGAACTGAGAGTACAGCTCGAGAAAGAACACACCAACCTGTGAGAACAGATACAGAAACAACACTGACTGCGAGCACAGACACAGAAACAACACACTGAACTGAGAGTACAGACAGAGAAACAACACATTGAACTGAGAGTAACGATCAAGAAACAACACACTGAACTGCGTGTACAGACTGAGAAACAACACACTGAACTGTGTGTACAGGCAGAGAAACAACACACTGAACTGAGAGTACAGACAGAGAAACAACACACTTAATTGCGAGTACAGATAGAGAAACAACAAACTGAACTGACAGTAATGAGAGAGAACTAATACATTGAACTGTGAGTACAGATAGAGAAACAACACACTGAACTGTGATTACAGATAGAGAAACACAACATTGAATTGAAAGTACAGCTCGAGAAAGAAAACACCAACCTGTGTGAACAGATACAGAAACAACACACTGAACTGCGAATACAGACACAGAAACAACACACTGAACTGAGAGTACAGATAGGGAAACAACACACTGAACTGAGAGTACAGATAGAGAAACAACACACTGAATTGTGTTAACAGATAGAGAAACAAAACATTGAACTGTGAGTAAGTACAGAGAAACAACACACTGAACTGGGAGTACAGATGCTGAAGCAAAACACTGAACTGAGTAAACAGATAGACTGAGAGATGTGATAGAAATACAACACACTGAATTGAGATGACAGATCGAGAAACACCTCACTGAATTGTGAGGATAGAGAAACAACACACTGAACTGTGAGTAGAGATAGACAAACAAAACACCGAACTGCGAGTACAGCTAGAGAAAGAACACACCCAACTGTGAGAACAGATACAGAAACAACAGACTAAACTGGGAGTACAGATGCAGAAGCAACACACTGAATGTGATTACGCATAGAGAAACAACACACTGAACTGTGATTACAGATTGAGAAACAAAACACTGAACCTAGAGTACTGATACAGAAACAACACACTGAATTGCGAGTATAGATAGAGAAACAACACACTGAACTGTGAGTACAGACACAGAAACAACACACTGAACTGAGAGTACAGATCGAGAAACACCTCACTGAATTGCAAACACAGGTAGAGAAACAAAACACTGTACTGCGAGTACAGATAGAGAAACAACACACTGAACTGCGAGTACAGCTAGAGAAAGAACACACCCAACTGTGAGAACAGATACAGAAACAACAGACTGAACTGGGAGTACAGATGTAGAAGCAACACACTGAATGTGATTACGCATAGAGAAACAACACACTGAACTGTGTGTACAGACAGAGAAACAACACACTGAACTGAGAGTACAGACAGAGAAACAACACACTTAATTGCGAGTACAGATAGAGAAATAACAAACTGAACTGACAGTAATGAGAGAGAACGAACACATTGAACTGTGAGTACAGATAGAGAAACAACACACTGAACTGTGATTACAGATAGAGAAACACAACATTGAATTGAGAGTACAGCTCGAGAAAGAAAACACCAACCTGTGTGAACAGATACAGAAACAACACACTGAACTGCGAGTACAGACACAGAAACAACACACTGAACTGAGAGTACAGATAGAGAAACAACACACTGAACTGAGAGTACAGATAGAGAAACAACACACTGAATTGTGATTACAGATAGAGAAACAAAACATTGAACTGAGAGTAAGTACAGAGAAACAACACACTGAACTGGGAGTACAGATGCTGAAGCAAAACACTGAACTGAGTAAACAGATAGACTGAGAGATCTGATAGAAAAACAACACACTGAATTGAGATGACAGATCGAGAAACACCTCACTGAATTGTGAGGATAGAGATACAACACACTGAACTGTGAGTAGAGATAGACAAACAAAACACCGAACTGCGAGTACAGCTAGAGAAAGAACACACCCAACTGTGAGAACAGATACAGGAACAACAGACTGAACTGGGAGTACAGATGCAGAAGCAACACACTGAACTGAGATTGCGGAAAGAGAAACAACACACTGAACTGTGATTACAGATAGAGAAACAACACACTTAATTGCGAGTACAGATAGAGAAACAACAAACTGAACTGACAGTAATGAGAGAGAACTAACACATTGAACTGTGAGTACAGATAGAGAAACAACACACTGAACTGTGATTACAGATAGAGAAACACAACATTGAATTGAGAGTACTGCTCGAGAAAGAAAACACCAACCTGTGTGAACAGATACAGAAACAACACACTGAACTGAGACTACAGACAGAGAAACAACACATTAAACAGAGAGTAACGATCGAGAAACAATGCACTGAACTGTGAGTACAGATAGAGAAACAACACACTGAACTGCGAGTACAGACTGAGAAACAACACACTGAACTGTGTGTACAGACAGAGAAACAACACACTGAACTGAGATTACAGACAGAGAAACAACACACTTAATTGCGAGTACAGATAGAGAAACAACAAACTGAACTGACAGTAATGAGAGAGAACTAACACATTGAACTGTGAGTACAGATAGAGAAACAACACACTGAATTGTGATTACAGATAGAGAAACACAACATTGAATTGAGAGTACTACTCGAGAAAGAAAACACCAACCTGTGTGAACAGATACAGAAACAACACACTGAACTGCGAATACAGACACAGAAACAACACACTAAACTGAGAGTACAGATAGGGAAACAACACACTGAACTGAGAGTACAGATAGAGAAACAACGCACTGAATTGTGTTAACAGATAGAGAAACAAAACATTGAACTGTGAGTAAGTACAGAGAAACAACACACTGAACTGGGAGTACAGATGCTGAAGCAAAACACTGAACTGAGTAAACAGATAGACTGAGAGATCTGATAGAAATACAACACACTGAATTGAGATTACAGATCGAGAACCACCTCACTGAATTGTGAGGATAGAGAAACAACACATTGAACTGTGAGTAGAGATAGACAAACAAAACACCGAACTGCGAGTACAGCTAGAGAAAGAACACACCCAACTGTGAGAACAGATACAGAAACAACAGACTGAACTGGGAGTACAGATGCAGAAGCAACACACTGAATGTGATTACGCACAGAGAAACAACACACTGAACTGTGATTACAGATTGAGAAACAAAACACTGAACCTGGAGTACTGATACAGAAACAACACACTGAATTGCGAGTATAGATAGAGAAACAACACACTGAACTGTGAGTACAGACACAGAAACAACACACTGAACTGAGAGAACAGATCGAGAAACACCTCACTGAATTGCAAACACAGGTAGAGAAAAAAAACACTGTACTGCGAGTACAGATAGAGAAACAACACACTGAACTGCGAGTACAGCTAGAGAAAGAACACACCCAACTGTGAGAACAGATACAGAAACAACAGACTGAACTGGGAGTACAGATGCAGAAGCAACACACTGAATGTGATTACGCATAGAGAAACAACACACTGAACTGTGATTACAGTTTGAGAAACAAAACACTGAACCTAGAGTACTGATACAGAAACAACACACTGAATTGCGAGTATAGATAGAGAAACAACACACTGAACTGTGAGTACAGACACAGAAACAACACACTGAACTGACAGTACAGATCGAGAAACACCTCACTGAATTGCAAACACAGACAGAGAAACAACACACTGTACTGCGTGTACAGCTTGAGAAAGAACACACCCAACTGTGAGAACAGATACAGAAACAATACACTGAACTGGGAGTACAGATGCAGAAGCAACACACTGAACTGCGATTACGGATAGAGAAACAACACACTGAACTGTGATTACAGATTGAGAAACAACACACTGAACCTAGAGTCCTGATACAGAAACAACACACTGAATTGAGAGTATAGATAGAGAAACAACACACTGAACTGTGAGTACAGACACAGAAACAACACACTGAACTGGGAGTACAGATCGAGAAACACCTCACTGAATTGCAAACACAGATAGAGAAACAAAACACTGTATTGGGAGTACAGATAGAGAAACAACACACTGAACTGCGTGTACAGACACAGAAACAACACACTGAACTGACAGTACAGATCGACAAACAATTCACTGAATTGCAAACACAGACAGAGAAACAACACACTGTACTGCGTGTACCGCTAGAGAAAGAACACACCCAACTGTGAGAACAGATACAGAAACAATACACTGAACTGGGAGTACAGATGCAGAAGCAACACACTGAACTGCGATTACGGATAGAGAAACAACACACTGAACTGTGATTACAGATTGAGAAACAAAACACTGAACCTAGAGTCCTGAGACAGAAACAACACACTGAATTGAGTGTATAGATTGAGAAACAACACACTGAACTGTGAATACAGACACAGCAACAACACACTGACCTGAGAGTACAGACAGAGAAACAACACACTGATCTGAGAGTAACGATCATGATACAATGCACTGAAATGCGAGTACAGATAGAGAAACAACACACTGAACTGCGAGTACAGCTAGAGAAAGAACACACCCAACTGTGAGAACAGATACAGAAACAACAGACTGAACTGGGAGTACAGATGCAGAAGCAACACAATGGACTGTGATTACGGATAGAGAAACAACACACTGAACTGTGATTACAGATTGAGAAACACCTCACTGAATTGTAAACACAGATGGAGAAACAAAACTCTATATTGCGAGTATAGATAGAGAAACAACACACTGAACTGCGAGTACAGATAGAGAAACAACACACTGAACTGTGATTACAGATAGAGAAACAAAACATTGAACTGAGAGTACAGCTCGAGAAAGAACACACCAACCTGTGAGAACAGATACAGAAACAACACTGAACTGCGAGTACAGACACAGAAACAACACACTGAACTGAGAGTACAGATAGAGAAACAAAACATTGAACTGAGAGTACAGCTCGAGAAAGAACACACCAACCTGTGAGAACAGATACAGAAACAACACTGAACTGCGAGTACAGACACAGAAACAACACACTGAACTGAGAGTACAGATAGAGAAACAACACACTGAACTGAGAGTACAGATAGAGAAACAACACACTGAATTGTGATTACAGATAGAGAAACAAAACATTGAACTGAGAGTAAGTAAAGAGAAACAACACACTGAACTGGGAGTACAGATGCTGAAGCAAAACACTGAACTGAGTAAACAGATAGACTGAGAGATCTGATAGAAAAACAACACACTGAATTGAGATGACAGATCGAGAAACACCTCACTGAATTGTGAGGATAGAGAAACAACACACTGAACTGTGAGTAGAGATAGACAAACAAAACACCGAACTGCGAGTACAACTAGAGAAAGAACACACCCAACTGTGAGAACAGATACAGAAACAACACACTGAACTGGGAGTACAGATGCAGAAGCAACACACTGAACTGTGATTACGGATAGAGAAACAACACACTGAACTGTCATTACAGCTTAAGAAACAAAACACTGAACCTAGAGTACTGATACAGAAACAACACACTGAATTGCGAGTATAGATAGAGAAACAACACACTGAACTGTGAGTACAGACACAGTTGATGCTGAAGCAAAACACTGAACTGAGTAAACAGATAGACTGAGAGATGTGATAGAAATACAACACACTGAATTGAGATTACAGATCGAGAAACACCTCACTGAATTGTGAGGATAGAGAAACAACACACTGAACTGTGAGTAGAGATAGACAAACAAAACACCGAACTGCGAGTACAGCTAGAGAAAGAACACACCCAACTGTGAGAACAGATACAGGAACAACAGACTGAACTGGGAGTACAGATGCAGAAGCAACACACTGAACTGTAATTACGGATAGAGATACAACACACTGAACTGTGATTACAGATAGAGAAACAAAACACTGAACCTGGAGTACTGATACAGAAACGAACCACACTGATTTACGAGTGTAGATAGAGAAACAACACACTGAACTGTGATTACAGATTAAGAAACAAAACACTGAACCTAGAGTCCTGATACACAAACAACACACTGAATTGAGAGTATAGATAGAGAAACAACACACTAAACTGTGAGTACAGACACAGAAACAACACACTGAACTGAGAGTACAGACAGAGAAACAACACATTGAACTGAGAGTAACGATCAAGAAACAATGCACTGAACTGTAAGTACAGATAGAGAAACAACACACTGAACTGCGTGTACAGACTGAGAAACAACCCACTGAACTGTGTGTACAGACAGAGAAACAACACACTGAACTGAGAGTACAGACAGAGAAACAACACACTTAATTGCGAGTACAGATAGAGAAACAACAAACTGAACTGACAGTAATGAGAGAGAACTAACACATTGAACTGTGAGTACAGAGAGAGAAACAACACACTGAACTGTGATTACAGATAGAGAAACACAACATTGAATTGAGAGTACAGCTCGAGAAAGAAAACACCAACCTGTGTGAACAGATACAGAAACAACACACTGAACTGCGAGTACAGACACAGAAACAACACACTGAACTGAGAGTACAGATAGAGAAACAACACACTGAACTGAGAGTACAGATAGAGAAACAACACACTGAATTGTGATTACAGATAGAGAAACAAAACATTGAACTGAGAGTAAGTACAGAGAAACAACACACTGAACTGGGAGTACAGATGCTGAAGCAAAACACTGAACTGAGTAAACAGATAGACTGAGAGATCTGATAGAAAAACAACACACTGAATTGAGATGACAGATCGAGAAACACCTCACTGAATTGTGAGGATAGAGATACAACACACTGAACTGTGAGTAGAGATAGACAAACAAAACACCGAACTGCGAGTACAGCTAGAGAAAGAACACACCCAACTGTGAGAACAGATACAGGAACAACAGACTGAACTGGGAGTACAGATGCAGAAGCAACACATGAACTGTGATTACGGAAAGAGAAACAACACACTGAACTGTGATTACAGATTGAGAAACAAAACACTGAACCTAGAGTACTGATACAGAAACAACACACTGAATTGCGAGTATAGATAGAGAAACAACACACTGAACTGTGAGTACAGACACTGAAACAACACACTGAACTGAGAGTACAGATCGAGAAACACCTCACTGAATTGCAAACACAGGTAGAGAAACAAAACACTGTACTGCGAGTACAGATAGAGAAACAACACACTGAACTGCGAGTACAGCTAGAGAAAGAACACACCCAACTGTGAGAACAGATACAGAAACAACAGACTGAACTGGGAGTACAGATGCAGAAGCAACACACTGAATGTGATTACGCATAGAGAAACAACACACTGAACTGTGATTACAGATTGAAAAACAAAACACTGAACCTAGAGTACTGATACAGAAACAACACACTGAATTGCGAGTATAGATAGAGAAACAACACACTGAACTGTGAGTACAGACACTGAAACAACACACTGAACTGAGAGTACAGATCGAGAATCACCTCACTGAATTGCAAACACAGATAGAGAAAGAAAACACTGTATTGGGAGTACAGATAGAGAAACAACACACTGAACTGCGTGTACAGACACAGAAACAACACACTGAACTGACAGTACAGATCGAGAAACACCTCACTGAATTGCAAACACAGACAGAGAAACAACACACTGTACTGCGTGTACAGCTAGAGAAAGAACACACCCAACTGTGAGAACAGATACAGAAACAATACACTGAACTGGGAGTACAGATGCAGAAGCAACACACTGAACTGCGATTACGGATAGAGAAACAACACACTGAACTGTGATTACAGATTGAGAAACAAAACACTGAACCTAGAGTCCTGAGACAGAAACAACACACTGAATTGAGTGTATAGATTGAGAAACAACACACTGAACTGTGAATACAGACACAGCAACAACACACTGACCTGAGAGTACAGACAGAGAAACAACACACTGATCTGAGAGTAACGATCATGATACAATGCACTGAAATGCGAGTACAGATAGAGAAACAACACACTGAACTGCGAGTACAGCTAGAGAAAGAACACACCCAACTGTGAGAACAGATACAGAAACAACAGACTGAACTGGGAGTACAGATGCAGAAGCAACACACTGGACTGTGATTACGGATAGAGAAACAACACACTGAACTGTGATTACAGATTGAGAAACACCTCACTGAATTGTAAACACAGATGGAGAAACAAAACTCTATATTGCGAGTATAGATAGAGAAACAACACACTGAACTGCGAGTACAGATAGAGAAACAACACACTGAACTGTGATTACAGATAGAGAAACAAAACATTGAACTGAGAGTACAGCTCGAGAAAGAACACACCAACCTGTGAGAACAGATACAGAAACAACACTGAACTGCGAGTACAGACACAGAAACAACACACTGAACTGAGAGTACAGATAGAGAAACAAAACATTGAACTGAGAGTACAGCTCGAGAAAGAACACACCAACCTGTGAGAACAGATACAGAAACAACACTGAACTGCGAGTACAGACACAGAAACAACACACTGAACTGAGAGTACAGATAGAGAAACAACACACTGAACTGAGAGTACAGATAGAGAAACAACACACTGAATTGTGATTACAGATAGAGAAACAAAACATTGAACTGAGAGTAAGTAAAGAGAAACAACACACTGAACTGGGAGTACAGATGCTGAAGCAAAACACTGAACTGAGTAAACAGATAGACTGAGAGATCTGATAGAAAAACAACACACTGAATTGAGATGACAGATCGAGAAACACCTCACTGAATTGTGAGGATAGAGAAACAACACACTGAACTGTGAGTAGAGATAGACAAACAAAACACCGAACTGCGAGTACAACTAGAGAAAGAACACACCCAACTGTGAGAACAGATACAGAAACAACACACTGAACTGGGAGTACAGATGCAGAAGCAACACACTGAACTGTGATTACGGATAGAGAAACAACACACTGAACTGTCATTACAGATTAAGAAACAAAACACTGAACCTAGAGTACTGATACAGAAACAACACACTGAATTGCGAGTATAGATAGAGAAACAACACACTGAACTGTGAGTACAGACACAGTTGATGCTGAAGCAAAACACTGAACTGAGTAAACAAATAGACTGAGAGATCTGATAGAAAATCAACACACTGAATTGAGATTACAGATCGAGAAACACCTCACTGAATTGTGAGGATAGAGAAACAACACACTGAACTGTGAGTAGAGATAGACAAACAAAACACCGAACTGCGAGTACAGCTAGAGAAAGAACACACCCAACTGTGAGAACAGATACAGGAACAACAGACTGAACTGGGAGTACAGATGCAGAAGCAACACACTGAACTGTAATTACGGATAGAGATACAACACACTGAACTGTGATTACAGATAGAGAAACAAAACACTGAACCTGGAGTACTGATACAGAAACGAACCACACTGATTTACGAGTGTAGATAGAGAAACAACACACTGAACTGTGATTACAGATTAAGAAACAAAACACTGAACCTAGAGTCCTGATACACAAACAACACACTGAATTGAGAGTATAGATAGAGAAACAACACACTAAACTGTGAGTACAGACACAGAAACAACACACTGAACTGAGAGTACAGACAGAGAAACAACACATTGAACTGAGAGTAACGATCAAGAAACAATGCACTGAACTGTAAGTACAGATAGAGAAACAACACACTGAACTGCGTGTACAGACTGAGAAACAACCCACTGAACTGTGTGTACAGACAGAGAAACAACACACTGAACTGAGAGTACAGACAGAGAAACAACACACTTAATTGCGAGTACAGATAGAGAAACAACAAACTGAACTGACAGTAATGAGAGAGAACTAACACATTGAACTGTGAGTACAGAGAGAGAAACAACACACTGAACTGTGATTACAGATAGAGAAACACAACATTGAATTGAGAGTACAGCTCGAGAAAGAAAACACCAACCTGTGTGAACAGATACAGAAACAACACACTGAACTGCGAGTACAGACACAGAAACAACACACTGAACTGAGAGTACAGATAGAGAAACAACACACTGAACTGAGAGTACAGATAGAGAAACAACACACTGAATTGTGATTACAGATAGAGAAACAAAACATTGAACTGAGAGTAAGTACAGAGAAACAACACACTGAACTGGGAGTACAGATGCTGAAGCAAAACACTGAACTGAGTAAACAGATAGACTGAGAGATCTGATAGAAAAACAACACACTGAATTGAGATGACAGATCGAGAAACACCTCACTGAATTGTGAGGATAGAGATACAACACACTGAACTGTGAGTAGAGATAGACAAACAAAACACCGAACTGCGAGTACAGCTAGAGAAAGAACACACCCAACTGTGAGAACAGATACAGGAACAACAGACTGAACTGGGAGTACAGATGCAGAAGCAACACATGAACTGTGATTACGGAAAGAGAAACAACACACTGAACTGTGATTACAGATTGAGAAACAAAACACTGAACCTAGAGTACTGATACAGAAACAACACACTGAATTGCGAGTATAGATAGAGAAACAACACACTGAACTGTGAGTACAGACACTGAAACAACACACTGAACTGAGAGTACAGATCGAGATACACCTCACTGAATTGCAAACACAGGTAGAGAAACAAAACACTGTACTGCGAGTACAGATAGAGAAACAACACACTGAACTGCGAGTACAGCTAGAGAAAGAACACACCCAACTGTGAGAACAGATACAGAAACAACAGACTGAACTGGGAGTACAGATGCAGAAGCAACACACTGAATGTGATTACGGATAGAGAAACAACACACTGAACTGTGATTACAGATTGAAAAACAAAACACTGAACCTAGAGTACTGATACAGAAACAACACACTGAATTGCGAGTATAGATAGAGAAACAACACACTGAACTGTGAGTACAGACACTGAAACAACACACTGAACTGAGAGTACAGATCGAGAATCACCTCACTGAATTGCAAACACAGATAGAGAAAGAAAACACTGTATTGGGAGTACAGATAGAGAAACAACACACTGAACTGCGTGTACAGACACAGAAACAACACACTGAACTGACAGTACAGATCGAGAAACACCTCACTGAATTGCAAACACAGACAGAGAAACAACACACTGTACTGCGTGTACAGCTAGAGAAAGAACACACCCAACTGTGAGAACAGATACAGAAACAATACACTGAACTGGGAGTACAGATGCAGAAGCAACACACTGAACTGCGATTACGGATAGAGAAACAACACACTGAACTGTGATTACAGATTGAGAAACAAAACACTGAACCTAGAGTCCTGATACAGAAACAACACACTGAATTGATAGTATAGATAGAGAAACAACACACTGAACTGTGAATACAGACACAGAAACAACACACTGAACTGAGAGTGCAGACAGAGAAACAACACACTGAACTGAGAGTAACGATCATGAAACAATGCACTGATCTGTGAGTGCAGATAGAGAAACAAAACACTGAACTGCGAGTACAGACTGAGAAATAATACACTGAACTGTGAGTACAGACAGAGAAACAACACACTGAACTGAGAGTAACGATCATGAAACAATGCACTGAACTGCGAGTACAGATAGAGAAACAACACACTGAACTGCGAGTACAGCTAGAGAAAGAACACACCCAACTGTGAGAACAGATACAGAAACAACAGACTGAACTGGGAGTACAGATGCAGAAGCAACACACTGGACTGTGATTACGGATAGAGAAACAACACACTGAACTGTGATTACAGATTGAGAAACACCTCACTGAATTGTAAACACAGATAGAGAAACAAAACTCTATATTGCGAGTATAGATAGAGAAACAACACACTGAACTGCGAGTACAGATAGAGAACCACCTCACTGAATTGTGAGGATAGAGAAACAACACATTGAACTGTGAGTAGAGATAGACAAACAAAACACCGAACTGCGAGTACAGCTAGAGAAAGAACACACCCAACTGTGAGAACAGATACAGAAACAACAGACTGAACTGGGAGTACAGATGCAGAAGCAACACACTGAATGTGATTACGCACAGAGAAACAACACACTGAACTGTGATTACAGATTGAGAAACAAAACACTGAACCTAGAGTACTGATACAGAAACAACACACTGAATTGCGAGTATAGATAGAGAAACAACACACTGAACTGTGAGTACAGACACAGAAACAACACACTGAACTGAGAGAACAGATCGAGAAACACCTCACTGAATTGCAAACACAGGTAGAGAACAAAAACACTGTACTGCGAGTACAGATAGAGAAACAACACACTGAACTGCGAGTACAGCTAGAGAAAGAACACACCCAACTGTGAGAACAGATACAGAAACAACAGACTGAACTGGGAGTACAGATGCAGAAGCAACACACTGAATGTGATTACGCATAGAGAAACAACACACTGAACTGTGATTACAGATTGAGAAACAAAACACTGAACCTAGAGTACTGATAGAGAAACAACACACTGAATTGTGAGTACAGACACAGAAACAACACACTGAACTGAGAGTACAGATCGAGAAACACCTCACTGAATTGCAAACACAGACAGAGAAACAACACACTGTACTGCGTGTACAGCTTGAGAAAGAACACACCCAACTGTGAGAACAGATACAGAAACAATACACTGAACTGGGAGTACAGATGCAGAAGCAACACACTGAACTGCGATTACGGATAGAGAAACAACACACTGAACTGTGATTACAGATTGAGAAACAACACACTGAACCTAGAGTCCTGACACAGAAACAACACACTGAATTGAGAGTATAGATAGAGAAACAACACACTGAACTGTGAGTACAGACACAGAAACAACACACTGAACTGGGAGTACAGATCGAGAAACACCACACTGAATTGCAAACACAGATAGAGAAACAAAACACTGTATTGGGAGTACAGATAGAGAAACAACACACTGAACTGCGTGTACAGACACAGAAACAACACACTGAACGGACAGTACAGATCGACAAACAATTCACTGAATTGCAAACACAGACAGAGAAACAACACACTGTACTGCGTGTACCGCTAGAGAAAGAACACACCCAACTGTGAGAACAGATACAGAAACAATACACTGAACTGGGAGTACAGATGCAGAAGCAACACACTGAACTGCGATTACGGATAGAGAAACAACACACTGAACTGTGATTACAGATTGAGAAACAAAACACTGAACCTAGAGTCCTGAGACAGAAACAACACACTGAATTGAGTGTATAGATTGAGAAACAACACACTGAACTGTGAATACAGACACAGCAACAACACACTGACCTGAGAGTACAGACAGAGAAACAACACACTGAACTGAGAGTAACGATCATGATACAATGCACTGAAATGCGAGTACAGATAGAGAAACAACACACTGAACTGCGAGTACAGCTAGAGAAAGAACACACCCAACTGTGAGAACAGATACAGAAACAACAGACTGAACTGGGAGTACAGATGCAGAAGCAACACACTGGACTGTGATTACGGATAGAGAAACAACACACTGAACTGTGATTACAGATTGAGAAACACCTCACTGAATTGCAAACACAGGTGGAGAAACAAAACTCTATATTGCGAGTATAGATAGAGAAACAACACACTGAACTGCGAGTACAGCTAGAGAAAGAACACACCCAACTGTGAGAACAGATACAGAAACAACAGACTGAACTGGGAGTACAGATGCAGAAGCAACACACTGAATGTGATTACGCATAGAGAAACAACACACTGAACTGTGATTACAGATTGAGAAACAAAACACTGAACCTAGAGTACTGATACAGAAACAACACACTGAATTGTGAGTACAGACACAGAAACAACACACTGAACTGACAGTACAGATCGAGAAACACCTCACTGAATTGCAAACACAGACAGAGAAACAACACACTGTACTGCGTGTACAGCTTGAGAAAGAACACACCCAACTGTGAGAACAGATACAGAAACAATACACTGAACTGGGAGTACAGATGCAGAAGCAACACACTGAACTGCGATTACGGATAGAGAAACAACACACTGAACTGTGATTACAGATTGAGAAACAACACACTGAACCTAGAGTCCTGACACAGAAACAACACACTGAATTGAGAGTATAGATAGAGAAACAACACACTGAACTGTGAGTACAGACACAGAAACAACACACTGAACTGGGAGTACAGATCGAGAAACACCACACTGAATTGCAAACACAGATAGAGAAACAAAACACTGTATTGGGAGTACAGATAGAGAAACAACACACTGAACTGCGTGTACAGACACAGAAACAACACACTGAACGGACAGTACAGATCGACAAACACCTCACTGAATTGCAAACACAGACAGAGAAACAACACACTGTACTGCGTGTACCGCTAGAGAAAGAACACACCCAACTGTGAGAACAGATACAGAAACAATACACTGAACTGGGAGTACAGATGCAGAAGCAACACACTGAACTGCGATTACGGATAGAGAAACAACACACTGAACTGTGATTACAGATTGAGAAACAAAACACTGAACCTAGAGTCCTGAGACAGAAACAACACACTGAATTGAGTGTATAGATTGAGAAACAACACACTGAACTGTGAATACAGACACAGCAACAACACACTGAGCTGAGAGTACAGACAGAGAAACAACACACTGAACTGAGAGTAACGATCATGATACAATGCACTGAAATGCGAGTACAGATAGAGAAACAACACACTGAACTGCGAGTACAGCTAGAGAAAGAACACACCCAACTGTGAGAACAGATACAGAAACAACAGACTGAACTGGGAGTACAGATGCAGAAGCAACACACTGGACTGTGATTACGGATAGAGAAACAACACACTGAACTGTGATTACAGATTGAGAAACACCTCACTGAATTGTAAACACAGATGGAGAAACAAAACTCTATATTGCGAGTATAGATAGAGAAACAACACACTGAACTGCGAGTACAGATAGAGAAACAACACACTGAACTGTGCTTACAGATAGAGAAACAAAACATTGAACTGAGAGTACAGCTCGAGAAAGAACACACCAACCTGTGAGAACAGATACAGAAACAACACTGAACTGCGAGTACAGACACAGAAACAACACACTGAACTGAGAGTACAGATAGAGAAACAACACACTGAACTGAGAGTACAGATAGAGAAACAACACACTGAATTGTGATTACAGATAGAGAAACAAAACATTGAACTGAGAGTAGGTACAGAGAAACAACACACTGAACTGGGAGTACAGATGCTGAAGCAAAACACTGAACTGAGTAAACAGATAGACTGAGAGATCTGATAGAAAAACAACACACTGAATTGAGATGACAGATCGAGAAACACCTCACTGAATTGTGAGGATAGAGAAACAACACACTGAACTGTGAGTAGAGATAGACAAACAAAACACCGAACTGCGAGTACAACTCGAGAAAGAACACACCCAACTGTGAGAACAGATACAGAAACAACACACTGAACTGGGAGTACAGATGCAGAAGCAACACACTGAACTGTGATTACGGATAGAGAAACAACACACTGAACTGTCATTACAGATTAAGAAACAAAACACTGAACCTAGAGTACTGATACAGAAACAACACACTGAATTGCGAGTATAGATAGAGAAACAACACATTGAACTGAGAGTAACGATCAAGAAACAATGCACTGAACTGTAAGTACAGATAGAGAAACAACACACTGAACTGCGTGTACAGACTGAGAAACAACACACTGAACTGTGTGCACAGACAGAGAAACAACACACTGAACTGAGAGTACAGACAGAGAAACAACACACTTAATTGCGAGTACAGATAGAGAAACAACAAACTGAACTGACAGTAATGAGAGAGAACTAACACATTGAACTGTGAGTACAGAGAGAGAAACAACACACTGAACTGTGATTACAGATAGAGAAACACAACATTGAATTGAGAGTACAGCTCGAGAAAGAAAACACCAACCTGTGTGAACAGATACAGAAACAACACACTGAACTGCGAGTACAGACACAGAAACAACACACTGAACTGAGAGTACAGATAGAGAAACAACACACTGAACTGAGAGTACAGATAGAGAAACAAAACATTGAACTGAGAGTAAGTACAGAGAAACAACACACTGAACTGGGAGTACAGATGCTGACGCAAAACACTGAACTGAGTAAACAGATAGACTGAGAGATCTGATAGAAAAACAACACACTGAATTGAGATGACAGATCGAGAAACACCTCACTGAATTGTGAGGATAGAGATACAACACACTGAACTGTGAGTAGAGATAGACAAACAAAACACCGAACTGCGAGTACAGCTAGAGAAAGAACACACCCAACTGTGAGAACAGATACAGGAACAACAGACTGAACTGGGAGTACAGATGCAGAAGCAACACACTGAATGTGATTACGCATAGAGAAACAACACACTGAACTGTGATTACAGATTGAGAAACAAAACACTGAACCTAGAGTACTGATACAGAAACAACACACTGAATTGCGAGTATAGATAGAGAAACAACACACTGAACTGTGAGTACAGACACTGAAACAACACACTGAACTGAGAGTACAGATCGAGAAACACCTCACTGAATTGCAAACACAGGTAGAGAAACAAAACACTGTACTGCGAGTACAGATAGAGAAACAACACACTGAACTGCGAGTACAGCTAGAGAAAGAACACACCCAACTGTGAGAACAGATACAGAAACAACAGACTGAACTGGGAGTACAGATGCAGAAGCAACACACTGAACTGTGATTGCGGATAGAGAAACAACACACTGAACTGTGATTACACATAGAGAAACAAAACACTGAACCTAGAGTACAGATACAGAAACAACACACTGAATTGCGAGTATAGATAAACAACACACTGAACTGTGAGTACAGACACAGTTGATGCTGAAGCAAAACACTGAACTGAGTAAACAAATAGACTGAGAGATCTGATAGAAAATCAACACACTGAATTGAGATTACAGATCGAGAAACACCTCACTGAATTGTGAGGATAGAGAAACAACACACTGAACTGTGAGTAGAGATAGACAAACAAAACACCGAACTGCGAGTACAGCTAGAGAAAGAACACACCCAACTGTGAGAACAGATACAGGAACAACAGACTGAACTGGGAGTACAGATGCAGAAGCAACACACTGAACTGTAATTACGGATAGAGATACAACACACTGAACTGTGATTACAGATAGAGAAACAAAACACTGAACCTGGAGTACTGATACAGAAACGAACCACACTGATTTACGAGTGTAGATAGAGAAACAACACACTGAACTGTGATTACAGATTAAGAAACAAAACACTGAACCTAGAGTCCTGATACACAAACAACACACTGAATTGAGAGTATAGATAGAGAAACAACACACTAAACTGTGAGTACAGACACAGAAACAACACACTGAACTGAGAGTACAGACAGAGAAACAACACATTGAACTGAGAGTAACGATCAAGAAACAATGCACTGAACTGTAAGTACAGATAGAGAAACAACACACTGAACTGCGTGTACAGACTGAGAAACAACACACTGAACTGTGTGTACAGACAGAGAAACAACACACTGAACTGAGAGTACAGACAGAGAAACAACACACTTAATTGCGAGTACAGATAGAGAAACAACAAACTGAACTGACAGTAATGAGAGAGAACTAACACATTGAACTGTGAGTACAGAGAGAGAAACAACACACTGAACTGTGATTACAGATAGAGAAACACAACATTGAATTGAGAGTACAGCTCGAGAAAGAAAACACCAACCTGTGTGAACAGATACAGAAACAACACACTGAACTGCGAGTACAGACACAGAAACAACACACTGAACTGAGAGTACAGATAGAGAAACAACACACTGAACTGAGAGTACAGATAGAGAAACAACACACTGAATTGTGATTACAGATAGAGAAACTAAACATTGAACTGAGAGTAAGTACAGAGAAACAACACACTGAACTGGGAGTACAGATGCTGAAGCAAAACACTGAACTGAGTAAACAGATAGACTGAGAGATCTGATAGAAAAACAACACACTGAATTGAGATGACAGATCGAGAAACACCTCACTGAATTGTGAGGATAGAGATACAACACACTGAACTGTGAGTAGAGATAGACAAACAAAACACCGAACTGCGAGTACAGCTAGAGAAAGAACACACCCAACTGTGAGAACAGATACAGGAACAACAGACTGAACTGGGAGTACAGATGCAGAAGCAACACATGAACTGTGATTACGGAAAGAGAAACAACACACTGAACTGTGATTACAGATTGAGAAACAAAACACTGAACCTAGAGTACTGATACAGAAACAACACACTGAATTGCGAGTATAGATAGAGAAACAACACACTGAACTGTGAGTACAGACACTGAAACAACACACTGAACTGAGAGTACAGATCGAGATACACCTCACTGAATTGCAAACACAGGTGGAGAAACAAAACACTGTACTGCGAGTACAGATAGAGAAACAACACACTGAACTGCGAGTACAGGTAGAGAAAGAACACACCCAACTGTGAGAACAGATACAGAAACAACAGACTGAACTGGGAGTACAGATGCAGAAGCAACACACTGAATGTGATTACGCATAGAGAAACAACACACTGAACTGTGATTACAGATTGAAAAACAAAACACTGAACCTAGAGTACTGATACAGAAACAACACACTGAATTGCGAGTATAGATAGAGAAACAACACACTGAACTGTGAGTACAGACACTGAAACAACACACTGAACTGAGAGTACAGATCGAGAATCACCTCACTGAATTGCAAACACAGATAGAGAAAGAAAACACTGTATTGGGAGTACAGATAGAGAAACAACACACTGAACTGCGTGTACAGACACAGAAACAACACACTGAACTGACAGTACAGATCGAGAAACACCTCACTGAATTGCAAACACAGACAGAGAAACAACACACTGTACTGCGTGTACAGCTAGAGAAAGAACACACCCAACTGTGAGAACAGATACAGAAACAATACACTGAACTGGGAGTACAGATGCAGAAGCAACACACTGAACTGCGATTACGGATAGAGAAACAACACACTGAACTGTGATTACAGATTGAGAAACAAAACACTGAACCTAGAGTCCTGAGACAGAAACAACACACTGAATTGAGTGTATAGATTGAGAAACAACACACTGAACTGTGAATACAGACACAGCAACAACACACTGACCTGAGAGTACAGACAGAGAAACAACACACTGATCTGAGAGTAACGATCATGATACAATGCACTGAAATGCGAGTACAGATAGAGAAACAACACACTGAACTGCGAGTACAGCTAGAGAAAGAACACACCCAACTGTGAGAACAGATACAGAAACAACAGACTGAACTGGGAGTACAGATGCAGAAGCAACACACTGGACTGTGATTACGGATAGAGAAACAACACACTGAACTGTGATTACAGATTGAGAAACACCTCACTGAATTGTAAACACAGATGGAGAAACAAAACTCTATATTGCGAGTATAGATAGAGAAACAACACACTGAACTGCGAGTACAGATAGAGAAACAACACACTGAACTGTGATTACAGATAGAGAAACAAAACATTGAACTGAGAGTACAGCTCGAGAAAGAACACACCAACCTGTGAGAACAGATACAGAAACAACACTGAACTGCGAGTACAGACACAGAAACAACACACTGAACTGAGAGTACAGATAGAGAAACAAAACATTGAACTGAGAGTACAGCTCGAGAAAGAACACACCAACCTGTGAGAACAGATACAGAAACAACACTGAACTGCGAGTACAGACACAGAAACAACACACTGAACTGAGAGTACAGATAGAGAAACAACACACTGAACTGAGAGTACAGATAGAGAAACAACACACTGAATTGTGATTACAGATAGAGAAACAAAACATTGAACTGAGAGTAAGTAAAGAGAAACAACACACTGAACTGGGAGTACAGATGCTGAAGCAAAACACTGAACTGAGTAAACAGATAGACTGAGAGATCTGATAGAAAAACAACACACTGAATTGAGATGACAGATCGAGAAACACCTCACTGAATTGTGAGGATAGAGAAACAACACACTGAACTGTGAGTAGAGATAGACAAACAAAACACCGAACTGCGAGTACAACTAGAGAAAGAACACACCCAACTGTGAGAACAGATACAGAAACAACACACTGAACTGGGAGTACAGATGCAGAAGCAACACACTGAACTGTGATTACGGATAGAGAAACAACACACTGAACTGTCATTACAGATTAAGAAACAAAACACTGAACCTAGAGTACTGATACAGAAACAACACACTGAATTGCGAGTATAGATAGAGAAACAACACACTGAACTGTGAGTACAGACACAGTTGATGCTGAAGCAAAACACTGAACTGAGTAAACAAATAGACTGAGAGATCTGATAGAAAATCAACACACTGAATTGAGATTACAGATCGAGAAACACCTCACTGAATTGTGAGGATAGAGAAACAACACACTGAACTGTGAGTAGAGATAGACAAACAAAACACCGAACTGCGAGTACAGCTAGAGAAAGAACACACCCAACTGTGAGAACAGATACAGGAACAACAGACTGAACTGGGAGTACAGATGCAGAAGCAACACACTGAACTGTAATTACGGATAGAGATACAACACACTGAACTGTGATTACAGATAGAGAAACAAAACACTGAACCTGGAGTACTGATACAGAAACGAACCACACTGATTTACGAGTGTAGATAGAGAAACAACACACTGAACTGTGATTACAGATTAAGAAACAAAACACTGAACCTAGAGTCCTGATACACAAACAACACACTGAATTGAGAGTATAGATAGAGAAACAACACACTAAACTGTGAGTACAGACACAGAAACAACACACTGAACTGAGAGTACAGACAGAGAAACAACACATTGAACTGAGAGTAACGATCAAGAAACAATGCACTGAACTGTAAGTACAGATAGAGAAACAACACACTGAACTGCGTGTACAGACTGAGAAACAACCCACTGAACTGTGTGTACAGACAGAGAAACAACACACTGAACTGAGAGTACAGACAGAGAAACAACACACTTAATTGCGAGTACAGATAGAGAAACAACAAACTGAACTGACAGTAATGAGAGAGAACTAACACATTGAACTGTGAGTACAGAGAGAGAAACAACACACTGAACTGTGATTACAGATAGAGAAACAAAACATTGAATTGAGAGTACAGCTCGAGAAAGAAAACACCAACCTGTGTGAACAGATACAGAAACAACACACTGAACTGCGAGTACAGACACAGAAACAACACACTGAACTGAGAGTACAGATAGAGAAACAACACACTGAACTGAGAGTACAGATAGAGAAACAACACACTGAATTGTGATTACAGATAGAGAAACAAAACATTGAACTGAGAGTAAGTACAGAGAAACAACACACTGAACTGGGAGTACAGATGCTGAAGCAAAACACTGAACTGAGTAAACAGATAGACTGAGAGATCTGATAGAAAAACAACACACTGAATTGAGATGACAGATCGAGAAACACCTCACTGAATTGTGAGGATAGAGATACAACACACTGAACTGTGAGTAGAGATAGACAAACAAAACACCGAACTGCGAGTACAGCTAGAGAAAGAACACACCCAACTGTGAGAACAGATACAGGAACAACAGACTGAACTGGGAGTACAGATGCAGAAGCAACACATGAACTGTGATTACGGAAAGAGAAACAACACACTGAACTGTGATTACAGATTGAGAAACAAAACACTGAACCTAGAGTACTGATACAGAAACAACACACTGAATTGCGAGTATAGATAGAGAAACAACACACTGAACTGTGAGTACAGACACTGAAACAACACACTGAACTGAGAGTACAGATCGAGATACACCTCACTGAATTGCAAACACAGGTAGAGAAACAAAACACTGTACTGCGAGTACAGATAGAGAAACAACACACTGAACTGCGAGTACAGCTAGAGAAAGAACACACCCAACTGTGAGAACAGATACAGAAACAACAGACTGAACTGGGAGTACAGATGCAGAAGCAACACACTGAATGTGATTACGGATAGAGAAACAACACACTGAACTGTGATTACAGATTGAAAAACAAAACACTGAACCTAGAGTACTGATACAGAAACAACACACTGAATTGCGAGTATAGATAGAGAAACAACACACTGAACTGTGAGTACAGACACTGAAACAACACACTGAACTGAGAGTACAGATCGAGAATCACCTCACTGAATTGCAAACACAGATAGAGAAAGAAAACACTGTATTGGGAGTACAGATAGAGAAACAACACACTGAACTGCGTGTACAGACACAGAAACAACACACTGAACTGACAGTACAGATCGAGAAACACCTCACTGAATTGCAAACACAGACAGAGAAACAACACACTGTACTGCGTGTACAGCTAGAGAAAGAACACACCCAACTGTGAGAACAGATACAGAAACAATACACTGAACTGGGAGTACAGATGCAGAAGCAACACACTGAACTGCGATTATGGATAGAGAAACAACACACTGAACTGTGATTACAGATTGAGAAACAAAACACTGAACCTAGAGTCCTGATACAGAAACAACACACTGAATTGATAGTATAGATAGAGAAACAACACACTGAACTGTGAATACAGACACAGAAACAACACACTGAACTGAGAGTGCAGACAGAGAAACAACACACTGAACTGAGAGTAACGATCATGAAACAATGCACTGATCTGTGAGTGCAGATAGAGAAACAAAACACTGAACTGCGAGTACAGACTGAGAAATAATACACTGAACTGTGAGTACAGACAGAGAAACAACACACTGAACTGAGAGTAACGATCATGAAACAATGCACTGAACTGCGAGTACAGATAGAGAAACAACACACTGAACTGCGAGTACAGCTAGAGAAAGAACACACCCAACTGTGAGAACAGATACAGAAACAACAGACTGAACTGGGAGTACAGATGCAGAAGCAACACACTGGACTGTGATTACGGATAGAGAAACAACACACTGAACTGTGATTACAGATTGAGAAACACCTCACTGAATTGTAAACACAGATAGAGAAACAAAACTCTATATTGCGAGTATAGATAGAGAAACAACACACTGAACTGCGAGTACAGATAGAGAACCACCTCACTGAATTGTGAGGATAGAGAAACAACACATTGAACTGTGAGTAGAGATAGACAAACAAAACACCGAACTGCGAGTACAGCTAGAGAAAGAACACACCCAACTGTGAGAACAGATACAGAAACAACAGACTGAACTGGGAGTACAGATGCAGAAGCAACACACTGAATGTGATTACGCACAGAGAAACAACACACTGAACTGTGATTACAGATTGAGAAACAAAACACTGAACCTAGAGTACTGATACAGAAACAACACACTGAATTGCGAGTATAGATAGAGAAACAACACACTGAACTGTGAGTACAGACACAGAAACAACACACTGAACTGAGAGAACAGATCGAGAAACACCTCACTGAATTGCAAACACAGGTAGAGAAAAAAAACACTGTACTGCGAGTACAGATAGAGAAACAACACACTGAACTGCGAGTACAGCTAGAGAAAGAACACACCCAACTGTGAGAACAGATACAGAAACAACAGACTGAACTGGGAGTACAGATGCAGAAGCAACACACTGAATGTGATTACGCATAGAGAAACAACACACTGAACTGTGATTACAGATTGAGAAACAAAACACTGAACCTAGAGTACTGATAGAGAAACAACACACTGAATTGTGAGTACAGACACAGAAACAACACACTGAACTGACAGTACAGATCGAGAAACACCTCACTGAATTGCAAACACAGACAGAGAAACAACACACTGTACTGCGTGTACAGCTTGAGAAAGAACACACCCAACTGTGAGAACAGATACAGAAACAATACACTGAACTGGGAGTACAGATGCAGAAGCAACACACTGAACTGCGATTACGGATAGAGAAACAACACACTGAACTGTGATTACAGATTGAGAAACAACACACTGAACCTAGAGTCCTGACACAGAAACAACACACTGAATTGAGAGTATAGATAGAGAAACAACACACTGAACTGTGAGTACAGACACAGAAACAACACACTGAACTGGGAGTACAGATCGAGAAACACCACACTGAATTGCAAACACAGATAGAGAAACAAAACACTGTATTGGGAGTACAGATAGAGAAACAACACACTGAACTGCGTGTACAGACACAGAAACAACACACTGAACGGACAGTACAGATCGACAAACAATTCACTGAATTGCAAACACAGACAGAGAAACAACACACTGTACTGCGTGTACCGCTAGAGAAAGAACACACCCAACTGTGAGAACAGATACAGAAACAATACACTGAACTGGGAGTACAGATGCAGAAGCAACACACTGAACTGCGATTACGGATAGAGAAACAACACACTGAACTGTGATTACAGATTGAGAAACAAAACACTGAACCTAGAGTCCTGAGACAGAAACAACACACTGAATTGAGTGTATAGATTGAGAAACAACACACTGAACTGTGAATACAGACACAGCAACAACACACTGACCTGAGAGTACAGACAGAGAAACAACACACTGAACTGAGAGTAACGATCATGATACAATGCACTGAAATGCGAGTACAGATAGAGAAACAACACACTGAACTGCGAGTACAGCTAGAGAAAGAACACACCCAACTGTGAGAACAGATACAGAAACAACAGACTGAACTGGGAGTACAGATGCAGAAGCAACACACTGGACTGTGATTACGGATAGAGAAACAACACACTGAACTGTGATTACAGATTGAGAAACACCTCACTGAATTGCAAACACAGGTGGAGAAACAAAACTCTATATTGCGAGTATAGATAGAGAAACAACACACTGAACTGCGAGTACAGCTAGAGAAAGAACACACCCAACTGTGAGAACAGATACAGAAACAACAGACTGAACTGGGAGTACAGATGCAGAAGCAACACACTGAATGTGATTACGCATAGAGAAACAACACACTGAACTGTGATTACAGATTGAGAAACAAAACACTGAACCTAGAGTACTGATAGAGAAACAACACACTGAATTGTGAGTACAGACACAGAAACAACACACTGAACTGACAGTACAGATCGAGAAACACCTCACTGAATTGCAAACACAGACAGAGAAACAAAACACTGTACTGCGTGTACAGCTTGAGAACGAACACACCCAACTGTGAGAACAGATACAGAAACAATACACTGAACTGGGAGTACAGATGCAGAAGCAACACACTGAACTGCGATTACGGATAGAGAAACAACACACTGAACTGTGATTACAGATTGAGAAACAACACACTGAACCTAGAGTCCTGACACAGAAACAACACACTGAATTGAGAGTATAGATAGAGAAACAACACACTGAACTGTGAGTACAGACACAGAAACAACACACTGAACTGGGAGTACAGATCGAGAAACACCACACTGAATTGCAAACACAGATAGAGAAACAAAACACTGTATTGGGAGTACAGATAGAGAAACAACACACTGAACTGCGTGTACAGACACAGAAACAACACACTGAACGGACAGTACAGATCGACAAACAATTCACTGAATTGCAAACACAGACAGAGAAACAACACACTGTACTGCGTGTACCGCTAGAGAAAGAACACACCCAACTGTGAGAACAGATACAGAAACAATACACTGAACTGGGAGTACAGATGCAGAAGCAACACACTGAACTGCGATTACGGATAGAGAAACAACACACTGAACTGTGATTACAGATTGAGAAACAAAACACTGAACCTAGAGTCCTGAGACAGAAACAACACACTGAATTGAGTGTATAGATTGAGAAACAACACACTGAACTGTGAATACAGACACAGCAACAACACACTGAGCTGAGAGTACAGACAGAGAAACAACACACTGAACTGAGAGTAACGATCATGATACAATGCACTGAAATGCGAGTACAGATAGAGAAACAACACACTGAACTGCGAGTACAGCTAGAGAAAGAACACACCCAACTGTGAGAACAGATACAGAAACAACAGACTGAACTGGGAGTACAGATGCAGAAGCAACACACTGGACTGTGATTACGGATAGAGAAACAACACACTGAACTGTGATTACAGATTGAGAAACACCTCACTGAATTGTAAACACAGATGGAGAAACAAAACTCTATATTGCGAGTATAGATAGAGAAACAACACACTGAACTGCGAGTACAGATAGAGAAACAACACACTGAACTGTGATTACAGATAGAGAAACAAAACATTGAACTGAGAGTACAGCTCGAGAAAGAACACACCAACCTGTGAGAACAGATACAGAAACAACACTGAACTGCGAGTACAGACACAGAAACAACACACTGAACTGAGAGTACAGATAGAGAAACAACACACTGAACTGAGAGTACAGATAGAGAAACAACACACTGAATTGTGATTACAGATAGAGAAACAAAACATTGAACTGAGAGTAGGTACAGAGAAACAACACACTGAACTGGGAGTACAGATGCTGAAGCAAAACACTGAACTGAGTAAACAGATAGACTGAGAGATCTGATAGAAAAACAACACACTGAATTGAGATGACAGATCGAGAAACACCTCACTGAATTGTGAGGATAGAGAAACAACACACTGAACTGTGAGTAGAGATAGACAAACAAAACACCGAACTGCGAGTACAACTCGAGAAAGAACACACCCAACTGTGAGAACAGATACAGAAACAACACACTGAACTGGGAGTACAGATGCAGAAGCAACACACTGAACTGTGATTACGGATAGAGAAACAACACACTGAACTGTCATTACAGATTAAGAAACAAAACACTGAACCTAGAGTACTGATACAGAAACAACACACTGAATTGCGAGTATAGATAGAGAAACAACACATTGAACTGAGAGTAACGATCAAGAAACAATGCACTGAACTGTAAGTACAGATAGAGAAACAACACACTGAACTGCGTGTACAGACTGAGAAACAACACACTGAACTGTGTGCACAGACAGAGAAACAACACACTGAACTGAGAGTACAGACAGAGAAACAACACACTTAATTGCGAGTACAGATAGAGAAACAACAAACTGAACTGACAGTAATGAGAGAGAACTAACACATTGAACTGTGAGTACAGAGAGAGAAACAACACACTGAACTGTGATTACAGATAGAGAAACACAACATTGAATTGAGAGTACAGCTCGAGAAAGAAAACACCAACCTGTGTGAACAGATACAGAAACAACACACTGAACTGCGAGTACAGACACAGAAACAACACACTGAACTGAGAGTACAGATAGAGAAACAACACACTGAACTGAGAGTACAGATAGAGAAACAAAACATTGAACTGAGAGTAAGTACAGAGAAACAACACACTGAACTGGGAGTACAGATGCTGAAGCAAAACACTGAACTGAGTAAACAGATAGACTGAGAGATCTGATAGAAAAACAACACACTGAATTGAGATGACAGATCGAGAAACACCTCACTGAATTGTGAGGATAGAGATACAACACACTGAACTGTGAGTAGAGATAGACAAACAAAACACCGAACTGCGAGTACAGCTAGAGAAAGAACACACCCAACTGTGAGAACAGATACAGGAACAACAGACTGAACTGGGAGTACAGATGCAGAAGCAACACACTGAATGTGATTACGCATAGAGAAACAACACACTGAACTGTGATTACAGATTGAGAAACAAAACACTGAACCTAGAGTACTGATACAGAAACAACACACTGAATTGCGAGTATAGATAGAGAAACAACACACTGAACTGTGAGTACAGACACTGAAACAACACACTGAACTGAGAGTACAGATCGAGAAACACCTCACTGAATTGCAAACACAGGTAGAGAAACAAAACACTGTACTGCGAGTACAGATAGAGAAACAACACACTGAACTGCGAGTACAGCTAGAGAAAGAACACACCCAACTGTGAGAACAGATACAGAAACAACAGACTGAACTGGGAGTACAGATGCAGAAGCAACACACTGAACTGTGATTGCGGATAGAGAAACAACACACTGAACTGTGATTACACATAGAGAAACAAAACACTGAACCTAGAGTACAGATACAGAAACAACACACTGAATTGCGAGTATAGATAAACAACACACTGAACTGTGAGTACAGACACAGTTGATGCTGAAGCAAAACACTGAACTGAGTAAACAAATAGACTGAGAGATCTGATAGAAAATCAACACACTGAATTGAGATTACAGATCGAGAAACACCTCACTGAATTGTGAGGATAGAGAAACAACACACTGAACTGTGAGTAGAGATAGACAAACAAAACACCGAACTGCGAGTACAGCTAGAGAAAGAACACACCCAACTGTGAGAACAGATACAGGAACAACAGACTGAACTGGGAGTACAGATGCAGAAGCAACACACTGAACTGTAATTACGGATAGAGATACAACACACTGAACTGTGATTACAGATAGAGAAACAAAACACTGAACCTGGAGTACTGATACAGAAACGAACCACACTGATTTACGAGTGTAGATAGAGAAACAACACACTGAACTGTGATTACAGATTAAGAAACAAAACACTGAACCTAGAGTCCTGATACACAAACAACACACTGAATTGAGAGTATAGATAGAGAAACAACACACTAAACTGTGAGTACAGACACAGAAACAACACACTGAACTGAGAGTACAGACAGAGAAACAACACATTGAACTGAGAGTAACGATCAAGAAACAATGCACTGAACTGTAAGTACAGATAGAGAAACAACACACTGAACTGCGTGTACAGACTGAGAAACAACACACTGAACTGTGTGTACAGACAGAGAAACAACACACTGAACTGAGAGTACAGACAGAGAAACAACACACTTAATTGCGAGTACAGATAGAGAAACAACAAACTGAACTGACAGTAATGAGAGAGAACTAACACATTGAACTGTGAGTACAGAGAGAGAAACAACACACTGAACTGTGATTACAGATAGAGAAACACAACATTGAATTGAGAGTACAGCTCGAGAAAGAAAACACCAACCTGTGTGAACAGATACAGAAACAACACACTGAACTGCGAGTACAGACACAGAAACAACACACTGAACTGAGAGTACAGATAGAGAAACAACACACTGAACTGAGAGTACAGATAGAGAAACAACACACTGAATTGTGATTACAGATAGAGAAACTAAACATTGAACTGAGAGTAAGTACAGAGAAACAACACACTGAACTGGGAGTACAGATGCTGAAGCAAAACACTGAACTGAGTAAACAGATAGACTGAGAGATCTGATAGAAAAACAACACACTGAATTGAGATGACAGATCGAGAAACACCTCACTGAATTGTGAGGATAGAGATACAACACACTGAACTGTGAGTAGAGATAGACAAACAAAACACCGAACTGCGAGTACAGCTAGAGAAAGAACACACCCAACTGTGAGAACAGATACAGGAACAACAGACTGAACTGGGAGTACAGATGCAGAAGCAACACATGAACTGTGATTACGGAAAGAGAAACAACACACTGAACTGTGATTACAGATTGAGAAACAAAACACTGAACCTAGAGTACTGATACAGAAACAACACACTGAATTGCGAGTATAGATAGAGAAACAACACACTGAACTGTGAGTACAGACACTGAAACAACACACTGAACTGAGAGTACAGATCGAGATACACCTCAAAGAATTGCAAACACAGGTGGAGAAACAAAACACTGTACTGCGAGTACAGATAGAGAAACAACACACTGAACTGCGAGTACAGCTAGAGAAAGAACACACCCAACTGTGAGAACAGATACAGAAACAACAGACTGAACTGGGAGTACAGATGCAGAAGCAACACACTGAATGTGATTACGCATAGAGAAACAACACACTGAACTGTGATTACAGATTGAAAAACAAAACACTGAACCTAGAGTACTGATACAGAAACAACACACTGAATTGCGAGTATAGATAGAGAAACAACACACTGAACTGTGAGTACAGACACTGAAACAACACACTGAACTGAGAGTACAGATCGAGAATCACCTCACTGAATTGCAAACACAGATAGAGAAAGAAAACACTGTATTGGGAGTACAGATAGAGAAACAACACACTGAACTGCGTGTACAGACACAGAAACAACACACTGAACTGACAGTACAGATCGAGAAACACCTCACTGAATTGCAAACACAGACAGAGAAACAACACACTGTACTGCGTGTACAGCTAGAGAAAGAACACACCCAACTGTGAGAACAGATACAGAAACAATACACTGAACTGGGAGTACAGATGCAGAAGCAACACACTGAACTGCGATTACGGATAGAGAAACAACACACTGAACTGTGATTACAGATTGAGAAACAAAACACTGAACCTAGAGTCCTGATACAGAAACAACACACTGAATTGATAGTATAGATAGAGAAACAACACACTGAACTGTGAATACAGACACAGAAACAACACACTGAACTGAGAGTGCAGACAGAGAAACAACACACTGAACTGAGAGTAACGATCATGAAACAATGCACTGATCTGTGAGTGCAGATAGAGAAACAAAACACTGAACTGCGAGTACAGACTGAGAAATAATACACTGAACTGTGAGTACAGACAGAGAAACAACACACTGAACTGAGAGTAACGATCATGAAACAATGCACTGAACTGCGAGTACAGATAGAGAAACAACACACTGAACTGCGAGTACAGATAGAGAAAGAACACACCCAACTGTGAGAACAGATACAGAAACAACAGACTGAACTGGGAGTACAGATGCAGAAGCAACACACTGGACTGTGATTACGGATAGAGAAACAACACACTGAACTGTGATTACAGATTGAGAAACACCTCACTGAATTGTAAACACAGATAGAGAAACAAAACTCTATATTGCGAGTATAGATAGAGAAACAACACACTGAACTGCGAGTACAGATAGAGAACCACCTCACTGAATTGTGAGGATAGAGAAACAACACATTGAACTGTGAGTAGAGATAGACAAACAAAACACCGAACTGCGAGTACAGCTAGAGAAAGAACACACCCAACTGTGAGAACAGATACAGAAACAACAGACTGAACTGGGAGTACAGATGCAGAAGCAACACACTGAATGTGATTACGCACAGAGAAACAACACACTGAACTGTGATTACAGATTGAGAAACAAAACACTGAACCTAGAGTACTGATACAGAAACAACACACTGAATTGCGAGTATAGATAGAGAAACAACACACTGAACTGTGAGTACAGACACAGAAACAACACACTGAACTGAGAGAACAGATCGAGAAACACCTCACTGAATTGCAAACACAGGTAGAGAAAAAAAACACTGTACTGCGAGTACAGATAGAGAAACAACACACTGAACTGCGAGTACAGCTAGAGAAAGAACACACCCAACTGTGAGAACAGATACAGAAACAACAGACTGAACTGGGAGTACAGATGCAGAAGCAACACACTGAATGTGATTACGCATAGAGAAACAACACACTGAACTGTGATTACAGATTGAGAAACAAAACACTGAACCTAGAGTACTGATAGAGAAACAACACACTGAATTGTGAGTACAGACACAGAAACAACACACTGAACTGACAGTACAGATCGAGAAACACCTCACTGAATTGCAAACACAGACAGAGAAACAACACACTGTACTGCGTGTACAGCTTGAGAAAGAACACACCCAACTGTGAGAACAGATACAGAAACAATACACTGAACTGGGAGTACAGATGCAGAAGCAACACACTGAACTGCGATTACGGATAGAGAAACAACACACTGAACTGTGATTACAGATTGAGAAACAACACACTGAACCTAGAGTCCTGACACAGAAACAACACACTGAATTGAGAGTATAGATAGAGAAACAACACACTGAACTGTGAGTACAGACACAGAAACAACACACTGAACTGGGAGTACAGATCGAGAAACACCACACTGAATTGCAAACACAGATAGAGAAACAAAACACTGTATTGGGAGTACAGATAGAGAAACAACACACTGAACTGCGTGTACAGACACAGAAACAACACACTGAACGGACAGTACAGATCGACAAACAATTCACTGAATTGCAAACACAGACAGAGAAACAACACACTGTACTGCGTGTACCGCTAGAGAAAGAACACACCCA
Organism: Chiloscyllium punctatum; assembly: GCF_047496795.1. Classification (NCBI taxonomy): domain Eukaryota; kingdom Metazoa; phylum Chordata; class Chondrichthyes; order Orectolobiformes; family Hemiscylliidae; genus Chiloscyllium; species Chiloscyllium punctatum. The sequence goes on from NC_092745.1 coordinate 30,796,188, forward strand.
ACTGTGAGAACAGATACAGAAACAATACACTGAACTGGGAGTACAGATGCAGAAGCAACACACTGAACTGCGATTACGGATAGAGAAACAACACACTGAACTGTGATTACAGATTGAGAAACAAAACACTGAACCTAGAGTCCTGAGACAGAAACAACACACTGAATTGAGTGTATAGATTGAGAAACAACACACTGAACTGTGAATACAGACACAGCAACAACACACTGACCTGAGAGTACAGACAGAGAAACAACACACTGAACTGAGAGTAACGATCATGATACAATGCACTGAAATGCGAGTACAGATAGAGAAACAACACACTGAACTGCGAGTACAGCTAGAGAAAGAACACACCCAACTGTGAGAACAGATACAGAAACAACAGACTGAACTGGGAGTACAGATGCAGAAGCAACACACTGGACTGTGATTACGGATAGAGAAACAACACACTGAACTGTGATTACAGATTGAGAAACACCTCACTGAATTGTAAACACAGATGGAGAAACAAAACTCTATATTGCGAGTATAGATAGAGAAACAACACACTGAACTGCGAGTACAGATAGAGAAACAACACACTGAACTGTGATTACAGATAGAGAAACAAAACATTGAACTGAGAGTACAGCTCGAGAAAGAACACACCAACCTGTGAGAACAGATACAGAAACAACACTGAACTGCGAGTACAGACACAGAAACAACACACTGAACTGAGAGTACAGATAGAGAAACAACACACTGAACTGAGAGTACAGATAGAGAAACAACACACTGAATTGTGATTACAGATAGAGAAACAAAACATTGAACTGAGAGTAGGTACAGAGAAACAACACACTGAACTGGGAGTACAGATGCTGAAGCAAAACACTGAACTGAGTAAACAGATAGACTGAGAGATCTGATAGAAAAACAACACACTGAATTGAGATGACAGATCGAGAAACACCTCACTGAATTGTGAGGATAGAGAAACAACACACTGAACTGTGAGTAGAGATAGACAAACAAAACAACGAACTGCGAGTACAACTCGAGAAAGAACACACCCAACTGTGAGAACAGATACAGAAACAACACACTGAACTGGGAGTACAGATGCAGAAGCAACACACTGAACTGTGATTACGGATAGAGAAACAACACACTGAACTGTCATTACAGATTAAGAAACAAAACACTGAACCTAGAGTACTGATACAGAAACAACACACTGAATTGCGAGTATAGATAGAGAAACAACACACTGAACTGTGTGCACAGACAGAGAAACAACACACTGAACTGAGAGCACAGACAGAGAAACAACACACTTAATTGCGAGTACAGATAGAGAAACAACAAACTGAACTGACAGTAATGAGAGAGAACTAACACATTGAACTGTGAGTACAGAGAGAGAAACAACACACTGAACTGTGATTACAGATAGAGAAACACAACATTGAATTGAGAGTACAGCTCGAGAAAGAAAACACCAACCTGTGTGAACAGATACAGAAACAACACACTGAACTGCGAGTACAGACACAGAAACAACACACTGAACTGAGAGTACAGATAGAGAAACAACACACTGAACTGAGAGTACAGATAGAGAAACAAAACATTGAACTGAGAGTAAGTACAGAGAAACAACACACTGAACTGGGAGTACAGATGCTGAAGCAAAACACTGAACTGAGTAAACAGATAGACTGAGAGATGTGATAGAAAAACAACACACTGAATTGAGATGACAGATCGAGAAACACCTCACTGAATTGTGAGGATAGAGATACAACACACTGAACTGTGAGTAGAGATAGACAAACAAAACACCGAACTGCGAGTACAGCTAGAGAAAGAACACACCCAACTGTGAGAACAGATACAGGAACAACAGACTGAACTGGGAGTACAGATGCAGAAGCAACACACTGAATGTGATTACGCATAGAGAAACAACACACTGAACTGTGATTACAGATTGAGAAACAAAACACTGAACCTAGAGTACTGATACAGAAACAACACACTGAATTGCGAGTATAGATAGAGAAACAACACACTGAACTGTGAGTACAGACACTGAAACAACACACTGAACTGAGAGTACAGATCGAGAAACACCTCACTGAATTGCAAACACAGGTAGAGAAACAAAACACTGTACTGCGAGTACAGATAGAGAAACAACACACTGAACTGCGAGTACAGCTAGAGAAAGAACACACCCAACTGTGAGAACAGATACAGAAACAACAGACTGAACTGGGAGTACAGATGCAGAAGCAACACACTGAACTGTGATTGCGGATAGAGAAACAACACACTGAACTGTGATTACACATAGAGAAACAAAACACTGAACCTAGAGTACAGATACAGAAACAACACACTGAATTGCGAGTATAGATAGAGAAACAACACACTGAACTGTGAGTACAGACACAGAAACAACACACTGAACTGAGAGTACAGATCGAGAATCACCTCACTGAATTGCAAACACAGATAGAGAAAGAAAACACTGTATTGGGAGTACAGATAGAGAAACAACACACTGAACTGCGTGTACAGACACAGAAACAACACACTGAACTGACAGTACAGATCGAGAAACACCTCACTGAATTGCAAACACAGACAGAGAAACAACACACTGTACTGCGTGTACAGCTAGAGAAAGAACACACCCAACTGTGAGAACAGATACAGAAACAATACACTGAACTGGGAGTACAGATGCAGAAGCAACACACTGAACTGCGATTACGGATAGAGAAACAACACACTGAACTGTGATTACAGATTGAGAAACAAAACACTGAACCTAGAGTCCTGATACAGAAACAACACACTGAATTGAGAGTATAGATAGAGAAACAACACACTGAACTGTGAATACAGACACAGAAACAACACACTGAACTGAGAGTACAGACAGAGAAACAACACACTGAACTGAGAGGAACGATCATGAAACAATGCACTGATCTGTGAGTACAGATAGAGAAACAAAACACTGAACTGCGAGTACAGACTGAGAAATAATACACTGAACTGTGAGTACAGACAGAGAAACAACACACTGAACTGAGAGTAACGATCATGAAACAATGCACTGAACTGCGAGTACAGATAGAGAAACAACACACTGAACTGCGAGTACAGCTAGAGAAAGAACACACCCAACTGTGAGAACAGATACAGAAACAACAGACTGAACTGGGAGTACAGATGCAGAAGCAACACACTGGACTGTGATTACGGATAGAGAAACAACACACTGAACTGTGATTACAGATTGAGAAACACCTCACTGAATTGTAAACACAGATAGAGAAACAAAACTCTATATTGCGAGTATAGATAGAGAAACAACACACTGAACTGCGAGAACAGATAGAGAAACAACACACTGAACTGTGATTACAGATAGAGAAACAAAACATTGAACTGAGAGTACAGCTCGAGAAAGAACACACCAACCTGTGAGAACAGATACAGAAACAACACTGAACTGCGAGTACAGACACAGAAACAACACACTGAACTGAGAGTACAGATAGAGAAACAACACACTGAACTGAGAGTACAGATAGAGAAACAACACACTGAATTGTGATTACAGATAGAGAAACAAAACATTGAACTGAGAGTAAGTACAGAGAAACAACACACTGAACTGGGAGTACAGATGCTGAAGCAAAACACTGAATTGAGTAAACAGATAGACTGAGAGATCTGATAGAAAAACAACACACTGAACTGAGATGACAGATCGAGAAACACCTCACTGAATTGTGAGGATAGAGAAACAACACACTGAACTGTGAGTAGAGATAGAAAAACAAAACACCGAACTGCGAGTACAACTAGAGAAAGAACACACCCAACTGTGAGAACAGATACAGAAACAACAGACTGAACTGGGAGTACAGATGCAGAAGCAACACACTGAACTGTGATTACGGATAGAGAAACAACACACTGAACTGTGATTACAGATAGAGAAACAAAACACTGAACCTAGAGTACTGATACAGAAACAACACACTGAATTGCGAGTATAGATAGAGAAACAACACACTGAACTGTGAGTACAGACACAGTTGATGCTGAAGCAAAACACTGAACTGAGTACACAAATAGACTGAGAGATCTGATAGAAAATCAACACACTGAATTGAGATTACAGATCGAGAAACACCTCACTGAATTGTTCGGATAGAGAAACAACACACTGAACTGTGAGTAGAGATAGACAAACAAAACACCGAACTGCGAGTACAGCTAGAGAAAGAACACACCCAACTATGAGAACAGATACAGGAACAACAGACTGAACTGGGAGTACAGATGCAGAAGCAACACACTGAACTGTGATTACGGATAGAGAAAGAACACACTGAACTGTGATTACAGATAGAGAAACAAAACACTGAACCTAGAGTTCTGATACAGAAACAACACACTGAATTGCGAGTATAGATAGAGAAACAACACACTGAACTGTGAGTACAGTCACAGAAACAACACACTGAACTGGGAGTACAGATCGAGAAACACCTCATTGAATTGCAAACACAGACAGAGAAATAACACACTGTACTGCGTGTACAGCGAGAGAAAGAACACACCCAACTGTGAGAACAGATACAGAACCAATACACTGAACTGGGACTACAGCTGCAGAAGCAACACACTGGACTGTGATTACGGTTAGAGAAGCAACACACTGGACTGTGATTACGGATAGAGAAACAACACACTGAACTTTGATTACAGATTGAGAAACACCTCACTGAATTGTAAACACAGATAGAGAAACAAAACTCTATATTGCGAGTACAGATAGAGAAACAACACACTGAACTGTGATTACAGATAGAGAAAGAAAACATTGAACTGAGAGTACAGCTCGAGAAAGAACACACCAACCTGTGAGAACAGATACAGAAACAACACTGACTGCGAGTACAGACACAGAAACAACACACTAAACTGAGAGTACAGATAGAGAAACAACCCACTGAACTGAGAGTACAGATAGAGAAACAACACACTGAATTGTGATTACAGATAGAGAAACAAAACATTGAACTGAGAGTAAGTACAGAGAAACAACACACTGAACTGGGAGTACAGATGCTGAAGCAAAACACTGAACTGAGTAAACATATAGACTGAGAGATCTGATAGAAAAACAACACACTGAATTGAGATCACAGATCGAGAAACACCTCACTGAATTGTGAGGATAGAGAAACAACACACTGAACTGTGAGTAGAGATAGACAAACAAAACACCGAACTGCGAGTACAGCTAGAGAAAGAACACACCCAACTGTGAGAACAGATACAGAAACAACAGACTGAACTGGGAGTACAGATGCAGAAGCAACACACTGAATGTGATTACGCACAGAGAAACAACACACTGAACTGTGATTACACATAGAGAAACAAAACACTGAACCTAGAGTACAGATACAGAAACAACACACTGAATTGCGAGTATAGATAGATAATCAACACACTGAACTGTGAGTACAGACACAGAAACAACACACTGAACTGAGAGTATAGATCGAGAAACACCTCACTGAATTGCAAACACAGGTAGAGAAAAAAAACACTGTACTGCGAGTACAGATAGAGAAACAACACACTGAACTGCGAGTACAGCTAGAGAAAGAACACACCCAACTGTGAGAACAGATACAGGAACAACAGACTGAACTGGGAGTACAGATGCAGAAGCAACACACTGAACTGTGATTACGGATAGAGAAACAACACACTGAACTGTGATTACAGATAGAGAAACAAAACACTGAACCTAGAGTTCTGATACAGAAACAACACACTGAATTGCGAGTATAGATAGAGAAACAACACACTGAACTGTGAGTACAGTCACAGAAACAACACACTGAACTGGGAGTAAAGATCGAGAAACACCTCATTGAATTGCAAACACCGACAGAGAAATAACACACTGTACTGCGTGTACAGCTAGAGAAAGAACACGCCCAACTGTGAGAACAGATACAGAAACAATACACTGAACTGGGACTACAGATGCAGAAGCAACACACTGGACTGTGATTACGGATAGAGAAACAACACACTGAACTGTGATTACAGATTGAGAAACACCTCACTGAATTGTAAACACAGATAGAGAAACAAAACTCTATATTGCGAGTAAAGATAGAGAAACAACACACTGAACTGTGATTACTGATAGAGAAACAAAACATTGAACTGAGAGTACAGCTCGAGAAAGAACACACCAACCTGTGAGAACAGATACAGAAACAACACTGACTGCGAGTACAGACACAGAAACAACACACTGAACTGAGAGTACAGACAGAGAAACAACACATTGAACTGAGAGTAACGATCAAGAAACAATGCACTGAACTGTGAGTACAGATAGAGAAACAACACACTGAACTGCGTGTACAGACTGAGAAACAACACACTGAACTGTGTGTACAGACAGAGAAACAACACACTGAACTGAGAGTACAGACAGAGAAACAACACACTTAATTGCGAGTACAGATAGAGAAACAACAAACTGAACTGACAGTAATGAGAGAGAACTAATACATTGAACTGTGAGTACAGATAGAGAAACAACACACTGAACTGTGATTACAGATAGAGAAACACAACATTGAATTGAGAGTACAGCTCGAGAAAGAAAACACCAACCTGTGTGAACAGATACAGAAACAACACACTGAACTGCGAATACAGACACAGAAACAACACACTGAACTGAGAGTACAGATAGGGAAACAACACACTGAACTGAGAGTACAGATAGAGAAACAACACACTGAATTGTGTTAACAGATAGAGAAACAAAACATTGAACTGTGAGTAAGTACAGAGAAACAACACACTGAACTGGGAGTACAGATGCTGAAGCAAAACACTGAACTGAGTAAACAGATAGACTGAGAGATGTGATAGAAATACAACACACTGAATTGAGATGACAGATCGAGAAACACCTCACTGAATTGTGAGGATAGAGAAACAACACACTGAACTGTGAGTAGAGATAGACAAACAAAACACCGAACTGCGAGTACAGCTAGAGAAAGAACACACCCAACTGTGAGAACAGATACAGAAACAACAGACTAAACTGGGAGTACAGATGCAGAAGCAACACACTGAATGTGATTACGCATAGAGAAACAACACACTGAACTGTGATTACAGATTGAGAAACAAAACACTGAACCTAGAGTACTGATACAGAAACAACACACTGAATTGCGAGTATAGATAGAGAAACAACACACTGAACTGTGAGTACAGACACAGAAACAACACACTGAACTGAGAGTACAGATCGAGAAACACCTCACTGAATTGCAAACACAGGTAGAGAAACAAAACACTGTACTGCGAGTACAGATAGAGAAACAACACACTGAACTGCGAGTACAGCTAGAGAAAGAACACACCCAACTGTGAGAACAGATACAGAAACAACAGACTGAACTGGGAGTACAGATGTAGAAGCAACACACTGAATGTGATTACGCATAGAGAAACAACACACTGAACTGTGTGTACAGACAGAGAAACAACACACTGAACTGAGAGTACAGACAGAGAAACAACACACTTAATTGCGAGTACAGATAGAGAAATAACAAACTGAACTGACAGTAATGAGAGAGAACTAACACATTGAACTGTGAGTACAGATAGAGAAACAACACACTGAACTGTGATTACAGATAGAGAAACACAACATTGAATTGAGAGTACAGCTCGAGAAAGAAAACACCAACCTGTGTGAACAGATACAGAAACAACACACTGAACTGCGAGTACAGACACAGAAACAACACACTGAACTGAGAGTACAGATAGAGAAACAACACACTGAACTGAGAGTACAGATAGAGAAACAACACACTGAATTGTGATTACAGATAGAGAAACAAAACATTGAACTGAGAGTAAGTACAGAGAAACAACACACTGAACTGGGAGTACAGATGCTGAAGCAAAACACTGAACTGAGTAAACAGATAGACTGAGAGATCTGATAGAAAAACAACACACTGAATTGAGATGACAGATCGAGAAACACCTCACTGAATTGTGAGGATAGAGATACAACACACTGAACTGTGAGTAGAGATAGACAAACAAAACACCGAACTGCGAGTACAGCTAGAGAAAGAATACACCCAACTGTGAGAACAGATACAGGAACAACAGACTGAACTGGGAGTACAGATGCAGAAGCAACACACTGAACTGAGATTGCGGATAGAGAAACAACACACTGAACTGTGATTACAGATAGAGAAACAACACACTGAACTGAGATTACAGACAGAGAAACAACACACTTAATTGCGAGTTCAGATAGAGAAACAACAAACTGAACTGACAGTAATGAGAGAGAACTAACACATTGAACTGTGAGTACAGATAGAGAAACAACACACTGAACTGTGATTACAGATAGAGAAACACAACATTGAATTGAGAGTACTGCTCGAGAAAGAAAACACCAACCTGTGTGAACAGATAGAGAAACAACACACTGAACTGAGACTACAGACAGAGAAACAACACATTGAACAGAGAGTAACGATCGAGAAACAATGCACTGAACTGTGAGTACAGATAGAGAAACAACACACTGAACTGCGAGTACAGACTGAGAAACAACACACTGAACTGTGTGTACAGACAGAGAAACAACACACTGAACTGAGATTACAGACAGAGAAACAACACACTTAATTGCGAGTACAGATAGAGAAACAACAAACTGAACTGACAGTAATGAGAGAGAACTAACACATTGAACTGTGAGTACAGATAGAGAAACAACACACTGAATTGTGATTACAGATAGAGAAACACAACATTGAATTGAGAGTACTACTCGAGAAAGAAAACACCAACCTGTGTGAACAGATACAGAAACAACACACTGAACTGCGAATACAGACACAGAAACAACACACTAAACTGAGAGTACAGATAGGGAAACAACACACTGAACTGAGAGTACAGATAGAGAAACAACGCACTGAATTGTGTTAACAGATAGAGAAACAAAACATTGAACTGTGAGTAAGTACAGAGAAACAACACACTGAACTGGGAGTACAGATGCAGAAGCAACACACTGAATGTGATTACGCACAGAGAAACAACACACTGAACTGTGATTACAGATTGAGAAACAAAACACTGAACCTAGAGTACTGATACAGAAACAACACACTGAATTGCGAGTATACATAGAGAAACAACACACTGAACTGTGAGTACAGACACAGAAACAACACACTGAACTGAGAGAACACATCGAGAAACACCTCACTGAATTGCAAACACAGGTAGAGAAAAAAAACACTGTACTGCGAGTACAGATAGAGAAACAACACACTGAACTGACAGTACAGATCGAGAAACACCTCACTGAATTGCAAACACAGACAGAGAAACAACACACTGTACTGCGTGTACAGCTTGAGAAAGAACACACCCAGCTGTGAGAACAGATACAGAAACAATACACTGAACTGGGAGTACAGATGCAGAAGCAACACACTGAACTGCGATTACGGATAGAGAAACAACACACTGAACTGTGATTACAGATTGAGAAACAACACACTGAACCTAGAGTCCTGATACAGAAACAACACACTGAATTGAGAGTATAGATAGAGAAACAACACACTGAACTGTGAGTACAGACACAGAAACAACACACTGAACTGGGAGTACAGATCGAGAAACACCACACTGAATTGCAAACACAGATAGAGAAACAAAACACTGTATTGGGAGTACAGATAGAGAAACAACACACTGAACTGCGTGTACAGACACAGAAACAACACACTGAACTGACAGTACAGATCGACAAACAATTCACTGAATTGCAAACACAGACAGAGAAACAACACACTGTACTGCGTGTACCGCTAGAGAAAGAACACACCCAACTGTGAGAACAGATACAGAAACAATACACTGAACTGGGAGTACAGATGCAGAAGCAACACACTGAACTGCGATTACGGATAGAGAAACAACACACTGAACTGTGATTACAGATTGAGAAACAAAACACTGAACCTAGAGTCCTGAGACAGAAACAACACACTGAATTGAGTGTATAGATTGAGAAACAACACACTGAACTGTGAATACAGACACAGCAACAACACACTGACCTGAGAGTACAGACAGAGAAACAACACACTGAACTGAGAGTAACGATCATGATACAATGCACTGAAATGCGAGTACAGATAGAGAAACAACACACTGAACTGCGAGTACAGCTAGAGAAAGAACACACCCAACTGTGAGAACAGATACAGAAACAACAGACTGAACTGGGAGTACAGATGCAGAAGCAACACACTGGACTGTGATTACGGATAGAGAAACAACACACTGAACTGTGATTACAGATTGAGAAACACCTCACTGAATTGTAAACACAGATGGAGAAACAAAACTCTATATTGCGAGTATAGATAGAGAAACAACACACTGAACTGCGAGTACAGATAGAGAAACAACACACTGAACTGTGATTACAGATAGAGAAACAAAACATTGAACTGAGAGTACAGCTCGAGAAAGAACACACCAACCTGTGAGAACAGATACAGAAACAACACTGAACTGCGAGTACAGACACAGAAACAACACACTGAACTGAGAGTACAGATAGAGAAACAAAACATTGAACTGAGAGTACAGCTCGAGAAAGAACACACCAACCTGTGAGAACAGATACAGAAACAACACTGAACTGCGAGTACAGACACAGAAACAGCACACTGAACTGAGAGTACAGATAGAGAAACAACACACTGAACTGAGAGTACAGATAGAGAAACAACACACTGAATTGTGATTACAGATAGAGAAACAAAACATTGAACTGAGAGTAAGTAAAGAGAAACAACACACTGAACTGGGAGTACAGATGCTGAAGCAAAACACTGAACTGAGTAAACAGATAGACTGAGAGATCTGATAGAAAAACAAGACACTGAATTGAGATGACAGATCGAGAAACACCTCACTGAATTGTGAGGATAGAGAAACAACACACTGAACTGTGAGTAGAGATAGACAAACAAAACACCGAACTGCGAGTACAGCTAGAGAAAGAACACACCCAACTGTGAGAACAGATACAGGAACAACAGACTGAACTGGGAGTACAGATGCAGAAGCAACACATGAACTGTGATTACGGAAAGAGAAACAACACACTGAACTGTGATTACAGATTGAGAAACAAAACACTGAACCTAGAGTACTGATACAGAAACAACACACTGAATTGCGAGTATAGATAGAGAAACAACACACTGAACTGTGAGTACAGACACTGAAACAACACACTGAACTGAGAGTACAGATCGAGATACACCTCAAAGAATTGCAAACACAGGTGGAGAAACAAAACACTGTACTGCGAGTACAGATAGAGAAACAACACACTGAACTGCGAGTACAGCTAGAGAAAGAACACACCCAACTGTGAGAACAGATACAGAAACAACAGACTGAACTGGGAGTACAGATGCAGAAGCAACACACTGAATGTGATTACGCATAGAGAAACAACACACTGAACTGTGATTACAGATTGAAAAACAAAACACTGAACCTAGAGTACTGATACAGAAACAACACACTGAATTGCGAGTATAGATAGAGAAACAACACACTGAACTGTGAGTACAGACACTGAAACAACACACTGAACTGAGAGTACAGATCGAGAATCACCTCACTGAATTGCAAACACAGATAGAGAAAGAAAACACTGTATTGGGAGTACAGATAGAGAAACAACACACTGAACTGCGTGTACAGACACAGAAACAACACACTGAACTGACAGTACAGATCGAGAAACACCTCACTGAATTGCAAACACAGACAGAGAAACAACACACTGTACTGCGTGTACAGCTAGAGAAAGAACACACCCAACTGTGAGAACAGATACAGAAACAATACACTGAACTGGGAGTACAGATGCAGAAGCAACACACTGAACTGCGATTACGGATAGAGAAACAACACACTGAACTGTGATTACAGATTGAGAAACAAAACACTGAACCTAGAGTCCTGATACAGAAACAACACACTGAATTGATAGTATAGATAGAGAAACAACACACTGAACTGTGAATACAGACACAGAAACAACACACTGAACTGAGAGTGCAGACAGAGAAACAACACACTGAACTGAGAGTAACGATCATGAAACAATGCACTGATCTGTGAGTGCAGATAGAGAAACAAAACACTGAACTGCGAGTACAGACTGAGAAATAATACACTGAACTGTGAGTACAGACAGAGAAACAACACACTGAACTGAGAGTAACGATCATGAAACAATGCACTGAACTGCGAGTACAGATAGAGAAACAACACACTGAACTGCGAGTACAGCTAGAGAAAGAACACACCCAACTGTGAGAACAGATACAGAAACAACAGACTGAACTGGGAGTACAGATGCAGAAGCAACACACTGGACTGTGATTACGGATAGAGAAACAACACACTGAACTGTGATTACAGATTGAGAAACACCTCACTGAATTGTAAACACAGATAGAGAAACAAAACTCTATATTGCGAGTATAGATAGAGAAACAACACACTGAACTGCGAGTACAGATAGAGAACCACCTCACTGAATTGTGAGGATAGAGAAACAACACATTGAACTGTGAGTAGAGATAGACAAACAAAACACCGAACTGCGAGTACAGCTAGAGAAAGAACACACCCAACTGTGAGAACAGATACAGAAACAACAGACTGAACTGGGAGTACAGATGCAGAAGCAACACACTGAATGTGATTACGCACAGAGAAACAACACACTGAACTGTGATTACAGATTGAGAAACAAAACACTGAACCTAGAGTACTGATACAGAAACAACACACTGAATTGCGAGTATAGATAGAGAAACAACACACTGAACTGTGAGTACAGACACAGAAACAACACACTGAACTGAGAGAACAGATCGAGAAACACCTCACTGAATTGCAAACACAGGTAGAGAAAAAAAACACTGTACTGCGAGTACAGATAGAGAAACAACACACTGAACTGCGAGTACAGCTAGAGAAAGAACACACCCAACTGTGAGAACAGATACAGAAACAACAGACTGAACTGGGAGTACAGATGCAGAAGCAACACACTGAATGTGATTACGCATAGAGAAACAACACACTGAACTGTGATTACAGATTGAGAAACAAAACACTGAACCTAGAGTACTGATAGAGAAACAACACACTGAATTGTGAGTACAGACACAGAAACAACACACTGAACTGACAGTACAGTTCGAGAAACACCTCACTGAATTGCAAACACAGACAGAGAAACAACACACTGTACTGCGTGTACAGCTTGAGAAAGAACACACCCAACTGTGAGAACAGATACAGAAACAATACACTGAACTGGGAGTACAGATGCAGAAGCAACACACTGAACTGCGATTACGGATAGAGAAACAACACACTGAACTGTGATTACAGATTGAGAAACAACACACTGAACCTAGAGTCCTGACACAGAAACAACACACTGAATTGAGAGTATAGATAGAGAAACAACACACTGAACTGTGAGTACAGACACAGAAACAACACACTGAACTGGGAGTACAGATCGAGAAACACCACACTGAATTGCAAACACAGATAGAGAAACAAAACACTGTATTGGGAGTACAGATAGAGAAACAACACACTGAACTGCGTGTACAGACACAGAAACAACACACTGAACGGACAGTACAGATCGACAAACAATTCACTGAATTGCAAACACAGACAGAGAAACAACACACTGTACTGCGTGTACCGCTAGAGAAAGAACACACCCAACTGTGAGAACAGATACAGAAACAATACACTGAACTGGGAGTACAGATGCAGAAGCAACACACTGAACTGCGATTACGGATAGAGAAACAACACACTGAACTGTGATTACAGATTGAGAAACAAAACACTGAACCTAGAGTCCTGAGACAGAAACAACACACTGAATTGAGTGTATAGATTGAGAAACAACACACTGAACTGTGAATACAGACACAGCAACAACACACTGACCTGAGAGTACAGACAGAGAAACAACACACTGAACTGAGAGTAACGATCATGATACAATGCACTGAAATGCGAGTACAGATAGAGAAACAACACACTGAACTGCGAGTACAGCTAGAGAAAGAACACACCCAACTGTGAGAACAGATACAGAAACAACAGACTGAACTGGGAGTACAGATGCAGAAGCAACACACTGGACTGTGATTACGGATAGAGAAACAACACACTGAACTGTGATTACAGATTGAGAAACACCTCACTGAATTGTAAACACAGATGGAGAAACAAAACTCTATATTGCGAGTATAGATAGAGAAACAACACACTGAACTGCGAGTACAGATAGAGAAACAACACACTGAACTGTGATTACAGATAGAGAAACAAAACATTGAACTGAGAGTACAGCTCGAGAAAGAACACACCAACCTGTGAGAACAGATACAGAAACAACACTGAACTGCGAGTACAGACACAGAAACAACACACTGAACTGAGAGTACAGATAGAGAAACAACACACTGAACTGAGAGTACAGATAGAGAAACAACACACTGAATTGTGATTACAGATAGAGAAACAAAACATTGAACTGAGAGTAGGTACAGAGAAACAACACACTGAACTGGGAGTACAGATGCTGAAGCAAAACACTGAACTGAGTAAACAGATAGACTGAGAGATCTGATAGAAAAACAACACACTGAATTGAGATGACAGATCGAGAAACACCTCACTGAATTGTGAGGATAGAGAAACAACACACTGAACTGTGAGTAGAGATAGACAAACAAAACAACGAACTGCGAGTACAACTCGAGAAAGAACACACCCAACTGTGAGAACAGATACAGAAACAACACACTGAACTGGGAGTACAGATGCAGAAGCAACACACTGAACTGTGATTACGGATAGAGAAACAACACACTGAACTGTCATTACAGATTAAGAAACAAAACACTGAACCTAGAGTACTGATACAGAAACAACACACTGAATTGCGAGTATAGATAGAGAAACAACACACTGAACTGTGTGCACAGACAGAGAAACAACACACTGAACTGAGAGCACAGACAGAGAAACAACACACTTAATTGCGAGTACAGATAGAGAAACAACAAACTGAACTGACAGTAATGAGAGAGAACTAACACATTGAACTGTGAGTACAGAGAGAGAAACAACACACTGAACTGTGATTACAGATAGAGAAACACAACATTGAATTGAGAGTACAGCTCGAGAAAGAAAACACCAACCTGTGTGAACAGATACAGAAACAACACACTGAACTGCGAGTACAGACACAGAAACAACACACTGAACTGAGAGTACAGATAGAGAAACAACACACTGAACTGAGAGTACAGATAGAGAAACAAAACATTGAACTGAGAGTAAGTACAGAGAAACAACACACTGAACTGGGAGTACAGATGCTGACGCAAAACACTGAACTGAGTAAACAGATAGACTGAGAGATCTGATAGAAAAACAACACACTGAATTGAGATGACAGATCGAGAAACACCTCACTGAATTGTGAGGATAGAGATACAACACACTGAACTGTGAGTAGAGATAGACAAACAAAACACCGAACTGCGAGTACAGCTAGAGAAAGAACACACCCAACTGTGAGAACAGATACAGGAACAACAGACTGAACTGGGAGTACAGATGCAGAAGCAACACACTGAATGTGATTACGCATAGAGAAACAACACACTGAACTGTGATTACAGATTGAGAAACAAAACACTGAACCTAGAGTACTGATACAGAAACAACACACTGAATTGCGAGTATAGATAGAGAAACAACACACTGAACTGTGAGTACAGACACTGAAACAACACACTGAACTGAGAGTACAGATCGAGAAACACCTCACTGAATTGCAAACACAGGTAGAGAAACAAAACACTGTACTGCGAGTACAGATAGAGAAACAACACACTGAACTGCGAGTACAGCTAGAGAAAGAACACACCCAACTGTGAGAACAGATACAGAAACAACAGACTGAACTGGGAGTACAGATGCAGAAGCAACACACTGAACTGTGATTGCGGATAGAGAAACAACACACTGAACTGTGATTACACATAGAGAAACAAAACACTGAACCTAGAGTACAGATACAGAAACAACACACTGAATTGCGAGTATAGATAGAGAAACAACACACTGAACTGTGAGTACAGACACAGAAACAACACACTGAACTGAGAGTACAGATCGAGAATCACCTCACTGAATTGCAAACACAGATAGAGAAAGAAAACACTGTATTGGGAGTACAGATAGAGAAACAACACACTGAACTGCGTGTACAGACACAGAAACAACACATTGAACTGACAGTACAGATCGAGAAACACCTCACTGAATTGCAAACACAGACAGAGAAACAACACACTGTACTGCGTGTACAGCTAGAGAAAGAACACACCCAACTGTGAGAACAGATACAGAAACAATACACTGAACTGGGAGTACAGATGCAGAAGCAACACACTGAACTGCGATTACGGATAGAGAAACAACACACTGAACTGTGATTACAGATTGAGAAACAAAACACTGAACCTAGAGTCCTGATACAGAAACAACACACTGAATTGAGAGTATAGACAGAGAAACAACACACTGAACTGTGAATACAGACACAGAAACAACACACTGAACTGAGAGTACAGACAGAGAAACAACACACTGAACTGAGAGGAACGATCATGAAACAATGCACTGATCTGTGAGTACAGATAGAGAAACAAAACACTGAACTGCGAGTACAGACTGAGAAATAATACACTGAACTGTGAGTACAGACAGAGAAACAACACACTGAACTGAGAGTAACGATCATGAAACAATGCACTGAACTGCGAGTACTGATAGAGAAACAACACACTGAACTGCGAGTACAGCTAGAGAAAGAACACACCCAACTGTGAGAACAGATACAGAAACAACAGACTGAACTGGGAGTACAGATGCAGAAGCAACACACTGGACTGTGATTACGGATAGAGAAACAACACACTGAACTGTGATTACAGATTGAGAAACACCTCACTGAATTGTAAACACAGATAGAGAAACAAAACTCTATATTGCGAGTATAGATAGAGAAACAACACACTGAACTGCGAGAACAGATAGAGAAACAACACACTGAACTGTGATTACAGATAGAGAAACAAAACATTGAACTGAGAGTACAGCTCGAGAAAGAACACACCAACCTGTGAGAACAGATACAGAAACAACACTGAACTGCGAGTACAGACACAGAAACAACACACTGAACTGAGAGTACAGATAGAGAAACAACACACTGAACTGAGAGTACAGATAGAGAAACAACACACTGAATTGTGATTACAGATAGAGAAACAAAACATTGAACTGAGAGTAAGTACAGAGAAACAACACACTGAACTGGGAGTACAGATGCTGAAGCAAAACACTGAATTGAGTAAACAGATAGACTGAGAGATCTGATAGAAAAACAACACACTGAACTGAGATGACAGATCGAGAAACACCTCACTGAATTGTGAGGATAGAGAAACAACACACTGAACTGTGAGTAGAGATAGAAAAACAAAACACCGAACTGCGAGTACAACTAGAGAAAGAACACACCCAACTGTGAGAACAGATACAGAAACAACAGACTGAACTGGGAGTACAGATGCAGAAGCAACACACTGAACTGTGATTACGGATAGAGAAACAACACACTGAACTGTGATTACAGATAGAGAAACAAAACACTGAACCTAGAGTACTGATACAGAAACAACACACTGAATTGCGAGTATAGATAGAGAAACAACACACTGAACTGTGAGTACAGACACAGTTGATGCTGAAGCAAAACACTGAACTGAGTACACAAATAGACTGAGAGATCTGATAGAAAATCAACACACTGAATTGAGATTACAGATCGAGAAACACCTCACTGAATTGTGCGGATAGAGAAACAACACACTGAACTGTGAGTAGAGATAGACAAACAAAACACCGAACTGCGAGTACAGCTAGAGAAAGAACACACCCAACTGTGAGAACAGATACAGGAACAACAGACTGAACTGGGAGTACAGATGCAGAAGCAACACACTGAACTGTGATTACGGATAGAGAAAGAACACACTGAACTGTGATTACAGATAGAGAAACAAAACACTGAACCTAGAGTTCTGATACAGAAACAACACACTGAATTGCGAGTATAGATAGAGAAACAACACACTGAACTGTGAGTACAGTCACAGAAACAACACACTGAACTGGGAGTACAGATCGAGAAACACCTCATTGAATTGCAAACACAGACAGAGAAATAACACACTGTACTGCGTGTACAGCGAGAGAAAGAACACACCCAACTGTGAGAACAGATACAGAACCAATACACTGAACTGGGACTACAGCTGCAGAAGCAACACACTGGACTGTGATTACGGTTAGAGAAGCAACACACTGGACTGTGATTACGGATAGAGAAACAACACACTGAACTTTGATTACAGATTGAGAAACACCTCACTGAATTGTAAACACAGATAGAGAAACAAAACTCTATATTGCGAGTACAGATAGAGAAACAACACACTGAACTGTGATTACAGATAGAGAAAGAAAACATTGAACTGAGAGTACAGCTCGAGAAAGAACACACCAACCTGTGAGAACAGATACAGAAACAACACTGACTGCGAGTACAGACACAGAAACAACACACTAAACTGAGAGTACAGATAGAGAAACAACCCACTGAACTGAGAGTACAGATAGAGAAACAACACACTGAATTGTGATTACAGATAGAGAAACAAAACATTGAACTGAGAGTAAGTACAGAGAAACAACACACTGAACTGGGAGTACAGATGCTGAAGCAAAACACTGAACTGAGTAAACATATAGACTGAGAGATCTGATAGAAAAACAACACACTGAATTGAGATCACAGATCGAGAAACACCTCACTGAATTGTGAGGATAGAGAAACAACACACTGAACTGTGAGTAGAGATAGACAAACAAAACACCGAACTGCGAGTACAGCTAGAGAAAGAACACACCCAACTGTGAGAACAGATACAGAAACAACAGACTGAACTGGGAGTACAGATGCAGAAGCAACACACTGAATGTGATTACGCACAGAGAAACAACACACTGAACTGTGATTACACATAGAGAAACAAAACACTGAACCTAGAGTACAGATACAGAAACAACACACTGAATTGCGAGTATAGATAGATAATCAACACACTGAACTGTGAGTACAGACACAGAAACAACACACTGAACTGAGAGTATAGATCGAGAAACACCTCACTGAATTGCAAACACAGGTAGAGAAAAAAAACACTGTACTGCGAGTACAGATAGAGAAACAACACACTGAACTGCGAGTACAGCTAGAGAAAGAACACACCCAACTGTGAGAACAGATACAGGAACAACAGACTGAACTGGGAGTACAGATGCAGAAGCAACACACTGAACTGTGATTACGGATAGAGAAACAACACACTGAACTGTGATTACAGATAGAGAAACAAAACACTGAACCTAGAGTTCTGATACAGAAACAACACACTGAATTGCGAGTATAGATAGAGAAACAACACACTGAACTGTGAGTACAGTCACAGAAACAACACACTGAACTGGGAGTAAAGATCGAGAAACACCTCATTGAATTGCAAACACCGACAGAGAAATAACACACTGTACTGCGTGTACAGCTAGAGAAAGAACACGCCCAACTGTGAGAACAGATACAGAAACAATACACTGAACTGGGACTACAGATGCAGAAGCAACACACTGGACTGTGATTACGGATAGAGAAACAACACACTGAACTGTGATTACAGATTGAGAAACACCTCACTGAATTGTAAACACAGATAGAGAAACAAAACTCTATATTGCGAGTAAAGATAGAGAAACAACACACTGAACTGTGATTACTGATAGAGAAACAAAACATTGAACTGAGAGTACAGCTCGAGAAAGAACACACCAACCTGTGAGAACAGATACAGAAACAACACTGACTGCGAGTACAGACACAGAAACAACACACTGAACTGAGAGTACAGACAGAGAAACAACACATTGAACTGAGAGTAACGATCAAGAAACAATGCACTGAACTGTGAGTACAGATAGAGAAACAACACACTGAACTGCGTGTACAGACTGAGAAACAACACACTGAACTGTGTGTACAGACAGAGAAACAACACACTGAACTGAGAGTACAGACAGAGAAACAACACACTTAATTGCGAGTACAGATAGAGAAACAACAAACTGAACTGACAGTAATGAGAGAGAACTAATACATTGAACTGTGAGTACAGATAGAGAAACAACACACTGAACTGTGATTACAGATAGAGAAACACAACATTGAATTGAGAGTACAGCTCGAGAAAGAAAACACCAACCTGTGTGAACAGATACAGAAACAACACACTGAACTGCGAATACAGACACAGAAACAACACACTGAACTGAGAGTACAGATAGGGAAACAACACACTGAACTGAGAGTACAGATAGAGAAACAACACACTGAATTGTGTTAACAGATAGAGAAACAAAACATTGAACTGTGAGTAAGTACAGAGAAACAACACACTGAACTGGGAGTACAGATGCTGAAGCAAAACACTGAACTGAGTAAACAGATAGACTGAGAGATGTGATAGAAATACAACACACTGAATTGAGATGACAGATCGAGAAACACCTCACTGAATTGTGAGGATAGAGAAACAACACACTGAACTGTGAGTAGAGATAGACAAACAAAACACCGAACTGCGAGTACAGCTAGAGAAAGAACACACCCAACTGTGAGAACAGATACAGAAACAACAGACTAAACTGGGAGTACAGATGCAGAAGCAACACACTGAATGTGATTACGCATAGAGAAACAACACACTGAACTGTGATTACAGATTGAGAAACAAAACACTGAACCTAGAGTACTGATACAGAAACAACACACTGAATTGCGAGTATAGATAGAGAAACAACACACTGAACTGTGAGTACAGACACAGAAACAACACACTGAACTGAGAGTACAGATCGAGAAACACCTCACTGAATTGCAAACACAGGTAGAGAAACAAAACACTGTACTGCGAGTACAGAGAGAGAAACAACACACTGAACTGCGAGTACAGCTAGAGAAAGAACACACCCAACTGTGAGAACAGATACAGAAACAACAGACTGAACTGGGAGTACAGATGTAGAAGCAACACACTGAATGTGATTACGCATAGAGAAACAACACACTGAACTGTGTGTACAGACAGAGAAACAACACACTGAACTGAGAGTACAGACAGAGAAACAACACACTTAATTGCGAGTACAGATAGAGAAATAACAAACTGAACTGACAGTAATGAGAGAGAACTAACACATTGAACTGTGAGTACAGATAGAGAAACAACACACTGAACTGTGATTACAGATAGAGAAACACAACATTGAATTGAGAGTACAGCTCGAGAAAGAAAACACCAACCTGTGTGAACAGATACAGAAACAACACACTGAACTGCGAGTACAGACACAGAAACAACACACTGAACTGAGAGTACAGATAGAGAAACAACACACTGAACTGAGAGTACAGATAGAGAAACAACACACTGAATTGTGATTACAGATAGAGAAACAAAACATTGAACTGAGAGTAAGTACAGAGAAACAACACACTGAACTGGGAGTACAGATGCTGAAGCAAAACACTGAACTGAGTAAACAGATAGACTGAGAGATCTGATAGAAAAACAACACACTGAATTGAGATGACAGATCGAGAAACACCTCACTGAATTGTGAGGATAGAGATACAACACACTGAACTGTGAGTAGAGATAGACAAACAAAACACCGAACTGCGAGTACAGCTAGAGAAAGAACACACCCAACTGTGAGAACAGATACAGGAACAACAGACTGAACTGGGAGTACAGATGCAGAAGCAACACACTGAACTGAGATTGCGGATAGAGAAACAACACACTGAACTGTGATTACAGATAGAGAAACAACACACTGAACTGAGATTACAGACAGAGAAACAACACACTTAATTGCGAGTTCAGATAGAGAAACAACAAACTGAACTGACAGTAATGAGAGAGAACTAACACATTGAACTGTGAGTACAGATAGAGAAACAACACACTGAACTGTGATTACAGATAGAGAAACACAACATTGAATTGAGAGTACTGCTCGAGAAAGAAAACACCAACCTGTGTGAACAGATAGAGAAACAACACACTGAACTGAGACTACAGACAGAGAAACAACACATTGAACAGAGAGTAACGATCGAGAAACAATGCACTGAACTGTGAGTACAGATAGAGAAACAACACACTGAACTGCGAGTACAGACTGAGAAACAACACACTGAACTGTGTGTACAGACAGAGAAACAACACACTGAACTGAGATTACAGACAGAGAAACAACACACTTAATTGCGAGTACAGATAGAGAAACAACAAACTGAACTGACAGTAATGAGAGAGAACTAACACATTGAACTGTGAGTACAGATAGAGAAACAACACACTGAATTGTGATTACAGATAGAGAAACACAACATTGAATTGAGAGTACTACTCGAGAAAGAAAACACCAACCTGTGTGAACAGATACAGAAACAACACACTGAACTGCGAATACAGACACAGAAACAACACACTAAACTGAGAGTACAGATAGGGAAACAACACACTGAACTGAGAGTACAGATAGAGAAACAACGCACTGAATTGTGTTAACAGATAGAGAAACAAAACATTGAACTGTGAGTAAGTACAGAGAAACAACACACTGAACTGGGAGTACAGATGCAGAAGCAACACACTGAATGTGATTACGCACAGAGAAACAACACACTGAACTGTGATTACAGATTGAGAAACAAAACACTGAACCTAGAGTACTGATACAGAAACAACACACTGAATTGCGAGTATAGATAGAGAAACAACACACTGAACTGTGAGTACAGACACAGAAACAACACACTGAACTGAGAGAACACATCGAGAAACACCTCACTGAATTGCAAACACAGGTAGAGAAAAAAAACACTGTACTGCGAGTACAGATAGAGAAACAACACACTGAACTGACAGTACAGATCGAGAAACACCTCACTGAATTGCAAACACAGACAGAGAAACAACACACTGTACTGCGTGTACAGCTTGAGAAAGAACACACCCAGCTGTGAGAACAGATACAGAAACAATACACTGAACTGGGAGTACAGATGCAGAAGCAACACACTGAACTGCGATTACGGATAGAGAAACAACACACTGAACTGTGATTACAGATTGAGAAACAACACACTGAACCTAGAGTCCTGATACAGAAACAACACACTGAATTGAGAGTATAGATAGAGAAACAACACACTGAACTGTGAGTACAGACACAGAAACAACACACTGAACTGGGAGTACAGATCGAGAAACACCACACTGAATTGCAAACACAGATAGAGAAACAAAACACTGTATTGGGAGTACAGATAGAGAAACAACACACTGAACTGCGTGTACAGACACAGAAACAACACACTGAACTGACAGTACAGATCGACAAACAATTCACTGAATTGCAAACACAGACAGAGAAACAACACACTGTACTGCGTGTACCGCTAGAGAAAGAACACACCCAACTGTGAGAACAGATACAGAAACAATACACTGAACTGGGAGTACAGATGCAGAAGCAACACACTGAACTGCGATTACGGATAGAGAAACAACACACTGAACTGTGATTACAGATTGAGAAACAAAACACTGAACCTAGAGTCCTGAGACAGAAACAACACACTGAATTGAGTGTATAGATTGAGAAACAACACACTGAACTGTGAATACAGACACAGCAACAACACACTGACCTGAGAGTACAGACAGAGAAACAACACACTGAACTGAGAGTAACGATCATGATACAATGCACTGAAATGCGAGTACAGATAGAGAAACAACACACTGAACTGCGAGTACAGCTAGAGAAAGAACACACCCAACTGTGAGAACAGATACAGAAACAACAGACTGAACTGGGAGTACAGATGCAGAAGCAACACACTGGACTGTGATTACGGATAGAGAAACAACACACTGAACTGTGATTACAGATTGAGAAACACCTCACTGAATTGTAAACACAGATGGAGAAACAAAACTCTATATTGCGAGTATAGATAGAGAAACAACACACTGAACTGCGAGTACAGATAGAGAAACAACACACTGAACTGTGATTACAGATAGAGAAACAAAACATTGAACTGAGAGTACAGCTCGAGAAAGAACACACCAACCTGTGAGAACAGATACAGAAACAACACTGAACTGCGAGTACAGACACAGAAACAACACACTGAACTGAGAGTACAGATAGAGAAACAAAACATTGAACTGAGAGTACAGCTCGAGAAAGAACACACCAACCTGTGAGAACAGATACAGAAACAACACTGAACTGCGAGTACAGACACAGAAACAGCACACTGAACTGAGAGTACAGATAGAGAAACAACACACTGAACTGAGAGTACAGATAGAGAAACAACACACTGAATTGTGATTACAGATAGAGAAACAAAACATTGAACTGAGAGTAAGTAAAGAGAAACAACACACTGAACTGGGAGTACAGATGCTGAAGCAAAACACTGAACTGAGTAAACAGATAGACTGAGAGATCTGATAGAAAAACAAGACACTGAATTGAGATGACAGATCGAGAAACACCTCACTGAATTGTGAGGATAGAGAAACAACACACTGAACTGTGAGTAGAGATAGACAAACAAAACACCGAACTGCGAGTACAACTAGAGAAAGAACACAACCAACTGTGAGAACAGATACAGAAACAACACACTGAACTGGGAGTACAGATGCAGAAGCAACACACTGAACTGTGATTACGGATAGAGAAACAACACACTGAACTGTCATTACAGATTAAGAAACAAAACACTGAACCTAGAGTACTGATACAGAAACAACACACTGAATTGCGAGTATAGATAGAGAAACAACACACTGAACTGTGATTACGGATAGAGAAACAACACACTGAACTGTGATTACAGATAGAGAAACAAAACACTGAACCTGGAGTACTGATACAGAAACGAACCACACTGATTTACGAGTGTAGATAGAGAAACAACACACTGAACTGTGATTACAGATTAAGAAACAAAACACTGAACCTAGAGTCCTGATACACAAACAACACACTGAATTGAGAGTATAGATAGAGAAACAACACACTAAACTGTGAGTACAGACACAGAAACAACACACTGAACTGAGAGTACAGACAGAGAAACAACACATTGAACTGAGAGTAACGATCAAGAAACAATGCACTGAACTGTAAGTACAGATAGAGAAACAACACACTGAACTGCGTGTACAGACTGAGAAACAACACACTGAACTGTGTGTACAGACAGAGAAACAACACACTGAACTGAGAGTACAGACAGAGAAACAACACACTTAATTGCGAGTACAGATAGAGAAACAACAAACTGAACTGACAGTAATGAGAGAGAACTAACACATTGAACTGTGAGTACAGAGAGAGAAACAACACACTGAACTGTGATTACAGATAAAGAAACACAACATTGAATTGAGAGTACAGCTCGAGAAAGAAAACACCAACCTGTGTGAACAGATACAGAAACAACACACTGAACTGCGAGTACAGACACAGAAACAACACACTGAACTGAGAGTACAGATAGAGAAACAACACACTGAACTGAGAGTACAGATAGAGAAACAACACACTGAATTGTGATTACAGATAGAGAAACAAAACATTGAACTGAGAGTAAGTACAGAGAAACAACACACTGAACTGGGAGTACAGATGCTGACGCAAAACACTGAACTGAGTAAACAGATAGACTGAGAGATCTGATAGAAAAACAACACACTGAATTGAGATGACAGATCGAGAAACACCTCACTGAATTGTGAGGATAGAGATACAACACACTGAACTGTGAGTAGAGATAGACAAACAAAACACCGAACTGCGAGTACAGCTAGAGAAAGAACACACCCAACTGTGAGAACAGATACAGGAACAACAGACTGAACTGGGAGTACAGATGCAGAAGCAACACACTGAAAGTGATTACGCATAGAGAAACAACACACTGAACTGTGATTACAGATTGAGAAACAAAACACTGAACCTAGAGTACTGATACAGAAACAACATACTGAATTGCGAGTATAGATAGAGAAACAACACACTGAACTGTGAGTACAGACACTGAAACAACACACTGAACTGAGAGTACAGATCGAGAAACACCTCACTGAATTGCAAACACAGGTAGAGAAACAAAACACTGTACTGCGAGTACAGATAGAGAAACAACACACTGAACTGCGAGTACAGCTAGAGAAAGAACACACCCAACTGTGAGAACAGATACAGAAACAACAGACTGAACTGGGAGTACAGATGTAGAAGCAACACACTGAATGTGATTACGCATAGAGAAACAACACCCTTAAACGTGATTACAGATTGAAAAACAAAACACTGAACCTAGAGTACTGATACAGAAACAACACACTGAATTGCGAGTATAGATAGAGAAACAACACACTGAACTGTGAGTACAGACACAGAAACAACACACTGAACTGAGAGTACAGATCGAGAATCACCTCACTGAATTGCAAACACAGATAGAGAACGAAAACACTGTATTGGGAGTACAGATAGAGAAACAACACACTGAACTGCGTGCACAGACACAGAAACAACACACTGAACTGACAGTACAGATCGAGAAACACCTCACTGAATTGCAAACACAGACAGAGAAACAGCACACTGTACTGCGTGTACAGCTAGAGAAAGAACACACCCAACTGTGAGAACAGATACAGAAACAATACACTGAACTGGGAGTACAGATGAAGAAGCAACACACTGAACTGCGATTACGGATAGAGAAACAACACACTAAACTGTGATTACAGATTGAAAAACAAAACACTGAACCTAGAGTCCTGATACAGAAACAACACACTGAATTGAGAGTATAGATAGAGAAACAACACACTGAACTGTGAATACAGACACAGAAACAACACACTGAACTGAGAGTACAGACAGAGAAACAACACACTGAACTGAGAGGAACGATCATGAAACAATGCACTGATCTGTGAGTACAGATAGAGAAACAAAACACTGAACTGCGAGTACAGACTGAGAAATAATACACTGAACTGTGAGTACAGACAGAGAAACAACACACTGAACTGAGAGTAACGATCATGAAACAATGCACTGAACTGCGAGTACAGATAGAGAAACAACACACTGAACTGCGAGTACAGCTAGAGAAAGAACACACCCAACTGTGAGAACAGATACAGAAACAACAGACTGAACTGGGAGTACAGATGCAGAAGCAACACACTGGACTGTGATTACGGATAGAGAAACAACACACTGAACTGTGATTACAGATTGAGAAACACCTCTCTGAATTGTAAACATAGATAGAGAAACAAACTCTATATTGCGAGTATAGATAGAGAAACAACACACTGAACTGCGAGTACAGATAGAGAAACAACACACTGAACTGTGATTACAGATAGAGAAACAAAACATTGAACTGAGAGTACAGCTCGAGAAAGAACACACCAACCTGTGAGAACAGATACAGAAACAACACTGAACTGCCAGTACAGACACAGAAACAACACACTGAACTGAGAGTACAGATAGAGAAACAACACACTGAACTGAGAGTACAGATAGAGAAACAACACACTGAATTGTGATTACAGATAGAGAAACAAAACATTGAACTGAGAGTAAGTACAGAGAAACAACACACTGAACTGGGAGTACAGATGCTGAAGCAAAACACTGAATTGAGTAAACAGATAGACTGAGAGATCTGATAGAAAAACAACACACTGAACTGAGATGACAGATCGAGAAACACCTCACTGAATTGTGAGGATAGAGAAACAACACACTGAACTGTGAGTAGAGATAGAAAAACAAAACACCGAACTGCGAGTACAACTAGAGAAAGAACACACCCAACTGTGAGAACAGATACAGAAACAACAGACTGAACTGGGAGTACAGATGC
This sequence comes from Chiloscyllium punctatum, assembly GCF_047496795.1. Taxonomy (NCBI): domain Eukaryota; kingdom Metazoa; phylum Chordata; class Chondrichthyes; order Orectolobiformes; family Hemiscylliidae; genus Chiloscyllium; species Chiloscyllium punctatum. The sequence continues at coordinate 30,824,689 of NC_092745.1, forward strand.
AGAAGCAACACACTGAACTGTGATTACGGATAGAGAAACAACACACTGAACTGTCATTACAGATTAAGAAACAAAACACTGAACCTAGAGTACTGATACAGAAACAACACACTGAATTGCGAGTATAGATAGAGAAACAACACACTGAACTGTGAGTACAGACACAGTTGATGCTGAAGCAAAACACTGAACTGAGTACACAAATAGACTGAGAGATCTGATAGAAAATCAACACACTGAATTGAGATTACAGATCGAGAAACACCTCACTGAATTGTGAGGATAGAGAAACAACACACTGAACTGTGAGTAGAGATAGACAAACAAAACACCGAACTGCGAGTACAGCTAGAGAAAGAACACACCCAACTGTGAGAACAGATACAGGAACAACAGACTGAACTGGGAGTACAGATGCAGAAGCAACACACTGAACTGTGATTACGGATAGAGAAAGAACACACTGAACTGTGATTACAGATAGAGAAACAAAACACTGAACCTAGAGTTCTGATACAGAAACAACACACTGAATTGCGAGTATAGATAGAGAAACAACACTCTGAACTGTGAGTACAGTCACAGAAACAACACACTGAACTGGGAGTACAGATCGAGAAACACCTCATTGAATTGCAAACACAGACAGAGAAATAACACACTGTACTGCGTGTACAGCTAGAGAAAGAACACACCCAACTGTGAGAACAGATACAGAACCGATACACTGAACTGGGACTACAGCTGCAGAAGCAACACACTGGACTGTGATTACGGATAGAGAAACAACACACTGAACTGTGATTACAGATTGAGAAACACCTCACTGAATTGTAAACACAGATAGAGAAACAAAACTCTATATTGCGAGTACAGATAGAGAAACAACACACTGAACTGTGATTACAGATAGAGAAACAAAACATTGAACTGAGAGTGCAGCTCGAGAAAGAACACACCAACCTGTGAGAACAGATACAGAAACAACACTGACTGCGAGTACAGACACAGAAACAACACTCTAAACTGAGAGTACAGATAGAGAAACAACCCACTGAACTGAGAGTACAGATAGAGAAACAACACACTGAATTGTGATTACAGATAGAGAAACTAAACATTGAACTGAGAGTAAGTACAGAGAAACAACACACTGAACTGGGAGTACAGATGCTGAAGCAAAATACTGAACTGAGTAAACAGATAGACTGAGAGATCTGATAGAAAAACAACACACTGAATTGAGATGACAGATCGAGAAACACCTCACTGAATTGTGAGGATAGAGAAACAACACACTGAACTGTGAGTAGAGATAGACAAACAAAACACCGAACTGCGAGTACAGCTAGAGAAAGAACACACCCAACTGTGAGAACAGATACACGAACAACAGACTGAACTGGGAGTACAGATGCAGAAGCAAAACACTGAACTGTGATTGCGGATAGAGAAACAACACACTGAACTGTGATTACACATAGAGAAACAAAACACTGAACCTAGAGTACAGATACAGAAACAACACACTGAATTGCGAGTATAGATAGATAATCAACACACTGAACTGTGAGTACAGACACAGAAACAACACACTGAACTGAGAGTACAGATCGAGAAACACCTCACTGAATTGCAAACACAGGTAGAGAAAAAAAACACTGTACTGCGAGTACAGATAGAGAAACAACACACTGAACTGCGAGTACAGCTAGAGAAAGAACACACCCAACTGTGAGAACAGATACACAAACAACAGACTGAACTGGGAGTACAGATGCAGAAGCAACACACTGAATGTGATTACGCATAGAGAAACAACACACTGAACTGTGATTACAGATTGAGAAACAAAACACTGAACCTAGAGTACTGATACAGAAACAACACACTGAATTGCGAGTATAGATAGAGAAACAACACACTGAACTGTGAGTACAGACACAGAAACAACACACTGAACTGACAGTACAGATCGAGAAACACCTCACTGAATTGCAAACACAGACAGAGAAACAACACACTGTACTGCGTGTACAGCTAGAGAAAGAACACACCCAACTGTGAGAACAGATACAGAAACAATACACTGAACTGGGAGTACAGATGCAAAAGCAACACACTGAACTGCGATTACGGATAGAGAAACAACACACTGAACTGTGATTACAGATTGAGAAACAAAACACTGAACCTAGAGTCCTGATAAAGAAACAACACACTGTATTGAGAGTATAGATAGAGAAACAACACACTGAACTGTGAGTACAGACACAGAAACAACACACTGAACTGAGAGTACAGATCGAGAAACACCTCACTGAATTGCAAACACAGATAGAGAAACAAAACACTGTATTGCGAGTACAGATAGAGAAACAACACACTGAACTGCGTGTACAGACACAGAAACAACACACTGAACTGACAGGACAGATCGAGAAACACCTCACTGAATTGCAAACACAGACAGAGAAACAACACACTGTACTGCGTGTACAGCGAGAGAAAGAACACACCCAACTGTGAGAACAGATACAGAAACAATACACTGAACTGGGAGTACAGATGCAGAAGCAACACACTGAACTGCGATTACGGATAGAGAAACAACACACTGAACTGTGATTACAGATTGAGAAACAAAACACTGAACCTAGAGTCCTGATACAGAAACAACACACTGAATTGAGAGTATAGATAGAGAAACAACACACTGAACTGCGAGTACAGATAGAGAAACAACACACTGAACTGTGATTACAGATAGAGAAACAAAACATTGAACTGAGAGTACAGCTCGAGAAAGAACACACCAACCTGTGAGAACAGATACAGAAACAACACTGAACTGCGAGTACAGACACAGAAACAACACACTGAACTGAGAGTACAGATAGAGAAACAACACACTGAACTGAGAGTACAGATAGAGAAACAACACACTGAATTGTGATTACAGATAGAGAAACAAAACATTGAACTGAGAGTAGGTACAGAGAAACAACACACTGAACTGGGAGTACAGATGCTGAAGCAAAACACTGAACTGAGTAAACAGATAGACTGAGAGATCTGATAGAAAAACAACACACTGAATTGAGATGACAGATCGAGAAACACCTCACTGAATTGTGAGGATAGAGAAACAACACACTGAACTGTGAGTAGAGATAGACAAACAAAACAACGAACTGCGAGTACAACTCGAGAAAGAACACACCCAACTGTGAGAACAGATACAGAAACAACACACTGAACTGGGAGTACAGATGCAGAAGCAACACACTGAACTGTGATTACGGATAGAGAAACAACACACTGAACTGTCATTACAGATTAATAAACAAAACACTGAACCTAGAGTACTGATACGGAAACAACACACTGAATTGCGAGTATAGATAGAGAAACAACACACTGAACTGTGAGTAGAGATAGACAAACAAAACACCGAACTGCGAGTACAGCTAGAGAAAGAACACACCCAACTGTGAGAACAGATACAGGAACAACAGACTGAACTGGGAGTACAGATGCAGAAGCAACACACTGAACTGTGATTACAGATAGAGAAACAAAACACTGAACCTAGAGAACTGATACAGACAAAAAAAGGAATTGCGAGTATAGATAGAGAAACAACACACTGAACTGTGAGTACAGACACAGAAACAACACACTGAACTGAGAGTACAGATCGAGAAACACCTCACTGAATTGCAAACACAGATAGAGAAACAAAACAGTGTACTGCGTGCACAGCGAGAGAAAGAACACACCCAACTGTGAGAACAGATACAGAAACAATACACTGAACTGGGAGTACAGATGCAGAAGCAACACACTGAACTGCGATTACGGATAGAGAAACAACACACTGAACTGTGATTACAGATTGAGAAACAAAACACTGAACCTAGAGACCTGATACAGAAACAACACACTGAATTGAGAGTATAGATAGAGAAACAACACACTGAACTGTGAAAACAGACACAGAAATAACACACTGAACTGAGTGTACAGACAGAGAAACAACACAATGAACTGAGAGTAACGATCATGAAACAATGCACTGATCTGTGAGTACAGATAGAGAAACAACACACTGAATTGTAAACACAGATAGAGAAACAAAACTCTATATTGCGAGTACAGATAGAGAAACAACACACTGAACTGCGAGTACAGATAGAGAAACAACACACTGAACTGTGATTACACATAGAGAAACAAAACATTGAACTGAGAGTACACCTCGAGAAAGAACACACCAACCTGTGAGAACAGATACAGAAACAACACTGAACTGCGAGTACAGACACAGAAACAACACACTGAACTGAGAGTAAAGATAGAGAAACAACACACTGTACTGTGATTACAGATAGAGAAACAAAACATTGAACTGAGAGTACAGCTCGAGAAAGAACACACCAACCTGTGAGAACAGATACAGAAACAACACGGAACTGTGAGTACAGACACAGAAACAACACACTGAACTGAGAGTACAGATAGAGAAACAACACACTGAACTGAGAGTACCGATAGAGAAACAACACACTGAATTGTGATTACAGATAGAGAAACAAAACATTGAACTGAGAGTAAGTACAGAGAAACAACACACTGAACTGGGAGTACAGATGCTGAAGCAAAACACTGAACTAAGTAAACAGATAGACTGAGAGATATGATAGAAAAACAACACACTGAATTGAGATGACAGATCGAGAAACACCTGACTGAATTGTGAGGATAGAGAAACAACACACTGAACTGTGAGTAGAGATAGACAAACAAAACACCGAACTGCGAGTACAGCTAGAGAAAGAACACACCCAACTGTGAGAACAGATACAGGAACAACAGACTGAACTGGGAGTACAGATGCAGAAGCAACACACTGAACTGTGATTGCGGATAGAGAAACAACACACTGAACTGTGATTACAGATAGAGAAACAAAACACTGAACCTAGAGTACTGATACAGAAACAGCACACTGAATTGCGAGTATAGATAGAGAAACAACACACTGAACTGTGAGTACAGACACAGAAACAACACACTGAACTGAGAGTAGAGATCGAGAAACACCTCACTGAATTGCAAACACAGGTAGAGAAACAAAACACTGTACTGCGAGTACAGATGGAGAAACAACACACTGAACTGCGAGTACAGCTCGAGAAAGAACACACCCAACTGTGAGAACAGATACAGAAACAACAGACTGAACTGGGAGTACAGATGCAGAAACAACACACTGAACTGACAGTACAGATCGAGAAACACCTCACTGAATTGCAAACACAGACAGAGAAACAACACACTGTACTGCGTGTACAGCTAGAGAAAGAACACACCCAACTGTGAGAACAGATACAGAAACAATACACTGAACTGGGAGTACAGATGCAGAAGCAACACACTGAACTGCGATTACGGATAGAGAAACAACACACTGAACTGTGATTACAGATTGAGAAACAAAACACTGAACCTAGAGTCCTGATACAGAAACAACACACTGAATTGAGAGTATAGATAGAGAAACAACACACTGAACTGTGATCACAGACACACACAAACAACACACTGAGCTGAGAGTACAGATCGAGAAACACCTCACTGAATTGCAAACACAGATAGAGAAACAAAACACTGTGTTGCGAATACAGATAGAGAAACAACACACTGAACTGCGTGTACAGACACAGAAACAACACACTGAACTGACAGTACAGATCGAGAAACACCTCACTGAATTGCAAACACAGACAGAGAAACAACACACTGTACTGCGTGTACAGCTAGAGAAAGAACACACCCAACTGTGAGAACAGATACAGAAACAATACACTGAACTGGGAGTACAGATGCAGAAGCAACACACTGAACTGCGTTTACGGATAGAGAAACAACACACTGAACTGTGATTACAGATTGAGAAACAAAACACTGAACCTAGAGTCCTGATACAGAAACAACACACTGAATTGAGAGTATAGATAGAGAAAAAACACACTGAACTGTGAATACAGACACAGAAACAACACACTGAACTGAGAGTAACGATCATGAAACAATGCACTGATCTGTGAGTACAGATAGAGAAACAAAACACTGAACTGCGAGTACAGCCTGAGAAATAATACACTGAACTGTGAGTACAGACAGAGAAACAACACACTGAACTGAGAGTAACGATCATGAAACAATGCACTGAACTGCGAGTACAGATAGAGAAACAACACACTGAACTGCGAGTACAGCTAGAGAAAGAACACACCCAACTGTGAGAACAGATACAGAAACAACAGACTGAACTGGGAGTACAGATGCAGAAGCAACACACTGGACTGTGATTACGGATAGAGAAACAACACACTGAACTGTGATTACAGATTGAGAAACACCTCACTGAATTGTAAACACAGATAGAGAAACAAATCTCTATATTGCGAGTATCGATAGAGAAACAACACACTGAACTGCGAGTACAGATAGAGAAACAACACACTGAACTGTGATTACAGATAGAGAAACAAAACATTGAACTGAGAGTACAGCTCGAGAAAGAACACACCAACCTGTGAGAACAGATACAGAAACAACACTGAACTGCGAGTACAGACACAGAAACAACACACTGAACTGAGAGTACAGATAGAGAAACAACACACTGAATTCTGATTACAGAGAGAGAAACAAAACATTGAACTGAGAGTAAGTACAGAGAAACAACACACTGAACTGGGAGTACAGATGCTGAAGCAAAATACTGAACTGAGTAAACAGATAGACTGAGAGATCTGATAGAAAAACAACACACTGAATTGAGATGACAGATCGAGAAACACCTCACTGAATTGTGAGGATAGAGAAACAACACACTGAACTGTGAGTAGAGATAGACAAACAAAACACCGAACTGTGAGTACAACTAGAGAAAGAACACACCCAACTGTGAGAACAGATACAGGAACAACAGACAGAACTGGGAGTACAGATGCAGAAGCAACACACTGAACTGTGATTACGGATAGAGAAACAACACACAGAACTGCGATTACAGATAGAGAAACAAAACACTGAACCTAGAGTACTGATACAGAAACGAAACACACTGATTTACGAGTATAGATAGGGAAACAACACACTGAACTGTGATTACAGATTGAGAAACAAAACACTGAACCTAGAGTCCTGATACAGAAACAACACACTGAATTGAGAGTATAGATAGAGAAACAACACACTGAACTGTGAGTACAGACACAGAAACAACACACTGAACTGAGAGTACAGACAGAGAAACAACACATTGAACTGAGAGTAACGATCAAGAAACAATGCACTGAACTGTGAGTACAGATAGAGAAACAACACACTAAACTGCGAGTACAGACAGAGAAACAACACACTCAACTGTGTATACCGACAGAGAAACAACACACTGAACTGAGAGTACAGACAGAGAAACAACACACTTAATTGCGAGTACAGATAGAGAAACAACAAACTGAACTGACAGCAATGAGGGAGAACTAACACATTGAACTGTGAGTACAGAGAGAGAAACAACACACTGAACTGTGATTACAGATAGAGAAACACAACATTGAATTGAGAGTACATCTCGAGAAAGAACACACCAACCTGTGAGAACAGATACAGAAACAACACACTGAACTGCGAGTACAGACACACACAAACAACACACTGAACTGAGAGTACAGATAGAGAAACAACACACTGAACTGAGAGTACAGATAGAGAAACAACACACTGAATTGTGATTACAGATAGAGAAACAAAACATTGAACTGAGAGTAAGTACAGAGAAACAACACACTGAACTGGGAGTACAGATAGAGAAACAACACACTGAATTGTGATTACAGATAGAGAAACAAAACATCGAACTGAGAGTAAGTACAGAGAAACAACACACTGAACTGGGAGTACAGATGCTGATGCAAAACACTGAACTGAGTAAACAGATAGACTGAGAGATCTGATAGAAAAACAACACACTGAATTGAGATTACAGATCGAGAAACACCTCACTGAATTGTGAGGATAGAGAAACAACACACTGAACTGTGAGTAGAGATAGACAAACAAAACACCGAACTGCGAGTACAGTTCGAGAAAGAACACACCCAACTGTGAGAACAGATACAGGAACAACAGACTGAACTGGGAGTACAGATGCAGAAGCAACACACTGAACTGTGATTGCGGATAGAGAAACAACACACTGAACTGTGATTACAGATCGAGAAACAAAACACTGAACCTAGAGTACTGATACAGAAACAACACACTGGTTTGCGAGTATAGATAGAGAAACAACACACTGAACTGTGAGTACAGACACAGAAACAACACACTGAACTGAGAGTACAGATCGAGAAACACCTCACTGAATTGCAAATACAGGTAGAGAAACAAAACACTGTACTGCGAGTACAGATGGAGAAACAACACACTGAACTGCGAGTACAGCTCGAGAAAGAACACACCCAACTGTGAGAACAGATACAGAAACAACAGACTGAACTGGGAGTACAGATGCAGAAGCAACACACTGAATGCGATTACGCATAGAGAAACAACACACTGAACTGTGATTACAGATTGAGAAACAAAACACTGAACCGAGAGTACTGATACAGAATCAACACACTGAATTGCGAGTATAGATAGAGAAACAACAGACTGAACTGTGAGTACAGACACAGAAACAACACACTGAACTGACATTACAGATCGAGAAACACCTCACTGAATTGCAAACACAGACAGAGAAACAACACACTGTACTGCGTGTACAGCTAGAGAAAGAACACACCCAACTGTGAGAACAGATGCAGAAACAATACACTGAACTGGGAGTACAGATGCAGAAGCAACACACTGAACTGCGATTACGGATAGAGAAACAACACACTGAACTGTGATTACAGATTGAGAAACAAAACACTGAACCTAGAGTCCTGATACAGAAACAACACACTGAATTGAGAGTATAGATAGAGAAACAACACACTGAACTGTGAGTACAGACACACACAAACAACACACTGAGCTGAGAGTACAGATCGAGAAACACCTCACTGAATTGCAAACACAGGTAGAGAAACAAAACACTGTGTTGCGAATACAGTTAGAGAAACAACACACTGAACTGCGTGTACAGACACAGAAACAACACACTGAACTGACAGTACAGATCGAGAAACACCTCACTGAATTGCAAACACAGACAGAGAAACAACACACTGTACTGCGTGTACAGCGAGAGAAAGAACACACCCAACTGTGAGAACAGATACAGAAACAATACACTGAACTGGGAGTACAGATGCAGAAGCAACACACTGAACTGCGATTACGGATAGAGAAACAACACACTGAACTGTGATTACAGATTGAGAAACACCTCACTGAATTGCAAACACAGACAGAGAAACAACACACTGTACTGCGTGTACAGCTAGAGAAAGAACACACCCAACTGTGAGTACAGATGCAGAAGCAACACACTGAACTGCGATTACTGATAGAGAAACAACACACTGAACTGTAATTACAGATTGAGAAACAAAACACTGAACCTAGAGTCCTGATACGGAAACAACACACTGAATTGAGAGTATAGATAGAGAAACAACACACTGAACTGTGAATACAGACACAGAAACATCACACTGAACTGAGAGTACAGACAGAGAAACAACACACTGAACTGAGAGTAACGATCATGAAACAATGCACTGAACTGCGAGTACAGATAGAGAAACAACACACTGAACTGCGAGTACAGCTAGAGAAAGAACACACCCAACTGTGAGAACAGATACAGAAACAACAGACTGAACTGGGAGTACAGACCGAGAAACAACACACTGAACTGAGAGTACAGATAGAGAAACAACACACTGAATTGTGATTACAGATAGAGAAACAAAACATTGAACTGAGAGTAAGTACAGACAAACAACACACTGAACTGGGAGTACAGATGCCGAAGCAAAACACTGAACTGAGTAAACAGATAGACTGAGAGATCTGATAGAAAAACAACACACTGAATTGAGATGACAGATCGAGAAACACCTCACTGAATTGTGAGGATAGAGAAACAACACACTGAACTGTGAGTAGAGATAGACAAACAAAACACCGAACTGCGAGTACAACTAGAGAAAGAACACACCCAACTGTGAGAACAGATACAGAAACAACACACTGAACTGGGAGTACAGATGCAGAAGCAACACACTGAACTGTGATTACGGATAGAGAAACAACACACTGAACTGTCATTACAGATTAAGAAACAAAACACTGAACCTAGAGTACTGATACAGAAACAACACACTGAATTGCGAGTATAGATAGAGAAACAACACACTGAACTGTGAGTACAGACATAGTTGATGCTGAAGCAAAACTCTGAACTGAGTAAACAGATAGACTGAGAGATCTGATAGAAAATCAACACCCTGAATTGAGATTACAGATCGAGAAACACCTCACTGAATTGTGAGGATAGAGAAACAACACACTGAACTGTGAGTAGAGATAGACAAACAAAACACCGAACTGCGAGTACAGCTAGAGAAAGAACACACCCAACTGTGAGAACAGATACAGGAACAACAGACTGAACTGGGAGTACAGATGCAGAAGCAACACACTGAACTGTGATTACGGATAGAGAAACAACACAGTGAACTGTGATTACAGATTGAGAAACAAAACACTGAACCTAGAGTACTGATACAGAAACAACACACTGAATTGAGAGTATAGATAGAGAAACAACACACTGAACTGTGAGTACAGACACAGAAACAACACACTGAACTGACAGTAAAGATCGAGAAACACCTCACTGAATTGCAAACACAGACAGAGAAACAACACACTGTACTGCGTGTACAGCTAGAGAAAGAACACACCCAACTGTGAGAACAGATACAGAAACAATACACTGAACTGGGAGTACAGATTGAGAAACAAAACACTGAACCTAGAGTCCTGATACAGAAACAACACACTGAATTGAGAGTATAGATAGAGAAACAACACACTGAACTGTGAATACAGACACAGAAGCAACACACTGAACTGCGATTACGGATAGAGAAACAACACACTGAACTGTGACTACAGATTGAGAAACAAAACACTGAACCTAGAGTCCTGATATAGAAACAACACACTGAATTGAGAGTATAGATAGAGAAACAACACACTGAACTGTGAATACAGACACAGAAACAACACACTGAACTGTGAGTACAGACAGAGAAACAACACACTGAACTGAGAGTAATGATCATGAAACAATGCACTGATCTGTGAGTACAGATAGAGAAACAACACACTGAACTGCGAGTACAGCTAGAGAAAGAACACACCCAACTGTGAGAACAGATACAGAAACAACAGACTGAACTGGGAGTACAGATGCAGAAGCAACACACTGGACTGTGATTACGGATAGAGAAACAACACACTGAACTGTGATTACAGATTGAAAAACACCTCACTGAATTGTAAACACAGATAGAGAAACAAAACTCTATATTGCGAGAACAGATAGAGAAACAACACACTGAACTGCGAGTACAGATAGAGAAACAACACACTGAACTGTGATTACAGATAGAGAAACAAAACATTGAACTGAGAGTACAGCTCGAGAAAGAACACACCAACCTGTGAGAACAGATACAGAAACAACACTGAACTGCGAGTACAGACACAGAAACAACACACTGAACTGAGAGTACAGATAGAGAAACAACACACTGAACTGAGAGTACAGATAGACAAACAACACACTGAATTGTGATTACACATAGAGAAACAAAACATTGAACTGAGAGTAAGTACAGAGAAACAACACACTGAACTGGGAGTACAGATGCTGAAGCAAAATACTGAACTGAGTAAACAGATAGACTGAGACATCTGATAGAAAAACAAGACACTGAATTGAGATGACAGATCGAGAAACACCTCACTGAATTGTGAGGATAGAGAAACAACACACTGAACTGTGAGTAGAGATAGACAAACAAAACACCGAACTGCGAGTACAACTAGAGAAAGAACACACCCAACTGTGAGAACAGATACAGAAACAACACACTGAACTGGGAGTACAGATGCAGAAGCAACACACTGAACTGTGATTACGGATAGAGAAACAACACACTGAACTGTCATTACAGATTAAGAAACAAAACACTGAACCTAGAGTACTGATACAGAAACAACACACTGAATTGCGAGTATAGATAAACAACACACTGAACTGTGAGTACAGACACAGAAACAACACACTGAACTGGGAGTACAGATCGAGAAACACCTCATTGAATTGCAAACACAGACAGAGAAATAACACACTGTACGGCGTGTACAGCTAGAGAAAGAACACACCCAACTGTGAGAACAGATACAGAAGCAATACACTGAACTGGGACGACAGATGCAGAAGCAACACACTGGACTGTGATTACGGATAGAGAAACAACACACTGAACTGTGATTACAGATTGAGAAACACCTCACTGAATTGTAAACACAGATAGAGAAACAAAACTCTATATTGCGAGTACAGATAGAGAAACAACACACTGAACTGTGATTACGGATAGAGAAACAACACACTGAACTGTGATCACAGATTGAGAAACAAAACACTGAACCTAGAGTACTGATACAGAAACAACACACTGAATTGAGAGTATAGATAAAGAAACAACACACTGAACTGTGAGTACAGACACAGAAACAACACACTGAACTGACAGTACAGATCGAGAAACACCTTACTGAATTGCAAACACAGACAGAGAAACAACACACTGTACTGCGTGTACAGCTAGAGAAAGAAAACACCCAACTGTGAGAACAGATACAGAAACAATACACTGAACTGGGAGTACAGATGCAGAAGCAACACACTGAACTGCGATTACGGATAGAGAAACAACACACTGAACTGTGACTACAGATTGAGAAACAAAACACTGAACCTAGAGTCCTGATACAGAAACAACACACTGAATTGAGAGTATAGATAGAGAAACAACACACTGAACTGTGAATACAGACACAGAAACAACACACTGAACTGAGAGTACAGACAGAGAAACAACACACTGAACTGAGAGTAATGATCATGAAACAATGCACTGATCTGTGAGTACAGATAGAGAAACAACACACTGAACTGCGAGTACAGCTAGAGAAAGAACACACCCAACTGTGAGAACAGATACAGAAACAACAGACTGAACTGGGAGTACAGATGCAGAAGCAACACACTGGACTGTGATTACGGATAGAGAAACAACACACTGAACTGTGATTACAGATTGAAAAACACCTCACTGAATTGTAAACACAGATAGAGAAACAAAACTCTATATTGCGAGAACAGATAGAGAAACAACACACTGAACTGCGAGTACAGATAGAGAAACAACACACTGAACTGTGATTACAGATAGAGAAACAAAACATTGAACTGAGAGTACAGCTCGAGAAAGAACACAGCAACCTGTGAGAACAGATACAGAAACAACACTGAACTGCGAGTACAGACACAGAAACAACACACTGAACTGAGAGTACAGATAGAGAAACAACACAGTGAACTGAGAGTACAGATAGACAAACAACACACTGAATTGTGATTACACATAGAGAAACAAAACATTGAACTGAGAGTAAGTACAGAGAAACAACACACTGAACTGGGAGTACAGATGCTGAAGCAAAACACTGAACTGAGTAAACAGATAGACTGAGACATCTGATAGAAAAACAAGACACTGAATTGAGATGACAGATCGAGAAACACCTCACTGAATTGTGAGGATAGAGAAACAACACACTGAACTGTGAGTAGAGATAGACAAACAAAACACCGAACTGCGAGTACAACTAGAGAAAGAACACACCCAACTGTGAGAACAGATACAGAAACAACAGACTGAACTGGGAGTACAGATGCAGAAGCAACACACTGAACTGTGATTACGGATAGAGAAACAACACACTGAACTGTCATTACAGATTAAGAAACAAAACACTGAACCTAGAGTACTGATACAGAAACAACACACTGAATTGCGAGTATAGATAAACAACACACTGAACTGTGAGTACAGACACAGTTGATGCTGAAGCAAAACACTGAACTGAGTAAACAAATAGACTGAGAGATCTGATAGAAAATCAACACACTGAATTGAGATTACAGATCGAGAAACACCTCACTGAATTGTGAGGATAGAGAAACAACACACTGAACTGTGAGTAGAGATAGACAAACAAAACACCGAACTGCGAGTACAGGTAGAGAAAGAACACACCCAACTGTGAGAACAGATACAGGAACAACAGACTGAACTGGGAGTACAGATGCAGAAGCAACACACTGAACTGTGATTACGGATAGAGAAACAACACACTGAACTGTGATTACAGATTGAGAAACACCTCACTGAATTGTAAACACAGATAGAGAAACAAAATTCTATATTGCGAGTACAGATAGAGAAACAACACACTGAACTGTGATTACGGATAGAGAAACAACACACTGAACTGTGATCACAGATTGAGAAACAAAACACTGAACCTAGAGTACTGATACAGAAACAACACACTGAATTGAGAGTATAGATAGAGAAACAACACACTGAACTGTGAGTACAGACACAGAAACAACACACTGAACTGACAGTACAGATCGAGAAACAACTCACTGAATTGCAAACACAGACAGAGAAACAACACACTGTACTGCGTGTACAGCTAGAGAAAGAAAACACCCAACTGTGAGAACAGATACAGAAACAATACACTGAACTGGGAGTACAGATGCAGAAGCAACACACTGAACTGCGATTACGGATAGAGAAACAACACACTGAACTGTGACTACAGATTGAGAAACAAAACACTGAACCTAGAGTCCTGATACAGAAACAACACACTGAATTGAGAGTATAGATAGAGAAACAACACACTGAACTGTGAATACAGACACAGAAACAACACACTGAACTGAGAGTACAGACAGAGAAACAACACACTGAACTGAGAGAAACGATCATGAAACAATGCACTGAACTGCGAGTACAGATAGAGAAACAACACACTGAACTGCGAGTACAGCTAGAGAAAGAACACACCCAAGTGTGAGAACAGATACAGAAACAACAGACTGAACTGGGAGTACAGATGCAGAAGCAACACACTGGACTGTGATTACGGAGAGAGAAACAACACACTGAACTGTGATTACAGATTGAAAAACACCTCACTGAATTGTAAACACAGATAGAGAAACAAAACTCTATATTGCGAGAACAGATAGAGAAACAACACACTGAACTGCGAGTACAGATAGAGAAACAACACACTGAACTGTGATTACAGATAGAGAAACAAAACATTGAACTGAGAGTACAGCTCGAGAAAGAACACAGCAACCTGTGAGAACAGATACAGAAACAACACTGAACTGCGAGTACAGACACAGAAACAACACACTGAACTGAGAGTACAGATAGAGAAACAACACACTGAACTGAGAGTACAGATAGACAAACAACACACTGAATTGTGATTACACATAGAGAAACAAAACATTGAACTGAGAGTAAGTACAGAGAAACAACACACTGAACTGGGAGTACAGATGCTGAAGCAGAACACTGAACTGAGTAAACAGATAGACTGAGAGATCTGATAGAAAAACAAGACACTGAATTGAGATGACAGATCGAGAAACACCTCACTGAATTGTGAGGAGAGAGAAACAACACACTGAACTGTGAGTAGAGATAGACAAACAAAACACCGAACTGCGAGTACAACTAGAGAAAGAACACACCCAACTGTGAGAACAGATACAGAAACAACAGACTGAACTGGGAGTACAGATGCAGAAGCAACACACTGAACTGTGATTACGGATAGAGAAACAACACACTGAACTGTCATTACAGATTAAGAAACAAAACACTGAACCTAGAGTACTGATACAGAAACAACACACTGAATTGCGAGTATAGATAAACAACACACTGAACTGTGAGTACAGACACAGTTGATGCTGAAGCAAAACACTGAACTGAGTAAACAAATAGACTGAGAGATCTGATAGAAAATCAACACACTGAATTGAGATTACAGATCGAGAAACACCTCACTGAATTGTGAGGATAGAGAAACAACACACTGAACTGTGAGTAGAGATAGACAAACAAAACACCGAACTGCGAGTACAGCTAGAGAAAGAACACACCCAACTGTGAGAGCAGATACAAGAACAACAGACTGAACTGGGAGTACAGATGCAGAAGCAACACACTGAACTGTGATTACGGATAGAGAAACAACACACTGAACTGTGATTACAGATAGAGAAACAAAACACTGAACCTAGAGTACTGATACAGAAACAACACACTGAATTGCGAGTATAGATAGAGAAACAACACACTGAACTGTGAGTACAGTCACAGAAACAACACATTGAACTGAGAGTACAGATCGAGAAACACCTCATTGAATTGCAAACACAGACAGAGAAATAACACACTGTACGGCGTGTACAGCTAGAGAAAGAACACACCCAACTGTGAGAACAGATACAGAAACAATACACTGAACTGGGACTACAGATGCAGAAGCAACACACTGGACTGTGATTACGGATAGAGAAACAACACACTGAACTGTGATTACAGATTGAGAAACACCTCACTGAATTGTAAACACAGATAGAGAAACAAAACTTTATATTGCGAGTACAGATAGAGAAACAACACACTGAACTGTGATTACGGATAGAGAAAGAACACACTGAATTGTGATTACAGATAGAGAAACAAAACACTGAACCTAGAGTACTGATACAGAAACAACACACTGAATTGAGAGTATAGATAGAGAAACAACACACTGAACTGTGAGTACAGACACAGAAACAACACACTGAACTGACAGTAAAGATCGAGAAACACCTCACTGAATTGCAAACACAGACAGAGAAACAACACACTGTACTGCGTGTACAGCTAGAGAAAGAACACACCCAACTGTGAGTACAGATGCAGAAGCAACAAACTGAACTGCGATTACGGATAGAGAAACAACACACTGAACTGTAATTACAGATTGAGAAACAAAACACTGAACCTAGAGTCCTGATACGGAAACAACACACTGAATTGAGAGTATAGATAGAGAAACAACACACTGAACTGTGAGTACAGACAGAGAAACAACACACTGAACTGAGAGTAACGATCATGAAACAATGCACTGAACTGCGAGTACAGATAGAGAAACAACACACTGAACTGCGAGTACAGATAGAGAAAGAACACACCCAACTGTGAGAACAGATACAGAAACAACAGACTGAACTGGGAGTACAGATGCAGAAGCAACACACTGGACTGTGATTACGGATAGAGAAACAACACACTGAACTGTGATTACAGATTGAGAAACACCTCACTGAATTGTAAATACAGATAGAGAAACAAAACTCTATATTGCGAGTACAGATAGAGAAACAACACACTGAACTGCGAGTACAGACTGAGAAATAATACACTGAACTGTGAGTACAGACAGAGAAACAACACACTGAACTGAGAGTAACGATCATGAAACAATGCACTGAACTGCGAGTACAGATAGAGAAACAACACACTGAACTGCGAGTACAGCTAGAGAAAGAACACACCCAACTGTGAGAACAGATACAGAAACAACAGACTGAACTGGGAGTACAGATGCAGAAGCAACGCACTGGACTGTGATTACGGATAGAGAAACAACACACTGAACTGTGATTACAGATTGAGAAACACCTCACTGAATTGTAAACACAGATAGAGAAACAAAACTCTATATTGCGAGTATAGATAGAGAAACAACACAGTGAACTGCGAGTACTGATAGAGAAACAACACACTGAACTGTGATTACAGATAGAGAAACAAAACATTGAACTGAGAGTACAGCTCGAGAAAGAACACACCAACCTGTGAGAACAGATACAGAAACAACACTGAACTGCGAGTACAGACACAGAAACAACACACTGAACTGAGAGTACAGACAGAGAAACAACACACTGAACTGAGAGTACAGATAGAGAAACAACACACTGAATTGTGATTACAGATAGAGAAACAAAACATTGAACTGAGAGTAAGTACAGAGAAACAACACACTGAACTGGGAGTACAGATGCCGAAGCAAAACACTGAACTGAGTAAACATATAGACTGAGAGATCTGATAGAAAAACAACACACTGAATTGAGATGACAGATCGAGAAACACCTCACTGAATTGTGAGGATAGAGAAACAACACACTGAACTGTGAGTAGAGATAGACAAACAAAACACCGAACTGCGAGTACAACTAGAGAAAGAACACACCCAACTGTGAGAACAGATACAGAAACAACACACTGAACTGGGAGTACAGATGCAGAAGCAACACACTGAACTGTGATTACGGATAGAGAAACAACGCACTGAACTGTCATTACAGATTAAGAAACAAAACACTGAACATAGAGTACTGATACAGAAACAACACACTGAATTGCGAGTATAGATAGAGAAACAACACACTGAACTGTGAAACCAGACATAGTTGATGCTGAAGCAAAACACTGAACTGAGTAAACAGATAGACTGAGAGATCTGATAGAAAATCAACACCCTGAATTGAGATTACAGATCGAGAAACACCTCACTGAATTGTGAGGATAGAGAAACAACACACTGAACTGTGAGTAGAGATAGACAAACAAAACACCGAACTGCGAGTACAGCTAGAGAAAGAACACACCCAACTGTGAGAACAGATACAGGAACAACAGACTGAACTGGGAGTACAGATGCAGAAGCAACACACTGAACTGTGATTACGGATAGAGAAACAACACACTGAACTGTGATTACAGATTGAGAAACAAAACACTGAACCTAGAGTACTGATACAGAAACAACACACTGAATTGAGAATATAGATAGAGAAACAACACACTGAACTGTGAGTACAGACACAGAAACAACACACTGAACTGACAGTACAGATCGAGAAACACCTCACTGAATTGCAAACACAGACAGAGAAACAACACACTGTACTGCGTGTACAGCTAGAGAAAGAACACACCCAACTGTGAGAACAGATACAGAAACAATACACTGAACTGGGAGTACAGATTGAGAAACAAAACACTGAACCTAGAGTCCTGATACAGAAACAACACACTGAATTGAGAGTATAGATAGAGAAACAACACACTGAACTGTGAATACAGACACAGAAGCAACACACTGAACTGCGATTACGGATAGAGAAACAACACACTGAACTGTGACTACAGATTGAGAAACAAAACACTGAACCTAGAGTCCTGATACAGAAACAACACACTGAATTGAGAGTATAGATAGAGAAACAACACACTGAACTGTGAATACAGACACAGAAACAACACACTGAACTGAGAGTACAGACAGAGAAACAACACACTGAACTGAGAGTAATGATCATGAAACAATGCACTGATCTGTGAGTACAGATAGAGAAACAACACACTGAACTGCGAGTACAGCTAGAGAAAGAACACACCCAACTGTGAGAACAGATACAGAAACAACAGACTGAACTGGGAGTACAGATGCAGAAGCAACACGCTGAATGCGATTACGCATAGAGAAACAACACACTGAACTGTGATTACAGATTGAGAAACAAAACACTGAACCGAGAGTACTGATACAGAATCAACACACTGAATTGCGAGTATAGATAGAGAAACAACAGACTGAACTGTGAGTACAGACACAGAAACAACACACTGAACTGACATTACAGATCGAGAAACACCTCACTGAATTGCAAACACAGACAGAGAAACAACACACTGTACTGCGTGTACAGCTAGAGAAAGAACACACCCAACTGTGAGAACAGATGCAGAAACAATACACTGAACTGGGAGTACAGATGCAGAAGCAACACACTGAACTGCGATTACGCATAGAGAAACAACACACTGAACTGTGATTACAGATTGAGAAACACCTCACTGAATTGTAAACACAGATAGAGAAACAAAACTCTATATTGCGAGTAAAGATAGAGAAACAACACACTGAACTGTGATTACTGATAGAGAAACAAAACATTGAACTGAGAGTACAGCTCGAGAAAGAACACACCAACCTGTGAGAACAGATACAGAAACAACACTGACTGCGAGTACAGACACAGAAACAACACACTGAACTGAGAGTACAGACAGAGAAACAACACATTGAACTGAGAGTAACGATCAAGAAACAATGCACTGAACTGTGAGTACAGATAGAGAAACAACACACTGAACTGCGTGTACAGACTGAGAAACAACACACTGAACTGTGTGTACAGACAGAGAATCAACACACTGAACTGAGAGTACAGACAGAGAAACAACACACTTAATTGCGAGTACAGATAGAGAAACAACAAACTGAACTGACAGTAATGAGAGAGAACTAATACATTGAACTGTGAGTACAGATAGAGAAACAACACACTGAACTGTGATTACAGATAGAGAAACACAACATTGAATTGAGAGTACAGCTCGAGAAAGAAAACACCAACCTGTGTGAACAGATACAGAAACAACACACTGAACTGCGAATACAGACACAGAAACAACACACTGAACTGAGAGTACAGATAGGGAAACAACACACTGAACTGAGAGTACAGATAGAGAAACAACACACTGAATTGTGTTAACAGATAGAGAAACAAAACATTGAACTGTGAGTAAGTACAGAGAAACAACACACTGAACTGGGAGTACAGATGCTGAAGCAAAACACTGAACTGAGTAAACAGATAGACTGAGAGATGTGATAGAAATACAACACACTGAATTGAGATGACAGATCGAGAAACACCTCACTGAATTGTGAGGATAGAGAAACAACACACTGAACTGTGAGTAGAGATAGACAAACAAAACACCGAACTGCGAGTACAGCTAGAGAAAGAACACACCCAACTGTGAGAACAGATACAGAAACAACAGACTAAACTGGGAGTACAGATGCAGAAGCAACACACTGAATGTGATTACGCATAGAGAAACAACACACTGAACTGTGATTACAGATTGAGAAACAAAACACTGAACCTAGAGTACTGATACAGAAACAACACACTGAATTGCGAGTATAGATAGAGAAACAACACACTGAACTGTGAGTACAGACACAGAAACAACACACTGAACTGAGAGTACAGATCGAGAAACACCTCACTGAATTGCAAACACAGGTAGAGAAACAAAACACTGTACTGCGAGTACAGATAGAGAAACAACACACTGAACTGCGAGTACAGCTAGAGAAAGAACACACCCAACTGTGAGAACAGATACAGAAACAACAGACTGAACTGGGAGTACAGATGTAGAAGCAACACACTGAATGTGATTACGCATAGAGAAACAACACACTGAACTGTGTGTACAGACAGAGAAACAACACACTGAACTGAGAGTACAGACAGAGAAACAACACACTTAATTGCGAGTACAGATAGAGAAATAACAAACTGAACTGACAGTAATGAGAGAGAACTAACACATTGAACTGTGAGTACAGATAGAGAAACAACACACTGAACTGTGATTACAGATAGAGAAACACAACATTGAATTGAGAGTACAGCTCGAGAAAGAAAACACCAACCTGTGTGAACAGATACAGAAACAACACACTGAACTGCGAGTACAGACACAGAAACAACACACTGAACTGAGAGTACAGATAGAGAAACAACACACTGAACTGAGAGTACAG
Organism: Chiloscyllium punctatum; assembly: GCF_047496795.1. Taxonomy (NCBI): domain Eukaryota; kingdom Metazoa; phylum Chordata; class Chondrichthyes; order Orectolobiformes; family Hemiscylliidae; genus Chiloscyllium; species Chiloscyllium punctatum. The sequence continues at coordinate 30,846,652 of NC_092745.1, forward strand.
ATAGAGAAACAACACACTGAATTGTGATTACAGATAGAGAAACAAAACATTGAACTGAGAGTAAGTACAGAGAAACAACACACTGAACTGGGAGTACAGATGCTGAAGCAAAACACTGAACTGAGTAAACAGATAGACTGAGAGATCTGATAGAAAAACAACACACTGAATTGAGATGACAGATCGAGAAACACCTCACTGAATTGTGAGGATAGAGATACAACACACTGAACTGTGAGTAGAGATAGACAAACAAAACACCGAACTGCGAGTACAGCTAGAGAAAGAACACACCCAACTGTGAGAACAGATACAGGAACAACAGACTGAACTGGGAGTACAGATGCAGAAGCAACACACTGAACTGAGATTGCGGATAGAGAAACAACACACTGAACTGTGATTACAGATAGAGAAACAACACACTGAACTGAGATTACAGACAGAGAAACAACACACTTAATTGCGAGTTCAGATAGAGAAACAACAAACTGAACTGACAGTAATGAGAGAGAACTAACACATTGAACTGTGAGTACAGATAGAGAAACAACACACTGAACTGTGATTACAGATAGAGAAACACAACATTGAATTGAGAGTACTGCTCGAGAAAGAAAACACCAACCTGTGTGAACAGATAGAGAAACAACACACTGAACTGAGACTACAGACAGAGAAACAACACATTGAACAGAGAGTAACGATCGAGAAACAATGCACTGAACTGTGAGTACAGATAGAGAAACAACACACTGAACTGCGAGTACAGACTGAGAAACAACACACTGAACTGTGTGTACAGACAGAGAAACAACACACTGAACTGAGATTACAGACAGAGAAACAACACACTTAATTGCGAGTACAGATAGAGAAACAACAAACTGAACTGACAGTAATGAGAGAGAACTAACACATTGAACTGTGAGTACAGATAGAGAAACAACACACTGAATTGTGATTACAGATAGAGAAACACAACATTGAATTGAGAGTACTACTCGAGAAAGAAAACACCAACCTGTGTGAACAGATACAGAAACAACACACTGAACTGCGAATACAGACACAGAAACAACACACTAAACTGAGAGTACAGATAGGGAAACAACACACTGAACTGAGAGTACAGATAGAGAAACAACGCACTGAATTGTGTTAACAGATAGAGAAACAAAACATTGAACTGTGAGTAAGTACAGAGAAACAACACACTGAACTGGGAGTACAGATGCAGAAGCAACACACTGAATGTGATTACGCACAGAGAAACAACACACTGAACTGTGATTACAGATTGAGAAACAAAACACTGAACCTAGAGTACTGATACAGAAACAACACACTGAATTGCGAGTATAGATAGAGAAACAACACACTGAACTGTGAGTACAGACACAGAAACAACACACTGAACTGAGAGAACACATCGAGAAACACCTCACTGAATTGCAAACACAGGTAGAGAAAAAAAACACTGTACTGCGAGTACAGATAGAGAAACAACACACTGAACTGACAGTACAGATCGAGAAACACCTCACTGAATTGCAAACACAGACAGAGAAACAACACACTGTACTGCGTGTACAGCTTGAGAAAGAACACACCCAGCTGTGAGAACAGATACAGAAACAATACACTGAACTGGGAGTACAGATGCAGAAGCAACACACTGAACTGCGATTACGGATAGAGAAACAACACACTGAACTGTGATTACAGATTGAGAAACAACACACTGAACCTAGAGTCCTGATACAGAAACAACACACTGAATTGAGAGTATAGATAGAGAAACAACACACTGAACTGTGAGTACAGACACAGAAACAACACACTGAACTGGGAGTACAGATCGAGAAACACCACACTGAATTGCAAACACAGATAGAGAAACAAAACACTGTATTGGGAGTACAGATAGAGAAACAACACACTGAACTGCGTGTACAGACACAGAAACAACACACTGAACTGACAGTACAGATCGACAAACAATTCACTGAATTGCAAACACAGACAGAGAAACAACACACTGTACTGCGTGTACCGCTAGAGAAAGAACACACCCAACTGTGAGAACAGATACAGAAACAATACACTGAACTGGGAGTACAGATGCAGAAGCAACACACTGAACTGCGATTACGGATAGAGAAACAACACACTGAACTGTGATTACAGATTGAGAAACAAAACACTGAACCTAGAGTCCTGAGACAGAAACAACACACTGAATTGAGTGTATAGATTGAGAAACAACACACTGAACTGTGAATACAGACACAGCAACAACACACTGACCTGAGAGTACAGACAGAGAAACAACACACTGAACTGAGAGTAACGATCATGATACAATGCACTGAAATGCGAGTACAGATAGAGAAACAACACACTGAACTGCGAGTACAGCTAGAGAAAGAACACACCCAACTGTGAGAACAGATACAGAAACAACAGACTGAACTGGGAGTACAGATGCAGAAGCAACACACTGGACTGTGATTACGGATAGAGAAACAACACACTGAACTGTGATTACAGATTGAGAAACACCTCACTGAATTGTAAACACAGATGGAGAAACAAAACTCTATATTGCGAGTATAGATAGAGAAACAACACACTGAACTGCGAGTACAGATAGAGAAACAACACACTGAACTGTGATTACAGATAGAGAAACAAAACATTGAACTGAGAGTACAGCTCGAGAAAGAACACACCAACCTGTGAGAACAGATACAGAAACAACACTGAACTGCGAGTACAGACACAGAAACAACACACTGAACTGAGAGTACAGATAGAGAAACAAAACATTGAACTGAGAGTACAGCTCGAGAAAGAACACACCAACCTGTGAGAACAGATACAGAAACAACACTGAACTGCGAGTACAGACACAGAAACAGCACACTGAACTGAGAGTACAGATAGAGAAACAACACACTGAACTGAGAGTACAGATAGAGAAACAACACACTGAATTGTGATTACAGATAGAGAAACAAAACATTGAACTGAGAGTAAGTAAAGAGAAACAACACACTGAACTGGGAGTACAGATGCTGAAGCAAAACACTGAACTGAGTAAACAGATAGACTGAGAGATCTGATAGAAAAACAAGACACTGAATTGAGATGACAGATCGAGAAACACCTCACTGAATTGTGAGGATAGAGAAACAACACACTGAACTGTGAGTAGAGATAGACAAACAAAACACCGAACTGCGAGTACAACTAGAGAAAGAACACAACCAACTGTGAGAACAGATACAGAAACAACACACTGAACTGGGAGTACAGATGCAGAAGCAACACACTGAACTGTGATTACGGATAGAGAAACAACACACTGAACTGTCATTACAGATTAAGAAACAAAACACTGAACCTAGAGTACTGATACAGAAACAACACACTGAATTGCGAGTATAGATAGAGAAACAACACACTGAACTGTGATTACGGATAGAGAAACAACACACTGAACTGTGATTACAGATAGAGAAACAAAACACTGAACCTGGAGTACTGATACAGAAACGAACCACACTGATTTACGAGTGTAGATAGAGAAACAACACACTGAACTGTGATTACAGATTAAGAAACAAAACACTGAACCTAGAGTCCTGATACACAAACAACACACTGAATTGAGAGTATAGATAGAGAAACAACACACTAAACTGTGAGTACAGACACAGAAACAACACACTGAACAGAGAGTACAGACAGAGAAACAACACATTGAACTGAGAGTAACGATCAAGAAACAATGCACTGAACTGTAAGTACAGATAGAGAAACAACACACTGAACTGCGTGTACAGACTGAGAAACAACACACTGAACTGTGTGTACAGACAGAGAAACAACACACTGAACTGAGAGTACAGACAGAGAAACAACACACTTAATTGCGAGTACAGATAGAGAAACAACAAACTGAACTGACAGTAATGAGAGAGAACTAACACATTGAACTGTGAGTACAGAGAGAGAAACAACACACTGAACTGTGATTACAGATAAAGAAACACAACATTGAATTGAGAGTACAGCTCGAGAAAGAAAACACCAACCTGTGTGAACAGATACAGAAACAACACACTGAACTGCGAGTACAGACACAGAAACAACACACTGAACTGAGAGTACAGATAGAGAAACAACACACTGAACTGAGAGTACAGATAGAGAAACAACACACTGAATTGTGATTACAGATAGAGAAACAAAACATTGAACTGAGAGTAAGTACAGAGAAACAACACACTGAACTGGGAGTACAGATGCTGACGCAAAACACTGAACTGAGTAAACAGATAGACTGAGAGATCTGATAGAAAAACAACACACTGAATTGAGATGACAGATCGAGAAACACCTCACTGAATTGTGAGGATAGAGATACAACACACTGAACTGTGAGTAGAGATAGACAAACAAAACACCGAACTGCGAGTACAGCTAGAGAAAGAACACACCCAACTGTGAGAACAGATACAGGAACAACAGACTGAACTGGGAGTACAGATGCAGAAGCAACACACTGAAAGTGATTACGCATAGAGAAACAACACACTGAACTGTGATTACAGATTGAGAAACAAAACACTGAACCTAGAGTACTGATACAGAAACAACACACTGAATTGCGAGTATAGATAGAGAAACAACACACTGAACTGTGAGTACAGACACTGAAACAACACACTGAACTGAGAGTACAGATCGAGAAACACCTCACTGAATTGCAAACACAGGTAGAGAAACAAAACACTGTACTGCGAGTACAGATAGAGAAACAACACACTGAACTGCGAGTACAGCTAGAGAAAGAACACACCCAACTGTGAGAACAGATACAGAAACAACAGACTGAACTGGGAGTACAGATGTAGAAGCAACACACTGAATGTGATTACGCATAGAGAAACAACACCCTTAAACGTGATTACAGATTGAAAAACAAAACACTGAACCTAGAGTACTGATACAGAAACAACACACTGAATTGCGAGTATAGATAGAGAAACAACACACTGAACTGTGAGTACAGACACAGAAACAACACACTGAACTGAGAGTACAGATCGAGAATCACCTCACTGAATTGCAAACACAGATAGAGAACGAAAACACTGTATTGGGAGTACAGATAGAGAAACAACACACTGAACTGCGTGCACAGACACAGAAACAACACACTGAACTGACAGTACAGATCGAGAAACACCTCACTGAATTGCAAACACAGACAGAGAAACAACACACTGTACTGCGTGTACAGCTAGAGAAAGAACACACCCAACTGTGAGAACAGATACAGAAACAATACACTGAACTGGGAGTACAGATGCAGAAGCAACACACTGAACTGCGATTACGGATAGAGAAACAACACACTAAACTGTGATTACAGATTGAAAAACAAAACACTGAACCTAGAGTCCTGATACAGAAACAACACACTGAATTGAGAGTATAGATAGAGAAACAACACACTGAACTGTGAATACAGACACAGAAACAACACACTGAACTGAGAGTACAGACAGAGAAACAACACACTGAACTGAGAGGAACGATCATGAAACAATGCACTGATCTGTGAGTACAGATAGAGAAACAAAACACTGAACTGCGAGTACAGACTGAGAAATAATACACTGAACTGTGAGTACAGACAGAGAAACAACACACTGAACTGAGAGTAACGATCATGAAACAATGCACTGAACTGCGAGTACAGATAGAGAAACAACACACTGAACTGCGAGTACAGCTAGAGAAAGAACACACCCAACTGTGAGAACAGATACAGAAACAACAGACTGAACTGGGAGTACAGATGCAGAAGCAACACACTGGACTGTGATTACGGATAGAGAAACAACACACTGAACTGTGATTACAGATTGAGAAACACCTCACTGAATTGTAAACACAGATAGAGAAACAAACTCTATATTGCGAGTATAGATAGAGAAACAACACACTGAACTGCGAGTACAGATAGAGAAACAACACACTGAACTGTGATTACAGATAGAGAAACAAAACATTGAACTGAGAGTACAGCTCGAGAAAGAACACACCAACCTGTGAGAACAGATACAGAAACAACACTGAACTGCCAGTACAGACACAGAAACAACACACTGAACTGAGAGTACAGATAGAGAAACAACACACTGAACTGAGAGTACAGATAGAGAAACAACACACTGAATTGTGATTACAGATAGAGAAACAAAACATTGAACTGAGAGTAAGTACAGAGAAACAACACACTGAACTGGGAGTACAGATGCTGAAGCAAAACACTGAATTGAGTAAACAGATAGACTGAGAGATCTGATAGAAAAACAACACACTGAACTGAGATGACAGATCGAGAAACACCTCACTGAATTGTGAGGATAGAGAAACAACACACTGAACTGTGAGTAGAGATAGAAAAACAAAACACCGAACTGCGAGTACAACTAGAGAAAGAACACACCCAACTGTGAGAACAGATACAGAAACAACAGACTGAACTGGGAGTACAGATGCAGAAGCAACACACTGAACTGTGATTACGGATAGAGAAACAACACACTGAACTGTCATTACAGATTAAGAAACAAAACACTGAACCTAGAGTACTGATACAGAAACAACACACTGAATTGCGAGTATAGATAGAGAAACAACACACTGAACTGTGAGTACAGACACAGTTGATGCTGAAGCAAAACACTGAACTGAGTACACAAATAGACTGAGAGATCTGATAGAAAATCAACACACTGAATTGAGATTACAGATCGAGAAACACCTCACTGAATTGTGAGGATAGAGAAACAACACACTGAACTGTGAGTAGAGATAGACAAACAAAACACCGAACTGCGAGTACAGCTAGAGAAAGAACACACCCAACTGTGAGAACAGATACAGGAACAACAGACTGAACTGGGAGTACAGATGCAGAAGCAACACACTGAACTGTGATTACGGATAGAGAAAGAACACACTGAACTGTGATTACAGATAGAGAAACAAAACACTGAACCTAGAGTTCTGATACAGAAACAACACACTGAATTGCGAGTATAGATAGAGAAACAACACTCTGAACTGTGAGTACAGTCACAGAAACAACACACTGAACTGGGAGTACAGATCGAGAAACACCTCATTGAATTGCAAACACAGACAGAGAAATAACACACTGTACTGCGTGTACAGCTAGAGAAAGAACACACCCAACTGTGAGAACAGATACAGAACCGATACACTGAACTGGGACTACAGCTGCAGAAGCAACACACTGGACTGTGATTACGGATAGAGAAACAACACACTGAACTGTGATTACAGATTGAGAAACACCTCACTGAATTGTAAACACAGATAGAGAAACAAAACTCTATATTGCGAGTACAGATAGAGAAACAACACACTGAACTGTGATTACAGATAGAGAAACAAAACATTGAACTGAGAGTGCAGCTCGAGAAAGAACACACCAACCTGTGAGAACAGATACAGAAACAACACTGACTGCGAGTACAGACACAGAAACAACACTCTAAACTGAGAGTACAGATAGAGAAACAACCCACTGAACTGAGAGTACAGATAGAGAAACAACACACTGAATTGTGATTACAGATAGAGAAACTAAACATTGAACTGAGAGTAAGTACAGAGAAACAACACACTGAACTGGGAGTACAGATGCTGAAGCAAAATACTGAACTGAGTAAACAGATAGACTGAGAGATCTGATAGAAAAACAACACACTGAATTGAGATGACAGATCGAGAAACACCTCACTGAATTGTGAGGATAGAGAAACAACACACTGAACTGTGAGTAGAGATAGACAAACAAAACACCGAACTGCGAGTACAGCTAGAGAAAGAACACACCCAACTGTGAGAACAGATACAGGAACAACAGACTGAACTGGGAGTACAGATGCAGAAGCAAAACACTGAACTGTGATTGCGGATAGAGAAACAACACACTGAACTGTGATTACACATAGAGAAACAAAACACTGAACCTAGAGTACAGATACAGAAACAACACACTGAATTGCGAGTATAGATAGATAATCAACACACTGAACTGTGAGTACAGACACAGAAACAACACACTGAACTGAGAGTACAGATCGAGAAACACCTCACTGAATTGCAAACACAGGTAGAGAAAAAAAACACTGTACTGCGAGTACAGATAGAGAAACAACACACTGAACTGCGAGTACAGCTAGAGAAAGAACACACCCAACTGTGAGAACAGATACACAAACAACAGACTGAACTGGGAGTACAGATGCAGAAGCAACACACTGAATGTGATTACGCATAGAGAAACAACACACTGAACTGTGATTACAGATTGAGAAACAAAACACTGAACCTAGAGTACTGATACAGAAACAACACACTGAATTGCGAGTATAGATAGAGAAACAATACACTGAACTGTGAGTACAGACACAGAAACAACACACTGAACTGACAGTACAGATCGAGAAACACCTCACTGAATTGCAAACACAGACAGAGAAACAACACACTGTACTGCGTGTACAGCTAGAGAAAGAACACACCCAACTGTGAGAACAGATACAGAAACAATACACTGAACTGGGAGTACAGATGCAAAAGCAACACACTGAACTGCGATTACGGATAGAGAAACAACACACTGAACTGTGATTACAGATTGAGAAACAAAACACTGAACCTAGAGTCCTGATAAAGAAACAACACACTGAATTGAGAGTATAGATAGAGAAACAACACACTGAACTGTGAGTACAGACACAGAAACAACACACTGAACTGAGAGTACAGATCGAGAAACACCTCACTGAATTGCAAACACAGATAGAGAAACAAAACACTGTATTGCGAGTACAGATAGAGAAACAACACACTGAACTGCGTGTACAGACACAGAAACAACACACTGAACTGACAGGACAGATCGAGAAACACCTCACTGAATTGCAAACACAGACAGAGAAACAACACACTGTACTGCGTGTACAGCGAGAGAAAGAACACACCCAACTGTGAGAACAGATACAGAAACAATACACTGAACTGGGAGTACAGATGCAGAAGCAACACACTGAACTGCGATTACGGATAGAGAAACAACACACTGAACTGTGATTACAGATTGAGAAACAAAACACTGAACCTAGAGTCCTGATACAGAAACAACACACTGAATTGAGAGTATAGATAGAGAAACAACACACTGAACTGCGAGTACAGATAGAGAAACAACACACTGAACTGTGATTACAGATAGAGAAACAAAACATTGAACTGAGAGTACAGCTCGAGAAAGAACACACCAACCTGTGAGAACAGATACAGAAACAACACTGAACTGCGAGTACAGACACAGAAACAACACACTGAACTGAGAGTACAGATAGAGAAACAACACACTGAACTGAGAGTACAGATAGAGAAACAACACACTGAATTGTGATTACAGATAGAGAAACAAAACATTGAACTGAGAGTAGGTACAGAGAAACAACACACTGAACTGGGAGTACAGATGCTGAAGCAAAACACTGAACTGAGTAAACAGATAGACTGAGAGATCTGATAGAAAAACAACACACTGAATTGAGATGACAGATCGAGAAACACCTCACTGAATTGTGAGGATAGAGAAACAACACACTGAACTGTGAGTAGAGATAGACAAAGAAAACAACGAACTGCGAGTACAACTCGAGAAAGAACACACCCAACTGTGAGAACAGATACAGAAACAACACACTGAACTGGGAGTACAGATGCAGAAGCAACACACTGAACTGTGATTACGGATAGAGAAACAACACACTGAACTGTCATTACAGATTAAGAAACAAAACACTGAACCTAGAGTACTGATACGGAAACAACACACTGAATTGCGAGTATAGATAGAGAAACAACACACTGAACTGTGAGTAGAGATAGACAAACAAAACACCGAACTGCGAGTACAGCTAGAGAAAGAACACACCCAACTGTGAGAACAGATACAGGAACAACAGACTGAACTGGGAGTACAGATGCAGAAGCAACACACTGAACTGTGATTACAGATAGAGAAACAAAACACTGAACCTAGAGAACTGATACAGACAAAAAAAGGAATTGCGAGTATAGATAGAGAAACAACACACTGAACTGTGAGTACAGACACAGAAACAACACACTGAACTGAGAGTACAGATCGAGAAACACCTCACTGAATTGCAAACACAGATAGAGAAACAAAACAGTGTACTGCGTGCACAGCGAGAGAAAGAACACACCCAACTGTGAGAACAGATACAGAAACAATACACTGAACTGGGAGTACAGATGCAGAAGCAACACACTGAACTGCGATTACGGATAGAGAAACAACACACTGAACTGTGATTACAGATTGAGAAACAAAACACTGAACCTAGAGACCTGATACAGAAACAACACACTGAATTGAGAGTATAGATAGAGAAACAACACACTGAACTGTGAAAACAGACACAGAAATAACACACTGAACTGAGTGTACAGACAGAGAAACAACACAATGAACTGAGAGTAACGATCATGAAACAATGCACTGATCTGTGAGTACAGATAGAGAAACAACACACTGAATTGTAAACACAGATAGAGAAACAAAACTCTATATTGCGAGTACAGATAGAGAAACAACACACTGAACTGCGAGTACAGATAGAGAAACAACACACTGAACTGTGATTACACATAGAGAAACAAAACATTGAACTGAGAGTACACCTCGAGAAAGAACACACCAACCTGTGAGAACAGATACAGAAACAACACTGAACTGCGAGTACAGACACAGAAACAACACACTGAACTGAGAGTAAAGATAGAGAAACAACACACTGTACTGTGATTACAGATAGAGAAACAAAACATTGAACTGAGAGTACAGCTCGAGAAAGAACACACCAACCTGTGAGAACAGATACAGAAACAACACGGAACTGTGAGTACAGACACAGAAACAACACACTGAACTGAGAGTACAGATAGAGAAACAACACACTGAACTGAGAGTACCGATAGAGAAACAACACACTGAATTGTGATTACAGATAGAGAAACAAAACATTGAACTGAGAGTAAGTACAGAGAAACAACACACTGAACTGGGAGTACAGATGCTGAAGCAAAACACTGAACTAAGTAAACAGATAGACTGAGAGATATGATAGAAAAACAACACACTGAATTGAGATGACAGATCGAGAAACACCTGACTGAATTGTGAGGATAGAGAAACAACACACTGAACTGTGAGTAGAGATAGACAAACAAAACACCGAACTGCGAGTACAGCTAGAGAAAGAACACACCCAACTGTGAGAACAGATACAGGAACAACAGACTGAACTGGGAGTACAGATGCAGAAGCAACACACTGAACTGTGATTGCGGATAGAGAAACAACACACTGAACTGTGATTACAGATAGAGAAACAAAACACTGAACCTAGAGTACTGATACAGAAACAGCACACTGAATTGCGAGTATAGATAGAGAAACAACACACTGAACTGTGAGTACAGACACAGAAACAACACACTGAACTGAGAGTAGAGATCGAGAAACACCTCACTGAATTGCAAACACAGGTAGAGAAACAAAACACTGTACTGCGAGTACAGATGGAGAAACAACACACTGAACTGCGAGTACAGCTCGAGAAAGAACACACCCAACTGTGAGAACAGATACAGAAACAACAGACTGAACTGGGAGTACAGATGCAGAAACAACACACTGAACTGACAGTACAGATCGAGAAACACCTCACTGAATTGCAAACACAGACAGAGAAACAACACACTGTACTGCGTGTACAGCTAGAGAAAGAACACACCCAACTGTGAGAACAGATACAGAAACAATACACTGAACTGGGAGTACAGATGCAGAAGCAACACACTGAACTGCGATTACGGATAGAGAAACAACACACTGAACTGTGATTACAGATTGAGAAACAAAACACTGAACCTAGAGTCCTGATACAGAAACAACACACTGAATTGAGAGTATAGATAGAGAAACAACACACTGAACTGTGATCACAGACACACACAAACAACACACTGAGCTGAGAGTACAGATCGAGAAACACCTCACTGAATTGCAAACACAGATAGAGAAACAAAACACTGTGTTGCGAATACAGATAGAGAAACAACACACTGAACTGCGTGTACAGACACAGAAACAACACACTGAACTGACAGTACAGATCGCCAAACACCTCACTGAATTGCAAACACAGACAGAGAAACAACACACTGTACTGCGTGTACAGCGAGAGAAAGAACACACCCAACTGTGAGAACAGATACAGAAACAATACACTGAACTGGGAGTACAGATGCAGAAGCAACACACTGAACTGCGTTTACGGATAGAGAAACAACACACTGAACTGTGATTACAGATTGAGAAACAAAACACTGAACCTAGAGTCCTGATACAGAAACAACACACTGAATTGAGAGTATAGATAGAGAAAAAACACACTGAACTGTGAATACAGACACAGAAACAACACACTGAACTGAGAGTAACGATCATGAAACAATGCACTGATCTGTGAGTACAGATAGAGAAACAAAACACTGAACTGCGAGTACAGCCTGAGAAATAATACACTGAACTGTGAGTACAGACAGAGAAACAACACACTGAACTGAGAGTAACGATCATGAAACAATGCACTGAACTGCGAGTACAGATAGAGAAACAACACACTGAACTGCGAGTACAGCTAGAGAAAGAACACACCCAACTGTGAGAACAGATACAGAAACAACAGACTGAACTGGGAGTACAGATGCAGAAGCAACACACTGGACTGTGATTACGGATAGAGAAACAACACACTGAACTGTGATTACAGATTGAGAAACACCTCACTGAATTGTAAACACAGATAGAGAAACAAATCTCTATATTGCGAGTATCGATAGAGAAACAACACACTGAACTGCGAGTACAGATAGAGAAACAACACACTGAACTGTGATTACAGATAGAGAAACAAAACATTGAACTGAGAGTACAGCTCGAGAAAGAACACACCAACCTGTGAGAACAGATACAGAAACAACACTGAACTGCGAGTACAGACACAGAAACAACACACTGAACTGAGAGTACAGATAGAGAAACAACACACTGAACTGAGAGTACAGATAGAGAAACAACACACTGAATTCTGATTACAGAGAGAGAAACAAAACATTGAACTGAGAGTAAGTACAGAGAAACAACACACTGAACTGGGAGTACAGATGCTGAAGCAAAATACTGAACTGAGTAAACAGATAGACTGAGAGATCTGATAGAAAAACAACACACTGAATTGAGATGACAGATCGAGAAACACCTCACTGAATTGTGAGGATAGAGAAACAACACACTGAACTGTGAGTAGAGATAGACAAACAAAACACCGAACTGTGAGTACAACTAGAGAAAGAACACACCCAACTGTGAGAACAGATACAGGAACAACAGACAGAACTGGGAGTACAGATGCAGAAGCAACACACTGAACTGTGATTACGGATAGAGAAACAACACACAGAACTGCGATTACAGATAGAGAAACAAAACACTGAACCTAGAGTACTGATACAGAAACGAAACACACTGATTTACGAGTATAGATAGGGAAACAACACACTGAACTGTGATTACAGATTGAGAAACAAAACACTGAACCTAGAGTCCTGATACAGAAACAACACACTGAATTGAGAGTATAGATAGAGAAACAACACACTGAACTGTGAGTACAGACACAGAAACAACACACTGAACTGAGAGTACAGACAGAGAAACAACACATTGAACTGAGAGTAACGATCAAGAAACAATGCACTGAACTGTGAGTACAGATAGAGAAACAACACACTAAACTGCGAGTACAGACAGAGAAACAACACACTCAACTGTGTATACCGACAGAGAAACAACACACTGAACTGAGAGTACAGACAGAGAAACAACACACTTAATTGCGAGTACAGATAGAGAAACAACAAACTGAACTGACAGCAATGAGGGAGAACTAACACATTGAACTGTGAGTACAGAGAGAGAAACAACACACTGAACTGTGATTACAGATAGAGAAACACAACATTGAATTGAGAGTACATCTCGAGAAAGAACACACCAACCTGTGAGAACAGATACAGAAACAACACACTGAACTGCGAGTACAGACACACACAAACAACACACTGAACTGAGAGTACAGATAGAGAAACAACACACTGAACTGAGAGTACAGATAGAGAAACAACACACTGAATTGTGATTACAGATAGAGAAACAAAACATTGAACTGAGAGTAAGTACAGAGAAACAACACACTGAACTGGGAGTACAGATAGAGAAACAACACACTGAATTGTGATTACAGATAGAGAAACAAAACATCGAACTGAGAGTAAGTACAGAGAAACAACACACTGAACTGGGAGTACAGATGCTGATGCAAAACACTGAACTGAGTAAACAGATAGACTGAGAGATCTGATAGAAAAACAACACACTGAATTGAGATTACAGATCGAGAAACACCTCACTGAATTGTGAGGATAGAGAAACAACACACTGAACTGTGAGTAGAGATAGACAAACAAAACACCGAACTGCGAGTACAGTTCGAGAAAGAACACACCCAACTGTGAGAACAGATACAGGAACAACAGACTGAACTGGGAGTACAGATGCAGAAGCAACACACTGAACTGTGATTGCGGATAGAGAAACAACACACTGAACTGTGATTACAGATCGAGAAACAAAACACTGAACCTAGAGTACTGATACAGAAACAACACACTGGTTTGCGAGTATAGATAGAGAAACAACACACTGAACTGTGAGTACAGACACAGAAACAACACACTGAACTGAGAGTACAGATCGAGAAACACCTCACTGAATTGCAAATACAGGTAGAGAAACAAAACACTGTACTGCGAGTACAGATGGAGAAACAACACACTGAACTGCGAGTACAGCTCGAGAAAGAACACACCCAACTGTGAGAACAGATACAGAAACAACAGACTGAACTGGGAGTACAGATGCAGAAGCAACACACTGAATGCGATTACGCATAGAGAAACAACACACTGAACTGTGATTACAGATTGAGAAACAAAACACTGAACCGAGAGTACTGATACAGAATCAACACACTGAATTGCGAGTATAGATAGAGAAACAACAGACTGAACTGTGAGTACAGACACAGAAACAACACACTGAACTGACATTACAGATCGAGAAACACCTCACTGAATTGCAAACACAGACAGAGAAACAACACACTGTACTGCGTGTACAGCTAGAGAAAGAACACACCCAACTGTGAGAACAGATGCAGAAACAATACACTGAACTGGGAGTACAGATGCAGAAGCAACACACTGAACTGCGATTACGGATAGAGAAACAACACACTGAACTGTGATTACAGATTGAGAAACAAAACACTGAACCTAGAGTCCTGATACAGAAACAACACACTGAATTGAGAGTATAGATAGAGAAACAACACACTGAACTGTGAGTACAGACACACACAAACAACACACTGAGCTGAGAGTACAGATCGAGAAACACCTCACTGAATTGCAAACACAGGTAGAGAAACAAAACACTGTGTTGCGAATACAGTTAGAGAAACAACACACTGAACTGCGTGTACAGACACAGAAACAACACACTGAACTGACAGTACAGATCGAGAAACACCTCACTGAATTGCAAACACAGACAGAGAAACAACACACTGTACTGCGTGTACAGCGAGAGAAAGAACACACCCAACTGTGAGAACAGATACAGAAACAATACACTGAACTGGGAGTACAGATGCAGAAGCAACACACTGAACTGCGATTACGGATAGAGAAACAACACACTGAACTGTGATTACAGATTGAGAAACAAAACACTGAACCTAGAGTCCTGATACAGAAACAACACACTGAATTGAGAGTATAGATAGAGAAAAAACACACTGAACTGTGAATACAGACACAGAAACAACACACTGAACTGAGAGTACAGACAGAGAAACAACACACTGAACTGAGAGTAACGATCATGAAACAATGCACTGATCTGTGAGTACAGATAGAGAAACAAAACACTGAACTGCGAGTACAGCCTGAAAAATAATACACTGAACTGTGAGTACAGACAGAGAAACAACACACTGAACTGAGAGTAACGATCATGAAACAATGCACTGAACTGCGAGTACAGATAGAGAAACAACACACTGAACTGCAAGTACAGCTAGAGAAAGAACACACCCAACTGTGAGAACAGATACAGAAACAACAGACTGAACTGGGAGTACAGATGCAGAAGCAACACACTGGACTGTGATTACGGATAGAGAAACAACACACTGAACTGTGATTACAGATTGAGAAACACCTCACTGAATTGTAAACACAGATAGAGAAACAAAACTCTATATTGCGAGTATCGATAGAGAAACAACACACTGAACTGCGATTACATATAGAGAAACAACACACTGAACTGTGATTACAGATAGAGAAACAAAACATTGAACTGAGAGTACAGCTCGAGAAAGAACACACCAACCTGTGAGAACAGATACAGAAACAACACTGAACTGCGAGTACAGACACAGAAACAACACACTGAACTGAGAGTACAGATAGAGAAACAACACACTGAACTGAGAGTACAGATAGAGAAACAACAGACTGAATTCTGATTACAGAGAGAGAAACAAAACATTGAACTGAGAGTAAGTACAGAGAAACAACACACTGAACTGGGAGTACAGATGCTGAAGCAAAACACTGAACTGAGTAAGCAGATAGACTGAGAGATCTGATAGAAAAACAACACACTGAATTGAGATGACAGATCGAGCAACACCTCACTGAATTGTGAGGATAGAGAAACAACACACTGAACTGTGAGTAGAGATAGACAAACAAAACACCAAACTGCGAGTACAACTAGAGAAAGAACACACCCAACTGTGAGAACAGATACAGGAACAACAGACAGAACTGGGAGTGCAGATGCAGAAGCAACACACTGAACTGTGATTACGGATAGAGAAACAACACACTGAACTGCGATTACAGATAGAGAAACAAAACACTGAACCTAGAGTACTGATACAGAAACGAAACACACTGATTTACGAGTATAGATCGAGAAACAACACACTGAACTGTGATTACAGATTGAGAAACAAAACACTGAACCTAGAGTCCTGATACAGAAACAACACACTGAATTGAGAGTATAGATAGAGAAACAACACACTGAACTGTGAATAAAGAAACAGAAACAACACACTGAAGTGAGAGTACAGACAGAGAAACAACACACTGAACTGAGAGTACAGACACAGAAACAACACACTGAACAGAGAGTACAGACAGAGAAACAACACGTTGAACTGAGAGTAACGATCAAGAAACAATGCACTGAACTGTGAGTACAGATAGAGAAACAACACACTAAACTGCGAGTACAGACTGAGAAACAACACACTGAACTGTGTGTACCGACAGAGAAACAACACACTGAACTGAGAGTACAGACAGAGAAACAACACACTTAATTGCGAGTACAGATAGAGAAACAACAAACTGAACTGACCGTAATGAGGGAGAACTAACACATTGAACTGTGAGTACAAATGGAGAAACAACACACTGAACTGTGATTACAGATAGAGAAACACAACATTGAATTCAGAGTACAGCTCGAGAAAGAAAACACCAACCTGTGAGAACAGATACAGAAACAACACACTGAACTGCGAGTACAGACACAGAAACAACACACTGAACTGAGAGTACAGATAGAGAAACAACACACTGAATTGTGATTACAGATAGAGAAACAAAACATTGAACTGAGAGTAAGTACAGAGAAACAACACACTGAACTGGGAGTACAGATGCTGAAGCAAAACACTGAACTGAATAAACAGATAGACTGAGAGATCTGATAGAAAAACAACACACTGAATTGAGATGACAGATCGAGAAACACCTCACTGAATTGTGAGGATAGAGAAACAACACACTGAACTGTGAGTAGAGATAGACAAACAAAACACCTAACTGCGAGTACAGCTAGAGAAAGAACACACCCAACTGTGAGAACAGATACAGGAACAACAGACTGAACTGGGAGTACAGATGCAGAAGCAACACACTGAACTGTGATTGCGGATAGAGAAACAACACACTGAACTGTGATTACAGATAGAGAAACAAAACACTGAACCTAGAGTACTGATACAGAAACAACACACTGAATTGCGAGTATAGATAGAGAAACAACACACTGAACTGTGAGTACAGACACAGAAACAACACACTGAACTGAGAGTACAGATCGAGAAACACCTCACTGAATTGCAAACACAGGTAGAGAAACAAAACACTGTACTGCGGGTACAGATAGAGAAACAACACACTGAACTGCGAGTACAGCTAGAGAAAGAACACACCCAACTGTGAGAACAGATACAGAAACAACAGACTGAACTGGGAGTACAGATGCAGAAGCAACACACTGAATGTGATTACGCATAGAGAAACAACACACTGAACTGTGTTTACTGTTTGAGAAACAAAACACTGAACCTAGAGTACTGATACAGAAACAACACACTGAATTGCGAGTATAGATAGAGAAACAACACACTGAACTGTGAGTACAGACACAGAAACAACACACTGAACAAGAGAGTACAGATCGAGAAACACCTCACTGAATTGCAAACACAGACAGAGAAACAACACACTGTACTGCGTGTACAGCTCGAGAAAGAACACACCCAACTGTGAGAACAGATACAGAAACAATACACTGAACTGGGAGTACAGATGCAGAAGCAACACACTGAACTGCGATTACGGATAGAGAAACAACACACTGAACCGTGATTACAGATTGAGAAACAAAACACTGAACCTAGAGTCCTGATTCAGAAACAACACACTGAATTGAGAGTATAGATAGAGAAACAACACACTGAACTGTGAGTACAGACACAGAAACAACACACTGAACTGACAGTACAGATCGAGAAACACCTCACTGAATTGCAAACACAGACAGAGAAACAAAACACTGTATTGCGAGTACAGATAGAGAAACAACACACTGAACTGCGTGTACAGACACAGAAACAACACACTGAACTGACAGTACAGATCGAGAAACACCTCACTGAATTGCAAACACAGACAGAGAAACAACACACTGTACTGCGTGTACAGCTAGAGAAAGAACACACCCAACTGTGAGTACAGATGCAGAAGCAACAAACTGAACTGCGATTACGGATAGAGAAACAACACACTGAACTGTAATTACAGATTGAGAAACAAAACACTGAACCTAGAGTCCTGATACGGAAACAACACACTGAATTGAGAGTATAGATAGAGAAACAACACACTGAACTGTGAATACAGACACAGAAACATCACACTGAACTGAGAGTACAGACAGAGAAACAACACACTGAACTGAGAGTAACGATCATGAAACAATGCACTGAACTGCGAGTACAGATAGAGAAACAACACACTGAACTGCGAGTACAGCTAGAGAAAGAACACACCCAACTGTGAGAACAGATACAGAAACAACAGACTGAACTGGGAGTACAGATGCAGAAGCAACACACTGGACTGTGATTACGGATAGAGAAACAACACACTGAACTGTGATTACAGATTGAGAAACACCTCACTGAATTGTAAATACAGATAGAGAAACAAAACTCTATATTGCGAGTACAGATAGAGAAACAACACACTGAACTGCGAGTACAGACTGAGAAATAATACACTGAACTGTGAGTACAGACAGAGAAACAACACACTGAACTGAGAGTAACGATCATGAAACAATGCACTGAACTGCGAGTACAGATAGAGAAACAACACACTGAACTGCGAGTACAGCTAGAGAAAGAACACACCCAACTGTGAGAACAGATACAGAAACAACAGACTGAACTGGGAGTACAGATGCAGAAGCAACGCACTGGACTGTGATTACGGATAGAGAAACAACACACTGAACTGTGATTACAGATTGAGAAACACCTCACTGAATTGTAAACACAGATAGAGAAACAAAACTCTATATTGCGAGTATAGATAGAGAAACAACACAGTGAACTGCGAGTACTGATAGAGAAACAACACACTGAACTGTGATTACAGATAGAGAAACAAAACATTGAACTGAGAGTACAGCTCGAGAAAGAACACACCAACCTGTGAGAACAGATACAGAAACAACACTGAACTGCGAGTACAGACACAGAAACAACACACTGAACTGAGAGTACAGACAGAGAAACAACACACTGAACTGAGAGTACAGATAGAGAAACAACACACTGAATTGTGATTACAGATAGAGAAACAAAACATTGAACTGAGAGTAAGTACAGAGAAACAACACACTGAACTGGGAGTACAGATGCCGAAGCAAAACACTGAACTGAGTAAACATATAGACTGAGAGATCTGATAGAAAAACAACACACTGAATTGAGATGACAGATCGAGAAACACCTCACTGAATTGTGAGGATAGAGAAACAACACACTGAACTGTGAGTAGAGATAGACAAACAAAACACCGAACTGCGAGTACAACTAGAGAAAGAACACACCCAACTGTGAGAACAGATACAGAAACAACACACTGAACTGGGAGTACAGATGCAGAAGCAACACACTGAACTGTGATTACGGATAGAGAAACAACACACTGAACTGTCATTACAGATTAAGAAACAAAACACTGAACATAGAGTACTGATACAGAAACAACACACTGAATTGCGAGTATAGATAGAGAAACAACACACTGAACTGTGAAACCAGACATAGTTGATGCTGAAGCAAAACACTGAACTGAGTAAACAGATAGACTGAGAGATCTGATAGAAAATCAACACCCTGAATTGAGATTACAGATCGAGAAACACCTCACTGAATTGTGAGGATAGAGAAACAACACACTGAACTGTGAGTAGAGATAGACAAACAAAACACCGAACTGCGAGTACAGCTAGAGAAAGAACACACCCAACTGTGAGAACAGATACAGGAACAACAGACTGAACTGGGAGTACAGATGCAGAAGCAACACACTGAACTGTGATTACGGATAGAGAAACAACACACTGAACTGTGATTACAGATTGAGAAACAAAACACTGAACCTAGAGTACTGATACAGAAACAACACACTGAATTGAGAGTATAGATAGAGAAACAACACACTGAACTGTGAGTACAGACACAGAAACAACACACTGAACTGACAGTACAGATCGAGAAACACCTCACTGAATTGCAAACACAGACAGAGAAACAACACACTGTACTGCGTGTACAGCTAGAGAAAGAACACACCCAACTGTGAGAACAGATACAGAAACAATACACTGAACTGGGAGTACAGATTGAGAAACAAAACACTGAACCTAGAGTCCTGATACAGAAACAACACACTGAATTGAGAGTATAGATAGAGAAACAACACACTGAACTGTGAATACAGACACAGAAGCAACACACTGAACTGCGATTACGGATAGAGAAACAACACACTGAACTGTGACTACAGATTGAGAAACAAAACACTGAACCTAGAGTCCTGATACAGAAACAACACACTGAATTGAGAGTATAGATAGAGAAACAACACACTGAACTGTGAATACAGACACAGAAACAACACACTGAACTGAGAGTACAGACAGAGAAACAACACACTGAACTGAGAGTAATGATCATGAAACAATGCACTGATCTGTGAGTACAGATAGAGAAACAACACACTGAACTGCGAGTACAGCTAGAGAAAGAACACACCCAACTGTGAGAACAGATACAGAAACAACAGACTGAACTGGGAGTACAGATGCAGAAGCAACACACTGAATGCGATTACGCATAGAGAAACAACACACTGAACTGTGATTACAGATTGAGAAACAAAACACTGAACCGAGAGTACTGATACAGAATCAACACACTGAATTGCGAGTATAGATAGAGAAACAACAGACTGAACTGTGAGTACAGACACAGAAACAACACACTGAACTGACATTACAGATCGAGAAACACCTCACTGAATTGCAAACACAGACAGAGAAACAACACACTGTACTGCGTGTACAGCTAGAGAAAGAACACACCCAACTGTGAGAACAGATGCAGAAACAATACACTGAACTGGGAGTACAGATGCAGAAGCAACACACTGAACTGCGATTACGCATAGAGAAACAACACACTGAACTGTGATTACAGATTGAGAAACAAAACACTGAACCTAGAGTCCTGATACAGAAACAACACACTGAATTGCGAGTATAGATAGAGAAACAACACACTGAACTGTGAGTACAGACACACACAAACAACACACTGAGCTGAGAGTACAGATCGAGAAACACCTCACTGAATTGCAAACACAGATAGAGAAACAAAACACTGTGTTGCGAATACAGTTAGAGAAACAACACACTGAACTGCGTGTACAGACACAGAAACAACACACTGAACTGACAGTACAGATCGAGAAACACCTCACTGAATTGCAAACACAGACAGAGAAACAACACACTGTACTGCGTGTACAGCGAGAGAAAGAACACACCCAACTGTGAGAACAGATACAGAAACAATACACTGAACTGGGAGTACAGATGCAGAAGCAACACACTGAAC
This sequence comes from Chiloscyllium punctatum, assembly GCF_047496795.1. Lineage (NCBI taxonomy): Eukaryota > Metazoa > Chordata > Chondrichthyes > Orectolobiformes > Hemiscylliidae > Chiloscyllium > Chiloscyllium punctatum. Next base: position 30,869,562 of record NC_092745.1, read on the forward strand.
TGCAATTACGGATAGAGAAACAACACACTGAACTGTGATTACAGATTGAGAAACACCTCACTGAATTGTAAACACAGATAGAGAAACAAAACTCTATATTGCGAGTATAGATAGAGAAACAACACAGTGAACTGCGAGTACTGATAGAGAAACAACACACTGAACTGTGATTACAGATAGAGAAACAAAACATTGAACTGAGAGTACAGCTCGAGAAAGAACACACCAACCTGTGAGAACAGATACAGAAACAACACTGAACTGCGAGTACAGACACAGAAACAACACACTGAACTGAGAGTACAGACAGAGAAACAACACACTGAACTGAGAGTACAGATAGAGAAACAACACACTGAATTGTGATTACAGATAGAGAAACAAAACATTGAACTGAGAGTAAGTACAGAGAAACAACACACTGAACTGGGAGTACAGATGCCGAAGCAAAACACTGAACTGAGTAAACATATAGACTGAGAGATCTGATAGAAAAACAACACACTGAATTGAGATGACAGATCGAGAAACACCTCACTGAATTGTGAGGATAGAGAAACAACACACTGAACTGTGAGTAGAGATAGACAAACAAAACACCGAACTGCGAGTACAACTAGAGAAAGAACACACCCAACTGTGAGAACAGATACAGAAACAACACACTGAACTGGGAGTACAGATGCAGAAGCAACACACTGAACTGTGATTACGGATAGAGAAACAACACACTGAACTGTCATTACAGATTAAGAAACAAAACACTGAACATAGAGTACTGATACAGAAACAACACACTGAATTGCGAGTATAGATAGAGAAACAACACACTGAACTGTGAAACCAGACATAGTTGATGCTGAAGCAAAACACTGAACTGAGTAAACAGATAGACTGAGAGATCTGATAGAAAATCAACACCCTGAATTGAGATTACAGATCGAGAAACACCTCACTGAATTGTGAGGATAGAGAAACAACACACTGAACTGTGAGTAGAGATAGACAAACAAAACACCGAACTGCGAGTACAGCTAGAGAAAGAACACACCCAACTGTGAGAACAGATACAGGAACAACAGACTGAACTGGGAGTACAGATGCAGAAGCAACACACTGAACTGTGATTACGGATAGAGAAACAACACACTGAACTGTGATTACAGATTGAGAAACAAAACACTGAACCTAGAGTACTGATACAGAAACAACACACTGAATTGAGAGTATAGATAGAGAAACAACACACTGAACTGTGAGTACAGACACAGAAACAACACACTGAACTGACAGTACAGATCGAGAAACACCTCACTGAATTGCAAACACAGACAGAGAAACAACACACTGTACTGCGTGTACAGCTAGAGAAAGAACACACCCAACTGTGAGAACAGATACAGAAACAATACACTGAACTGGGAGTACAGATTGAGAAACAAAACACTGAACCTAGAGTCCTGATACAGAAACAACACACTGAATTGAGAGTATAGATAGAGAAACAACACACTGAACTGTGAATACAGACACAGAAGCAACACACTGAACTGCGATTACGGTTAGAGAAACAACACACTGAACTGTGACTACAGATTGAGAAACAAAACACTGAACCTAGAGTCCTGATACAGAAACAACACACTGAATTGAGAGTATAGATAGAGAAACAACACACTGAACTGTGAATACAGACACAGAAACAACACACTGAACTGAGAGTACAGACAGAGAAACAACACACTGAACTGAGAGTAATGATCATGAAACAATGCACTGATCTGTGAGTACAGATAGAGAAACAACACACTGAACTGCGAGTACAGCTAGAGAAAGAACACACCCAACTGTGAGAACAGATACAGAAACAACAGACTGAACTGGGAGTACAGATGCAGAAGCAACACACTGAATGCGATTACGCATAGAGAAACAACACACTGAACTGTGATTACAGATTGAGAAACAAAACACTGAACCGAGAGTACTGATACAGAATCAACACACTGAATTGCGAGTATAGATAGAGAAACAACAGACTGAACTGTGAGTACAGACACAGAAACAACACACTGAACTGACATTACAGATCGAGAAACACCTCACTGAATTGCAAACACAGACAGAGAAACAACACACTGTACTGCGTGTACAGCTAGAGAAAGAACACACCCAACTGTGAGAACAGATGCAGAAACAATACACTGAACTGGGAGTACAGATGCAGAAGCAACACACTGAACTGCGATTACGCATAGAGAAACAACACACTGAACTGTGATTACAGATTGAGAAACAAAACACTGAACCTAGAGTCCTGATACAGAAACAACACACTGAATTGCGAGTATAGATAGAGAAACAACACACTGAACTGTGAGTACAGACACACACAAACAACACACTGAGCTGAGAGTACAGATCGAGAAACACCTCACTGAATTGCAAACACAGATAGAGAACCAAAACACTGTGTTGCGAATACAGTTAGAGAAACAACACACTGAACTGCGTGTACAGACACAGAAACAACACACTGAACTGACAGTACAGATCGAGAAACACCTCACTGAATTGCAAACACAGACAGAGAAACAACACACTGTACTGCGTGTACAGCGAGAGAAAGAACACACCCAACTGTGAGAACAGATACAGAAACAATACACTGAACTGGGAGTACAGATGCAGAAGCAACACACTGAACTGCAATTACGGATAGAGAAACAACACACTGAACTGTGATTACAGATTGAGAAACAAAACACTGAACCTAGAGTCCTGATACAGAAACAACACACTGAATTGAGAGTATAGATAGAGAAAAAACACACTGAACTGTGAATACAGACACAGAAACAACACACTGAACTGAGAGTACAGACAGAGAAACAACACACTGAACTGAGAGTAACGATCATGAAACAATGCACTGATCTGTGAGTACAGATAGAGAAACAAAACACTGAACTGCGAGTACAGCCTGAAAAATAATGCACTGAACTGTGAGTACAGACAGAGAAACAACACACTGAACTGAGAGTAACGATCATGAAACAATGCACTGAACTGCGAGTACAAATAGAGAAACAACACACTGAACTGCAAGTACAGCTAGAGAAAGAACACACCCAACTGTGAGAACAGATACAGAAACAACAGACTGAACTGGGAGTACAGATGCAGAAGCAACACACTGGACTGTGATTACGGATAGAGAAACAACACACTGAACTGTGATTACAGATTGAGAAACACCTCACTGAATTGTAAACACAGATAGAGAAACAAAACTCTATATTGCGAGTATCGATAGAGAAACAACACACTGAACTGCGAGTACATATAGAGAAACAACACACTGAACTGTGATTACAGATAGAGAAACAAAACATTGAACTGAGAGTACAGCTCGAGAAAGAACACACCAACCTGTGAGAACAGATACAGAAACAACACTGAACTGCGAGTACAGACACAGAAACAACACACTGAACTGAGAGTACAGATAGAGAAACAACACACTGAACTGAGAGTACAGATAGAGAAACAACACACTGAATTCTGATTACAGAGAGAGAAACAAAACATTGAACTGAGAGTAAGTACAGAGAAACAACACACTGAACTGGGAGTACAGATGCTGAAGCAAAACACTGAACTGAGTAAACAGATAGACTGAGAGATCTGATAGAAAAACAACACACTGAATTGAGATGACAGATCGAGCAACACCTCACTGAATTGTGAGGATAGAGAAACAACACACTGAACTGTGAGTAGAGATAGACAAACAAAACACCAAACTGCGAGTACAACTAGAGAAAGAACACACCCAACTGTGAGAACAGATACAGGAACAACAGACAGAACTGGGAGTGCAGATGCAGAAGCAACACACTGAACTGTGATTACGGATAGAGAAACAACACACTGAACTGCGATTACAGACAGAGAAACAAAACACTGAACCTAGAGTACTGATACAGAAACGAAACACACTGATTTACGAGTATAGATCGAGAAACAACACACTGAACTGTGATTACAGATTGAGAAACAAAACACTAAACCTAGAGTCCTGATACAGAAACAACACACTGAATTGAGAGTATAGATAGAGAAACAACACACTGAACTGTGAATAAAGACACAGAAACAACACACTGAACTGAGAGTACAGACAGAGAAACAACACACTGAACTGAGAGTACAGACACAGAAACAACACACTGAACAGAGAGTACAGACAGAGAAACAACACGTTGAACTGAGAGTAACGATCAAGAAACAATGCACTGAACTGTGAGTACAGATAGAGAAACAACACACTAAACTGCGAGTACAGACTGAGAAACAACACACTGAACTGTGTGTACCGACAGAGAAACAACACACTGAACTGAGAACAGACAGAGAAACAACACACTTAATTGCGAGTACAGATAGAGAAACAACAAACTGAACTGACAGTAATGAGGGAGAACTAACACATTGAACTGTGAGTACAGATGGAGAAACAACACACTGAACTGCGATTACAGATAGAGAAACACAACATTGAATTCAGAGTACAGCTCGAAAAAGAAAACACCAACCTGTGAGAACAGATACAGAAACAACACACTGAACTGCGAGTACAGACACAGAAACAACACACTGAACTGAGAGTACAGATAGAGAAACAACACACTGAATTGTGATTACAGATAGAGAAACAAAACATTGAACTGAGAGTAAGTACAGAGAAACAACACACTGAACTGGGAGTACAGATGCTGAAGCAAAACACTGAACTGAATAAACAGATAGACTGAGAGATCTGATAGAAAAACAACACACTGAATTGAGATGACAGATCGAGAAACACCTCACTGAATTGTGAGGATAGAGAAACAACACACTGAACTGTGAGTAGAGATAGACAAACAAAACACCTAACTGCGAGTACAGCTCGAGAAAGAACACACCCAACTGTGAGAACAGATACAGGAACAACAGACTGAACTGGGAGTACAGATGCAGAAGCAACACACTGAACTGTGATTGCGGATAGAGAAACAACACACTGAACTGTCATTACAGATTAAGAAACAAAACACTGAACCTAGAGTACTGATACAGAAACAACACACTGAATTGCGAGTATAGATAGAGAAACAACACACTGAACTGTGAGTACAGACACAGTTGATGCTGAAGCAAAACACTGAACTGAGTACACAAATAGACTGAGAGATCTGATAGAAAATCAACACACTGAATTGAGATTACAGATCGAGAAACACCACACTGAATTGTGAGGATAGAGAAACAACACACTGAACTGTGAGTAGAGATAGACAAACAAAACACCGAACTGCGAGTACAGCTAGAGAAAGAACACACCCAACTGTGAGAACAGATACAGGAACAACAGACTGAACTGGGAGTACAGATGCAGAAGCAACACACTGAACTGTGATTACGGATAGAGAAAGAACACACTGAACTGTGATTACAGATAGAGAAACAAAACACTGAACCTAGAGTTCTGATACAGAAACAACACACTGAATTGCGAGTATAGATAGAGAAACAACACTCTGAACTGTGAGTACAGTCACAGAAACAACACACTGAACTGGGAGTACAGATCGAGAAACACCTCATTGAATTGCAAACACAGACAGAGAAATAACACACTGTACTGCGTGTACAGCTAGAGAAAGAACACACCCAACTGTGAGAACAGATACAGAACCGATACACTGAACTGGGACTACAGCTGCAGAAGCAACACACTGGACTGTGATTACGGATAGAGAAACAACACACTGAACTGTGATTACAGATTGAGAAACACCTCACTGAATTGTAAACACAGATAGAGAAACAAAACTCTATATTGCGAGTACAGATAGAGAAACAACACACTGAACTGTGATTACAGATAGAGAAACAAAACATTGAACTGAGAGTGCAGCTCGAGAAAGAACACACCAACCTGTGAGAACAGATACAGAAACAACACTGACTGCGAGTACAGACACAGAAACAACACTCTAAACTGAGAGTACAGATAGAGAAACAACCCACTGAACTGAGAGTACAGATAGAGAAACAACACACTGAATTGTGATTACAGATAGAGAAACTAAACATTGAACTGAGAGTAAGTACAGAGAAACAACACACTGAACTGGGAGTACAGATGCTGAAGCAAAATACTGAACTGAGTAAACAGATAGACTGAGAGATCTGATAGAAAAACAACACACTGAATTGAGATGACAGATCGAGAAACACCTCACTGAATTGTGAGGATAGAGAAACAACACACTGAACTGTGAGTAGAGATAGACAAACAAAACACCGAACTGCGAGTACAGCTAGAGAAAGAACACACCCAACTGTGAGAACAGATACAGGAACAACAGACTGAACTGGGAGTACAGATGCAGAAGCAAAACACTGAACTGTGATTGCGGATAGAGAAACAACACACTGAACTGTGATTACACATAGAGAAACAAAACACTGAACCTAGAGTACAGATACAGAAACAACACACTGAATTGCGAGTATAGATAGATAATCAACACACTGAACTGTGAGTACAGACACAGAAACAACACACTGAACTGAGAGTACAGATCGAGAAACACCTCACTGAATTGCAAACACAGGTAGAGAAAAAAAACACTGTACTGCGAGTACAGATAGAGAAACAACACACTGAACTGCGAGTACAGCTAGAGAAAGAACACACCCAACTGTGAGAACAGATACACAAACAACAGACTGAACTGGGAGTACAGATGCAGAAGCAACACACTGAATGTGATTACGCATAGAGAAACAACACACTGAACTGTGATTACAGATTGAGAAACAAAACACTGAACCTAGAGTACTGATACAGAAACAACACACTGAATTGCGAGTATAGATAGAGAAACAATACACTGAACTGTGAGTACAGACACAGAAACAACACACTGAACTGACAGTACAGATCGAGAAACACCTCACTGAATTGCAAACACAGACAGAGAAACAACACACTGTACTGCGTGTACAGCTAGAGAAAGAACACACCCAACTGTGAGAACAGATACAGAAACAATACACTGAACTGGGAGTACAGATGCAAAAGCAACACACTGAACTGCGATTACGGATAGAGAAACAACACACTGAACTGTGATTACAGATTGAGAAACAAAACACTGAACCTAGAGTCCTGATAAAGAAACAACACACTGAATTGAGAGTATAGATAGAGAAACAACACACTGAACTGTGAGTACAGACACAGAAACAACACACTGAACTGAGAGTACAGATCGAGAAACACCTCACTGAATTGCAAACACAGATAGAGAAACAAAACACTGTATTGCGAGTACAGATAGAGAAACAACACACTGAACTGCGTGTACAGACACAGAAACAACACACTGAACTGACAGGACAGATCGAGAAACACCTCACTGAATTGCAAACACAGACAGAGAAACAACACACTGTACTGCGTGTACAGCGAGAGAAAGAACACACCCAACTGTGAGAACAGATACAGAAACAATACACTGAACTGGGAGTACAGATGCAGAAGCAACACACTGAACTGCGATTACGGATAGAGAAACAACACACTGAACTGTGATTACAGATTGAGAAACAAAACACTGAACCTAGAGTCCTGATACAGAAACAACACACTGAATTGAGAGTATAGATAGAGAAACAACACACTGAACTGCGAGTACAGATAGAGAAACAACACACTGAACTGTGATTACAGATAGAGAAACAAAACATTGAACTGAGAGTACAGCTCGAGAAAGAACACACCAACCTGTGAGAACAGATACAGAAACAACACTGAACTGCGAGTACAGACACAGAAACAACACACTGAACTGAGAGTACAGATAGAGAAACAACACACTGAACTGAGAGTACAGATAGAGAAACAACACACTGAATTGTGATTACAGATAGAGAAACAAAACATTGAACTGAGAGTAGGTACAGAGAAACAACACACTGAACTGGGAGTACAGATGCTGAAGCAAAACACTGAACTGAGTAAACAGATAGACTGAGAGATCTGATAGAAAAACAACACACTGAATTGAGATGACAGATCGAGAAACACCTCACTGAATTGTGAGGATAGAGAAACAACACACTGAACTGTGAGTAGAGATAGACAAAGAAAACAACGAACTGCGAGTACAACTCGAGAAAGAACACACCCAACTGTGAGAACAGATACAGAAACAACACACTGAACTGGGAGTACAGATGCAGAAGCAACACACTGAACTGTGATTACGGATAGAGAAACAACACACTGAACTGTCATTACAGATTAAGAAACAAAACACTGAACCTAGAGTACTGATACGGAAACAACACACTGAATTGCGAGTATAGATAGAGAAACAACACACTGAACTGTGAGTAGAGATAGACAAACAAAACACCGAACTGCGAGTACAGCTAGAGAAAGAACACACCCAACTGTGAGAACAGATACAGGAACAACAGACTGAACTGGGAGTACAGATGCAGAAGCAACACACTGAACTGTGATTACAGATAGAGAAACAAAACACTGAACCTAGAGAACTGATACAGACAAAAAAAGGAATTGCGAGTATAGATAGAGAAACAACACACTGAACTGTGAGTACAGACACAGAAACAACACACTGAACTGAGAGTACAGATCGAGAAACACCTCACTGAATTGCAAACACAGATAGAGAAACAAAACAGTGTACTGCGTGCACAGCGAGAGAAAGAACACACCCAACTGTGAGAACAGATACAGAAACAATACACTGAACTGGGAGTACAGATGCAGAAGCAACACACTGAACTGCGATTACGGATAGAGAAACAACACACTGAACTGTGATTACAGATTGAGAAACAAAACACTGAACCTAGAGACCTGATACAGAAACAACACACTGAATTGAGAGTATAGATAGAGAAACAACACACTGAACTGTGAAAACAGACACAGAAATAACACACTGAACTGAGTGTACAGACAGAGAAACAACACAATGAACTGAGAGTAACGATCATGAAACAATGCACTGATCTGTGAGTACAGATAGAGAAACAACACACTGAATTGTAAACACAGATAGAGAAACAAAACTCTATATTGCGAGTACAGATAGAGAAACAACACACTGAACTGCGAGTACAGATAGAGAAACAACACACTGAACTGTGATTACACATAGAGAAACAAAACATTGAACTGAGAGTACACCTCGAGAAAGAACACACCAACCTGTGAGAACAGATACAGAAACAACACTGAACTGCGAGTACAGACACAGAAACAACACACTGAACTGAGAGTAAAGATAGAGAAACAACACACTGTACTGTGATTACAGATAGAGAAACAAAACATTGAACTGAGAGTACAGCTCGAGAAAGAACACACCAACCTGTGAGAACAGATACAGAAACAACACGGAACTGTGAGTACAGACACAGAAACAACACACTGAACTGAGAGTACAGATAGAGAAACAACACACTGAACTGAGAGTACCGATAGAGAAACAACACACTGAATTGTGATTACAGATAGAGAAACAAAACATTGAACTGAGAGTAAGTACAGAGAAACAACACACTGAACTGGGAGTACAGATGCTGAAGCAAAACACTGAACTAAGTAAACAGATAGACTGAGAGATATGATAGAAAAACAACACACTGAATTGAGATGACAGATCGAGAAACACCTGACTGAATTGTGAGGATAGAGAAACAACACACTGAACTGTGAGTAGAGATAGACAAACAAAACACCGAACTGCGAGTACAGCTAGAGAAAGAACACACCCAACTGTGAGAACAGATACAGGAACAACAGACTGAACTGGGAGTACAGATGCAGAAGCAACACACTGAACTGTGATTGCGGATAGAGAAACAACACACTGAACTGTGATTACAGATAGAGAAACAAAACACTGAACCTAGAGTACTGATACAGAAACAGCACACTGAATTGCGAGTATAGATAGAGAAACAACACACTGAACTGTGAGTACAGACACAGAAACAACACACTGAACTGAGAGTAGAGATCGAGAAACACCTCACTGAATTGCAAACACAGGTAGAGAAACAAAACACTGTACTGCGAGTACAGATGGAGAAACAACACACTGAACTGCGAGTACAGCTCGAGAAAGAACACACCCAACTGTGAGAACAGATACAGAAACAACAGACTGAACTGGGAGTACAGATGCAGAAACAACACACTGAACTGACAGTACAGATCGAGAAACACCTCACTGAATTGCAAACACAGACAGAGAAACAACACACTGTACTGCGTGTACAGCTAGAGAAAGAACACACCCAACTGTGAGAACAGATACAGAAACAATACACTGAACTGGGAGTACAGATGCAGAAGCAACACACTGAACTGCGATTACGGATAGAGAAACAACACACTGAACTGTGATTACAGATTGAGAAACAAAACACTGAACCTAGAGTCCTGATACAGAAACAACACACTGAATTGAGAGTATAGATAGAGAAACAACACACTGAACTGTGATCACAGACACACACAAACAACACACTGAGCTGAGAGTACAGATCGAGAAACACCTCACTGAATTGCAAACACAGATAGAGAAACAAAACACTGTGTTGCGAATACAGATAGAGAAACAACACACTGAACTGCGTGTACAGACACAGAAACAACACACTGAACTGACAGTACAGATCGCCAAACACCTCACTGAATTGCAAACACAGACAGAGAAACAACACACTGTACTGCGTGTACAGCTAGAGAAAGAACACACCCAACTGTGAGAACAGATACAGAAACAATACACTGAACTGGGAGTACAGATGCAGAAGCAACACACTGAACTGCGTTTACGGATAGAGAAACAACACACTGAACTGTGATTACAGATTGAGAAACAAAACACTGAACCTAGAGTCCTGATACAGAAACAACACACTGAATTGAGAGTATAGATAGAGAAAAAACACACTGAACTGTGAATACAGACACAGAAACAACACACTGAACTGAGAGTAACGATCATGAAACAATGCACTGATCTGTGAGTACAGATAGAGAAACAAAACACTGAACTGCGAGTACAGCCTGAGAAATAATACACTGAACTGTGAGTACAGACAGAGAAACAACACACTGAACTGAGAGTAACGATCATGAAACAATGCACTGAACTGCGAGTACAGATAGAGAAACAACACACTGAACTGCGAGTACAGCTAGAGAAAGAACACACCCAACTGTGAGAACAGATACAGAAACAACAGACTGAACTGGGAGTACAGATGCAGAAGCAACACACTGGACTGTGATTACGGATAGAGAAACAACACACTGAACTGTGATTACAGATTGAGAAACACCTCACTGAATTGTAAACACAGATAGAGAAACAAATCTCTATATTGCGAGTATCGATAGAGAAACAACACACTGAACTGCGAGTACAGATAGAGAAACAACACACTGAACTGTGATTACAGATAGAGAAACAAAACATTGAACTGAGAGTACAGCTCGAGAAAGAACACACCAACCTGTGAGAACAGATACAGAAACAACACTGAACTGCGAGTACAGACACAGAAACAACACACTGAACTGAGAGTACAGATAGAGAAACAACACACTGAACTGAGAGTACAGATAGAGAAACAACACACTGAATTCTGATTACAGAGAGAGAAACAAAACATTGAACTGAGAGTAAGTACAGAGAAACAACACACTGAACTGGGAGTACAGATGCTGAAGCAAAATACTGAACTGAGTAAACAGATAGACTGAGAGATCTGATAGAAAAACAACACACTGAATTGAGATGACAGATCGAGAAACACCTCACTGAATTGTGAGGATAGAGAAACAACACACTGAACTGTGAGTAGAGATAGACAAACAAAACACCGAACTGTGAGTACAACTAGAGAAAGAACACACCCAACTGTGAGAACAGATACAGGAACAACAGACAGAACTGGGAGTACAGATGCAGAAGCAACACACTGAACTGTGATTACGGATAGAGAAACAACACACAGAACTGCGATTACAGATAGAGAAACAAAACACTGAACCTAGAGTACTGATACAGAAACGAAACACACTGATTTACGAGTATAGATAGGGAAACAACACACTGAACTGTGATTACAGATTGAGAAACAAAACACTGAACCTAGAGTCCTGATACAGAAACAACACACTGAATTGAGAGTATAGATAGAGAAACAACACACTGAACTGTGAGTACAGACACAGAAACAACACACTGAACTGAGAGTACAGACAGAGAAACAACACATTGAACTGAGAGTAACGATCAAGAAACAATGCACTGAACTGTGAGTACAGATAGAGAAACAACACACTAAACTGCGAGTACAGACAGAGAAACAACACACTCAACTGTGTATACCGACAGAGAAACAACACACTGAACTGAGAGTACAGACAGAGAAACAACACACTTAATTGCGAGTACAGATAGAGAAACAACAAACTGAACTGACAGCAATGAGGGAGAACTAACACATTGAACTGTGAGTACAGAGAGAGAAACAACACACTGAACTGTGATTACAGATAGAGAAACACAACATTGAATTGAGAGTACATCTCGAGAAAGAACACACCAACCTGTGAGAACAGATACAGAAACAACACACTGAACTGCGAGTACAGACACACACAAACAACACACTGAACTGAGAGTACAGATAGAGAAACAACACACTGAACTGAGAGTACAGATAGAGAAACAACACACTGAATTGTGATTACAGATAGAGAAACAAAACATTGAACTGAGAGTAAGTACAGAGAAACAACACACTGAACTGGGAGTACAGATAGAGAAACAACACACTGAATTGTGATTACAGATAGAGAAACAAAACATCGAACTGAGAGTAAGTACAGAGAAACAACACACTGAACTGGGAGTACAGATGCTGATGCAAAACACTGAACTGAGTAAACAGATAGACTGAGAGATCTGATAGAAAAACAACACACTGAATTGAGATTACAGATCGAGAAACACCTCACTGAATTGTGAGGATAGAGAAACAACACACTGAACTGTGAGTAGAGATAGACAAACAAAACACCGAACTGCGAGTACAGTTCGAGAAAGAACACACCCAACTGTGAGAACAGATACAGGAACAACAGACTGAACTGGGAGTACAGATGCAGAAGCAACACACTGAACTGTGATTGCGGATAGAGAAACAACACACTGAACTGTGATTACAGATCGAGAAACAAAACACTGAACCTAGAGTACTGATACAGAAACAACACACTGGTTTGCGAGTATAGATAGAGAAACAACACACTGAACTGTGAGTACAGACACAGAAACAACACACTGAACTGAGAGTACAGATCGAGAAACACCTCACTGAATTGCAAATACAGGTAGAGAAACAAAACACTGTACTGCGAGTACAGATGGAGAAACAACACACTGAACTGCGAGTACAGCTCGAGAAAGAACACACCCAACTGTGAGAACAGATACAGAAACAACAGACTGAACTGGGAGTACAGATGCAGAAGCAACACACTGAATGCGATTACGCATAGAGAAACAACACACTGAACTGTGATTACAGATTGAGAAACAAAACACTGAACTGAGAGTACTGATACAGAATCAACACACTGAATTGCGAGTATAGATAGAGAAACAACAGACTGAACTGTGAGTACAGACACAGAAACAACACACTGAACTGACATTACAGATCGAGAAACACCTCACTGAATTGCAAACACAGACAGAGAAACAACACACTGTACTGCGTGTACAGCTGGAGAAAGAACACACCCAACTGTGAGAACAGATGCAGAAACAATACACTGAACTGGGAGTACAGATGCAGAAGCAACACACTGAACTGCGATTACGGATAGAGAAACAACACACTGAACTGTGATTACAGATTGAGAAACAAAACACTGAACCTAGAGTCCTGATACAGAAACAACACACTGAATTGAGAGTATAGATAGAGAAACAACACACTGAACTGTGAGTACAGACACACACAAACAACACACTGAGCTGAGAGTACAGATCGAGAAACACCTCACTGAATTGCAAACACAGGTAGAGAAACAAAACACTGTGTTGCGAATACAGTTAGAGAAACAACACACTGAACTGCGTGTACAGACACAGAAACAACACACTGAACTGACAGTACAGATCGAGAAACACCTCACTGAATTGCAAACACAGACAGAGAAACAACACACTGTACTGCGTGTACAGCGAGAGAAAGAACACACCCAACTGTGAGAACAGATACAGAAACAATACACTGAACTGGGAGTACAGATGCAGAAGCAACACACTGAACTGCGATTACGGATAGAGAAACAACACACTGAACTGTGATTACAGATTGAGAAACAAAACACTGAACCTAGAGTCCTGATACAGAAACAACACACTGAATTGAGAGTATAGATAGAGAAAAAACACACTGAACTGTGAATACAGACACAGAAACAACACACTGAACTGAGAGTACAGACAGAGAAACAACACACTGAACTGAGAGTAACGATCATGAAACAATGCACTGATCTGTGAGTACAGATAGAGAAACAAAACACTGAACTGCGAGTACAGCCTGAAAAATAATACACTGAACTGTGAGTACAGACAGAGAAACAACACACTGAACTGAGAGTAACGATCATGAAACAATGCACTGAACTGCGAGTACAGATAGAGAAACAACACACTGAACTGCAAGTACAGCTAGAGAAAGAACACACCCAACTGTGAGAACAGATACAGAAACAACAGACTGAACTGGGAGTACAGATGCAGAAGCAACACACTGGACTGTGATTACGGATAGAGAAACAACACACTGAACTGTGATTACAGATTGAGAAACACCTCACTGAATTGTAAACACAGATAGAGAAACAAAACTCTATATTGCGAGTATCGATAGAGAAACAACACACTGAACTGCGATTACATATAGAGAAACAACACACTGAACTGTGATTACAGATAGAGAAACAAAACATTGAACTGAGAGTACAGCTCGAGAAAGAACACACCAACCTGTGAGAACAGATACAGAAACAACACTGAACTGCGAGTACAGACACAGAAACAACACACTGAACTGAGAGTACAGATAGAGAAACAACACACTGAACTGAGAGTACAGATAGAGAAACAACAGACTGAATTCTGATTACAGAGAGAGAAACAAAACATTGAACTGAGAGTAAGTACAGAGAAACAACACACTGAACTGGGAGTACAGATGCTGAAGCAAAACACTGAACTGAGTAAGCAGATAGACTGAGAGATCTGATAGAAAAACAACACACTGAATTGAGATGACAGATCGAGCAACACCTCACTGAATTGTGAGGATAGAGAAACAACACACTGAACTGTGAGTAGAGATAGACAAACAAAACACCAAACTGCGAGTACAACTAGAGAAAGAACACACCCAACTGTGAGAACAGATACAGGAACAACAGACAGAACTGGGAGTGCAGATGCAGAAGCAACACACTGAACTGTGATTACGGATAGAGAAACAACACACTGAACTGCGATTACAGATAGAGAAACAAAACACTGAACCTAGAGTACTGATACAGAAACGAAACACACTGATTTACGAGTATAGATCGAGAAACAACACACTGAACTGTGATTACAGATTGAGAAACAAAACACTGAACCTAGAGTCCTGATACAGAAACAACACACTGAATTGAGAGTATAGATAGAGAAACAACACACTGAACTGTGAATAAAGAAACAGAAACAACACACTGAAGTGAGAGTACAGACAGAGAAACAACACACTGAACTGAGAGTACAGACACAGAAACAACACACTGAACAGAGAGTACAGACAGAGAAACAACACGTTGAACTGAGAGTAACGATCAAGAAACAATGCACTGAACTGTGAGTACAGATAGAGAAACAACACACTAAACTGCGAGTACAGACTGAGAAACAACACACTGAACTGTGTGTACCGACAGAGAAACAACACACTGAACTGAGAGTACAGACAGAGAAACAACACACTTAATTGCGAGTACAGATAGAGAAACAACAAACTGAACTGACCGTAATGAGGGAGAACTAACACATTGAACTGTGAGTACAAATGGAGAAACAACACACTGAACTGTGATTACAGATAGAGAAACACAACATTGAATTCAGAGTACAGCTCGAGAAAGAAAACACCAACCTGTGAGAACAGATACAGAAACAACACACTGAACTGCGAGTACAGACACAGAAACAACACACTGAACTGAGAGTACAGATAGAGAAACAACACACTGAATTGTGATTACAGATAGAGAAACAAAACATTGAACTGAGAGTAAGTACAGAGAAACAACACACTGAACTGGGAGTACAGATGCTGAAGCAAAACACTGAACTGAATAAACAGATAGACTGAGAGATCTGATAGAAAAACAACACACTGAATTGAGATGACAGATCGAGAAACACCTCACTGAATTGTGAGGATAGAGAAACAACACACTGAACTGTGAGTAGAGATAGACAAACAAAACACCTAACTGCGAGTACAGCTAGAGAAAGAACACACCCAACTGTGAGAACAGATACAGGAACAACAGACTGAACTGGGAGTACAGATGCAGAAGCAACACACTGAACTGTGATTGCGGATAGAGAAACAACACACTGAACTGTGATTACAGATAGAGAAACAAAACACTGAACCTAGAGTACTGATACAGAAACAACACACTGAATTGCGAGTATAGATAGAGAAACAACACACTGAACTGTGAGTACAGACACAGAAACAACACACTGAACTGAGAGTACAGATCGAGAAACACCTCACTGAATTGCAAACACAGGTAGAGAAACAAAACACTGTACTGCGGGTACAGATAGAGAAACAACACACTGAACTGCGAGTACAGCTAGAGAAAGAACACACCCAACTGTGAGAACAGATACAGAAACAACAGACTGAACTGGGAGTACAGATGCAGAAGCAACACACTGAATGTGATTACGCATAGAGAAACAACACACTGAACTGTGTTTACTGTTTGAGAAACAAAACACTGAACCTAGAGTACTGATACAGAAACAACACACTGAATTGCGAGTATAGATAGAGAAACAACACACTGAACTGTGAGTACAGACACAGAAACAACACACTGAACAAGAGAGTACAGATCGAGAAACACCTCACTGAATTGCAAACACAGACAGAGAAACAACACACTGTACTGCGTGTACAGCTCGAGAAAGAACACACCCAACTGTGAGAACAGATACAGAAACAATACACTGAACTGGGAGTACAGATGCAGAAGCAACACACTGAACTGCGATTACGGATAGAGAAACAACACACTGAACCGTGATTACAGATTGAGAAACAAAACACTGAACCTAGAGTCCTGATTCAGAAACAACACACTGAATTGAGAGTATAGATAGAGAAACAACACACTGAACTGTGAGTACAGACACAGAAACAACACACTGAACTGACAGTACAGATCGAGAAACACCTCACTGAATTGCAAACACAGACAGAGAAACAAAACACTGTATTGCGAGTACAGATAGAGAAACAACACACTGAACTGCGTGTACAGACACAGAAACAACACACTGAACTGACAGTACAGATCGAGAAACACCTCACTGAATTGCAAACACAGACAGAGAAACAACACACTGTACTGCGTGTACAGCTAGAGAAAGAACACACCCAACTGTGAGTACAGATGCAGAAGCAACAAACTGAACTGCGATTACGGATAGAGAAACAACACACTGAACTGTAATTACAGATTGAGAAACAAAACACTGAACCTAGAGTCCTGATACGGAAACAACACACTGAATTGAGAGTATAGATAGAGAAACAACACACTGAACTGTGAATACAGACACAGAAACATCACACTGAACTGAGAGTACAGACAGAGAAACAACACACTGAACTGAGAGTAACGATCATGAAACAATGCACTGAACTGCGAGTACAGATAGAGAAACAACACACTGAACTGCGAGTACAGCTAGAGAAAGAACACACCCAACTGTGAGAACAGATACAGAAACAACAGACTGAACTGGGAGTACAGATGCAGAAGCAACACACTGGACTGTGATTACGGATAGAGAAACAACACACTGAACTGTGATTACAGATTGAGAAACACCTCACTGAATTGTAAATACAGATAGAGAAACAAAACTCTATATTGCGAGTACAGATAGAGAAACAACACACTGAACTGCGAGTACAGACTGAGAAATAATACACTGAACTGTGAGTACAGACAGAGAAACAACACACTGAACTGAGAGTAACGATCATGAAACAATGCACTGAACTGCGAGTACAGATAGAGAAACAACACACTGAACTGCGAGTACAGCTAGAGAAAGAACACACCCAACTGTGAGAACAGATACAGAAACAACAGACTGAACTGGGAGTACAGATGCAGAAGCAACGCACTGGACTGTGATTACGGATAGAGAAACAACACACTGAACTGTGATTACAGATTGAGAAACACCTCACTGAATTGTAAACACAGATAGAGAAACAAAACTCTATATTGCGAGTATAGATAGAGAAACAACACAGTGAACTGCGAGTACTGATAGAGAAACAACACACTGAACTGTGATTACAGATAGAGAAACAAAACATTGAACTGAGAGTACAGCTCGAGAAAGAACACACCAACCTGTGAGAACAGATACAGAAACAACACTGAACTGCGAGTACAGACACAGAAACAACACACTGAACTGAGAGTACAGACAGAGAAACAACACACTGAACTGAGAGTACAGATAGAGAAACAACACACTGAATTGTGATTACAGATAGAGAAACAAAACATTGAACTGAGAGTAAGTACAGAGAAACAACACACTGAACTGGGAGTACAGATGCCGAAGCAAAACACTGAACTGAGTAAACATATAGACTGAGAGATCTGATAGAAAAACAACACACTGAATTGAGATGACAGATCGAGAAACACCTCACTGAATTGTGAGGATAGAGAAACAACACACTGAACTGTGAGTAGAGATAGACAAACAAAACACCGAACTGCGAGTACAACTAGAGAAAGAACACACCCAACTGTGAGAACAGATACAGAAACAACACACTGAACTGGGAGTACAGATGCAGAAGCAACACACTGAACTGTGATTACGGATAGAGAAACAACACACTGAACTGTCATTACAGATTAAGAAACAAAACACTGAACATAGAGTACTGATACAGAAACAACACACTGAATTGCGAGTATAGATAGAGAAACAACACACTGAACTGTGAAACCAGACATAGTTGATGCTGAAGCAAAACACTGAACTGAGTAAACAGATAGACTGAGAGATCTGATAGAAAATCAACACCCTGAATTGAGATTACAGATCGAGAAACACCTCACTGAATTGTGAGGATAGAGAAACAACACACTGAACTGTGAGTAGAGATAGACAAACAAAACACCGAACTGCGAGTACAGCTAGAGAAAGAACACACCCAACTGTGAGAACAGATACAGGAACAACAGACTGAACTGGGAGTACAGATGCAGAAGCAACACACTGAACTGTGATTACGGATAGAGAAACAACACACTGAACTGTGATTACAGATTGAGAAACAAAACACTGAACCTAGAGTACTGATACAGAAACAACACACTGAATTGAGAGTATAGATAGAGAAACAACACACTGAACTGTGAGTACAGACACAGAAACAACACACTGAACTGACAGTACAGATCGAGAAACACCTCACTGAATTGCAAACACAGACAGAGAAACAACACACTGTACTGCGTGTACAGCTAGAGAAAGAACACACCCAACTGTGAGAACAGATACAGAAACAATACACTGAACTGGGAGTACAGATTGAGAAACAAAACACTGAACCTAGAGTCCTGATACAGAAACAACACACTGAATTGAGAGTATAGATAGAGAAACAACACACTGAACTGTGAATACAGACACAGAAGCAACACACTGAACTGCGATTACGGATAGAGAAACAACACACTGAACTGTGACTACAGATTGAGAAACAAAACACTGAACCTAGAGTCCTGATACAGAAACAACACACTGAATTGAGAGTATAGATAGAGAAACAACACACTGAACTGTGAATACAGACACAGAAACAACACACTGAACTGAGAGTACAGACAGAGAAACAACACACTGAACTGAGAGTAATGATCATGAAACAATGCACTGATCTGTGAGTACAGATAGAGAAACAACACACTGAACTGCGAGTACAGCTAGAGAAAGAACACACCCAACTGTGAGAACAGATACAGAAACAACAGACTGAACTGGGAGTACAGATGCAGAAGCAACACACTGAATGCGATTACGCATAGAGAAACAACACACTGAACTGTGATTACAGATTGAGAAACAAAACACTGAACCGAGAGTACTGATACAGAATCAACACACTGAATTGCGAGTATAGATAGAGAAACAACAGACTGAACTGTGAGTACAGACACAGAAACAACACACTGAACTGACATTACAGATCGAGAAACACCTCACTGAATTGCAAACACAGACAGAGAAACAACACACTGTACTGCGTGTACAGCTAGAGAAAGAACACACCCAACTGTGAGAACAGATGCAGAAACAATACACTGAACTGGGAGTACAGATGCAGAAGCAACACACTGAACTGCGATTACGCATAGAGAAACAACACACTGAACTGTGATTACAGATTGAGAAACAAAACACTGAACCTAGAGTCCTGATACAGAAACAACACACTGAATTGCGAGTATAGATAGAGAAACAACACACTGAACTGTGAGTACAGACACACACAAACAACACACTGAGCTGAGAGTACAGATCGAGAAACACCTCACTGAATTGCAAACACAGATAGAGAAACAAAACACTGTGTTGCGAATACAGTTAGAGAAACAACACACTGAACTGCGTGTACAGACACAGAAACAACACACTGAACTGACAGTACAGATCGAGAAACACCTCACTGAATTGCAAACACAGACAGAGAAACAACACACTGTACTGCGTGTACAGCGAGAGAAAGAACACACCCAACTGTGAGAACAGATACAGAAACAATACACTGAACTGGGAGTACAGATGCAGAAGCAACACACTGAACTGCAATTACGGATAGAGAAACAACACACTGAACTGTGATTACAGATTGAGAAACACCTCACTGAATTGTAAACACAGATAGAGAAACAAAACTCTATATTGCGAGTATAGATAGAGAAACAACACAGTGAACTGCGAGTACTGATAGAGAAACAACACACTGAACTGTGATTACAGATAGAGAAACAAAACATTGAACTGAGAGTACAGCTCGAGAAAGAACACACCAACCTGTGAGAACAGATACAGAAACAACACTGAACTGCGAGTACAGACACAGAAACAACACACTGAACTGAGAGTACAGACAGAGAAACAACACACTGAACTGAGAGTACAGATAGAGAAACAACACACTGAATTGTGATTACAGATAGAGAAACAAAACATTGAACTGAGAGTAAGTACAGAGAAACAACACACTGAACTGGGAGTACAGATGCCGAAGCAAAACACTGAACTGAGTAAACATATAGACTGAGAGATCTGATAGAAAAACAACACACTGAATTGAGATGACAGATCGAGAAACACCTCACTGAATTGTGAGGATAGAGAAACAACACACTGAACTGTGAGTAGAGATAGACAAACAAAACACCGAACTGCGAGTACAACTAGAGAAAGAACACACCCAACTGTGAGAACAGATACAGAAACAACACACTGAACTGGGAGTACAGATGCAGAAGCAACACACTGAACTGTGATTACGGATAGAGAAACAACACACTGAACTGTCATTACAGATTAAGAAACAAAACACTGAACATAGAGTACTGATACAGAAACAACACACTGAATTGCGAGTATAGATAGAGAAACAACACACTGAACTGTGAAACCAGACATAGTTGATGCTGAAGCAAAACACTGAACTGAGTAAACAGATAGACTGAGAGATCTGATAGAAAATCAACACCCTGAATTGAGATTACAGATCGAGAAACACCTCACTGAATTGTGAGGATAGAGAAACAACACACTGAACTGTGAGTAGAGATAGACAAACAAAACACCGAACTGCGAGTACAGCTAGAGAAAGAACACACCCAACTGTGAGAACAGATACAGGAACAACAGACTGAACTGGGAGTACAGATGCAGAAGCAACACACTGAACTGTGATTACGGATAGAGAAACAACACACTGAACTGTGATTACAGATTGAGAAACAAAACACTGAACCTAGAGTACTGATACAGAAACAACACACTGAATTGAGAGTATAGATAGAGAAACAACACACTGAACTGTGAGTACAGACACAGAAACAACACACTGAACTGACAGTACAGATCGAGAAACACCTCACTGAATTGCAAACACAGACAGAGAAACAACACACTGTACTGCGTGTACAGCTAGAGAAAGAACACACCCAACTGTGAGAACAGATACAGAAACAATACACTGAACTGGGAGTACAGATTGAGAAACAAAACACTGAACCTAGAGTCCTGATACAGAAACAACACACTGAATTGAGAGTATAGATAGAGAAACAACACACTGAACTGTGAATACAGACACAGAAGCAACACACTGAACTGCGATTACGGATAGAGAAACAACACACTGAACTGTGACTACAGATTGAGAAACAAAACACTGAACCTAGAGTCCTGATACAGAAACAACACACTGAATTGAGAGTATAGATAGAGAAACAACACACTGAACTGTGAATACAGACACAGAAACAACACACTGAACTGAGAGTACAGACAGAGAAACAACACACTGAACTGAGAGTAATGATCATGAAACAATGCACTGATCTGTGAGTACAGATAGAGAAACAACACACTGAACTGCGAGTACAGCTAGAGAAAGAACACACCCAACTGTGAGAACAGATACAGAAACAACAGACTGAACTGGGAGTACAGATGCAGAAGCAACACACTGAATGCGATTACGCATAGAGAAACAACACACTGAACTGTGATTACAGATTGAGAAACAAAACACTGAACCGAGAGTACTGATACAGAATCAACACACTGAATTGCGAGTATAGATAGAGAAACAACAGACTGAACTGTGAGTACAGACACAGAAACAACACACTGAACTGACATTACAGATCGAGAAACACCTCACTGAATTGCAAACACAGACAGAGAAACAACACACTGTACTGCGTGTACAGCTAGAGAAAGAACACACCCAACTGTGAGAACAGATGCAGAAACAATACACTGAACTGGGAGTACAGATGCAGAAGCAACACACTGAACTGCGATTACGCATAGAGAAACAACACACTGAACTGTGATTACAGATTGAGAAACAAAACACTGAACCTAGAGTCCTGATACAGAAACAACACACTGAATTGCGAGTATAGATAGAGAAACAACACACTGAACTGTGAGTACAGACACACACAAACAACACACTGAGCTGAGAGTACAGATCGAGAAACACCTCACTGAATTGCAAACACAGATAGAGAACCAAAACACTGTGTTGCGAATACAGTTAGAGAAACAACACACTGAACTGCGTGTACAGACACAGAAACAACACACTGAACTGACAGTACAGATCGAGAAACACCTCACTGAATTGCAAACACAGACAGAGAAACAACACACTGTACTGCGTGTACAGCGAGAGAAAGAACACACCCAACTGTGAGAACAGATACAGAAACAATACACTGAACTGGGAGTACAGATGCAGAAGCAACACACTGAACTGCAATTACGGATAGAGAAACAACACACTGAACTGTGATTACAGATTGAGAAACAAAACACTGAACCTAGAGTCCTGATACAGAAACAACACACTGAATTGAGAGTATAGATAGAGAAAAAACACACTGAACTGTGAATACAGACACAGAAACAACACACTGAACTGAGAGTACAGACAGAGAAACAACACACTGAACTGAGAGTAACGATCATGAAACAATGCACTGATCTGTGAGTACAGATAGAGAAACAAAACACTGAACTGCGAGTACAGCCTGAAAAATAATGCACTGAACTGTGAGTACAGACAGAGAAACAACACACTGAACTGAGAGTAACGATCATGAAACAATGCACTGAACTGCGAGTACAAATAGAGAAACAACACACTGAACTGCAAGTACAGCTAGAGAAAGAACACACCCAACTGTGAGAACAGATACAGAAACAACAGACTGAACTGGGAGTACAGATGCAGAAGCAACACACTGGACTGTGATTACGGATAGAGAAACAACACACTGAACTGTGATTACAGATTGAGAAACACCTCACTGAATTGTAAACACAGATAGAGAAACAAAACTCTATATTGCGAGTATCGATAGAGAAACAACACACTGAACTGCGAGTACATATAGAGAAACAACACACTGAACTGTGATTACAGATAGAGAAACAAAACATTGAACTGAGAGTACAGCTCGAGAAAGAACACACCAACCTGTGAGAACAGATACAGAAACAACACTGAACTGCGAGTACAGACACAGAAACAACACACTGAACTGAGAGTACAGATAGAGAAACAACACACTGAACTGAGAGTACAGATAGAGAAACAACACACTGAATTCTGATTACAGAGAGAGAAACAAAACATTGAACTGAGAGTAAGTACAGAGAAACAACACACTGAACTGGGAGTACAGATGCTGAAGCAAAACACTGAACTGAGTAAACAGATAGACTGAGAGATCTGATAGAAAAACAACACACTGAATTGAGATGACAGATCGAGCAACACCTCACTGAATTGTGAGGATAGAGAAACAACACACTGAACTGTGAGTAGAGATAGACAAACAAAACACCAAACTGCGAGTACAACTAGAGAAAGAACACACCCAACTGTGAGAACAGATACAGGAACAACAGACAGAACTGGGAGTGCAGATGCAGAAGCAACACACTGAACTGTGATTACGGATAGAGAAACAACACACTGAACTGCGATTACAGACAGAGAAACAAAACACTGAACCTAGAGTACTGATACAGAAACGAAACACACTGATTTACGAGTATAGATCGAGAAACAACACACTGAACTGTGATTACAGATTGAGAAACAAAACACTAAACCTAGAGTCCTGATACAGAAACAACACACTGAATTGAGAGTATAGATAGAGAAACAACACACTGAACTGTGAATAAAGACACAGAAACAACACACTGAACTGAGAGTACAGACACAGAAACAACACACTGAACTGAGAGTACAGACACAGAAACAACACACTGAACAGAGAGTACAGACAGAGAAACAACACGTTGAACTGAGAGTAACGATCAAGAAACAATGCACTGAACTGTGAGTACAGATAGAGAAACAACACACTAAACTGCGAGTACAGACTGAGAAACAACACACTGAACTGTGTGTACCGACAGAGAAACAACACACTGAACTGAGAACAGACAGAGAAACAACACACTTAATTGCGAGTACAGATAGAGAAACAACAAACTGAACTGACAGTAATGAGGGAGAACTAACACATTGAACTGTGAGTACAGATGGAGAAACAACACACTGAACTGCGATTACAGATAGAGAAACACAACATTGAATTCAGAGTACAGCTCGAAAAAGAAAACACCAACCTGTGAGAACAGATACAGAAACAACACACTGAACTGCGAGTACAGACACAGAAACAACACACTGAACTGAGAGTACAGATAGAGAAACAACACACTGAATTGTGATTACAGATAGAGAAACAAAACATTGAACTGAGAGTAAGTACAGAGAAACAACACACTGAACTGGGAGTACAGATGCTGAAGCAAAACACTGAACTGAATAAACAGATAGACTGAGAGATCTGATAGAAAAACAACACACTGAATTGAGATGACAGATCGAGAAACACCTCACTGAATTGTGAGGATAGAGAAACAACACACTGAACTGTGAGTAGAGATAGACAAACAAAACACCTAACTGCGAGTACAGCTCGAGAAAGAACACACCCAACTGTGAGAACAGATACAGGAACAACAGACTGAACTGGGAGTACAGATGCAGAAGCAACACACTGAACTGTGATTGCGGATAGAGAAACAACACACAGAACTGTGATTACAGATAGAGAAACAAAACACTGAACCTAGAGTACTGATACAGAAACAACACACTGAATTGCGAGTATAGATAGAGAAACAACACACTGAACTGTGAGTACAGACACAGAAACAACACACTGAACTGAGAGTACAGATCGAGAAACACCTCACTGAATTGCAAACACAGGTAGAGAAACAAAACACTGTACTGCGGGTACAGATAGAGAAACAACACACTGAACTGCGAGTACAGCTAGAGAAAGAACACACCCAACTATGAGAACAGATACAGAAACAACAGACTGAACTGGGAGTACAGATGCAGAAGCAACACACTGAATGTGATTACGCATAGACAAACAACACACTGAACTGTGTTTACTGATTGAGAAACAAAACACTGAACCTAGAGTACTGATACAGAAACAACACACTGAATTGCGAGTATAGATAGAGAAACAACACACTGAACTGTGAGTACAGACACAGAAACAACACACTGAACAAGAGAGTACAGATCGAGAAACACCTCACTGAATTGCAAACACAGACAGAGAAACAACACACTGTACTGCGTGTACAGCTCGAGAAAGAACACACCCAACTGTGAGAACAGATACAGAAACAATACACTGAACTGGGAGTACAGATGCAGAAGCAACACACTGAACTGCGATTACGGATAGAGAAACAACACACTGAACCGTGATTACAGATTGAGAAACAAAACACTGAAGCTAGAGTCCTGATTCAGAAACAACACACTGAATTGAGAGTATAGATAGAGAAACAACACACTGAACTGTGAGTACAGACACAGAAACAACACACTGAACTGACAGTACAGATCGAGAAACACCTCACTGAATTGCAAACACAGACAGAGAAACAAAACACTGTATTGCGAGTACAGATAGAGAAACAACACACTGAACTGCGTGTACAGACACAGAAACAACACACTGAACTGACAGTACAGATCGAGAAACACCTCACTGAATTGCAAACACAGACAGAGAAACAACACACTGTACTGCGTGTACAGCTAGAGAAAGAACACACCCAACTGTGAGTACAGATGCAGAAGCAACAAACTGAACTGCGATTACTGATAGAGAAACAACACACTGAACTGTAATTACAGATTGAGAAACAAAACACTGAACCTAGAGTCCTGATACGGAAACAACACACTGAATTGAGAGTATAGAGAGAGAAACAACACACTGAACTGTGAATACAGACACAGAAACATCACACTGAACTGAGAGTACAGACAGAGAAACAACACACTGAACTGAGAGTAACGATCATGAAACAATGCACTGAACTGCGAGTACAGATAGAGAAACAACACACTGAACTGCGAGTACAGCTAGAGAAAGAACACACCCAACTGTGAGAACAGATACAGAAACAACAGACTGAACTGGGAGTACAGACCGAGAAACAACACACTGAACTGAGAGTACAGATAGAGAAACAACACACTGAATTGTGATTACAGATAGAGAAACAAAACATTGAACTGAGAGTAAGTACAGACAAACAACACACTGAACTGGGAGTACAGATGCCGAAGCAAAACACTGAACTGAGTAAACAGATAGACTGAGAGATCTGATAGAAAAACAACACACTGAATTGAGATGACAGATCGAGAAACACCTCACTGAATTGTGAGGATAGAGAAACAACACACTGAACTGTGAGTAGAGATAGACAAACAAAACACCGAACTGCGAGTACAACTAGAGAAAGAACACACCCAACTGTGAGAACAGATACAGAAACAACACACTGAACTGGGAGTACAGATGCAGAAGCAACACACTGAACTGTGATTACGGATAGAGAAACAACACACTGAACTGTCATTACAGATTAAGAAACAAAACACTGAACATAGAGTACTGATACAGAAACAACACACTGAATTGCGAGTATAGATAGAAAAACAACACACTGAACTGTGAGTACAGACATAGTTGATGCTGAAGCAAAACTCTGAACTGAGTAAACAGATAGACTGAGAGATCTGATAGAAAATCAACACCCTGAATGGAGATTACAGATCGAGAAACACCTCACTGAATTGTGAGGATAGAGAAACAACACACTGAACTGTGAGTAGAGATAGACAAACAAAACACCGAACTGCGAGTACAGCTAGAGAAAGAACACACCCAACTGTGAGAACAGATACAGGAACAACAGACTGAACTGGGAGTACAGATGCAGAAGCAACACACTGAACTGTGATTACGGATAGAGAAACAACACACTGAACTGTGATTACAGATTGAGAAACAAAACACTGAACCTAGAGTACTGATACAGAAACAACACACTGAATTGAGAGTATAGATAGAGAAACAACACACTGAACTGTGAGTACAGACACAGAAACAACACACTGAACTGACAGTAAAGATCGAGAAACACCTCACTGAATTGCAAACACAGACAGAGAAACAACACACTGTACTGCGTGTACAGCTAGAGAAAAAACACACCCAACTGTGAGAACAGATACAGAAACAATACACTGAACTGGGAGTACAGATTGAGAAACAAAACACTGAACCTAGAGTCCTGATACAGAAACAACACACTGAATTGAGAGTATAGATAGAGAAACAACACACTGAACTGTGAATACAGACACAGAAGCAACACACTGAACTGCGATTACGGATAGAGAAACAACACACTGAACTGTGACTACAGATTGAGAAACAAAACACTGAACCTAGAGTCCTGATACAGAAACAACACACTGAATTGAGAGTATAGATAGAGAAACAACACACTGAACTGTGAATACAGACACAGAAACAACACACTGAACTGAGAGTACAGACAGAGAAACAACACACTGAACTGAGAGTAATGATCATGAAACAATGCACTGATCTGTGAGTACAGATAGAGAAACAACACACTGAACTGCGAGTACAGCTAGAGAAAGAACACACCCAACTGTGAGAACAGATACAGAAACAACAGACTGAACTGGGAGTACAGATGCAGAAGCAACACACTGGACTGTGATTACGGATAGAGAAACAACACACTGAACTGTGATTACAGATTGAAAAACACCTCACTGAATTGTAAACACAGATAGAGAAACAAAACTCTATATTGCGAGAACAGATAGAGAAACAACACACTGAACTGCGAGTACAGATAGAGAAACAACACACTGAACTGTGATTACAGATAGAGAAACAAAACATTGAACTGAGAGTACAGCTCGAGAAAGAACACACCAACCTGTGAGAACAGATACAGAAACAACACTGAACTGCGAGTACAGACACAGAAACAACACACTGAACTGAGAGTACAGATAGAGAAACAACACACTGAACTGAGAGTACAGATAGACAAACAACACACTGAATTGTGATTACACATAGAGAAACAAAACATTGAACTGAGAGTAAGTACAGAGAAACAACACACTGAACTGGGAGTACAGATGCTGAAGCAAAATACTGAACTGAGTAAACAGATAGACTGAGACATCTGATAGAAAAACAAGACACTGAATTGAGATGACAGATCGAGAAACACCTCACTGAATTGTGAGGATAGAGAAACAACACACTGAACTGTGAGTAGAGATAGACAAACAAAACACCGAACTGCGAGTACAACTAGAGAAAGAACACACCCAACTGTGAGAACAGATACAGAAACAACACACTGAACTGGGAGTACAGATGCAGAAGCAACACACTGAACTGTGATTACGGATAGAGAAACAACACACTGAACTGTCATTACAGATTAAGAAACAAAACACTGAACCTAGAGTACTGATACAGAAACAACACACTGAATTGCGAGTATAGATAAACAACACACTGAACTGTGAGTACAGACACAGAAACAACACACTGAACTGGGAGTACAGATCGAGAAACACCTCATTGAATTGCAAACACAGACAGAGAAATAACACACTGTACGGCGTGTACAGCTAGAGAAAGAACACACCCAACTGTGAGAACAGATACAGAAGCAATACACTGAACTGGGACGACAGATGCAGAAGCAACACACTGGACTGTGATTACGGATAGAGAAACAACACACTGAACTGTGATTACAGATTGAGAAACACCTCACTGAATTGTAAACACAGATAGAGAAACAAAACTCTATATTGCGAGTACAGATAGAGAAACAACACACTGAACTGTGATTACGGATAGAGAAACAACACACTGAACTGTGATCACAGATTGAGAAACAAAACACTGAACCTAGAGTACTGATACAGAAACAACACACTGAATTGAGAGTATAGATAAAGAAACAACACACTGAACTGTGAGTACAGACACAGAAACAACACACTGAACTGACAGTACAGATCGAGAAACACCTCACTGAATTGCAAACACAGACAGAGAAACAACACACTGTACTGCGTGTACAGCTAGAGAAAGAAAACACCCAACTGTGAGAACAGATACAGAAACAATACACTGAACTGGGAGTACAGATGCAGAAGCAACACACTGAACTGCGATTACGGATAGAGAAACAACACACTGAACTGTGACTACAGATTGAGAAACAAAACACTGAACCTAGAGTCCTGATACAGAAACAACACACTGAATTGAGAGTATAGATAGAGAAACAACACACTGAACTGTGAATACAGACACAGAAACAACACACTGAACTGAGAGTACAGACAGAGAAACAACACACTGAACTGAGAGTAATGATCATGAAACAATGCACTGATCTGTGAGTACAGATAGAGAAACAACACACTGAACTGCGAGTACAGCTAGAGAAAGAACACACCCAACTGTGAGAACAGATACAGAAACAACAGACTGAACTGGGAGTACAGATGCAGAAGCAACACACTGGACTGTGATTACGGATAGAGAAACAACACACTGAACTGTGATTACAGATTGAAAAACACCTCACTGAATTGTAAACACAGATAGAGAAACAAAACTCTATATTGCGAGAACAGATAGAGAAACAACACACTGAACTGCGAGTACAGATAGAGAAACAACACACTGAACTGTGATTACAGATAGAGAAACAAAACATTGAACTGAGAGTACAGCTCGAGAAAGAACACACCAACCTGTGAGAACAGA
Source organism: Chiloscyllium punctatum (assembly GCF_047496795.1). Lineage (NCBI taxonomy): Eukaryota > Metazoa > Chordata > Chondrichthyes > Orectolobiformes > Hemiscylliidae > Chiloscyllium > Chiloscyllium punctatum. The sequence continues at coordinate 30,901,123 of NC_092745.1, forward strand.
TACAGAAACAACACTGAACTGCGAGTACAGACACAGAAACAACACACTGAACTGAGAGTACAGATAGAGAAACAACACAGTGAACTGAGAGTACAGATAGACAAACAACACACTGAATTGTGATTACACATAGAGAAACAAAACATTGAACTGAGAGTAAGTACAGAGAAACAACACACTGAACTGGGAGTACAGATGCTGAAGCAAAACACTGAACTGAGTAAACAGATAGACTGAGACATCTGATAGAAAAACAAGACACTGAATTGAGATGACAGATCGAGAAACACCTCACTGAATTGTGAGGATAGAGAAACAACACACTGAACTGTGAGTAGAGATAGACAAACAAAACACCGAACTGCGAGTACAACTAGAGAAAGAACACACCCAACTGTGAGAACAGATACAGAAACAACAGACTGAACTGGGAGTACAGATGCAGAAGCAACACACTGAACTGTGATTACGGATAGAGAAACAACACACTGAACTGTCATTACAGATTAAGAAACAAAACACTGAACCTAGAGTACTGATACAGAAACAACACACTGAATTGCGAGTATAGATAAACAACACACTGAACTGTGAGTACAGACACAGTTGATGCTGAAGCAAAACACTGAACTGAGTAAACAAATAGACTGAGAGATCTGATAGAAAATCAACACACTGAATTGAGATTACAGATCGAGAAACACCTCACTGAATTGTGAGGATAGAGAAACAACACACTGAACTGTGAGTAGAGATAGACAAACAAAACACCGAACTGCGAGTACAGGTAGAGAAAGAACACACCCAACTGTGAGAACAGATACAGGAACAACAGACTGAACTGGGAGTACAGATGCAGAAGCAACACACTGAACTGTGATTACGGATAGAGAAACAACACACTGAACTGTGATTACAGATTGAGAAACACCTCACTGAATTGTAAACACAGATAGAGAAACAAAATTCTATATTGCGAGTACAGATAGAGAAACAACACACTGAACTGTGATTACGGATAGAGAAACAACACACTGAACTGTGATCACAGATTGAGAAACAAAACACTGAACCTAGAGTACTGATACAGAAACAACACACTGAATTGAGAGTATAGATAGAGAAACAACACACTGAACTGTGAGTACAGACACAGAAACAACACACTGAACTGACAGTACAGATCGAGAAACAACTCACTGAATTGCAAACACAGACAGAGAAACAACACACTGTACTGCGTGTACAGCTAGAGAAAGAAAACACCCAACTGTGAGAACAGATACAGAAACAATACACTGAACTGGGAGTACAGATGCAGAAGCAACACACTGAACTGCGATTACGGATAGAGAAACAACACACTGAACTGTGACTACAGATTGAGAAACAAAACACTGAACCTAGAGTCCTGATACAGAAACAACACACTGAATTGAGAGTATAGATAGAGAAACAACACACTGAACTGTGAATACAGACACAGAAACAACACACTGAACTGAGAGTACAGACAGAGAAACAACACACTGAACTGAGAGAAACGATCATGAAACAATGCACTGAACTGCGAGTACAGATAGAGAAACAACACACTGAACTGCGAGTACAGCTAGAGAAAGAACACACCCAAGTGTGAGAACAGATACAGAAACAACAGACTGAACTGGGAGTACAGATGCAGAAGCAACACACTGGACTGTGATTACGGAGAGAGAAACAACACACTGAACTGTGATTACAGATTGAAAAACACCTCACTGAATTGTAAACACAGATAGAGAAACAAAACTCTATATTGCGAGAACAGATAGAGAAACAACACACTGAACTGCGAGTACAGATAGAGAAACAACACACTGAACTGTGATTACAGATAGAGAAACAAAACATTGAACTGAGAGTACAGCTCGAGAAAGAACACACCAACCTGTGAGAACAGATACAGAAACAACACTGAACTGCGAGTACAGACACAGAAACAACACACTGAACTGAGAGTACAGATAGAGAAACAACACACTGAACTGAGAGTACAGATAGACAAACAACACACTGAATTGTGATTACACATAGAGAAACAAAACATTGAACTGAGAGTAAGTACAGAGAAACAACACACTGAACTGGGAGTACAGATGCTGAAGCAAAACACTGAACTGAGTAAACAGATAGACTGAGAGATCTGATAGAAAAACAAGACACTGAATTGAGATGACAGATCGAGAAACACCTCACTGAATTGTGAGGAGAGAGAAACAACACACTGAACTGTGAGTAGAGATAGACAAACAAAACACCGAACTGCGAGTACAACTAGAGAAAGAACACACCCAACTGTGAGAACAGATACAGAAACAACAGACTGAACTGGGAGTACAGATGCAGAAGCAACACACTGAACTGTGATTACGGATAGAGAAACAACACACTGAACTGTCATTACAGATTAAGAAACAAAACACTGAACCTAGAGTACTGATACAGAAACAACACACTGAATTGCGAGTATAGATAAACAACACACTGAACTGTGAGTACAGACACAGTTGATGCTGAAGCAAAACACTGAACTGAGTAAACAAATAGACTGAGAGATCTGATAGAAAATCAACACACTGAATTGAGATTACAGATCGAGAAACACCTCACTGAATTGTGAGGATAGAGAAACAACACACTGAACTGTGAGTAGAGATAGACAAACAAAACACCGAACTGCGAGTACAGCTAGAGAAAGAACACACCCAACTGTGAGAGCAGATACAAGAACAACAGACTGAACTGGGAGTACAGATGCAGAAGCAACACACTGAACTGTGATTACGGATAGAGAAACAACACACTGAACTGTGATTACAGATAGAGAAACAAAACACTGAACCTAGAGTACTGATACAGAAACAACACACTGAATTGCGAGTATAGATAGAGAAACAACACACTGAACTGTGAGTACAGTCACAGAAACAACACATTGAACTGAGAGTACAGATCGAGAAACACCTCATTGAATTGCAAACACAGACAGAGAAATAACACACTGTACGGCGTGTACAGCTAGAGAAAGAACACACCCAACTGTGAGAACAGATACAGAAACAATACACTGAACTGGGACTACAGATGCAGAAGCAACACACTGGACTGTGATTACGGATAGAGAAACAACACACTGAACTGTGATTACAGATTGAGAAACACCTCACTGAATTGTAAACACAGATAGAGAAACAAAACTTTATATTGCGAGTACAGATAGAGAAACAACACACTGAACTGTGATTACGGATAGAGAAAGAACACACTGAATTGTGATTACAGATAGAGAAACAAAACACTGAACCTAGAGTACTGATACAGAAACAACACACTGAATTGAGAGTATAGATAGAGAAACAACACACTGAACTGTGAGTACAGACACAGAAACAACACACTGAACTGACAGTAAAGATCGAGAAACACCTCACTGAATTGCAAACACAGACAGAGAAACAACACACTGTACTGCGTGTACAGCTAGAGAAAGAACACACCCAACTGTGAGTACAGATGCAGAAGCAACAAACTGAACTGCGATTACGGATAGAGAAACAACACACTGAACTGTAATTACAGATTGAGAAACAAAACACTGAACCTAGAGTCCTGATACGGAAACAACACACTGAATTGAGAGTATAGATAGAGAAACAACACACTGAACTGTGAGTACAGACAGAGAAACAACACACTGAACTGAGAGTAACGATCATGAAACAATGCACTGAACTGCGAGTACAGATAGAGAAACAACACACTGAACTGCGAGTACAGCTAGAGAAAGAACACACCCAACTGTGAGAACAGATACAGAAACAGCAGACTGAACTGGGAGTACAGATGCAGAAGCAACACACTGGACTGTGATTACGGATAGAGAAACAACACACTGAACTGTGATTACAGATTGAGAAACACCTCACTGAATTGCAAACACAGACAGAGAAACAACACACTGTACTGCGTGTACAGCTAGAGAAAGAACACACCCAACTGTGAGTACAGATGCAGAAGCAACACACTGAACTGCGATTACTGATAGAGAAACAACACACTGAACTGTAATTACAGATTGAGAAACAAAACACTGAACCTAGAGTCCTGATACGGAAACAACACACTGAATTGAGAGTATAGATAGAGAAACAACACACTGAACTGTGAATACAGACACAGAAACATCACACTGAACTGAGAGTACAGACAGAGAAACAACACACTGAACTGAGAGTAACGATCATGAAACAATGCACTGAACTGCGAGTACAGATAGAGAAACAACACACTGAACTGCGAGTACAGCTAGAGAAAGAACACACCCAACTGTGAGAACAGATACAGAAACAACAGACTGAACTGGGAGTACAGACCGAGAAACAACACACTGAACTGAGAGTACAGATAGAGAAACAACACACTGAATTGTGATTACAGATAGAGAAACAAAACATTGAACTGAGAGTAAGTACAGACAAACAACACACTGAACTGGGAGTACAGATGCCGAAGCAAAACACTGAACTGAGTAAACAGATAGACTGAGAGATCTGATAGAAAAACAACACACTGAATTGAGATGACAGATCGAGAAACACCTCACTGAATTGTGAGGATAGAGAAACAACACACTGAACTGTGAGTAGAGATAGACAAACAAAACACCGAACTGCGAGTACAACTAGAGAAAGAACACACCCAACTGTGAGAACAGATACAGAAACAACACACTGAACTGGGAGTACAGATGCAGAAGCAACACACTGAACTGTGATTACGGATAGAGAAACAACACACTGAACTGTCATTACAGATTAAGAAACAAAACACTGAACATAGAGTACTGATACAGAAACAACACACTGAATTGCGAGTATAGATAGAGAAACAACACACTGAACTGTGAGTACAGACATAGTTGATGCTGAAGCAAAACTCTGAACTGAGTAAACAGATAGACTGAGAGATCTGATAGAAAATCAACACCCTGAATTGAGATTACAGATCGAGAAACACCTCACTGAATTGTGAGGATAGAGAAACAACACACTGAACTGTGAGTAGAGATAGACAAACAAAACACCGAACTGCGAGTACAGCTAGAGAAAGAACACACCCAACTGTGAGAACAGATACAGGAACAACAGACTGAACTGGGAGTACAGATGCAGAAGCAACACACTGAACTGTGATTACGGATAGAGAAACAACACAGTGAACTGTGATTACAGATTGAGAAACAAAACACTGAACCTAGAGTACTGATACAGAAACAACACACTGAATTGAGAGTATAGATAGAGAAACAACACACTGAACTGTGAGTACAGACACAGAAACAACACACTGAACTGACAGTAAAGATCGAGAAACACCTCACTGAATTGCAAACACAGACAGAGAAACAACACACTGTACTGCGTGTACAGCTAGAGAAAGAACACACCCAACTGTGAGAACAGATACAGAAACAATACACTGAACTGGGAGTACAGATTGAGAAACAAAACACTGAACCTAGAGTCCTGATACAGAAACAACACACTGAATTGAGAGTATAGATAGAGAAACAACACACTGAACTGTGAATACAGACACAGAAGCAACACACTGAACTGCGATTACGGATAGAGAAACAACACACTGAACTGTGACTACAGATTGAGAAACAAAACACTGAACCTAGAGTCCTGATACAGAAACAACACACTGAATTGAGAGTATAGATAGAGAAACAACACACTGAACTGTGAATACAGACACAGAAACAACACACTGAACTGAGAGTACAGACAGAGAAACAACACACTGAACTGAGAGTAATGATCATGAAACAATGCACTGATCTGTGAGTACAGATAGAGAAACAACACACTGAACTGCGAGTACAGCTAGAGAAAGAACACACCCAACTGTGAGAACAGATACAGAAACAACAGACTGAACTGGGAGTACAGATGCAGAAGCAACACACTGGACTGTGATTACGGATAGAGAAACAACACACTGAACTGTGATTACAGATTGAAAAACACCTCACTGAATTGTAAACACAGATAGAGAAACAAAACTCTATATTGCGAGAACAGATAGAGAAACAACACACTGAACTGCGAGTACAGATAGAGAAACAACACACTGAACTGTGATTACAGATAGAGAAACAAAACATTGAACTGAGAGTACAGCTCGAGAAAGAACACACCAACCTGTGAGAACAGATACAGAAACAACACTGAACTGCGAGTACAGACACAGAAACAACACACTGAACTGAGAGTACAGATAGAGAAACAACACACTGAACTGAGAGTACAGATAGACAAACAACACACTGAATTGTGATTACACATAGAGAAACAAAACATTGAACTGAGAGTAAGTACAGAGAAACAACACACTGAACTGGGAGTACAGATGCTGAAGCAAAATACTGAACTGAGTAAACAGATAGACTGAGACATCTGATAGAAAAACAAGACACTGAATTGAGATGACAGATCGAGAAACACCTCACTGAATTGTGAGGATAGAGAAACAACACACTGAACTGTGAGTAGAGATAGACAAACAAAACACCGAACTGCGAGTACAACTAGAGAAAGAACACACCCAACTGTGAGAACAGATACAGAAACAACACACTGAACTGGGAGTACAGATGCAGAAGCAACACACTGAACTGTGATTACGGATAGAGAAACAACACACTGAACTGTCATTACAGATTAAGAAACAAAACACTGAACCTAGAGTACTGATACAGAAACAACACACTGAATTGCGAGTATAGATAAACAACACACTGAACTGTGAGTACAGACACAGAAACAACACACTGAACTGGGAGTACAGATCGAGAAACACCTCATTGAATTGCAAACACAGACAGAGAAATAACACACTGTACGGCGTGTACAGCTAGAGAAAGAACACACCCAACTGTGAGAACAGATACAGAAGCTATACACTGAACTGGGAGTACAGATGCAGAAGCAACACACTGGACTGTGATTACGGATAGAGAAACAACACACTGAACTGTGATTACAGATTGAGAAACACCTCACTGAATTGTAAACACAGATAGAGAAACAAAACTCTATATTGCGAGTACAGATAGAGAAACAACACACTGAACTGTGATTACGGATAGAGAAACAACACACTGAACTGTGATCACAGATTGAGAAACAAAACACTGAACCTAGAGTACTGATACAGAAACAACACACTGAATTGAGAGTATAGATAAAGAAACAACACACTGAACTGTGAGTACAGACACAGAAACAACACACTGAACTGACAGTACAGATCGAGAAACACCTTACTGAATTGCAAACACAGACAGAGAAACAACACACTGTACTGCGTGTACAGCTAGAGAAAGAAAACACCCAACTGTGAGAACAGATACAGAAACAATACACTGAACTGGGAGTACAGATGCAGAAGCAACACACTGAACTGCGATTACGGATAGAGAAACAACACACTGAACTGTGACTACAGATTGAGAAACAAAACACTGAACCTAGAGTCCTGATACAGAAACAACACACTGAATTGAGAGTATAGATAGAGAAACAACACACTGAACTGTGAATACAGACACAGAAACAACACACTGAACTGAGAGTACAGACAGAGAAACAACACACTGAACTGAGAGTAATGATCATGAAACAATGCACTGATCTGTGAGTACAGATAGAGAAACAACACACTGAACTGCGAGTACAGCTAGAGAAAGAACACACCCAACTGTGAGAACAGATACAGAAACAACAGACTGAACTGGGAGTACAGATGCAGAAGCAACACACTGGACTGTGATTACGGATAGAGAAACAACACACTGAACTGTGATTACAGATTGAAAAACACCTCACTGAATTGTAAACACAGATAGAGAAACAAAACTCTATATTGCGAGAACAGATAGAGAAACAACACACTGAACTGCGAGTACAGATAGAGAAACAACACACTGAACTGTGATTACAGATAGAGAAACAAAACATTGAACTGAGAGTACAGCTCGAGAAAGAACACACCAACCTGTGAGAACAGATACAGAAACAACACTGAACTGCGAGTACAGACACAGAAACAACACACTGAACTGAGAGTACAGATAGAGAAACAACACAGTGAACTGAGAGTACAGATAGACAAACAACACACTGAATTGTGATTACACATAGAGAAACAAAACATTGAACTGAGAGTAAGTACAGAGAAACAACACACTGAACTGGGAGTACAGATGCTGAAGCAAAACACTGAACTGAGTAAACAGATAGACTGAGACATCTGATAGAAAAACAAGACACTGAATTGAGATGACAGATCGAGAAACACCTCACTGAATTGTGAGGATAGAGAAACAACACACTGAACTGTGAGTAGAGATAGACAAACAAAACACCGAACTGCGAGTACAACTAGAGAAAGAACACACCCAACTGTGAGAACAGATACAGAAACAACACACTGAACTGGGAGTACAGATGCAGAAGCAACACACTGAACTGTGATTACGGATAGAGAAACAACACACTGAACTGTCATTACAGATTAAGAAACAAAACACTGAACCTAGAGTACTGATACAGAAACAACACACTGAATTGCGAGTATAGATAAACAACACACTGAACTGTGAGTACAGACACAGTTGATGCTGAAGCAAAACACTGAACTGAGTAAACAAATAGACTGAGAGATCTGATAGAAAATCAACACACTGAATTGAGATTACAGATCGAGAAACACCTCACTGAATTGTGAGGATAGAGAAACAACACACTGAACTGTGAGTAGAGATAGACAAACAAAACACCGAACTGCGAGTACAGGTAGAGAAAGAACACACCCAACTGTGAGAACAGATACAGGAACAACAGACTGAACTGGGAGTACAGATGCAGAAGCAACACACTGAACTGTGATTACGGATAGAGAAACAACACACTGAACTGTGATTACAGATTGAGAAACACCTCACTGAATTGTAAACACAGATAGAGAAACAAAATTCTATATTGCGAGTACAGATAGAGAAACAACACACTGAACTGTGATTACGGATAGAGAAACAACACACTGAACTGTGATCACAGATTGAGAAACAAAACACTGAACCTAGAGTACTGATACAGAAACAACACACTGAATTGAGAGTATAGATAGAGAAACAACACACTGAACTGTGAGTACAGACACAGAAACAACACACTGAACTGAGAGTACAGATCGAGAAACAACTCACTGAATTGCAAACACAGACAGAGAAACAACACACTGTACTGCGTGTACAGCTAGAGAAAGAAAACACCCAACTGTGAGAACAGATACAGAAACAATACACTGAACTGGGAGTACAGATGCAGAAGCAACACACTGAACTGCGATTACGGATAGAGAAACAACACACTGAACTGTGACTACAGATTGAGAAACAAAACACTGAACCTAGAGTCCTGATACAGAAACAACACACTGAATTGAGAGTATAGATAGAGAAACAACACACTGAACTGTGAATACAGACACAGAAACAACACACTGAACTGAGAGTACAGACAGAGAAACAACACACTGAACTGAGAGAAAAGATCATGAAACAATGCACTGAACTGCGAGTACAGATAGAGAAACAACACACTGAACTGCGAGTACAGCTAGAGAAAGAACACACCCAAGTGTGAGAACAGATACAGAAACAACAGACTGAACTGGGAGTACAGATGCAGAAGCAACACACTGGACTGTGATTACGGAGAGAGAAACAACACACTGAACTGTGATTACAGATTGAAAAACACCTCACTGAATTGTAAACACAGATAGAGAAACAAAACTCTATATTGCGAGAACAGATAGAGAAACAACACACTGAACTGCGAGTACAGATAGAGAAACAACACACTGAACTGTGATTACAGATAGAGAAACAAAACATTGAACTGAGAGTACAGCTCGAGAAAGAACACAGCAACCTGTGAGAACAGATACAGAAACAACACTGAACTGCGAGTACAGACACAGAAACAACACACTGAACTGAGAGTACAGATAGAGAAACAACACACTGAACTGAGAGTACAGATAGACAAACAACACACTGAATTGTGATTACACATAGAGAAACAAAACATTGAACTGAGAGTAAGTACAGAGAAACAACACACTGAACTGGGAGTACAGATGCTGAAGCAAAACACTGAACTGAGTAAACAGATAGACTGAGAGATCTGATAGAAAAACAAGACACTGAATTGAGATGACAGATCGAGAAACACCTCACTGAATTGTGAGGAGAGAGAAACAACACACTGAACTGTGAGTAGAGATAGACAAACAAAACACCGAACTGCGAGTACAACTAGAGAAAGAACACACCCAACTGTGAGAACAGATACAGAAACAACAGACTGAACTGGGAGTACAGATGCAGAAGCAACACACTGAACTGTGATTACGGATAGAGAAACAACACACTGAACTGTCATTACAGATTAAGAAACAAAACACTGAACCTAGAGTACTGATACAGAAACAACACACTGAATTGCGAGTATAGATAAACAACACACTGAACTGTGAGTACAGACACAGTTGATGCTGAAGCAAAACACTGAACTGAGTAAACAAATAGACTGAGAGATCTGATAGAAAATCAACACACTGAATTGAGATTACAGATCGAGAAACACCACACTGAATTGTGAGGATAGAGAAACAACACACTGAACTGTGAGTAGAGATAGACAAACAAAACACCGAACTGCGAGTACAGCTAGAGAAAGAACACACCCAACTGTGAGAGCAGATACAAGAACAACAGACTGAACTGGGAGTACAGATGCAGAAGCAACACACTGAACTGTGATTACGGATAGAGAAACAACACACTGAACTGTGATTACAGATAGAGAAACAAAACACTGAACCTAGAGTACTGATACAGAAACAACACACTGAATTGCGAGTATAGATAGAGAAACAACACACTGAACTGTGAGTACAGTCACAGAAACAACACATTGAACTGAGAGTACAGATCGAGAAACACCTCATTGAATTGCAAACACAGACAGAGAAATAACACACTGTACGGCGTGTACAGCTAGAGAAAGAACACACCCAACTGTGAGAACAGATACAGAAACAATACACTGAACTGGGACTACAGATGCAGAAGCAACACACTGGACTGTGATTACGGATAGAGAAACAACACACTGAACTGTGATTACAGATTGAGAAACACCTCACTGAATTGTAAACACAGATAGAGAAACAAAACTTTATATTGCGAGTACAGATAGAGAAACAACACACTGAACTGTGATTACGGATAGAGAAAGAACACACTGAATTGTGATTACAGATAGAGAAACAAAACACTGAACCTAGAGTACTGATACAGAAACAACACACTGAATTGAGAGTATAGATAGAGAAACAACACACTGAACTGTGAGTACAGACACAGAAACAACACACTGAACTGACAGTAAAGATCGAGAAACACCTCACTGAATTGCAAACACAGACAGAGAAACAACACACTGTACTGCGTGTACAGCTAGAGAAAGAACACACCCAACTGTGAGTACAGATGCAGAAGCAACAAACTGAACTGCGATTACGGATAGAGAAACAACACACTGAACTGTAATTACAGATTGAGAAACAAAACACTGAACCTAGAGTCCTGATACGGAAACAACACACTGAATTGAGAGTATAGATAGAGAAACAACACACTGAACTGTGAGTACAGACAGAGAAACAACACACTGAACTGAGAGTAACGATCATGAAACAATGCACTGAACTGCGAGTACAGATAGAGAAACAACACACTGAACTGCGAGTACAGCTAGAGAAAGAACACACCCAACTGTGAGAACAGATACAGAAACAGCAGACTGAACTGGGAGTACAGATGCAGAAGCAACACACTGGACTGTGATTACGGATAGAGAAACAACACACTGAACTGTGATTACAGATTGAGAAACACCTCACTGAATTGCAAACACAGACAGAGAAACAACACACTGTACTGCGTGTACAGCTAGAGAAAGAACACACCCAACTGTGAGTACAGATGCAGAAGCAACACACTGAACTGCGATTACTGATAGAGAAACAACACACTGAACTGTAATTACAGATTGAGAAACAAAACACTGAACCTAGAGTCCTGATACGGAAACAACACACTGAATTGAGAGTATAGATAGAGAAACAACACACTGAACTGTGAATACAGACACAGAAACATCACACTGAACTGAGAGTACAGACAGAGAAACAACACACTGAACTGAGAGTAACGATCATGAAACAATGCACTGAACTGCGAGTACAGATAGAGAAACAACACACTGAACTGCGAGTACAGCTAGAGAAAGAACACACCCAACTGTGAGAACAGATACAGAAACAACAGACTGAACTGGGAGTACAGACCGAGAAACAACACACTGAACTGAGAGTACAGATAGAGAAACAACACACTGAATTGTGATTACAGATAGAGAAACAAAACATTGAACTGAGAGTAAGTACAGACAAACAACACACTGAACTGGGAGTACAGATGCCGAAGCAAAACACTGAACTGAGTAAACAGATAGACTGAGAGATCTGATAGAAAAACAACACACTGAATTGAGATGACAGATCGAGAAACACCTCACTGAATTGTGAGGATAGAGAAACAACACACTGAACTGTGAGTAGAGATAGACAAACAAAACACCGAACTGCGAGTACAACTAGAGAAAGAACACACCCAACTGTGAGAACAGATACAGAAACAACACACTGAACTGGGAGTACAGATGCAGAAGCAACACACTGAACTGTGATTACGGATAGAGAAACAACACACTGAACTGTCATTACAGATTAAGAAACAAAACACTGAACATAGAGTACTGATACAGAAACAACACACTGAATTGCGAGTATAGATAGAGAAACAACACACTGAACTGTGAGTACAGACATAGTTGATGCTGAAGCAAAACTCTGAACTGAGTAAACAGATAGACTGAGAGATCTGATAGAAAATCAACACCCTGAATTGAGATTACAGATCGAGAAACACCTCACTGAATTGTGAGGATAGAGAAACAACACACTGAACTGTGAGTAGAGATAGACAAACAAAACACCGAACTGCGAGTACAGCTAGAGAAAGAACACACCCAACTGTGAGAACAGATACAGGAACAACAGACTGAACTGGGAGTACAGATGCAGAAGCAACACACTGAACTGTGATTACGGATAGAGAAACAACACAGTGAACTGTGATTACAGATTGAGAAACAAAACACTGAACCTAGAGTACTGATACAGAAACAACACACTGAATTGAGAGTATAGATAGAGAAACAACACACTGAACTGTGAGTACAGACACAGAAACAACACACTGAACTGACAGTAAAGATCGAGAAACACCTCACTGAATTGCAAACACAGACAGAGAAACAACACACTGTACTGCGTGTACAGCTAGAGAAAGAACACACCCAACTGTGAGAACAGATACAGAAACAATACACTGAACTGGGAGTACAGATTGAGAAACAAAACACTGAACCTAGAGTCCTGATACAGAAACAACACACTGAATTGAGAGTATAGATAGAGAAACAACACACTGAACTGTGAATACAGACACAGAAGCAACACACTGAACTGCGATTACGGATAGAGAAACAACACACTGAACTGTGACTACAGATTGAGAAACAAAACACTGAACCTAGAGTCCTGATACAGAAACAACACACTGAATTGAGAGTATAGATAGAGAAACAACACACTGAACTGTGAATACAGACACAGAAACAACACACTGAACTGTGAGTACAGACAGAGAAACAACACACTGAACTGAGAGTAATGATCATGAAACAATGCACTGATCTGTGAGTACAGATAGAGAAACAACACACTGAACTGCGAGTACAGCTAGAGAAAGAACACACCCAACTGTGAGAACAGATACAGAAACAACAGACTGAACTGGGAGTACAGATGCAGAAGCAACACACTGGACTGTGATTACGGATAGAGAAACAACACACTGAACTGTGATTACAGATTGAAAAACACCTCACTGAATTGTAAACACAGATAGAGAAACAAAACTCTATATTGCGAGAACAGATAGAGAAACAACACACTGAACTGCGAGTACAGATAGAGAAACAACACACTGAACTGTGATTACAGATAGAGAAACAAAACATTGAACTGAGAGTACAGCTCGAGAAAGAACACACCAACCTGTGAGAACAGATACAGAAACAACACTGAACTGCGAGTACAGACACAGAAACAACACACTGAACTGAGAGTACAGATAGAGAAACAACACACTGAACTGAGAGTACAGATAGACAAACAACACACTGAATTGTGATTACACATAGAGAAACAAAACATTGAACTGAGAGTAAGTACAGAGAAACAACACACTGAACTGGGAGTACAGATGCTGAAGCAAAATACTGAACTGAGTAAACAGATAGACTGAGACATCTGATAGAAAAACAAGACACTGAATTGAGATGACAGATCGAGAAACACCTCACTGAATTGTGAGGATAGAGAAACAACACACTGAACTGTGAGTAGAGATAGACAAACAAAACACCGAACTGCGAGTACAACTAGAGAAAGAACACACCCAACTGTGAGAACAGATACAGAAACAACACACTGAACTGGGAGTACAGATGCAGAAGCAACACACTGAACTGTGATTACGGATAGAGAAACAACACACTGAACTGTCATTACAGATTAAGAAACAAAACACTGAACCTAGAGTACTGATACAGAAACAACACACTGAATTGCGAGTATAGATAAACAACACACTGAACTGTGAGTACAGACACAGAAACAACACACTGAACTGGGAGTACAGATCGAGAAACACCTCATTGAATTGCAAACACAGACAGAGAAATAACACACTGTACGGCGTGTACAGCTAGAGAAAGAACACACCCAACTGTGAGAACAGATACAGAAGCAATACACTGAACTGGGACGACAGATGCAGAAGCAACACACTGGACTGTGATTACGGATAGAGAAACAACACACTGAACTGTGATTACAGATTGAGAAACACCTCACTGAATTGTAAACACAGATAGAGAAACAAAACTCTATATTGCGAGTACAGATAGAGAAACAACACACTGAACTGTGATTACGGATAGAGAAACAACACACTGAACTGTGATCACAGATTGAGAAACAAAACACTGAACCTAGAGTACTGATACAGAAACAACACACTGAATTGAGAGTATAGATAAAGAAACAACACACTGAACTGTGAGTACAGACACAGAAACAACACACTGAACTGACAGTACAGATCGAGAAACACCTTACTGAATTGCAAACACAGACAGAGAAACAACACACTGTACTGCGTGTACAGCTAGAGAAAGAAAACACCCAACTGTGAGAACAGATACAGAAACAATACACTGAACTGGGAGTACAGATGCAGAAGCAACACACTGAACTGCGATTACGGATAGAGAAACAACACACTGAACTGTGACTACAGATTGAGAAACAAAACACTGAACCTAGAGTCCTGATACAGAAACAACACACTGAATTGAGAGTATAGATAGAGAAACAACACACTGAACTGTGAATACAGACACAGAAACAACACACTGAACTGAGAGTACAGACAGAGAAACAACACACTGAACTGAGAGTAATGATCATGAAACAATGCACTGATCTGTGAGTACAGATAGAGAAACAACACACTGAACTGCGAGTACAGCTAGAGAAAGAACACACCCAACTGTGAGAACAGATACAGAAACAACAGACTGAACTGGGAGTACAGATGCAGAAGCAACACACTGGACTGTGATTACGGATAGAGAAACAACACACTGAACTGTGATTACAGATTGAAAAACACCTCACTGAATTGTAAACACAGATAGAGAAACAAAACTCTATATTGCGAGAACAGATAGAGAAACAACACACTGAACTGCGAGTACAGATAGAGAAACAACACACTGAACTGTGATTACAGATAGAGAAACAAAACATTGAACTGAGAGTACAGCTCGAGAAAGAACACAGCAACCTGTGAGAACAGATACAGAAACAACACTGAACTGCGAGTACAGACACAGAAACAACACACTGAACTGAGAGTACAGATAGAGAAACAACACAGTGAACTGAGAGTACAGATAGACAAACAACACACTGAATTGTGATTACACATAGAGAAACAAAACATTGAACTGAGAGTAAGTACAGAGAAACAACACACTGAACTGGGAGTACAGATGCTGAAGCAAAACACTGAACTGAGTAAACAGATAGACTGAGACATCTGATAGAAAAACAAGACACTGAATTGAGATGACAGATCGAGAAACACCTCACTGAATTGTGAGGATAGAGAAACAACACACTGAACTGTGAGTAGAGATAGACAAACAAAACACCGAACTGCGAGTACAACTAGAGAAAGAACACACCCAACTGTGAGAACAGATACAGAAACAACAGACTGAACTGGGAGTACAGATGCAGAAGCAACACACTGAACTGTGATTACGGATAGAGAAACAACACACTGAACTGTCATTACAGATTAAGAAACAAAACACTGAACCTAGAGTACTGATACAGAAACAACACACTGAATTGCGAGTATAGATAAACAACACACTGAACTGTGAGTACAGACACAGTTGATGCTGAAGCAAAACACTGAACTGAGTAAACAAATAGACTGAGAGATCTGATAGAAAATCAACACACTGAATTGAGATTACAGATCGAGAAACACCTCACTGAATTGTGAGGATAGAGAAACAACACACTGAACTGTGAGTAGAGATAGACAAACAAAACACCGAACTGCGAGTACAGGTAGAGAAAGAACACACCCAACTGTGAGAACAGATACAGGAACAACAGACTGAACTGGGAGTACAGATGCAGAAGCAACACACTGAACTGTGATTACGGATAGAGAAACAACACACTGAACTGTGATTACAGATTGAGAAACACCTCACTGAATTGTAAACACAGATAGAGAAACAAAATTCTATATTGCGTGTACAGATAGAGAAACAACACACTGAACTGTGATTACGGATAGAGAAACAACACACTGAACTGTGATCACAGATTGAGAAACAAAACACTGAACCTAGAGTACTGATACAGAAACAACACACTGAATTGAGAGTATAGATAGAGAAACAACACACTGAACTGTGAGTACAGACACAGAAACAACACACTGAACTGACAGTACAGATCGAGAAACAACTCACTGAATTGCAAACACAGACAGAGAAACAACACACTGTACTGCGTGTACA
This sequence comes from Chiloscyllium punctatum, assembly GCF_047496795.1. Lineage (NCBI taxonomy): Eukaryota > Metazoa > Chordata > Chondrichthyes > Orectolobiformes > Hemiscylliidae > Chiloscyllium > Chiloscyllium punctatum. The sequence goes on from NC_092745.1 coordinate 30,918,609, forward strand.
GCTAGAGAAAGAAAACACCCAACTGTGAGAACAGATACAGAAACAATACACTGAACTGGGAGTACAGATGCAGAAGCAACACACTGAACTGCGATTACGGATAGAGAAACAACACACTGAACTGTGACTACAGATTGAGAAACAAAACACTGAACCTAGAGTCCTGATACAGAAACAACACACTGAATTGAGAGTATAGATAGAGAAACAACACACTGAACTGTGAATACAGACACAGAAACAACACACTGAACTGAGAGTACAGACAGAGAAACAACACACTGAACTGAGAGAAACGATCATGAAACAATGCACTGAACTGCGAGTACAGATAGAGAAACAACACACTGAACTGCGAGTACAGCTAGAGAAAGAACACACCCAAGTGTGAGAACAGATACAGAAACAACAGACTGAACTGGGAGTACAGATGCAGAAGCAACACACTGGACTGTGATTACGGAGAGAGAAACAACACACTGAACTGTGATTACAGATTGAAAAACACCTCACTGAATTGTAAACACAGATAGAGAAACAAAACTCTATATTGCGAGAACAGATAGAGAAACAACACACTGAACTGCGAGTACAGATAGAGAAACAACACACTGAACTGTGATTACAGATAGAGAAACAAAACATTGAACTGAGAGTACAGCTCGAGAAAGAACACAGCAACCTGTGAGAACAGATACAGAAACAACACTGAACTGCGAGTACAGACACAGAAACAACACACTGAACTGAGAGTACAGATAGAGAAACAACACACTGAACTGAGAGTACAGATAGACAAACAACACACTGAATTGTGATTACACATAGAGAAACAAAACATTGAACTGAGAGTAAGTACAGAGAAACAACACACTGAACTGGGAGTACAGATGCTGAAGCAAAACACTGAACTGAGTAAACAGATAGACTGAGAGATCTGATAGAAAAACAAGACACTGAATTGAGATGACAGATCGAGAAACACCTCACTGAATTGTGAGGAGAGAGAAACAACACACTGAACTGTGAGTAGAGATAGACAAACAAAACACCGAACTGCGAGTACAACTAGAGAAAGAACACACCCAACTGTGAGAACAGATACAGAAACAACAGACTGAACTGGGAGTACAGATGCAGAAGCAACACACTGAACTGTGATTACGGATAGAGAAACAACACACTGAACTGTCATTACAGATTAAGAAACAAAACACTGAACCTAGAGTACTGATACAGAAACAACACACTGAATTGCGAGTATAGATAAACAACACACTGAACTGTGAGTACAGACACAGTTGATGCTGAAGCAAAACACTGAACTGAGTAAACAAATAGACTGAGAGATCTGATAGAAAATCAACACACTGAATTGAGATTACAGATCGAGAAACACCTCACTGAATTGTGAGGATAGAGAAACAACACACTGAACTGTGAGTAGAGATAGACAAACAAAACACCGAACTGCGAGTACAGCTAGAGAAAGAACACACCCAACTGTGAGAGCAGATACAAGAACAACAGACTGAACTGGGAGTACAGATGCAGAAGCAACACACTGAACTGTGATTACGGATAGAGAAACAACACACTGAACTGTGATTACAGATAGAGAAACAAAACACTGAACCTAGAGTACTGATACAGAAACAACACACTGAATTGCGAGTATAGATAGAGAAACAACACACTGAACTGTGAGTACAGTCACAGAAACAACACATTGAACTGAGAGTACAGATCGAGAAACACCTCATTGAATTGCAAACACAGACAGAGAAATAACACACTGTACGGCGTGTACAGCTAGAGAAAGAACACACCCAACTGTGAGAACAGATACAGAAACAATACACTGAACTGGGACTACAGATGCAGAAGCAACACACTGGACTGTGATTACGGATAGAGAAACAACACACTGAACTGTGATTACAGATTGAGAAACACCTCACTGAATTGTAAACACAGATAGAGAAACAAAACTTTATATTGCGAGTACAGATAGAGAAACAACACACTGAACTGTGATTACGGATAGAGAAAGAACACACTGAATTGTGATTACAGATAGAGAAACAAAACACTGAACCTAGAGTACTGATACAGAAACAACACACTGAATTGAGAGTATAGATAGAGAAACAACACACTGAACTGTGAGTACAGACACAGAAACAACACACTGAACTGACAGTAAAGATCGAGAAACACCTCACTGAATTGCAAACACAGACAGAGAAACAACACACTGTACTGCGTGTACAGCTAGAGAAAGAACACACCCAACTGTGAGTACAGATGCAGAAGCAACAAACTGAACTGCGATTACGGATAGAGAAACAACACACTGAACTGTAATTACAGATTGAGAAACAAAACACTGAACCTAGAGTCCTGATACGGAAACAACACACTGAATTGAGAGTATAGATAGAGAAACAACACACTGAACTGTGAGTACAGACAGAGAAACAACACACTGAACTGAGAGTAACGATCATGAAACAATGCACTGAACTGCGAGTACAGATAGAGAAACAACACACTGAACTGCGAGTACAGATAGAGAAAGAACACACCCAACTGTGAGAACAGATACAGAAACAACAGACTGAACTGGGAGTACAGATGCAGAAGCAACACACTGGACTGTGATTACGGATAGAGAAACAACACACTGAACTGTGATTACAGATTGAGAAACACCTCACTGAATTGTAAATACAGATAGAGAAACAAAACTCTATATTGCGAGTACAGATAGAGAAACAACACACTGAACTGCGAGTACAGACTGAGAAATAATACACTGAACTGTGAGTACAGACAGAGAAACAACACACTGAACTGAGAGTAACGATCATGAAACAATGCACTGAACTGCGAGTACAGATAGAGAAACAACACACTGAACTGCGAGTACAGCTAGAGAAAGAACACACCCAACTGTGAGAACAGATACAGAAACAACAGACTGAACTGGGAGTACAGATGCAGAAGCAACGCACTGGACTGTGATTACGGATAGAGAAACAACACACTGAACTGTGATTACAGATTGAGAAACACCTCACTGAATTGTAAACACAGATAGAGAAACAAAACTCTATATTGCGAGTATAGATAGAGAAACAACACAGTGAACTGCGAGTACTGATAGAGAAACAACACACTGAACTGTGATTACAGATAGAGAAACAAAACATTGAACTGAGAGTACAGCTCGAGAAAGAACACACCAACCTGTGAGAACAGATACAGAAACAACACTGAACTGCGAGTACAGACACAGAAACAACACACTGAACTGAGAGTACAGACAGAGAAACAACACACTGAACTGAGAGTACAGATAGAGAAACAACACACTGAATTGTGATTACAGATAGAGAAACAAAACATTGAACTGAGAGTAAGTACAGAGAAACAACACACTGAACTGGGAGTACAGATGCCGAAGCAAAACACTGAACTGAGTAAACATATAGACTGAGAGATCTGATAGAAAAACAACACACTGAATTGAGATGACAGATCGAGAAACACCTCACTGAATTGTGAGGATAGAGAAACAACACACTGAACTGTGAGTAGAGATAGACAAACAAAACACCGAACTGCGAGTACAACTAGAGAAAGAACACACCCAACTGTGAGAACAGATACAGAAACAACACACTGAACTGGGAGTACAGATGCAGAAGCAACACACTGAACTGTGATTACGGATAGAGAAACAACACACTGAACTGTCATTACAGATTAAGAAACAAAACACTGAACATAGAGTACTGATACAGAAACAACACACTGAATTGCGAGTATAGATAGAGAAACAACACACTGAACTGTGAAACCAGACATAGTTGATGCTGAAGCAAAACACTGAACTGAGTAAACAGATAGACTGAGAGATCTGATAGAAAATCAACACCCTGAATTGAGATTACAGATCGAGAAACACCTCACTGAATTGTGAGGATAGAGAAACAACACACTGAACTGTGAGTAGAGATAGACAAACAAAACACCGAACTGCGAGTACAGCTAGAGAAAGAACACACCCAACTGTGAGAACAGATACAGGAACAACAGACTGAACTGGGAGTACAGATGCAGAAGCAACACACTGAACTGTGATTACGGATAGAGAAACAACACACTGAACTGTGATTACAGATTGAGAAACAAAACACTGAACCTAGAGTACTGATACAGAAACAACACACTGAATTGAGAATATAGATAGAGAAACAACACACTGAACTGTGAGTACAGACACAGAAACAACACACTGAACTGACAGTACAGATCGAGAAACACCTCACTGAATTGCAAACACAGACAGAGAAACAACACACTGTACTGCGTGTACAGCTAGAGAAAGAACACACCCAACTGTGAGAACAGATACAGAAACAATACACTGAACTGGGAGTACAGATTGAGAAACAAAACACTGAACCTAGAGTCCTGATACAGAAACAACACACTGAATTGAGAGTATAGATAGAGAAACAACACACTGAACTGTGAATACAGACACAGAAGCAACACACTGAACTGCGATTACGGATAGAGAAACAACACACTGAACTGTGACTACAGATTGAGAAACAAAACACTGAACCTAGAGTCCTGATACAGAAACAACACACTGAATTTAGAGTATAGATAGAGAAACAACACACTGAACTGTGAATACAGACACAGAAACAACACACTGAACTGAGAGTACAGACAGAGAAACAACACACTGAACTGAGAGTAATGATCATGAAACAATGCACTGATCTGTGAGTACAGATAGAGAAACAACACACTGAACTGCGAGTACAGCTAGAGAAAGAACACACCCAACTGTGAGAACAGATACAGAAACAACAGACTGAACTGGGAGTACAGATGCAGAAGCAACACGCTGAATGCGATTACGCATAGAGAAACAACACACTGAACTGTGATTACAGATTGAGAAACAAAACACTGAACCGAGAGTACTGATACAGAATCAACACACTGAATTGCGAGTATAGATAGAGAAACAACAGACTGAACTGTGAGTACAGACACAGAAACAACACACTGAACTGACATTACAGATCGAGAAACACCTCACTGAATTGCAAACACAGACAGAGAAACAACACACTGTACTGCGTGTACAGCTAGAGAAAGAACACACCCAACTGTGAGAACAGATGCAGAAACAATACACTGAACTGGGAGTACAGATGCAGAAGCAACACACTGAACTGCGATTACGCATAGAGAAACAACACACTGAACTGTGATTACAGATTGAGAAACAAAACACTGAACCTAGAGTCCTGATACAGAAGCAACACACTGAATTGCGAGTATAGATAGAGAAACAACACACTGAACTGTGAGTACAGACACACACAAACAACACACTGAGCTGAGAGTACAGATCGAGAAACACCTCACTGAATTGCAAACACAGATAGAGAAACAAAACACTGTGTTGCGAATACAGTTAGAGAAACAACACACTGAACTGCGTGTACAGACACAGAAACAACACACTGAACTGACAGTACAGATCGAGAAACACCTCACTGAATTGCAAACACAGACAGAGAAACAACACACTGTACTGCGTGTACAGCGAGAGAAAGAACACACCCAACTGTGAGAACAGATACAGAAACAATACACTGAACTGGGAGTACAGATGCAGAAGCAACACACTGAACTGCAATTACGGATAGAGAAACAACACACTGAACTGTGATTACAGATTGAGAAACAAAACACTGAACCTAGAGTCCTGATACAGAAACAACACACTGAATTGAGAGTATAGATAGAGAAAAAACACACTGAACTGTGAATACAGACACAGAAACAACACACTGAACTGAGAGTACAGACAGAGAAACAACACACTGAACTGAGAGTAACGATCATGAAACAATGCACTGATCTGTGAGTACAGATAGAGAAACAAAACACTGAACTGCGAGTACAGCCTGAAAAATAATACACTGAACTGTGAGTACAGACAGAGAAACAACACACTGAACTGAGAGTAACGATCATGAAACAATGCACTGAACTGCGAGTACAAATAGAGAAACAACACACTGAACTGCAAGTACAGCTAGAGAAAGAACACACCCAACTGTGAGAACAGATACAGAAACAACAGACTGAACTGGGAGTACAGATGCAGAAGCAACACACTGGACTGTGATTACGGATAGAGAAACAACACACTGAACTGTGATTACAGATTGAGAAACACCTCACTGAATTGTAAACACAGATAGAGAAACAAAACTCTATATTGCGAGTATCGATAGAGAAACAACACACTGAACTGCGAGTACATATAGAGAAACAACACACTGAACTGTGATTACAGATAGAGAAACAAAACATTGAACTGAGAGTACAGCTCGAGAAAGAACACACCAACCTGTGAGAACAGATACAGAAACAACACTGAACTGCGAGTACAGACACAGAAACAACACACTGAACTGAGAGTACAGATAGAGAAACAACACACTGAACTGAGAGTACAGATAGAGAAACAACACACTGAATTCTGATTACAGAGAGAGAAACAAAACATTGAACTGAGAGTAAGTACAGAGAAACAACACACTGAACTGGGAGTACAGATGCTGAAGCAAAACACTGAACTGAGTAAACAGATAGACTGAGAGATCTGATAGAAAAACAACACACTGAATTGAGATGACAGATCGAGCAACACCTCACTGAATTGTGAGGATAGAGAAACAACACACTGAACTGTGAGTAGAGATAGACAAACAAAACACCAAACTGCGAGTACAACTAGAGAAAGAACACACCCAACTGTGAGAACAGATACAGGAACAACAGACAGAACTGGGAGTGCAGATGCAGAAGCAACACACTGAACTGTGATTACGGATAGAGAAACAACACACTGAACTGCGATTACAGATAGAGAAACAAAACACTGAACCTAGAGTACTGATACAGAAACGAAACACACTGATTTACGAGTATAGATCGAGAAACAACACACTGAACTGTGATTACAGATTGAGAAACAAAACACTAAACCTAGAGTCCTGATACAGAAACAACACACTGAATTGAGAGTATAGATAGAGAAGCAACACACTGAACTGTGAATAAAGACACAGAAACAACACACTGAACTGAGAGTACAGACAGAGAAACAACACACTGAACTGAGAGTACAGACACAGAAACAACACACTGAACAGAGAGTACAGACAGAGAAACAACACGTTGAACTGAGAGTAACGATCAAGAAACAATGCACTGAACTGTGAGTACAGATAGAGAAACAACACACTAAACTGCGAGTACAGACTGAGAAACAACACACTGAACTGTGTGTACCGACAGAGAAACAACACACTGAACTGAGAACAGACAGAGAAACAACACACTTAATTGCGAGTACAGATAGAGAAACAACAAACTGAACTGACAGTAATGAGGGAGAACTAACACATTGAACTGTGAGTACAGATGGAGAAACAACACACTGAACTGCGATTACAGATAGAGAAACACAACATTGAACTCAGAGTACAGCTCGAGAAAGAAAACACCAACCTGTGAGAACAGATACAGAAACAACACACTGAACTGAGAGTACAGACACAGAAACAACACACTGAACTGAGAGTACAGATAGAGAAACAACACACTGAATTGTGATTACAGATAGAGAAACAAAACATTGAACTGAGAGTAAGTACAGAGAAACAACACACTGAACTGGGAGTACAGATGCTGAAGCAAAACACTGAACTGAATAAACAGATAGACTGAGAGATCTGATAGAAAAACAACACACTGAATTGAGATGACAGATCGAGAAACACCTCACTGAATTGTGAGGATAGAGAAACAACACACTGAACTGTGAGTAGAGATAGACAAACAAAACACCTAACTGCGAGTACAGCTAGAGAAAGAACACACCCAACTGTGAGAACAGATACAGGAACAACAGACTGAACTGGGAGTACAGATGCAGAAGCAACACACTGAACTGTGATTGCGGATAGAGAAACAACACACAGAACTGTGATTACAGATAGAGAAACAAAACACTGAACCTAGAGTACTGATACAGAAACAACACACTGAATTGCGAGTATAGATAGAGAAACAACACACTGAACTGTGAGTACAGACACAGAAACAACACACTGAACTGAGAGTACAGATCGAGAAACACCTCACTGAATTGCAAACACAGGTAGAGAAACAAAACACTGTACTGCGGGTACAGATAGAGAAACAACACACTGAACTGCGAGTAAAGCTAGAGAAAGAACACACCCAACTATGAGAACAGATACAGAAACAACAGACTGAACTGGGAGTACAGATGCAGAAGCAACACACTGAATGTGATTACGCATAGACAAACAACACACTGAACTGTGTTTACTGATTGAGAAACAAAACACTGAACCTAGAGTACTGATACAGAAACAACACACTGAATTGCGAGTATAGATAGAGAAACAACACACTGAACTGTGAGTACAGACACAGAAACAACACACTGAACAAGAGAGTACAGATCGAGAAACACCTCACTGAATTGCAAACACAGACAGAGAAACAACACACTGTACTGCGTGTACAGCTCGAGAAAGAACACACCCAACTGTGAGAACAGATACAGAAACAATACACTGAACTGGGAGTACAGATGCAGAAGCAACACACTGAACTGCGATTACGGATAGAGAAACAACACACTGAACCGTGATTACAGATTGAGAAACAAAACACTGAAGCTAGAGTCCTGATTCAGAAACAACACACTGAATTGAGAGTATAGATAGAGAAACAACACACTGAACTGTGAGTACAGACACAGAAACAACACACTGAACTGACAGTACAGATCGAGAAACACCTCACTGAATTGCAAACACAGACAGAGAAACAAAACACTGTATTGCGAGTACAGATAGAGAAACAACACACTGAACTGCGTGTACAGACACAGAAACAACACACTGAACTGACAGTACAGATCGAGAAACACCTCACTGAATTGCAAACACAGACAGAGAAACAACACACTGTACTGCGTGTACAGCTAGAGAAAGAACACACCCAACTGTGAGTACAGATGCAGAAGCAACAAACTGAACTGCGATTACTGATAGAGAAACAACACACTGAACTGTAATTACAGATTGAGAAACAAAACACTGAACCTAGAGTCCTGATACGGAAACAACACACTGAATTGAGAGTATAGATAGAGAAACAACACACTGAACTGTGAATACAGACACAGAAACATCACACTGAACTGAGAGTACAGACAGAGAAACAACACACTGAACTGAGAGTAACGATCATGAAACAATGCACTGAACTGCGAGTACAGATAGAGAAACAACACACTGAACTGCGAGTACAGCTAGAGAAAGAACACACCCAACTGTGAGAACAGATACAGAAACAACAGACTGAACTGGGAGTACAGACCGAGAAACAACACACTGAACTGAGAGTACAGATAGAGAAACAACACACTGAATTGTGATTACAGATAGAGAAACAAAACATTGAACTGAGAGTAAGTACAGACAAACAACACACTGAACTGGGAGTACAGATGCCGAAGCAAAACACTGAACTGAGTAAACAGATAGACTGAGAGATCTGATAGAAAAACAACACACTGAATTGAGATGACAGATCGAGAAACACCTCACTGAATTGTGAGGATAGAGAAACAACACACTGAACTGTGAGTAGAGATAGACAAACAAAACACCGAACTGCGAGTACAACTAGAGAAAGAACACACCCAACTGTGAGAACAGATAAAGAAACAACACACTGAACTGGGAGTACAGATGCAGAAGCAACACACTGAACTGTGATTACGGATAGAGAAACAACACACTGAACTGTCATTACAGATTAAGAAACAAAACACTGAACATAGAGTACTGATACAGAAACAACACACTGAATTGCGAGTATAGATAGAGAAACAACACACTGAACTGTGAGTACAGACATAGTTGATGCTGAAGCAAAACTCTGAACTGAGTAAACAGATAGACTGAGAGATCTGATAGAAAATCAACACCCTGAATTGAGATTACAGATCGAGAAACACCTCACTGAATTGTGAGGATAGAGAAACAACACACTGAACTGTGAGTAGAGATAGACAAACAAAACACCGAACTGCGAGTGCAGCTAGAGAAAGAACACACCCAACTGTGAGAACAGATACAGGAACAACAGACTGAACTGGGAGTACAGATGCAGAAGCAACACACTGAACTGTGATTACGGATAGAGAAACAACACACTGAACTGTCATTACAGATTGAGAAACAAAACACTGAACCTAGAGTACTGATACAGAAACAACACACTGAATTGAGAGTATAGATAGAGAAACAACACACTGAACTGTGAGTACAGACACAGAAACAACACACTGAACTGACAGTAAAGATCGAGAAACACCTCACTGAATTGCAAACACAGACAGAGAAACAACACACTGTACTGCGTGTACAGCTAGAGAAAGAACACACCCAACTGTGAGAACAGATACAGAAACAATACACTGAACTGGGAGTACAGATTGAGAAACAAAACACTGAACCTAGAGTCCTGATACAGAAACAACACACTGAATTGAGAGTATAGATAGAGAAACAACACACTGAACTGTGAATACAGACACAGAAGCAACACACTGAACTGAGAGTACAGACAGAGAAACAACACACTGAACTGAGAGTAATGATCATGAAACAATGCACTGATCTGTGAGTACAGATAGAGAAACAACACACTGAACTGCGAGTACAGCTAGAGAAAGAACACACCCAACTGTGAGAACAGATACAGAAACAACAGACTGAACTGGGAGTACAGATGCAGAAGCAACACACTGGACTGTGATTACGGATAGAGAAACAACACACTGAACTGTGATTACAGATTGAAAAACACCTCACTGAATTGTAAACACAGATAGAGAAACAAAACTCTATATTGCGAGAACAGATAGAGAAACAACACACTGAACTGCGAGTACAGATAGAGAAACAACACACTGAACTGTGATTACAGATAGAGAAACAAAACATTGAACTGAGAGTACAGCTCGAGAAAGAACACAGCAACCTGTGAGAACAGATACAGAAACAACACTGAACTGCGAGTACAGACACAGAAACAACACACTGAACTGAGAGTACAGATAGAGAAACAACACAGTGAACTGAGAGTACAGATAGACAAACAACACACTGAATTGTGATTACACATAGAGAAACAAAACATTGAACTGAGAGTAAGTACAGAGAAACAACACACTGAACTGGGAGTACAGATGCTGAAGCAAAACACTGAACTGAGTAAACAGATAGACTGAGACATCTGATAGAAAAACAAGACACTGAATTGAGATGACAGATCGAGAAACACCTCACTGAATTGTGAGGATAGAGAAACAACACACTGAACTGTGAGTAGAGATAGACAAACAAAACACCGAACTGCGAGTACAACTAGAGAAAGAACACACCCAACTGTGAGAACAGATACAGAAACAACACACTGAACTGGGAGTACAGATGCAGAAGCAACACACTGAACTGTGATTACGGATAGAGAAACAACACACTGAACTGTCATTACAGATTAAGAAACAAAACACTGAACCTAGAGTACTGATACAGAAACAACACACTGAATTGCGAGTATAGATAAACAACACACTGAACTGTGAGTACAGACACAGTTGATGCTGAAGCAAAACACTGAACTGAGTAAACAAATAGACTGAGAGATCTGATAGAAAATCAACACACTGAATTGAGATTACAGATCGAGAAACACCTCACTGAATTGTGAGGATAGAGAAACAACACACTGAACTGTGAGTAGAGATAGACAAACAAAACACCGAACTGCGAGTACAGGTAGAGAAAGAACACACCCAACTGTGAGAACAGATACAGGAACAACAGATTGAACTGGGAGTACAGATGCAGAAGCAACACACTGAACTGTGATTACGGATAGAGAAACAACACACTGAACTGTGATTACAGATTGAGAAACACCTCACTGAATTGTAAACACAGATAGAGAAACAAAATTCTATATTGCGAGTACAGATAGAGAAACAACACACTGAACTGTGATTACGGATAGAGAAACAACACACTGAACTGTGATCACAGATTGAGAAACAAAACACTGAACCTAGAGTACTGATACAGAAACAACACACTGAATTGAGAGTATAGATAGAGAAACAACACACTGAACTGTGAGTACAGACACAGAAACAACACACTGAACTGACAGTACAGATCGAGAAACAACTCACTGAATTGCAAACACAGACAGAGAAACAACACACTGTACTGCGTGTACAGCTAGAGAAAGAAAACACCCAACTGTGAGAACAGATACAGAAACAATACACTGAACTGGGAGTACAGATGCAGAAGCAACACACTGAACTGCGATTACGGATAGAGAAACAACACACTGAACTGTGACTACAGATTGAGAAACAAAACACTGAACCTAGAGTCCTGATACAGAAACAACACACTGAATTGAGAGTATAGATAGAGAAACAACACACTGAACTGTGAATACAGACACAGAAACAACACACTGAACTGAGAGTACAGACAGAGAAACAACACACTGAACTGAGAGAAACGATCATGAAACAATGCACTGAACTGCGAGTACAGATAGAGAAACAACACACTGAACTGCGAGTACAGCTAGAGAAAGAACACACCCAAGTGTGAGAACAGATACAGAAACAACAGACTGAACTGGGAGTACAGATGCAGAAGCAACACACTGGACTGTGATTACGGAGAGAGAAACAACACACTGAACTGTGATTACAGATTGAAAAACACCTCACTGAATTGTAAACACAGATAGAGAAACAAAACTCTATATTGCGAGAACAGATAGAGAAACAACACACTGAACTGCGAGTACAGATAGAGAAACAACACACTGAACTGTGATTACAGATAGAGAAACAAAACATTGAACTGAGAGTACAGCTCGAGAAAGAACACACCAACCTGTGAGAACAGATACAGAAACAACACTGAACTGCGAGTACAGACACAGAAACAACACACTGAACTGAGAGTACAGATAGAGAAACAACACACTGAACTGAGAGTACAGATAGACAAACAACACACTGAATTGTGATTACACATAGAGAAACAAAACATTGAACTGAGAGTAAGTACAGAGAAACAACACACTGAACTGGGAGTACAGATGCTGAAGCAAAACACTGAACTGAGTAAACAGATAGACTGAGAGATCTGATAGAAAAACAAGACACTGAATTGAGATGACAGATCGAGAAACACCTCACTGAATTGTGAGGATAGAGAAACAACACACTGAACTGTGAGTAGAGATAGACAAACAAAACACCGAACTGCGAGTACAACTAGAGAAAGAACACACCCAACTGTGAGAACAGATACAGAAACAACAGACTGAACTGGGAGTACAGATGCAGAAGCAACACACTGAACTGTGATTACGGATAGAGAAACAACACACTGAACTGTCATTACAGATTAAGAAACAAAACACTGAACCTAGAGTACTGATACAGAAACAACACACTGAATTGCGAGTATAGATAAACAACACACTGAACTGTGAGTACAGACACAGTTGATGCTGAAGCAAAACACTGAACTGTGTAAACAAATAGACTGAGAGATCTGATAGAAAATCAACACACTGAATTGAGATTACAGATCGAGAAACACCTCACTGAATTGTGAGGATAGAGAAACAACACACTGAACTGTGAGTAGAGATAGACAAACAAAACACCGAACTGCGAGTACAGCTAGAGAAAGAACACACCCAACTGTGAGAGCAGATACAAGAACAACAGACTGAACTGGGAGTACAGATGCAGAAGCAACACACTGAACTGTGATTACGGATAGAGAAACAACACACTGAACTGTGATTACAGATAGAGAAACAAAACACTGAACCTAGAGTACTGATACAGAAACAACACACTGAATTGCGAGTATAGATAGAGAAACAACACACTGAACTGTGAGTACAGTCACAGAAACAACACATTGAACTGAGAGTACAGATCGAGAAACACCTCATTGAATTGCAAACACAGACAGAGAAATAACACACTGTACGGCGTGTACAGCTAGAGAAAGAACACACCCAACTGTGAGAACAGATACAGAAACAATACACTGAACTGGGACTACAGATGCAGAAGCAACACACTGGACTGTGATTACGGATAGAGAAACAACACACTGAACTGTGATTACAGATTGAGAAACACCTCACTGAATTGTAAACACAGATAGAGAAACAAAACTTTATATTGCGAGTACAGATAGAGAAACAACACACTGAACTGTGATTACGGATAGAGAAAGAACACACTGAATTGTGATTACAGATAGAGAAACAAAACACTGAACCTAGAGTACTGATACAGAAACAACACACTGAATTGAGAGTATAGATAGAGAAACAACACACTGAACTGTGAGTACAGACACAGAAACAACACACTGAACTGACAGTACAGATCGAGAAACACCTCACTGAATTGCAAACACAGACAGAGAAACAACACACTGTACTGCGTGTACAGCTAGAGAAAGAAAACACCCAACTGTGAGAACAGATACAGAAACAATACACTGAACTGGGAGTACAGATGCAGAAGCAACACACTGAACTGCAATAACGGATAGAGAAACAACACACTGAACTGTGACTACAGATTGAGAAACAAAACACTGAACCTAGAGTCCTGATACAGAAACAACACACTGAATTGAGAGTATAGATAGAGAAACAACACACTGAACTGTGAATACAGACACAGAAACAACACACTGAACTGAGAGTACAGACAGAGAAACAACACACTGAACTGAGAGTAACGATCATGAAACAATGCACTGAACTGCGAGTACAGATAGAGAAACAACACACTGAACTGCGAGTACAGCGAGAGAAAGAACACACCCAACTGTGAGAACAGATACAGAAACAACAGACTGAACTGGGAGTACAGATGCAGAAGCAACACACTGGACTGTGATTACGGATAGAGAAACAACACACTGAACTGTGATTACAGATTGAGAAACACCTCACTGAATTGTAAACACAGATAGAGAAACAAAACTCTATATTGCGAGAACAGATAGAGAAACAACACACTGAACTGCGAGTACAGATAGAGAAACAACACACTGAACTGTGATTACAGATAGAGAAACAAAACATTGAACTGAGAGTACAGCTCGAGAAAGAACACACCAACCTGTGAGAACAGATACAGAAACAACACTGAACTGCGAGTACAGACACAGAAACAACACACTGAACTGAGAGTACAGATAGAGAAACAACACACTGAACTGAGAGTACAGATAGACAAACAACACACTGAATTGTGATTACACATAGAGAAACAAAACATTGAACTGAGAGTAAGTACAGAGAAACAACACACTGAACTGGGAGTACAGATGCTGAAGCAAAATACTGAACTGAGTAAACAGATAGACTGAGACATCTGATAGAAAAACAAGACACTGAATTGAGATGACAGATCGAGAAACACCTCACTGAATTGTGAGGATAGAGAAACAACACACTGAACTGTGAGTAGAGATAGACAAACAAAACACCGAACTGCGAGTACAACTAGAGAAAGAACACACCCAACTGTGAGAACAGATACAGAAACAACACACTGAACTGGGAGTACAGATGCAGAAGCAACACACTGAACTGTGATTACGGATAGAGAAAAAACACACTGAACTGTGATTACAGATTGAGAAACACCTCACTGAATTATAAACACAGATAGAGAAACAAAACTCTATATTGCGAGTAAAGATACAGAAACAACACACTGAACTGTGATTACTGATAGAGAAACAAAACATTGAACTGAGAGTACAGCTCTAGAAAGAAAACACCAACCTGTGAGAACAGATACAGAAACAACACTGACTGCGAGTACAGACACAGAAACAACACACTGAACTGAGAGTACAGATAGAGAAACAACACACTGAACTGAGAGTACAGATAGAGAAACAACACACTGAATTGTGATTACAGATAGAGAAACAAAACATTGAACTGAGAGTAAGTACAGAGAAACAACACACTGAACTGGGAGTACAGATGCTGAAGCAAAACACTGGACTGAGTAAACAGATAGACTGAGAGATCTGATAGAAAAACAACACACTGAATTGAGATGACAGATCGAGAAACACCTCACTGAATTGTGAGGATAGAGAAACAACACACTGAACTGTGAGTAGAGATAGACAAACAAAACACCGAACTGCGAGTACAGCTAGAGAAAGAACACACCCAACTGTGAGAACAGATACAGGAACAACAGACTGAACTGGGAGTACAGATGCAGAAGCAACACACTGAACTGTGATTGCGGATAGAGAAACAACACACTGAACTGTGATTACACATAGAGAAACAAAACACTGAACCTAGAGTACAGATACAGAAACAACACACTGAATTGCGAGTATAGATAGAGAAACAACACACTGAACTGTGAGTACAGACACAGAAACAACACACTGAACTGAGAGTACAGATCGAGAAACACCTCACTGAATTGCAAACACAGGTAGAGAAACAAAACACTGTACTGCGAGTACAGATAGAGAAACAACACACTAAACTGCGAGTACAGCTAGAGAAAGAACACACCCAACTGTGAGAACAGATACAGAAACAACAGACTGAACTGGGAGTACAGATGCAGAAGCAACACGCTGAATGTGATTACGCATAGAGAAACAACACACTGAACTGTGATTACAGATTGTGAAACAAAACACTGAACCTACAGTACTGATGCAGAAACAACACACTGAATTGCGAGTATAGATAGAGAAACAACACACTGAACTGTGAGTACACACACAGAAACAACACACTGAACTGACAGTACAGATCGAGAAACACCTCACTAAATTGCAAACACAGACAGACAAACAAAACACCGAACTGCGAATACAACAAGAGAAAGAACACACCCAACTGTGAGAACAGATACAGAAACAACACACTGAACTGGGAGTACAGATGCAGAAGCAACACACTGAACTGCGATTACGGATAGAGAAACAACACACTGAACTGTGATTACAGATTGAGAAACAAAACACTGAACCTCGAGTCCTGATAAAGAAACAACACACTGAATTGAGAGTATAGATAGAGAAACAACACACTGAACTGTGAGTACAGACACAGAAACAGCACACTGAACTGACAGGACAGATCGAGAAACACCTCACTGAATTGCAAACACAGATAGAGAAACAAAACACTGTATTGGGAGTACAGATAGAGAAACAACACACTGAACTGCGTGTACAGACACAGAAACAACACACTGAACTGACAGTACAGATCGAGAAACACCTCACTGAATTGCAAACACAGACAGAGAAACAACACACTGTACTGCGTGTACAGCGAGAGAAAGAACACACCCAACTGTGAGAACAGATACATAAACAATACACTGAAGTGGGAGTACAGATGCAGAAGCAACACACTGAACTGCGATTACGGATAGAGAAACAAAACACTTAACTGTGATTACAGATTGAGAAACAAAACACTGAACCTAGAGTCCTGATACAGAAACAACACACTGAATTGAGAGTTTAGATAGAGAAACAACACACTGAACTGTGAATACAGACAAAGAAACAAAACACTGAACTGAGAGTTCAGACAGAGAAACAACACACTGAACTGAGAGTAACGATCATGAAACAATGCACTAAACTGCGAGTACAGAAAGAGAAACAACACACTGAACTGCGAGTACAGACTGAGAAATAATACACTGAACTGTGAGTTACAGACAGAGAAACAACACACTGAACTGAGAGTAACGATCATGAAACAATGCACTGAACTGCGAGTACAGATAGAGAAACAACACACTGAACTGCGAGTAAAGCTAGAGAAAGAACACACCCAACTGTGAGAACAGATACAGAAACAACAGACTGAACTGGGAGTACAGATGCAGAAGCAACACACTGGACTGTGATTACGGATAGAGAAACAACACACTGAACTGTGATTACAGATTGAGAAACACCTCACTGAATTGTAAACACAGATTGAGAAACATAACTCTATATTGCGAGTATAGATAGAGAAACAACACACTGAACTGCGAGTACAGATAGAGAAACAACACACTGAACTGTGATTACAGAGAGAGAAATATAACATTGAACTGAGAGTACAGCTCGAGAAAGAACACACCAACCTGTGAGAACAGATACAGAAACAACACTGAACTGCGAGTACAGACACAGAAACAACACACTGAACTGAGAGTACAGATAGAGAAACAACACACTGAATTGTGATTACAGATAGAGAAACAAAACATTGAACTGAGAGTAAGTACAGAGAAACAACACACTGAACTGGGAGTACAGATGCTGAAGCAAAACACTGAACTGAGTAAACAGATAGACTGAGACATCTGATAGAAAAACAACACACTGAATTGAGATGACAGATCGAGAAACACCTCACTGAATTGTGAGGATAGAGAAACAACACACTGAACTGTGAGTAGAGATAGACAAACAAAACACCGAACTGCGAGTACAACTAGAGAAAGAACACACCCAACTGTGAGAACAGATACAGAAACAACACACTGAACTGGGAGTACAGATGCAGAAGCAACACACTGAACTGTGATTACGGATAGAGAAACAACACACTGAACTGTCATTACAGATTAAGAAACAAAACACTGAACATAGAGTACTGATACAGAAACAACACACTGAATTGCGAGTATAGATAGAGAAACAACACACTGAACTGTGAGTACAGACACAGTTGATGCTGAAGAAAAACACTGAACTGAGTAAACAAATAGACTGAGAGATCTGATAGAAAATCAACACACTGAATTGAGATTACAGATCGAGAAACACCTCACTGAATTGTGAGGATAGAGAAACAACACACTGAACTGTGAGTAGAGATAGACAAACAAAACACCGAACTGCGAGTACAACTAGAGAAAGAACACACCCAACTGTGAGAACAGATACAGAAACAACACACTGAACTGGGAGTACAGATGCAGAAGCAACACACTGAACTGTGATTACGGATAGAGAAACAACACACTGAACTGTCATTACAGATTAAGAAACAAAACACTGAACCTAGAGTACTGATACAGAAACAACACACTGAATTGCGAGTATAGATAAACAACACACTGAACTGTGAGTACAGACACAGTTGATGCTGAAGCAAAACACTGAACTGAGTAAACAAATAGACTGAGAGATCTGATAGAAAATCAACACACTGAATTGAGATTACAGATCGAGAAACACCTCACTGAATTGTGAGGATAGAGAAACAACACACTGAACTGTGAGTAGAGATAGACAAACAAAACACCGAACTGCGAGTACAGCTAGAGAAAGAACACACCCAACTGTGAGAACAGATACAGGAACAACAGACTGAACTGGGAGTACAGATGCAGAAGCAACACCCTGAACCGTGATTACGGATAGAGAAACAACACACTGAACTGTGATTACAGATAGAGAAACAAAACACTGAACCTAGAGTTCTGATACAGAAACAACACACTGAATTGCGAGTATAGATAGAGAAACAACACACTGAACTGTGAGTACAGACACAGAAACAACACACTGAACTGAGAGTACAGATCGAGAAACACCTCACTGAATTGCAAACACAGACAGAGAAACAACACACTGTACTGCGTGTACAGCTGGAGAAAGAACACACCCAACTGTGAGAACAGATACAGAAACAATACACTGAACTGGGAGTACAGATGCAGAAGCAACACACTGAACTGCGATTACGGATAGAGAAACAACACACTGAACCGTGATTACAGATTGCGAAACAAAACACTGAAGCTAGAGTCCTGATTCAGAAACAACACACTGAATTGAGAGTATAGATAGAGAAACAACACACTGAACTGTGAGTACAGACACAGAAACAACACACTGAACTGAGAGTTCAGATCGAGAAACACCTCACTGAATTGCAAACACAGACAGAGAAACAAAACACTGTATTGCGAGTACAGATAGAGAAACAACACACTGAACTGCGTGTACAGACACAGAAACAACACACTGAACTGACAGTACAGATCGAGAAACACCTCACTGAATTGCAAACACAGACAGAGAAACAACACACTGTACTGCGTGTACAGCTAGAGAAAGAACACACCCAACTGTGAGTACAGATGCAGAAGCAACACACTGAACTGCGATTACGGATAGAAAAACAACACACTGAACTGTAATTACAGATTGAGAAACAAAACACTGAACCTAGAGTCCTGATAAAGAAACAACACACTGAATTGAGAGTATAGATAGAGAAACAACACACTGAACTGTGAATACAGACACAGAAACATCACACTGAACTGAGAGTATAGACAGAGAAACAACACACTGAACTGTGATTACAGATTGAGAAACACCTCACTGAATTGTAAACACAGATAGGGAAACAAAACTCTATATTGCGAGTATAGATAGAGAAACAACACACTGAGCTGCGAGTACAGATAGAGAAACAACACACTGAACTGTGATTACAGATAGAGAAACAAAACATTGAACTGAGAGTACAGCTCGAGAAAGAACACACCAACCTGTGAGAACAGATACAGAAACAACACTGAACTGCGAGTACAGACACAGAAACAACACACTGAACTGAGAGTACAGATAGAGAAACAACACACTGAATTGTGATTACAGATAGAGAAACAACACACTGAACTGGGAGTACAGATGCTGAAGCAAAACACTGAACTGAGTAAACAGATAGACTGAGACATCTGATAGAAAAACAACACACTGAATTGAGATGACAGATCGAGAAACACCTCACTGAATTGTGAGGATAGAGAAACAACACACTGAACTGTGAGTAGAGATAGACAAACAAAACACCGAACTGCGAGTACAACTAGAGAAAGAACACACCCAACTGTGAGAACAGATACAGAAACAACACACTGAACTGGGAGTACAGATGCAGAAGCAACACACTGAACTGTGATTACGGATAGAGAAACAACACACTGAACTGTGATTACAGATTAAGAAACAAAACACTGAACCTAGAGTACTGATACAGAAACAACACACTGAATTGCGAGTATAGATAGAGAAACAACACACTGAACTGTGAGTACAGACACAGTTGATGCTGAAGAAAAACACTGAACTGAGTAAACAAATAGACTGAGAGATCTGATAGAAAATCAACACACTGAATTGAGATTACAGATCGAGAAACACCTCACTGAATTGTGAGGATAGAGAAACAACACACTGAACTGTGAGTAGAGATAGACAAACAAAACACCGAACTGCGAGTACAACTAGAGAAAGAACACACCCAACTGTGAGAACAGATACAGAAACAACACACTGAACTGGGAGTACAGATGCAGAAGCAACACACTGAACTGTGATTACGGATAGAGAAACAACACACTGAACTGTCATTACAGATTAAGAAACAAAACACTGAACCTAGAGTACTGATACAGAAACAACACATTGAATTGCGAGTATAGATAAACAACACACTGAACTGTGAGTACAGACACAGTTGATGCTGAAGCAAAACACTGAACTGAGTAAACAAATAGACTGAGAGATCTGATAGAAAATCAACACACTGAATTGAGATTACAGATCGAGAAACACCTCACTGAATTGTGAGGATAGAGAAACAACACACTGAACTGTGAGAAGAGATAGACAAACAAAACACCGAACTGCGAGTACAGCTAGAGAAAGAACACACCCAACTGTGAGAACAGATACAGGAACAACAGACTGAACTGGGAGTACAGATGCAGAAGCAACACACTGAACTGTGATTACGGATAGAGAAACAACACACTGAACAGTGATTACAGATAGAGAAACAAAACACTGAACCTAGAGT
Organism: Chiloscyllium punctatum; assembly: GCF_047496795.1. NCBI lineage: Eukaryota > Metazoa > Chordata > Chondrichthyes > Orectolobiformes > Hemiscylliidae > Chiloscyllium > Chiloscyllium punctatum. The sequence goes on from NC_092745.1 coordinate 30,940,788, forward strand.
TCTGATACAGAAACAACACACTGAATTGCGAGTATAGATAGAGAAACAACACACTGAACTGTGAGTACAGACACAGAAACAACACACTGAACTGAGAGTACAGATCGAGAAACACCTCACTGAATTGCAAACACAGACAGAGAAACAACACACTGTACTGCGTGTACAGCTGGAGAAAGAACACACCCAACTGTGCGAACAGATACAGAAACAATACACTGAACTGGGAGTACAGATGCAGAAGCAACACACTGAACTGCGATTACGGATAGAGAAACAACACACTGAATTGTGATTACAGATAGAGAAACAAAACACTGAACCTAGAGTACTGATACAGAAACAACACACTGAATTGAGAGTATAGATAGAGAAACAACACACTGAACTGTGAGTACAGTCACAGAAACAACACACTGAACTGACAGTACAGATCGAGAAACACCTCACTGAATTGCAAACACAGACAGAGAAACAACACACTGTACTGCGTGTACAGCTAGAGAAAGAAAACACCCAACTGTGAGAACAGATACAGAAACAATACACTGAAGTGGGAGTACAGATGCAGAAGCAACACACTGAACTGCGATTACGGATAGAGAAACAACACACTGAACTGTGACTACAGATTGAGAAACAAAACACTGAACCTAGAGTCCTGATACAGAAACAACACACTGAATTGAGAGTATAGATAGAGAAACAACACACTGAACTGTGAATACAGACACAGAAACAACACACTGAACTGAGAGTACAGACAGAGAAACAACACACTGAACTGAGAGTAACGATCATGAAACAATGCACTGAACTGCGAGTACAGATAGAGAAACAACACACTGAACTGCGAGTACAGCGAGAGAAAGAACACACCCAACTGTGAGAACAGATACAGAAACAACAGACTGAACTGGGAGTACAGATGCAGAAGCAACACACTGGACTGTGATTACGGATAGAGAAACAACACACTGAACTGTGATTACAGATTGAGAAACACCTCACTGAATTGTAAACACAGATAGAGAAACAAAACTCTATATTGCGAGAACAGATAGAGAAACAACACACTGAACTGCGAGTACAGATAGAGAAACAACACACTGAACTGTGATTACAGATAGAGAAACAAAACATTGAACTGAGAGTACAGCTCGAGAAAGAACACACCAACCTGTGAGAACAGATACAGAAACAACACTGAACTGCGAGTACAGACACAGAAACAACACACTGAACTGAGAGTACAGATAGAGAAACAACACACTGAACTGAGAGTACAGATAGACAAACAACACACTGAATTGTGATTACAGATAGAGAAACAAAACATTGAACTGAGAGTAAGTACAGAGAAACAACACACTGAACTGGGAGTACAGATGCTGAAGCAAAACACTGAACTGAGTAAACAGATGGACTGAGAGATCTGATAGAAAAACAACACACTGAATTGAGATGACAGATCGAGAAACACCTGACTGAATTGTGAGGATAGAGAAACAACACACTGAACTGTGAGTAGAGATAGACAAACAAAACACCGAACTGCGAGTACAACTAGAGAAAGAACACACCCAACTGTGAGAACAGATACAGAAACAACACACTGAACTGGGAGTACAGATGCAGAAGCAACACACTGAACTGTGATTACGGATAGAGAAACAACACACTGAACTGTCATTACAGATTAAGAAAGAAAACACTGAACCTAGAGTACTGATACAGAAACAACACATTGAATTGCGAGTATAGATAAACAACACACTGAACTGTGAGTACAGACACAGTTGATGCTGAAGCAAAACACTGAACTGAGTAAACAAATAGACTGAGAGATCTGATAGAAAATCAACACACTGAATTGAGATTACAGATCGAGAAACACCTCACTGAATTGTGAGGATAGAGAAACAACACACTGAACTGTGAGAAGAGATAGACAAACAAAACACCGAACTGCGAGTACAGCTAGAGAAAGAACACACCCAACTGTGAGAACAGATACAGGAACAACAGACTGAACTGGGAGTACAGATGCAGAAGCAACACACTGAACTGTGATTACGGATAGAGAAACAACACACTGAACAGTGATTACAGATAGAGAAACAAAACACTGAACCTAGAGTTCTGATACAGAAACAACACACTGAATTGCGAGTATAGATAGAGAAACAACACACTGAACTGTGAGTACAGACACAGAAACAACACACTGAACTGAGAGTACAGATCGAGAAACACCTCACTGAATTGCAAACACAGACAGAGAAACAACACACTGTACTGCGTGTACAGCTGGAGAAAGAACACACCCAACTGTGCGAACAGATACAGAAACAATACACTGAACTGGGAGTACAGATGCAGAAGCAACACACTGAACTGCGATTACGGATAGAGAAACAACACACTGAATTGTGATTACAGATAGAGAAACAAAACACTGAACCTAGAGTACTGATACAGAAACAACACACTGAATTGAGAGTATAGATAGAGAAACAACACACTGAACTGTGAGTACAGTCACAGAAACAACACACTGAACTGACAGTACAGATCGAGAAACACCTCACTGAATTGCAAACACAGACAGAGAAACAACACACTGTACTGCGTGTACAGCTAGAGAAAGAAAACACCCAACTGTGAGAACAGATACAGAAACAATACACTGAAGTGGGAGTACAGATGCAGAAGCAACACACTGAACTGCGATTACGGATAGAGAAACAACACACTGAACTGTGACTACAGATTGAGAAACAAAACACTGAACCTAGAGTCCTGATACAGAAACAACACACTGAATTGAGAGTATAGATAGAGAAACAACACACTGAACTGTGAATACAGACACAGAAACAACACACTGAACTGAGAGTACAGACAGAGAAACAACACACTGAACTGAGAGTAACGATCATGAAACAATGCACTGAACTGCGAGTACAGATAGAGAAACAACACACTGAACTGCGAGTACAGCGAGAGAAAGAACACACCCAACTGTGAGAACAGATACAGAAACAACAGACTGAACTGGGAGTACAGATGCAGAAGCAACACACTGGACTGTGATTACGGATAGAGAAACAACACACTGAACTGTGATTACAGATTGAGAAACACCTCACTGAATTGTAAACACAGATAGAGAAACAAAACTCTATATTGCGAGAACAGATAGAGAAACAACACACTGAACTGCGAGTACAGATAGAGAAACAACACACTGAACTGTGATTACAGATAGAGAAACAAAACATTGAACTGAGAGTACAGCTCGAGAAAGAACACACCAACCTGTGAGAACAGATACAGAAACAACACTGAACTGCGAGTACAGACACAGAAACAACACACTGAACTGAGAGTACAGATAGAGAAACAACACACTGAACTGAGAGTACAGATAGACAAACAACACACTGAATTGTGATTACAGATAGAGAAACAAAACATTGAACTGAGAGTAAGTACAGAGAAACAACACACTGAACTGGGAGTACAGATGCTGAAGCAAAACACTGAACTGAGTAAACAGATGGACTGAGAGATCTGATAGAAAAACAACACACTGAATTGAGATGACAGATCGAGAAACACCTGACTGAATTGTGAGGATAGAGAAACAACACACTGAACTGTGAGTAGAGATAGACAAACAAAACACCGAACTGCGAGTACAACTAGAGAAAGAACACACCCAACTGTGAGAACAGATACAGAAACAACACACTGAACTGGGAGTACAGATGCAGAAGCAACACACTGAACTGTGATTACGGATAGAGAAACAACACACTGAACTGTCATTACAGATTAAGAAACAAAACACTGAACATAGAGTACTGATACAGAAACAACACACTGAATTGCGAGTATAGATAAACAACACACTGAACTGTGAGTACAGACACAGTTGATGCTGAAGCAAAACACTGAACTGAGTAAACAAATAGACTGAGAGATCTGATAGAAAATCAACACACTGAATTGAGATGACAGATCGAGAAACACCTCACTGAATTGTGAGGATAGAGAAACAACACACTGAACTGTGAGTAGAGATAGACAAACAAAACACCGAACTGCGAGTACAACTAGAGAAAGAACACACCCAACTGTGAGAACAGATACAGAAACAACACACTGAACTGGGAGTACAGATGCAGAAGCAACACACTGAACTGTGATTACGGATAGAGAAACAACACACTGAACTGTCATTACAGATTAAGAAACAAACCACTGAACCTAGAGTACTGATACAGAAACAACACACTGAATTGCGAGTATAGATAAACAACACACTGAACTGTGAGTACAGACACAGTTGATGCTGAAGCAAAACACTGAACTGAGTAAACAAATAGACTGAGAGATCTGAAAGAAAATCAACACACTGAATTGAGATTACAGATCGAGAAACACCTCACTGAATTGTGAGGATAGAGAAACAACACACTGAACTGTGAGTAGAGATAGACAAACAAAACACCGAACTGCGAGTACAGCTCGAGAAAGAACACACCCAACTGTGAGAACAGATACAGGAACAACAGACTGAACTCGGAGTACAGATGCAGAAGCAACACACTGAACTGTGATTACGGATAGAGAAACAACACACTGAACAGTGATTACAGATAGAGAAACAAAACACTGAACCTAGAGTTCTGATACAGAAACAACACACTGAATTGCGAGTATAGATAGAGAAACAACACACTGAACTGTGAGTACAGTCACAGAAACAACACACTGAACTGGGAGTACAGATCGAGAAACACCTCATTGAATTGCAAACACAGACAGAGAAATAACACACTGTACGGCGTGTACAGCTCGAGAAAGAACACACCCAACTGTGAGAACAGATACAGAAACAATACACTGAACTGGGACGACAGATGCAGAAGCAACACACTGGACTGTGATTACGGATAGAGAAACAACACACTGAACTGTGATTACAGATTGAGAAACACCTCACTGAATTGTAAACACAGATAGAGAAACAAAACTCTATATTGCGAGTACAGATAGAGAAACAACACACTGAACTGTGATTACAGATAGAGAAACAAAACATTGAACTGAGAGTACAGCTCGAGAAAGAACACACCAACCTGTGAGAACAGATACAGAAACAACACTGACTGCGAGTACAGACACAGAAACAACACACTGAACTGAGAGTACAGATAGAGAAACAACACACTGAACTGAGAGTACAGATAGAGAAACAACACACTGAATTGTGATTACAGATAGAGAAACAAAACATTGAACTGAGAGTAAGTACAGAGAAACAACACACTGAACTGGGAGTACAGATGCTGAAGCAAAACACTGAACTGAGTAAACAGATAGACTGAGAGATCTGATAGAAAAACAACACACTGAATTGAGATGACAGATCGAGAAACACCTCACTGAATTGTGAGGATAGAGAAACAACACACTGAACTGTGAGTAGAGATAGACAAACAAAACACCGAACTGCGAGTACAGCTAGAGAAAGAACACACCCAACTGTGAGAACAGATACAGGAACAACAGACTGAACTGGGAGTACAGATGCAGAAGCAACACACTGAACTGTGATTGCGGATAGAGAAACAACACACTGAACTGTGATTACACATAGAGAAACAAAACACTGAACCTAGAGTACAGATACAGAAACAACACACTGAATTGCGAGTATAGATAGAGAAACAACACACTGAACTGTGAGTACAGACACAGAAACAACACACTGAACTGAGAGTACAGATCGAGAAACACCTCACTGAATTGCAAACACAGGTAGAGAAACAAAACACTGTACTGCGAGTACAGATAGAGAAACAACACACTAAACTGCGAGTACAGCTAGAGAAAGAACACACCCAACTGTGAGAACAGATACAGAAACAACAGACTGAACTGGGAGTACAGATGCAGAAGCAACACGCTGAATGTGATTACGCATAGAGAAACAACACACTGAACTGTGATTACAGATTGTGAAACAAAACACTGAACCTACAGTACTGATACAGAAACAACACACTGAATTGCGAGTATAGATAGAGAAACAACACACTGAACTGTGAGTACAGACACAGAAACAACACACTGAACTGACAGTACAGATCGAGAAACACCTCACTAAATTGCAAACACAGACAGACAAACAAAACACCGAACTGCGAATACAACAAGAGAAAGAACACACCCAACTGTGAGAACAGATACAGAAACAACACACTGAACTGGGAGTACAGATGCAGAAGCAACACACTGAACTGCGATTACGGATAGAGAAACAACACACAGAACTGTGATTACAGATTGAGAAACAAAACACTGAACCTCGAGTCCTGATAAAGAAACAACACACTGAATTGAGAGCATAGATAGAGAAACAACACACTGAACTGTGAGTACAGACACAGAAACAGCACACTGAACTGACAGGACAGATCGAGAAACACCTCACTGAATTGCAAACACAGATAGAGAAACAAAACACTGTATTGGGAGTACAGATAGAGAAACAACACACTGAACTGCGTGTACAGACACAGAAACAACACACTGAACTGACAGTACAGATCGAGAAACACCTCACTGAATTGCAAACACAGACAGAGAAACAACACACTGTACTGCGTGTACAGCTAGAGAAAGAACACACCCAACTGTGAGAACAGATACATAAACAATACACTGAAGTGGGAGTACAGATGCAGAAGCAACACACTGAACTGCGATTACGGATAGAGAAACAAAACACTTAACTGTGATTACAGATTGAGAAACAAAACACTGAACCTAGAGTCCTGATACAGAAACAACACACTGAATTGAGAGTTTAGATAGAGAAACAACACACTGAACTGTGAATACAGACAAAGAAACAAAACACTGAACTGAGAGTTCAGACAGAGAAACAACACACTGAACTGAGAGTAACGATCATGAAACAATGCACTGAACTGCGAGTACAGAAAGAGAAACAACACACTGAACTGCGAGTACAGACTGAGAAATAATACACTGAACTGTGAGTACAGACAGAGAAACAACACACTGAACTGAGAGTAACGATCATGAAACAATGCACTGAACTGCGAGTACAGATAGAGAAACAACACACTGAACTGCGAGTAAAGCTAGAGAAAGAACACACCCAACTGTGAGAACAGATACAGAAACAACAGACTGAACTGGGAGTACAGATGCAGAAGCAACACACTGGACTGTGATTACGGATAGAGAAACAACACACTGAACTGTGATTACAGATTGAGAAACACCTCACTGAATTGTAAACACAGATTGAGAAACAAAACTCTATATTGCGAGTATAGATAGAGAAACAACACACTGAACTGCGAGTACAGATAGAGAAACAACACACTGAACTGTGATTACAGAGAGAGAAACATAACATTGAACTGAGAGTACAGCTCGAGAAAGAACACACCAACCTGTGAGAACAGATACAGAAACAACACTGAACTGCGAGTACAGACACAGAAACAACACACTGAACTGAGAGTACAGATAGAGAAACAACACACTGAATTGTGATTACAGATAGAGAAACAAAACATTGAACTGAGAGTAAGTACAGAGAAACAACACACTGAACTGGGAGTACAGATGCTGAAGCAAAACACTGAACTGAGTAAACAGATAGACTGAGACATCTGATAGAAAAACAACACACTGAATTGAGATGACAGATCGAGAAACACCTCACTGAATTGTGAGGATAGAGAAACAACACACTGAACTGTGAGTAGAGATAGACAAACAAAACACCGAACTGCGAGTACAACTAGAGAAAGAACACACCCAACTGTGAGAACAGATACAGAAACAACACACTGAACTGGGAGTACAGATGCAGAAGCAACACACTGAGCTGTGATTACGGATAGAGAAACAACACACTGAACTGTCATTACAGATTAAGAAACAAAACACTGAACCTAGAGTACTGATACAGAAACAACACACTGAATTGCGAGTATAGACAGAGAAACAACACACTGAACTGTGAGTACAGACACAGTTGATGCTGAAGAAAAACACTGAACTGAGTAAACAAATAGACTGAGAGATCTGATAGAAAATCAACACACTGAATTGAGATTACAGATCGAGAAACACCTCACTGAATTGTGAGGATAGAGAAACAACACACTGAACTGTGAGTAGAGATAGACAAACAAAACACCGAACTGCGAGTACAACTAGAGAAAGAACACACCCAACTGTGAGAACAGATACAGAAACAACACACTGAACTGGGAGTACAGATGCAGAAGCAACACACTGAACTGTGATTACGGATAGAGAAACAACACACTGAACTGTCATTACAGATTAAGAAACAAAACACTGAACCTAGAGTACTGATACAGAAACAACACACTGAATTGCGAGTATAGATAAACAACACACTGAACTGTGAGTACAGACACAGTTGATGCTGAAGCAAAACACTGAACTGAGTAAACAAATAGACTGAGAGATCTGATAGAAAATCAACACACTGAATTGAGATTATAGATCGAGAAACACCTCACTGAATTGTGAGGATAGAGAAACAACACACTGAACTGTGAGTAGAGATAGACAAACAAAACACCGAACTGCGAGTACAGCTAGAGAAAGAACACACCCAACTGTGAGAACAGATACAGGAACAACAGACTGAACTGGGAGTACAGATGCAGAAACAACACACTGAACAGTGATTACAGATAGAGAAACAAAACACTGAACCTAGAGTTCTGATACAGAAACAACACACTGAATTGCGAGTATAGATAGAGAAACAACACATTGAACTGTGAGTACAGACACAGAAACAACACACTGAACTGAGAGTACAGATCGAGAAACACCTCACTGAATTGCAAACACAGACAGAGAAACAACACACTGTACTGCGTGTACAGCTGGAGAAAGAACACACCCAACTGTGAGAACAGATACAGAAACAATACACTGAACTGGGAGTACAGATGCAGAAGCAACACACTGAACTGCGATTACGGATAGAGAAACAACACACTGAACCGTGATTACAGATTGCGAAACAAAACACTGAAGCTAGAGTCCTGATTCAGAAACAACACACTGAATTGAGAGTATAGATAGAGAAACAACACACTGAACTGTGAGTACAGACACAGAAACAACACACTGAACTGAGAGTACAGATCGAGAAACACCTCACTGAATTGCAAACACAGACAGAGAAACAAAACACTGTATTGCGAGTACAGATAGAGAAACAACACACTGAACTGCGTGTACAGACACAGAAACAACACACTGAACTGACAGTACAGATCTAGAAACACCTCACTGAATTGCAAACACAGACAGAGAAACAACACACTGTACTGCGTGTACAGCTAGAGAAAGAACACACCCAACTGTGAGTACAGATGCAGAAGCAACACACTGAACTGCGATTACGGATAGAAAAACAACACACTGAACTGTAATTACAGATTGAGAAACAAAACACTGAACCTAGAGTCCTGATACGGAAACAACACACTGAATTGAGAGTATAGATAGAGAAACAACACACTGAACTGTGAATACAGACACAGAAACATCACACTGAACTGAGAGTATAGACAGAGAAACAACACACTGAACTGAGAGTAACGATCATGAAACAATGCACTGAACTGCGAGTACAGATAGAGAAACAACACACTGAACTGCGAGTACAGCTAGAGAAAGAACACACCCAACTGTGAGAAAAGATACAGAAACAACAGACTGAACTGGGAGTACAGATGCAGAAGCAACACACTGGACTGTGATTACGGATAGAGAAACACCTCACTGAATTGTAAATACAGATAGAGAAACAAAACTCTATATTGCGAGTACAGATAGAGAAACAACACACTGAACTGCGAGTAAAGCTAGAGAAAGAACACACCCAACTGTGAGAACAGATACAGAAACAACAGACTGAACTGGGAGTACAGATGCAGAAACAACACACTGAACTGCGAGTACACATAGAGAAACAACACACTGAACTGTGATTACAGAGAGAGAAACATAACATTGAACTGAGAGTACAGCTCGAGAAAGAACACACCAACCTGTGAGAACAGATACAGAAACAACACTGAACTGCGAGTACAGACACAGAAACAACACACTGAACTGAGAGTACAGATAGAGAAACAACACACTGAATTGTGATTACAGATAGAGAAACAAAACATTGAACTGAGAGTAAGTACAGAGAAACAACACACTGAACTGGGAGTACAGATGCTGAAGCAAAACACTGAACTGAGTAAACAGATAGACTGAGACATCTGATAGAAAAACAACACACTGAATTGAGATGACAGATCGAGAAACACCTCACTGAATTGTGAGGATAGAGAAACAACACACTGAACTGTGAGTAGAGATAGACAAACAAAACACCGAACTGCGAGTACAACTAGAGAAAGAACACACCCAACTGTGAGAACAGATACAGAAACAACACACTGAACTGGGAGTACAGATGCAGAAGCAACACACTGAACTGTGATTACGGATAGAGAAACAACACACTGAACTGTCATTACAGATTAAGAAACAAAACACTGAACCTAGAGTACTGATACAGAAACAACACACTGAATTGCGAGTATAGATAGAGAAACAACACACTGAACTGTGAGTACAGACACAGTTGATGCTGAAGAAAAACACTGAACTGAGTAAACAAATAGACTGAGAGATCTGATAGAAAATCAACACACTGAATTGAGATTACAGATCGAGAAACACCTCACTGAATTGTGAGGATAGAGAAACAACACACTGAACTGTGAGTAGAGATAGACAAACAAAACACCGAACTGCGAGTACAACTAGAGAAAGAACACACCCAACTGTGAGAACAGATACAGAAACAACACACTGAACTGGGAGTACAGATGCAGAAGCAACACACTGAACTGTGATTACGGATAGAGAAAAAACACACTGAACTGTCATTACAGATTAAGAAACAAAACACTGAACCTAGAGTACTGATACAGAAACAACACATTGAATTGCGAGTATAGATAAACAACACACTGAACTGTGAGTACAGACACAGTTGATGCTGAAGCAAAACACTGAACTGAGTAAACAAATAGACTGAGAGATCTGATAGAAAATCAACACACTGAATTGAGATTACAGATCGAGAAACACCTCACTGAATTGTGAGGATAGAGAAACAACACACTGAACTGTGAGTAGAGATAGACAAACAAAACACCGAACTGCGAGTACAGCTAGAGAAAGAACACACCCAACTGTGAGAACAGATACAGGAACAACAGACTGAACTGGGAGTACAGATGCAGAAGCAACACACTGAACTGTGATTACGGATAGAGAAACAACACACTGAACAGTGATTACAGATAGAGAAACAAAACACTGAACCTAGAGTTCTGATACAGAAACAACACACTGAATTGCGAGTATAGATAGAGAAACAACACACTGAACTGTGAGTACAGACACAGAAACAACACACTGAACTGAGAGTACAGATCGAGAAACACCTCACTGAATTGCAAACACAGACAGAGAAACAACACACTGTACTGCGTGTACAGCTGGAGAAAGAACACACCCAACTGTGAGAACAGATACAGAAACAATACACTGAACTGGGAGTACAGATGCAGAAGCAACACACTGAACTGCGATTACGGATAGAGAAACAACACACTGAACCGTGATTACAGATTGCGAAACAAAACACTGAAGCTAGAGTCCTGATTCAGAAACAACACACTGAATTGAGAGTATAGATAGAGAAACAACACACTGAACTGTGAGTACAGACACAGAAACAACACACTGAACTGAGAGTACAGATCGAGAAACACCTCACTGAATTGCAAACACAGACAGAGAAACAAAACACTGTATTGCGAGTACAGATAGAGAAACAACACACTGAACTGCGTGTACAGACACAGAAACAACACACTGAACTGACAGTACAGATCGAGAAACACCTCACTGAATTGCAAACACAGACAGAGAAACAACACACTGTACTGCGTGTACAGCTAGAGAAAGAACACACCCAACTGTGAGTACAGATGCAGAAGCAACACACTGAACTGCGATTACGGATAGAAAAACAACACACTGAACTGTAATTACAGATTGAGAAACAAAACACTGAACCTAGAGTCCTGATACGGAAACAACACACTGAATTGAGAGTATAGATAGAGAAACAACACACTGAACTGTGAATACAGACACAGAAACATCACACTGAACTGAGAGTATAGACAGAGAAACAACACACTGAACTGAGAGTAACGATCATGAAACAATGCACTGAACTGCGAGTACAGATAGAGAAACAACACACTGAACTGCGAGTACAGCTAGAGAAAGAACACACCCAACTGTGAGAACAGATACAGAAACAACAGACTGAACTGGGAGTACAGATGCAGAAGCAACACACTGGACTGTGATTACGGATAGAGAAACAACACACTGAACTGTGATTACAGATTGAGAAACACCTCACTGAATTGTAAATACAGATAGAGAAACAAAACTCTATATTGCGAGTACAGATAGAGAAACAACACACTGAACTGCGAGTACAGACTGAGAAATAATACACTGAACTGTGAGTACAGACAGAGAAACAACACACTGAACTGAGAGTAACGATCATGAAACAATGCACTGAACTGCGAGTACAGATAGAGAAACAACACACTGAACTGCGAGTACAGCTAGAGAAAGAACACACCCAACTGTGAGAACAGATACAGAAACAACAGACTGAACTGGGAGTACAGATGAAGAAGCAACGCACTGGACTGTGATTACGGATAGAGAAACAACACACTGAACTGTGATTACAGATTGAGAAACACCTCACTGAATTGTAAACACAGATAGAGAAACAAAACTCTATATTGCGAGTATAGATAGAGAAACAACACACTGAACTGCGAGTACTGATAGAGAAACAACACACTGAACTGTGATTACAGATAGAGAAACAAAACATTGAACTGAGAGTACAGCTCGAGAAAGAACACACCAACCTGTGAGAACAGATACAGAAACAACACTGAACTGCGAGTACAGACACAGAAACAACACACTGAACTGAGAGTACAGACAGAGAAACAACACACTGAACTGAGAGTACAGAAGAGAAACAACACACTGAATTGTGATTACAGATAGAGAAACAAAACATTGAACTGAGAGTAAGTACAGAGAAACAACACACTGAACTGGGAGTACAGATGCCGAAGCAAAACACTGAACTGAGTAAACAGATAGACTGAGAGATCTGATAGAAAAACAACACACTGAATTGAGATGACAGATCGAGAAACACCTCACTGAATTGTGAGGATAGAGAAACAACACACTGAACTGTGAGTAGAGATAGACAAACAAAACACCGAACTGCGAGTACAACTAGAGAAAGAACACACCCAACTGTGAGAACAGATACAGAAACAACACACTGAACTGGGAGTACAGATGCAGAAGCAACACACTGAACTGTGATTACGGATAGAGAAACAACACACTGAACTGTCATTACAGATTAAGAAACAAAACACTGAACCTAGAGTACTGATACAGAAACAACACACTGAATTGCGAGTATAGATAGAGAAACAACACACTGAACTGTGAGTACAGACATAGTTGATGCTGAAGCAAAACACTGAAATGAGTAAACAGATAGACTGAGAGATCTGATAGAAAATCAACACCCTGAATTGAGATGACAGATCGAGAAACACCTCACTGAATTGTGAGGATAGAGAAACAACACACTGAACTGTGAGTAGAGATAGACAAACAAAACACCGAACTGCGAGTACAGCTAGAGAAAGAACACACCCAACTGTGAGAACAGATACAGGAACAACAGACTGAACTGGGAGTACAGATGCAGAAGCAACACACTGAACTGTGATTACGGATAGAGAAACAACACACTGAACTGTGATTACAGATTGAGAAACAAAACACTGAACCTAGAGTTCTGATACAGAAACAACACACTGAATTGAGAGTATAGATAGAGAAACAACACACTGAACTGTGAGTACAGACACAGAAACAACACACTGAACTGACAGTACAGATCGAGAAACACCTCACTGAATTGCAAACACAGACAGAGAAACAACACACTGTACTGCGTGTACAGCTAGAGAAAGAAAACACCCAACTGTGAGAACAGATACAGAAACAATACACTGAAGTGGGAGTACAGATGCAGAAGCAACACACTGAACTGCGATTACGGATAGAGAAACAACACACTGAACTGTGACTACAGATTGAGAAACAAAACACTGAACCTAGAGTGCTGATACAGAAACAACACACTGAATTGAGAGTATAGATAGAGAAACAACACACTGAACTGTGAATACAGACACAGAAACAACACACTGAACTGAGAGTACAGACAGAGAAACAACACACTGAACTGAGAGTAACGATCATGAAACAATGCACTGAACTGCGAGTACAGATAGAGAAACAACACACTGAACTGCGAGTACAGCGAGAGAAAGAACACACCCAACTGTGAGAACAGATACAGAAACAACAGACTGAACTGGGAGTACAGATGCAGAAGCAACACACTGGACTGTGATTACGGATAGAGAAACAACACACTGAACTGTGATTACAGATTGAGAAACACCTCACTGAATTGTAAACACAGATAGAGAAACAAAACTCTATATTGCGAGAACAGATAGAGAAACAACACACTGAACTGCGAGTACAGATAGAGAAACAACACACTGAACTGTGATTACAGATAGAGAAACAAAACATTGAACTGAGAGTACAGCTCGAGAAAGAACACACCAACCTGTGAGAACAGATACAGAAACAACATTGAACTGCGAGTACAGACACAGAAACAACACACTGAACTGAGAGTACAGATAGAGAAACAACACACTGAACTGAGAGTACAGATAGACAAACAACACACTGAATTGTGATTACACATAGAGAAACAAAACATTGAACTGAGAGTAAGTACAGAGAAACAACACACTGAACTGGGAGTACAGATGCTGAAGCAAAACACTGAACTGAGTAAACAGATAGACTGAGAGATCTGATAGAAAAACAACACACTGAATTGAGATGACAGATCGAGAAACACCTCACTGAATTGTGAGGATAGAGAAACAACACACTGAACTGTGAGTAGAGATAGACAAACAAAACACCGAACTGCGAGTACAACTAGAGAAAGAACACACCCAACTGTGAGAACAGATACAGAAACAACACACTGAACTGGGAGTACAGATGCAGAAGCAACACACTGAACTGTGATTACGGATAGAGAAACAACACACTGAACTGTCATTACAGATTAAGAAACAAAACACTGAACCTAGAGTACTGATACAGAAACAACACACTGAATTGCGAGTATAGATAAACAACACACTGAACTGTGAGTACAGACACAGTTGATGCTGAAGCAAAACACTGAACTGAGTAAACAAATAGACTGAGAGATCTGATAGAAAATCAACACACTGAATTGAGATTACAGATCGAGAAACACCTCACTGAATTGTGAGGATAGAGAAACAACACACTGAACTGTGAGTAGAGATAGACAAACAAAACACCGAACTGCGAGTACAGCTAGAGAAAGAACACACCCAACTGTGAGAACAGATACAGGAACAACAGACTGAACTGGGAGTACAGATGCAGAAGCAACACACTGAACTGTGATTACGGATAGAGAAACAACACACTGAACTGTGATTACAGATAGAGAAACAAAACACTGAACCTAGAGTTCTGATACAGAAACAACACACTGAATTGAGAGTATAGATAGAGAAACAACACACTGAACTGTGAGTACAGACACAGAAACAACACACTGAACTGAGAGTACAGATCGAGAAACACCTCACTGAATTGCAAACACAGACAGAGAAACAAAACACTGTATTGCGAGTACAGATAGAGAAACAACACACTGAACTGCGTGTACAGACACAGAAACAACACACTGAACTGACAGTACAGATCGAGAAACACCTCACTGAATTGCAAACACAGACAGAGAAACAACACACTGTACTGCGTGTACAGCTAGAGAAAGAACACACCCAACTGTGAGTACAGATGCAGAAGCAACACACTGAACTGCGATTACGGATAGAAAAACAACACACTGAACTGTAATTACAGATTGAGAAACAAAACACTGAACCTAGAGTCCTGATACGGAAACAACACACTGAATTGAGAGTATAGATAGAGAAACAACACACTGAACTGTGAATACAGACACAGAAACATCACACTGAACTGAGAGTATAGACAGAGAAACAACACACTGAACTGAGAGTAACGATCATGAAACAATGCACTGAACTGCGAGTACAGATAGAGAAACAACACACTGAACTGCGAGTACAGCTAGAGAAAGAACACACCCAACTGTGAGAACAGATACAGAAACAACAGACTGAACTGGGAGTACAGATGCAGAAGCAACACACTGGACTGTGATTACGGATAGAGAAACAACACACTGAACTGTGATTACAGATTGAGAAACACCTCACTGAATTGTAAATACAGATAGAGAAACAAAACTCTACATTGCGAGTACAGATAGAGAAACAACACACTGAACTGCGAGTACAGACTGAGAAATAATACACTGAACTGTGAGTACAGACAGAGAAACAACACACTGAACTGAGAGTAACGATCATGAAACAATGCACTGAACTGCGAGTACAGATAGAGAAACAACACACTGAACTGCGAGTACAGCTAGAGAAAGAACACACCCAACTGTGAGAACAGATACAGAAACAACAGACTGAACTGGGAGTACAGATGAAGAAGCAACGCACTGGACTGTGATTACGGATAGAGAAACAACACACTGAACTGTGATTACAGATTGAGAAACACCTCACTGAATTGTAAACACAGATAGAGAAACAAAACTCTATATTGCGAGAACAGATAGAGAAACAACACACTGAACTGCGAGTACTGATAGAGAAACAACACACTGAACTGTGATTACAGATAGAGAAACAAAACATTGAACTGAGAGTACAGCTCGAGAAAGAACACACCAACCTGTGAGAACAGATACAGAAACAACACTGAACTGCGAGTACAGACACAGAAACAACACACTGAACTGAGAGTACAGACAGAGAAACAACACACTGAACTGAGAGTACAGATAGAGAAACAACACACTGAATTGTGATTACAGATAGAGAAACAAAACATTGAACTGAGAGTAAGTACAGAGAAACAACACACTGAACTGGGAGTACAGATGCCGAAGCAAAACACTGAACTAAGTAAACAGATAGACTGAGAGATCTGATAGAAAAACAACACACTGAATTGAGATGACAGATCGAGAAACACCTCACTGAATTGTGAGGATAGAGAAACAACACACTGAACTGTGAGTAGAGATAGACAAACAAAACACCGAACTGCGAGTACAACTAGAGAAAGAACACACCCAACTGTGAGAACAGATACAGAAACAACACACTGAACTGGGAGTACAGATGCAGAAGCAACACACTGAACTGTGATTACGGATAGAGAAACAACACACTGAACTGTCATTACAGATTAAGAAACAAAACACTGAACCTAGAGTACTGATACAGAAACAACACACTGAATTGCGAGTATAGATAGAGAAACAACACACTGAACTGTGAGTACAGACATAGTTGATGCTGAAGCAAAACACTGAAATGAGTAAACAGATAGACTGAGAGATCTGATAGAAAATCAACACCCTGAATTGAGATGACAGATCGAGAAACACCTCACTGAATTGTGAGGATAGAGAAACAACACACTGAACTGTGAGTAGAGATAGACAAACAAAACACCGAACTGCGAGTACAGCTAGAGAAAGAACACACCCAACTGTGAGAACAGATACAGGAACAACAGACTGAACTGGGAGTACAGATGCAGAAGCAACACACTGAACTGTGATTACGGATAGAGAAACAACACACTGAACTGTGATTACAGATTGAGAAACAAAACACTGAACCTAGAGTTCTGATACAGAAACAACACACTGAATTGAGAGTATAGATAGAGAAACAACACACTGAACTGTGAGTACAGACACAGAAACAACACACTGAACTGACAGTACAGATCGAGAAACACCTCACTGAATTGCAAACACAGACAGAGAAACAACACACTGTACTGCGTGTACAGCTAGAGAAAGAAAACACCCAACTGTGAGAACAGATACAGAAACAATACACTGAACTGGGAGTACAGATGCAGAAACAACACACTGAACTGCGATTACGGATAGAGAAACAACACACTGAACTGTGACTACAGATTGAGAAACAAAACACTGAACCTAGAGTCCTGATACAGAAACAACACACTGAATTGAGAGTATAGATAGAGAAACAACACACTGAACTGTGAATACAGACACAGAAACAACACACTGAACTGAGAGTACAGACAGAGAAACAACACACTGAACTGAGAGTAACGATCATGAAACAATGCTCTGAACTGCGAGTACAGATAGAGAAACAACACACTGAACTGCGAGTACAGCTAGAGAAAGAACACACCCAACTGTGAGAACAGATACAGAAACAACAGACTGAACTGGGAGTACAGATGCAGAAGCAACACACTGGACTGTGATTACGGATAGAGAAACAACACACTGAACTGTGATTACAGATTGAAAAACACCTCACTGAATTGTAAACACAGATAGAGAAACAAAACTCTATATTGCGAGAACAGATTTAGAAACAACACACTGAACTGCGAGTACAGATAGAGAAACAACACACTGAACTGTGATTACAGATAGAGAAACAAAACATTGAACTGAGAGTACAGCTCGAGAAAGAACACACCAACCTGTGAGAACAGATACAGAAACAACACTGAACTGCGAGTACAGACACAGAAACAACACACTGAACTGAGAGTACAGATAGAGAAACAACACACTGAACTGAGAGTACAGATAGACAAACAACACACTGAATTGTGATTACACATAGAGAAACAAAACATTGAACTGAGAGTAAGTACAGAGAAACAACACACTGAACTGGGAGTACAGATGCTGAAGCAAAACACTGAACTGAGTAAACAGATGGACTGAGAGATCTGATAGAAAAACAACACACTGAATTGAGATGACAGATCGAGAAACACCTCACTGAATTGTGAGGATAGAGAAACAACACACTGAACTGTGAGTAGAGATAGACAAACAAAACACCGAACTGCGAGTACAACTAGAGAAAGAACACACCCAACTGTGAGAACAGATACAGAAACAACACACTGAACTGGGAGTACAGATGCAGAAGCAACACACTGAACTGTGATTACGGATAGAGAAACAACACACTGAACTGTCATTACAGATTAAGAAACAAAACACTGAACCTAGAGTACTGATACAGAAACAACACACTGAATTGCGAGTATAGATAAACAACACACTGAACTGTGAGTACAGACACAGTTGATGCTGAAGCAAAACACTGAACTGAGTAAACAAATAGACTGAGAGATCTGATAGAAAATCAACACACTGAATTGAGATTACAGATCGAGAAACACCTCACTGAATTGTGAGGATAGAGAAACAACACACTGAACTGTGAGTAGAGATAGACAAACAAAACACCGAACTGCGAGTACAGCTGGAGAAAGAACACACCCAACTGTGAGAACAGATACAGGAACAACAGACTGAACTGGGAGTACAGATGCAGAAGCAACACACTGAACTGTGATTACGGATAGAGAAACAACACACTGAACAGTGATTACAGATAGAGAAACAAAACACTGAACCTAGAGTTCTGATACAGAAACAACACACTGAATTGCGAGTATAGATAGAGAAACAACACACTGAACTGTGAGTACAGTCACAGAAACAACACACTGAACTGGGAGTACAGATCGAGAAACACCTCATTGAATTGCAAACACAGACAGAGAAATAACACACTGTACGGCGTGTACAGCTAGAGAAAGAACACACCCAACTGTGAGAACAGATACAGAAACAATACACTGAACTGGGACTACAGATGCAGAAGCAACACACTGGACTGTGATTACGGATAGAGAAACAACACACTGAACTGTGATTACAGATTGAGAAACACCTCACTGAATTGTAAACACAGATAGAGAAACAAAACTCTATATTGCGAGTACAGATAGAGAAACAACACACTGAACTGCGATTACAGATAGAGAAACAAAACATTGAACTGAGAGTACAGCTCGAGAAAGAACACACCAACCTGTGAGAACAGATACAGAAACAACACTGACTGCGAGTACAGACACAGAAACAACACACTGAACTGAGAGTACAGATAGAGAAACAACACACTGAACTGAGAGTACAGATAGAGAAACAACACACTGAATTGTGATTACAGATAGAGAAACAAAACATTGAACTGAGAGTAAGTACAGAGAAACAACACACTGAACTGGGAGTACAGATGCTGAAGCAAAACACTGAACTAAGTAAACAGATAGACTGAGAGATCTGATAGAAAAACAACACACTGAATTGAGATGACAGATCGAGAAACACCTCACTGAATTGTGAGGATAGAGAAACAACACACTGAACTGTGAGTAGAGATAGACAAACAAAACACCGAACTGCGAGTACAGCTAGAGAAAGAACACACCCATCTGTGAGAACAGATACAGGAACAACAGACTGAACTGGGAGTACAGATGCAGAAGCAACACACTGAACTGTGATTGCGGATAGAGAAACAACACACTGAACTGTGATTACACAGAGAGAAACAAAACACTGAACCTAGAGTACAGATACAGAAACAACACACTGAATTGCGAGTATAGATAGAGAAACAACACACTGAACTGTGAGTACAGACACAGAAACAACACACTGAACTGAGAGTACAGATCGAGAAACACCTCACTGAATTGCAAACACAGGTAGAGAAACAAAACACTGTACTGCGAGTACAGATAGAGAAACAACACACTGAACTGCGAGTACAGCTAGAGAAAGAACACACCCAACTGTGAGAACAGATACAGAAACAACAGACTGAACTGGGAGTACAGATGCAGAAGCAACACGCTAAATGTGATTACGCATAGAGAAACAACACACTGAACTGTGATTACAGATTGAGAAACAAAACACTGAACCTACAGTACTGATACAGAAACAACACACTGAATTGCGAGTATAGACAGAGAAACAACACACTGAACTGTGAGTACAGACACAGAAACAACACACTGAACTGAGAGTACAGATCGAGAAACACCTCACTGAATTGCAAACACAGACAGACAAACAAAACACCGAACTGCGAGTACAACAAGAGAAAGAACACACCCAACTGTGAGAACAGATACAGAAACAACACACTGAACTGGGAGTACAGATGCAGAAGCAACACACTGAACTGCGATTACGGATAGAGAAACAACACACTGAACTGTGATTACAGATTGAGAAACAAAACACTGAACCTCGAGTCCTGATAAAGAAACAACACACTGAATTGAGAGTATAGATAGAGAAACAACACACTGAACTGTGAGTACAGACACAGAAACAGCACACTGAACTGAGAGTACAGATCGAGAAACACCTCACTGAATTGCAAACACAGACAGAGAAACAACACACTGTACTGCGTGTACAGCTGGAGAAAGAACAAACCCAACTGTGAGAACAGATACAGAAACAATACACTGAAGTGGGAGTACAGATGCAGAAGCAACACACTGAACTGCGATTACGGATAGAGAAACAAAACACTTAACTGTGATTACAGATTGAGAAACAAAACACTGAACCTAGAGTCCTGATACAGAAACAACACACTGAATTGAGAGTATAGATAGAGAAACAACACACTGAACTGTGAGTACAGACACAGAAACAGCACACTGAACTGAGAGTTCAGACAGAGAAACAACACACTGAACTGAGAGTAACGATCATGAAACAATGCACTGAACTGCGAGTACAGAAAGAGAAACAACACACTGAACTGCGAGTACAGACTGAGAAATAATACACTGAACTGTGAGTACAGACAGAGAAACAACACACTGAACTGAGAGTAACGATCATGAAACAATGCACTGAACTGCGAGTACAGATAGAGAAACAACACACTGAACTGCGAGTAAAGCTAGAGAAAGAACACACCCAACTGTGAGAACAGATACAGAAACAACAGACTGAACTGGGAGTACAGATGCAGAAGGAATACACTGGACTGTGATTACGGATAGAGAAACAACACACTGAACTGTGATTACAGATTGAGAAACACCTCACTGAATTGTAAACACAGATTGAGAAACAAAACTCTATATTGCGAGTATAGATAGAGAAACAACACACTGAACTGCGAGTACAGATAGAGAAACAACACACTGAACTGTGATTACAGATAGAGAAACATAACATTGAACTGAGAGTACAGCTCGAGAAAGAACACACCAACCTGTGAGAACAGATACAGAAACAACACTGAACTGCGAGTACAGACACAGAAACAACACACTGAATTGAGAGTACAGATAGAGAAACAACACACTGAATTGTGATTACAGATAGAGAAACAAAACATTGAACTGAGAGTAAGTACAGAGAAACAACACACTGAACTGGGAGTACAGATGCTGAAGCAAAACACTGAACTGAGTAAACAGATAGACTGAGAGATCTGATAGAAAAACAACACACTGAATTGAGATGACAGATCGAGCAACACCTCACTGAATTGTGAGGATAGAGAAACAACACACTGAACTGTGAGTAGAGATAGACAAACAAAACACCAAACTGCGAGTACAACTAGAGAAAGAACACACCCAACTGTGAGAACAGATACAGGAACAACAGACAGAACTGGGAGTGCAGATGCAGAAGCAACACACTGAACTGTGATTACGGATAGAGAAACAACACACTGAACTGTCATTACAGATTAAGAAACAAAACACTGAACCTAGAGTACTGATACAGAAACAACACACTGAATTGCGAGTATAGATAAACAACACACTGAACTGTGAGTACAGACACAGTTGATGCTGAAGCAAAACACTGAACTGAGTAAACAAATAGACTGAGAGATCTGATAGAAAATCAACACACTGAATTGAGATTACAGATCGAGAAACACCTCACTGAATTGTGAGGATAGAGAAACAACACACTGAACTGTGAGTAGAGATAGACAAACAAAACACCGAACTGCGAGTACAGCTAGAGAAAGAACACACCCAACTGTGAGAACAGATACAGGAACAACAGACTGAACTGGGAGTACAGATGCAGAAGCAACACACTGAACTGTGATTACGGATAGAGAAACAACACACTGAACTGTGATTACAGATAGAGAAACAAAACACTGAACCTAGAGTTCTGATACAGAAACAACACACTGAATTGAGAGTATAGATAGAGAAACAACACACTGAACTGTGAGTACAGACACAGAAACAACACACTGAACTGAGAGTACAGATCGAGAAACACCTCACTGAATTGCAAACACAGACAGAGAAACAAAACACTGTATTGCGAGTACAGATAGAGAAACAACACACTGAACTGCGTGTACAGACACAGAAACAACACACTGAACTGACAGTACAGATCGAGAAACACCTCACTGAATTGCAAACACAGACAGAGAAACAACACACTGTACTGCGTGTACAGCTAGAGAAAGAACACACCCAACTGTGAGTACAGATGCAGAAGCAACACACTGAACTGCGATTACGGATAGAAAAACAACACACTGAACTGTAATTACAGATTGAGAAACAAAACACTGAACCTAGAGTCCTGATACGGAAACAACACACTGAATTGAGAGTATAGATAGAGAAACAACACACTGAACTGTGAATACAGACACAGAAACAACACACTGAACTGAGAGTACAGACAGAGAAACAACACACTGAACTGAGAGTAACGATCATGAAACAATGCACTGAACTGCGAGTACAGATAGAGAAACAACACACTGAACTGCGAGTACAGCGAGAGAAAGAACACACCCAACTGTGAGAACAGATACAGAAACAACAGACTGAACTGGGAGTACAGATGCAGAAGCAACACACTGGACTGTGATTACGGATAGAGAAACAACACACTGAACTGTGAGTACAGACACAGAAACAGCACACTGAACTGAGAGTTCAGACAGAGAAACAACACACTGAACTGAGAGTAACGATCATGAAACAATGCACTGAACTGCGAGTACAGAAAGAGAAACAACACACTGAACTGCGAGTACAGACTGAGAAATAATACACTGAACTGTGAGTACAGACAGAGAAACAACACACTGAACTGAGAGTAACGATCATGAAACAATGCACTGAACTGCGAGTACAGATAGAGAAACAACACACTGAACTGCGAGTAAAGCTAGAGAAAGAACACACCCAACTGTGAGAACAGATACAGAAACAACAGACTGAACTGGGAGTACAGATGCAGAAGGAATACACTGGACTGTGATTACGGATAGAGAAACAACACACTGAACTGTGATTACAGATTGAGAAACACCTCACTGAATTGTAAACACAGATTGAGAAACAAAACTCTATATTGCGAGTATAGATAGAGAAACAACACACTGAACTGCGAGTACAGATAGAGAAACAACACACTGAACTGTGATTACAGATAGAGAAACATAACATTGAACTGAGAGTACAGCTCGAGAAAGAACACACCAACCTGTGAGAACAGATACAGAAACAACACTGAACTGCGAGTACAGACACAGAAACAACACACTGAATTGAGAGTACAGATAGAGAAACAACACACTGAATTGTGATTACAGATAGAGAAAAAAAACAGTGAACTGAGAGTAAGTACAGAGAAACAACACACTGAACTGGGAGTACAGATGCTGAAGCAAAACACTGAACTGAGTAAACAGATAGACTGAGAGATCTGATAGAAAAACAACACACTGAATTGAGATGACAGATCGAGCAACACCTCACTGAATTGTGAGGATAGAGAAACAACACACTGAACTGTGAGTAGAGATAGACAAACAAAACACCAAACTGCGAGTACAACTAGAGAAAGAACACACCCAACTGTGAGAACAGATACAGGAACAACAGACAGAACTGGGAGTGCAGATGCAGAAGCAACACACTGAACTGTGATTACGGATAGAGAAACAACACACTGAACTGTCATTACAGATTAAGAAACAAAACACTGAACCTAGAGTACTGATACAGAAACAACACACTGAATTGCGAGTATAGATAAACAACACACTGAACTGTGAGTACAGACACAGTTGATGCTGAAGCAAAACACTGAACTGAGTAAACAAATAGACTGAGAGATCTGATAGAAAATCAACACACTGAATTGAGATTACAGATCGAGAAACACCTCACTGAATTGTGAGGATAGAGAAACAACACACTGAACTGTGAGTAGAGATAGACAAACAAAACACCGAACTGCGAGTACAGCTAGAGAAAGAACACACCCAACTGTGAGAACAGATACAGGAACAACAGACTGAACTGGGAGTACAGATGCAGAAGCAACACACTGAACTGTGATTACGGATAGAGAAACAACACACTGAACTGTGATTACAGATAGAGAAACAAAACACTGAACCTAGAGTTCTGATACAGAAACAACACACTGAATTGAGAGTATAGATAGAGAAACAACACACTGAACTGTGAGTACAGACACAGAAACAACACACTGAACTGAGAGTACAGATCGAGAAACACCTCACTGAATTGCAAACACAGACAGAGAAACAAAACACTGTATTGCGAGTACAGATAGAGAAACAACACACTGAACTGCGTGTACAGACACAGAAACAACACACTGAACTGACAGTACAGATCGAGAAACACCTCACTGAATTGCAAACACAGACAGAGAAACAACACACTGTACTGCGTGTACAGCTAGAGAAAGAACACACCCAACTGTGAGTACAGATGCAGAAGCAACACACTGAACTGCGATTACGGATAGAAAAACAACACACTGAACTGTAATTACAGATTGAGAAACAAAACACTGAACCTAGAGTCCTGATACGGAAACAACACACTGAATTGAGAGTATAGATAGAGAAACAACACACTGAACTGTGAATACAGACACAGAAACATCACACTGAACTGAGAGTATAGACAGAGAAACAACACACTGAACTGAGAGTAACGATCATGAAACAATGCACTGAACTGCGAGTACAGATAGAGAAACAACACACTGAACTGCGAGTACAGCTAGAGAAAGAACACACCCAACTGTGAGAACAGATACAGAAACAACAGACTGAACTGGGAGTACAGATGCAGAAGCAACACACTGGACTGTGATTACGGATAGAGAAACAACACACTGAACTGTGATTACAGATTGAGAAACACCTCACTGAATTGTAAATACAGATAGAGAAACAAAACTCTACATTGCGAGTACAGATAGAGAAACAACACACTGAACTGCGAGTACAGACTGAGAAATAATACACTGAACTGTGAGTACAGACAGAGAAACAACACACTGAACTGAGAGTAACGATCATGAAACAATGCACTGAACTGCGAGTACAGATAGAGAAACAACACACTGAACTGCGAGTACAGCTAGAGAAAGAACACACCCAACTGTGAGAACAGATACAGAAACAACAGACTGAACTGGGAGTACAGATGAAGAAGCAACGCACTGGACTGTGATTACGGATAGAGAAACAACACACTGAACTGTGATTACAGATTGAGAAACACCTCACTGAATTGTAAACACAGATAGAGAAACAAAACTCTATATTGCGAGAACAGATAGAGAAACAACACACTGAACTGCGAGTACTGATAGAGAAACAACACACTGAACTGTGATTACAGATAGAGAAACAAAACATTGAACTGAGAGTACAGCTCGAGAAAGAACACACCAACCTGTGAGAACAGATACAGAAACAACACTGAACTGCGAGTACAGACACAGAAACAACACACTGAACTGAGAGTACAGACAGAGAAACAACACACTGAACTGAGAGTACAGATAGAGAAACAACACACTGAATTGTGATTACAGATAGAGAAACAAAACATTGAACTGAGAGTAAGTACAGAGAAACAACACACTGAACTGGGAGTACAGATGCCGAAGCAAAACACTGAACTAAGTAAACAGATAGACTGAGAGATCTGATAGAAAAACAACACACTGAATTGAGATGACAGATCGAGAAACACCTCACTGAATTGTGAGGATAGAGAAACAACACACTGAACTGTGAGTAGAGATAGACAAACAAAACACCGAACTGCGAGTACAACTAGAGAAAGAACACACCCAACTGTGAGAACAGATACAGAAACAACACACTGAACTGGGAGTACAGATGCAGAAGCAACACACTGAACTGTGATTACGGATAGAGAAACAACACACTGAACTGTCATTACAGATTAAGAAACAAAACACTGAACCTAGAGTACTGATACAGAAACAACACACTGAATTGCGAGTATAGATAGAGAAACAACACACTGAACTGTGAGTACAGACATAGTTGATGCTGAAGCAAAACACTGAAATGAGTAAACAGATAGACTGAGAGATCTGATAGAAAATCAACACCCTGAATTGAGATGACAGATCGAGAAACACCTCACTGAATTGTGAGGATAGAGAAACAACACACTGAACTGTGAGTAGAGATAGACAAACAAAACACCGAACTGCGAGTACAGCTAGAGAAAGAACACACCCAACTGTGAGAACAGATACAGGAACAACAGACTGAACTGGGAGTACAGATGCAGAAGCAACACACTGAACTGTGATTACGGATAGAGAAACAACACACTGAACTGTGATTACAGATTGAGAAACAAAACACTGAACCTAGAGTTCTGATACAGAAACAACACACTGAATTGAGAGTATAGATAGAGAAACAACACACTGAACTGTGAGTACAGACACAGAAACAACACACTGAACTGACAGTACAGATCGAGAAACACCTCACTGAATTGCAAACACAGACAGAGAAACAACACACTGTACTGCGTGTACAGCTAGAGAAAGAAAACACCCAACTGTGAGAACAGATACAGAAACAATACACTGAACTGGGAGTACAGATGCAGAAACAACACACTGAACTGCGATTACGGATAGAGAAACAACACACTGAACTGTGACTACAGATTGAGAAACAAAACACTGAACCTAGAGTCCTGATACAGAAACAACACACTGAATTGAGAGTATAGATAGAGAAACAACACACTGAACTGTGAATACAGACACAGAAACAACACACTGAACTGAGAGTACAGACAGAGAAACAACACACTGAACTGAGAGTAACGATCATGAAACAATGCTCTGAACTGAGAGTAACGATCATGAAACAATGCTCTGAACTGCGAGTACAGATAGAGAAACAACACACTGAACTGCGAGTACAGCTAGAGAAAGAACACACCCAAGTGTGAGAACAGATACAGAAACAACAGACTGAACTGGGAGTACAGATGCAGAAGCAACACACTGGACTGTGATTACGGATAGAGAAACAACACACTGAACTGTGATTACAGATTGAAAAACACCTCACTGAATTGTAAACACAGATAGAGAAACAAAACTCTATATTGCGAGAACAGATTTAGAAACAACACACTGAACTGCGAGTACAGATAGAGAAACAACACACTGAACTGTGATTACAGATAGAGAAACAAAACATTGAACTGAGAGTACAGCTCGAGAAAGAACACACCAACCTGTGAGAACAGATACAGAAACAACACTGAACTGCGAGTACAGACACAGAAACAACACACTGAACTGAGAGTACAGATAGAGAAACAACACACTGAACTGAGAGTACAGATAGACAAACAACACACTGAATTGTGATTACACATAGAGAAACAAAACATTGAACTGAGAGTAAGTACAGAGAAACAACACACTGAACTGGGAGTACAGATGCTGAAGCAAAACACTGAACTGAGTAAACAGATAGACTGAGAGATCTGATAGAAAAACAAGACCCTGAATTGAGATGACAGATCGAGAAACACCTCACTGAATTGTGAGGATAGAGAAACAACACACTGAACTGTGAGTAGAGATAGACAAACAAAACACCGAACTGCGAGTACAGCTAGAGAAAGAACACACCCAACTGTGAGAAGAGATACAGGAACAACAGACTGAACTGGGAGTACAGATGCAGAAGCAACACACTGAACTGTGATTACGGATAGAGAAACAACACACTGAACAGTGATTACAGATAGAGAAACAAAACACTGAACCTAGAGTTCTGATACAGAAACAACACACTGAATTGCGAGTATAGATAGAGAAACAACACACTGAACTGTGAGTACAGTCACAGAAACAACACACTGAACTGGGAGTACAGATCGAGAAACACCTCATTGAATTGCAAACACAGACAGAGAAATAACACACTGTACGGCGTGTACAGCTAGAGAAAGAACACACCCAACTGTGAGAACAGATACAGAAACAATACACTGAACTGGGACTACAGATGCAGAAGCAACACACTGGACTGTGATTACGGATAGAGAAACAACACACTGAACTGTGATTACAGATTGAGAAACACCTCACTGAATTGTAAACACAGATAGAGAAACAAAACTCTATATTGCGAGTACAGATAGAGAAACAACACACTGAACTGCGATTACAGATAGAGAAACAAAACATTGAACTGAGAGTACAGCTCGAGAAAGAACACACCAACCTGTGAGAACAGATACAGAAACAACACTGACTGCGAGTACAGACACAGAAACAACACACTGAACTGAGAGTACAGATAGAGAAACAACACACTGAACTGAGAGTACAGATAGAGAAACAACACACTGAATTGTGATTACAGATAGAGAAACAAAACATTGAACTGAGAGTAAGTACAGAGAAACAACACACTGAACTGGGAGTACAGATGCTGAAGCAAAACACTGAACTAAGTAAACAGATAGACTGAGAGATCTGATAGAAAAACAACACACTGAATTGAGATGACAGATCGAGAAACACCTCACTGAATTGTGAGGATAGAGAAACAACACACTGAACTGTGAGTAGAGATAGACAAACAAAACACCGAACTGCGAGTACAGCTAGAGAAAGAACACACCCATCTGTGAGAACAGATACAGGAACAACAGACTGAACTGGGAGTACAGATGCAGAAGCAACACACTGAACTGTGATTGCGGATAGAGAAACAACACACTGAACTGTGATTACACAGAGAGAAACAAAACACTGAACCTAGAGTACAGATACAGAAACAACACACTGAATTGCGAGTATAGATAGAGAAACAACACACTGAACTGTGAGTACAGACACAGAAACAACACACTGAACTGAGAGTACAGATCGAGAAACACCTCACTGAATTGCAAACACAGGTAGAGAAACAAAACACTGTACTGCGAGTACAGATAGAGAAACAACACACTGAACTGCGAGTACAGATACAGAAACAACACACTGAACTGGGAGTACAGATGCAGAAGCAACACACTGAACTGCGATTACGGATAGAGAAACAACACACTGAACTGTGATTACAGATTGAGAAACAAAACACTGAACCTCGAGTCCTGATAAAGAAACAACACACTGAATTGAGAGTATAGATAGAGAAACAACACACTGAACTGTGAGTACAGACACAGAAACAGCACACTGAACTGAGAGTACAGATCGAGAAACACCTCACTGAATTGCAAACACAGACAGAGAAACAACACACTGTACTGCGTGTACAGCTAGAGAAAGAACAAACCCAACTGTGAGAACAGATACAGAAACAATACACTGAAGTGGGAGTACAGATGCAGAAGCAACACACTGAACTGCGATTACGGATAGAGAAACAAAACACTTAACTGTGATTACAGATTGAGAAACAAAACACTGAACCTAGAGTCCTGATACAGAAACAACACACTGAATTGAGAGTATAGATAGAGAAACAACACACTGAACTGTGAGTACAGACACAGAAACAGCACACTGAACTGAGAGTTCAGACAGAGAAACAACACACTGAACTGAGAGTAACGATCATGAAACAATGCACTGAACTGCGAGTACAGAAAGAGAAACAACACACTGAACTGCGAGTACAGACTGAGAAATAATACACTGAACTGTGAGTACAGACAGAGAAACAACACACTGAACTGAGAGTAACGATCATGAAACAATGCACTGAACTGCGAGTACAGATAGAGAAACAACACACTGAACTGCGAGTAAAGCTAGAGAAAGAACACACCCAACTGTGAGAACAGATACAGAAACAACAGACTGAACTGGGAGTACAGATGCAGAAGGAATACACTGGACTGTGATTACGGATAGAGAAACAACACACTGAACTGTGATTACAGATTGAGAAACACCTCACTGAATTGTAAACACAGATTGAGAAACAAAACTCTATATTGCGAGTATAGATAGAGAAACAACACACTGAACTGCGAGTACAGATAGAGAAACAACACACTGAACTGTGATTACAGATAGAGAAACATAACATTGAACTGAGAGTACAGCTCGAGAAAGAACACACCAACCTGTGAGAACAGATACAGAAACAACACTGAACTGCGAGTACAGACACAGAAACAACACACTGAATTGAGAGTACAGATAGAGAAACAACACACTGAATTGTGATTACAGATAGAGAAACAAAACATTGAACTGAGAGTAAGTACAGAGAAACAACACACTGAACTGGGAGTACAGATGCTGAAGCAAAACACTGAACTGAGTAAACAGATAGACTGAGAGATCTGATAGAAAAACAACACACTGAATTGAGATGACAGATCGAGCAACACCTCACTGAATTGTGAGGATAGAGAAACAACACACTGAACTGTGAGTAGAGATAGACAAACAAAACACCAAACTGCGAGTACAACTAGAGAAAGAACACACCCAACTGTGAGAACAGATACAGGAACAACAGACAGAACTGGGAGTGCAGATGCAGAAGCAACACACTGAACTGTGATTACGGATAGAGAAACAACACACTGAACTGTCATTACAGATTAAGAAACAAAACACTGAACCTAGAGTACTGATACAGAAACAACACACTGAATTGCGAGTATAGATAAACAACACACTGAACTGTGAGTACAGACACAGTTGATGCTGAAGCAAAACACTGAACTGAGTAAACAAATAGACTGAGAGATCTGATAGAAAATCAACACACTGAATTGAGATTACAGATCGAGAAACACCTCACTGAATTGTGAGGATAGAGAAACAACACACTGAACTGTGAGTAGAGATAGACAAACAAAACACCGAACTGCGAGTACAGCTAGAGAAAGAACACACCCAACTGTGAGAACAGATACAGGAACAACAGACTGAACTGGGAGTACAGATGCAGAAGCAACACACTGAACTGTGATTACGGATAGAGAAACAACACACTGAACTGTGATTACAGATAGAGAAACAAAACACTGAACCTAGAGTTCTGATACAGAAACAACACACTGAATTGAGAGTATAGATAGAGAAACAACACACTGAACTGTGAGTACAGACACAGAAACAACACACTGAACTGAGAGTACAGATCGAGAAACACCTCACTGAATTGCAAACACAGACAGAGAAACAAAACACTGTATTGCGAGTACAGATAGAGAAACAACACACTGAACTGCGTGTACAGACACAGAAACAACACACTGAACTGACAGTACAGATCGAGAAACACCTCACTGAATTGCAAACACAGACAGAGAAACAACACACTGTACTGCGTGTACAGCTAGAGAAAGAACACACCCAACTGTGAGTACAGATGCAGAAGCAACACACTGAACTGCGATTACGGATAGAAAAACAACACACTGAACTGTAATTACAGATTGAGAAACAAAACACTGAACCTAGAGTCCTGATACGGAAACAACACACTGAATTGAGAGTATAGATAGAGAAACAACACACTGAACTGTGAATACAGACACAGAAACAACACACTGAACTGAGAGTACAGACAGAGAAACAACACACTGAACTGAGAGTAACGATCATGAAACAATGCACTGAACTGCGAGTACAGATAGAGAAACAACACACTGAACTGCGAGTACAGCGAGAGAAAGAACACACCCAACTGTGAGAACAGATACAGAAACAACAGACTGAACTGGGAGTACAGATGCAGAAGCAACACACTGGACTGTGATTACGGATAGAGAAACAACACACTGAACTGTGAGTACAGACACAGAAACAGCACACTGAACTGAGAGTTCAGACAGAGAAACAACACACTGAACTGAGAGTAACGATCATGAAACAATGCACTGAACTGCGAGTACAGAAAGAGAAACAACACACTGAACTGCGAGTACAGACTGAGAAATAATACACTGAACTGTGAGTACAGACAGAGAAACAACACACTGAACTGAGAGTAACGATCATGAAACAATGCACTGAACTGCGAGTACAGATAGAGAAACAACACACTGAACTGCGAGTAAAGCTAGAGAAAGAACACACCCAACTGTGAGAACAGATACAGAAACAACAGACTGAACTGGGAGTACAGATGCAGAAGGAATACACTGGACTGTGATTACGGATAGAGAAACAACACACTGAACTGTGATTACAGATTGAGAAACACCTCACTGAATTGTAAACACAGATTGAGAAACAAAACTCTATATTGCGAGTATAGATAGAGAAACAACACACTGAACTGCGAGTACAGATAGAGAAACAACACACTGAACTGTGATTACAGATAGAGAAACATAACATTGAACTGAGAGTACAGCTCGAGAAAGAACACACCAACCTGTGAGAACAGATACAGAAACAACACTGAACTGCGAGTACAGACACAGAAACAACACACTGAATTGAGAGTACAGATAGAGAAACAACACACTGAATTGTGATTACAGATAGAGAAACAAAACATTGAACTGAGAGTAAGTACAGAGAAACAACACACTGAACTGGGAGTACAGATGCTGAAGCAAAACACTGAACTGAGTAAACAGACAGACTGAGAGATCTGATAGAAAAACAACACACTGAATTGAGATGACAGATCGAGCAACACCTCACTGAATTGTGAGGATAGAGAAACAACACACTGAACTGTGAGTAGAGATAGACAAACAAAACACCAAACTGCGAGTACAACTAGAGAAAGAACACACCCAACTGTGAGAACAGATACAGGAACAACAGACAGAACTGGGAGTGCAGATGCAGAAGCAACACACTGAACTGTGATTACGGATAGAGAAACAACACACTGAACTGTCATTACAGATTAAGAAACAAAACACTGAACCTAGAGTACTGATACAGAAACAACACACTGAATTGCGAGTATAGATAAACAACACACTGAACTGTGAGTACAGACACAGTTGATGCTGAAGCAAAACACTGAACTGAGTAAACAAATAGACTGAGAGATCTGATAGAAAATCAACACACTGAATTGAGATTACAGATCGAGAAACACCTCACTGAATTGTGAGGATAGAGAAACAACACACTGAACTGTGAGTAGAGATAGACAAACAAAACACCGAACTGCGAGTACAGCTAGAGAAAGAACACACCCAACTGTGAGAACAGATACAGGAACAACAGACTGAACTGGGAGTACAGATGCAGAAGCAACACACTGAACTGTGATTACGGATAGAGAAACAACACACTGAACTGTGATTACAGATAGAGAAACAAAACACTGAACCTAGAGTTCTGATACAGAAACAACACACTGAATTGAGAGTATAGATAGAGAAACAACACACTGAACTGTGAGTACAGACACAGAAACAACACACTGAACTGAGAGTACAGATCGAGAAACACCTCACTGAATTGCAAACACAGACAGAGAAACAAAACACTGTATTGCGAGTACAGATAGAGAAACAACACACTGAACTACGTGTACAGACACAGAAACAACACACTGAACTGACAGTACAGATCGAGAAACACCTCACTGAATTGCAAACACAGACAGAGAAACAACACACTGTACTGCGTGTACAGCTAGAGAAAGAACACACCCAACTGTGAGTACAGATGCAGAAGCAACACACTGAACTGCGATTACGGATAGAAAAACAACACACTGAACTGTAATTACAGATTGAGAAACAAAACACTGAACCTAGAGTCCTGATACGGAAACAACACACTGAATTGAGAGTATAGATAGAGAAACAACACACTGAACTGTGAATACAGACACAGAAACATCACACTGAACTGAGAGTATAGACAGAGAAACAACACACTGAACTGAGAGTAACGATCATGAAACAATGCACTGAACTGCGAGTACAGATAGAGAAACAACACACTGAACTGCGAGTACAGCTAGAGAAAGAACACACCCAACTGTGAGAACAGATACAGAAACAACAGACTGAACTGGGAGTACAGATGCAGAAGCAACACACTGGACTGTGATTACGGATAGAGAAACAACACACTGAACTGTGATTACAGATTGAGAAACACCTCACTGAATTGTAAATACAGATAGAGAAACAAAACTCTACATTGCGAGTACAGATAGAGAAACAACACACTGAACTGCGAGTACAGACTGAGAAATAATACACTGAACTGTGAGTACAGACAGAGAAACAACACACTGAACTGAGAGTAACGATCATGAAACAATGCACTGAACTGCGAGTACAGATAGAGAAACAACACACTGAACTGCGAGTACAGCTAGAGAAAGAACACACCCAACTGTGAGAACAGATACAGAAACAACAGACTGAACTGGGAGTACAGATGAAGAAGCAACGCACTGGACTGTGATTACGGATAGAGAAACAACACACTGAACTGTGATTACAGATTGAGAAACACCTCACTGAATTGTAAACACAGATAGAGAAACAAAACTCTATATTGCGAGAACAGATAGAGAAACAACACACTGAACTGCGAGTACTGATAGAGAAACAACACACTGAACTGTGATTACAGATAGAGAAACAAAACATTGAACTGAGAGTACAGCTCGAGAAAGAACACACCAACCTGTGAGAACAGATACAGAAACAACACTGAACTGCGAGTACAGACACAGAAACAACACACTGAACTGAGAGTACAGACAGAGAAACAACACACTGAACTGAGAGTACAGATAGAGAAACAACACACTGAATTGTGATTACAGATAGAGAAACAAAACATTGAACTGAGAGTAAGTACAGAGAAACAACACACTGAACTGGGAGTACAGATGCCGAAGCAAAACACTGAACTAAGTAAACAGATAGACTGAGAGATCTGATAGAAAAACAACACACTGAATTGAGATGACAGATCGAGAAACACCTCACTGAATTGTGAGGATAGAGAAACAACACACTGAACTGTGAGTAGAGATAGACAAACAAAACACCGAACTGCGAGTACAACTAGAGAAAGAACACACCCAACTGTGAGAACAGATACAGAAACAACACACTGAACTGGGAGTACAGATGCAGAAGCAACACACTGAACTGTGATTACGGATAGAGAAACAACACACTGAACTGTCATTACAGATTAAGAAACAAAACACTGAACCTAGAGTACTGATACAGAAACAACACACTGAATTGCGAGTATAGATAGAGAAACAACACACTGAACTGTGAGTACAGACATAGTTGATGCTGAAGCAAAACACTGAAATGAGTAAACAGATAGACTGAGAGATCTGATAGAAAATCAACACCCTGAATTGAGATGACAGATCGAGAAACACCTCACTGAATTGTGAGGATAGAGAAACAACACACTGAACTGTGAGTAGAGATAGACAAACAAAACACCGAACTGCGAGTACAGCTAGAGAAAGAACACACCCAACTGTGAGAACAGATACAGGAACAACAGACTGAACTGGGAGTACAGATGCAGAAGCAACACACTGAACTGTGATTACGGATAGAGAAACAACACACTGAACTGTGATTACAGATTGAGAAACAAAACACTGAACCTAGAGTTCTGATACAGAAACAACACACTGAATTGAGAGTATAGATAGAGAAACAACACACTGAACTGTGAGTACAGACACAGAAACAACACACTGAACTGACAGTACAGATCGAGAAACACCTCACTGAATTGCAAACACAGACAGAGAAACAACACACTGTACTGCGTGTACAGCTAGAGAAAGAAAACACCCAACTGTGAGAACAGATACAGAAACAATACACTGAACTGGGAGTACAGATGCAGAAACAACACACTGAACTGCGATTACGGATAGAGAAACAACACACTGAACTGTGACTACAGATTGAGAAACAAAACACTGAACCTAGAGTCCTGATACAGAAACAACACACTGAATTGAGAGTATAGATAGAGAAACAACACACTGAACTGTGAATACAGACACAGAAACAACACACTGAACTGAGAGTACAGACAGAGAAACAACACACTGAACTGAGAGTAACGATCATGAAACAATGCTCTGAACTGAGAGTAACGATCATGAAACAATGCTCTGAACTGCGAGTACAGATAGAGAAACAACACACTGAACTGCGAGTACAGCTAGAGAAAGAACACACCCAAGTGTGAGAACAGATACAGAAACAACAGACTGAACTGGGAGTACAGATGCAGAAGCAACACACTGGACTGTGATTACGGATAGAGAAACAACACACTGAACTGTGATTACAGATTGAAAAACACCTCACTGAATTGTAAACACAGATAGAGAAACAAAACTCTATATTGCGAGAACAGATTTAGAAACAACACACTGAACTGCGAGTACAGATAGAGAAACAACACACTGAACTGTGATTACAGATAGAGAAACAAAACATTGAACTGAGAGTACAGCTCGAGAAAGAACACACCAACCTGTGAGAACAGATACAGAAACAACACTGAACTGCGAGTACAGACACAGAAACAACACACTGAACTGAGAGTACAGATAGAGAAACAACACACTGAACTGAGAGTACAGATAGACAAACAACACACTGAATTGTGATTACACATAGAGAAACAAAACATTGAACTGAGAGTAAGTACAGAGAAACAACACACTGAACTGGGAGTACAGATGCTGAAGCAAAACACTGAACTGAGTAAACAGATAGACTGAGAGATCTGATAGAAAAACAAGACCCTGAATTGAGATGACAGATCGAGAAACACCTCACTGAATTGTGAGGATAGAGAAACAACACACTGAACTGTGAGTAGAGATAGACAAACAAAACACCGAACTGCGAGTACAACTAGAGAAAGAACACACCCAACTGTGAGAACAGATACAGAAACAACACACTGAACTGGGAGTACAGATGCAGAAGCAACACACTGAACTGTGATTACGGATAGAGAAACAACACACTGAACTGTCATTACAGATTAAGAAACAAAACACTGAACCTAGAGTACTGATACAGAAACAACACACTGAATTGCGAGTATAGATAAACAACACACTGAACTGTGAGTACAGACACAGTTGATGCTGAAGCAAAACACTGAACTGAGTAAACAAATAGACTGAGAGATCTGATAGAAAATCAACACACTGAATTGAGATTACAGATCGAGAAACACCTCACTGAATTGTGAGGATAGAGAAACAACACACTGAACTGTGAGTAGAGATAGACAAACAAAACACCGAACTGCGAGTACAGCTAGAGAAAGATCACACCCAACTGTGAGAACAGATACAGGAACAACAGACTGAACTGGGAGTACAGATGCAGAAGCAACACACTGAACTGTGATTACGGATAGAGAAACAACACACTGAACAGTGATTACAGATAGAGAAACAAAACACTGAACCTAGAGTTCTGATACAGAAACAACACACTGAATTGCGAGTATAGATAGAGAAACAACACACTGAACTGTGAGTACAGTCACAGAAACAACACACTGAACTGGGAGTACAGATCGAGAAACACCTCATTGAATTGCAAACACAGACAGAGAAATAACACACTGTACGGCGTGTACAGCTAGAGAAAGAACACACCCAACTGTGAGAACAGATACAGAAACAATACACTGAACTGGGACTACAGATGCAGAAGCAACACACTGGACTGTGATTACGGATAGAGAAACAACACACTGAACTGTGATTACAGATTGAGAAACACCTCACTGAATTGTAAACACAGATAGAGAAACAAAACTCTATATTGCGAGTACAGATAGAGAAACAACACACTGAGCTGTGATTACGGATAGAGAAACAACACACTGAACTGTGATTACAGATTGAGAAACAAAACACTGAACCTAGAGTACTGATACAGAAACAACACACTGAATTGAGAGTATAGATAGAGAAACAACACACTGAACTGTGAGTACAGACACAGAAACAACACACTGAACTGACAGTACAGATCGAGAAACACCTCACTGAATTGCAAACACAGACAGAGAAACAACACACTGTACTGCGTGTACAGCTAGAGAAAGAAAACACCCAACTGTGAGAACAGATACAGAAACAATACACTGAACTGGGAGTACAGATGCAGAAGCAACACACTGAACTGCGATTACGGATAGAGAAACAACACACTGAACTGTGACTACAGATTGAGAAACAAAACACTGAACCTAGAGTGCTGATACAGAAACAACACACTGAATTGAGAGTATAGATAGAGAAACAACACACTGAACTGTGAATACAGACACAGAAACAACACACTGAACTGAGAGTACAGACAGAGAAACAACACACTGAACTGAGAGTAACGATCATGAAACAATGCACTGAACTGCGAGTACAGATAGAGAAACAACACACTGAACTGCGAGTACAGCGAGAGAAAGAACACACCCAACTGTGAGAACAGATACAGAAACAACAGACTGAACTGGGAGTACAGATGCAGAAGCAACACACTGGACTGTGATTACGGATAGAGAAACAACACACTGAACTGTGATTACAGATTGAGAAACACCTCACTGAATTGTAAACACAGATAGAGAAACAAAACTCTATATTGCGAGAACAGATAGAGAAACAACACACTGAACTGCGAGTACAGATAGAGAAACAACACACTGAACTGTGATTACAGATAGAGAAACAAAACATTGAACTGAGAGTACAGCTCGAGAAAGAACACACCAACCTGTGAGAACAGATACAGAAACAACACTGAACTGCGAGTACAGACACAGAAACAACACACTGAACTGAGAGTACAGATAGAGAAACAACACACTGAACTGAGAGTACAGATAGACAAACAACACACTGAATTGTGATTACAGATAGAGAAACAAAACATTGAACTGAGAGTAAGTACAGAGAAACAACACACTGAACTGGGAGTACAGATGCTGAAGCAAAACACTGAACTGAGTAAACAGATGGACTGAGAGATCTGATAGAAAAACAACACACTGAATTGAGATGACAGATCGAGAAACACCTGACTGAATTGTGAGGATAGAGAAACAACACACTGAACTGTGAGTAGAGATAGACAAACAAAACACCGAACTGCGAGTACAACTAGAGAAAGAACACACCCAACTGTGAGAACAGATACAGAAACAACACACTGAACTGGGAGTACAGATGCAGAAGCAACACACTGAACTGTGATTACGGATAGAGAAACAACACACTGAACTGTCATTACAGATTAAGAAACAAAACACTGAACATAGAGTACTGATACAGAAACAACACACTGAATTGCGAGTATAGATAAACAACACACTGAACTGTGAGTACAGACACAGTTGATGCTGAAGCAAAACACTGAACTGAGTAAACAAATAGACTGAGAGATCTGATAGAAAATCAACACACTGAATTGAGATGACAGATCGAGAAACACCTCACTGAATTGTGAGGATAGAGAAACAACACACTGAACTGTGAGTAGAGATAGACAAACAAAACACCGAACTGCGAGTACAGCTAGAGAAAGAACACACCCAACTGTGAGAACAGATACAGGAACAACAGACTGAACTGGGAGTACAGATGCAGAAGCAACACACTGAACTGTGATTACGGATAGAGAAACAACACACTGAACAGTGATTACAGATAGAGAAACAAAACACTGAACCTAGAGTTCTGATACAGAAACAACACACTGAATTGCGAGTATAGATAGAGAAACAACACACTGAACTGTGAGTACAGTCACAGAAACAACACACTGAACTGGGAGTACAGATCGAGAAACACCTCATTGAATTGCAAACACAGACAGAGAAATAACACACTGTACGGCGTGTACAGCTAGAGAAAGAACACACCCAACTGTGAGAACAGATACAGAAACAATACACTGAACTGGGACTACAGATGCAGAAGCAACACACTGGACTGTGATTACGGATAGAGAAACAACACACTGAACTGTGATTACAGATTGAGAAACACCTCACTGAATTGTAAACACAGATAGAGAAACAAAACTCTATATTGCGAGTACAGATAGAGAAACAACACACTGAACTGCGATTACAGATAGAGAAACAAAACATTGAACTGAGAGTACAGCTCGAGAAAGAACACACCAACCTGTGAGAACAGATACAGAAA
Organism: Chiloscyllium punctatum; assembly: GCF_047496795.1. Taxonomy (NCBI): domain Eukaryota; kingdom Metazoa; phylum Chordata; class Chondrichthyes; order Orectolobiformes; family Hemiscylliidae; genus Chiloscyllium; species Chiloscyllium punctatum. Next base: position 30,982,763 of record NC_092745.1, read on the forward strand.
CAACACTGACTGCGAGTACAGACACAGAAACAACACACTGAACTGAGAGTACAGATAGAGAAACAACACACTGAACTGAGAGTACAGATAGAGAAACAACACACTGAATTGTGATTACAGATAGAGAAACAAAACATTGAACTGAGAGTAAGTACAGAGAAACAACACACTGAACTGGGAGTACAGATGCTGAAGCAAAACACTGAACTAAGTAAACAGATAGACTGAGAGATCTGATAGAAAAACAACACACTGAATTGAGATGACAGATCGAGAAACACCTCACTGAATTGTGAGGATAGAGAAACAACACACTGAACTGTGAGTAGAGATAGACAAACAAAACACCGAACTGCGAGTACAGCTAGAGAAAGAACACACCCATCTGTGAGAACAGATACAGGAACAACAGACTGAACTGGGAGTACAGATGCAGAAGCAACACACTGAACTGTGATTGCGGATAGAGAAACAACACACTGAACTGTGATTACACAGAGAGAAACAAAACACTGAACCTAGAGTACAGATACAGAAACAACACACTGAATTGCGAGTATAGATAGAGAAACAACACACTGAACTGTGAGTACAGACACAGAAACAACACACTGAACTGAGAGTACAGATCGAGAAACACCTCACTGAATTGCAAACACAGGTAGAGAAACAAAACACTGTACTGCGAGTACAGATAGAGAAACAACACACTGAACTGCGAGTACAGCTAGAGAAAGAACACACCCAACTGTGAGAACAGATACAGAAACAACAGACTGAACTGGGAGTACAGATGCAGAAGCAACACGCTAAATGTGATTACGCATAGAGAAACAACACACTGAACTGTGATTACAGATTGAGAAACAAAACACTGAACCTACAGTACTGATACAGAAACAACACACTGAATTGCGAGTATAGATAGAGAAACAACACACTGAACTGTGAGTACAGACACAGAAACAACACACTGAACTGAGAGTACAGATCGAGAAACACCTCACTGAATTGCAAACACAGACAGACAAACAAAACACCGAACTGCGAGTACAACAAGAGAAAGAACACACCCAACTGTGAGAACAGATACAGAAACAACACACTGAACTGGGAGTACAGATGCAGAAGCAACACACTGAACTGCGATTACGGATAGAGAAACAACACACTGAACTGTGATTACAGATTGAGAAACAAAACACTGAACCTCGAGTCCTGATAAAGAAACAACACACTGAATTGAGAGTATAGATAGAGAAACAACACACTGAACTGTGAGTACAGACACAGAAACAGCACACTGAACTGAGAGTACAGATCGAGAAACACCTCACTGAATTGCAAACACAGACAGAGAAACAACACACTGTACTGCGTGTACAGCTAGAGAAAGAACAAACCCAACTGTGAGAACAGATACAGAAACAATACACTGAAGTGGGAGTACAGATGCAGAAGCAACACACTGAACTGCGATTACGGATAGAGAAACAAAACACTTAACTGTGATTACAGATTGAGAAACAAAACACTGAACCTAGAGTCCTGATACAGAAACAACACACTGAATTGAGAGTATAGATAGAGAAACAACACACTGAACTGTGAGTACAGACACAGAAACAGCACACTGAACTGAGAGTTCAGACAGAGAAACAACACACTGAACTGAGAGTAACGATCATGAAACAATGCACTGAACTGCGAGTACAGAAAGAGAAACAACACACTGAACTGCGAGTACAGACTGAGAAATAATACACTGAACTGTGAGTACAGACAGAGAAACAACACACTGAACTGAGAGTAACGATCATGAAACAATGCACTGAACTGCGAGTACAGATAGAGAAACAACACACTGAACTGCGAGTAAAGCTAGAGAAAGAACACACCCAACTGTGAGAACAGATACAGAAACAACAGACTGAACTGGGAGTACAGATGCAGAAGGAATACACTGGACTGTGATTACGGATAGAGAAACAACACACTGAACTGTGATTACAGATTGAGAAACACCTCACTGAATTGTAAACACAGATTGAGAAACAAAACTCTATATTGCGAGTATAGATAGAGAAACAACACACTGAACTGCGAGTACAGATAGAGAAACAACACACTGAACTGTGATTACAGATAGAGAAACATAACATTGAACTGAGAGTACAGCTCGAGAAAGAACACACCAACCTGTGAGAACAGATACAGAAACAACACTGAACTGCGAGTACAGACACAGAAACAACACACTGAATTGAGAGTACAGATAGAGAAACAACACACTGAATTGTGATTACAGATAGAGAAACAAAACATTGAACTGAGAGTAAGTACAGAGAAACAACACACTGAACTGGGAGTACAGATGCTGAAGCAAAACACTGAACTGAGTAAACAGATAGACTGAGAGATCTGATAGAAAAACAACACACTGAATTGAGATGACAGATCGAGAAACACCTCACTGAATTGTGAGGATAGAGAAACAACACACTGAACTGTGAGTAGAGATAGACAAACAAAACACCGAACTGCGAGTACAACTAGAGAAAGAACACACCCAACTGTGAGAACAGATACAGAAACAACACACTGAACTGGGAGTACAGATGCAGAAGCAACACACTGAACTGTGATTACGGATAGAGAAACAACACACTGAACTGTCATTACAGATTAAGAAACAAAACACTGAACCTAGAGTACTGATACAGAAACAACACACTGAATTGCGAGTATAGATAAACAACACACTGAACTGTGAGTACAGACACAGTTGATGCTGAAGCAAAACACTGAACTGAGTAAACAAATAGACTGAGAGATCTGATCGAAAATCAACACACTGAATTGAGATGACAGATCGAGAAACACCTCACTGAATTGTGAGGATAGAGAAACAACACACTGAACTGTGAGTAGAGATAGACAAACAAAACACCGAACTGCGAGTACAGCTAGAGAAAGAACACACCCAACTGTGAGAACAGATACAGGAACAACAGACTGAACTGGGAGTACAGATGCAGAAGCAACACACTGAACTGTGATTACGGATAGAGAAACAACACACTGAACAGTGATTACAGATAGAGAAACAAAACACTGAACCTAGAGTACAGATACAGAAACAACACACTGAATTGCGAGTATAGATAGAGAAACAACACACTGAACTGTGAGTACAGTCACAGAAACAACACACTGAACTGGGAGTACAGATCGAGAAACACCTCATTGAATTGCAAACACAGACAGAGAAATAACACACTGTACGGCGTGTACAGCTAGAGAAAGAACACACCCAACTGTGAGAACAGATACAGAAACAATACACTGAACTGGGACTACAGATGCAGAAGCAACACACTGGACTGTGATTACGGATAGAGAAACAACACACTGAACTGTGATTACAGATTGAGAAACACCTCACTGAATTGTAAACACAGATAGAGAAACAAAACTCTATATTGCGAGTACAGATAGAGAAACAACACACTGAACTGTGATTACAGATAGAGAAACAAAACATTGAACTGAGAGTACAGCTCGAGAAAGAACACACCAACCTGTGAGAACAGATACAGAAACAACACTGACTGCGAGTACAGACACAGAAACAACACACTGAACTGAGAGTACAGATAGAGAAACAACACACTGAACTGAGAGTACAGAAAGAGAAACAACACACTGAATTGTGATTACAGATAGAGAAACAAAACATTGAACTGAGAGTAAGTACAGAGAAACAACACACTGAACTGGGAGTACAGATGCTGAAGCAAAACACTGAACTGAGTAAACAGATAGACTGAGAGATCTGATAGAAAAACAACACACTGAATTGAGATGACAGATCGAGAAACACCTCACTGAATTGTGAGGATAGAGAAACAACACACTGAACTGTGAGTAGAGATAGACAAACAAAACACCGAACTGCGAGTACAACTAGAGAAAGAACACACCCAACTGTGAGAACAGATACAGAAACAACACACTGAACTGGGAGTACAGATGCAGAAGCAACACACTGAACTGTGATTGCGGATAGAGAAACAACACACTGAACTGTGATTACACAGAGAGAAACAAAACACTGAACCTAGAGTACAGATACAGAAACAACACACTGAATTGCGAGTATAGATAGAGAAACAACACACTGAACTGTGAGTACAGACACAGAAACAACACACTGAACTGAGAGTACAGATCGAGAAACACCTCACTGAATTGCAAACACAGGTAGAGAAACAAAACACTGTACTGCGAGTACAGATAGAGAAACAACACACTGAACTGCGAGTACAGCTAGAGAAAGAACACACCCAACTGTGAGAACAGATACAGAAACAACAGACTGAACTGGGAGTACAGATGCAGAAGCAACACGCTGAATGTGATTACGCATAGAGAAACAACACACTGAACTGTGATTACAGATTGAGAAACAAAACACTGAACCTACAGTACTGATACAGAAACAACACACTGAATTGCGAGTATAGATAGAGAAACAACACACTGAACTGTGAGTACAGACACAGAAACAACACACTGAACTGACAGTACAGATCGAGAAACACCTCACTAAATTGCAAACACAGACAGACAAACAAAACACCGAACTGCGAGTACAACAAGAGAAAGAACACACCCAACTGTGAGAACAGATACAGAAACAACACACTGAACTGGGAGTACAGATGCAGAAGCAACACACTGAACTGCGATTACGGATAGAGAAACAACACACTGAACTGTGATTACAGATTGAGAAACAAAACACTGAACCTCGAGTCCTGATAAAGAAACAACACACTGAATTGAGAGTATAGATAGAGAAACAACACACTGAACTGTGAGTACAGACACAGAAACAGCACACTGAACTGAGAGTACAGATCGAGAAACACCTCACTGAATTGCAAACACAGATAGAGAAACAAAACACTGTATTGGGAGTACAGATAGAGAAACAACACACTGAACTGCGTGTACAGACACAGAAACAACACACTGAACTGACAGTACAGATCGAGAAACACCTCACTGAATTGCAAACACAGACAGAGAAACAACACACTGTACTGCGTGTACAGCTAGAGAAAGAACAAACCCAACTGTGAGAACAGGTACAGAAACAATACACTGAAGTGGGAGTACAGATGCAGAAGCAACACACTGAACTGCGATTACGGATAGAGAAACAAAACACTTAACTGTGATTACAGATTGAGAAACAAAACACTGAACCTAGAGTCCTGATACAGAAACAACACACTGAATTGAGAGTATAGATAGAGAAACAACACACTGAACTGTGAATACAGACAAAGAAACAAAACACTGAACTGAGAGTTCAGACAGAGAAACAACACACTGAACTGAGAGTAACGATCATGAAACAATGCACTGAACTGCGAGTACAGAAAGAGAAACAACACACTGAACTGCGAGTACAGACTGAGAAATAATACACTGAACTGTGAGTACAGACAGAGAAACAACACACTGAACTGAGAGTAACGATCATGAAACAATGCACTGAACTGCGAGTACAGATAGAGAAAGAACACACTGAACTGCGAGTACAGCTAGAGAAAGAACACACCCAACTGTGAGAACAGATACAGAAACAACAGACTGAACTGGGAGTACAGATGCAGAAGCAACACACTGGACTGTGATTACGGATAGAGAAACAACACACTGAACTGTGATTACAGATTGAGAAACAAAACACTGAACCTAGAGTCCTGATACAGAAACAACACACTGAATTGAGAGTATAGATAGAGAAACAACACACTGAACTGTGAATAAAGACACAGAAACAACACACTGAACTGAGAGTACAGACAGAGAAACAACACACTGAACTGAGAGTAACGATCATGAAACAATGCACTGATCTGTCAGTACAGATAGAGAAACAAAACACTGAACTGCGAGTACAGACTGAGAAATAATACCCTGAACTGTGAGTACAGACAGAGAAATAACACACTGAACTGAGAGTAACGATCATGAAACAATGCACTGAACTGCGAGTACAGATAGAGAAAGAACACACTGAACTGCGAGTACAGCTAGAGAAAGAACACACCCAACTGTGAGAACAGATACAGAAACAACAGACTGAACTGGGAGTACAGATGCAGAAGCAACACACTGGACTGTGATTACGGATAGAGAAACAACACACTGAACTGTGATTACAGATTGAGAAACACCTCACTGAATTGTAAACACAGATAGAGAAACAAAACTCTATATTGCGAGCACAGATAGAGAAACAACACACTGAACTGCGAGTACAGATAGAGAAACAACTCACTGAACTGTGATTACAGATAGAGAAACAAAACATTGAACTGAGAGTACAGCTCGAGAAAGAACACACCAACCTGTGAGAACAGATACAGAAACAACACTGAACTGCGAGTACAGACACAGAAACAACACACTGAACTGAGAGTACAGATAGAGAAACAAAACATTGAACTGAGAGTAAGTACAGAGAAACAACACACTGAACTGGGAGTACAGATGCTGAAGCAAAATACTGAACTGAGTAAACAGATAGACTGAGAGATCTGATAGAAAAACAACACACTGAATTGAGATGACAGATCGAGAGACACCTCACTGAATTGTGAGGATAGAGAAACAACACACTGAACTGTGAGTAGAGATAGACAAACAAAACACCGAACTGCGAGTACAACTAGAGAAAGAACACACCCAACTGTGAGAACAGATACAGAAACAACACACTGAACTGGGAGTACAGATGCAGAAGCAACACACTGAACTGTGATTGCGGATAGAGAAACAACACACTGAACTGTGATTACACATAGAGAAACAAAACACTGAACCTAGAGTACAGATACAGAAACAACACACTGAATTGCGAGTATAGATAGAGAAACAACACACTGAACTGTGAGTACAGACACAGAAACAACACACTGAACTGAGAGTACAGATCGAGAAACACCTCACTGAATTGCAAACACAGGTAGAAAAACAAAACACTGTACTGCGAGTACAGATAGAGAAACAACACACTGAACTGCGAGTACAGCTAGAGAAAGAACACACCCAACTGTGAGAAGAGATACAGAAACAACAGACTGAACTGGGAGTACAGATGCAGAAGCAACACGCTGAATGTGATTACGCATAGAGAAACAACACACTGAACTGTGATTACAGATTGAGAAACAAAACACTGAACCTACAGTACTGATACAGAAACAACACACTGAATTGCGAGTATAGATAGAGAAACAACACACTGAACTGTGAGTACAGACACAGAAACAACACACTGAACTGACAGTACAGATCGAGAAACACCTCACTAAATTGCAAACACAGACAGACAAACAAAACACCGAACTGCGAGTACAACAAGAGAAAGAACACACCCAACTGAGAGTTCAGACAGAGAAACAACACACTGAACTGAGAGTAACGATCATGAAACAATGCACTGAACTGCGAGTACAGAAAGAGAAACAACACACTGAACTGCGAGTACAGACTGAGAAATAATACACTGAACTGTGAGTACAGACAGAGAAACAACACACTGAACTGAGAGTAACGATCATGAAACAATGCACTGAACTGCGAGTACAGATAGAGAAAGAACACACTGAACTGCGAGTACAGCTAGAGAAAGAACACACCCAACTGTGAGAACAGATACAGAAACAACAGACTGAACTGGGAGTACAGATGCAGAAGCAACACACTGGACTGTGATTACGGATAGAGAAACAACACACTGAACTGTGATTACAGATTGAGAAACAAAACACTGAACCTAGAGTCCTGATACAGAAACAACACACTGAATTGAGAGTATAGATAGAGAAACAACACACTGAACTGTGAATAAAGACACAGAAACAACACACTGAACTGAGAGTACAGACAGAGAAACAACACACTGAACTGAGAGTAACGATCATGAAACAATGCACTGATCTGTCAGTACAGATAGAGAAACAAAACACTGAACTGCGAGTACAGACTGAGAAATAATACCCTGAACTGTGAGTACAGACAGAGAAATAACACACTGAACTGAGAGTAACGATCATGAAACAATGCACTGAACTGCGAGTACAGATAGAGAAAGAACACACTGAACTGCGAGTACAGCTAGAGAAAGAACACACCCAACTGTGAGAACAGATACAGAAACAACAGACTGAACTGGGAGTACAGATGCAGAAGCAACACACTGGACTGTGATTACGGATAGAGAAACAACACTCTGAACTGTGATTACAGATTGAGAAACACCTCACTGAATTGTAAACACAGATAGAGAAACAAAACTCTATATTGCGAGCACAGATAGAGAAACAACACACTGAACTGCGAGTACAGATAGAGAAACAACTCACTGAACTGTGATTACAGATAGAGAAACAAAACATTGAACTGAGAGTACAGCTCGAGAAAGAACACACCAACCTGTGAGAACAGATACAGAAACAACACTGAACTGCGAGTACAGACACAGAAACAACACACTGAACTGAGAGTACAGATAGAGAAACAAAACATTGAACTGAGAGTAAGTACAGAGAAACAACACACTGAACTGGGAGTACAGATGCTGAAGCAAAATACTGAACTGAGTAAACAGATAGACTGAGAGATCTGATAGAAAAACAACACACTGAATTGAGATGACAGATCGAGAGACACCTCACTGAATTGTGAGGATAGAGAAACAACACACTGAACTGTGAGTAGAGATAGACGAACAAAACACCGAACTGCGAGTACAACTAGAGAAAGAACACACCCAACTGTGAGAACAGATACAGAAACAACACACTGAACTGGGAGTACAGATGCAGAAGCAACACACTGAACTGTGATTGCGGATAGAGAAACAACACACTGAACTGTGATTACACATAGAGAAACAAAACACTGAACCTAGAGTACAGATACAGAAACAACACACTGAATTGCGAGTATAGATAGAGAAACAACACACTGAACTGTGAGTACAGACACAGAAACAACACACTGAACTGAGAGTACAGATCGAGAAACACCTCACTGAATTGCAAACACAGGTAGAAAAACAAAACACTGTACTGCGAGTACAGATAGAGAAACAACACACTGAACTGCGAGTACAGCTAGAGAAAGAACACACCCAACTGTGAGAAGAGATACAGAAACAACAGACTGAACTGGGAGTACAGATGCAGAAGCAACACGCTGAATGTGATTACGCATAGAGAAACAACACACTGAACTGTGATTACAGATTGAGAAACAAAACACTGAACCTACAGTACTGATACAGAAACAACACACTGAATTGCGAGTATAGATAGAGAAACAACACACTGAACTGTGAGTACAGACACAGAAACAACACACTGAACTGACAGTACAGATCGAGAAACACCTCACTAAATTGCAAACACAGACAGACAAACAAAACACCGAACTGCGAGTACAACAAGAGAAAGAACACACCCAACTGTGAGAACAGATACAGAAACAACACACTGAACTGGGAGTACAGATGCAGAAGCAACACACTGAACTGCGATTACGGATAGAGAAACAACACACTGAACTGTGATTACAGATTGAGAAACAAAACACTGAACCTCGAGTACTGATAAAGAAACAACACACTGAATTGAGAGTATAGATAGAGAAACAACACACTGAACTGTGAGTACAGACACAGAAACAGCACACTGAACTGAGAGTACAGATCGAGAAACACCTCACTGAATTGCAAACACAGTTAGAGAAACAAAACACTGTATTGGGAGTACAGATAGAGAAACAACACACTGAACTGCGTGTACAGACACAGAAACAACACACTGAACTGACAGTACAGATCGAGAAACGCCTCACTGAATTGCAAACACAGACAGAGAAACAACACACTGTACTGCGTGTACAGCTAGAGAAAGAACACACCCAACTGTGAGAACAGATACAGAAACAATACACTGAAGTGGGAGTACAGATGCAGAAGCAACACACTGAACTGCGATTACGGATAGAGAAACAAAACACTTAACTGTGATTACAGATTGAGAAACAAAACACTGAACCTAGAGTCCTGATACAGAAACAACACACTGAATTGAGAGTTTAGATAGAGAAACAACACACTGAACTGTGAATAGAGACAAAGAAACAAAACACTGAACTGAGAGTTCAGACAGAGAAACAACACACTGAACTGAGAGTAACGATCATGAAACAATGCACTGAACTGCGAGTACAGAAAGAGAAACAACACACTGAACTGCGAGTACAGACTGAGAAATAATACACTGAACTGTGAGTACAGACAGAGAAACAACACACTGAACTGAGAGTAACGATCATGAAACAATGCACTGAACTGCGAGTACAGATAGAGAAACAACACACTGAACTGCGAGTAAAGCTAGAGAAAGAACACACCCAACTGTGAGAACAGATACAGACACAACAGACTGAACTGGGAGTACAGATGCAGAAGCAACACACTGGACTGTGATTACGGATAGAGAAACAACACACTGAACTGTGATTACAGATAGAGAAACATAACATTGAACTGAGAGTACAGCTCGAGAAAGAACACACCAACCTGTGAGAACAGATACAGAAACAACACTGAACTGCGAGTACAGACACAGAAACAACACACTGAACTGAGAGTACAGATAGAGAAACAACACACTGAATTGTGATTACAGATAGAGAAACAAAACATTGAACTGAGAGTAAGTACAGAGAAACAACACACTGAACTGGGAGTACAGATGCTGAAGCAAAACACTGAACTGAGTAAACAGATAGACTGAGAGATCTGATAGAAAAACAACACACTGAATTGAGATGACAGATCGAGAAACACCTCACTGAATTGTGAGGATAGAGAAACAACACACTGAACTGTGAGTAGAGATAGATAAACAAAACACCGAACTGCGAGTACAACTAGAGAAAGAACACACCCAACTGTGAGAACAGATACAGAAACAACACACTGAACTGGGAGTACAGATGCAGAAGCAACACACTGAACTGTGATTACGGATAGAGAAACAACACACTGAACTGTCATTACAGATTAAGAAACAAAACACTGAACCTAGAGTACTGATACAGAAACAACACACTGAATTGCGAGTATAGATAGAGAAACAACACACTGAACTGTGAGTACAGTCACAGAAACAACACACTGAACTGAGAGTACAGATCGAGAAACACCTCATTGAATTGCAAACACAGACAGAGAAACAACACACTGAACTGTGATTACAGATTGAGAAACAAAACACTGAACCTAGAGTACTGATACAGAAACAACACACTGAATTGCGAGTATAGATAGAGAAACAACACACTGAACTGTGAGTACAGTCACAGAAACAACACATTGAACTGAGAGTACAGATCGAGAAACACCTCATTGAATTGCAAACACAGACAGAGAAACAGCACACTGTACTGCGTGTACAGCTAGAGAAAGAACACACCCAACTGTGAGAACAGATACAGAAACAATACACTGAACTGGGAGTACAGATGCAGAAGCAACACACTGGACTGTGATTACGGATAGAGAAACAACACACTGAACTGTGATTACAGATGCAGAAGCAACACACTGAACTGTGATTGCGGATAGAGAAACAACACACTGAACTGTGATTACAGATAGAGAAACAAAACACTGAACCTAGAGTACTGATACAGAAACAACACACTGAATTGCGAGTATAGATAGAGAAACAACACACTGAACTGTGACTACAGACACAGAAACAACACACTGAACTGAGAGTACAGATCGAGAAACACCTCACTGAATTGCAAACACAGGTAGAGAAACAAAACACTGTACTGCGAGTACAGATAGAGAAACAACACACTGAACTGCGAGTACAGCTAGAGAAAGAACACACCCAACTGTGAGAACAGATACAGAAACAACAGACTGAACTGGGAGTACAGATGCAGAAGCAACACACTGAATGTGATTACGCATAGAGAAACAACACACTGAATAGTGATTACAGATTGAGAAACAAAACACTGAACCTAGAGTACTGATACAGAAACAACACACTGAATTGCGAGTATAGATAGAGAAACAACACACTGAACTGTGAGTACAGACACAGAAACAACACACTGAACTGACAGGACAGATCGAGAAACACCTCACTGAATTGCATACACAGACAGAGAAACAACACACTGTCCTCCGTGTACAGCTAGAGAAAGAACACACCCAACTGTGAGAACAGATACAGAAACAATACACTGAACTGGGAGTACAGATGCAGAAGCAACACACTGAACTGCGATTACGGATAGAGAAACAACACACTGAACTGTGATTACAGATTGAGAAACAAAACACTGAACCTAGAGTCCTGATACAGAAACAACACACTGAATTGAGAGTATAGATAGAGAAACAACACACTGAACTGTGAGTACAGACACAGAAACAACACACTGAACTGAGAGTACAGATCGAGAAACACCTCACTGAATTGCAAACACAGATAGAGAAACAAAACACTGTATTGCGAGTACAGATAGAGAAACAACACACTGAACTGCGTGTACAGACACAGAAACAACACACTGAACTGACAGTACAGATCGAGAAACACCTCACTGAATTGCAAACACAGACAGAGAAACAAGACACTGTACTGCGTGTACAGCTAGAGAAAGAACACACGCAACTGTGAGAACAGATACAGAAACAATACACTGAACTGGGAGTACAGATGCAGAATCAACACACTGAACTGTGATTACGGATAGAGAAACAACACACTGAACTGTGATTACAGATTGAGAAACACCTCACTGAATTGTAAACACAGATAGAGAAACAAAACTCTATATTGCGAGTACAGATAGAGAAACAACACACTGAACTGCGAGTACAGATAGAGAAACAACTCACTGAACTGTGATTACAGATAGAGAAACAAAACATTGAACTGAGAGTACAGCTCGAGAAAGAACACACCAACCTGTGAGAACAGATACAGAAACAACACTGAACTGCGAGTACAGACACAGAAACAACACACTGAACTGAGAGTACAGATAGAGAAACAACACACTGAACTGAGAGTACAGACAGAGAAACAACACACTGAATTGTGATTACAGATAGAGAAACAAAACATTGAACTGAGAGTAAGTACAGAGAAACAACACACTGAACTGGGAGTACAGATGCTGAAGCAAAATACTGAACTGAGTAAACAGATAGACTGAGAGATCTGATAGAAAAACAACACACTGAATTGAGATGACAGATCGAGAAACACCTCACTGAATTGTGAGGATAGAGAAACAACACACTGAACTGTGAGTAGAGATAGACAAACAAAACACCGAACTGCGAGTACAACTAGAGAAAGAACACACCCAACTGTGAGAACAGATACAGAAACAACACACTGAACTGGGAGTACAGATGCAGAAGCAACACACTGAACTGTGATTACGGATAGAGAAACTACACACTGATCTGTCATTTCAGATTATGAAACAAAACACTGAACCTAGAGTACTGATACAGAAACAACACACTGAATTGCGAGTATAGATAGAGAAACAACACACTGAACTGTGAGAACAGACATAGTTGATGCTGAAGCAAAACACTGAACTGAGTAAACAGATAGACTGAGAGATCTGATAGAAAAACAACACACTGAATTGAGATTACAGATCGAGAAACACCTCACAGAATTGTGAGGATAGAGAAACAACACACTGAACTGTGAGTAGAGATAGACAAACAAAACACCGAACTGCGAGTACAGCTAGAGAAAGAACACACCCAACTGTGAGAACAGATACAGGAACAACAGACTGAACTGGGAGTACAGATGCAGAAGCAACACACTGAACTGTGATTACGTATAGAGAAACAACACACTGAACAGTGATTACAGATTGAGAAACAAAACTCTGAACCTAGTGTCCTGATACAGAAACAACACACTGAATTGAGAGTATAGATAGAGAAACAACACACTGAACTGTGAATACAGACACAGAAACAACACACTGAACTGAGAGTACAGACAGAGAAACAACACACTGAACTGAGAGGAACGATCATGAAACAATGCACTGATCTGTGAGTACAGATAGAGAAACAAAACACTGAACTGCGAGTACAGACTGAGAAATAATACACTGAACTGTGAGTACAGACAGAGAAACAACACACTGAACTGAGAGTAACGATCATGAAACAATGCACTGAACTGCGAGTACAGATAGAGAAACAACACACTGAACTGCGAGTACAGCTAGAGAAAGAACACACCCAACTGTGAGAACAGATACAGAAACAACAGACTGAACTGGGAGTACAGATGCAGAAGCAACACACTGGACTGTGATTACGGATAGAGAAACAACACACTGAACTGTGATTACAGATTGAGAAACACCTCACTGGATTGTAAACACAGATAGAGAAACAAAACTCTATATTGCGAGTACAGATAGAGAAACAACACACTGAACTGCGAGTACAGATAGAGAAACAACACACTGAACTGTGATTACAGATAGAGAAACAAAACATTGAACTGAGAGTACAGCTCGAGAAAGAACACACCAACCTGTGAGAACAGATACAGAAACAACACTGAACTGCGAGTACAGACACAGAAACAACACACTGAACTGAGAGTACAGATAGAGAAACAACACACTGAACTGAGAGTACAGATAGAGAAACAACACACTGAATTGTGATTACAGATAGAGAAACAAAACATTGAACTGAGAGTAAGTACAGAGAAACAACACACTGAACTGGGAGTACAGATGCTGAAGCTAAACACTGAACTGAGTAAGCAGATAGACTGAGAGATCTGATAGAAAAACAACACACTGAATTGAGATGACAGATCGAGAAACACCTCACTGAATTGTGAGGATAGAGAAACAACACACTGAACTGTGAGTAGAGATAGACAAACAAAACACCGAACTGCGAGTACAGCTAGAGAAAGAACACACCCAACTGTGAGAACAGATACAGAAACAACACACTGAACTGGGAGTACAGATGCAGAAGCAACACACTGAACTGTGATTACGGATAGAGAAACAACACACTGAACTGTCATTACAGATTAAGAAACAAAACACTGAACCTAGAGTACTGATACAGAAACAACACACTGAATTGCGAGTATAGATAGAGAAACAACACACTGAACTGTGAGTACAGACAAAGTTGATGCTGAAGCAAAACACTGAACTGAGTAAACAGATAGACTGAGAGATCTGATCGAAAATCACCACACTGAATTGAGATTACAGATCGAGAAACACCTCACTGAATTGTGAGGATAGAGAAACAACACACTGAACTGTGAGTAGAGATAGACAAACAAAACACCGAACTGCGAGTCCAGCTAGAGAAAGAACACACCCAACTGTGAGAACAGATACAGGAACAACAGACTGAACTGGGAGTACAGATGCAGAAGCAACACACTGAACTGTGATTACAGATTGAGAAACACCTCACTGAATTGTAAACACAGATAGAGAAACAAAACTCTATATTGCGAGTACAGATAGAGAAACAACAGACTGAACTGGGAGTACAGATGCAGAAGCAACACACTGAACTGTGATTGCGGATAGAGAAACAACACACTGAACTGTGATTACAGATCGAGAAACAAAACACTGAACCTAGAGTACTGATACAGAAACAACACACTGAATTGCGAGTATAGATAGAGAAACAACACACTGAACTGTGAGTACAGACACAGAAACAACACACTGAACTGAGAGTACAGATCGAGAAACACCTCACTGAATTGCAAACACAGGTAGAGAAACAAAACACTGTACTCCGAGTACAGATAGAGAAACAACACACTGAACTGCGAGTACAGCTAGAGAAAGAACACACCCAACTGTGAGAACAGATACAGAAACAACAGACTGAACTGGGAGTACAGATGCAGAAGCAACACACTGAATGTGATTACGCATAGAGAAACAACACACTGAACTGTGATTACAGATTGAGAAACAAAACACTGAACCTAGAGTACTGATACAGAAACAACACACTGAATTGCGAGTATAGATAGAGAAACAACACACTGAACTGTGAGTACAGACACAGAAACAACACACTGAACTGACAGGACAGATCGAGAAACACCTCACTGAATTGCAAACACAGACAGAGAAACAACACACTGTCCTCCGTGTACAGCTAGAGAAAGAACACACCCAACTGTGAGAACAGATACAGAAACAATAAACTGAACTGGGAGTACAGATGCAGAAGCAACACACTGAACTGCGATTACGGATAGAGAAACAACACACTGAACTGTGATTACAGATTGAGAAACAAAACACTGAACCTAGAGTCCTGATACAGAAACAACACACTGAATTGAGAGTATAGATAGAGAAACAACACACTGAACTGTGAGTACAGACACAGAAACAACACACTGAACTGAGAGTACAGATCGAGAAACACCTCACTGAATTGCAAACACAGATAGAGAAACAAAACACTGTATTGCGAGTACAGATAGCGAAACAACACACTGAACTGCATGTTCAGACACAGAAACAACACACTGAACTGAGAGTACAGATCGAGAAACACCTCACTGAATTGCAAACACAGATAGAGAAACAAAACACTATATTGCGAGTACAGATAGAGAAACAACACACTGAACTGCGTGTACAGACACAGAAACAACACACTGAACTGACAGTACAGATCGAGAAACACCTCACTGAATTGCAAACACAGACAGAGAAACAACACACTGTACTGCGTGTACAGCTAGAGAAAGAACACACCCAACTGTGAGAACAGATACAGAAACAATACACTGAACTGGGAGTACAGATGCAGAAGCAACACACTGAACTGCGATTACGGATAGAGAAACAACACACTGAACTGTGATTACAGATTGAGAAACAAAACACTGAACCTAGAGTCCTGATACAGAAACAACACACTGAATTGAGAGTTTAGATAGAGAAACAACACACTGAACTGTGAATAAAGACACAGAAACAACACACTGAACTGAGAGTACAGACAGAGAAACAACACACTGAACTGAGAGTAACGATCATGAAACAATGCACTGATCTGTCAGTACAGATAGAGAAACAAAACACTGAACTGCGAGTACAGACTGAGAAATAATACCCTGAACAGTGAGTACAGACAGAGAAACAACACACTGAACTGAGAGTAACGATCATGAAACAATGCACTGAACTGCGAGTACAGAAATAGAAACAACACACTGAACTGCGAGTACAGCTAGAGAAAGAACACACCCAACTGTGAGAACAGATACAGAAACAACAGACTGAACTGGGAGTACAGATGCAGAAGCAACACACTGGACTGTGATTACGGATAGAGAAACAACACACTGAACTGTGATTACAGATTGAGAAACACCTCACTGAATTGCAAACACAGGTAGAAAAACAAAACACTGTACTGCGAGTACAGATAGAGAAACAACACACTGAACTGCGAGTACAGCTAGAGAAAGAACACACCCAACTGTGAGAAGAGATACAGAAACAACAGACTGAACTGGGAGTACAGATGCAGAAGCAACACGCTGAATGTGATTACGCATAGAGAAACAACACACTGAACTGTGATTACAGATTGAGAAACAAAACACTGAACCTACAGTACTGATACAGAAACAACACACTGAATTGCGAGTATAGATAGAGAAACAACACACTGAACTGTGAGTACAGACACAGAAACAACACACTGAACTGACAGTACAGATCGAGAAACACCTCACTAAATTGCAAACACAGACAGACAAACAAAACACCGAACTGCGAGTACAACAAGAGAAAGAACACACCCAACTGTGAGAACAGATACAGAAACAACACACTGAACTGGGAGTACAGATGCAGAAGCAACACACTGAACTGCGATTACGGATAGAGAAACAACACACTGAACTGTGATTACAGATTGAGAAACAAAACACTGAACCTCGAGTACTGATAAAGAAACAACACACTGAATTGAGAGTATAGATAGAGAAACAACACACTGAACTGTGAGTACAGACACAGAAACAGCACACTGAACTGAGAGTACAGATCGAGAAACACCTCACTGAATTGCAAACACAGATAGAGAAACAAAACACTGTATTGGGAGTACAGATAGAGAAACAACACACTGAACTGCGTGTACAGACACAGAAACAACACACTGAACTGACAGTACAGATCGAGAAACGCCTCACTGAATTGCAAACACAGACAGAGAAACAACACACTTGTCTGCGTGTACAGCTAGAGAAAGAACACACCCAACTGTGAGAACAGATACAGAAACAATACACTGAAGTGGGAGTACAGATGCAGAAGCAACACACTGAACTGCGATTACGGATAGAGAAACAAAACACTTAACTGTGATTACAGATTGAGAAACAAAACACTGAACCTAGAGTCCTGATACAGAAACAACACACTGAATTGAGAGTTTAGATAGAGAAACAACACACTGAACTGTGAATAGAGACAAAGAAACAAAACACTGAACTGAGAGTTCAGACAGAGAAACAACACACTGAACTGAGAGTAACGATCATGAAACAATGCACTGAACTGCGAGTACAGAAAGAGAAACAACACACTGAACTGCGAGTACAGACTGAGAAATAATACACTGAACTGTGAGTACAGACAGAGAAACAACACACTGAACTGAGAGTAACGATCATGAAACAATGCACTGAACTGCGAGTACAGATAGAGAAACAACACACTGAACTGCGAGTAAAGCTAGAGAAAGAACACACCCAACTGTGAGAACAGATACAGACACAACAGACTGAACTGGGAGTACAGATGCAGAAGCAACACACTGGACTGTGATTACGGATAGAGAAACAACACACTGAACTGTGATTACAGATAGAGAAACATAACATTGAACTGAGAGTACAGCTCGAGAAAGAACACACCAACCTGTGAGAACAGATACAGAAACAACACTGAACTGCGAGTACAGACACAGAAACAACACACTGAACTGAGAGTACAGATAGAGAAACAACACACTGAATTGTGATTACAGATAGAGAAACAAAACATTGAACTGAGAGTAAGTACAGAGAAACAACACACTGAACTGGGAGTACAGATGCTGAAGCAAAACACTGAACTGAGTAAACAGATAGACTGAGAGATCTGATAGAAAAACAACACACTGAATTGAGATGACAGATCGAGAAACACCTCACTGAATTGTGAGGATAGAGAAACAACACACTGAACTGTGAGTAGAGATAGACAAACAAAACACCGAACTGCGAGTACAGCTAGAGAAAGAACACACCCAACTGTGAGAACAGATACAGAAACAACACACTGAACTGGGAGTACAGATGCAGAAGCAACACACTGAACTGTGATTACGGATAGAGAAACAACACACTGAACTGTCATTACAGATTAAGAAACAAAACACTGAACCTAGAGTACTGATACAGAAACAACACACTGAATTGCGAGTATAGATAGAGAAACAACACACTGAACTGTGAGTACAGACATAGTTGATGCTGAAGCAAAACACTGAACTGAGTAAACAGATAGACTGAGAGATCTGATCGAAAATCACCACACTGAATTGAGATTACAGATCGAGAAACACCTCACTGAATTGTGAGGATAGAGAAACAACACACTGAACTGTGAGTAGAGATAGACAAACAAAACACCGAACTGCGAGTCCAGCTAGAGAAAGAACACACCCAACTGTGAGAACAGATACAGGAACAACAGACTGAACTGGGAGTACAGATGCAGAAGCAACACACTGAACTGTGATTACAGATTGAGAAACACCTCACTGAATTGTAAACACAGATAGAGAAACAAAACTCTATATTGCGAGTACAGATAGAGAAACAACAGACTGAACTGGGAGTACAGATGCAGAAGCAACACACTGAACTGTGATTGCGGATAGAGAAACAACACACTGAACTGTGATTACAGATCGAGAAACAAAACACTGAACCTAGAGTACTGATACAGAAACAACACACTGAATTGCGAGTATAGATAGAGAAACAACACACTGAACTGTGAGTACAGACACAGAAACAACACACTGAACTGAGAGTACAGATCGAGAAACACCTCACTGAATTGCAAACACAGGTAGAGAAACAAAACACTGTACTGCGAGTACAGATAGAGAAACAACACACTGAACTGCGAGTACAGCTAGAGAAAGAACACACCCAACTGTGAGAACAGATACAGAAACAACAGACTGAACTGGGAGTACAGATGCAGAAGCAACACACTGAATGTGATTACGCATAGAGAAACAACACACTGAACTGTGATTACAGATTGAGAAACAAAACACTGAACCTAGAGTACTGATACAGAAACAACACACTGAATTGCGAGTATAGATAGAGAAACAACACACTGAACTGTGAGTACAGACACAGAAACAACACACTGAACTGACAGGACAGATCGAGAAACACCTCACTGAATTGCAAACACAGACAGAGAAACAACACACTGTCCTCCGTGTACAGCTAGAGAAAGAACACACCCAACTGTGAGAACAGATACAGAAACAATAAACTGAACTGGGAGTACAGATGCAGAAGCAACACACTGAACTGCGATTACGGATAGAGAAACAACACACTGAACTGTGATTACAGATTGAGAAACAAAACACTGAACCTAGAGTCCTGATACAGAAACAACACACTGAATTGAGAGTATAGATAGAGAAACAACACACTGAACTGTGAGTACAGACACAGAAACAACACACTGAACTGAGAGTACAGATCGAGAAACACCTCACTGAATTGCAAACACAGATAGAGAAACAAAACACTGTATTGCGAGTACAGATAGCGAAACAACACACTGAACTGCATGTTCAGACACAGAAACAACACACTGAACTGAGAGTACAGATCGAGAAACACCTCACTGAATTGCAAACACAGATAGAGAAACAAAACACTGTATTGCGAGTACAGATAGAGAAACAACACACTGAACTGCGTGTTACAGACACAGAAACAACACACTGAACTGACAGTACAGATCGAGAAACACCTCACTGAATTGCAAACACAGACAGAGAAACAACACACTGTACTGCGTGTACAGCTAGAGAAAGAACACACCCAACTGTGAGAACAGATACAGAAACAATACACTGAACTGGGAGTACAGATGCAGAAGCAACACACTGAACTGCGATTACGGATAGAGAAACAACACACTGAACTGTGATTACAGATTGAGAAACAAAACACTGAACCTAGAGTCCTGATACAGAAACAACACACTGAATTGAGAGTTTAGATAGAGAAACAAAACACTGAACTGTGAATAAAGACACAGAAACAACACACTGAACTGAGAGTACAGACAGAGAAACAACACACTGAACTGAGAGTAACGATCATGAAACAATGCACTGATCTGTCAGTACACATAGAGAAACAAAACACTGAACTGCGAGTACAGACTGAGAAATAATACCCTGAACAGTGAGTACAGACAGAGAAACAACACACTGAACTGAGAGTAACGATCATGAAACAATGCACTGAACTGCGAGTACAGAAATAGAAACAACACACTGAACTGCGAGTACAGCTAGAGAAAGAACACACCCAACTGTGAGAACAGATACAGAAACAACAGACTGAACTGGGAGTACAGATGCAGAAGCAACACACTGGACTGTGATTACGGATAGAGAAACAACACACTGAACTGTGATTACAGATTGAGAAACACCTCACTGAATTGTAAACACAGATAGAGAAACAAAACTCTATATTGCGAGTACAGATAGAGAAACAACACACTGAACTGCGAGTACAGATAGAGAAACAACTCACTGAACTGTGATTACAGATAGAGAAACAAAACATTGAACTGAGAGTACAGCTCGAGAAAGAACACACCAACCTGTGAGAACAGATACAGAAACAACACTGAACTGCGAGTACAGACACAGAAACAACACACTGAACTGAGAGTACAGATAGAGAAACAACACACTGAACTGAGAGTACAGACAGAGAAACAACACACTGAATTGTGATTACAGATAGAGAAACAAAACATTGAACTGAGAGTAAGTACAGAGAAACAACACACTGAACTGGGAGTACAGATGCTGAAGCAAAATACTGAACTGAGTAAACAGATAGACTGAGAGATCTGATAGAAAAACAACACACTGAATTGAGATGACAGATCGAGAAACACCTCACTGAATTGTGAGGATAGAGAAACAACACACTGAACTGTGAGTAGAGATAGACAAACAAAACACCGAACTGCGAGTACAGCTAGAGAAAGAACACACCCAACTGTGAGAACAGATACAGAAACAACACACTGAACTGGGAGTACAGATGCAGAAGCAACACACTGAACTGTGATTACGGATAGAGAAACAACACACTGATCTGTCATTTCAGATTATGAAACAAAACACTGAACCTAGAGTACTGATACAGAAACAACACACTGAATTGCGAGTATAGATAGAGAAACAACACACTGAACTGTGAGAACAGACATAGTTGATGCTGAAGCAAAACACTGAACTGAGTAAACAGATAGACTGAGAGATCTGATAGAAAAACAACACACTGAATTGAGATTACAGATCGAGAAACACCTCACAGAATTGTGAGGATAGAGAAACAACACACTGAACTGTGAGTAGAGATAGACAAACAAAACACCGAACTGCGAGTACAGCTAGAGAAAGAACACACCCAACTGTGAGAACAGATACAGGAACAACAGACTGAACTGGGAGTACAGATGCAGAAGCAACACACTGAACTGTGATTACGTATAGAGAAACAACACACTGAACAGTGATTACAGATTGAGAAACAAAACTCTGAACCTAGTGTCCTGATACAGAAACAACACACTGACTTGAGAGTATAGATAGAGAAACAACACACTGAACTGTGAATACAGACACAGAAACAACACACTGAACTGAGAGTACAGACAGAGAAACAACACACTGAACTGAGAGGAACGATCATGAAACAATGCACTGATCTGTGAGTACAGATAGAGAAACAAAACACTGAACTGCGAGTACAGACTGAGAAATAATACACTGAACTGTGAGTACAGACAGAGAAACAACACACTGAACTGAGAGTAACGATCATGAAACAATGCACTGAACTGCGAGTACAGATAGAGAAACAACACACTGAACTGCGAGTACAGCTAGAGAAAGAACACACCCAACTGTGAGAACAGATACAGAAACAACAGACTGAACTGGGAGTACAGATGCAGAAGCAACACACTGGACTGTGATTACGGATAGAGAAACAACACACTGAACTGTGATTACAGATTGAGAAACACCTCACTGAATTGTAAACACAGATAGAGAAACAAAACTCTATATTGCGAGTACAGATAGAGAAACAACACACTGAACTGCGAGTACAGATAGAGAAACAACACACTGAACTGTGATTACAGATAGAGAAACAAAACATTGAACTGAGAGTACAGCTCGAGAAAGAACACACCAACCTGTGAGAACAGATACAGAAACAACACTGAACTGCGAGTACAGACACAGAAACAACACACTGAACTGAGAGTACAGATAGAGAAACAACACACTGAACTGAGAGTACAGATTGAGAAACAACACACTGAATTGTGATTACAGATAGAGAAACAAAACATTGAACTGAGAGTAAGTACAGAGAAACAACACACTGAACTGGGAGTACAGATGCTGAAGCTAAACACTGAACTGAGTAAACAGATAGACTGAGAGATCTGATAGAAAAACAACACACTGAATTGAGATTACAGATCGAGAAACACCTCACAGAATTGTGAGGATAGAGAAACAACACACTGAACTGTGAGTAGAGATAGACAAACAAAACACCGAACTGCGAGTACAGCTAGAGAAAGAACACACCCAACTGTGAGAACAGATACAGGAACAACAGACTGAACTGGGAGTACAGATGCAGAAGCAACACACTGAACTGTGATTACGTATAGAGAAACAACACACTGAACAGTGATTACAGATTGAGAAACAAAACTCTGAACCTAGTGTCCTGATACAGAAACAACACACTGAATTGAGAGTATAGATAGAGAAACAACACACTGAACTGCGAGTACAGATAGAGAAACAACACACTGAACTGCGAGTACAGCTAGAGAAAGAACACATCCAACTGTGAGAACAGATACAGAAACAACAGACTGAACTGGGAGTACAGATGCAGAAGCAACACACTGGACTGTGATTACGGATAGAGAAACAACACACTGAACTGTGATTACAGATTGAGAAACACCTCACTGAATTGTAAACACAGATAGAGAAACAAAACTCTATATTGCGAGTACAGATAGAGAAACAACACACTGAACTGCGAGTACAGATAGAGAAACAACACACTGAACTGTGATTACAGATAGAGAAACAAAACATTGAACTGAGAGTACAGCTCGAGAAAGAACACACCAACCTGTGAGAACAGATACAGAAACAACACTGAACTGCGAGTACAGACACAGAAACAACACACTGAACTGAGAGTACAGATAGAGAAACAACACACTGAACTGAGAGTACAGATAGAGAAACAACACACTGAATTGTGATTACAGATAGAGAAACAAAACATTGAACTGAGAGTAAGTACAGAGAAACAACACACTGAACTGGGAGTACAGATGCTGAAGCTAAACACTGAACTGAGTAAACAGATAGACTGAGAGATCTGATAGAAAAACAACACACTGAATTGAGATGACAGATCGAGAAACACCTCACTGAATTGTGAGGATAGAGAAACAACACACTGAACTGTGAGTAGAGATAGACAAACAAAACACCGAACTGCGAGTACAGCTAGAGAAAGAACACACCCAACTGTGAGAACAGATACAGAAACAACACACTGAACTGGGAGTACAGATGCAGAAGCAACACACTGAACTGTGATTACGGATAGAGAAACAACACACTGAACTCTCATTACAGATTAAGAAACAAAACACTGAACCTAGAGTACTGATACAGAAACAACACACTGAATTGCGAGTATAGATAGAGAAACAACACACTGAACTGTGAGTACAGACATAGTTGATGCTGAAGCAAAACACTGAACTGAGTAAACAGATAGACTGAGAGATCTGATCGAAAATCACCACACTGAATTGAGATTACAGATCGAGAAACACCTCACTGAATTGTGAGGATAGAGAAACAACACACTGAACTGTGAGTAGAGATAGACAAACAAAACACCGAACTGCGAGTCCAGCTAGAGAAAGAACACACCCAACTGTGAGAACAGATACAGGAACAACAGACTGAACTGGGAGTACAGATGCAGAAGCAACACACTGAACTGTGATTACAGATTGAGAAACACCTCACTGAATTGTAAACACAGATAGAGAAACAAAACTCTATATTGCGAGTACAGATAGAGAAACAACAGACTGAACTGGGAGTACAGATGCAGAAGCAACACACTGAACTGTGATTGCGGATAGAGAAACAACACACTGAACTGTGATTACAGATCGAGAAACAAAACACTGAACCTAGAGTACTGATACAGAAACAACACACTGAATTGCGAGTATAGATAGAGAAACAACACACTGAACTGTGAGTACAGACACAGAAACAACACACTGAACTGAGAGTACAGATCGAGAAACACCTCACTGAATTGCAAACACAGGTAGAGAAACAAAACACTGTACTGCGAGTACAGATAGAGAAACAACACACTGAACTGCGAGTACAGCTAGAGAAAGAACACACCCAACTGTGAGAACAGATACAGAAACAACAGACTGAACTGGGAGTACAGATGCAGAAGCAACACACTGAATGTGATTACGCATAGAGAAACAACACACTGAACTGTGATTACAGATTGAGAAACAAAACACTGAACCTAGAGTACTGATACAGAAACAACACACTGAATTGCGAGTATAGATAGAGAAACAACACACTGAACTGTGAGTACAGACACAGAAACAACACACTGAACTGACAGGACAGATCGAGAAACACCTCACTGAATTGCAAACACAGACAGAGAAACAACACACTGTCCTCCGTGTACAGCTAGAGAAAGAACACACCCAACTGTGAGAACAGATACAGAAACAATAAACTGAACTGGGAGTACAGATGCAGAAGCAACACACTGAACTGCGATTACGGATAGAGAAACAACACACTGAACTGTGATTACAGATTGAGAAACAAAACACTGAACCTAGAGTCCTGATACAGAAACAACACACTGAATTGAGAGTATAGATAGAGAAACAACACACTGAACTGTGAGTACAGACACAGAAACAACACACTGAACTGAGAGTACAGATCGAGAAACACCTCACTGAATTGCAAACACAGATAGAGAAACAAAACACTGTATTGCGAGTACAGATAGCGAAACAACACACTGAACTGCATGTTCAGACACAGAAACAACACACTGAACTGAGAGTACAGATCGAGAAACACCTCACTGAATTGCAAACACAGATAGAGAAACAAAACACTGTATTGCGAGTACAGATAGAGAAACAACACACTGAACTGCGTGTACAGACACAGAAACAACACACTGAACTGACAGTACAGATCGAGAAACACCTCACTGAATTGCAAACACAGACAGAGAAACAACACACTGTACTGCGTGTACAGCTAGAGAAAGAACACACCCAACTGTGAGAACAGATACAGAAACAATACACTGAACTGGGAGTACAGATGCAGAAGCAACACACTGAACTGCGATTACGGATAGAGAAACAACACACTGAACTGTGATTACAGATTGAGAAACAAAACACTGAACCTAGAGTCCTGATACAGAAACAACACACTGAATTGAGAGTTTAGATAGAGAAACAAAACACTGAACTGTGAATAAAGACACAGAAACAACACACTGAACTGAGAGTACAGACAGAGAAACAACACACTGAACTGAGAGTAACGATCATGAAACAATGCACTGATCTGTCAGTACAGATAGAGAAACAAAACACTGAACTGCGAGTACAGACTGAGAAATAATACCCTGAACAGTGAGTACAGACAGAGAAACAACACACTGAACTGAGAGTAACGATCATGAAACAATGCACTGAACTGCGAGTACAGAAATAGAAACAACACACTGAACTGCGAGTACAGCTAGAGAAAGAACACACCCAACTGTGAGAACAGATACAGAAACAACAGACTGAACTGGGAGTACAGATGCAGAAGCAACACACTGGACTGTGATTACGGATAGAGAAACAACACACTGAACTGTGATTACAGATTGAGAAACACCTCACTGAATTGTAAACACAGATAGAGAAACAAAACTCTATATTGCGAGTACAGATAGAGAAACAACACACTGAACTGCGAGTACAGATAGAGAAACAACTCACTGAACTGTGATTACAGATAGAGAAACAAAACATTGAACTGAGAGTACAGCTCGAGAAAGAACACACCAACCTGTGAGAACAGATACAGAAACAACACTGAACTGCGAGTACAGACACAGAAACAACACACTGAACTGAGAGTACAGATAGAGAAACAACACACTGAACTGAGAGTACAGACAGAGAAACAACACACTGAATTGTGATTACAGATAGAGAAACAAAACATTGAACTGAGAGTAAGTACAGAGAAACAACACACTGAACTGGGAGTACAGATGCTGAAGCAAAATACTGAACTGAGTAAACAGATAGACTGAGAGATCTGATAGAAAAACAACACACTGAATTGAGATGACAGATCGAGAAACACCTCACAGAATTGTGAGGATAGAGAAACAACACACTGAACTGTGAGTAGAGATAGACAAACAAAACACCGAACTGCGAGTACAGCTAGAGAAAGAACACACCCAACTGTGAGAACAGATACAGAAACAACACACTGAACTGGGAGTACAGATGCAGAAGCAACACACTGAACTGTGATTACGGATAGAGAAACAACACACTGATCTGTCATTTCAGATTATGAAACAAAACACTGAACCTAGAGTACTGATACAGAAACAACACACTGAATTGCGAGTATAGATAGAGAAACAACACACTGAACTGTGAGAACAGACATAGTTGATGCTGAAGCAAAACACTGAACTGAGTAAACAGATAGACTGAGAGATCTGATAGAAAAACAACACACTGAATTGAGATTACAGATCGAGAAACACCTCACAGAATTGTGAGGATAGAGAAACAACACACTGAACTGTGAGTAGAGATAGACAAACAAAACACCGAACTGCGAGTACAGCTAGAGAAAGAACACACCCAACTGTGAGAACAGATACAGGAACAACAGACTGAACTGGGAGTACAGATGCAGAAGCAACACACTGAACTGTGATTACGTATAGAGAAACAACACACTGAACAGTGATTACAGATTGAGAAACAAAACTCTGAACCTAGTGTCCTGATACAGAAACAACACACTGACTTGAGAGTATAGATAGAGAAACAACACACTGAACTGTGAATACAGACACAGAAACAACACACTGAACTGAGAGTACAGACAGAGAAACAACACACTGAACTGAGAGGAACGATCATGAAACAATGCACTGATCTGTGAGTACAGATAGAGAAACAAAACACTGAACTGCGAGTACAGACTGAGAAATAATACACTGAACTGTGAGTACAGACAGAGAAACAACACACTGAACTGAGAGTAACGATCATGAAACAATGCACTGAACTGCGAGTACAGATAGAGAAACAACACACTGAACTGCGAGTACAGCTAGAGAAAGAACACACCCAACTGTGAGAACAGATACAGAAACAACAGACTGAACTGGGAGTACAGATGCAGAAGCAACACACTGGACTGTGATTACGGATAGAGAAACAACACACTGAACTGTGATTACAGATTGAGAAACACCTCACTGAATTGTAAACACAGATAGAGAAACAAAACTCTATATTGCGAGTACAGATAGAGAAACAACACACTGAACTGCGAGTACAGATAGAGAAACAACACACTGAACTGTGATTACAGATAGAGAAACAAAACATTGAACTGAGAGTACAGCTCGAGAAAGAACACACCAACCTGTGAGAACAGATACAGAAACAACACTGAACTGCGAGTACAGACACAGAAACAACACACTGAACTGAGAGTACAGATAGAGAAACAACACACTGAACTGAGAGTACAGATTGAGAAACAACACACTGAATTGTGATTACAGATAGAGAAACAAAACATTGAACTGAGAGTAAGTACAGAGAAACAACACACTGAACTGGGAGTACAGATGCTGAAGCTAAACACTGAACTGAGTAAACAGATAGACTGAGAGATCTGATAGAAAAACAACACACTGAATTGAGATTACAGATCGAGAAACACCTCACAGAATTGTGAGGATAGAGAAACAACACACTGAACTGTGAGTAGAGATAGACAAACAAAACACCGAACTGCGAGTACAGCTAGAGAAAGAACACACCCAACTGTGAGAACAGATACAGGAACAACAGACTGAACTGGGAGTACAGATGCAGAAGCAACACACTGAACTGTGATTACGTATAGAGAAACAACACACTGAACAGTGATTACAGATTGAGAAACAAAACTCTGAACCTAGTGTCCTGATACAGAAACAACACACTGAATTGAGAGTATAGATAGAGAAACAACACACTGAACTGCGAGTACAGATAGAGAAACAACACACTGAACTGCGAGTACAGCTAGAGAAAGAACACATCCAACTGTGAGAACAGATACAGAAACAACAGACTGAACTGGGAGTACAGATGCAGAAGCAACACACTGGACTGTGATTACGGATAGAGAAACAACACACTGAACTGTGATTACAGATTGAGAAACACCTCACTGAATTGTAAACACAGATAGAGAAACAAAACTCTATATTGCGAGTACAGATAGAGAAACAACACACTGAACTGCGAGTACAGATAGAGAAACAACACACTGAACTGTGATTACAGATAGAGAAACAAAACATTGAACTGAGAGTACAGCTCGAGAAAGAACACACCAACCTGTGAGAACAGATACAGAAACAACACTGAACTGCGAGTACAGACACAGAAACAACACACTGAACTGAGAGTACAGATAGAGAAACAACACACTGAACTGAGAGTACAGATAGAGAAACAACACACTGAATTGTGATTACAGATAGAGAAACAAAACATTGAACTGAGAGTAAGTACAGAGAAACAACACACTGAACTGGGAGTACTGATGCTGAAGCTAAACACTGAACTGAGTAAACAGATAGACTGAGAGATCTGATAGAAAAACAACACACTGAATTGAGATGACAGATCGAGAAACACCTCACTGAATTGTGAGGATAGAGAAACAACACACTGAACTGTGAGTAGAGATAGACAAACAAAACACCGAACTGCGAGTACAGCTAGAGAAAGAACACACCCAACTGTGAGAACAGATACAGGAACAACAGACTGAACTGGGAGTACAGATGCAGAAGCAACACACTGAACTGTGATTACAGATTGAGAAACACCTCACTGAATTGTAAACACAGATAGAGAAACAAAACTCTATATTGCGAGTACAGATAGAGAAACAACAGACTGAACTGGGAGTACAGATGCAGAAGCAACACACTGAACTGTGATTGCGGATAGAGAAACAACACACTGAACTGTGATTACAGATAGAGAAACAAAACACTGAACCTAGAGTACTGATACAGAAACAACACACTGAATTGCGAGTATAGATAGAGAAACAACACACTGAACTGTGAGTACAGACACAGAAACAACACACTGAACTGAGAGTACAGATCGAGAAACACCTCACTGAATTGCAAACACAGGTAGAGAAACAATACACTGTACTGCGAGTACAGATAGAGAAACAACACACTGAACTGCGAGTACAGCTAGAGAAAGAACACACCCAACTGTGAGAACAGATACAGAAACAACAGACTGAACTGGGAGTACAGATGCAGAAGCAACACACTGAATGTGATTACGCATAGAGAAACAACACACTGAACTGTGATTACAGATTGAGAAACAAAACACTGAACCTAGAGTACTGATACAGAAACAACACACTGAATTGCGAGTATAGATAGAGAAACAACACACTGAACTGTGAGTACAGACACAGAAACAACACACTGAACTGAGAGTACAGATCGAGACACACGTCACTGAATTGCAAACACAGACAGAGAAACAACACACTGTCCTCCGTGTACAGCTAGAGAAAGAACACACCCAACTGTGAGAACAGATACAGAAACAATAAACTGAACTGGGAGTACAGATGCAGAAGCAACACACTGAACTGCGATTACGGATAGAGAAACAACACACTGAACTGTGATTACAGATTGAGAAACAAAACACTGAACCTAGAGTCCTGATACAGAAACAACGCACTGAATTGAGAGTATAGATAGAGAAACAACACACTGAACTGTGAGTACAGACACAGAAACAACACACTGAACTGAGAGTACAGATCGAGAAACACCTCACTGAATTGCAAACAGAGATAGAGAAACAAAACACTGTATTGCGAGTACAGATAGCGAAACAACACACTGAACTGCGTGTTCAGACACAGAAACAACACACTGAACTGAGAGTACAGATCGATAAACACCTCACTGAATTGCAAACACAGATAGAGAAACAAAACACTGTATTGCGAGTACAGATAGAGAAACAACACACTGAACTGCGTGTACAGACACAGAAACAACACACTGAACTGACAGTACAGATCGAGAAACACCTCACTGAATTGCAAACACAGACAGAGAAACAACACACTGTACTGCGTGTACAGCTAGAGAAAGAACACACCCAACTGTGAGAACAGATACAGAAACAATACACTGAACTGGGAGTACAGATGCAGAAGCAACACACTGAACTGCGATTACGGATAGAGAAACAACACACTGAACTGTGATTACAGATTGAGAAACAAAACACTGAACCTAGAGTCCTGATACAGAAACAACACACTGAATTGAGAGTATAGATAGAGAAACAACACACTGAACTGTGAATAAAGACACAGAAACAACACACTGAACTGAGAGTACAGACAGAGAAACAACACACTGAACTGAGAGTAACGATCATGAAACAATGCACTGATCTGTCAGTACAGATAGAGAAACAAAACACTGAACTGCGAGTACAGACTGAGAAATAATACCCTGAACAGTGAGTACAGACAGAGAAACAACACACTGAACTGAGAGTAACGATCATGAAACAATGCACTGAACTGCGAGTACAGAAATAGAAACAACACACTGAACTGCGAGTACAGCTAGAGAAAGAACACACCCAACTGTGAGAACAGATACAGAAACAACAGACTGAACTGGGAGTACAGATGCAGAAGCAACACACTGGACTGTGATTACGGATAGAGAAACAACACACTGAACTGTGATTACAGATTGAGAAACACCTCACTGAATTGTAAACACAGATAGAGAAACAAAACTCTATATTGCGAGTACAGATAGAGAAACAACACACTGAACTGCGAGTACAGATAGAGAAACAACTCACTGAACTGTGATTACTGATAGAGAAACAAAACATTGAACTGAGAGTACAGCTCGAGAAAGAACACACCAACCTGTGAGAACAGATACAGAAACAACACTGAACTGCGAGTAGACACATAAACAACACACTGAACTGAGAGTACAGATAGAGAAACAACACACTGAACTGAGAGTACAGACAGAGAAACAACACACTGAATTGTGATTACAGATAGAGAAACAAAACATTGAACTGAGAGTAAGTACAGAGAAACAACACACTGAACTGGGAGTACAGATGCTGAAGCAAAATACTGAACTGAGTAAACAGATAGACTGAGAGATCTGATAGAAAAACAACACACTGAATTGAGATGACAGATCGAGAAACACCTCACTGAATTGTGAGGATAGAGAAACAACACACTGAACTGTGAGTAGAGATAGACAAACAAAACACCGAACTGCGAGTACAACTAGAGAAAGAACACACCCAACTGTGAGAACAGATACAGAAACAACACACTGAACTGGGAGTACAGATGCAGAAGCAACACACTGAACTGTGATTACGGATAGAGAAACAACACACTGAACTGTCATTACAGATTAAGAAACAAAACACTGAACCTAGAGTACTGATACAGAAACAACACACTGAATTGCGAGTATAGATAGAGAAACAACACACTGAACTGTGAGTACAGACATAGTTGATGCTGAAGCAAAACACTGAACTGAGTAAACAGATAGACTGAGAGATCTGATAGAAAATCAACACACTGAATTGAGATTACAGATCGAGAAACACCTCACTGAATTGTGAGGATAGAGAAACAACACACTGAACTGTGAGTAGAGATAGACAAACAAAACACCGAACTGCGAGTCCAGCTAGAGAAAGAACACACCCAACTGTGAGAACAGATACAGGAACAACAGACTGAACTGGGAGTACAGATGCAGAAGCAACACACTGAACTGTGATTACAGATTGAGAAACACCTCACTGAATTGTAAACACAGATAGTGAAACAAAACTCTATATTGCGAGTACAGATAGAGAAACAACAGACTGAACTGGGAGTACAGATGCAGAAGCAACACACTGAACTGTGATTGCGGATAGAGAAACAACACACTGAACTGTGATTACAGATAGAGAAACAAAACACTGAACCTAGAGTACTGATACAGAAACAACACACTGAATTGCGAGTATAGATAGAGAAACAACACACTGAACTGTGAGTACAGACACAGAAACAACACACTGAACTGAGAGTACAGATCGAGAAACACCTCACTGAATTGCAAACACAGGTAGAGAAACAAAACACTGTACTCCGAGTACAGATAGAGAAACAACACACTGAACTGCGAGTACAGCTAGAGAAAGAACACACCCAACTGTGAGAACAGATACAGGAACAACAGACTGAACTGGGAGTACAGATGCAGAAGCAACACACTGAATGTGATTACGCATAGAGAAACAACACACTGAACTGTGATTACAGATTGAGAAACAAAACACTGAACCTAGAGTACTGATACAGAAACAACACACTGAATTGCGAGTATAGATAGAGAAACAACACACTGAACTGTGAGTACAGACACAGAAACAACACACTGAACTGACAGGACAGATCGAGAAACACCTCACTGAATTGCAAACACAGACAGAGAAACAACACACTGTCCTCCGTGTACAGCTAGAGAAAGAACACACCCAACTGTGAGAACAGATACAGAAACAATACACTGAACTGGGAGTACAGATGCAGAAGCAACACACTGAACTGCGATTACGGATAGAGAAACAACACACTGAACTGTGATTACAGATTGAGAAACAAAACACTGAACCTAGAGTCCTGATACAGAAACAACACACTGAATTGAGAGTATAGATAGAGAAACAACACACTGAACTGTGAGTACAGAAACAGAAACAACACACTGAACTGAGAGTACAGATCGAGAAACACCTCACTGAATTGCAAACACAGATAGAGAAACAAAACACTGTATTGCGAGTACAGATAGAGAAACAAAACACTGAACTGCGTGTACAGACACAGAAACAACACACTGAACTGACAGTACAGATCGAGAAACACCTCACTGAATTGCAAACACAGGTAGAGAAACAAAACACTGTACTCCGAGTACAGATAGAGAAACAACACACTGAACTGCGAGTACAGCTAGAGAAAGAACACACCCAACTGTGAGAACAGATACAGAAACAACAGACTGAACTGGGAGTACAGATGCAGAAGCAACACACTGAATGTGATTACGCATAGAGAAACAACACACTGAACTGTTATTACAGATTGAGAAACAAAACACTGAACCTAGAGTACTGATACAGAAACAACACACTGAATTGCGAGTATAGATAGAGAAACAACACACTGAACTGTGAGTACAGACACAGAAACAACACACTGAACTGACAGGACAGATCGAGAAACACCTCACTGAATTGCAAACACAGACCGAGATAAAACACACTGTCCTCCGTGTACAGCTAGAGAAAGAACACACCCAACTGTGAGAACAGATACAGAAACAATACACTGAACTGGGAGTACAGATGCAGAAGCAACACACTGAACTGCGATTACGGATAGAGAAACAACACACTGAACTGTGATTACAGATTGAGAAACAAAACACTGAACCTAGAGTCCTGATACAGAAACAACACACTGAATTGAGAGTATAGATAGAGAAACAACACACTGAACTGTGAGTACAGAAACAGGAACAACACACTGAACTGAGAGTAAAGATCGAGAAACACCTCACTGAATTGCAAACACAGATAGAGAAACAAAACACTGCATTGCGAGTACAGATAGAGAAACAACACACTGAACTGCGTGTACAGACACAGAAACAACACACTGAACTGAGAGTACAGATCGAGAAACACCTCACTGAATTGCAAACACAGACAGAGAAACAACACACTGTACTGCGTGTACAGCTAGAGAAAGAACACACCCAACTGTGAGAACAGATACAGAAACAATACACTGAACTGGGAGTACAGATGCAGAAGCAACACACTGAACTGCGATTACGGATAGAGAAACAACACACTGAACTATGATTACAGATTGAGAAACAAAACACTGAACCTAGAGTCCTGATACAGAAACAACACACTGAATTGAGAGTATAGATGGAGAAACAACACACTGAACTGTGAATAAAGACACAGAAACAACACACTGAACTGAGAGTACAGACAGAGAAACAACACACTGAACTGAGAGTAACGATCATGAAACAATGCACTGATCTGTGAGTACAGATAGAGAAACAAAACACTGAACTGCGAGTACAGACTGAGAAACAACGCACTGAACTGAGAGTAACGATCATGAAACAATGCACTGAACTGCGAGTACAGATCAAGAAACAACACACTGAACTGCGAGTACAGCTAGAGAAAGAACACACCCAACTGTGAGAACAGATACAGAAACAACAGACTGAACTGGGAGTACAGATGCAGAAGCAACGCACTGAATGTGATTACGCAGAGAGAAACAACACACTGAACTGTGACTACAGATTGAGAAACAAAACACTGAACCTAGAGTCCTGATACAGAAACAACACCTTGAATTGAGAGTATAGATAGAGAAACAACACACTGAACTGTGAATAAAGACACAGAAACAACACACTGAACTGAGAGTACAGACAGAGAAACAACACACTGAACTGAGAGTAACGATCATGAATCAATGCATGAACTGCGAGTACAGATAGAGAAACAACACACTGAACTGCGAGTACAGCTAGAGAAAGAACACACCCAACTGTGAGAACAGATACAGAAACAACAGACTGAACTGGGAGTACAGATGCAGAAGCAACACACTGGACTGTGATTACGGATAGAGAAACAACACACTGAACTGTGATTACAGATTGAGAAACACCTCACTGAATTGTAAACACAGATAGAGAAACAAAACTCTATATTGCGAGTACAGATAGAGAAACAACACACTGAACTGCGAGTACAGATAGAGAAACAACACACTGAACTGTGATTACAGATAGAGAAACAAAACATTGCTCTGAGAGTACAGCTCGAGAAAGAACACACCAACCTGCGAGAACAGATTCAGAAACAACACTGAACTGCGAGTACAGACACAGAAACAACACACTGAACTGAGAGTACAGATAGAGAAACAACACACTGAACTGAGAGTACAGATAGAGAAACAACACACTGAATTGTGATTACAGATAGAGAAACAAAACATTGAACTGAGAGTAAGTACAGAGAAACAACACACTGAACTGGGAGAACAGATGCTGAAGCAAAACACTGAACTGAGTAAACAGATAGACTGAGAGATCTGATAGAAAAACAACACACTGAATTGAGATGACAGATCGAGAAACACCTCACTGAATTGTGAGGATAGAGAAACAACACACTGAACTGTGAGTAGAGATAGACAAACAAAACACCGAACTGCGAGTACAACTAGAGAAAGAACACACCTAACAGTGAGAACAGATACAGAAACAACAGACTGAACTGGGAGTACAGATGCAGAAGCAACACACTGAACTGTGATTACGGGCAGAGAAACAACACACTGATCTGTCATTACAGAGTAAGAAACAAAACACTGAACCTAGAGTACTGATACAGAAACAACACACTGAATTGTGAGTATAGATAGAGAAACAACACACTGAACTGTGAGAACAGACATAGTTGATGCTGAAGCAAAACACTGAACTGAGTAAACAGATAGACTGAGAGATCAGATAGAAAATCAACACACTGAATTGAGATTACAGATCGAGAAACACCTCACAGAATTGTGAGGATAGAGAAACAACACACTGAACTGTGAGTAGAGATAGACAAACAAAACATTGAACTGAGAGTACAGCTCGAGAAAGAACACACCAACCTGTGAGAACAGATACAGAAACAACACTGAACTGCGAGTACAGACATAGTTGATGCTGAAGCAAAACACTGAACTGAGCAAACAGATAGACTGAGAGATCTGATAGAAAATCAACACACTGAATTGAGATTACAGATCGAGAAACACCTCACTGAATTGTGAGGATAAAGAAACAACACACTGAACTGTGAGTAGAGATAGACAAACAAAACACCGAAATGCGAGTACAGCTAGAGAAAGAACACACCCAACTGTGAGAACAGATACAGAAACAATACACTGAACTGGGAGTACAGATGCAGAAGCAACACACTGAACTGCGATTACGGATAGAGAAACAACACACTGAACTGTGATTACAGATAGAGAAACAAAACACTGGACCTAGAGTCCTGATACAGAAACAACACACTGAATTGAGAGTATAGATAGAGAAACAACACA
Organism: Chiloscyllium punctatum; assembly: GCF_047496795.1. Classification (NCBI taxonomy): domain Eukaryota; kingdom Metazoa; phylum Chordata; class Chondrichthyes; order Orectolobiformes; family Hemiscylliidae; genus Chiloscyllium; species Chiloscyllium punctatum. Next base: position 31,021,038 of record NC_092745.1, read on the forward strand.
CTGAACTGTGAGTACAGACACAGAAACAACACACTGAACTGAGAGTACAGATCGAGAAACACCTCACTGAATTGCAAACACAGATAGAGAAACAAAACACTGTATTGCGAGTACAGATAGAGAAACAACACACTGAACTGCGTGTACAGACACAGAAACAACACACTGAACTGAGAGTACAGATCGAGAAACACCTCACTGAATTGCAAACACAGACAGAGAAACAACACACAGTACTGCGTGTACAGCTAGAGAAAGAACACACCCAACTGTGAGAACAGATACAGAAACAACAGACTGAACTGGGAGTACAGATGCAGAAGCAACACACTAAACTGCGATTACGGATAGAGAAACAACACACTGAACTATGATTACAGATTGAGAAACAAAACACTGAACCTAGAGTCCTGATACAGAAACAACACACTGAATTGAGAGTATAGATAGAGAAACAACACACTGAACTGTGAATAAAGACACACACAAACAACACACTGAGCTGAGAGTACAGATCGAGAAACACCTCACTGAATTGCAAACACAGATAGAGAAACAAAACACTGTGTTGCGAATACAGATAGAGAAACAACACACTGAACTGCGTGTACAGACACAGAAACAACACACTGAACTGACAGTACAGATCGCCAAACACCTCACTGGATTGCAAACACAGACAGAGAAACAACACACTGTACTGCGTGTACAGCTAGAGAAAGAACACACCCAACTGTGAGAACAGATACAGAAACAATACACTGAACTGGGAGTACAGATGCAGAAGCAACACACTGAACTGCGATTACGGATAGAGAAACAACACACTGAACTGTGATTACAGATTGAGAAACAAAACACTGAACCTAGAGTTCTGATACAGAAACAACACACTGAATTGAGAGTATAGATAGAGAAACAACACACTGAACTGTGAATACAGACACAGAAACAACACACTGAACTGAGAGTACAGACAGAGAAACAACACACTGAACTGAGAGTAACGATCATGAAACAATGCACTGATCTGTGAGTACAGATAGAGAAACAAAACACTGAACTGCGAGTACAGACTGAGAAATAATACCCTGAACTGTGAGTACAGACAGAGAAACAACACACTGAACTGAGAGTAACGATCATGAAACAATGCACTGAACTGCGAGTACAGATAGAGAAACAACACACTGAACTGCGAGTACAGCTAGAGAAAGAACACACCCAACTGTGAGAACAGATACAGAAACAACAGACTGAACTGGGAGTACAGATGCAGAAGCAACACACTGGACTGTGATTACGGATAGAGAAACAACACACTGAACTGTGATTACATATTGAGAAACAACTCACTGAATTGTAAACACAGATAGAGAAACAAAACTCTATATTGCGAGTATCGATAGAGAAACAACACACTGAACTGCGAGTACAGATAGAGAAACAACACACTGAACTGTGATTACAGATAGAGAAACACAACATTGAATTGAGAGTACAGCTTGAGAAAGAACACACCCAACTGTGAGAACAGATACAGGAACAACAGACTGAACTGGGAGTACAGATGCAGAAGCAACACACTGAACTGTGATTGCGGATAGAGAAACAACACACTGAACTGTGATTACAGATAGAGAAACAAAACACTGAACCTAGAGTACTGATACAGAAACAACACACTGGTTTGCGAGTATAGATAGATAAACAACACACTGAACTGTGAGTACAGACACAGAAACAACACACTGAACTGAGAGTACAGATCGAGAAACACCTCACTGAATTGCAAACACAGGTAGAGAAACAAAACACTGTACTGCGAGTACAGATGGAGAAACAACACACTGAACTGCGAGTACAGCTCGAGAAAGAACACACCCAACTGTGAGAACAGATACAGAAACAACAGACTGAACTGGGAGTACAGATGCAGAAGCAACACACTGAATGCGATTACGCATAGAGAAACAACACACTGAACTGTGATTACAGATTGAGAAACAAAACACTGAACCGAGAGTACTGATACAGAAACAACACACTGAATTGCGAGTATAGATAGAGAAACAACAGACTGAACTGTGAGTACAGACACAGAAACAACACACTGAACTGACAGTACAGATCGAGAAACACCTCACTGAATTGCAAACACAGACAGAGAAACAACACACTGTACTGCGTGTACAGCTAGAGAAAGAACACACCCAACTGTGAGAACAGATGCAGAAACAATACACTGAACTGGGAGTTTAGATGCAGAAGCAACACACTGAACTGCGATTACGGATAGAGAAACAACACACTGAACTGTGATTACAGATTGAGAAACAAAACGCTGAACCTAGAGTCCTGATACAGAAACAACACACTGAATTGAGAGTATAGATAGAGAAACAACACACTGAACTCTGAGTACAGACACACACAAACAACACACTGAGCTGAGAGTACAGATCGAGAAACACCTCACTGAATTGCAAACACAGATAGAGAAACAAAACACTGTGTTGCGAATACAGATAGAGAAACAACACACTGAACTGCGTGTAGACACAGAAACAACACACTGAACTGACAGTACAGATCGAGAAACACCTCACTGAATTGCAAACACAGACAGAGAAACAACACACTGTACTGCGTGTACAGCTAGAGAAAGAACACACCCAACTGTGAGAACAGATACAGAAACAATACACTGAACAGGGAGTACAGATGCAGAAGCAACACACTGAACTGCAATTACGGATAGAGAAACAACACACTGAACTGTGATTACAGATTGAGAAACAAAACACTGAACCTAGAGTCCTGATACAGAAACAACACACTGAATTGAGAGTATAGATTGAAAAAAAACACACTGAACTGTGAATAAAGACACAGAAACAACACACTGAACTGAGAGTACAGACAGAGAAACAACACACTGAACTGAGAGTAACGATCATGAAACAATGCACTGATCTGTGAGTACAGATAGAGAAACAAAACACTGAACTGCGAGTACAGCCTGAGAAATAATACACTGAACTGTGAGTACAGACAGAGAAACAACACACTGAACTGAGAGTAACGATCGAGAAACACCTCACTGAATTGCAAACACAGGTAGAGAAACAAAACACTGTACTGCGAGTACAGATAGAGAAACAACACACTGAACTGCGAGTACAGCTAGAGAAAGAACACACCCAACTGTGAGAACAGATACAGAAACAACAGACTGAACTGGGAGTACAGATGCAGAAGCAACACACTGAATGTGATTACGCATAGAGAAACAACACACTGAACTGTGTTTACTGATTGAGAAACAAAACACTGAACCTAGAGTACTGATACAGAAACAACACACTGAATTGCGAGTATAGATAGAGAAACAACACACTGAACTGTGAGTACAGACACAGAAACAACACACTGAACTGAGAGTACAGATCGAGAAACACCTCACTGAATTGCAATCACAGACAGAGAAACAACACACTGTACTGCGTGTACAGCGAGAGAAAGAACACACCCAACTGTGAGAACAGATACAGAAACAATACACTGACCTGGGAGTACAGATGCAGAAGCAACACACTGAACTGCGATTACGGATAGAGAAACAACACACTGAACCGTGATTACAGATTGAGAAACAAAACACTGAAGCTAGAGACCTGATTCAGAAACAACACACTGAATTGAGAGTATAGATAGAGAAACAACACACTGAACTGTGAGTACAGACACAGAAACAACGCACTGAACTGAGAGTACAGATCGAGAAACACCTCACTGAATTGCAAACACAGACAGAGGAACAAAACACTGTATTGCGAGTACAGATAGAGAAACAACACACTGAACTGCGTGTACAGACACAGAAACAACACACTGAACTGACAGTACAGATCGAGAAACACCTCACTGAATTGCAAACACAGACAGAGAAACAACACACAGTACTGCGTGTACAGCTAGAGAAAGAACACACCCAACTGTGAGTACAGATGCAGAAGCAACACACTGAACTGCGATTACGGATAGAGAAACAACACACTGAACTGTGATTACAGATTGAGAAACAAAACACTGAACCTAGAGTCCTGATACAGAAACAACACACTGAATTGAGAGTATAGATAGAGAAAAAACACACTGAACTGTGAATACAGACACAGAAACATCACACTGAACTGAGAGTACAGACAGAGAAACAACACACTGAACTGAGAGTAACAATCATGAAACAATGCACTGATCTGCGAGTACAGATAGAGAAACAACACACTGAACTGCGAGTACAGCTAGAGAAAGAACACACCCAACTGTGAGAACAGATACAGAAACAACAGACTGAACTGGGAGTACAGATGCAGAAGCAACACACTGGACTGTGATTACGGATAGAGAAACAACACACTGAACTGTGATTACAGATTGAGAAACACCTCACTGAATTGTAAATACAGATAGAGAAACAAAACTCTATATTGCGAGTACAGATAGAGAAACAACACACTGAACTGCGAGTACAGACTGAGAAATAATACACTGAACTGTGAGTACAGACAGAGAAACAACACACTGAACTGAGAGTAACGATCATGAAACAATGCACTGAACTGCGAGTACAGATAGAGAAACAACACACTGAACTGCGAGTACAGCTAGAGAAAGAACACACCCAACTGTGAGAACAGATACAGAAACAACAGACTGAACTGGGAGTACAGATGCAGAAGCAACACACTGGACTGTGATTACGGATAGAGAAACAACACACTGAACTGTGATTACAGATTGAGAAACACCTCACTGAATTGTAAACACAGATAGAGAAACAAAACTCTATATTGCGAGTATAGATAGAGAAACAACACACTGAACTGCGAGTACTGATAGAGAAACAACACACTGAACTGTGATTACAGATAGAGAAACAAAACATTGAACTGAGAGTACAGCTCGAGAAAGAACACACCAACCTGTGAGAACAGATACAGAAACAACACTGAACTGCGAGTACAGACACAGAAACAACACACTGAACTGAGAGTACAGACAGAGAAACAACACACTGAACTGAGAGTACAGATAGAGAAACAACACACTGAATTGTGATTACAGATAGAGAAACAAAACATTGAACTGAGAGTAAGTACAGAGAAACAACACACTGAACTGGGAGTACAGATGCCGAAGCAAAACACTGAACTGAGTAAACAGATAGACTGAGAGATCTGATAGAAAAACAACACACTGAATTGAGATGACAGATCGAGAAACACCTGACTGAATTGTGAGGATAGAGAAACAACACACTGAACTGTGAGTAGAGATAGACAAACAAAACACCGAACTGCGAGTACAACTAGAGAAAGAACACACCCAACTGTGAGAACAGATACAGAAACAACACACTGAACTGGGAGTACAGATGCAGAAGCAACACACTGAACTGTGATTACGGATAGAGAAACAACACACTGAACTGTCATTACAGATTAAGAAACAAAACACTGAACCTAGAGTACTGATACAGAAACAACACACTGAATTGCGAGTATAGATAGAGAAACAACACACTGAACTGTGAGAACAGACATAGTTGATGCTGAAGCAAAACACTGAACTGAGTAAACAGATAGACTGAGAGATCTGATAGAAAATCAACACCCTGAATTGAGATTACAGATCGAGAAACACCTCACTGAATTGTGAGGATAGAGAAACAACACACTGAACTGTGAGTAGAGATAGACAAACAAAACACCGAACTGCGAGTACAGCTAGAGAAAGAACACACCCAACTGTGAGAACAGATACAGGAACAACAGACTGAACTGGGAGTACAGATGCAGAAGCAACACACTGAACTGTGATTACGGATAGAGAAACAACACACTGAACAGTGATTACAGATAGAGAAACAAAACTCTGAACCTAGAGTCCTGATACAGAAACAACACACTGAATTGAGAGTATAGATAGAGAAACAACACACTGAACTGTGAATGCAGACACAGAAACAACACACTGAACTGAGAGTACAGACAGAGAAACAACACACTGAACTGAGAGGAACGATCATGAAACAATGCACTGATCTGTGAGTACAGATAGACAAACAAAACACTGAACTGCGAGTACAGACTGAGAAATAATACCCTGAACTGTGAGTACAGACAGAGAAACAACACACTGAACTGAGAGTAACGATCATGAAACAATGCACTGAACTGCGAGTACAGATAGAGAAACAACACACTGAACTGCGAGTACAGCTAGAGAAAGAACACACCCAACTGTGAGAACAGATACAGAAACAATACACTGAACTGGGAGTACAGATGCAGAAGCAACACACTGGACTGTGATTACGGATAGAGAAACAACACACTGAACTGTGATTACAGATTGAGAAACACCTCACTGAATTGTAAACACAGATAGAGAAACAAAACTCTATATTGCGAGTATAGATAGAGAAACAACACACTGAACTGCGAGTACAGATAGAGAAACAACACACTGAACTGTGATTACAGATAGAGAAACAAAACATTGAACTGAGAGTACAGCTCGAGAAAGAACACACCAACCTGTGAGAAGAGATACAGAAACAACACTGAACTGCGAGTACAGACATAGTTGATACTGAAGCAAAACACTGAACTGAGTAAACAGATAGACTGGGAGATCTGATAGACTGAGAGATCTGATAGAAAATCAACACACTGAATTGAGATTACATATCGAGAAACACCTCACTGAATTGTGAGGATAGAGAAACAACACACTGAACTGTGAGTAGAGATAGACAGACAAAACACCGAACTGCGAGTACAGCTAGAGAAAGAACACACCCAACTGTCAGAACAGATACAGGAACAACAGACTGAACTGGGAGTACAGATGCAGAAGCAACACACTGAACTGTGATTGCGGATAGAGAAACAACACACTGAACTGTGATTACAGATAGAGAAACAAAACACTGAACCTAGAGAACTGATACAGACAAAAAAATGAATTGCGAGTATAGATAGAGAAACAACACACTGAACTGTGAGTACAGACACAGAAACAACACACTGAACTGACAGTACAGATCGAGAAACACCTCACTGAATTGCAAACACAGATAGAGAAACAAAACAGTGTACTGCGTGCACAGCTAGAGAAAGAACACACCCAACTGTGAGAACAGATGCAGAAACAATACACTGAACTGGGAGTACAGATGCAGAAGCAACACACTGAACTGCGATTACGGATAGAGAAACAACACACTGAACTGTGATTAGAGATTGAGAAACAAAACACTGAACCTAGAGTCCTGACACAGAAACAACACACTGAATTGAGAGTATAGATAGAGAAACAACACACTGAACTGTGAAAACAGACACAGAAACAACACACTGAACTGAGTGTACAGACAGAGAAACAACACACTGAACTGAGAGTAACGATCATGAAACAATGCACTGATCTGTGAGTACAGATAGACAAACAAAACACTGAACTGCGAGTACAGACTGAGAAATAATACCCTGAACTGTGAGTACAGACAGAGAAACAACACACTGAACTGAGAGTAACGATCATGAAACAATGCACTGAACTGCGAGTACAGATAGAGAAACAACACACTGAACTGCGAGTACAGCTAGAGAAAGAACACACCCAACTGTGAGAACAGATACAGAAACAATACACTGAACTGGGAGTACAGATGCAGAAGCAACACACTGGACTGTGATTACGGATAGAGAAACAACACACTGAACTGTGATTACAGATTGAGAAACACCTCACTGAATTGTAAACACAGATAGAGAAACAAAACTCTATATTGCGAGTATAGATAGAGAAACAACACACTGAACTGCGAGTACAGATAGAGAAACAACACACTGAACTGTGATTACAGATAGAGAAACAAAACATTGAACTGAGAGTACAGCTCGAGAAAGAACACACCAACCTGTGAGAAGAGATACAGAAACAACACTGAACTGCGAGTACAGACATAGTTGATACTGAAGCAAAACACTGAACTGAGTAAACAGATAGACTGGGAGATCTGATAGACTGAGAGATCTGATAGAAAATCAACACACTGAATTGAGATTACATATCGAGAAACACCTCACTGAATTGTGAGGATAGAGAAACAACACACTGAACTGTGAGTAGAGATAGACAAACAAAACACCGAACTGCGAGTACAGCTAGAGAAAGAACACACCCAACTGTGAGAACAGATACAGGAACAACAGACTGAACTGGGAGTACAGATGCAGAAGCAACACACTGAACTGTGATTGCGGATAGAGAAACAACACACTGAACTGTGATTACAGATAGAGAAACAAAACACTGAACCTAGAGAACTGATACAGACAAAAAAATGAATTGCGAGGATAGATAGAGAAACAACACACTGAACTGTGAGTACAGACACAGAAACAACACACTGAACTGACAGTACAGATCGAGAAACACCTCACTGAATTGCAAACACAGATAGAGAAACAAAACAGTGTACTGCGTGCACAGCTAGAGAAAGAACACACCCAACTGTGAGAACAGATACAGAAACAATACACTGAACTGGGAGTACAGATGCAGAAGCAACACACTGAACTGCGATTACGGATAGAGAAACAACACACTGAACTGTGATTAGAGATTGAGAAACAAAACACTGAACCTAGAGTCCTGACACAGAAACAACACACTGAATTGAGAGTATAGATAGAGAAACAACACACTGAACTGTGAAAACAGACACAGAAACAACACACTGAACTGAGTGTACAGACAGAGAAACAACACACTGAACTGAGAGTAACGATCATGAAACAATGCACTGATCTGTGAGTACAGATAGAGAAACAACACACTGAATTGTAAACACAGATAGAGAAACAAAACTCTATATTGCGAGTAAAGATAGAGAAACAACACACTGAACTGCGAGTACAGATAGAGAAGCAACACACTGAACTGTGATTACAGATAGAGAAATAAAACATTGAACTGAGAGTACAGCTCGAGAAAGAACACACCAACCTGTGAGAACAGATACAGAAACAACACTGAACTGCGAGTACAGACACAGAAACAACACACTGAACTGAGAGTAAAGATAGAGAAACAACACACTGAACTGAGAGTACAGATAGAGAAACAACACACTGAATTGTGATTACAGATAGAGAAACAAAACATTGAACTGAGAGTAAGTACAGAGAAACAAGACACTGAACTGGGAGTACAGATGCTGAAGCAAAACACTGAACTAAGTAAACAGATAGACTGAGAGATCTGATAGAAAAACAACACACTGAATTGAGATGACAGATCGAGAAACACCTCACTGAATTGTGAGGATAGAGAAACAACACACTGAACTGTGAGTAGAGATAGACAAACAAAACACCGAACTGCGAGTACAGCTAGAGAAAGAACACACCCAACTGTGAGAACAGATACAGGAACAACAGACTGAACTGGGAGTACAGATGCAGAAGCAACACACTGAACTGTGATTGCGGACAGAGAAACGACACACTGAACTGTGATTACAGATAGAGAAACAAAACACCTAACCTAGAGTACTGATACAGAAACAACACACTGAATTGCGAGTATAGATAGAGAAACAACACACTGAACTGTGAGTACAGACACAGAAACAACACACTGAACTGAGAGTACAGATCGAGAAACACCTCACTGAATTGCAAACACAGGTAGAGAAACAAAACACTGTACTGCGAGTACAGATGGAGAAACAACACACTGAACTGCGAGTACAGCTCGAGAAAGAACACACCCAACTGTGAGAACAGATACAGAAACAACAGACTGAACTGGGAGTACAGATGCAGAAGCAACACACTGAATGCGATTACGCATAGAGAAACAACACACTGAACTGTGATTACAGATTGAGAAACAAACCACTGAACCTAGAGTACTGATACAGAAACAACACACTGAATTGCGAGTATAGATAGAGAAACAACACACTGAACTGTGAGTACAGACACAGAAACAACACACTGAACTGACAGTACAGATCGAGAAACACCTCACTGAATTGCAAACACAGACAGAGAAACAACACACTGTACTGCGTGTACAGCTAGAGAAAGAACACACCCAACTGTGAGAACAGATACAGAAACAATACACTGAACTGGGAGTACAGATGCAGAAGCAACACACTGAACTGCGATTACGGATAGAGAAACAACACACTGAACTGTGATTACAGATTGAGAAACAAAACACTGAACCTAGAGTCCTGATACAGAAACAACACACTGAATTGAGAGTATAGATAGAGAAACAACACACTGAACTGTGAGCACAGACACACACAAACAACACACTGAGCTGAGAGTACAGATCGAGAAACACCTCACTGAATTGCAAACACAGATAGAGAAACAAAACACTGTGTTGCGAATACAGATAGAGAAACAACACACTGAACTGCGTGTACAGACACAGAAACAAAACACTGAACTGACAGTACAGATCGTCAAACACCTCACTGGATTGCAAACACAGACAGAGAAACAACACACTGTACTGCGTGTACAGCTAGAGAAAGAACACACCCAACTGTGAGAACAGATACAGAAACAATACACTGAACTGGGAGTACAGATGCAGAAGCAACACACTGAACTGCGATTACGGATAGAGAAACAACACACTGAACTGTGATTACAGATTGAGAAACAAAACACTGAACCTAGAGTTCTGATACAGAAACAACACACTGAATTGAGAGTATAGATAGAGAAACAACACACTGAACTGTGAATACAGACACAGAAACAACACACTGAACTGAGAGTACAGACAGAGAAACAACACACTGAACTGAGAGTAACGATCATGAAACAATGCACTGATCTGTGAGTACAGATAGAGAAACAAAACACTGAACTGCGAGTACAGACTGAGAAATAATACCCTGAACTGTGAGTACAGACAGAGAAACAACACACTGAACTGAGAGTAACGATCATGAAACAATGCACTGAACTGCGAGTACAGATAGAGAAACAACACACTGAACTGCGAGTACAGCTAGAGAAAGAACACACCCAACTGTGAGAACAGATACAGAAACAACAGACTGAACTGGGAGTACAGATGCAGAAGCAACACACTGGACTGTGATTACGGATAGAGAAACAACACACTGAACTGTGATTACAGATTGAGAAACACCTCACTGAATTGTAAACACAGATAGAGAAACAAAACTCTATATTGCGAGTATCGATAGAGAAACAACACACTGAACTGCGAGTACAGATAGAGAAACAACACACTGAACTGTGATTACAGATAGAGAAACACAACATTGAATTGAGAGTACAGCTTGAGAAAGAACACACCCAACTGTGAGAACAGATACAGGAACAACAGACTGAACTGGGAGTACAGATGCAGAAGCAACACACTGAACTGTGATTGCGGATAGAGAAACAACACACTGAACTGTGATTACAGATAGAGAAACAAAACACTGAACCTAGAGTACTGATACAGAAACAACACACTGGTTTGCGAGTATAGATAGATAAACAACACACTGAACTGTGAGTACAGACACAGAAACAACACACTGAACTGAGAGTACAGATCGAGAAACACCTCACTGAATTGCAAACACAGGTAGAGAAACAAAACACTGTACTGCGAGTACAGATGGAGAAACAACACACTGAACTGCGAGTACAGCTCGAGAAAGAACACACCCAACTGTGAGAACAGATACAGAAACAACAGACTGAACTGGGAGTACAGATGCAGAAGCAACACACTGAATGCGATTACGCATAGAGAAACAACACACTGAACTGTGATTACAGATTGAGAAACAAAACACTGAACCGAGAGTACTGATACAGAAACAACACACTGAATTGCGAGTATAGATAGAGAAACAACAGACTGAACTGTGAGTACAGACACAGAAACAACACACTGAACTGACATTACAGATCGAGAAACACCTCACTGAATTGCAAACACAGACAGAGAAACAACACACTGTACTGCGTGTACAGCTAGAGAAAGAACACACCCAACTGTGAGAACAGATGCAGAAACAATACACTGAACTGGGAGTTTAGATGCAGAAGCAACACACTGAACTGCGATTACGGATAGAGAAACAACACACTGAACTGTGATTACAGATTGAGAAACAAAACACTGAACCTAGAGTCCTGATACAGAAACAACACACTGAATTGAGAGTATAGATAGAGAAACAACACACTGAACTGTGAGCACAGACACACACAAACAACACACTGAGCTGAGAGTACAGATCGAGAAACACCTCACTGAATTGCAAACACAGATAGAGAAACAAAACACTGTGTTGCGAATACAGATAGAGAAACAACACACTGAACTGCGTGTACAGACACAGAAACAACACACTGAACTGACAGTACAGATCGCCAAACACCTCACTGGATTGCAAACACAGAAAGAGAAACAACACACTGTACTGCGTGTACAGCTAGAGAAAGAACACACCCAACTGTGAGAACAGATACAGAAACAATACACTGAACTGGGAGTACAGATGCAGAAGCAACACACTGAACTGCGATTACGGATAGAGAAACAACACACTGAACTGTGATTACAGATTGAGAAACAAAACACTGAACCTAGAGTTCTGATACAGAAACAACACACTGAATTGAGAGTATAGATAGAGAAACAACACACTGAACTGTGAATACAGACACAGAAACAACACACTGAACTGAGAGTACAGACAGAGAAACAACACACTGAACTGAGAGTAACGATCATGAAACAATGCACTGATCTGTGAGTACAGATAGAGAAACAAAACACTGAACTGCGAGTACAGACTGAGAAATAATACCCTGAACTGTGAGTACAGACAGAGAAACAACACACTGAACTGAGAGTAACGATCATGAAACAATGCACTGAACTGCGAGTACAGATAGAGAAACAACACACTGAACTGCGAGTACAGCTAGAGAAAGAACACACCCAACTGTGAGAACAGATACAGAAACAACAGACTGAACTGGGAGTACAGATGCAGAAGCAACACACTGGACTGTGATTACGGATAGAGAAACAACACACTGAACTGTGATTACAGATTGAGAAACACCTCACTGAATTGTAAACACAGATAGAGAAACAAAACTCTATATTGCGAGTATCGATAGAGAAACAACACACTGAACTGCGAGTACAGATAGAGAAACAACACACTGAACTGTGATTACAGATAGAGAAACACAACATTGAATTGAGAGTACAGCTTGAGAAAGAACACACCCAACTGTGAGAACAGATACAGGAACAACAGACTGAACTGGGAGTACAGATGCAGAAGCAACACACTGAACTGTGATTGCGGATAGAGAAACAACACACTGAACTGTGATTACAGATAGAGAAACAAAACACTGAACCTAGAGTACTGATACAGAAACAACACACTGGTTTGCGAGTATAGATAGATAAACAACACACTGAACTGTGAGTACAGACACAGAAACAACACACTGAACTGAGAGTACAGATCGAGAAAGAACACACCCAACTGTGAGAACAGATACAGAAACAACAGACTGAACTGGGAGTACAGATGCAGAAGCAACACACTGAATGCGATTACGCATAGAGAAACAACACACTGAACTGTGATTACAGATTGAGAAACAAAACACTGAACCGAGAGTACTGATACAGAAACAACACACTGAATTGCGAGTATAGATAGAGAAACAACAGACTGAACTGTGAGTACAGACACAGAAACAACACACTGAACTGACAGTTCAGATCGAGAAACACCTCACTGAATTGCAAACACAGACAGAGAAACAACACACTGTACTGCGTGTACAGCTAGAGAAAGAACACACCCAACTGTGAGAACAGATGCAGAAACAATACACTGAACTGGGAGTTTAGATGCAGAAGCAACACACTGAACTGCGATTACGGATAGAGAAACAACACACTGAACTGTGATTACAGATTGAGAAACAAAACGCTGAACCTAGAGTCCTGATACAGAAACAACACACTGAATTGAGAGTATAGATAGAGAAACAACACACTGAACTCTGAGTACAGACACACACAAACAACACACTGAGCTGAGAGTACAGATCGAGAAACACCTCACTGAATTGCAAACACAGATAGAGAAACAAAACACTGTGTTGCGAATACAGATAGAGAAACAACACACTGAACTGCGTGTAGACACAGAAACAACACACTGAACTGACAGTACAGATCGAGAAACACCTCACTGAATTGCAAACACAGACAGAGAAACAACACACTGTACTGCGTGTACAGCTAGAGAAAGAACACACCCAACTGTGAGAACAGATACAGAAACAATACACTGAACAGGGAGTACAGATGCAGAAGCAACACACTGAACTGCAATTACGGATAGAGAAACAACACACTGAACTGTGATTACAGATTGAGAAACAAAACACTGAACCTAGAGTCCTGATACAGAAACAACACACTGAATTGAGAGTATAGATTGAAAAAAAACACACTGAACTGTGAATAAAGACACAGAAACAACACACTGAACTGAGAGTACAGACAGAGAAACAACACACTGAACTGAGAGTAACGATCATGAAACAATGCACTGATCTGTGAGTACAGATAGAGAAACAAAACACTGAACTGCGAGTACAGCCTGAGAAATAATACACTGAACTGTGAGTACAGACAGAGAAACAACACACTGAACTGAGAGTAACGATCGAGAAACACCTCACTGAATTGCAAACACAGGTAGAGAAACAAAACACTGTACTGCGAGTACAGATAGAGAAACAACACACTGAACTGCGAGTACAGCTAGAGAAAGAACACACCCAACTGTGAGAACAGATACAGAAACAACAGACTGAACTGGGAGTACAGATGCAGAAGCAACACACTGAATGTGATTACGCATAGAGAAACAACACACTGAACTGTGTTTACTGATTGAGAAACAAAACACTGAACCTAGAGTACTGATACAGAAACAACACACTGAATTGCGAGTATAGATAGAGAAACAACACACTGAACTGTGAGTACAGACACAGAAACAACACACTGAACTGAGAGTACAGATCGAGAAACACCTCACTGAATTGCAATCACAGACAGAGAAACAACACACTGTACTGCGTGTACAGCGAGAGAAAGAACACACCCAACTGTGAGAACAGATACAGAAACAATACACTGACCTGGGAGTACAGATGCAGAAGCAACACACTGAACTGCGATTACGGATAGAGAAACAACACACTGAACCGTGATTACAGATTGAGAAACAAAACACTGAAGCTAGAGACCTGATTCAGAAACAACACACTGAATTGAGAGTATAGATAGAGAAACAACACACTGAACTGTGAGTACAGACACAGAAACAACGCACTGAACTGAGAGTACAGATCGAGAAACACCTCACTGAATTGCAAACACAGACAGAGAAACAAAACACTGTATTGCGAGTACAGATAGAGAAACAACACACTGAACTGCGTGTACAGACACAGAAACAACACACTGAACTGACAGTACAGATCGAGAAACACCTCACTGAATTGCAAACACAGACAGAGAAACAACACACAGTACTGCGTGTACAGCTAGAGAAAGAACACACCCAACTGTGAGTACAGATGCAGAAGCAACACACTGAACTGCGATTACGGATAGAGAAACAACACACTGAACTGTGATTACAGATTGAGAAACAAAACACTGAACCTAGAGTCCTGATACAGAAACAACACACTGAATTGAGAGTATAGATAGAGAAAAAACACACTGAACTGTGAATACAGACACAGAAACATCACACTGAACTGAGAGTACAGACAGAGAAACAACACACTGAACTGAGAGTAACAATCATGAAACAATGCACTGATCTGCGAGTACAGATAGAGAAACAACACACTGAACTGCGAGTACAGCTAGAGAAAGAACACACCCAACTGTGAGAACAGATACAGAAACAACAGACTGAACTGGGAGTACAGATGCAGAAGCAACACACTGGACTGTGATTACGGATAGAGAAACAACACACTGAACTGTGATTACAGATTGAGAAACACCTCACTGAATTGTAAATACAGATAGAGAAACAAAACTCTATATTGCGAGTACAGATAGAGAAACAACACACTGAACTGCGAGTACAGACTGAGAAATAATACACTGAACTGTGAGTACAGACAGAGAAACAACACACTGAACTGAGAGTAACGATCATGAAACAATGCACTGAACTGCGAGTACAGATAGAGAAACAACACACTGAACTGCGAGTACAGCTAGAGAAAGAACACACCCAACTGTGAGAACAGATACAGAAACAACAGACTGAACTGGGAGTACAGATGCAGAAGCAACGCACTGGACTGTGATTACGGATAGAGAAACAACACACTGAACTGTGATTACAGATTGAGAAACACCTCACTGAATTGTAAACACAGATAGAGAAACAAAACTCTATATTGCGAGTATAGATAGAGAAACAACACACTGAACTGCGAGTACTGATAGAGAAACAACACACTGAACTGTGATTACAGATAGAGAAACAAAACATTGAACTGAGAGTACAGCTCGAGAAAGAACACACCAACCTGTGAGAACAGATACAGAAACAACACTGAACTGCGAGTACAGACACAGAAACAACACACTGAACTGAGAGTACAGACAGAGAAACAACACACTGAACTGAGAGTACAGATAGAGAAACAACACACTGAATTGTGATTACAGATAGAGAAACAAAACATTGAACTGAGAGTAAGTACAGAGAAACAACACACTGAACTGGGAGTACAGATGCCGAAGCAAAACACTGAACTGAGTAAACAGATAGACTGAGAGATCTGATAGAAAAACAACACACTGAATTGAGATGACAGATCGAGAAACACCTGACTGAATTGTGAGGATAGAGAAACAACACACTGAACTGTGAGTAGAGATAGACAAACAAAACACCGAACTGCGAGTACAACTAGAGAAAGAACACACCCAACTGTGAGAACAGATACAGAAACAACACACTGAACTGGGAGTACAGATGCAGAAGCAACACACTGAACTGTGATTACGGATAGAGAAACAACACACTGAACTGTCATTACAGATTAAGAAACAAAACACTGAACCTAGAGTACTGATACAGAAACAACACACTGAATTGCGAGTATAGATAGAAAAACAACACACTGAACTGTGAGAACAGACATAGTTGATGCTGAAGCAAAACACTGAACTGAGTAAACAGATAGACTGAGAGATCTGATAGAAAATCAACACCCTGAATTGAGATTACAGATCGAGAAACACCTCACTGAATTGTGAGGATAGAGAAACAACACACTGAACTGTGAGTAGAGATAGACAAACAAAACACCGAACTGCGAGTACAGCTAGAGAAAGAACACACCCAACTGTGAGAACAGATACAGGAACAACAGACTGAACTGGGAGTACAGATGCAGAAGCAACACACTGAACTGTGATTACGGATAGAGAAACAACACACTGAACAGTGATTACAGATAGAGAAACAAAACTCTGAACCTAGAGTCCTGATACAGAAACAACACACTGAATTGAGAGTATAGATAGAGAAACAACACACTGAACTGTGAATGCAGACACAGAAACAACACACTGAACTGAGAGTACAGACAGAGAAACAACACACTGAACTGAGAGGAACGATCATGAAACAATGCACTGATCTGTGAGTACAGATAGACAAACAAAACACTGAACTGCGAGTACAGACTGAGAAATAATACCCTGAACTGTGAGTACAGACAGAGAAACAACACACTGAACTGAGAGTAACGATCATGAAACAATGCACTGAACTGCGAGTACAGATAGAGAAACAACACACTGAACTGCGAGTACAGCTAGAGAAAGAACACACCCAACTGTGAGAACAGATACAGAAACAATACACTGAACTGGGAGTACAGATGCAGAAGCAACACACTGGACTGTGATTACGGATAGAGAAACAACACACTGAACTGTGATTACAGATTGAGAAACACCTCACTGAATTGTAAACACAGATAGAGAAACAAAACTCTATATTGCGAGTATAGATAGAGAAACAACACACTGAACTGCGAGTACAGATAGAGAAACAACACACTGAACTGTGATTACAGATAGAGAAACAAAACATTGAACTGAGAGTACAGCTCGAGAAAGAACACACCAACCTGTGAGAAGAGATACAGAAACAACACTGAACTGCGAGTACAGACATAGTTGATACTGAAGCAAAACACTGAACTGAGTAAACAGATAGACTGGGAGATCTGATAGACTGAGAGATCTGATAGAAAATCAACACACTGAATTGAGATTACATATCGAGAAACACCTCACTGAATTGTGAGGATAGAGAAACAACACACTGAACTGTGAGTAGAGATAGACAAACAAAACACCGAACTGCGAGTACAGCTAGAGAAAGAACACACCCAACTGTGAGAACAGATACAGGAACAACAGACTGAACTGGGAGTACAGATGCAGAAGCAACACACTGAACTGTGATTGCGGATAGAGAAACAACACACTGAACTGTGATTACAGATAGAGAAACAAAACACTGAACCTAGAGAACTGATACAGACAAAAAAATGAATTGCGAGGATAGATAGAGAAACAACACACTGAACTGTGAGTACAGACACAGAAACAACACACTGAACTGACAGTACAGATCGAGAAACACCTCACTGAATTGCAAACACAGATAGAGAAACAAAACAGTGTACTGCGTGCACAGCTAGAGAAAGAACACACCCAACTGTGAGAACAGATACAGAAACAATACACTGAACTGGGAGTACAGATGCAGAAGCAACACACTGAACTGCGATTACGGATAGAGAAACAACACACTGAACTGTGATTAGAGATTGAGAAACAAAACACTGAACCTAGAGTCCTGACACAGAAACAACACACTGAATTGAGAGTATAGATAGAGAAACAACACACTGAACTGTGAAAACAGACACAGAAACAACACACTGAACTGAGTGTACAGACAGAGAAACAACACACTGAACTGAGAGTAACGATCATGAAACAATGCACTGATCTGTGAGTACAGATAGAGAAACAACACACTGAATTGTAAACACAGATAGAGAAACAAAACTCTATATTGCGAGTAAAGATAGAGAAACAACACACTGAACTGCGAGTACAGATAGAGAAGCAACACACTGAACTGTGATTACAGATAGAGAAATAAAACATTGAACTGAGAGTACAGCTCGAGAAAGAACACACCAACCTGTGAGAACAGATACAGAAACAACACTGAACTGCGAGTACAGACACAGAAACAACACACTGAACTGAGAGTAAAGATAGAGAAACAACACACTGAACTGAGAGTACAGATAGAGAAACAACACACTGAATTGTGATTACAGATAGAGAAACAAAACATTGAACTGAGAGTAAGTACAGAGAAACAAGACACTGAACTGGGAGTACAGATGCTGAAGCAAAACACTGAACTAAGTAAACAGATAGACTGAGAGATCTGATAGAAAAACAACACACTGAATTGAGATGACAGATCGAGAAACACCTCACTGAATTGTGAGGATAGAGAAACAACACACTGAACTGTGAGTAGAGATAGACAAACAAAACACCGAACTGCGAGTACAGCTAGAGAAAGAACACACCCAACTGTGAGAACAGATACAGGAACAACAGACTGAACTGGGAGTACAGATGCAGAAGCAACACACTGAACTGTGATTGCGGACAGAGAAACGACACACTGAACTGTGATTACAGATAGAGAAACAAAACACCTAACCTAGAGTACTGATACAGAAACAACACACTGAATTGCGAGTATAGATAGAGAAACAACACACTGAACTGTGAGTACAGACACAGAAACAACACACTGAACTGAGAGTACAGATCGAGAAACACCTCACTGAATTGCAAACACAGGTAGAGAAACAAAACACTGTACTGCGAGTACAGATGGAGAAACAACACACTGAACTGCGAGTACAGCTCGAGAAAGAACACACCCAACTGTGAGAACAGATACAGAAACAACAGACTGAACTGGGAGTACAGATGCAGAAGCAACACACTGAATGCGATTACGCATAGAGAAACAACACACTGAACTGTGATTACAGATTGAGAAACAAACCACTGAACCTAGAGTACTGATACAGAAACAACACACTGAATTGCGAGTATAGATAGAGAAACAACACACTGAACTGTGAGTACAGACACAGAAACAACACACTGAACTGACAGTACAGATCGAGAAACACCTCACTGAATTGCAAACACAGACAGAGAAACAACACACTGTACTGCGTGTACAGCTAGAGAAAGAACACACCCAACTGTGAGAACAGATACAGAAACAATACACTGAACTGGGAGTACAGATGCAGAAGCAACACACTGAACTGCGATTAGGGATAGAGAAACAACACACTGAACTGTGATTACAGATTGAGAAACAAAACACTGAACCTAGAGTCCTGATACAGAAACAACACACTGAATTGAGAGTATAGATAGAGAAACAACACACTGAACTGTGAGCACAGACACACACAAACAACACACTGAGCTGAGAGTACAGATCGAGAAACACCTCACTGAATTGCAAACACAGATAGAGAAACAAAACACTGTGTTGCGAATACAGATAGAGAAACAACACACTGAACTGCGTGTACAGACACAGAAACAAAACACTGAACTGACAGTACAGATCGTCAAACACCTCACTGGATTGCAAACACAGACAGAGAAACAACACACTGTACTGCGTGTACAGCTAGAGAAAGAACACACCCAACTGTGAGAACAGATACAGAAACAATACACTGAACTGGGAGTACAGATGCAGAAGCAACACACTGAACTGCGATTACGGATAGAGAAACAACACACTGAACTGTGATTACAGATTGAGAAACAAAACACTGAACCTAGAGTTCTGATACAGAAACAACACACTGAATTGAGAGTATAGATAGAGAAACAACACACTGAACTGTGAATACAGACACAGAAACAACACACTGAACTGAGAGTACAGACAGAGAAACAACACACTGAACTGAGAGTAACGATCATGAAACAATGCACTGATCTGTGAGTACAGATAGAGAAACAAAACACTGAACTGCGAGTACAGACTGAGAAATAATACCCTGAACTGTGAGTACAGACAGAGAAACAACACACTGAACTGAGAGTAACGATCATGAAACAATGCACTGAACTGCGAGTACAGATAGAGAAACAACACACTGAACTGCGAGTACAGCTAGAGAAAGAACACACCCAACTGTGAGAACAGATACAGAAACAACAGACTGAACTGGGAGTACAGATGCAGAAGCAACACACTGGACTGTGATTACGGATAGAGAAACAACACACTGAACTGTGATTACAGATTGAGAAACACCTCACTGAATTGTAAACACAGATAGAGAAACAAAACTCTATATTGCGAGTATCGATAGAGAAACAACACACTGAACTGCGAGTACAGATAGAGAAACAACACACTGAACTGTGATTACAGATAGAGAAACACAACATTGAATTGAGAGTACAGCTTGAGAAAGAACACACCCAACTGTGAGAACAGATACAGGAACAACAGACTGAACTGGGAGTACAGATGCAGAAGCAACACACTGAACTGTGATTGCGGATAGAGAAACAACACACTGAACTGTGATTACAGATAGAGAAACAAAACACTGAACCTAGAGTACTGATACAGAAACAACACACTGGTTTGCGAGTATAGATAGATAAACAACACACTGAACTGTGAGTACAGACACAGAAACAACACACTGAACTGAGAGTACAGATCGAGAAACACCTCACTGAATTGCAAACACAGGTAGAGAAACAAAACACTGTACTGCGAGTACAGATGGAGAAACAACACACTGAACTGCGAGTACAGCTCGAGAAAGAACACACCCAACTGTGAGAACAGATACAGAAACAACAGACTGAACTGGGAGTACAGATGCAGAAGCAACACACTGAATGCGATTACGCATAGAGAAACAACACACTGAACTGTGATTACAGATTGAGAAACAAAACACTGAACCGAGAGTACTGATACAGAAACAACACACTGAATTGCGAGTATAGATAGAGAAACAACAGACTGAACTGTGAGTACAGACACAGAAACAACACACTGAACTGACATTAAAGATCGAGAAACACCTCACTGAATTGCAAACACAGACAGAGAAACAACACACTGTACTGCGTGTACAGCTAGAGAAAGAACACACCCAACTGTGAGAACAGATGCAGAAACAATACACTGAACTGGGAGTTTAGATGCAGAAGCAACACACTGAACTGCGATTACGGATAGAGAAACAACACACTGAACTGTGATTACAGATTGAGAAACAAAACGCTGAACCTAGAGTCCTGATACAGAAACAACACACTGAATTGAGAGTATAGATAGAGAAACAACACACTGAACTCTGAGTACAGACACACACAAACAACACACTGAGCTGAGAGTACAGATCGAGAAACACCTCACTGAATTGCAAACACAGATAGAGAAACAAAACACTGTGTTGCGAATACAGATAGAGAAACAACACACTGAACTGCGTGTAGACACAGAAACAACACACTGAACTGACAGTACAGATCGAGAAACACCTCACTGAATTGCAAACACAGACAGAGAAACAACACACTGTACTGCGTGTACAGCTAGAGAAAGAACACACCCAACTGTGAGAACAGATACAGAAACAATACACTGAACAGGGAGTACAGATGCAGAAGCAACACACTGAACTGCGATTACGGATAGAGAAACAACACACTGAACTGTGATTACAGATTGAGAAACAAAACACTGAACCTAGAGTCCTGATACAGAAACAACACACTGAATTGAGAGTATAGATTGAGAAAAAACACACTGAACTGTGAATAAAGACACAGAAACAACACACTGAACTGAGAGTACAGACAGAGAAACAACACACTGAACTGAGAGTAACGATCATGAAACAATGCACTGATCTGTGAGTACAGATAGAGAAACAAAACACTGAACTGCGAGTACAGCCTGAGAAATAATACACTGAACTGTGAGTACAGACAGAGAAACAACACACTGAACTGAGAGTAACGATCGATAAACACCTCACTGAATTGCAAACACAGGTAGAGAAACAAAACACTGTACTGCGAGTACAGATAGAGAAACAACACACTGAACTGCGAGTACAGCTCGAGAAAGAACACACCCAACTGTGAGAACAGATACAGAAACAACAGACTGAACTGGGAGTACAGATGCAGAAGCAACACACTGAATGTGATTACGCACAGAGAAACAACACACTGAACTGTGTTTACTGATTGAGAAACAAAACACTGAACCTAGAGTACTGATACAGAAACAACACACTGAATTGCGAGTATAGATAGAGAAACAACACACTGAACTGTGAGTACAGACACAGAAACAACACACTGAACTGAGAGTACAGATCGAGAAACACCTCACTGAATTGCAAACACAGACAGAGAAACAACACACTGTACTGCGTGTACAGCGAGAGAAAGAACACACCCAACTGTGAGAACAGATACAGAAACAATACACTGACCTGGGAGTACAGATGCAGAAGCAACACACTGAACTGCGATTACGGATAGAGAAACAACACACTGAACCGTGATTACAGATTGAGAAACAAAACACTGAAGCTAGAGACCTGATTCAGAAACAACACACTGAATTGAGAGTATAGATCGAGAAACAACACACTGAACTGTGAGTACAGACACAGAAACAACGCACTGAACTGAGAGTACAGATCGAGAAACACCTCACTGAATTGCAAACACAGACAGAGAAACAAAACACTGTATTGCGAGTACAGATAGAGAAACAACACACTGAACTGCGTGTACAGACACAGAAACAACACACTGAACTGACAGTACAGATCGAGAAACACCTCACTGAATTGCAAACACAGACAGAGAAACAACACACAGTACTGCGTGTACAGCTAGAGAAAGAACACACCCAACTGTGAGTACAGATGCAGAAGCAACACACTGAACTGCGATTACGGATAGAGAAACAACACACTGAACTGTGATTACAGATTGAGAAACAAAACACTGAACCTAGAGTCCTGATACAGAAACAACACACTGAATTGAGAGTATAGATAGAGAAAAAACACACTGAACTGTGAATACAGACACAGAAACATCACACTGAACTGAGAGTACAGACAGAGAAACAACACACTGAACTGAGAGTAACAATCATGAAACAATGCACTGATCTGCGAGTACAGATAGAGAAACAACACACTGAACTGCGAGTACAGCTAGAGAAAGAACACACCCAACTGTGAGAACAGATACAGAAACAACAGACTGAACTGGGAGTACAGATGCAGAAGCAACACACTGGACTGTGATTACGGATAGAGAAACAACACACTGAACTGTGATTACAGATTGAGAAACACCTCACTGAATTGTAAATACAGATAGAGAAACAAAACTCTATATTGCGAGTACAGATAGAGAAACAACACACTGAACTGCGAGTACAGACTGAGAAATAATACACTGAACTGTGAGTACAGACAGAGAAACAACACACTGAACTGAGAGTAACGATCATGAAACAATGCACTGAACTGCGAGTACAGATAGAGAAACAACACACTGAACTGCGAGTACAGCTAGAGAAAGAACACACCCAACTGTGAGAACAGATACAGAAACAACAGACTGAACTGGGAGTACAGATGCAGAAGCAACGCACTGGACTGTGATTACGGATAGAGAAACAACACACTGAACTGTGATTACAGATTGAGAAACACCTCACTGAATTGTAAACACAGATAGAGAAACAAAACTCTATATTGCGAGTATAGATAGAGAAACAACACACTGAACTGCGAGTACTGATAGAGAAACAACACACTGAACTGTGATTACAGATAGAGAAACAAAACATTGAACTGAGAGTACAGCTCGAGAAAGAACACACCAACCTGTGAGAACAGATACAGAAACAACACTGAACTGCGAGTACAGACACAGAAACAACACACTGAACTGAGAGTACAGACAGAGAAACAACACACTGAACTGAGAGTACAGATAGAGAAACAACACACTGAATTGTGATTACAGATAGAGAAACAAAACATTGAACTGAGAGTAAGTACAGAGAAACAACACACTGAACTGGGAGTACAGATGCCGAAGCAAAACACTGAACTGAGTAAACAGATAGACTGAGAGATCTGATAGAAAAACAACACACTGAATTGAGATGACAGATCGAGAAACACCTCACTGAATTGTGAGGATAGAGAAACAACACACTGAACTGTGAGTAGAGATAGACAAACAAAACACCGAACTGCGAGTACAACTAGAGAAAGAACACACCCAACTGTGAGAACAGATACAGAAACAACACACTGAACTGGGAGTACAGATGCAGAAGCAACACACTGAACTGCGATTACGGATAGAGAAACAACACACTGAACTGTGATTACAGATTGAGAAACAAAACACTGAACCTAGAGTCCTGATACAGAAACAACACACTGAATTGAGAGTATAGATAGAGAAACAACACACTGAACTGTGAAAACAGACACAGAAACAACACACTGAACTGAGTGTACAGGCAGAGAAACAACACACTGAACTGAGAGTAACGATCATGAAACAATGCACTGATCTGTGAGTACAGATAGACAAACAACACACTGAATTGTAAACACAGATAGAGAAACAAAACTCTATATTGCGAGTACAGATAGAGAAACAACACACTGAACTGCGAGTACAGATAGAGAAACAACACACTGAACTGTGATTACAGATAGAGAAACAAAACATTGAACTGAGAGTACAGCTCGAGAAAGAACACACCAACCTGTGAGAACAGATACAGAAACAACACTGAACTGCGAGTACAGACACAGAAACAACACACTGAACTGAGAGTAAAGATAGAGAAACAACACACTGAACTGTGATTACAGATAGAGAAACAAAACATTGAACTGAGAGTACAGCTCGAGAAAGAACACACCAACCTGTGAGAACAGATACAGAAACAACACTGAACTGCGAGTACAGACACAGAAACAACACACTGAACTGAGAGTACAGATAGAGAAACAACACACTGAACTGAGAGTACAGATAGAGAAACAACACACTGAATTGTGATTACAGAGAGAGAAAGAAAACATTGAACTGAGAGTAAGTACAGAGAAACAACACACTGAACTGGGAGTACAGATGCTGAAGCAAAACACTGAACTAAGTAAACAGATAGACTGAGAGATCTGATAGAAAAACAACACACTGAATTGAGATGACAGATCGAGAAACACCTCACTGAATTGTGAGGATAGAGAAACAACACACTGAACTGTGAGTAGAGATAGACAAACAAAACACCGAACTGCGAGTACAGCTAGAGAAAGAACACCCCCAACTGTGAGAACAGATACAGGAACAACAGACTGAACTGGGAGTACAGATGCAGAAGCAACACACTGAACTGTGATTGCGGATCGAGAAACAACACACTGAACTGTGATTACAGATAGAGAAACAAAACACTGAACCTAGAGTACTGATACAGAAACAACACACTGAATTGCGAGTATAGATAGAGAAACAACACACTGAACTGTGAGTACAGACACAGAAACAACACACTGAACTGACAGTACAGATCGAGAAACACCTCACTGAATTGCAAACACAGGTAGAGAAACAAAACACTGTACTGCGAGTACAGATGGAGAAACAACACACTGAACTGCGAGTACAGCTAGAGAAAGAACACACCCAACTGTGAGAACAGATACAGAAACAACAGACTGAACTGGGAGTACAGATGCAGAAGCAACACACTGAACTGCGATTACGGATAGAGAAACAACACACTGCACTGTGATTACACATTGAGAAACAAAACACTGAACCTAGAGTACTGATACAGAAACAACACACTGAATTGAGAGTATAGATAGAGAAACAACACACTGAACTGTGAGCACAGACACACAAAAACAACACACTGAGCTGACAGTACAGATCGAGAAACACCTCACTGAATTGCAAACACAGACAGAGAAACAACACACTGTACTGCGTGTACACCTAGAGAAAGAGCACACCCAACTGTGAGAACAGATACAGAAACAATACACTGAACTGGGAGTACAGATGCAGAAGCAACACACTGAACTGCGATTACGGATAGAGAAACAACACACTGAACTGTGATTACAGATTGAGAAACAAAACACTGAACCTAGAGTCCTGATACAGAAACAACACACTGAATTGAGAGTATAGATAGAGAAACAACACACTGAACTGTGAGCACAGACACACACAAACAACACACTGAGCTGAGAGTACAGATCGAGAAACACCTCACTGAATGGCAAACACAGATAGAGAAACAAAACACTGTGTTGCGAATACAGATAGAGAAACAACACACTGAACTGCGTGTACAGACACAGAAACAACACACTGAACTGACAGTACAGATCGAGAAACACCTCACTGAATTGCAAACACAGACAGAGAAACAACACACTGTACTGCGTGTACAGCTAGAGAAAGAACACACCCAACTGTGAGAACAGATACAGAAACAATACACTGAACTGGGAGTACAGATGCAGAAGCAACACACTGAACTGCGATTACGGATAGAGAAACAACACACTGAACTGTGATTACAGATTGAGAAACAAAACACTGAACCTAGAGTCCTGATACAGAAACAACACACTGAACTGCGAGTACAGATAGAGAAACAACACACTGAACTGCGAGTACAGCTAGAGAAAGAACACACCCAACTGTGAGAACAGATACAGAAACAACAGACTGAACTGGGAGTACAGATGCAGAAGCAACACACTGGACTGTGATTACGGATAGAGAAACAACACACTGAACTGTGATTACA
The DNA here is from genome assembly GCF_047496795.1 of Chiloscyllium punctatum. NCBI lineage: Eukaryota > Metazoa > Chordata > Chondrichthyes > Orectolobiformes > Hemiscylliidae > Chiloscyllium > Chiloscyllium punctatum. The sequence continues at coordinate 31,049,287 of NC_092745.1, forward strand.
GATTGAGAAACACCTCACTGAATTGTAAACACAGATAGAGAAACAAAACTCTATAATGCGAGTATCGATAGAGAAACAACACACTGAACTGCGAGTACAGATAGAGAAACAACACACTGAACTGTGATTACAGATAGAGAAACACAACATTGAATTGAGAGTACAGCTCGAGAAAGAACACACCAACCTGTGAGAACAGATACAGAAACAACACACTGAACTGCGAGTACAGACACACACGAACAACACACTGAACTGAGAGTACAGATAGAGAAACTTCACACTGAACTGAGAGTACAGATAGAGAAACAACACACTGAATTGTGATTACAGATAGAGAAACAAAACATTGAACTGAGAGTAAGTACAGAGAAACAACACACTGAACTGGGAGTACAGATGCTGAAGCTAAACACTGAACTGAGTAAACAGATAGACTGAGAGATCTGATAGAAAAACAACACACTGAATTGAGATTACAGATCGAGAAACACCTCACTGAATTGTGAGGATAGAGAAACAACACACTGAACTGTGAGTAGAGATAGACAAACAAAACACCGAACTGCGAGTACAGCTAGAGAAAGAACACACCCAACTGTGAGAACAGATACAGGAACAACAGACTGAACTGGGAGTACAGATGCAGAAGCAACACACTGAACTGTGATTGCGGATAGAGAAACAACACACTGAACTGTGATTACAGATAGAGAAACAAAACACTGAACCTAGAGTACTGATACAGAAACAACACACTGGTTTGCGAGTATAGATAGAGAAACAACACACTGAACTGTGAATACAGACACAGAAACAACACACTGAACTGAGAGTACAGATCGAGAAACACCTCACTGAATTGCAAACACAGGTAGAGAAACAAAACACTGTACTGCGAGTACAGATAGAGAAACAACACACTGAACTGCGAGTACAGCTAGAGAACGAACACACCCAACTGTGAGAACAGATACAGAAACAACAGACTGAACTGGGAGTACAGATGCAGAAGCAACACACTGAATGTGATTACGCATAGAGAAACAACACACTGAACTGTGATTACAGATTGAGAAACAAAACACTGAACCTAGAGTACTGATACAGAAACAACACAATGAATTGCGCTTATAGATAGAGAAACAACACACTGAACTGTGAGTACAGACACAGAAACAACACACTGAACTGAGAGTACAGATCGAGAAACACCTCACTGAATTACAAACACAGACAGAGAAACAACACACTGTACTGCGTGTTCAGCTTGAGAAAGAACACACCCAACTGTGAGAACAGATACAGAAACAATACACTGAACTGGGAGTACAGATGCAGAAGCAACACACTGAACTGTGATTCCAGATTGAGAAACAAAACACTGAACCAAGAGTCCTGATACAGAAACAACACACTGAATTGAGAGTATAGATAGAGAAACAACACACTGAACTGTGAGTACAGACACAGAAACAACACACTGAACTGAGAGTACAGATCGAGAAACACCTCACTGAATTGCAAACACAGATAGAGAAACAAAACACTGTATTGCGAGTACAGATAGAGAAACAACACACTGAACTGCGTGTACAGACACCGAAACAACACACTGAACTGACAGTACAGATCGAGAAACACCTCACTGAATTGCAAACACAGACAGAGAAACAACACACTGTTCTGCGTGTACAGCTTGAGAAAGAACACACCCAACTGTGAGAACAGATACAGAAACAATACACTGAACTGGGAGTACAGATGCAGAAGCAACACACTGAACTGTGATTACGGATAGAGAAACAACACACTGAACTGCGATTACAGATTGAGAAACAAAACACTGAACCTAGAGTCCTGATACAGAAACAACACACTGAATTGAGAGTATAGATAGAGAAACAACACACTGAATTGTGAGTACAGACACAGAAACAACACACTGAACTGAGAGTACAGACAGAGAAACAACACATTTAACTGAGAGTAACGATCAAGAAACAATGCACTGAACTGTGAGTACAGATAGAGAAACAACACACTGAACTGCGAGTACAGACTGAGAAACAACCCACTGAACTGTGTGTACAGACACAGAAACAACACACTGAACTGAGAGTACAGACAGAGAAACAACACACTTAATTGCGAGTACAGATAGAGAAACAACAAACTGAACTGACAGTAATGAGAGAGAACTAACACATTGAACTGTGAGTAAAGATAGAGAAACAACACACTGAACTGTGATTACAGATAGAGAAACACAACATTGAATTGAGAGTACAGCTCGAGAAAGAAAACACCAACCTGTGTGAACAGATAGAGAAACAACACACTGAATTGGGAGTACAGATGCTGAAGCAAAACACTGAACTGAGTAAACAGATAGACTGAGAGATCAGATAGAAATACAACACACTGAATTGAGATTACAGATCGAGAAACACCTCACTGAATTGTAAGGATAGAGAAACAACACACTGAACTGTGAGTAGAGATACACAAACAAAACACCGAACTGCGAGTACAGCTAGAGAAAGAACACACCCAACTGTGAGAACAGATACAGAAACAACAGACTGAACTGGGAGTACAGATGCAGAAGCAACACACTGAATGTGATTACAGATTGAGAAACAAAACACTGAACCTAGAGTACTGATACAGAAACAACACACTGAATTGCGAGTATAGATAGAGAAACAACACACTGAACTGTGAGTACAGACACAGAAACAACACACTGAACTGACAGTACACATCGAGAAACACCTCACTGAATTGCAAACACAGACAGAGAAACAACACACTGTAATGCGTGTACAGCTAGAGAAAGAACACACCCAACTGTGAAAACAGATACAGAAACAATACACTGAACTGGGAGTACAGATGCAGAAGCAACACACTGAACTGCGATTACGGATAGAGAAACAACACACTGAACTGTGATTACAGATTGAGAAACAAAACACTGAACCTAGAGTCCTGATACAGAAACAACACACTGAATTGAGAGTATAGATAGAGAAACAACACACTGAACTGTGAATACAGACACAGAAACAACACACTGAACTGAGAGTACAGACAGAGAAACAACACACTGAACTGAGAGTAACGATCATGAAACAATGCACTGAACTGCGAGTACAGATAGAGAAACAACACACTGAACTGCGAGTACAGCTAGAGAAAGAACACACCCAACTGTGAGAACAGATACAGAAACAACAGACTGAACTGGGAGTACAGATGCAGAAGCAGCACACTGGACTGTGATTACGGATAGAGAAACAACACACTGAACTGTGATTACAGATTGAGAAAAACCTCACTGAATTGTAAACACAGATAGAGAAACAAAACTCTATATTGCGAGTACAGATAGAGAAACAACACACTGAACTGCGAGTACAGACTGAGAAATAATACACCGAACTGTGAGTACAGACAGAGAAACAACACACAGAACTGAGAGTAACGATCATGAAACAGTGCACTGAACTGCGAGTACAGATAGAGAAAGAACACACTGAACTGCGAGTACAGCTAGAGAAAGAACACACCCAACTGTGAGAACAGATACAGAAACAACAGACTGAAATGGGAGTACAGATGCAGAAGCAACACACTGAACTGCGATTACGGATAGAGAAACAACACTCTGAACTGTGATTACAGATTGAGAAACAAAACACTGAACCTAGAGTCCTGATACAGAAACAACACACTGAATTGAGAGTATAGATAGAGAAACAACACACTGAACTGTGAGTACAGACACCGAAACAACACACTGAACTGACAGTACAGATCGAGAAACACCTCACTGAATTGCAAACACAGATAGAGAAACAAAACACTGTATTGCGAGTACAGATAGAGAAACAACACACTGAACTGCGTGTACAGACACCGAAACAACACACTGAACTGACAGTACAGATCAAGAAACACCTCACTGAATTGCAAACACAGACAGAGAAACAACACACTGTACTGCGTGTACAGCTAGAGAAAGAACACACCCAACTGTGAGAACAGATACAGAAACAATACACTGAACTGGGGTAACAGTTGCAGAAACAACACACTGAACTGTGATTACAGATTGAGAAACACCTCACTGAATTGTAAACACAAATAGAGAAACAAAACACTAAATTGCGAGTACAGATAGAGAAACAACACACTGAACTGTGATTACAGATAGAGAAACAAAACATTGAACTGAGAGTACAGCTCGAGAAAGAACACACCAACCTGTGAGAACAGAAACAGAAACAACACTGAACTGCGAGTACAGACACAGAAACAACACACTGAACTGAGAGTACAGATAGAGAAACAACACACTGAACTGAGTGTACAGATAGAGAAACAACACACTGATTTGTGATTACACATAGAGAAACAAAACATTGAACTGAGAGTAAGTACAGAGAAACAACACACTGAACTGGGAGTACAGATGCTGAAGCAAAACACTGAACTAAGTAAACAGATAGACTGAGAGATCAGATAGAAAAACAACACACTGAATTGAGATGACAGATCGAGAAACACCTCACTGAATTGTGAGGATAGAGAAACAACACACTGAACTGTGAGTAGAGATAGACAAACAAAACACCGAACTGTGAGTACAGCTAGAGAAAGAACACACCCAACTGTGAGAAGAGATACAGGAACAACAGACTGAACTGGGAGTACAGATGCAGAAGCAACACACTGAACTGTGATTGCGGATAGAGAAACAACACACTGAACTGTGATTACAGATAGAGAAACAAAACACTGAACCTAGAGTACTGATACAGAAACAACACACTGAATTGCGAGTATAGATAGAGAAACAACACACTGAACTGTGAGTACAGACACAGAAACAACACACTGAACTGAGAGTACAGATCGAGAAACACCTCACTGAATTGCAAACACAGGCAGAGAAACAACACACTGTACTGCGTGTACAGCTAGAGAAAGAACACACCCAACTGTGAGAACAGATACAGAAACAATACACTGAACTGGGAGTACAGATGCAGAAGCAACACACTGAACCGCGATTACGGATAGAGAAACAACACACTGAACCGTGATTACAGATTGAGAAACAAAACACTGAAGCTAGAGTCCTGATTCAGAAACAACACACTGAATTGAGAGTATAGATAGAGAAACAACACACTGAACTGTGAGTACAGACACAGAAACAACACACTGAACTGAGAGTACAGATCGAGAAACACCTCACTGAATTGCAAACACAGACAGAGAAACAAAACAAAGTATTGCGAGTACAGATAGAGAAACAACACACTGAACTGCGTGTACAGACACAGAAATAACACACTGAACTGACAGTACAGATCGAGAAACACCTCACTGAATTGCAAACACAGACAGAGAAACAACACACTGTAATGCGTGTACAGCTAGAGAAAGAACACACCCAACTGTGAGTACAGATGCAGAAGCAACACACTGAACTGCGATTACGGATAGAGAAACAACACACTGAACTGTGATTACAGATTGAGAAACAAAACACTGAACCTAGAGTCCTGATACAGAAACAACACACTGAATTGAGAGTATAGATAGAGAAACAACACACTGAACTGTGAATACAAACACAGAAACATCACACTGAACAGAGAGTACAGACAGAGAAACAACACACTGAACTGAGAGTAACGATCATGAAACAATGCACTGAACTGCGAGTACAGATAGAGAAACAACACACTGAATTGAGAGTATAGATAGAGAAACAACACACTGAACTGTGAATACAGACACAGAAACATCACACTGAACTGAGAGTACAGACAGAGAAACAACACACTGAACTGAGAGTAACGATCATGAAACAATGCACTGAACTGCGAGTACAGATACAGAAACAACAGACTGAACTGGGAGTACAGATGCAGAAGCAACACACTGGACTGTGATTACGGATAGAGAAACAACACAGTGAACTGTGATTACAGATTGAGAAACACCTCACTGAATTGTAAATACAGATAGAGAAACAAAACTCTATATTGCGAGTACAGATAGAGAAACAAAACATTGAACTGAGAGTAAGTACAGAGAAACAACACACTGAACTGGGAGTACAGATGCCGAAGCAAAACACTGAACTGAGTAAACATATAGACTGAGAGATCTGATAGAAAAACAACACACTGAATTGAGATGACAGATCGAGAAACACCTCACTGAATTGTGAGGATAGAGAAACAACACACTGAACTGTGAGTAGAGATAGACAAACAAAACACCGAACTGCGAGTACAACTAGAGAAAGAACACACCCAACTGTGAGAACAGATACAGAAACAACACACTGAACTGGGAGTACAGATGCAGAAGCAACACACTGAACTGTGATTACTGATAGAGAAACAACACACTGAACTGTGATTACAGATTGAGAAACAAAACACTGAACCTAGAGTCCTGATACAGAAACAACACACTGAATTGAGAGTAACGATCATGAAACAATGCACTGAACTGCGAGTACAGATAGAGAAACAACACACTGAACTGCGAGTACAGCTCGAGAAAGAACACACCCAACTGTGAGAACAGATACAGGAACAACAGACTGAACTGGGAGTACAGATGCAGAAGCAACACACTGGACTGTGATTACGGATAGAGAAACAACACACTGAACTGTGATTACAGATTGAGAAACACCTCACTGAATTGTAAATACAGATAGAGAAACAAAACTCTATATTGCGAGTACAGATAGAGAAACAACACACTGAACTGCGAGTACAGACTGAGAAATAATACACTGAACTGTGAGTACAGACAGAGAAACAACACACTGAACTGCGAGTAACGATCATGAAACAATGCACTGAACTGCGAGTGCAGATAGAGAAACAACACACTGAACTGCGAGTACAGCTAGAGAAAGAACACACCCAACTGTGAGAACAGATACAGAAACAACAGACTGAACTGGGAGTACAGATGCAGAAGCAACGCACTGGACTGTGATTACGGATAGAGAAACAACACACTGAACTGTGATTACAGATTGAGAAACACCTCACTGAATTGTAAACACAGATAGAGAAACAAAACTCTATATTGCGAGTATAGATAGAGAAACAACACACTGAACTGCGAGTACTGATAGAGAAACAACACACTGAACTGTGATTACAGATAGAGAAACAAAACATTGAACTGAGAGTACAGCTCGAGAAAGAACACACCAACCTGTGAGAACAGATACAGAAACAACACTGAACTGCGAGTACAGACACAGAAACAACACACTGAACTGAGAGTACAGACAGAGAAACAACACACTGAACTGAGAGTACAGATAGAGAAACAACACACTGAATTGTGATTACAGATAGAGAAACAAAACATTGAACTGAGAGTAAGTACAGAGAAACAACACACTGAACTGGGAGTACAGATGCCGAAGCAAAACACTGAACTGAGTAAACATATAGACTGAGAGATCTGATAGAAAAACAACACACTGAATTGAGATGACAGATCGAGAAACACCTCACTGAATTGTGAGGATAGAGAAACAACACACTGAACTGTGAGTAGAGATAGACAAACAAAACACCGAACTGCGAGTACAACTAGAGAAAGAACACACCCAACTGTGAGAACAGATACAGAAACAACACACTGAACTGGGAGTACAGATGCAGAAGCAACACACTGAACTGTGATTACGGATAGAGAAACAACACACTGAACTGTCATTACAGATTAAGAAACAAAACACTGAACCTAGAGTACTGATACAGAAACAACACACTGAATTGCGAGTATAGATAGAGAAACAACACACTGAACTGTGAGTACAGACATAGTTGATGCTGAAGCAAAATACTGAACTGAGTAAACAGATAGACTGAGAGATCTGATAGAAAATCAACAGCCTGAATTGAGATTACAGATCGAGAAACACCTCACTGAATTGTGAGGATAGAGAAACAACACAATGAACTGTGAGTAGAGATAGACAAACAAAACACCGAACTGCGAGTACAGCTAGAGAAAGAACACACCCAACTGTGAGAACAGATACAGGAACAACAGACTGAACTGGGAGTACAGATGCAGAAGCAACACACTGAACTGTGATTACGGATAGAGAAACAACACACTGAACTGTGATTACAATTAGAGAAACAAAACACTGAACCTAGAGTACTGATACAGAAACAACACTCAGAATTGCGAGTCTAGATCGAGAAACAACACACTGAATTGTGAGTACAGACACAGAAACAACACACTGTCCTGAGAGTACAGATCTAGAAACACCTCACTGAATTGAAAACACAGGTAGAGAAACAAAACACTGTACTGCGAGTACAAATAGAGAAACAACACACTGAACTGTGAGTACAGACATAGTTGATGCTGAAGCAAAATACTGAACTGAGTAAACAGATAGACTGAGAGATCTGATAGAAAATCAACAGCCTGAATTGAGATTACAGATCGAGAAACACCTCACTGAATTGTGAGGATAGAGAAACAACACAATGAACTGTGAGTAGAGATAGACAAACAAAACACCGAACTGCGAGTACAGCTAGAGAAAGAACACACCCAACTGTGAGAACAGATACAGGAACAACAGACTGAACTGGGAGTACAGATGCAGAAATAACACACTGAACTGTGATTACGGATAGAGAAACAACACACTGAACTGTGATTACAATTAGAGAAACAAAACACTGAACCTAGAGTACTGATACAGAAACAACACTCAGAATTGCGAGTCTAGATCGAGAAACAACACACTGAATTGTGAGTACAGACACAGAAACAACACACTGTCCTGAGAGTACAGATCGAGAAACACCTCACTGAATTGCAAACACAGGTAGAGAAACAAAACACTGTACTGCGAGTACAAATAGAGAAACAACACACTGAACTGTGATTACGGATAGAGAAACAACACACTGAACTGTGATTACAGATTGAGAAACAAAACACTGAACCTAGAGTCCTGATACAGAAACAACACACTGAATTGAGAGTATAGATAGAGAAACAACACACTGAACTGTGAGTACAGACACAGAAACAACACACTGAACTGACAGTACAGATCGAGAAACACCTCACTGAATTGCAAACACAGACAGAGAAACAACACACTGTACTGCGTGTACAGCTAGAGAAAGAACACACCCAACTGTGAGAACAGATACAGGAACAACAGACTGAACTGGGAGTACAGATGCAGAAGCAACACACTGAACTGTGATTGCGGATAGAGAAACAACACACTGAACTGTGATTACAGATAGAGAAACAAAACCCTGAACCTAGAGTACTGATACAGAAACAACACACTGAATTGCGAGTATAGATAGAGAAACAACACACTGAACTGTGAGTACAGACACAGAAACAACACACTGAACTGACAGTACAGATCGAGAAACACCTCACTGAATTGCAAACACAGACAGAGAAACAACACACTGTACTGCGTGTACAGCTAGAGAAAGAAAACACCCAACTGTGAGAACAGATACAGAAACAATACACTGAACTGGGAGTACAGATGCAGAAGCAACACACTGAACTGCGATTACGGATAGAGAAACAACACACTGAACTGTGACTACAGATTGAGAAACAAAACACTGAAACTAGAGTCCTGATACAGAAACAACACACTGAATTGAGAGTATAGATAGAGAAACAACACACTGAACTGTGAATACAGACACAGAAACAACACACTGAACTAAGAGTACAGACAGAGAAACAACACGCTGAACTGAGAGTTACGATCATGAAACAATGCACTGAACTGCGAGTACAGATAGAGAAACAACACACTGAACTGCGAGTACAGCTAGAGAAAGAACACACCCAACTGTGAGAACAGATACAGAAACAACAGACTGAACTGGGAGTACAGATGCAGAAGCAACACACTGGACTGTGATTACGGATAGAGAAACAACACACTGAACTGTGATTACAGATTGAGAAACACCTCACTGAATTGTAAACACAGATAGAGAAACAAAACTCTATATTGCGAGAACAGATAGAGAAACAACACACTGAACTGCGAGTACAGATAGAGAAACAACACACTGAACTGTGATTACAGATAGAGAAACAAAACATTGAACTGAGAGTACAGCTCGAGAAAGAACACACCAACCTGTGAGAACAGATACAGAAACAACACTGAACTGCGAGTACAGACACAGAAACAACACACTGAACTGAGAGTACAGATAGACAAACAACACACTGAATTGTGATTACACATAGAGAAACAAAACATTGAACTGAGAGTAAGTACAAAGAAACAACACACTGAACTGGGAGTACAGATGCTGAAGGAAAACACTGAACTGAGTAAACAGATAGACTGAGAGATCTGATAGAAAAACAACACACTGAATTGAGATGACAGATCGAGAAACACCTCACTGAATTGTGAGGATAGAGAAACAAAACACTGAACTGTGAGTAGAGATAGACAAACAAAACACCGAACTGCGAGGACAGCTCGAGAAAGAACACACCCAACTGTGAGAACAGGTAAAGGAACAACAGACTGAACTGGGAGTACAGATGCAGAAGCAACACACTGAACTGTGATTACGGATAGAGAAACAACACACTGAACTGTGATTACAGATTGAGAAACAAAACACTGAACCTAGAGTACAGATACAGAAACAACACACTGAATTGCGAGTATAGATAGAGAAACAACACACTGAACTGTGAATACAGACACAGAAACAACACACTGAACTGAGAGTACAGATCGAGAAACACCTCACTGAATTGCAAACACAGGTAGAGAAACAAAACACTGTACTGCGAGTACAGATAGAGAAACAACACACTGAACTGCGAGTACAGCTAGAGAAAGAACACACCCAACTGTGAGAACAGATACAGAAACAACAGACTGAACTGGGAGTACAGATGCAGAAGCAACACACTGAATGTGATTACGCATAGAGAAACAACACACTGAACTGTGATTACAGATTGAGAAACAAAACACTGAACCTAGAGTACTGATACAGAAACAACACACTGAATTGCGAGTATAGATAGAGAAACAACACACTGAACTGTGAGTACAGACACAGAAACAACACACTGAACTGAGAGTACAGATCGAGAAACACCTCACTGAATTGCAAACACAGACAGAGAAACAACACACTGTACTGCGTGTTCAGCTTGAGAAAGAACACACCCAACTGTGAGAACAGATACAGAAACAATACACTGAACTGGGAGTACAGATGCAGAAGCAACACACTGAACCGTGATTCCAGATTGAGAAACAAAACACTGAACCTAGAGTCCTGATACAGAAACAACACACTGAATTGAGAGTATAGATAGAGAAACAACACACTGAACTGCGTGTACAGACACAGAAACAACACACTGAACTGACAGTACAGATCGAGAAACACCTCACTGAATTGCAAACACAGACAGAGAAACAACACACTGTACTGCGTGTGCAGCTAGACAAAGAACACACGCAACTGTGAGTACAGATGCAGAAGCAACACACGGAACTGCGATTACGGATAGAGAAACAACACACTGAACTGTGATTACAGATTGAGAAACAAAACACTGAACCTAGAGTCCTGATACAGAAACAACACACTGAATTGAGAGTATAGATAGAGAAACAACACACTGAACTGTGAATACAGACACAGAAACATCACACTGAACTGAGAGTACAGACAGAGAAACAACACACTGAACTGAGAGTAACGATCATGAAACAATGCACTGAACTGCGAGTACAGATAGAGAAACAACACACTGAACTGCGAGTACAGCTAGAGAAAGAACACACCCAACTGTGAGAAGAGATACAGAAACAACAGACTGAACTGGGAGTACAGATGCAGAAGCAACACACTGGACTGTGATTACGGATAGAGAAACAACACACTGAACTGTGATTACAGATTGAGAAACACCTCACTGAATTGTAAATACAGATAGAGAAACAAAACTCTATATTGCGAGTACAGATAGAGAAACAACACACTGAACTGCGAGTACAGACTGAGAAATAATACACTGAACTGTGAGTACAGACAGAGAAACAACACACTGAACTGAGAGTAACGATCATGAAACAATGCACTGAACTGCGAGTACAGATAGAGAAACAACACACTGAACTGCGAGTACAGCTAGAGAAAGAACACACCCAACTGTGAGAACAGATACAGAAACAACAGACTGAACTGGGAGTACAGATGCAGAAGCAACACACTGGACTGTGATTACGGATAGAGAAACAACACACTGAACTGTGATTACAGATTGAGAAACACCTCACTGAATTGTAAACACAGATAGAGAAACAAAACTCTATATTGCGAGTATAGATAGAGAAACAACACACTGAACTGCGAGTACTGATAGAGAAACAACACACTGAACTGTGATTACAGATAGAGAAACAAAACATTGAACTGAGAGTACAGCTCGAGAAAGAACACACCAACCTGTGAGAACAGATACAGAAACAACACTGAACTGCGAGTACAGACACAGAAACAACACATTGAACTGAGAGTAAGTACAGAGAAACAACACACTGAACTGGGAGTACAGATGCTGAAGCAAAACACTGAACTGAGTAAACAGATAGACTGAGAGATCTGATAGAAAAACAACACACTCAATTGAGATTACAGATCGAGAAACACCTCACTGAATTGTGAGGATAGAGAAACAACACACTGAACTGTGAGTAGAGATAGACAAACAAAACGCCGAACTGCGAGTACAGCTAGAGAAAGAACACACCCAACTGTGAGAACAGATACAGGAACAACAGACTGAACTGGGAGTACAGATGCAGAAGCAACACACTGAACTGTGATTACGGATAGAGAAACAACACACTGAACTGTGATTACAATTAGAGAAACTAAACACTGAACCTAGAGTACTGATACAGAAACAACAGTCAGAATTGCGAGTCTAGATCGAGAAACAACACACTGAATTGTGAGTACAGACACAGAAACAACACACTGTCCTGAGAGTACAGATCGAGAAACACCTCACTGAATTGCAAACACAGGTAGAGAAACAAAACACTGTACTGCGAGTACAAATAGAGAAACAACACACTGAACTGTGATTACGGATAGAGAAACAACACACTGAACTGTGATTACAGATTGAGAAACAAAACACTGAACCTAGAGTCCTGATACAGAAACAACACACTGAATTGAGAGTATAGATAGAGAAACAACACACTGAACTGTGAGTACAGACACAGAAACAACACACTGAACTGACAGTACAGATCGAGAAACACCTCACTGAATTGCAAACACAGACAGAGAAACAACACACTGTACTGCGTGTACAGCTAGAGAAAGAACACACCCAACTGTGAGAACAGATACAGGAACAATACACTGAACTGGGAGTACAGATGCAGAAGCAACACACTGAACTGCGATTACGGATAGAGAAACAACACACTGAACTGTGACTACAGATTGAGAAACAAAACACTGAAACTAGAGTCCTGATACAGAAAGAACACACTGAATTGAGAGTATAGATAGAGAAACAACACACTGAACTGTGAATACAGACACAGAAACAACACACTGAACTGAGAGTACAGACAGAGAAACAACACGCTGAACTGCGAGTACAGATAGAGAAACAACACACTGAACTGCGAGTACAGCTAGAGAAAGAACACACCCAACTGTGAGAACAGATACAGAAACAACAGACTGAACTGGGAGTACAGATGCAGAAGCAACACACTGGACTGTGATTACGGATAGAGAAACAACACACTGAACTGTGATTACAGATTGAGAAACACCTCACTGAATTGTAAACACAGATAGAGAAACAAAACTCTATATTGCGAGAACAGATAGAGAAACAACACACTGAACTGCGAGTACAGATAGAGAAACAACACACTGAACTGTGATTACAGATAGAGAAACAAAACATTGAACTGAGAGTACAGCTCGAGAAAGAACACACCAACCTGTGAGAACAGATACAGAAACAACACTGAACTGCGAGTACAGACACAGAAACAACACACTGAACTGAGAGTACAGATAGACAAACAACACACTGAATTGTGATTACACATAGAGAAACAAAACATTGAACTGAGAGTAAGTACAGAGAAACAACACACTGAACTGGGAGTACAGATGCTGAAGCAAAACACTGAACTGAGTAAACAGATAGACTGAGAGATCTGATAGAAAAACAACACACTGAATTGAGATGACATATCGAGAAACACCTCACTGAATTGTGAGGATAGAGAAACAACACACTGAACTGTGAGTAGAGATAGACAAACAAAACACCGAACTGCGAGGACAGCTCGAGAAAGAACACACCCAACTGTGAGAACAGATACAGGAACAACAGACTGAACTGGGAGTACAGATGCAGAAGCAACACACTGAACTGTGATTACTGATAGAGAAACAACACACTGAACTGTGATTACAGATTGAGAAACAAAACACTGAACCTAGAGTCCTGATACAGAAACAACACACTGAATTGAGAGTAACGATCATGAAACAATGCACTGAACTGCGAGTACAGATAGAGAAACAACACACTGAACTGTGATTACAGATAGAGAAACAAAACATTGAACTGAGAGTACAGCTCGAGAAAGAACACACCAACCTGTGAGAACAGATACAGAAACAACACTGAACTGCGAGTACAGACACAGAAACAACACACTGAACTGAGAGTACAGATAGACAAACAACACACTGAATTGTGATTACACATAGAGAAACAAAACATTGAACTGAGAGTAAGTACAGAGAAACAACACACTGAACTGGGAGTACAGATGCTGAAGCAAAACACTGAACTGAGTAAACAGATAGACTGAGAGATCTGATAGAAAAACAACACACTGAATTGAGATGACAGATCGAGAAACACCTCACTGAATTGTAAGGATAGAGAAACAACACACTGAACTGTGAGTAGAGATAGACAAACAAAACACCGAACTGCGAGGACAGCTCGAGAAAGAACACACCCAACTGTGAGAACAGATACAGGAACAACAGACTGAACTGGGAGTACAGATGCAGAAGCAACACACTGAACTGTGATTACGGATAGAGAAACAACACACTGAACTGTGATTACAGATTGAGAAACAAAACGCTGAACCTAGAGTACAGATACAGAAACAACACACTGAATTGCGAGTATAGATAGAGAAACAACACACTGAACTGTGAATACAGACACAGAAACAACACACTGAACTGAGAGTACAGATCGAGAAACACCTCACTGAATTGCAAACACAGGTAGAGAAACAAAACACTGTACTGCGAGTACAGATAGAGAAACAACACACTGAACTGCGAGTACAGCTAGAGAAAGAACACACGCAACTGTGAGAACAGATACAGAAACAACAGACTGAACTGGGAGTACAGATGCAGAAGCAACACACTGAATGTGATTACGCATAGAGAAACAACACACTGAACTGTGATTACAGATTGAGAAACAAAACACTGAACCTAGAGTACTGATACAGAAACAACACACTGAATTGCGAGTATAGATAGAGAAACAACACACTGAACTGTGAGTACAGACACAGAAACAACACACTGAACTGAGAGTACAGATCGAGAAACACCTCACTGAATTGCAAACACAGACAGAGAAACAACACACTGTACTGCGTGTTCAGCTTGAGAAAGAACACACCCAACTGTGAGAACAGATACAGAAACAATACACTGAACTGGGAGTACAGATGCAGAAGCAACACACTGAACTGTGATTCCAGATTGAGAAACAAAACACTGAACCTAGAGTCCTGATACAGAAACAACACACTGAATTGAGAGTATAGATAGAGAAACAACACACTGAACTGCGTGTACAGACACAGAAACAACACACTGAACTGACAGTACAGATCGAGAAACACCTCACTGAATTGCAAACACAGACAGAGAAACAACACACTGTACTGCGTGTACAGCTAGAGAAAGAACACACCCAACTGTGAGAACAGATACAGAAACAACAGACTGAACTGGGAGTACAGATGCAGAAGCAACACACTGGACTGTGATTACGGATAGAGAAACAACACACTGAACTGTGATTACAGATTGAGAAACACCTCACTGAATTGTAAACACAGATAGAGAAACAAAACTCTATATTGCGAGTATAGATAGAGAAACAACACACTGAACTGCGAGTACTGATAGAGAAACAACACACTGAACTGTGATTACAGATAGAGAAACAAAACATTGAACTGAGAGTACAGCTCGAGAAAGAACACACCAACCTGTGAGAACAGATACAGAAACAACACTGAACTGCGAGTACAGACACAGAAACAACACACTGAACTGAGAGTACAGACAGAGAAACAACACACTGAACTGAGAGTACAGATAGAGAAACAACACACTGAATTGTGATTACAGACAGCGAAACTAAACATTGAACTGAGAGTAAGTACAGAGAAACAACACACTGAACTGGGAGTACAGATGCTGAAGCAAAACACTGAACTGAGTAAACAGATAGACTGAGAGATCTGATAGAAAAACAACACACTCAATTGAGATTACAGATCGAGAAACACCTCACTGAATTGTGAGGATAGAGAAACAACACACTGAACTGTGAGTAGAGATAGACAAACAAAACGCCGAACTGCGAGTACAGCTAGAGAAAGAACACACCCAACTGTGAGAACAGATACAGGAACAACAGACTGAACTGGGAGTACAGATGCAGAAGCAACACACTGAACTGTGATGACGGATAGAGAAACAACACACTGAACTGTGATTACAATTAGAGAAACAAAACACTGAACCTAGAGTACTGATACAGAAACAACACTCAGAATTGCGAGTCTAGATCGAGAAACAACACACTGAATTGTGAGTACAGACACAGAAACAACACACTGTCCTGAGAGTACAGATCGAGAAACACCTCACTGAATTGCAAACACAGGTAGAGAAACAAAACACTGTACTGCGAGTACAAATAGAGAAACAACACACTGAACTGTGATTACGGATAGAGAAACAACACACTGAACTGTGATTACAGATTGAGAAACAAAACACTGAACCTAGAGTCCTGATACAGAAACAACACACTGAATTGAGAGGATAGATAGAGAAACAACACACTGAACTGTGAGTACAGACACAGAAACAACACACTGAACTGACAGTACAGATCGAGAAACACCTCACTGAATTGCAAACACAGACAGAGAAACAACACACTGTACTGGGAGTACAGATGCAGAAGCAACACACTGAATGTGATTACGCATAGAGAAACAACACACTGAACTGTGATTACAGATTGAGAAACAAAACACTGAACCTAGAGTACTGATACAGAAACAACACACTGAATTGCGAGTATAGATAGAGAAACAACACACTGAACTGTGAGTACTGTACTGAACTGGGAGTACAGATGCAGAAGCAACACACTGAATGTGATTACGCATAGAGAAACAACACACTGAACTGTGATTACAGATTGAGAAACAAAACACTGAACCTAGAGTACTGATACAGAAACAACACACTGAATTGCGAGTATAGATAGAGAAACAACACACTGAACTGTGAGTACAGACACAGAAACAACACACTGAACTGAGAGTACAGATCGAGAAACACCTCACTGAATTGCAAACACAGACAGAGAAACAACACACTGTACTGCGTGTTCAGCTTGAGAAAGAACACACCCAACTGTGAGAACAGATACAGAAACAATACACTGAACTGGGAGTACAGATGCAGAAGCAACACACTGAACTGTGATTCCAGATAGAGAAACAACACACTGAACTGAGAGTACAGATAGACAAACAACACACTGAATTGTGATTACACATAGAGAAACAAAACATTGAACTGAGAGTAAGTACAGAGAAACAACACACTGAACTGGGAGTACAGATGCTGAAGCAAAACACTGAACTGAGTAAACAGATAGACTGAGAGATCTGATAGAAAAACAACACACTGAATTGAGATGACAGATCGAGAAACACCTCACTGAATTGTGAGGATAGAGAAACAACACACTGAACTGTGAGTAGAGATAGACAAACAAAACACCGAACTGCGAGGACAGCTCGAGAAAGAACACACCCAACTGTGAGAACAGATACAGGAACAACAGACTGAACTGGGAGTACAGATGCAGAAGCAACACACTGAACTGTGATTACGGATAGAGAAACAACACACTGAACTGTGATTACAGATTGAGAAACAAAACGCTGAACCTAGAGTACAGATACAGAAACAACACACTGAATTGCGAGTATAGATAGAGAAACAACACACTGAACTGCGTGTACAGACACAGAAACAACACACTGAACTGAGAGTACAGATCGAAGCAACACACTGACTTGCGATTACGGATAGAGAAACAACACACTGAACTGTGATTACAGATTGAGAAACACCTCACTGAATTGTAAACACAGATAGAGAAACAAAACACTATATTACGAGTACAGATAGAGAAACAACACACTGTATTGAGAGTACAGATAGAGAAACAACACACTGAACTGTGAGAACAGACACAGAAACAACACACTGAACTGAGAGTACAGATCGAGAAACACCTCACTGAATTGCAAACACAGACAGAGAAACAACACACTGTACTGCGTGTTCAGCTTGAGAAAGAACACACCCAACTGTGAGAACAGATACAGAAACAATACACTGAACTGGGAGTACAGATGCAGAAGCAACACACTGAACTGTGATTCCAGATTGAGAAACAAAACACTGAACCTAGAGTCCTGATACAGAAACAACACACTGAATTGAGAGTATAGATAGAGAAACAACACACTGAACTGCGTGTACAGACACAGAAACAACACACTGAACTGAGAGTACAGATCGAGAAACACCTCACTGAATTGCAAACACAGATAGAGAAACAAAACACTGTATTGCGAGTACAGATAGAGAAACAACACACTGAACTGCGTGTACAGACACCGAAACAACACACTGACCTGACAGTACAGATCGAGAAACACCTCACTGAATTGCAAACACAGACAGAGAAACAACACACTGTACTGCGTGTACAGCTAGAGAAAGAACACACCCAACTGTGAGAACAGATACAGAAACAATACACTGACCTGGGAGTACAGATGCAGAAGCAACACACTGAACCGCGATTACGGATAGAGAAACAACACACTGAACCGTGATTACAGATTGAGAAACAAAACACTGAAGCTAGAGTCCTGATTCAGAAACAACACACTGAATTGAGAGTATAGATAGAGAAACAACACACTGAACTGTGAGTACAGACACAGAAACAACACACAGAACTGAGAGTACAGATCGAGAAACACCTCACTGAATTGCAAACACAGACAGAGAAACAAAACACTGTATTGCGAGTACAGATAGAGAAACAACACACTGAACTGCGTGTACAGATACAGAAACAACACACTGAACTGACAGTACAGATCGAGAAACACCTCACTGAATTGCAAACACAGACAGAGAAACAACACACTGTACTGCGTGTACAGCTAGACAAAGAACACACCCAACTGTGAGTACAGATGCAGAAGCAACACACTGAACTGCGATTACGGATAGAGAAACAACACACTGAACTGTGATTACAGATTGAGAAACAAAACACTGAACCTAGAGTCCTGATACAGAAACAACACACTGAATTGAGAGTATAGATAGAGAAACAACACACTGAACTGTGAATACAGACACAGAAACATCACACTGAACTGAGAGTACAGACAGAGAAACAACACACTGAACTGAGAGTAACGATCATGAAACAATGCACTGAACTGCGAGTACAGATAGAGAAACAACACACTGAACTGCGAGTACAGCTAGAGAAAGAACACACCCACCTGTGAGAACAGATACAGAAACAACAGACTGAACTGGGAGTACAGATGCAGAAGCAACACACTGGACTGTGATTACGGATAGAGAAACAACACACTGAACTGTGATTACAGATTGAGAAACACCTCACTGAATTGTAAATACAGATAGAGAAACAAAACTCTATATTGCGAGTACAGATAGAGAAACAACACACTGAACTGCGAGTACAGACTGAGAAATAATACACTGAACTGTGAGTACAGACAGAGAAACAACACACTGAACTGAGAGTACAACTAGAGAAAGAACACACCCAACTGTGAGAACAGATACAGAAACAACACACTGAACTGGGAGTACAGATGCAGAAGCAACACACTGAACTGTGATTACGGATAGAGAAACAACACACTGAACTGTCATTACAGATTAAGAAACAAAACACTGAACCTAGAGTACTGATACAGAAACAACACACTGAATTGCGAGTATAGATAGAGAAACAACACACTGAACTGTGAGTACAGACATAGTTGATGCTGAAGCAAAATACTGAACTGAGTAAACAGATAGACTGAGAGATCTGATAGAAAATCAACAGCCTGAATTGAGATTACAGATCGAGAAACACCTCACTGAATTGTGAGGATAGAGAAACAACACAATGAACTGTGAGTAGAGATAGACAAACAAAACACCGAACTGCGAGTACAGCTAGAGAAAGAACACACCCAACTGTGAGAACAGATACAGGAACAACAGACTGAACTGGGAGTACAGATGCAGAAGCAACACACTGAACTGTGATTACGGATAGAGAAACAACACACTGAACTGTGATTACAGATTGAGAAACAAAACACTGAACCTAGAGTCCTGATACAGAAACAACACACTGAATTGAGAGTATAGATAGAGAAACAACACACTGAACTGTGAGTACAGACACAGAAACAACACACTGAACTGACAGTACAGATCGAGAAACACCTCACTGAATTGCAAACACAGACAGAGAAACAACACACTGTACTGCGTGTACAGCTAGAGAAAGAAAACACCCAACTGTGAGAACAGATACAGAAACAATACACTGAACTGGGAGTACAGATGCAGAAGCAACACACTGAACTGCGATTACGGATAGAGAAACAACACACTGAACTGTGACTACAGATTGAGAAACAAAACACTGAACCTAGAGTCCTGATACAGAAACAACACACTGAATTGAGAGTATAGATAGAGAAACAACACACTGAACTGTGAATACAGACACAGAAACAACACACTGAACTGAGAGTACAGACAGAGAAACAACACGCTGAACTGAGAGTTACGATCATGAAACAATGCACTGAACTGCGAGTACAGATAGAGAAACAACACACTAAACTGCGAGTACAGCTAGAGAAAGAACACACCCAACTGTGAGAACAGATACAGAAACAACAGACTGAACTGGGAGTACAGATGCAGAAGCAACACACTGGACTGTGATTACGGATAGAGAAACAACACATTGAACTGTGATTACAAATTGAGAAACACCTCACTGAATTGTAAACACAGATAGAGAAACAAAACTCTATATTGCGAGTATAGATAGAGAAACAACACACTGAACTGCGAGTACTGATAGAGAAACAACACACTGAACTGTGATTACAGATAGAGAAACAAAACATTGAACTGAGAGTACAGCTCGAGAAAGAACACACCAACCTGTGAGAACAGATACAGAAACAACACTGAACTGCGAGTACAGACACAGAAACAACACACTGAACTGAGAGTACAGATAGACAAACAACACACTGAATTGTGATTACACATAGAGAAACAAAACATTGAACTGAGAGTAAGTACAGAGAAACAACACACTGAACTGGGAGTACAGATGCTGAAGCAAAACACTGAACTGAGTAAACAGATAGACTGAGAGATCTGATAGAAAAACAACACACTGAATTGAGATGACAGATCGAGAAACACCTCACTGAATTGTGAGGATAGAGAAACAACACACTGAACTGTGAGTAGAGATAGACAAACAAAACACCGAACTGCAAGGACAGCTAGAGAAAGAACACACCCAACTGTGAGAACAGATACAGGAACAACAGACTGAACTGGGAGTACAGATGCAGAAGCAACACACTGAACTGTGATTACGGATAGAGAAACAACGCACTGAACTGTGATTACAGATTGAGAAACAAAACACTGAACCTAGAGTACAGATACAGAAACAACACACTGAATTGCGAGTATAGATAGAGAAACAACACACTGAACTGTGAATACAGACACAGAAACAACACACTGAACTGAGAGTACAGATCGAGAAACACCTCACTGAATTGCAAACACAGGTAGAGAAACAAAACACTGTACTGCGAGTACAGATAGAGAAACAACACACTGAACTGCGAGTACAGCTAGAGAAAGAACACACGCAACTGTGAGAACAGATACAGAAACAACAGACTGAACTGGGAGTACAGATGCAGAAGCAACACACTGAATGTGATTACGCATAGAGAAACAACACACTGAACTGTGATTACAGATTGAGAAACAAAACACTGAACCTAGAGTACTGATACAGAAACAACACACTGAATTGCGAGTATAGATAGAGAAACAACACACTGAACTGTGAGTACAGACACAGAAACAACACACTGAACTGACAGTACAGATCGAGAAACACCTCACTGAATTGCAAACACAGACAGAGAAACAACACACTGTACTGCGTGTTCAGCTTGAGAAAGAACACACCCAACTGTGAGAACAGATACAGAAACAATACACTGAACTGGGAGTACAGATGCAGAAGCAACACACTGAACTGTGATTCCAGATTGAGAAACAAAACACTGAACCTAGAGTCCTGATACAGAAACAACACACTGAATTGAGAGTATAGATAGAGAAACAACACACTGAACTGCGTGTACAGACACAGAAACAACACACTGAACTGACAGTACAGATCGAGAAACACCTCACTGAATTGCAAACACAGACAGAGAAACAACACACTGTACTGCGTGTACAGCTAGACAAAGAACACACCCAACTGTGAGTACAGATGCAGAAGCAACACACTGAACTGCGATTACGGATAGAGAAACAACACACTGAACTGTGATTACAGATTGAGAAACAAAACACTGAACCTAGAGTCCTGATACAGAAACAACACACTGAATTGAGAGTATAGATAGAGAAACAACACACTGAACTGTGAATACAGACACAGAAACATCACACTGAACTGAGAGTACAGACAGAGAAACAACACACTGAACTGAGAGTAACGATCATGAAACAATGCACTGAACTGCGAGTACAGATAGAGAAACAACACACTGAACTGCGAGTACAGCTAGAGAAAGAACACACCCAACTGTGAGAACAGATACAGAAACAACAGACTGAACTGGGAGTACAGATGCAGAAGCAACACACTGGACTGTGATTACGGATAGAGAAACAACACACTGAACTGTGATTACAGATTGAGAAACACCTCACTGAATTGTAAATACAGATAGAGAAACAAAACTCTATATTGCGAGTACAGTTAGAGAAACAACACACTGAACTGCGAGGACAGACTGAGAAATAATACACTGAACTGTGAGTACAGACAGAGAAACAACACGCTGAACTGAGAGTTACGATCATGAAACAATGCACTGAACTGCGAGTACAGATAGAGAAACAACACACTGAACTGCGAGTACAGCTAGAGAAAGAACACACCCAACTGTGAGAACAGATACAGAAACAACAGACTGAACTGGGAGTACAGATGCAGAAGCAACACACTGAACTGTGAATACGGATAGAGAAACAACACACTGAACTGTGATTACTGATTGAGAAACAAAACACTGAACCTAGAGTACTGATACAGAAACAACACACTGAATTGCGAGTATAGATAGAGAAACAACACACTGAACTGTGAGTACAGACACAGAAACAACACACTGAACTGAGAGTACAGATCGAGAAACACTTCACTGAATTGCAAACACAGGTAGAGAAACAAAACACTGTACTGCGAGTACAGATAGAGAAACAACACACTGAACTGCGAGTACAGCTAGAGAAAGAACACACGCAACTGTGAGAACAGATACAGAAACAACAGACTGAACTGGGAGTACAGATGCAGAAGCAACACACTGAATGTGATTACGCATAGAGAAACAACACACTGAACTGTGATTACAGATTGAGAAACAAAACACTGAACCTAGAGTACTGATACAGAAACAACACACTGAATTGCGAGTATAGATAGAGAAACAACACACTGAACTGTGAGTACAGACACAGAAACAACACACTGAACTGAGAGTACAGATCGAGAAACACCTCACTGAATTGCAAACACAGACAGAGAAACAACACACTGTACTGCGTGTTCAGCTTGAGAAAGAACACACCCAACTGTGAGAACAGATACAGAAACAATACACTGAACTGGGAGTACAGATGCAGAAGCAACACACTGAACTGTGATTCCAGATTGAGAAACAAAACACTGAACCTAGAGTCCTGATACAGAAACAACACACTGAATTGAGAGTATAGATAGAGAAACAACACACTGAACTGTGAGTACAGACACAGAAACAACACACTGAACTGAGAGTACAGATCGAGAAACACCTCACTGAATTGCAAACACAGATAGAGAAACAAAACACTGTATTGCGAGTGCAGATAGAGAAACAACACACTGAACTGCGTGTACAGACACCGAAACAACACACTGAACTGACAGTACAGATCGAGAAACACCTCACTGAATTGCAAACACAGACAGAGAAACAACACACTGTACTGCGTGTACATCTTGAGAAAGAACACACCCAACTGTGAGAACAGATACAGAAACAATACACTGAACTGGGAGTACAGATGCAGAAGCAACACACTGACTTGCGATTACGGATAGAGAAACAACACACTGAACTGTGATTACAGATTGAGAAACACCTCACTGAATTGTAAACACAGATAGAGAAACAAAACACTATATTACGAGTACAGATAGAGAAACAACACACTGTATTGGGAGTACAGATAGAGAAACAACACACTGAACTGTGAGAACAGACACAGAAACAACACACTGAACTGAGAGTACAGATCGAGAAACACCTCACTGAATTGCAAACACAGACAGAGAAACAACACACTGTACTGCGTGTTCAGCTTGAGAAAGAACACACCCAACTGTGAGAACAGATACAGAAACAATACACTGAACTGGGAGTACAGATGCAGAAGCAACACACTGAACTGTGATTCCAGATTGAGAAACAAAACACTGAACCTAGAGTCCTGATACAGAAACAACACACTGAATTGAGAGTATAGATAGAGAAACAACACACTGAACTGCGTGTACAGACACAGAAACAACACACTGAACTGAGAGTACAGATCGAGAAACACCTCACTGAATTGCAAACACAGATAGAGAAACAAAACACTGTATTGCGAGTACAGATAGAGAAACAACACACTGAACTGCGTGTACAGACACCGAAACAACACACTGAACTGACAGTACAGATCGAGAAACACCTCACTGAATTGCAAACACAGACAGAGAAACAACACACTGTACTGCGTGTACAGCTAGAGAAAGAACACACCCAACTGTGAGAACAGATACAGAAACAATACACTGACCTGGGAGTACAGATGCAGAAGCAACACACTGAACCGCGATTACGGATAGAGAAACAACACACTGAACCGTGATTACAGATTGAGAAACAAAACACTGAAGCTAGAGTCCTGATTCAGAAACAACACACTGAATTGAGAGTATAGATAGAGAAACAACACACTGAACTGTGAGTACAGACACAGAAACAACACACTGAACTGAGAGTACAGATCGAGAAACACCTCACTGAATTGCAAACACAGACAGAGAAACAAAACACTGTATTGCGAGTACAGATAGAGAAACAACACACTGAACTGCGTGTACAGATACAGAAACAACACACTGAACTGACAGTACAGATCGAGAAACACCTCACTGAATTGCAAACACAGACAGAGAAACAACACACTGTACTGCGTGTACAGCTAGACAAAGAACACACCCAACTGTGAGTACAGATGCAGAAGCAACACACTGAACTGCGATTACGGATAGAGAAACAACACACTGAACTGTGATTACAGATTGAGAAACAAAACACTGAACCTAGAGTCCTGATACAGAAACAACACACTGAATTGAGAGTATAGATAGAGAAACAACACACTGAACTGTGAATACAGACACAGAAACATCACACTGAACTGAGAGTACAGACAGAGAAACAACACACTGAACTGAGAGTAACGATCATGAAACAATGCACTGAACTGCGAGTACAGATAGAGAAACAACACACTGAACTGCGAGTACAGCTAGAGAAAGAACACACCCAACTGTGAGAACAGATACAGAAACAACAGACTGAACTGGGAGTACAGATGCAGAAGCAACACACTGGACTGTGATTACGGATAGAGAAACAACACACTGAACTGTGATTACAGATTGAGAAACACCTCACTGAATTGTAAATACAGATAGAGAAACAAAACTCTATATTGCGAGTACAGATAGAGAAACAACACACTGAACTGCGAGTACAGACTGAGAAATAATACACTGAACTGTGAGTACAGACAGAGAAACAACACACTGAACTGAGAGTACAGCTAGAGAAAGAACACACCCAACTGTGAGAACAGATACAGAAACAACAGACTGAACTGGGAGTACAGATGCAGAAGCAACGCACTGGACTGTGATTACGGATAGAGAAACAACACACTGAACTGTGATTACAGATTGAGAAACACCTCACTGAATTGTAAACACAGATAGAGAAACAAAACTCTATATTGCGAGTATAGATAGAGAAACAACACACTGAACTGCGAGTACAGATAGAGAAACAACACACTGAACTGTGATTACAGATAGAGAAACAAAACATTGAACTGAGAGTACAGCTCGAGAAAGAACACACCAACCTGTGAGAACAGATACAGAAACAACACTGAACTGCGAGTACAGACACAGAAACAACACACTGAACTGAGAGTACAGACAGAGAAACAACACACTGAACTGAGAGTACAAATAGAGAAACAACACACTGAATTGTGATTACAGATAGAGAAACAAAACATTGAACTGAGAGTAAGTACAGAGAAACAACACACTGAACTGGGAGTACAGATGCCGAAGCAAAACACTGAACTGAGTAAACATATAGACTGAGAGATCTGATAGAAAAACAACACACTGAATTGAGATGACAGATCGAGAAACACCTCACTGAATTGTGAGGATAGAGAAACAACACACTGAACTGTGAGTAGAGATAGACAAACAAAACACCGAACTGCGAGTACAACTAGAGAAAGAACACACCCAACTGTGAGAACAGATACAGAAACAACACACTGAACTGGGAGTACAGATGCAGAAGCAACACACTGAACTGTGATTACGGATAGAGAAACAACACACTGAACTGTCATTACAGATTAAGAAACAAAACACTGAACCTAGAGTACTGATACAGAAACAACACACTGAATTGCGAGTATAGATAGAGAAACAACACACTGAACTGTGAGTACAGACATAGTTGATGCTGAAGCAAAATACTGAACTGAGTAAACAGATAGACTGAGAGATCTGATAGAAAATCAACAGCCTGAATTGAGATTACAGATCGAGAAACACCTCACTGAATTGTGAGGATAGAGAAACAACACAATGAACTGTGAGTAGAGATAGACAAACAAAACACCGAACTGCGAGTACAGCTAGAGAAAGAACACACCCAACTGTGAGAACAGATACAGGAACAACAGACTGAACTGGGAGTACAGATGCAGAAGCAACACACTGAACTGTGATTACGGATAGAGAAACAACACACTGAACTGTGATTACAGATTGAGAAACAAAACACTGAACCTAGAGTCCTGATACAGAAACAACACACTGAATTGAGAGTATAGATAGAGAAACAACACACTGAACTGTGAGTACAGACACAGAAACAACACACTGAACTGACAGTACAGATCGAGAAACACCTCACTGAATTGCAAACACAGACAGAGAAACAACACACTGTACTGCGTGTACAGCTAGAGAAAGAAAACACCCAACTGTGAGAACAGATACAGAAACAATACACTGAACTGGGAGTACAGATGCAGAAGCAACACACTGAACTGCGATTACGGATAGAGAAACAACACACTGAACTGTGACTACAGATTGAGAAACAAAACACTGAACCTAGAGTCCTGATACAGAAACAACACACTGAATTGAGAGTATAGATAGAGAAACAACACACTGAACTGTGAATACAGACACAGAAACAACACACTGAACTGAGATTACAGACAGAGAAACAACACGCTGAACTGAGAGTTACGATCATGAAACAATGCACTGAACTGCGAGTACAGATAGAGAAACAACACACTAAACTGCGAGTACAGCTAGAGAAAGAACACACCCAACTGTGAGAACAGATACAGAAACAACAGACTGAACTGGGAGTACAGATGCAGAAGCAACACACTGGACTGTGATTACGGATAGAGAAACAACACACTGAACTGTGATTACAGATTGAGAAACACCTCACTGAATTGTAAACACAGATAGAGAAACAAAACTCTATATTGCGAGAACAGATAGAGAAACAACACACTGAACTGCGAGTACAGATAGAGAAACAACACACTGAACTGTGATTACAGATAGAGAAACAAAACATTGAACTGAGAGTACAGCTCGAGAAAGAACACACCAACCTGTGAGAACAGATACAGAAACAACACTGAACTGCGAGTACAGACACAGAAACAACACACTGAACTGAGAGTACAGATAGACAAACAACACACTGAATTGTGATTACACATAGAGAAACAAAACATTGAACTGAGAGTAAGTACAGAGAAACAACACACTGAACTGGGAGTACAGATGCTGAAGCAAAACACTGAACTGAGTAAACAGATAGACTGAGAGATCTGATAGAAAAACAACACACTGAATTGAGATGACAGATCGAGAAACACCTCACTGAATTGTGAGGATAGAGAAACAACACACTGAACTGTGAGTAGAGATAGACAAACAAAACACCGAACTGCAAGGACAGCTAGAGAAAGAACACACCCAACTGTGAGAACAGATACAGGAACAACAGACTGAACTGGGAGTACAGATGCAGAAGCAACACACTGAACTGTGATTACGGATAGAGAAACAACGCACTGAACTGTGATTACAGATTGAGAAACAAAACACTGAACCTAGAGTACAGATACAGAAACAACACACTGAATTGCGAGTATAGATAGAGAAACAACACACTGAACTGTGAATACAGACACAGAAACAACACACTGAACTGAGAGTACAGATCGAGAAACACCTCACTGAATTGCAAACACAGGTAGAGAAACAAAACACTGTACTGCGAGTACAGATAGAGAAACAACACACTGAACTGCGAGTACAGCTAGAGAAAGAACACACGCAACTGTGAGAACAGATACAGAAACAACAGACTGAACTGGGAGTACAGATGCAGAAGCAACACACTGAATGTGATTACGCATAGAGAAACAACACACTGAACTGTGATTACAGATTGAGAAACAAAACACTGAACCTAGAGTACTGATACAGAAACAACACACTGAATTGCGAGTATAGATAGAGAAACAACACACTGAACTGTGAGTACAGACACAGAAACAACACACTGAACTGACAGTACAGATCGAGAAACACCTCACTGAATTGCAAACACAGACAGAGAAACAACACACTGTACTGCGTGTTCAGCTTGAGAAAGAACACACCCAACTGTGAGAACAGATACAGAAACAATACACTGAACTGGGAGTACAGATGCAGAAGCAACACACTGAACTGTGATTCCAGATTGAGAAACAAAACACTGAACCTAGAGTCCTGATACAGAAACAACACACTGAATTGAGAGTATAGATAGAGAAACAACACACTGAACTGCGTGTACAGACACAGAAACAACACACTGAACTGACAGTACAGATCGAGAAACACCTCACTGAATTGCAAACACAGACAGAGAAACAACACACTGTACTGCGTGTACAGCTAGACAAAGAACACACCCAACTGTGAGTACAGATGCAGAAGCAACACACTGAACTGCGATTACGGATAGAGAAACAACACACTGAACTGTGATTACAGATTGAGAAACAAAACACTGAACCTAGAGTCCTGATACAGAAACAACACACTGAATTGAGAGTATAGATAGAGAAACAACACACTGAACTGTGAATACAGACACAGAAACATCACACTGAACTGAGAGTACAGACAGAGAAACAACACACTGAACTGAGAGTAACGATCATGAAACAATGCACTGAACTGCGAGTACAGATAGAGAAAAAACACACTGAACTGCGAGTACAGCTAGAGAAAGAACACACCCAACTGTGAGAACAGATACAGAAACAACAGACTGAACTGGGAGTACAGATGCAGAAGCAACACACTGGACTGTGATTACGGATAGAGAAACAACACACTGAACTGTGATTACAGATTGAGAAACACCTCACTGAATTGTAAATACAGATAGAGAAACAAAACTCTATATTGCGAGTACAGTTAGAGAAACAACACACTGAACTGCGAGGACAGACTGAGAAATAATACACTGAACTGTGAGTACAGACAGAGAAACAACACGCTGAACTGAGAGTTACGATCATGAAACAATGCACTGAACTGCGAGTACAGATAGAGAAACAACACACTGAACTGCGAGTACAGCTAGAGAAAGAACACACCCAACTGTGAGAACAGATACAGAAACAACAGACTGAACTGGGAGTACAGATGCAGAAGCAACACACTGAACTGTGAATACGGATAGAGAAACAACACACTGAACTGTGATTACTGATTGAGAAACAAAACACTGAACCTAGAGTACTGATACAGAAACAACACACTGAATTGCGAGTATAGATAGAGAAACAACACACTGAACTGTGAGTACAGACACAGAAACAACACACTGAACTGAGAGTACAGATCGAGAAACACTTCACTGAATTGCAAACACAGGTAGAGAAACAAAACACTGTACTGCGAGTACAGATAGAGAAACAACACACTGAACTGCGAGTACAGCTAGAGAAAGAACACACGCAACTGTGAGAACAGATACAGAAACAACAGACTGAACTGGGAGTACAGATGCAGAAGCAACACACTGAATGTGATTACGCATAGAGAAACAACACACTGAACTGTGATTACAGATTGAGAAACAAAACACTGAACCTAGAGTACTGATACAGAAACAACACACTGAATTGCGAGTATAGATAGAGAAACAACACACTGAACTGTGAGTACAGACACAGAAACAACACACTGAACTGAGAGTACAGATCGAGAAACACCTCACTGAATTGCAAACACAGACAGAGAAACAACACACTGTACTGCGTGTTCAGCTTGAGAAAGAACACACCCAACTGTGAGAACAGATACAGAAACAATACACTGAACTGGGAGTACGGATGCAGAAGCAACACACTGAACTGTGATTCCAGATTGAGAAACAAAACACTGAACCTAGAGTCCTGATACAGAAACAACACACTGAATTGAGAGTATAGATAGAGAAACAACACACTGAACTGCGTGTACAGACACAGAAACAACACACTGAACTGACAGTACAGATCGAGAAACACCTCACTGAATTGCAAACACAGACAGAGAAACAACACACTGTACTGCGTGTACAGCTAGACAAAGAACACACCCAACTGTGAGTACAGATGCAGAAGCAACACACTGAACTGCGATTACGGATAGAGAAACAACACACTGAACTGTGATTACAGATTGAGAAACAAAACACTGAACCTAGAGTCCTGATACAGAAACAACACACTGAATTGAGAGTATAGATAGAGAAACAACACACTGAACTGTGAATACAGACACAGAAACATCACACTGAACTGAGAGTACAGACAGAGAAACAACACACTGAACTGAGAGTAACGATCATGAAACAATGCACTGAACTGCGAGTACAGATAGAGAAACAACACACTGAACTGCGAGTACAGCTAGAGAAAGAACACACCCAACTGTGAGAACAGATACAGAAACAACAGACTGAACTGGGAGTACAGATGCAGAAGCAACACACTGGACTGTGATTACGGATAGAGAAACAACACACTGAACTGTGACTACAGATTGAGAAACAAAACACTGAACCTAGAGTCCTGATACAGAAACAACACACTGAATTGAGAGTATAGATAGAGAAACAACACACTGAACTTTGAATACAGACACAGAAACAACACACTGAACTGAGAGTACAGACAGAGAAACAACACGCTGAACTGAGAGTTACGATCATGAAACAATGCACTGAACTGCGAGTACAGATAGAGAAACAACACACTGAACTGCGAGTACAGCTAGAGAAAGAACACACCCAACTGTGAGAACAGATACAGAAACAACAGACTGAACTGGGAGTACCGATGCAGAAGCAACACACTGGACTGTGATTACGGATAGAGAAACAACACACTGAACTGCGAGTACAGATAGAGAAACAACACACTAAAACTGTGATTACAGATAGAGAAACAAAACATTGAACTGAGAGTACAGCTCGAGAAAGAACACACCAACCTGTGAGAACAGATACAGAAACAACACTGAACTGCGAGTACAGACACAGAAACAACACACTGAACTGAGAGTACAGATAGAGAAACAACACACTGAACTGAGAGTACAGATAGACAAACAACACACTGAATTGTGATTACACATAGAGAAACAAAACATTGAACTGAGAGTAAGTACAGAGAAACAACACACTGAACTGGGAGTACAGATGCTGAAGCAAAACACTGAACTGAGTAAACAGATAGACTGAGAGATCTGATAGAAAAACAACACACTGAATTGAGATGACAGATCGAGAAACACCTCACTGAATTGTGAGGATAGAGAAACAACACACTGAACTGTGAGTAGAGATAGACAAACAAAACACCGAACTGCGAGGACAGCTAGAGAAAGAACACACCCAACTGTGAGAACAGATACAGGAACAACAGACTGAACTGGGAGTACAGATGAAGAAGCAACACACTGAACTGTGATTACGGATAGAGAAACAACACACTGAACTGTGATTACAGATTGAGAAACAAAACACTGAACCTAGAGTACAGATACAGAAACAACACACTGAATTGCGAGTATAGATAGAGAAACAACACACTGAACTGTGAATACAGACACAGAAACAACACACTGAACTGAGAGTACAGATCGAGAAACACCTCACTGAATTGCAAACACAGGTAGAGAAACAAAACACTGTACTGCGAGTACAGATAGAGAAACAACACACTGAACTGCGAGTACAGCTAGAGAAAGAACACACGCAACTGTGAGAACAGATAAAGGAACAACAGACTGAACTGGGAGTACAGATGCAGAAGCAACACACTGAACTGTGATTACGGATAGAGAAACAACACACTGAACTGTGATTACAGATTGAGAAACAAAACACTGAACCTAGAGTACTGATACAGAAACAACACACTGAATTGCGAGTATAGATAGAGAAACAACACACTGAACTGTGAATACAGACACAGAAACAACACACTGAACTGAGAGTACAGATCGAGAAACACCTCACTGAATTGCAAACACAGGTAGAGAAACAAAACACTGTACTGCGAGTACAGATAGAGAAACAACACACTGAACTGCGAGTACAGCTAGAGAAAGAACACACGCAACTGTGAGAACAGATACAGAAACAACAGACTGAACTGGGAGTACAGATGCAGAAGCAACACACTGAATGTGATTACGCATAGAGAAACAACACACTGAACTGTGATTACAGATTGAGAAACAAAACACTGAACCTAGAGTACTGATACAGAAACAACACACTGAATTGCGAGTATAGATAGAGAAACAACACACTGAACTGTGAGTACAGACACAGAAACAACACACTGAACTGAGAGTACAGATCGAGAAACACCTCACTGAATTGCAAACACAGACAGAGAAACAACACACTGTACTGCGTGTTCAGCTTGAGAAAGAACACACCCAACTGTGAGAACAGATACAGAAACAATACACTGAACTGGGAGTACAGATGCAGAAGCAACACACTGAACTGTGATTCCAGATAGAGAAACAACACACTGAACTGAGAGTACAGATAGACAAACAACACACTGAATTGTGATTACACATAGAGAAACAAAACATTGAACTGAGAGTAAGTACAGAGAAACAACACACTGAACTGGGAGTACAGATGCTGAAGCAAAACACTGAACTGAGTAAACAGATAGACTGAGAGATCTGATAGAAAAACAACACACTGAATTGAGATGACAGATCGAGAAACACCTCACTGAATTGTGAGGATAGAGAAACAACACACTGAACTGTGAGTAGAGATAGACAAACAAAACACCGAACTGCGAGGACAGCTAGAGAAAGAACACACCCAACTGTGAGAACAGATACAGGAACAACAGACTGAACTGGGAGTACAGATGAAGAAGCAACACACTGAACTGTGATTACGGATAGAGAAACAACACACTGAACTGTGATTACAGATTGAGAAACAAAACACTGAACCTAGAGTACAGATACAGAAACAACACACTGAATTGCGAGTATAGATAGAGAAACAACACACTGAACTGTGAATACAGACACAGAAACAACACACTGAACTGAGAGTACAGATCGAGAAACACCTCACTGAATTGCAAACACAGGTAGAGAAACAAAACACTGTACTGCGAGTACAGATAGAGAAACAACACACTGAACTGCGAGTACAGCTAGAGAAAGAACACACGCAACTGTGAGAACAGATACAGAAACAACAGACTGAACTGGGAGTACAGATGCAGAAGCAACACACTGAATGTGATTACGCATAGAGAAACAACACACTGAACTGTGATTACAGATTGAGAAACAAAACACTGAACCTAGAGTACTGATACAGAAACAACACACTGAATTGCGAGTATAGATAGAGAAACAACACACTGAACTGTGAGTACAGACACAGAAACAACACACTGAACTGACAGTACAGATCGAGAAACACCTCACTGAATTGCAAACACAGACAGAGAAACAACACACTGTACTGCGTGTTCAGCTTGAGAAAGAACACACCCAACTGTGAGAACAGATACAGAAACAATACACTGAACTGGGAGTACAGATGCAGAAGCAACACACTGAACTGTGATTCCAGATTGAGAAACAAAACACTGAACCTAGAGTCCTGATACAGAAACAACACACTGAATTGAGAGTATAGATAGAGAAACAACACACTGAACTGCGTGTACAGACACAGAAACAACACACTGAACTGACAGTACAGATCGAGAAACACCTCACTGAATTGCAAACACAGACAGAGAAACAACACACTGTACTGCGTGTACAGCTAGACAAAGAACACACCCAACTGTGAGTACAGATGCAGAAGCAACACACTGAACTGCGATTACGGATAGAGAAACAACACACTGAACTGTGATTACAGATTGAGAAACAAAACACTGAACCTAGAGTCCTGATACAGAAACAACACACTGAATTGAGAGTATAGATAGAGAAACAACACACTGAACTGTGAATACAGACACAGAAACATCACACTGAACTGAGAGTACAGACAGAGAAACAACACACTGAACTGAGAGTAACGATCATGAAACAATGCACTGAACTGCGAGTACAGATAGAGAAACAACACACTGAACTGCGAGTACAGCTAGAGAAAGAACACACCCAACTGTGAGAACAGATACAGAAACAACAGACTGAACTGGGAGTACAGATGCAGAAGCAAAACACTGGACTGTGATTACGGATAGAGAAACAACACACTGAACTGTGATTACAGATTGAGAAACACCTCACTGAATTGTAAATACAGATAGAGAAACAAAACTCTATATTGCGAGTACAGTTAGAGAAACAACACACTGAACTGCGAGGACAGACTGAGAAATAATACACTGAACTGTGAGTACAGACAGAGAAACAACACGCTGAACTGAGAGTTACGATCATGAAACAATGCACTGAACTGCGAGTACAGATAGAGAAACAACACACTGAACTGCGAGTACAGCTAGAGAAAGAACACACCCAACTGTGAGAACAGATACAGAAACAACAGACTGAACTGGGAGTACAGATGCAGAAGCAACACACTGAACTGTGAATACGGATAGAGAAACAACACACTGAACTGTGATTACTGATTGAGAAACAAAACACTGAACCTAGAGTACTGATACAGAAACAACACACTGAATTGCGAGTATAGATAGAGAAACAACACACTGAACTGTGAGTACAGACACAGAAACAACACACTGAACTGAGAGTACAGATCGAGAAACACTTCACTGAATTGCAAACACAGGTAGAGAAACAAAACACTGTACTGCGAGTACAGATAGAGAAACAACACACTGAACTGCGAGTACAGCTAGAGAAAGAACACACGCAACTGTGAGAACAGATACAGAAACAACAGACTGAACTGGGAGTACAGATGCAGAAGCAACACACTGAATGTGATTACGCATAGAGAAACAACACACTGAACTGTGATTACAGATTGAGAAACAAAACACTGAACCTAGAGTACTGATACAGAAACAACACACTGAATTGCGAGTATAGATAGAGAAACAACACACTGAACTGTGAGTACAGACACAGAAACAACACACTGAACTGAGAGTACAGATCGAGAAACACCTCACTGAATTGCAAACACAGACAGAGAAACAACACACTGTACTGCGTGTTCAGCTTGAGAAAGAACACACCCAACTGTGAGAACAGATACAGAAACAATACACTGAACTGGGAGTACGGATGCAGAAGCAACACACTGAACTGTGATTCCAGATTGAGAAACAAAACACTGAACCTAGAGTCCTGATACAGAAACAACACACTGAATTGAGAGTATAGATAGAGAAACAACACACTGAACTGCGTGTACAGACACAGAAACAACACACTGAACTGACAGTACAGATCGAGAAACACCTCACTGAATTGCAAACACAGACAGAGAAACAACACACTGTACTGCGTGTACAGCTAGACAAAGAACACACCCAACTGTGAGTACAGATGCAGAAGCAACACACTGAACTGCGATTACGGATAGAGAAACAACACACTGAACTGTGATTACAGATTGAGAAACAAAACACTGAACCTAGAGTCCTGATACAGAAACAACACACTGAATTGAGAGTATAGATAGAGAAACAACACACTGAACTGTGAATACAGACACAGAAACATCACACTGAACTGAGAGTACAGACAGAGAAACAACACACTGAACTGAGAGTAACGATCATGAAACAATGCACTGAACTGCGAGTACAGATAGAGAAACAACACACTGAACTGCGACTACAGCTAGAGAAAGAACACACCCAACTGTGAGAACAGATACAGAAACAACAGACTGAACTGGGAGTACAGATGCAGAAGCAACACACTGGACTGTGATTACGGATAGAGAAACAACACACTGAACTGTGACTACAGATTGAGAAACAAAACACTGAACCTAGAGTCCTGATACAGAAACAACACACTGAATTGAGAGTATAGATAGAGAAACAACACACTGAACTTTGAATACAGACACAGAAACAACACACTGAACTGAGAGTACAGACAGAGAAACAACACGCTGAACTGAGAGTTACGATCATGAAACAATGCACTGAACTGCGAGTACAGATAGAGAAACAACACACTGAACTGCGAGTACAGCTAGAGAAAGAACACACCCAACTGTGAGAACAGATACAGAAACAACAGACTGAACTGGGAGTACCGATGCAGAAGCAACACACTGGACTGTGATTACGGATAGAGAAACAACACACTGAACTGCGAGTACAGATAGAGAAACAACACACTAAAACTGTGATTACAGATAGAGAAACAAAACATTGAACTGAGAGTACAGCTCGAGAAAGAACACACCAACCTGTGAGAACAGATACAGAAACAACACTGAACTGCGAGTACAGACACAGAAACAACACACTGAACTGAGAGTACAGATAGAGAAACAACACACTGAACTGAGAGTACAGATAGACAAACAACACACTGAATTGTGATTACACATAGAGAAACAAAACATTGAACTGAGAGTAAGTACAGAGAAACAACACACTGAACTGGGAGTACAGATGCTGAAGCAAAACACTGAACTGAGTAAACAGATAGACTGAGAGATCTGATAGAAAAACAACACACTGAATTGAGATGACAGATCGAGAAACACCTCACTGAATTGTGAGGATAGAGAAACAACACACTGAACTGTGAGTAGAGATAGACAAACAAAACACCGAACTGCGAGGACAGCTAGAGAAAGAACACACCCAACTGTGAGAACAGATACAGGAACAACAGACTGAACTGGGAGTACAGATGAAGAAGCAACACACTGAACTGTGATTACGGATAGAGAAACAACACACTGAACTGTGATTACAGATTGAGAAACAAAACACTGAACCTAGAGTACAGATACAGAAACAACACACTGAATTGCGAGTATAGATAGAGAAACAACACACTGAACTGTGAATACAGACACAGAAACAACACACTGAACTGAGAGTACAGATCGAGAAACACCTCACTGAATTGCAAACACAGGTAGAGAAACAAAACACTGTACTGCGAGTACAGATAGAGAAACAACACACTGAACTGCGAGTACAGCTAGAGAAAGAACACACGCAACTGTGAGAACAGATAAAGGAACAACAGACTGAACTGGGAGTACAGATGCAGAAGCAACACACTGAACTGTGATTACGGATAGAGAAACAACACACTGAACTGTGATTACAGATTGAGAAACAAAACACTGAACCTAGAGTACTGATACAGAAACAACACACTGAATTGCGAGTATAGATAGAGAAACAACACACTGAACTGTGAATACAGACACAGAAACAACACACTGAACTGAGAGTACAGATCGAGAAACACCTCACTGAATTGCAAACACAGGTAGAGAAACAAAACACTGTACTGCGAGTACAGATAGAGAAACAACACACTGAACTGCGAGTACAGCTAGAGAAAGAACACACGCAACTGTGAGAACAGATACAGAAACAACAGACTGAACTGGGAGTACAGATGCAGAAGCAACACACTGAATGTGATTACGCATAGAGAAACAACACACTGAACTGTGATTACAGATTGAGAAACAAAACACTGAACCTAGAGTACTGATACAGAAACAACACACTGAATTGCGAGTATAGATAGAGAAACAACACACTGAACTGTGAGTACAGACACAGAAACAACACACTGAACTGAGAGTACAGATCGAGAAACACCTCACTGAATTGCAAACACAGACAGAGAAACAACACACTGTACTGCGTGTTCAGCTTGAGAAAGAACACACCCAACTGTGAGAACAGATACAGAAACAATACACTGAACTGGGAGTACAGATGCAGAAGCAACACACTGAACTGTGATTCCAGATAGAGAAACAACACACTGAACTGAGAGTACAGATAGACAAACAACACACTGAATTGTGATTACACATAGAGAAACAAAACATTGAACTGAGAGTAAGTACAGAGAAACAACACACTGAACTGGGAGTACAGATGCTGAAGCAAAACACTGAACTGAGTAAACAGATAGACTGAGAGATCTGATAGAAAAACAACACACTGAATTGAGATGACAGATCGAGAAACACCTCACTGAATTGTGAGGATAGAGAAACAACACACTGAACTGTGAGTAGAGATAGACAAACAAAACACCGAACTGCGAGGACAGCTAGAGAAAGAACACACCCAACTGTGAGAACAGATACAGGAACAACAGACTGAACTGGGAGTACAGATGAAGAAGCAACACACTGAACTGTGATTACGGATAGAGAAACAACACACTGAACTGTGATTACAGATTGAGAAACAAAACACTGAACCTAGAGTACAGATACAGAAACAACACACTGAATTGCGAGTATAGATAGAGAAACAACACACTGAACTGTGAATACAGACACAGAAACAACACACTGAACTGAGAGTACAGATCGAGAAACACCTCACTGAATTGCAAACACAGGTAGAGAAACAAAACACTGTACTGCGAGTACAGATAGAGAAACAACACACTGAACTGCGAGTACAGCTAGAGAAAGAACACACGCAACTGTGAGAACAGATACAGAAACAACAGACTGAACTGGGAGTACAGATGCAGAAGCAACACACTGAATGTGATTACGCATAGAGAAACAACACACTGAACTGTGATTACAGATTGAGAAACAAAACACTGAACCTAGAGTACTGATACAGAAACAACACACTGAATTGCGAGTATAGATACAGAAACAACACACTGAACTGTGAGTACAGACACAGAAACAACACACTGAACTGAGAGTACAGATCGAGAAACACCTCACTGAATTGCAAACACAGACAGAGAAACAACACACTGTACTGCGTGTTCAGCTTGAGAAAGAACACACCCAACTGTGAGAACTGATACAGAAACAATACACTGAACTGGGAGTACAGATGCAGAAGCAACACACTGAACTGTGATTCCAGATTGAGAAACAAAACACTGAACCTAGAGTCCTGATACAGAAACAACACACTGAATTGAGAGTATAGATAGAGAAACAACACACTGAACTGTGAGTACAGACACAGAAACAACACACTGAACTGAGAGTACAGATCGAGAAACACCTCACTGAATTGCAAACACAGATAGAGAAACAAAACACTGTATTGCGAGTGCAGATAGAGAAACAACACACTGAACTGCGTGTACAGACACCGAAGCAACACACTGAACTGACAGTACAGATCGAGAAACACCTCACTGAATTGCAAACACAGACAGAGAAACAACACACTGTACTGCGTGTACAGCTTGAGAAAGAACACACCCAACTGTGAGAACAGATACAGAAACAATACACTGAACTGGGAGTACAGATGCAGAAGCAACACACTGACTTGCGATTACGGATAGAGAAACAACACACTGAACTGTGATTACAGATTGAGAAACACCTCACTGAATTGTAAACACAGATAGAGAAACAAAACCCTATATTACGAGTACAGATAGAGAAACAACACACTGTATTGGGAGTACAGATAGAGAAACAACACACTGAACTGTGAGAACAGACACAGAAACAACACACTGAACTGAGAGTACAGATCGAGAAACACCTCACTGAATTGCAAACACAGACAGAGAAACAACACACTGTACTGCGTGTTCAGCTTGAGAAAGAACACACCCAACTGTGAGAACAGATACAGAAACAATACACTGAACTGGGAGTACAGATGCAGAAGCAACACACTGAACTGTGATTCCAGATTGAGAAACAAAACACTGAACCTAGAGTCCTGATACAGAAACAACACACTGAATTGAGAGTATAGATAGAGAAACAACACACTGAACTGCGTGTACAGACACAGAAACAACACACTGAACTGAGAGTACAGATCGAGAAACACCTCACTGAATTGCAAACACAGATAGAGAAACAAAACACTGTATTGCGAGTACAGATAGAGAAACAACACACTGAACTGCGTGTACAGACACCGAAACAACACACTGAACTGACAGTACAGATCGAGAAACACCTCACTGAATTGCAAACACAGACAGAGAAACAACACACTGTACTGCGTGTACAGCTAGAGAAAGAACACACCCAACTGTGAGAACAGATACAGAAACAATACACTGACCTGGGAGTACAGATGCAGAAGCAACACACTGAACCGCGATTACGGATAGAGAAACAACACACTGAACCGTGATTACAGATTGAGAAACAAAACACTGAAGCTAGAGTCCTGATTCAGGAACAACACACTGAATTGAGAGTATAGATAGAGAAACAACACACTGAACTGTGAGTACAGACACAGAAACAACACACTGAACTGAGAGTACAGATCGAGAAACACCTCACTGAATTGCAAACACAGACAGAGAAACAAAACACTGTATTGCGAGTACAGATAGAGAAACAACACACTGAACTGCGTGTACAGATACAGAAACAACACACTGAACTGACAGTACAGATCGAGAAACACCTCACTGAATTGCAAACACAGACAGAGAAACAACACACTGTACTGCGTGTACAGCTAGACAAAGAACACACCCAACTGTGAGTACAGATGCAGAAGCAACACACTGAACTGCGATTACGGATAGAGAAACAACACACTGAACTGTGATTACAGATTGAGAAACAAAACACTGAACCTAGAGTCCTGATACAGAAACAACACACTGAATTGAGAGTATAGATAGAGAAACAACACACTGAACTGTGAATACAGACACAGAAACATCACACTGAACTGAGAGTACAGACAGAGAAACAACACACTGAACTGAGAGTAACGATCATGAAACAATGCACTGAACTGCGAGTACAGATAGAGAAACAACACACTGAACTGCGAGTACAGCTAGAGAAAGAACACACCCAACTGTGAGAACAGATACAGAAACAACAGACTGAACTGGGAGTACAGATGCAGAAGCAACACACTGGACTGTGATTACGGATAGAGAAACAACACACTGAACTGTGATTACAGATTGAGAAACACCTCACTGAATTGTAAATACAGATAGAGAAACAAAACTCTATATTGCGAGTACAGATAGAGAAACAACACACTGAACTGCGAGTACAGACTGAGAAATAATACACTGAACTGTGAGTACAGACAGAGAAACAACACACTGAACTGAGAGTACAGCTAGAGAAAGAACACACCCAACTGTGAGAACAGATACAGAAACAACAGACTGAACTGGGAGTACAGATGCAGAAGCAACGCACTGGACTGTGATTACGGATAGAGAAACAACACACTGAACTGTGATTACAGATTGAGAAACACCTCACTGAATTGTAAACACAGATAGAGAAACAAAACTCTATATTGCGAGTATAGATAGAGAAACAACACACTGAACTGCGAGTACTGATAGAGAAACAACACACTGAACTGTGATTACAGATAGAGAAACAAAACATTGAACTGAGAGTACAGCTCGAGAAAGAACACACCAACCTGTGAGAACAGATACAGAAACAACACTGAACTGCGAGTACAGACACAGAAACAACACACTGAACTGAGAGTACAGACAGAGAAACAACACACTGAACTGAGAGTACAGATAGAGAAACAACACACTGAATTGTGATTACAGATAGAGAAACAAAACATTGAACTGAGAGTAAGTACAGAGAAACAACACACTGAACTGGGAGTACAGATGCAGAAGCAAAACACTGAACTGAGTAAACATATAGACTGAGAGATCTGATAGAAAAACAACACACTGAATTGAGATGACAGATCGAGAAACACCTCACTGAATTGTGAGGATAGAGAAACAACACACTGAACTGTGAGTAGAGATAGACAAACAAAACACCGAACTGCGAGTACAACTAGAGAAAGAACACACCCAACTGTGAGAACAGATACAGAAACAACACACTGAACTGAGAGTACAGATGCAGAAGCAACACACTGAACTGCGATTACGGATAGAGAAACAACACACTGAACTGTGACTACAGATTGAGAAACAAAACACTGAACCTAGAGTCCTGATACAGAAACAACACACTGAATTGAGAGTATAGATAGAGAAACAACACACTGAACTTTGAATACAGACACAGAAACAACACACTGAACTGAGAGTACAGACAGAGAAACAACACGCTGAACTGAGAGTTACGATCATGAAACAATGCACTGAACTGCGAGTACAGATAGAGAAACAACACACTGAACTGCGAGTACAGCTAGAGAAAGAACACACCCAACTGTGAGAACAGATACAGAAACAACAGACTGAACTGGGAGTACCGATGCAGAAGCAACACACTGGACTGTGATTACGGATAGAGAAACAACACACTGAACTGCGAGTACAGATAGAGAAACAACACACTAAAACTGTGATTACAGATAGAGAAACAAAACATTGAACTGAGAGTACAGCTCGAGAAAGAACACACCAACCTGT
Organism: Chiloscyllium punctatum; assembly: GCF_047496795.1. NCBI lineage: Eukaryota > Metazoa > Chordata > Chondrichthyes > Orectolobiformes > Hemiscylliidae > Chiloscyllium > Chiloscyllium punctatum. Next base: position 31,093,750 of record NC_092745.1, read on the forward strand.
GAGAACAGATACAGAAACAACACTGAACAGCGAGTACAGACACAGAAACAACACACTGAACTGAGAGTACAGATAGAGAAACAACACACTGAACTGAGAGTACAGATAGACAAACAACACACTGAATTGTGATTACACATAGAGAAACAAAACATTGAACTGAGAGTAAGTACAGAGAAACAACACACTGAACTGGGAGTACAGATGCTGAAGCAAAACACTGAACTGAGTAAACAGATAGACTGAGAGATCTGATAGAAAAACAACACACTGAATTGAGATGACAGATCGAGAAACACCTCACTGAATTGTGAGGATAGAGAAACAACACACTGAACTGTGAGTAGAGATAGACAAACAAAACACCGAACTGCGAGGACAGCTAGAGAAAGAACACACCCAACTGTGAGAACAGATACAGGAACAACAGACTGAACTGGGAGTACAGATGAAGAAGCAACACACTGAACTGTGATTACGGATAGAGAAACAACACACTGAACTGTGATTACAGATTGAGAAACAAAACACTGAACCTAGAGTACAGATACAGAAACAACACACTGAATTGCGAGTATAGATAGAGAAACAACACACTGAACTGTGAATACAGACACAGAAACAACACACTGAACTGAGAGTACAGATCGAGAAACACCTCACTGAATTGCAAACACAGGTAGAGAAACAAAACACTGTACTGCGAGTACAGATAGAGAAACAACACACTGAACTGCGAGTACAGCTAGAGAAAGAACACACGCAACTGTGAGAACAGATAAAGGAACAACAGACTGAACTGGGAGTACAGATGCAGAAGCAACACACTGAACTGTGATTACGGATAGAGAAACAACACACTGAACTGTGATTACAGATTGAGAAACAAAACACTGAACCTAGAGTACTGATACAGAAACAACACACTGAATTGCGAGTATAGATAGAGAAACAACACACTGAACTGTGAGTACAGACACAGAAACAACACACTGAACTGAGAGTACAGATCGAGAAACACCTCACTGAATTGCAAACACAGGTAGAGAAACAAAACACTGTACTGCGAGTACAGATAGAGAAACAACACACTGAACTGCGAGTACAGCTAGAGAAAGAACACACGCAACTGTGAGAACAGATACAGAAACAACAGACTGAACTAGGAGTACAGATGCAGAAGCAACACACTGAATGTGATTACGCATAGAGAAACAACACACTGAACTGTGATTACAGATTGAGAAACAAAACACTGAACCTAGAGTACTGATACAGAAACAACACACTGAATTGCGAGTATAGATAGAGAAACAACACACTGAACTGTGAGTACAGACACAGAAACAACACACTGAACTGAGAGTACAGATCGAGAAACACCTCACTGAATTGCAAACACAGACAGAGAAACAACACACTGTACTGCGTGTTCAGCTTGAGAAAGAACACACCCAACTGTGAGAACAGATACAGAAACAATACACTGAACTGGGAGTACAGATGCAGAAGCAACACACTGAACTGTGATTCCAGATAGAGAAACAACACACTGAACTGAGAGTACAGATAGACAAACAACACACTGAATTGTGATTACACATAGAGAAACAAAACATTGAACTGAGAGTAAGTACAGAGAAACAACACACTGAACTGGGAGTACAGATGCTGAAGCAAAACACTGAACTGAGTAAACAGATAGACTGAGAGATCTGATAGAAAAACAACACACTGAATTGAGATGACAGATCGAGAAACACCTCACTGAATTGTGAGGATAGAGAAACAACACACTGAACTGTGAGTAGAGATAGACAAACAAAACACCGAACTGCGAGGACAGCTAGAGAAAGAACACACCCAACTGTGAGAACAGATACAGGAACAACAGACTGAACTGGGAGTACAGATGAAGAAGCAACACACTGAACTGTGATTACGGATAGAGAAACAACACACTGAACTGTGATTACAGATTGAGAAACAAAACACTGAACCTAGAGTACAGATACAGAAACAACACACTGAATTGCGAGTATAGATAGAGAAACAACACACTGAACTGTGAATACAGACACAGAAACAACACACTGAACTGAGAGTACAGATCGAGAAACACCTCACTGAATTGCAAACACAGGTAGAGAAACAAAACACTGTACTGCGAGTACAGATAGAGAAACAACACACTGAACTGCGAGTACAGCTAGAGAAAGAACACACGCAACTGTGAGAACAGATACAGAAACAACAGACTGAACTGGGAGTACAGATGCAGAAGCAACACACTGAATGTGATTACGCATAGAGAAACAACACACTGAACTGTGATTACAGATTGAGAAACAAAACACTGAACCTAGAGTACTGATACAGAAACAACACACTGAATTGCGAGTATAGATACAGAAACAACACACTGAACTGTGAGTACAGACACAGAAACAACACACTGAACTGAGAGTACAGATCGAGAAACACCTCACTGAATTGCAAACACAGACAGAGAAACAACACACTGTACTGCGTGTTCAGCTTGAGAAAGAACACACCCAACTGTGAGAACTGATACAGAAACAATACACTGAACTGGGAGTACAGATGCAGAAGCAACACACTGAACTGTGATTCCAGATTGAGAAACAAAACACTGAACCTAGAGTCCTGATACAGAAACAACACACTGAATTGAGAGTATAGATAGAGAAACAACACACTGAACTGTGAGTACAGACACAGAAACAACACACTGAACTGAGAGTACAGATCGAGAAACACCTCACTGAATTGCAAACACAGATAGAGAAACAAAACACTGTATTGCGAGTGCAGATAGAGAAACAACACACTGAACTGCGTGTACAGACACCGAAACAACACACTGAACTGACAGTACAGATCGAGAAACACCTCACTGAATTGCAAACACAGACAGAGAAACAACACACTGTACTGCGTGTACAGCTTGAGAAAGAACACACCCAACTGTGAGAACAGATACAGAAACAATACACTGAACTGGGAGTACAGATGCAGAAGCAACACACTGACTTGCGATTACGGATAGAGAAACAACACACTGAACTGTGATTACAGATTGAGAAACACCTCACTGAATTGTAAACACAGATAGAGAAACAAAACACTATATTACGAGTACAGATAGAGAAACAACACACTGTATTGGGAGTACAGATAGAGAAACAACACACTGAACTGTGAGAACAGACACAGAAACAACACACTGAACTGAGAGTACAGATCGAGAAACACCTCACTGAATTGCAAACACAGACAGAGAAACAACACACTGTACTGCGTGTTCAGCTTGAGAAAGAACACACCCAACTGTGAGAACAGATACAGAAACAATACACTGAACTGGGAGTACAGATGCAGAAGCAACACACTGAACTGTGATTCCAGATTGAGAAACAAAACACTGAACCTAGAGTCCTGATACAGAAACAACACACTGAATTGAGAGTATAGATAGAGAAACAACACACTGAACTGCGTGTACAGACACAGAAACAACACACTGAACTGAGAGTACAGATCGAGAAACACCTCACTGAATTGCAAACACAGATAGAGAAACAAAACACTGTATTGCGAGTACAGATAGAGAAACAACACACTGAACTGCGTGTACAGACACCGAAACAACACACTGAACTGACAGTACAGATCGAGAAACACCTCACTGAATTGCAAACACAGACAGAGAAACAACACACTGTACTGCGTGTACAGCTAGAGAAAGAACACACCCAACTGTGAGAACAGATACAGAAACAATACACTGACCTGGGAGTACAGATGCAGAAGCAACACACTGAACCGCGATTACGGATAGAGAAACAACACACTGAACCGTGATTACAGATTGAGAAACAAAACACTGAAGCTAGAGTCCTGATTCAGAAACAACACACTGAATTGAGAGTATAGATAGAGAAACAACACACTGAACTGTGAGTACAGACACAGAAACAACACACTGAACTGAGAGTACAGATCGAGAAACACCTCACTGAATTGCAAACACAGACAGAGAAACAAAACACTGTATTGCGAGTACAGATAGAGAAACAACACACTGAACTGCGTGTACAGATACAGAAACAACACACTGAACTGACAGTACAGATCGAGAAACACCTCACTGAATTGCAAACACAGACAGAGAAACAACACACTGTACTGCGTGTACAGCTAGACAAAGAACACACCCAACTGTGAGTACAGATGCAGAAGCAACACACTGAACTGCGATTACGGATAGAGAAACAACACACTGAACTGTGATTACAGATTGAGAAACAAAACACTGAACCTAGAGTCCTGATACAGAAACAACACACTGAATTGAGAGTATAGATAGAGAAACAACACACTGAACTGTGAATACAGACACAGAAACATCACACTGAACTGAGAGTACAGACAGAGAAACAACACACTGAACTGAGAGTAACGATCATGAAACAATGCACTGAACTGCGAGTACAGATAGAGAAACAACACACTGAACTGCGAGTACAGCTAGAGAAAGAACACACCCAACTGTGAGAACAGATACAGAAACAACAGACTGAACTGGGAGTACAGATGCAGAAGCAACACACTGGACTGTGATTACGGATAGAGAAACAACACACTGAACTGTGATTACAGATTGAGAAACACCTCACTGAATTGTAAATACAGATAGAGAAACAAAACTCTATATTGCGAGTACAGATAGAGAAACAACACACTGAACTGCGAGTACAGACTGAGAAATAATACACTGAACTGTGAGTACAGACAGAGAAACAACACACTGAACTGAGAGTACAGCTAGAGAAAGAACACACCCAACTGTGAGAACAGATACAGAAACAACAGACTGAACTGGGAGTACAGATGCAGAAGCAACGCACTGGACTGTGATTACGGATAGAGAAACAACACACTGAACTGTGATTACAGATTGAGAAACACCTCACTGAATTGTAAACACAGATAGAGAAACAAAACTCTATATTGCGAGTATAGATAGAGAAACAACACACTGAACTGCGAGTACTGATAGAGAAACAACACACTGAACTGTGATTACAGATAGAGAAACAAAACATTGAACTGAGAGTACAGCTCGAGAAAGAACACACCAACCTGTGAGAACAGATACAGAAACAACACTGAACTGCGAGTACAGACACAGAAACAACACACTGAACTGAGAGTACAGACAGAGAAACAACACACTGAACTGAGAGTACAAATAGAGAAACAACACACTGAATTGTGATTACAGATAGAGAAACAAAACATTGAACTGAGAGTAAGTACAGAGAAACAACACACTGAACTGGGAGTACAGATGCCGAAGCAAAACACTGAACTGAGTAAACATATAGACTGAGAGATCTGATAGAAAAACAACACACTGAATTGAGATGACAGATCGAGAAACACCTCACTGAATTGTGAGGATAGAGAAACAACACACTGAACTGTGAGTAGAGATAGACAAACAAAACACCGAACTGCGAGTACAACTAGAGAAAGAACACACCCAACTGTGAGAACAGATACAGAAACAACACACTGAACTGGGAGTACAGATGCAGAAGCAACACACTGAACTGTGATTACGGATAGAGAAACAACACACTGAACTGTCATTACAGATTAAGAAACAAAACACTGAACCTAGAGTACTGATACAGAAACAACACACTGAATTGCGAGTATAGATAGAGAAACAACACACTGAACTGTGAGTACAGACATAGTTGATGCTGAAGCAAAATACTGAACTGAGTAAACAGATAGACTGAGAGATCTGATAGAAAATCAACAGCCTGAATTGAGATTACAGATCGAGAAACACCTCACTGAATTGTGAGGATAGAGAAACAACACAATGAACTGTGAGTAGAGATAGACAAACAAAACACCGAACTGCGAGTACAGCTAGAGAAAGAACACACCCAACTGTGAGAACAGATACAGGAACAACAGACTGAACTGGGAGTACAGATGCAGAAGCAACACACTGAACTGTGATTACGGATAGAGAAACAACACACTGAACTGTGATTACAGATTGAGAAACAAAACACTGAACCTAGAGTCCTGATACAGAAACAACACACTGAATTGAGAGTATAGATAGAGAAACAACACACTGAACTGTGAGTACAGACACAGAAACAACACACTGAACTGACAGTACAGATCGAGAAACACCTCACTGAATTGCAAACACAGACAGAGAAACAACACACTGTACTGCGTGTACAGCTAGAGAAAGAAAACACCCAACTGTGAGAACAGATACAGAAACAATACACTGAACTGGGAGTACAGATGCAGAAGCAACACACTGAACTGCGATTACGGATAGAGAAACAACACACTGAACTGTGACTACAGATTGAGAAACAAAACACTGAACCTAGAGTCCTGATACAGAAACAACACACTGAATTGAGAGTATAGATAGAGAAACAACACACTGAACTGTGAATACAGACACAGAAACAACACACTGAACTGAGAGTACAGACAGAGAAACAACACGCTGAACTGAGAGTTACGATCATGAAACAATGCACTGAACTGCGAGTACAGATAGAGAAACAACACACTAAACTGCGAGTACAGCTAGAGAAAGAACACACCCAACTGTGAGAACAGATACAGAAACAACAGACTGAACTGGGAGTACAGATGCAGAAGCAACACACTGGACTGTGATTACGGATAGAGAAACAACACACTGAACTGTGATTACAGATTGAGAAACACCTCACTGAATTGTAAACACAGATAGAGTAACAAAACTCTATATTGCGAGAACACATAGAGAAACAACACACTGAACTGCGAGTACAGATAGAGAAACAACACACTGAACTGTGATTACAGATAGAGAAACAAAACATTGAACTGAGAGTACAGCTCGAGAAAGAACACACCAACCTGTGAGAACAGATACAGAAACAACACTGAACTGCGAGTACAGACACAGAAACAACACACTGAACTGAGAGTACAGATAGACAAACAACACACTGAATTGTGATTACACATAGAGAAACAAAACATTGAACTGAGAGTAAGTACAGAGAAACAACACACTGAACTGGGAGTACAGATGCTGAAGCAAAACACTGAACTGAGTAAACAGATAGACTGAGAGATCTGATAGAAAAACAACACACTGAATTGAGATGACAGATCGAGAAACACCTCACTGAATTGTGAGGATAGAGAAACAACACACTGAACTGTGAGTAGAGATAGACAAACAAAACACCGAACTGCGAGGACAGCTAGAGAAAGAACACACCCAACTGTGAGAACAGATACAGGAACAACAGACTGAACTGGGAGTACAGATGCAGAAGCAACACACTGAACTGTGATTACGGATAGAGAAACAACGCACTGAACTGTGATTACAGATTGAGAAACAAAACACTGAACCTAGAGTACAGATACAGAAACAACACACTGAATTGCGAGTATAGATAGAGAAACAACACACTGAACTGTGAATACAGACACAGAAACAACACACTGAACTGAGAGTACAGATCGAGAAACACCTCACTGAATTGCAAACACAGGTAGAGAAACAAAACACTGTACTGCGAGTACAGATAGAGAAACAACACACTGAACTGCGAGTACAGCTAGAGAAAGAACACACGCAACTGTGAGAACAGATACAGAAACAACAGACTGAACTGGGAGTACAGATGCAGAAGCAACACACTGAATGTGATTACGCATAGAGAAACAACACACTGAACTGTGATTACAGATTGAGAAACAAAACACTGAACCTAGAGTACTGATACAGAAACAACACACTGAATTGCGAGTATAGATAGAGAAACAACACACTGAACTGTGAGTACAGACACAGAAACAACACACTGAACTGACAGTACAGATCGAGAAACACCTCACTGAATTGCAAACACAGACAGAGAAACAACACACTGTACTGCGTGTTCAGCTTGAGAAAGAACACACCCAACTGTGAGAACAGATACAGAAACAATACACTGAACTGGGAGTACAGATGCAGAAGCAACACACTGAACTGTGATTCCAGATTGAGAAACAAAACACTGAACCTAGAGTCCTGATACAGAAACAACACACTGAATTGAGAGTATAGATAGAGAAACAACACACTGAACTGCGTGTACAGACACAGAAACAACACACTGAACTGACAGTACAGATCGAGAAACACCTCACTGAATTGCAAACACAGACAGAGAAACAACACACTGTACTGCGTGTACAGCTAGACAAAGAACACACCCAACTGTGAGTACAGATGCAGAAGCAACACACTGAACTGCGATTACGGATAGAGAAACAACACACTGAACTGTGATTACAGATTGAGAAACAAAACACTGAACCTAGAGTCCTGATACAGAAACAACACACTGAATTGCGAGTATAGATAGAGAAACAACACACTGAACTGTGAATACAGACACAGAAACATCACACTGAACTGAGAGTACAGACAGAGAAACAACACACTGAACTGAGAGTAACGATCATGAAACAATGCACTGAACTGCGAGTACAGATAGAGAAACAACACACTGAACTGCGAGTACAGCTAGAGAAAGAACACACCCAACTGTGAGAACAGATACAGAAACAACAGACTGAACTGGGAGTACAGATGCAGAAGCAACACACTGGACTGTGATTACGGATAGAGAAACAACACACTGAACTGTGATTACAGATTGAGAAACACCTCACTGAATTGTAAATACAGATAGAGAAACAAAACTCTATATTGCGAGTACAGTTAGAGAAACAACACACTGAACTGCGAGGACAGACTGAGAAATAATACACTGAACTGTGAGTACAGACAGAGAAACAACACGCTGAACTGAGAGTTACGATCATGAAACAATGCACTGAACTGCGAGTACAGATAGAGAAACAACACACTGAACTGCGAGTACAGCTAGAGAAAGAACACACCCAACTGTGAGAACAGATACAGAAACAACAGACTGAACTGGGAGTACAGATGCAGAAGCAACACACTGAACTGTGAATACGGATAGAGAAACAACACACTGAACTGTGATTACTGATTGAGAAACAAAACACTGAACCTAGAGTACTGATATAGAAACAACACACTGAATTGCGAGTATAGATAGAGAAACAACACACTGAACTGTGAGTACAGACACAGAAACAACACACTGAACTGAGAGTACAGATCGAGAAACACTTCACTGAATTGCAAACACAGGTAGAGAAACAAAACACTGTACTGCGCGTACAGATAGAGAAACAACACACTGAACTGCGAGTACAGCTAGAGAAAGCACACACCCAACTGTGTGAACAGATAGAGAAACAACAGACTAAACTGGGAGTACAGATGCAGAAGCAACACACTGAACTGTGATTACGGATAGAGAAACAACACACTGAACTGTGATTACAGATTGAGAAACAAAACACTGAACCTAGAGTCCTGATACAGAAACAACACACTGAATTGAGAGTACAGATAGAGAAATAACACACTGAACTGTGAGTACAGACACAGAAACAACACACTGAACTGAGAGTACAGACAGAGAAACAACACACTGAACTGAGAGTAACGATCAAGAAACAATGCACTGAACTGTGAGTACAGATAGAGAAACAACACACTGAACTGCGAGTACAGACTGAGAAATAACACACTGAACTGTGAGTACAGACAGATAAACAACACACTGAACTGAGAGTACAGACAGAGAAACAACACACTGAATTGCGAGTACAGATAGAGAAAGAACACACTGAACTGAGAGTAACGATCAAGAAACAATGCACTGAACTGTGAGTACAGATAGAGAAACAACACACTGAACTGCGAGTACAGACAGAGAAAAAACACACTGAACTGAGAGTACAGACAGCGAAACAACACACTGAATTGCGAGTACAGATAGAGAAAGAACACACTGAACTGAGGGTACAGGTAGAGAACCAACACACTTAACTGGGAGAACAGACAGCAAAACAACACATTGAACTGAGAACAGATAGAGAAACAACACACTGAACTGCGAGTACAGATGCAGAAGGAACACACTGAACTGAGGAAATAGATAGAGAAACAACACACTGAACTGAGAAAACAGAGAGAGAAACAACACACTGAACTGAGAGAACAGATCAAGAAACACCTTACTGAATTGTGAGAACAGATAGAGCAATAACATACCCAACTGTGAGAACAAATACAGAAACAACGCAATGAACTGCGAGTACAGATAGAGAAACAACACACTGAACTGTGACTACAGATCGAGAAACAAAACATTGAACTGAGAGTACAGCTCGAGAAAGAACACACCAACCTGTGAGATCAGATACAGAAACAACTCACTGAACTGCGAGTACAGACACAGAAACAACACACTGAACTGAGAGTACAGATAGAGAAACAACACACTGAACTGAGAGTACAGATAGAGAAACAACACACTGAATTGTGATTACAGATAGAGAAACAAAACATTGAACTGAGATTAAGTACAGAGAAACAACAGATTGAACTGGGAGTACAGATGCAGAAGCAACACACTGAACTGTGATTACGGATAGAGAAACAACACACTGAACTGTGATTACAGATTGAGAAACACCTCACTGAATTGTGAGGATAGAGAAACAACACACTGAACTGTGATTACAGATTGAGAAACAAAACACTGAACCTAGAGTCCTGATACAGAAACAACACACTGAACTGAGAGTATAGATAGAGAAACAACACACTGAACTGTGAGTACAGACACAGAAACAAAACACTGAACTGAGAGTACAGACAGAGAAACAACACACTGAACTGAGAGTAAAGATCAAGAAACAATGCACTGAACTGTGAGTACAGATAGAGAAACAACACACTGAACTGCGAGTACAGACTGAGAAATAACAAACTGAACTGTGTGTGCAGACAGAGAAACAACACACTGAACTGAGAGTACAGACAGAGAAACAAAACATTGAACTGAGAGTACAGCTCGAGAAAGAACACACCAACCTGTGAGAACAGATACAGAAACAACACTGAACTGCGAGTACAGACACAGAAACAACACACTGAACTGAGAGTACAGATAGAGAAACAACACACTGAACTGAGTGTACAGATAGAGAAACAACACACTGAATTGAGATGACAGATCGAGAAACACCTCACTGAATTGTGAGGATAGAGAAACAACACACTGAACTGTGAGTAGAGATAGACAAACAAAACACCGAACTGTGAGTACAGCTAGAGAAAGAACACACCCAACTGTGAGAAGAGATACAGGAACAACAGACTGAACTGGGAGTACAGATGCAGAAGCAACACACTGAACTGTGATTGCGGATAGAGAAACAACACACTGAACTGTGATTACAGATAGAGAAACAAAAAACTGAACCTAGAGTACTGATACAGAAACAACACACTGAATTGCGAGTATAGATAGAGAAACAACACACTGAACTGTGAGTACAGACACAGAAACAACACACTGAACTGAGAGTACAGATCGAGAAACACCTCACTGAATTGCAAACACAGGTAGAGAAACAAAACACTGTACTGCGAGTACAGATAGAGAAACAACACACTGAACTGCGAGTACAGCTAGAGAAAGAACACACTCAACTGTGAGAACAGACTCAGAATAAACAGACTGAACTGGGAGTACAGATGCAGAAGCAACACACTGAATGCGATTACGCATAGAGAAACAACACACTGAACTGTGATTACAGATTGAGAAACAAAACACTGAACCTAGAGTACTGACACAGAAACAACACACTGAATTGAGAGTACAGATCGAGAAACACCTCACTGAATTGCAAACACAGATAGAGAAACAAAACACTGTATTGCGAGTACAGATAGAGAAACAACACACTGAACTGCGTGTACAGCTAGAGAAAGAACACACCCAACTGTGAGAACAGATACAGAAACAACAGACTGAACTGGGAGTACAGATGCAGAAGCAACACACTGGACTGTGATTACGGATAGAGAAACAACACACTAAACTGTGATTACAGATTGAGAAACACCTCACTGAATTGTAAACACAGATAGAGAAACAAAACTCTATATTGCGGGTATAGATAGAGAAACAATGCACTGAACTGTGAGTACAGATAGAGAAACAACACACTGAACAGAGAGTACAGATCGAGAAACACCTCACTGAATTGCAAACACAGACAGAGAAACAACACACTGTACTGCGTGTACAGCTAGAGAAAGAACACACCCAACTGTGAGAACAGATACAGAAAGAATACACTGAACTGGGAGTACAGATGCAGAAGCAACACACTGAACTGCGATTACGGAGAGAGAAACAACACACTGAACCGTGATTACAGATTGAGAAACAAAACACTGAAGCTAGAGTCCTGATTCAGAAACAACACACTGAATTGAGAGTATACATAGAGAAACAACACACTGAACTGAGAGTACAGACAGAGAAACAACACACTGAATTGCGAGTACAGATAGGGAAAGAACACACTGAACTGAGGGTACAGGTAGAGAACCAACACACTTAACTGCGAGAACAAACACCAAAAAAACACATTGAACAGAGAACAGATAGAGAAACAACACACTGAACTGCGAGTACAGATGCAGAAGGAACACACTGAACTGAGAAAATAGATAGAGAAACAACACACTGAACTGAGAAAACAGAGAGAGAAACAACACACTGAACTGAGAGTACAGATCAAGAAACACCTTTCTGAATTGTGAGAACAGATAGAGCAATAACATACCCAACTGTGAGAACAAATACAGAAACAACGCACTGAACTGCGAGTACAGATAGAGAAACAACACACTGAACTGAGAGTACAGACAGAGAAACAACACATTGAACTGAGAGTAACGATCAAGAAACAATGCACTGAACTGTGAGTACAGATAGAGAAACAACACACTGAACTGCGAGTACAGACAGAGAAACAACACACTGAACTGAGAGTACAGATCAAGAAACACCTTACTGAATTGTGAGAACAGATAGAGCAATAACATACCCAACTGTGAGAACTAATACAGAAACAACGCACTGAACTGCGAGTACAGATAGAGAAACAACACACTGAACTGTGATTGCAGATAGAGAAACAAAACATTGAACTGAGAGTACAGCTCGAGAAAGAACACACCAACCTGTGAGAACAGATACAGAAACAACACACTGAACCAAGAGTACAGACACAGCAACAACACACTGAACTGAGAGTACAGATAGAGATACAACACACTGAACTGAGAGTACAGATAGAGAAACAACACACTGAATTGTGATTACAGATAGAGAAACAAAATATTGAACTGAGAGTAAGTACAGAGAAACAACACACTGAACTGGGAGTACAGATGCTGAAGCACAACACTGAACTGAGTAAACAGATAGACTGAGAGATCTGATGGAAAACAACACACTGAATTGAGATTACAGATCGGGAAACACCTCACTGAATTGTGAGGATAGAGAAACAACACACCGAACTGTGAGTAGAAATAGACAAACAAATCACGGAACTGCGAGTACAGCTAGAGAAAGAACACACCCAACTGTGAGAACAGATAGAGAAACAACAGACTGAACTGGGAGTACAGATGCAGAAGCAACACACTGAACTGTGATTACGGATAGAGAAACAACACACTGAACTGTGATTACAGATTGAGAAACAAAACACTGAACCTAGAGTACTGATACAGAAACAACACACTGAATTGCGAGTATAGATAGTGAAACAACACACTGAATTGTGAGTACAGACACAGAAACAACACACTGAACTGAGAGTACAGATCGAGAAACACCTCACTGAATTGCAAACACAGGTAGAGAAACGAAACACTGTACTGCGAGTACAGATGGAGAAACAACACACTGAACTGCGAGCACAGATAGAGAAAGAACACACCCAACTGTGAGAACAGATACAGAAACAACAGACTGAACTGGGAGTACAGATGCAGAAGCAACACACTGAACTGTGATTACGGATAGAGAAACAACACACTGAACTGAGAGTACAGATCGAGAAACACCTCACTGAATTGTAAACACAGATAGAGAAACAAAACACTGTATTGCGAGTACAGATAGACAAACAAAACACCGAAATGCGAGTACAGATAGAGAAAGAACACACCCAACTGTGAGAACAGATACAGGAACAACAGACTGAACTGGGAGTACAGATGCAGAAGCAACACACTGAACCTAGAGTACTGATACAGAAACGAAACACACTGATTTACGAGTATAGATAGAGAAACAACACACTGAAGTGTGAGTACAGACACAGAAACAACACACTGAACTGAGAGTACAGACAGAGAAACAACACATTGAACTGAGAGTAACGATCAAGAAACAATGCACTGAACTGTGAGTACAGATAGAGAAACAAAACACTGAACTGCGAGTACAGACTGAGAAACAACACACTGAACTGTGTGTACAGACAGAGAAACAACACACTGAACTGAGAGTACAGACAGAGAAACAACACACTGAATTGCGAGTACAGACAGAGAAACAACAAACGGAACTGACAGTAATGAGAGAGAACTAACACATTGAACTGTGAGTACAGATAGAGAAACAACACACTGAACTGTGATTACAGATAGAGTAACACAACATTGAATTGAGAGTACAGCTCGAGAAAGAAAACACCAACCTGTGTGAACAGATACAGAATCAACACACTGAACTGCGAATACAGACACAGAAACAACACACTGAACTGAGAGTACAGATAGGGAAACAACACACTGAACTGAGAGTACAAATAGAGAAACAACACACTGAATTGTGATTACAGATAGAGAAACAAAACATTGAACTGAGAGTAAGTACAGAGAAAAAACACACTGAACTGGGAGTACAGATGCTGAAGCGAAACACTGAACTGAGTAAGCAGATAGACTGAGAGATCTCATAGAAAAACAACACACTGAATTGAGATGACAGATCGAGAAACACCTCACTGAATTGTGAGGATAGAGAAACAACACACTGAACTGTGAGTAGAGATAGACAAACAAAACACCGAACTGCGAGTACAGCTAGAGAAAGAACACACCCAACTGTGAGAACAGATACAGGAACAACAGACTGAACTGGGAGTACAGATGCAGAAGCAACACACTGAACTGTGATTACGGATAGAGAAACAACACACTGAACTGTGATTCCAATTAGAGAAACAAAACACTGAACCTAGAGTACTGATACAGGAACAACACACTGAATTGCGAGTATAGATAGAGAAACAACAAACTGAACTGTGAGTACAGACACAGAAACAACACACTGAACTGAGAGTACAGATGGAGAAACACCTCACTGAATTGCAAACACAGACAGAGAAACAAAACACTGTACTGCGAGTACAGATATAGAAACAACACACTGAACTGAGAGTACAGACAGAGAAACAACACACTGAACTGAGAGTAACGATCATGAAACAATGCACTGAACTGTGAGTACAGATAGAGAAACAACACACTGAACTGCGAGTACAGACGGAGAAGTAACACACTGAACTGTGAGTACAGACAGAGAAACAACACACTGAAGTGAGAGTAACGATCATGAAACAATGCACTGAACTGCGAGTACAGATAGAGAAACAACACACTGAACTGCGAGTACAGCTAGAGAAAGAACACACCCAACTGTGAGAACAGATAGAGAAACAACAGACTGAACTGGGAGTACAGATGCAGAAGCAACACACTGAACTGTGATTACAGATAGAGAAACAAAACACTGAACCTAGAGTACTGATACACAAACAACACACTGAATTCCGAGTATAGATAGAGAAACAACACACATGAATTGCAAACACAGGTAGAGAAACAAAACACTGTACTGCGAGTACAGATAGAGAAACAACACACTGAACTGTGAGTAGAGATAGACAAACAAAACACCAAAATGCGAGTAAAGCTAGAGAAAGAACACATCCAACTGTGAGAACAGATACAGGAACAACAGACTGAACTGGGAGTACTGATGCAGAAGCAACACACTGAACTGTGATTACAGATAGAGAAACAAAACACTGAAGCTAGAGGACTGAAACAGATACGAAACACACTGATTTACGAGTATTAATAGAGAAACAACACACTGAACTGTGATTACAGATTGAGAAACAAAACACTGAACCTGGAGTCCTGATACAGAAACAACACACTGAATTGAGAGTATAGATAGAGAAACAACACACTGAACTGTGAGTACAGACACAGAAACAACACACTGAACTGAGAGTAGAGACAGAGAAACAACACATTGAACTGAGAGTAACGATCAAGAAACAATGCACTGAACTGTGAGTACAGATAGAGAAACAACACACTGAACTGCGAGTACAGACTGAGAAACAACACACTGAACTGTGTGTACAGACAGAGAAACAACACACTGAACTGAGAGTACAGACAGAGAAACAACACACTGAATTGCGAGTACAGATAGAGAAACAACAAACTGAACTGACAGTAATGAGAGAGAACTAACACATTGAACTGTGAGTACAGGTAGAGAAACAACACACTGAACTTTGATGACAGATAGAGAAACAAAACATTGAATTGAGAGTACAGCTCGAGAAAGACAACACCAACATGTGTGAACAGATACAGAAACAACACACTGAACTGAGAGTACAGATAGAGAAACAACACTCTGAACTGAGAGTACAGATAGAGAAACAACACACTGAATTGTGATTACAGATAGAGAAACAAAACATTGAACTGAGAGTAAGTACAGAGAAACAACACACTGAACTGGGAGTACAGATGCTGAAGCAAAACACTGAACTGAGAAAACAGATAGACTGAGAGATCTCATAGAAAAACAACACACTGAATTGAGATGACAGATCGAGAAACACCTCACTGAATTGTGAGGATAGAGAAACAACACACCGAACTGTGAGTAGAGATAGACAAACAAAACACTGAACCTAGAGTCCTGATACAGAAACAACACACTGAATTGAGAGTACAGATAGAGAAACAACACACTAAACTGCGAGTACAGCTAGAGAAAGAACACACCCAACTGTGAGAACAGATACAGGAACAACAGACTGAACTGGGAGTACAGATGCAGAAGCAACACACTGAACTGTGATTGCGGATAGAGAAACAACACACTGAACTGTGATTACAGACAGAGAAACAAAACACTGAACCTAGAGTACTGATACAGAAACAACACACTGAATTGCGAGTATAGATAGAGAAACAACACACTGAACTGTGAGTACAGACACAGAAACAACACACTGAACTGAGAGTACAGATCGAGAAACACCTCACTGAATTGCAAACACAGGTAGAGAAACAAAACACTGTACTGCGAGTACAGATAGAGAAACAACACACTGAACTGCGAGCACAGATAGAGAAAGAACACACCCAACTGTGAGAACAGATAGAGAAACAACAGACTGAACTGGGAGTACAGATGCAGAAGCAACACTCTGAATGTGATTACGCACAGAGAAACAACACACTGAACTGTGTTTACTGATTGAGAAACAAAACACTGAACCTAGAGTACTGATACAGAAACAACACACTGAATTGCGAGTATAGATAGAGAAACAACACACTGAACTGTGAGCACAGACACAGAAACAACACACTGAACTGAGAGGACAGATCGAGAAACACCTCACTGAATTGCAAACACAGACAGAGAAACAACACACTGTACTGCGTGTACAGCTAGAGAAAGAACACACCCAACTGTGAGAACAGATACAGAAACAACACACTGAACTGGGTGTACAGATGCAGAAGCAACACACTGAACTGCGATTACGGATAGAGAAACAACACACTGAACCGTGATTACAGATTGAGAAACAAAACACTGAAGCTAGAGTCCTGATTCAGAAACGACACACTGAATTGCGAGTATAGATAGAGAAACAACACACTGAACTGCGTGTACAGACACAGAAACAACACACTGAACAGACAGTACAGATCGAGAAACACCTCACTGAATTGCAAACACAGACAGAGAAACAACACACTGTACTGCGTGTACAGCTAGAGAAAGAACACACCCAACTGTGAGAACAGATACAGAAACAATACACTGAACTGGGAGTACAGATGCAGAAGCAACACACTGAACTGCGATTACGGATAGAGAAACAACACACTGAACCTAGAGTCCTGATACAGAAACAACACACTGAATTGAGAGTATAGATAGAGAAACAACACACTGAACTGTGAATACAGACACAGAAACAACACACTGAACTGAGAGTACAGACAGAGAAACAACACACTGAACTGAGAGTAACGATCATGAAACAATGCACTGAACTGCGAGTACAGATAGAGAAACAACACACCGAACTGCGAGTACAGCTAGAGAAAGAAAACACCCAATTGTGAGAACACATACAGAAGCAACAGACTGAACTGGGAGTACAGATGCAGAAGCAACACACTGGACTGTGATTACGGATAGAGAAACAACACACTGAACTGTGATTGCAGACAGAGAAACAACACACTGAACTGCGAGTACAGCTAGAGAAAGAACACACCCAACTGTGAGAACAGATAGAGAAACAACAGACTGAACTGGGAGTACAGATGCAGAAGCAACACACTGAACTGTGATTACAGATAGAGAAACAAAACACTGAACCTAGAGTACTGATACACAAACAACACACTGAATTCCGAGTATAGATAGAGAAACAACACACATGAATTGCAAACACAGGTAGAGAAACAAAACACTGTACTGCGAGTACAGATAGAGAAACAACACACTGAACTGTGAGTAGAGATAGACAAACAAAACACCAAAATGCGAGTACAGCGAGAGAAAGAACACATCCAACTGTGAGAACAGATACAGGAACAACAGACTGAACTGGGAGTACTGATGCAGAAGCAACACACTGAACTGTGATTACAGATAGAGAAACAAAACACTGAAGCTAGAGTACTGATACAGAAACGAAACACACTGATTTACGAGTATTAATAGAGAAACAACACACTGAACTGTGATTACAGATTGAGAAACAAAACACTGAACCTGGAGTCCTGATACAGAAACAACACACTGAATTGAGAGTATAGATAGAGAAACAACACACTGAACTGTGAGTACAGACACAGAAACAACACACTGAACTGAGAGTAGAGACAGAGAAACAACACATTGAACTGAGAGTAACGATCAAGAAACAATGCACTGAACTGTGAGTACAGATAGAGAAACAACACACTGAACTGCGAGTACAGACTAAGAAACAACACACTGAACTGTGTGTACAGACAGAGAAACAACACACTGAACTGAGAGTACAGACAGAGAAACAACACACTGAATTGCGAGTACAGATAGAGAAACAACAAACTGAACTGACAGTAATGAGAGAGAACTAACACATTGAACTGTGAGTACAGGTAGAGAAACAACACACTGAACTTTGATGACAGATAGAGAAACAAAACATTGAATTGAGAGTACAGCTCGAGAAAGACAACACCAACCTGTGTGAACAGATACAGAATCAACACACTGAACTGAGAGTACAGATAGAGAAACAACACTCTGAACTGAGAGTACAGATAGAGAAACAACACACTGAATTGTGATTACAGATAGAGAAACAAAACATTGAACTGAGAGTAAGTACAAAGAAACAACACACTGAACTGGGAGTACAGATGCTGAAGCAAAACACTGAACTGAGAAAACAGATAGACTGAGAGATCTCATAGAAAAACAACACACTGAATTGAGATGACAGATCGAGAAACACCTCACTGAATTGTGAGGATAGAGAAACAACACACCGAACTGTGAGTAGAGATAGACAAACAAAACACTGAACTGCGAGTACAGCTAGAGAAAGAACACACCCAACTGTGAGAACAGATAGAGAAACAACAGACTGAACTGGGAGTACAGATGCAGAAGCAACACACTGAACTGTGATTGCGGATAGAGAAACAACACACTGAACTGTGATTACAGATAGAGAAACAAAACACTTAACCTAGAGTACTGATACAGAAACAACACACTGAATTGCGAGTATAGATAGAGAAACAACACACTGAACTGTGAGTACAGACACAGAAACAACACACTGAACTGAGAGTACAGATCGAGAAACACCTCACTGAATTGCAAACAAAGGTAGAGAAACAAAACACTGTACTGCGAGTACAGATAGAGAAACAACACACTGAACTGCGAGCACAGATAGAGAAAGAACACACCCAACTGTGAGAACAGATACAGAAACAACAGACTGAACTGGGAGTACAGATGCAGAAGCAACACTCTGAATGTGATTACGCACAGAGAAACAACACACTGAACTGTGTTTACTGATTGAGAAACAAAACACTGAACCTAGAGTACTGATACAGAAACAACACACTGAATTGCGAGTATAGATAGAGAAACAACACACTGAACTGTGAGCACAGACACAGAAACAACACACTGAACTGAGAGGACAGATCGAGAAACACCTCACTGAATTGCAAACACAGACAGAGAAACAACACACTGTACTGCGTGTACAGCTAGAGAAAGAACACACCCAACTGTGAGAACAGATACAGAAACAACACATTGAACTGGGTGTACAGATGCAGAGCAACACACTGAACTGCGATTACGGATAGAGAAACAACACACTGAACCGTGATTACAGATTGAGAAACAAAACACTGAAGCTAGAGTCCTGATTCAGAAACGACACACTGAATTGCGAGTATAGATAGAGAAACAACACACTGAACTGCGTGTACAGACACAGAAACAACACACTGAACAGACAGTACAGATCGAGAAACACCTCACTGAATTGCAAACACAGACAGAGAAACAACACACTGTACTGCGTGTACAGCTAGAGAAAGAACACACCCAACTGTGAGAACAGATACAGAAACAATACACTGAACTGGGAGTACAGATGCAGAAGCAACACACTGAACTGCGATTACGGATAGAGAAACAACACACTGAACCTAGAGTCCTGATACAGAAACAACACACTGAATTGAGAGTATAGATAGAGAAACAACACACTGAACTGTGAATACAGACACAGAAACAACACTGAACTGAGAGTACAGACAGAGAAACAACACACTGAACTGAGAGTAACGATCATGAAACAATGCACTGAACTGCGAGTACAGATAGAGAAACAACACACCGAACTGCGAGTACAGCTAGAGAAAGAAAACACCCAATTGTGAGAACACATACAGAAACAACAGACTGAACTGGGAGTACAGATGCAGAAGCAACACACTGGACTGTGATTACGGATAGAGAAACAACACACTGAACTGTGATTGCAGATAGAGAAACAAAACATTGAACTGAGAGTACAGCTCGAGAAAGAACACACCAACCTGTGAGAACAGATAGAGAAACAACACACTGAACAAGACTACAGACACAGCAACAACACACTGAACTGAGAGTACAGATAGAGATATAACACACTGAACTGAGAGTACAGATAGAGAAACAACACATTGAATTGTGATTACAGATAGAGAAACAAAATATTGAACTGAGAGTAAGTACAGAGAAACAACACACTGAACTGGGAGTACAGATGCTGAAGCACAACACTGAACTGAGTAAACAGATAGACTGAGAGATCTGATAGAAAAACAACACACTGAATTGAGATTACAGATCGAGAAACACCTCACTGAATTGTGAGGATAGAGAATCAACACACTGACCTGTGAGTAGAGATAGACAAACAAATCACGGAACTGCGAGTACAGCTAGAGAAAGAACACACCCAACTGTGAGAACAGATAGAGAAACAACAGACTGAACTGGGAGTACAGATGCAGAAGCAACACACTGAACTGTGATTACGGATAGGGAAACAACAGACTGAACTGTGATTACTGATTGAGAAACAAAACACTGAACCTAGAGTACTGATACAGAAACAACACACTGAATTGCGAGTATAGATAGTGAAACAACACACTGAACTGTGAGTACAGACACAGAAACAACACACTGAACTGAGAGTACAGATCGAGAAACACCTCACTGAATTGCAAACACAGGTAGAGAAACAAAACACTATACTGCGAGTACAGATAGAGAAACAACACACTGAACTGCGAGTACAGATAGAGAAAGAACACACCCAACTGTGAGAACAGACACAGAAGCAACAGACTGAACTGGGAGTACAGATGGAGAAGCAACACACTGAACTGTGATTACGGATAGAGAAACAATACACTGAACTGTGGTTACAGATTGAGAAACACCTCACTGAATTGTAAACGCAGATAGAGAAACAAAACACTGTATTGCGAGTACAGATAGACAAACAAAACACCGAACTGCGAGTACAGCTAGAGAAAGAACACACCCAACTGTGAGAACAGGTACAGGAACAACAGACTGAACTGGGAGTACAGATGCAGAAGCAACACACTGAACTGTGATTACGGATAGAGAAACAACACACTGAAATGTGATTACAGATAGAGAAACAAAACACTAAACCTAGAGTCCTGATACAGAAAAAACACACTGAATTGAGAGTATAGATAGAGAAACAAAACACTGCACTGCGAGTACAAATAGAGAAACAACACACTGAACTGCGAGTACAGATACAGAAACAACACACTGAACTGAGAGTATAGACAGAGAAAAAACACACTGAACTGAGAGTAACGATCATGAAACAATGCACTGAACTGTGAGTACAGATAGAGAAGCAACACACTGAACTGCGAGTACAGACTGAGAAATAACACACTGAACTGTGAGTACAGACAGAGAAACAACACACTGAACTGAGAGTAACGATCATGAAACAATGCATGGAACTGCGAGCACAGATAGAGAAACAACACACTGAACTGCGAGTAAAGCTAGAGAAAGAACACACCCAACTGTGAGAACAGATACAGAAACAACAGACTGAACTGGGAGTACACATGCAGAAGCAACACACTGAACTGTGATTACAGATAGAGAAACAAAACACTGAACCTAGAGTACTGATACACAAACAACACACTGAATTCCGAGTATAGATAGAGAAACAACACACATGAATTGCAAACACAGGTAGAGAAACATAACACTGTACTGCGAGTACAGATAGAGAAACAACACACTGAACTGTGAGTAGAGATAGACAAACAAAACACCGAAATGCGAGCACAGCTAGAGAAAGAACACATCCAACTGTGAGAACAGATACAGGAACAACAGACTGAACTGGGAGTACTGATGCAGAAGCAACACACTGAACTGTGATTACAGATAGAGAAACAAAACACTGAACCTAGAGTACTGATACAGAAACGAAACACACTGATTTAC
The DNA here is from genome assembly GCF_047496795.1 of Chiloscyllium punctatum. Taxonomy (NCBI): domain Eukaryota; kingdom Metazoa; phylum Chordata; class Chondrichthyes; order Orectolobiformes; family Hemiscylliidae; genus Chiloscyllium; species Chiloscyllium punctatum. Next base: position 31,117,299 of record NC_092745.1, read on the forward strand.
GAGTATAGATAGAGAAACAACACACTGAACTGTGAATACACACACAGAAACAACACACTGAACTGAGAGTACAGACAGAGAAACAACACATTGAACTGAGATTAACGATCAAGAAACAATGCACTGAACTGTGAGTACAGATAGAGAAACAACACACTGAACTGCGAGTACAGACTGAGAAACAACACACTGAACTGTGTGTACAGACAGAGAAACAACACACTGAACTGAGAGTATAGACAGAGAAACAACACACTGAACTGAGAGTAACGATCAAGAAACAATGCACTGAACTGTGAGTGCAGATAGAGAAACAACACACTGAACTGCGGGTACAGACAGAGAAACAACACAGTGAACTGAGAGTAACGATCAAGAAACAATGCACTGAACTGTGAGTACAGATAGAGAACCAACACACTGAACTGCGAGTACAGACTGAGAAATAAAACACTGAACTGTGAGTACAGACAGAGAAACAACACACTGAACTGAGAGTACAGACAGAGAAACAACACACTGAACTGAGAGTAACGATCAAGAAACAATGCACTGAACTGTGAGTGCAGATAGAGAAACAACACACTGAACTGCGAGTACAGACAGAGAAACAACACAGTGAACTGAGAGTAACGATCAAGAAACAATGCACTGAACTGTGAGTACAGATAGAGAAACAACACACTGAACTGCGAGTACAGACTGAGAAATAAAACACTGAACTGTGAGTACAGACAGAGAAACAACACACTGAATTGCGAGTACAGATAGGGAAAGAACACACTGAACTGAGGGTACAGGTAGAGAACCAACACACTTAACTGCGAGAACAGACAGCAAAAAAACACATTGAACTGAGAACAGATAGAGAAACAACACACTGAACTGAGAAAACAGAGAGAGAAACAACACACTGAACTGAGAGTACAGATCAAGAAACACCTTACTGAATTGTGAGAACAGATAGAGCAATAACATACCCAACTGTGAGAACAAATACAGAAACAACGCACTGAACTGCGAGTACAGATAGAGAAACAACACACTGAACTGTGATTGCAGATAGAGAAACAAAACATTGAACTGAGAGTACAGCTCGAGAAAGAACACACCAACCTGTGAGAACAGATACAGAAACAACACACTGAACCAAGAGTACAGACACAGCAACAACACACTGAACTGAGAGTACAGATAGAGATACAACACACTGAACTGAGAGTACAGATAGAGAAACAACACACTGAATTGTGATTACAGATAGAGAAACAAAATATTGAACTGAGAGTAAGTACAGAGAAACAACACACTGAACTGGGAGTACAGATGCTGAAGCACAACACTGAACTGAGTAAACAGATAGACTGAGAGATCTGATGGAAAACAACACACTGAATTGAGATTACAGATCGAGAAACACCTCACTGAATTGTGAGGATAGAGAAACAACACACTGAACTGTGAGTAGAGATAGACAAACGAATCACGGAACTGCGAGTACAGCTAGAGAAAGAACACACCCGTGAGAACAGATAGAGAAACAACAGACTGAACTGGGAGTACAGATGCAGAAGCAACACACTGAACTGTGATTACGGATAGAGAAAAAACACACTGAACTGTGATTACAGATTGAGAAACAAAACACTGAACCTAGAGTACTGATACAGAAACAACACACTGAATTGCGAGTATAGATAGTGAAACAACACACTGAATTGTGAGTACAGACACAGAAACAACACACTGAACTGAGAGTACAGATCGAGAAACACCTCACTGAATTGCAAACACAGGTAGAGAAACAAAACACTGTACTGCGAGTACAGATAGAGAAACAACACACTGAACTGCGAGCACAGATAGAGAAAGAACACACCCAACTGTGAGAACAGATACAGAAACAACAGACTGAACTGGGAGTACAGATGCAGAAGCAACAAACTGAACTGTGATTACGGATAGAGAAACAACACACTGAACTGAGAGTACAGATCGAGAAACACCTCACTGAATTGTAAACACAGGTAGAGAAACAAAACACTGTATTGCGAGTACAGATAGACAAACAAAACACCGAAATGCGAGTACAGCTAGAGAAAGAACACACCCAACTGTGAGAACAGATACAGGAACAACAGACTGAACTGGGAGTACAGATGCAAAAGCAACACACTGAACCTAGAGTACTGATACAGAAACGAAACTCACTGATTTACGAGTATAGATAGAGAAACAACACACTGAACTGTGATTACAGATTGAGAAACAAAACACTAAACGTGGAGTCCTGATACAGAAACAACACACTGAATTGAGAGTATAGATAGAGAAACAACACACTGAAGTGTGAGTACAGACACAGAAACAACACACTGAACTGAGAGTACAGACAGAGAAACAACACTTTGAACTGAGAGTAACGATCAAGAAACAATGCACTGAACTGTGAGTACACACAGAGAAACAAAACACTGAACTGCGAGTACAGACTGAGAAACAACACACTGAACTGTGTGTACAGACAGAGAAACAACACACTGAACTGAGAGTACAGACAGAGAAACAACACACTGAACTGAGAGTAACGATCATGAAACAATGCACTGAACTGCGAGTACAGATAGAGAAACAACACACTGAACTGCGAGTACAGCTAGAGAAAGAACACACCCAACTGTGAGAAGAGATACAGAAACAACAGACTGAACTGGGAGTACAGATGCAGAAGCAACACACTGGACTGTGATTACGGAGAGAGAAACAACACACTGAACTGTGATTACAGATTGAGAAACACCTCACTGAATTGTGAACACAGATAGAGAAACAAAACTCTATATTGCGAGTATAGATAGAGAAACAACACACTGAACTGCGAGTACTGATAGAGAAACAACACACTGAACTGTGATTACAGATAGAGAAACAAAACATTGAACTGAGAGTACAGCTCGAGAAAGAACACACCAACCTGTGAGAACAGATACAGAAACAACACTGAACTGCGAGTACAGACACAGAAACAACACACTGAACTGAGAGTACAGACAGAGAAACAACACACTGAACTGAGAGTACAAATAGAGAAACAACACACTGAATTGTGATTACAGATAGAGAAACAAAACATTGAACTGAGAGTAAGTACAGAGAAACAACACACTGAACTGGGAGTACAGATGCCGAAGCAAAACACTGAACTGAGTAAACATATAGACTGAGAGATCTGATAGAAAAACAACACACTGAATTGAGATGACAGATCGAGAAACACCTCACTGAATTGTGAGGATAGAGAAACAACACACTGAACTGTGAGTAGAGATAGACAAACAAAACACCGAACTGCGAGTACAACTAGAGAAAGAACACACCCAACTGTGAGAACAGATACAGAAACAACACACTGAACTGGGAGTACAGATGCAGAAGCAACACACTGAACTGTGATTACGGATAGAGAAACAACACACTGAACTGTCATTACAGATTAAGAAACAAAACACTGAACCTAGAGTACTGATACAGAAACAACACACTGAATTGCGAGTATAGATAGAGAAACAACACACTGAACTGTGAGTACAGACATAGTTGATGCTGAAGCAAAATACTGAACTGAGTAAACAGATAGACTGAGAGATCTGATAGAAAATCAACAGCCTGAATTGAGATTACAGATCGAGAAACACCTCACTGAATTGTGAGGATAGAGAAACAACACAATGAACTGTGAGTAGAGATAGACAAACAAAACACCGAACTGCGAGTACAGCTAGAGAAAGAACACACCCAACTGTGAGAACAGATACAGGAACAACAGACTGAACTGGGAGTACAGATGCAGAAGCAACACACTGAACTGTGATTACGGATAGAGAAACAACACACTGAACTGTGATTACAGATTGAGAAACAAAACACTGAACCTAGAGTCCTGATACAGAAACAACACACTGAATTGAGAGTATAGATAGAGAAACAACACACTGAACTGTGAGTACAGACACAGAAACAACACACTGAACTGACAGTACAGATCGAGAAACACCTCACTGAATTGCAAACACAGACAGAGAAACAACACACTGTACTGCGTGTACAGCTAGAGAAAGAAAACACCCAACTGTGAGAACAGATACAGAAACAATACACTGAACTGGGAGTACAGATGCAGAAGCAACACACTGAACTGCGATTACGGATAGAGAAACAACACACTGAACTGTGACTACAGATTGAGAAACAAAACACTGAACCTGGAGTCCTGATACAGAAACAACACACTGAATTGAGAGTATAGATAGAGAAACAACACACTGAACTGTGAATACAGACACAGAAACAACACACTGAACTGAGAGTACAGACAGAGAAACAACACGCTGAACTGAGAGTTACGATCATTAAACAATGCACTGAACTGCGAGTACAGATAGAGAAACAACACACTAAACTGCGAGTACAGCTAGAGAAAGAACACACCCAACTGTGAGAACAGATACAGAAACAACAGACTGAACTGGGAGTACAGATGCAGAAGCAACACACTGGACTGTGATTACGGATAGAGAAACAACACACTGAACTGTGATTACAGATTGAGAAACACCTCACTGAATTGTAAACACAGATAGAGTAACAAAACTCTATATTGCGAGAACACATAGAGAAACAACACACTGAACTGCGAGTACAGATAGAGAAACAACACACTGAACTGTGATTACAGATAGAGAAACAAAACATTGAACTGAGAGTACAGCTCGAGAAAGAACACACCAACCTGTGAGAACAGATACAGAAACAACACTGAACTGCGAGTACAGACACAGAAACAACACACTGAACTGAGAGTACAGATAGACAAACAACACACTGAATTGTGATTACACATAGAGAAACAAAACATTGAACTGAGAGTAAGTACAGAGAAACAACACACTGAACTGGGAGTACAGATGCTGAAGCAAAACACTGAACTGAGTAAACAGATAGACTGAGAGATCTGATAGAAAAACAACACACTGAATTGAGATGACAGATCGAGAAACACCTCACTGAATTGTGAGGATAGAGAAACAACACACTGAACTGTGAGTAGAGATAGACAAACAAAACACCGAACTGCGAGGACAGCTAGAGAAAGAACACACCCAACTGTGAGAACAGATACAGGAACAACAGACTGAACTGGGAGTACAGATGCAGAAGCAACACACTGAACTGTGATTACGGATAGAGAAACAACGCACTGAACTGTGATTACAGATTGAGAAACAAAACACTGAACCTAGAGTACAGATACAGAAACAACACACTGAATTGCGAGTATAGATAGAGAAACAACACACTGAACTGTGAATACAGACACAGAAACAACACACTGAACTGAGAGTACAGATCGAGAAACACCTCACTGAATTGCAAACACAGGTAGAGAAACAAAACACTGTACTGCGAGTACAGATAGAGAAACAACACACTGAACTGCGAGTACAGCTAGAGAAAGAACACACGCAACTGTGAGAACAGATACAGAAACAACAGACTGAACTGGGAGTACAGATGCAGAAGCAACACACTGAATGTGATTACGCATAGAGAAACAACACACTGAACTGTGATTACAGATTGAGAAACAAAACACTGAACCTAGAGTACTGATACAGAAACAACACACTGAATTGCGAGTATAGATAGAGAAACAACACACTGAACTGTGAGTACAGACACAGAAACAACACACTGAACTGACAGTACAGATCGAGAAACACCTCACTGAATTGCAAACACAGACAGAGAAACAACACACTGTACTGCGTGTTCAGCTTGAGAAAGAACACACCCAACTGTGAGAACAGATACAGAAACAATACACTGAACTGGGAGTACAGATGCAGAAGCAACACACTGAACTGTGATTCCAGATTGAGAAACAAAACACTGAACCTAGAGTCCTGATACAGAAACAACACACTGAATTGAGAGTATAGATAGAGAAACAACACACTGAACTGCGTGTACAGACACAGAAACAACACACTGAACTGACAGTACAGATCGAGAAACACCTCACTGAATTGCAAACACAGACAGAGAAACAACACACTGTACTGCGTGTACAGCTAGACAAAGAACACACCCAACTGTGAGTACAGATGCAGAAGCAACACACTGAACTGCGATTACGGATAGAGAAACAACACACTGAACTGTGATTACAGATTGAGAAACAAAACACTGAACCTAGAGTCCTGATACAGAAACAACACACTGAATTGCGAGTATAGATAGAGAAACAACACACTGAACTGTGAATACAGACACAGAAACATCACACTGAACTGAGAGTACAGACAGAGAAACAACACACTGAACTGAGAGTAACGATCATGAAACAATGCACTGAACTGCGAGTACAGATAGAGAAACAACACACTGAACTGCGAGTACAGCTAGAGAAAGAACACACCCAACTGTGAGAAGAGATACAGAAACAACAGACTGAACTGGGAGTACAGATGCAGAAGCAACACACTGGACTGTGATTACGGATAGAGAAACAACACACTGAACTGTGATTACAGATTGAGAAACACCTCACTGAATTGTAAATACAGATAGAGAAACAAAACTCTATATTGCGAGTACAGTTAGAGAAACAACACACTGAACTGCGAGGACAGACTGAGAAATAATACACTGAACTGTGAGTACAGACAGAGAAACAACACGCTGAACTGAGAGTTACGATCATGAAACAATGCACTGAACTGCGAGTACAGATAGAGAAACAACACACTGAACTGCGAGTACAGCTAGAGAAAGAACACACCCAACTGTGAGAACAGATACAGAAACAACAGACTGAACTGGGAGTACAGATGCAGAAGCAACACACTGAACTGTGAATACGGATAGAGAAACAACACACTGAACTGTGATTACTGATTGAGAAACAAAACACTGAACCTAGAGTACTGATATAGAAACAACACACTGAATTGCGAGTATAGATAGAGAAACAACACACTGAACTGTGAGTACAGACACAGAAACAACACACTGAACTGAGAGTACAGATCGAGAAACACTTCACTGAATTGCAAACACAGGTAGAGAAACAAAACACTGTACTGCGCGTACAGATAGAGAAACAACACACTGAACTGCGAGTACAGCTAGAGAAAGCACACACCCAACTGTGTGAACAGATAGAGAAACAACAGACTAAACTGGGAGTACAGATGCAGAAGCAACACACTGAACTGTGATTACGGATAGAGAAACAACACACTGAACTGTGATTACAGATTGAGAAACAAAACACTGAACCTAGAGTCCTGATACAGAAACAACACACTGAATTGAGAGTACAGATAGAGAAATAACACACTGAACTGTGAGTACAGACACAGAAACAACACACTGAACTGAGAGTACAGACAGAGAAACAACACACTGAACTGAGAGTAACGATCAAGAAACAATGCACTGAACTGTGAGTACAGATAGAGAAACAACACACTGAACTGCGAGTACAGACTGAGAAATAACACACTGAACTGTGAGTACAGACAGATAAACAACACACTGAACTGAGAGTACAGACAGAGAAACAACACACTGAATTGCGAGTACAGATAGAGAAAGAACACACTGAACTGAGAGTAACGATCAAGAAACAATGCACTGAACTGTGAGTACAGATAGAGAAACAACACACTGAACTGCGAGTACAGACAGAGAAAAAACACACTGAACTGAGAGTACAGACAGCGAAACAACACACTGAATTGCGAGTACAGATAGAGAAAGAACACACTGAACTGAGGGTACAGGTAGAGAACCAACACACTTAACTGGGAGAACAGACAGCAAAACAACACATTGAACTGAGAACAGATAGAGAAACAACACACTGAACTGCGAGTACAGATGCAGAAGGAACACACTGAACTGAGGAAATAGATAGAGAAACAACACACTGAACTGAGAAAACAGAGAGAGAAACAACACACTGAACTGAGAGAACAGATCAAGAAACACCTTACTGAATTGTGAGAACAGATAGAGCAATAACATACCCAACTGTGAGAACAAATACAGAAACAACGCAATGAACTGCGAGTACAGATAGAGAAACAACACACTGAACTGTGACTACAGATCGAGAAACAAAACATTGAACTGAGAGTACAGCTCGAGAAAGAACACACCAACCTGTGAGATCAGATACAGAAACAACTCACTGAACTGCGAGTACAGACACAGAAACAACACACTGAACTGAGAGTACAGATAGAGAAACAACACACTGAACTGAGAGTACAGATAGAGAAACAACACACTGAATTGTGATTACAGATAGAGAAACAAAACATTGAACTGAGATTAAGTACAGAGAAACAACAGATTGAACTGGGAGTACAGATGCAGAAGCAACACACTGAACTGTGATTACGGATAGAGAAACAACACACTGAACTGTGATTACAGATTGAGAAACACCTCACTGAATTGTGAGGATAGAGAAACAACACACTGAACTGTGATTACAGATTGAGAAACAAAACACTGAACCTAGAGTCCTGATACAGAAACAACACACTGAACTGAGAGTATAGATAGAGAAACAACACACTGAACTGTGAGTACAGACACAGAAACAAAACACTGAACTGAGAGTACAGACAGAGAAACAACACACTGAACTGAGAGTAAAGATCAAGAAACAATGCACTGAACTGTGAGTACAGATAGAGAAACAACACACTGAACTGCGAGTACAGACTGAGAAATAACAAACTGAACTGTGTGTACAGACAGAGAAACAACACACTGAACTGAGAGTACAGACAGAGAAACAAAACATTGAACTGAGAGTACAGCTCGAGAAAGAACACACCAACCTGTGAGAACAGATACAGAAACAACACTGAACTGCGAGTACAGACACAGAAACAACACACTGAACTGAGAGTACAGATAGAGAAACAACACACTGAACTGAGTGTACAGATAGAGAAACAACACACTGAATTGAGATGACAGATCGAGAAACACCTCACTGAATTGTGAGGATAGAGAAACAACACACTGAACTGTGAGTAGAGATAGACAAACAAAACACCGAACTGTGAGTACAGCTAGAGAAAGAACACACCCAACTGTGAGAAGAGATACAGGAACAACAGACTGAACTGGGAGTACAGATGCAGAAGCAACACACTGAACTGTGATTGCGGATAGAGAAACAACACACTGAACTGTGATTACAGATAGAGAAACAAAACACTGAACCTAGAGTACTGATACAGAAACAACACACTGAATTGCGAGTATAGATAGAGAAACAACACACTGAACTGTGAGTACAGACACAGAAACAACACACTGAACTGAGAGTACAGACAGAGAAACAACACGCTGAACTGAGAGTTACGATCATGAAACAATGCACTGAACTGCGAGTACAGATAGAGAAACAACACACTAAACTGCGAGTACAGCTAGAGAAAGAACACACCCAACTGTGAGAACAGATACAGAAACAACAGACTGAACTGGGAGTACAGATGCAGAAGCAACACACTGGACTGTGATTACGGATAGAGAAACAACACACTGAACTGTGATTACAGATTGAGAAACACCTCACTGAATTGTAAACACAGATAGAGTAACAAAACTCTATATTGCGAGAACACATAGAGAAACAACACACTGAACTGCGAGTACAGATAGAGAAACAACACACTGAACTGTGATTACAGATAGAGAAACAAAACATTGAACTGAGAGTACAGCTCGAGAAAGAACACACCAACCTGTGAGAACAGATACAGAAACAACACTGAACTGCGAGTACAGACACAGAAACAACACACTGAACTGAGAGTACAGATAGACAAACAACACACTGAATTGTGATTACACATAGAGAAACAAAACATTGAACTGAGAGTAAGTACAGAGAAACAACACACTGAACTGGGAGTACAGATGCTGAAGCAAAACACTGAACTGAGTAAACAGATAGACTGAGAGATCTGATAGAAAAACAACACACTGAATTGAGATGACAGATCGAGAAACACCTCACTGAATTGTGAGGATAGAGAAACAACACACTGAACTGTGAGTAGAGATAGACAAACAAAACACCGAACTGCGAGGACAGCTAGAGAAAGAACACACCCAACTGTGAGAACAGATACAGGAACAACAGACTGAACTGGGAGTACAGATGCAGAAGCAACACACTGAACTGTGATTACGGATAGAGAAACAACGCACTGAACTGTGATTACAGATTGAGAAACAAAACACTGAACCTAGAGTACAGATACAGAAACAACACACTGAATTGCGAGTATAGATAGAGAAACAACACACTGAACTGTGAATACAGACACAGAAACAACACACTGAACTGAGAGTACAGATCGAGAAACACCTCACTGAATTGCAAACACAGGTAGAGAAACAAAACACTGTACTGCGAGTACAGATAGAGAAACAACACACTGAACTGCGAGTACAGCTAGAGAAAGAACACACGCAACTGTGAGAACAGATACAGAAACAACAGACTGAACTGGGAGTACAGATGCAGAAGCAACACACTGAATGTGATTACGCATAGAGAAACAACACACTGAACTGTGATTACAGATTGAGAAACAAAACACTGAACCTAGAGTACTGATACAGAAACAACACACTGAATTGCGAGTATAGATAGAGAAACAACACACTGAACTGTGAGTACAGACACAGAAACAACACACTGAACTGACAGTACAGATCGAGAAACACCTCACTGAATTGCAAACACAGACAGAGAAACAACACACTGTACTGCGTGTTCAGCTTGAGAAAGAACACACCCAACTGTGAGAACAGATACAGAAACAATACACTGAACTGGGAGTACAGATGCAGAAGCAACACACTGAACTGTGATTCCAGATTGAGAAACAAAACACTGAACCTAGAGTCCTGATACAGAAACAACACACTGAATTGAGAGTATAGATAGAGAAACAACACACTGAACTGCGTGTACAGACACAGAAACAACACACTGAACTGACAGTACAGATCGAGAAACACCTCACTGAATTGCAAACACAGACAGAGAAACAACACACTGTACTGCGTGTACAGCTAGACAAAGAACACACCCAACTGTGAGTACAGATGCAGAAGCAACACACTGAACTGCGATTACGGATAGAGAAACAACACACTGAACTGTGATTACAGATTGAGAAACAAAACACTGAACCTAGAGTCCTGATACAGAAACAACACACTGAATTGCGAGTATAGATAGAGAAACAACACACTGAACTGTGAATACAGACACAGAAACATCACACTGAACTGAGAGTACAGACAGAGAAACAACACACTGAACTGAGAGTAACGATCATGAAACAATGCACTGAACTGCGAGTACAGATAGAGAAAAAACACACTGAACTGCGAGTACAGCTAGAGAAAGAACACACCCAACTGTGAGAACAGATACAGAAACAACAGACTGAACTGGGAGTACAGATGCAGAAGCAACACACTGGACTGTGATTACGGATAGAGAAACAACACACTGAACTGTGATTACAGATTGAGAAACACCTCACTGAATTGTAAATACAGATAGAGAAACAAAACTCTATATTGCGAGTACAGTTAGAGAAACAACACACTGAACTGCGAGGACAGACTGAGAAATAATACACTGAACTGTGAGTACAGACAGAGAAACAACACGCTGAACTGAGAGTTACGATCATGAAACAATGCACTGAACTGCGAGTACAGATAGAGAAACAACACACTGAACTGCGAGTACAGCTAGAGAAAGAACACACCCAACTGTGAGAACAGATACAGAAACAACAGACTGAACTGGGAGTACAGATGCAGAAGCAACACACTGAACTGTGAATACGGATAGAGAAACAACACACTGAACTGTGATTACTGATTGAGAAACAAAACACTGAACCTAGAGTACTGATATAGAAACAACACACTGAATTGCGAGTATAGATAGAGAAACAACACACTGAACTGTGAGTACAGACACAGAAACAACACACTGAACTGAGAGTACAGATCGAGAAACACTTCACTGAATTGCAAACACAGGTAGAGAAACAAAACACTGTACTGCGCGTACAGATAGAGAAACAACACACTGAACTGCGAGTACAGCTAGAGAAAGCACACACCCAACTGTGTGAACAGATAGAGAAACAACAGACTAAACTGGGAGTACAGATGCAGAAGCAACACACTGAACTGTGATTACGGATAGAGAAACAACACACTGAACTGTGATTACAGATTGAGAAACAAAACACTGAACCTAGAGTCCTGATACAGAAACAACACACTGAATTGAGAGTACAGATAGAGAAATAACACACTGAACTGTGAGTACAGACACAGAAACAACACACTGAACTGAGAGTACAGACAGAGAAACAACACACTGAACTGAGAGTAACGATCAAGAAACAATGCACTGAACTGTGAGTACAGATAGAGAAACAACACACTGAACTGCGAGTACAGACTGAGAAATAACACACTGAACTGTGAGTACAGACAGATAAACAACACACTGAACTGAGAGTACAGACAGAGAAACAACACACTGAATTGCGAGTACAGATAGAGAAAGAACACACTGAACTGAGAGTAACGATCAAGAAACAATGCACTGAACTGTGAGTACAGATAGAGAAACAACACACTGAACTGCGAGTACAGACAGAGAAAAAACACACTGAACTGAGAGTACAGACAGCGAAACAACACACTGAATTGCGAGTACAGATAGAGAAAGAACACACTGAACTGAGGGTACAGGTAGAGAACCAACACACTTAACTGGGAGAACAGACAGCAAAACAACACATTGAACTGAGAACAGATAGAGAAACAACACACTGAACTGCGAGTACAGATGCAGAAGGAACACACTGAACTGAGGAAATAGATAGAGAAACAACACACTGAACTGAGAAAACAGAGAGAGAAACAACACACTGAACTGAGAGAACAGATCAAGAAACACCTTACTGAATTGTGAGAACAGATAGAGCAATAACATACCCAACTGTGAGAACAAATACAGAAACAACGCAATGAACTGCGAGTACAGATAGAGAAACAACACACTGAACTGTGACTACAGATCGAGAAACAAAACATTGAACTGAGAGTACAGCTCGAGAAAGAACACACCAACCTGTGAGATCAGATACAGAAACAACTCACTGAACTGCGAGTACAGACACAGAAACAACACACTGAACTGAGAGTACAGATAGAGAAACAACACACTGAACTGAGAGTACAGATAGAGAAACAACACACTGAATTGTGATTACAGATAGAGAAACAAAACATTGAACTGAGATTAAGTACAGAGAAACAACAGATTGAACTGGGAGTACAGATGCAGAAGCAACACACTGAACTGTGATTACGGATAGAGAAACAACACACTGAACTGTGATTACAGATTGAGAAACACCTCACTGAATTGTGAGGATAGAGAAACAACACACTGAACTGTGATTACAGATTGAGAAACAAAACACTGAACCTAGAGTCCTGATACAGAAACAACACACTGAACTGAGAGTATAGATAGAGAAACAACACACTGAACTGTGAGTACAGACACAGAAACAAAACACTGAACTGAGAGTACAGACAGAGAAACAACACACTGAACTGAGAGTAAAGATCAAGAAACAATGCACTGAACTGTGAGTACAGATAGAGAAACAACACACTGAACTGCGAGTACAGACTGAGAAATAACAAACTGAACTGTGTGTACAGACAGAGAAACAACACACTGAACTGAGAGTACAGACAGAGAAACAAAACATTGAACTGAGAGTACAGCTCGAGAAAGAACACACCAACCTGTGAGAACAGATACAGAAACAACACTGAACTGCGAGTACAGACACAGAAACAACACACTGAACTGAGAGTACAGATAGAGAAACAACACACTGAACTGAGTGTACAGATAGAGAAACAACACACTGAATTGAGATGACAGATCGAGAAACACCTCACTGAATTGTGAGGATAGAGAAACAACACACTGAACTGTGAGTAGAGATAGACAAACAAAACACCGAACTGTGAGTACAGCTAGAGAAAGAACACACCCAACTGTGAGAAGAGATACAGGAACAACAGACTGAACTGGGAGTACAGATGCAGAAGCAACACACTGAACTGTGATTGCGGATAGAGAAACAACACACTGAACTGTGATTACAGATAGAGAAACAAAACACTGAACCTAGAGTACTGATACAGAAACAACACACTGAATTGCGAGTATAGATAGAGAAACAACACACTGAACTGTGAGTACAGACACAGAAACAACACACTGAACTGAGAGTACAGATCGAGAAACACCTCACTGAATTGCAAACACAGGTAGAGAAACAAAACACTGTACTGCGAGTACAGATAGAGAAACAACACACTGAACTGCGAGTACAGCTAGAGAAAGAACACACTCAACTGTGAGAACAGACTCAGAATAAACAGACTGAACTGGGAGTACAGATGCAGAAGCAACACACTGAATGCGATTACGCATAGAGAAACAACACACTGAACTGTGATTACAGATTGAGAAACAAAACACTGAACCTAGAGTACTGACACAGAAACAACACACTGAATTGAGAGTACAGATCGAGAAACACCTCACTGAATTGCAAACACAGATAGAGAAACAAAACACTGTATTGCGAGTACAGATAGAGAAACAACACACTGAACTGCGTGTACAGCTAGAGAAAGAACACACCCAACTGTGAGAACAGATACAGAAACAACAGACTGAACTGGGAGTACAGATGCAGAAGCAACACACTGGACTGTGATTACGGATAGAGAAACAACACACTAAACTGTGATTACAGATTGAGAAACACCTCACTGAATTGTAAACACAGATAGAGAAACAAAACTCTATATTGCGGGTATAGATAGAGAAACAATGCACTGAACTGTGAGTACAGATAGAGAAACAACACACTGAACAGAGAGTACAGATCGAGAAACACCTCACTGAATTGCAAACACAGACAGAGAAACAACACACTGTACTGCGTGTACAGCTAGAGAAAGAACACACCCAACTGTGAGAACAGATACAGAAAGAATACACTGAACTGGGAGTACAGATGCAGAAGCAACACACTGAACTGCGATTACGGAGAGAGAAACAACACACTGAACCGTGATTACAGATTGAGAAACAAAACACTGAAGCTAGAGTCCTGATTCAGAAACAACACACTGAATTGAGAGTATACATAGAGAAACAACACACTGAACTGAGAGTACAGACAGAGAAACAACACACTGAATTGCGAGTACAGATAGGGAAAGAACACACTGAACTGAGGGTACAGGTAGAGAACCAACACACTTAACTGCGAGAACAAACACCAAAAAAACACATTGAACAGAGAACAGATAGAGAAACAACACACTGAACTGCGAGTACAGATGCAGAAGGAACACACTGAACTGAGAAAATAGATAGAGAAACAACACACTGAACTGAGAAAACAGAGAGAGAAACAACACACTGAACTGAGAGTACAGATCAAGAAACACCTTTCTGAATTGTGAGAACAGATAGAGCAATAACATACCCAACTGTGAGAACAAATACAGAAACAACGCACTGAACTGCGAGTACAGATAGAGAAACAACACACTGAACTGAGAGTACAGACAGAGAAACAACACATTGAACTGAGAGTAACGATCAAGAAACAATGCACTGAACTGTGAGTACAGATAGAGAAACAACACACTGAACTGCGAGTACAGACAGAGAAACAACACACTGAACTGAGAGTACAGATCAAGAAACACCTTACTGAATTGTGAGAACAGATAGAGCAATAACATACCCAACTGTGAGAACTAATACAGAAACAACGCACTGAACTGCGAGTACAGATAGAGAAACAACACACTGAACTGTGATTGCAGATAGAGAAACAAAACATTGAACTGAGAGTACAGCTCGAGAAAGAACACACCAACCTGTGAGAACAGATACAGAAACAACACACTGAACCAAGAGTACAGACACAGCAACAACACACTGAACTGAGAGTACAGATAGAGATACAACACACTGAACTGAGAGTACAGATAGAGAAACAACACACTGAATTGTGATTACAGATAGAGAAACAAAATATTGAACTGAGAGTAAGTACAGAGAAACAACACACTGAACTGGGAGTACAGATGCTGAAGCACAACACTGAACTGAGTAAACAGATAGACTGAGAGATCTGATGGAAAACAACACACTGAATTGAGATTACAGATCGGGAAACACCTCACTGAATTGTGAGGATAGAGAAACAACACACCGAACTGTGAGTAGAAATAGACAAACAAATCACGGAACTGCGAGTACAGCTAGAGAAAGAACACACCCAACTGTGAGAACAGATAGAGAAACAACAGACTGAACTGGGAGTACAGATGCAGAAGCAACACACTGAACTGTGATTACGGATAGAGAAACAACACACTGAACTGTGATTACAGATTGAGAAACAAAACACTGAACCTAGAGTACTGATACAGAAACAACACACTGAATTGCGAGTATAGATAGTGAAACAACACACTGAATTGTGAGTACAGACACAGAAACAACACACTGAACTGAGAGTACAGATCGAGAAACACCTCACTGAATTGCAAACACAGGTAGAGAAACAAAACACTGTACTGCGAGTACAGATGGAGAAACAACACACTGAACTGCGAGCACAGATAGAGAAAGAACACACCCAACTGTGAGAACAGATACAGAAAAAACAGACTGAACTGGGAGTACAGATGCAGAAGCAACACACTGAACTGTGATTGCGGATAGAGAAACAACACACTGAACTGAGAGTACAGATCGAGAAACACCTCACTGAATTGTAAACACAGATAGAGAAACAAAACACTGTATTGCGAGTACAGATAGACAAACAAAACACCGAAATGCGAGTACAGATAGAGAAAGAACACACCCAACTGTGAGAACAGATACAGGAACAACAGACTGAACTGGGAGTACAGATGCAGAAGCAACACACTGAACCTAGAGTACTGATACAGAAACGAAACTCACTGATTTACGAGTATAGATAGAGAAACAACACACTGAAGTGTGAGTACAGACACAGAAACAACACACTGAACTGAGAGTACAGACAGAGAAACAACACATTGAACTGAGAGTAACGATCAAGAAACAATGCACTGAACTGTGAGTACAGATAGAGAAACAAAACACTGAACTGCGAGTACAGACTGAGAAACAACACACTGAACTGTGTGTACAGACAGAGAAACAACACACTGAACTGAGAGTACAGACAGAGAAACAACACACTGAATTGCGAGTACAGACAGAGAAACAACAAACGGAACTGACAGTAATGAGAGAGAACTAACACATTGAACTGTGAGTACAGATAGAGAAACAACACACTGAACTGTGATTACAGATAGAGTAACACAACATTGAATTGAGAGTACAGCTCGAGAAAGAAAACACCAACCTGTGTGAACAGATACAGAATCAACACACTGAACTGCGAATACAGACACAGAAACAACACACTGAACTGAGAGTACAGATAGGGAAACAACACACTGAACTGAGAGTACAAATAGAGAAACAACACACTGAATTGTGATTACAGATAGAGAAACAAAACATTGAACTGAGAGTAAGTACAGAGAAAAAACACACTGAACTGGGAGTACAGATGCTGAAGCGAAACACTGAACTGAGTAAGCAGATAGACTGAGAGATCTCATAGAAAAACAACACACTGAATTGAGATGACAGATCGAGAAACACCTCACTGAATTGTGAGGATAGAGAAACAACACACTGAACTGTGAGTAGAGATAGACAAACAAAACACCGAACTGCGAGTACAGCTAGAGAAAGAACACACCCAACTGTGAGAACAGATACAGGAACAACAGACTGAACTGGGAGTACAGATGCAGAAGCAACACACTGAACTGTGATTACGGATAGAGAAACAACACACTGAACTGTGATTCCAATTAGAGAAACAAAACACTGAACCTAGAGTACTGATACAGGAACAACACACTGAATTGCGAGTATAGATAGAGAAACAACAAACTGAACTGTGAGTACAGACACAGAAACAACACACTGAACTGAGAGTACAGATGGAGAAACACCTCACTGAATTGCAAACACAGACAGAGAAACAAAACACTGTACTGCGAGTACAGATATAGAAACAACACACTGAACTGAGAGTACAGACAGAGAAACAACACACTGAACTGAGAGTAACGATCATGAAACAATGCACTGAACTGTGAGTACAGATAGAGAAACAACACACTGAACTGCGAGTACAGACGGAGAAGTAACACACTGAACTGTGAGTACAGACAGAGAAACAACACACTGAAGTGAGAGTAACGATCATGAAACAATGCACTGAACTGCGAGTACAGATAGAGAAACAACACACTGAACTGCGAGTACAGCTAGAGAAAGAACACACCCAACTGTGAGAACAGATAGAGAAACAACAGACTGAACTGGGAGTACAGATGCAGAAGCAACACACTGAACTGTGATTACAGATAGAGAAACAAAACACTGAACCTAGAGTACTGATACACAAACAACACACTGAATTCCGAGTATAGATAGAGAAACAACACACATGAATTGCAAACACAGGTAGAGAAACAAAACACTGTACTGCGAGTACAGATAGAGAAACAACACACTGAACTGTGAGTAGAGATAGACAAACAAAACACCAAAATGCGAGTAAAGCTAGAGAAAGAACACATCCAACTGTGAGAACAGATACAGGAACAACAGACTGAACTGGGAGTACTGATGCAGAAGCAACACACTGAACTGTGATTACAGATAGAGAAACAAAACACTGAAGCTAGAGGACTGAAACAGATACGAAACACACTGATTTACGAGTATTAATAGAGAAACAACACACTGAACTGTGATTACAGATTGAGAAACAAAACACTGAACCTGGAGTCCTGATACAGAAACAACACACTGAATTGAGAGTATAGATAGAGAAACAACACACTGAACTGTGAGTACAGACACAGAAACAACACACTGAACTGAGAGTAGAGACAGAGAAACAACACATTGAACTGAGAGTAACGATCAAGAAACAATGCACTGAACTGTGAGTACAGATAGAGAAACAACACACTGAACTGCGAGTACAGACTGAGAAACAACACACTGAACTGTGTGTACAGACAGAGAAACAACACACTGAACTGAGAGTACAGACAGAGAAACAACACACTGAATTGCGAGTACAGATAGAGAAACAACAAACTGAACTGACAGTAATGAGAGAGAACTAACACATTGAACTGTGAGTACAGGTAGAGAAACAACACACTGAACTTTGATGACAGATAGAGAAACAAAACATTGAATTGAGAGTACAGCTCGAGAAAGACAACACCAACATGTGTGAACAGATACAGAAACAACACACTGAACTGAGAGTACAGATAGAGAAACAACACTCTGAACTGAGAGTACAGATAGAGAAACAACACACTGAATTGTGATTACAGATAGAGAAACAAAACATTGAACTGAGAGTAAGTACAGAGAAACAACACACTGAACTGGGAGTACAGATGCTGAAGCAAAACACTGAACTGAGAAAACAGATAGACTGAGAGATCTCATAGAAAAACAACACACTGAATTGAGATGACAGATCGAGAAACACCTCACTGAATTGTGAGGATAGAGAAACAACACACCGAACTGTGAGTAGAGATAGACAAACAAAACACTGAACCTAGAGTCCTGATACAGAAACAACACACTGAATTGAGAGTACAGATAGAGAAACAACACACTAAACTGCGAGTACAGCTAGAGAAAGAACACACCCAACTGTGAGAACAGATACAGGAACAACAGACTGAACTGGGAGTACAGATGCAGAAGCAACACACTGAACTGTGATTGCGGATAGAGAAACAACACACTGAACTGTGATTACAGACAGAGAAACAAAACACTGAACCTAGAGTACTGATACAGAAACAACACACTGAATTGCGAGTATAGATAGAGAAACAACACACTGAACTGTGAGTACAGACACAGAAACAACACACTGAACTGAGAGTACAGATCGAGAAACACCTCACTGAATTGCAAACACAGGTAGAGAAACAAAACACTGTACTGCGAGTACAGATAGAGAAACAACACACTGAACTGCGAGCACAGATAGAGAAAGAACACACCCAACTGTGAGAACAGATAGAGAAACAACAGACTGAACTGGGAGTACAGATGCAGAAGCAACACTCTGAATGTGATTACGCACAGAGAAACAACACACTGAACTGTGTTTACTGATTGAGAAACAAAACACTGAACCTAGAGTACTGATACAGAAACAACACACTGAATTGCGAGTATAGATAGAGAAACAACACACTGAACTGTGAGCACAGACACAGAAACAACACACTGAACTGAGAGGACAGATCGAGAAACACCTCACTGAATTGCAAACACAGACAGAGAAACAACACACTGTACTGCGTGTACAGCTAGAGAAAGAACACACCCAACTGTGAGAACAGATACAGAAACAACACACTGAACTGGGTGTACAGATGCAGAAGCAACACACTGAACTGCGATTACGGATAGAGAAACAACACACTGAACCGTGATTACAGATTGAGAAACAAAACACTGAAGCTAGAGTCCTGATTCAGAAACGACACACTGAATTGCGAGTATAGATAGAGAAACAACACACTGAACTGCGTGTACAGACACAGAAACAACACACTGAACAGACAGTACAGATCGAGAAACACCTCACTGAATTGCAAACACAGACAGAGAAACAACACACTGTACTGCGTGTACAGCTAGAGAAAGAACACACCCAACTGTGAGAACAGATACAGAAACAATACACTGAACTGGGAGTACAGATGCAGAAGCAACACACTGAACTGCGATTACGGATAGAGAAACAACACACTGAACCTAGAGTCCTGATACAGAAACAACACACTGAATTGAGAGTATAGATAGAGAAACAACACACTGAACTGTGAATACAGACACAGAAACAACACACTGAACTGAGAGTACAGACAGAGAAACAACACACTGAACTGAGAGTAACGATCATGAAACAATGCACTGAACTGCGAGTACAGATAGAGAAACAACACACCGAACTGCGAGTACAGCTAGAGAAAGAAAACACCCAATTGTGAGAACACATACAGAAGCAACAGACTGAACTGGGAGTACAGATGCAGAAGCAACACACTGGACTGTGATTACGGATAGAGAAACAACACACTGAACTGTGATTGCAGACAGAGAAACAACACACTGAACTGCGAGTACAGCTAGAGAAAGAACACACCCAACTGTGAGAACAGATAGAGAAACAACAGACTGAACTGGGAGTACAGATGCAGAAGCAACACACTGAACTGTGATTACAGATAGAGAAACAAAACACTGAACCTAGAGTACTGATACACAAACAACACACTGAATTCCGAGTATAGATAGAGAAACAACACACATGAATTGCAAACACAGGTAGAGAAACAAAACACTGTACTGCGAGTACAGATAGAGAAACAACACACTGAACTGTGAGTAGAGATAGACAAACAAAACACCAAAATGCGAGTACAGCTAGAGAAAGAACACATCCAACTGTGAGAACAGATACAGGAACAACAGACTGAACTGGGAGTACTGATGCAGAAGCAACACACTGAACTGTGATTACAGATAGAGAAACAAAACACTGAAGCTAGAGTACTGATACAGAAACGAAACACACTGATTTACGAGTATTAATAGAGAAACAACACACTGAACTGTGATTACAGATTGAGAAACAAAACACTGAACCTGGAGTCCTGATACAGAAACAACACACTGAATTGAGAGTATAGATAGAGAAACAACACACTGAACTGTGAGTACAGACACAGAAACAACACACTGAACTGAGAGTAGAGACAGAGAAACAACACATTGAACTGAGAGTAACGATCAAGAAACAATGCACTGAACTGTGAGTACAGATAGAGAAACAACACACTGAACTGCGAGTACAGACTAAGAAACAACACACTGAACTGTGTGTACAGACAGAGAAACAACACACTGAACTGAGAGTACAGACAGAGAAACAACACACTGAATTGCGAGTACAGATAGAGAAACAACAAACTGAACTGACAGTAATGAGAGAGAACTAACACATTGAACTGTGAGTACAGGTAGAGAAACAACACACTGAACTTTGATGACAGATAGAGAAACAAAACATTGAATTGAGAGTACAGCTCGAGAAAGACAACACCAACCTGTGTGAACAGATACAGAAACAACACACTGAACTGAGAGTACAGATAGAGAAACAACACTCTGAACTGAGAGTACAGATAGAGAAACAACACACTGAATTGTGATTACAGATAGAGAAACAAAACATTGAACTGAGAGTAAGTACAAAGAAACAACACACTGAACTGGGAGTACAGATGCTGAAGCAAAACACTGAACTGAGAAAACAGATAGACTGAGAGATCTCATAGAAAAACAACACACTGAATTGAGATGACAGATCGAGAAACACCTCACTGAATTGTGAGGATAGAGAAACAACACACCGAACTGTGAGTAGAGATAGACAAACAAAACACTGAACTGCGAGTACAGCTAGAGAAAGAACACACCCAACTGTGAGAACAGATAGAGAAACAACAGACTGAACTGGGAGTACAGATGCAGAAGCAACACACTGAACTGTGATTGCGGATAGAGAAACAACACACTGAACTGTGATTACAGATAGAGAAACAAAACACTTAACCTAGAGTACTGATACAGAAACAACACACTGAATTGCGAGTATAGATAGAGAAACAACACACTGAACTGTGAGTACAGACACAGAAACAACACACTGAACTGAGAGTACAGATCGAGAAACACCTCACTGAATTGCAAACAAAGGTAGAGAAACAAAACACTGTACTGCGAGTACAGATAGAGAAACAACACATTGAACTGCGAGCACAGATAGAGAAAGAACACACCCAACTGTGAGAACAGATACAGAAACAACAGACTGAACTGGGAGTACAGATGCAGAAGCAACACTCTGAATGTGATTACGCACAGAGAAACAACACACTGAACTGTGTTTACTGATTGAGAAACAAAACACTGAACCTAGAGTACTGATACAGAAACAACACACTGAATTGCGAGTATAGATAGAGAAACAACACACTGAACTGTGAGCACAGACACAGAAACAACACACTGAACTGAGAGGACAGATCGAGAAACACCTCACTGAATTGCAAACACAGACAGAGAAACAACACACTGTACTGCGTGTACAGCTAGAGAAAGAACACACCCAACTGTGAGAACAGATACAGAAACAACACATTGAACTGGGTGTACAGATGCAGAGCAACACACTGAACTGCGATTACGGATAGAGAAACAACACACTGAACCGTGATTACAGATTGAGAAACAAAACACTGAAGCTAGAGTCCTGATTCAGAAACGACACACTGAATTGCGAGTATAGATAGAGAAACAACACACTGAACTGCGTGTACAGACACAGAAACAACACACTGAACAGACAGTACAGATCGAGAAACACCTCACTGAATTGCAAACACAGACAGAGAAACAACACACTGTACTGCGTGTACAGCTAGAGAAAGAACACACCCAACTGTGAGAACAGATACAGAAACAATACACTGAACTGGGAGTACAGATGCAGAAGCAACACACTGAACTGCGATTACGGATAGAGAAACAACACACTGAACCTAGAGTCCTGATACAGAAACAACACACTGAATTGAGAGTATAGATAGAGAAACAACACACTGAACTGTGAATACAGACACAGAAACAACACACTGAACTGAGAGTACAGACAGAGAAACAACACACTGAACTGAGAGTAACGATCATGAAACAATGCACTGAACTGCGAGTACAGATAGAGAAACAACACACCGAACTGCGAGTACAGCTAGAGAAAGAAAACACCCAATTGTGAGAACACATACAGAAACAACAGACTGAACTGGGAGTACAGATGCAGAAGCAACACACTGGACTGTGATTACGGATAGAGAAACAACACACTGAACTGTGATTGCAGATAGAGAAACAAAACATTGAACTGAGAGTACAGCTCGAGAAAGAACACACCAACCTGTGAGAACAGATAGAGAAACAACACACTGAACCAAGACTACAGACACAGCAACAACACACTGAACTGAGAGTACAGATAGAGATATAACACACTGAACTGAGAGTACAGATAGAGAAACAACACATTGAATTGTGATTACAGATAGAGAAACAAAATATTGAACTGAGAGTAAGTACAGAGAAACAACACACTGAACTGGGAGTACAGATGCTGAAGCACAACACTGAACTGAGTAAACAGATAGACTGAGAGATCTGATAGAAAAACAACACACTGAATTGAGATTACAGATCGAGAAACACCTCACTGAATTGTGAGGATAGAGAATCAACACACTGACCTGTGAGTAGAGATAGACAAACAAATCACGGAACTGCGAGTACAGCTAGAGAAAGAACACACCCAACTGTGAGAACAGATAGAGAAACAACAGACTGAACTGGGAGTACAGATGCAGAAGCAACACACTGAACTGTGATTACGGATAGGGAAACAACAGACTGAACTGTGATTACTGATTGAGAAACAAAACACTGAACCTAGAGTACTGATACAGAAACAACACACTGAATTGCGAGTATAGATAGTGAAACAACACACTGAACTGTGAGTACAGACACAGAAACAACACACTGAACTGAGAGTACAGATCGAGAAACACCTCACTGAATTGCAAACACAGGTAGAGAAACAAAACACTATACTGCGAGTACAGATAGAGAAACAACACACTGAACTGCGAGTACAGATAGAGAAAGAACACACCCAACTGTGAGAACAGACACAGAAGCAACAGACTGAACTGGGAGTACAGATGGAGAAGCAACACACTGAACTGTGATTACGGATAGAGAAACAATACACTGAACTGTGGTTACAGATTGAGAAACACCTCACTGAATTGTAAACGCAGATAGAGAAACAAAACACTGTATTGCGAGTACAGATAGACAAACAAAACACCGAACTGCGAGTACAGCTAGAGAAAGAACACACCCAACTGTGAGAACAGGTACAGGAACAACAGACTGAACTGGGAGTACAGATGCAGAAGCAACACACTGAACTGTGATTACGGATAGAGAAACAACACACTGAAATGTGATTACAGATAGAGAAACAAAACACTAAACCTAGAGTCCTGATACAGAAAAAACACACTGAATTGAGAGTATAGATAGAGAAACAAAACACTGCACTGCGAGTACAAATAGAGAAACAACACACTGAACTGAGAGTAACGATCATGAAACAATGCACTGAACTGTGAGTACAGATAGAGAAGCAACACACTGAACTGCGAGTACAGACTGAGAAATAACACACTGAACTGTGAGTACAGACAGAGAAACAACACACTGAACTGAGAGTAACGATCATGAAACAATGCATGGAACTGCGAGCACAGATAGAGAAACAACACACTGAACTGCGAGTAAAGCTAGAGAAAGAACACACCCAACTGTGAGAACAGATACAGAAACAACAGACTGAACTGGGAGTACACATGCAGAAGCAACACACTGAACTGTGATTACAGATAGAGAAACAAAACACTGAACCTAGAGTACTGATACACAAACAACACACTGAATTCCGAGTATAGATAGAGAAACAACACACATGAATTGCAAACACAGGTAGAGAAACATAACACTGTACTGCGAGTACAGATAGAGAAACAACACACTGAACTGTGAGTAGAGATAGACAAACAAAACACCGAAATGCGAGCACAGCTAGAGAAAGAACACATCCAACTGTGAGAACAGATACAGGAACAACAGACTGAACTGGGAGTACTGATGCAGAAGCAACACACTGAACTGTGATTACAGATAGAGAAACAAAACACTGAACCTAGAGTACTGATACAGAAACGAAACACACTGATTTACGAGTATAGATAGAGAAACAACACACTGAACTGTGAATACACACACAGAAACAACACACTGAACTGAGAGTACAGACAGAGAAACAACACATTGAACTGAGATTAACGATCAAGAAACAATGCACTGAACTGTGAGTACAGATAGAGAAACAACACACTGAACTGCGAGTACAGACTGAGAAACAACACACTGAACTGTGTGTACAGACAGAGAAACAACACACTGAACTGAGAGTATAGACAGAGAAACAACACACTGAACTGAGAGTAACGATCAAGAAACAATGCACTGAACTGTGAGTGCAGATAGAGAAACAACACACTGAACTGCGGGTACAGACAGAGAAACAACACAGTGAACTGAGAGTAACGATCAAGAAACAATGCACTGAACTGTGAGTACAGATAGAGAACCAACACACTGAACTGCGAGTACAGACTGAGAAATAAAACACTGAACTGTGAGTACAGACAGAGAAACAACACACTGAACTGAGAGTACAGACAGAGAAACAACACACTGAACTGAGAGTAACGATCAAGAAACAATGCACTGAACTGTGAGTGCAGATAGAGAAACAACACACTGAACTGCGAGTACAGACAGAGAAACAACACAGTGAACTGAGAGTAACGATCAAGAAACAATGCACTGAACTGTGAGTACAGATAGAGAAACAACACACTGAACTGCGAGTACAGACTGAGAAATAAAACACTGAACTGTGAGTACAGACAGAGAAACAACACACTGAATTGCGAGTACAGATAGGGAAAGAACACACTGAACTGAGGGTACAGGTAGAGAACCAACACACTTAACTGCGAGAACAGACAGCAAAAAAACACATTGAACTGAGAACAGATAGAGAAACAACACACTGAACTGAGAAAACAGAGAGAGAAACAACACACTGAACTGAGAGTACAGATCAAGAAACACCTTACTGAATTGTGAGAACAGATAGAGCAATAACATACCCAACTGTGAGAACAAATACAGAAACAACGCACTGAACTGCGAGTACAGATAGAGAAACAACACACTGAACTGTGATTGCAGATAGAGAAACAAAACATTGAACTGAGAGTACAGCTCGAGAAAGAACACACCAACCTGTGAGAACAGATACAGAAACAACACACTGAACCAAGAGTACAGACACAGCAACAACACACTGAACTGAGAGTACAGATAGAGATACAACACACTGAACTGAGAGTACAGATAGAGAAACAACACACTGAATTGTGATTACAGATAGAGAAACAAAATATTGAACTGAGAGTAAGTACAGAGAAACAACACACTGAACTGGGAGTACAGATGCTGAAGCACAACACTGAACTGAGTAAACAGATAGACTGAGAGATCTGATGGAAAACAACACACTGAATTGAGATTACAGATCGAGAAACACCTCACTGAATTGTGAGGATAGAGAAACAACACACTGAACTGTGAGTAGAGATAGACAAACGAATCACGGAACTGCGAGTACAGCTAGAGAAAGAACACACCCGTGAGAACAGATAGAGAAACAACAGACTGAACTGGGAGTACAGATGCAGAAGCAACACACTGAACTGTGATTACGGATAGAGAAACAACACACTGAACTGTGATTACAGATTGAGAAACAAAACACTGAACCTAGAGTACTGATACAGAAACAACACACTGAATTGCGAGTATAGATAGTGAAACAACACACTGAATTGTGAGTACAGACACAGAAACAACACACTGAACTGAGAGTACAGATCGAGAAACACCTCACTGAATTGCAAACACAGGTAGAGAAACAAAACACTGTACTGCGAGTACAGATAGAGAAACAACACACTGAACTGCGAGCACAGATAGAGAAAGAACACACCCAACTGTGAGAACAGATACAGAAACAACAGACTGAACTGGGAGTACAGATGCAGAAGCAACAAACTGAACTGTGATTACGGATAGAGAAACAACACACTGAACTGAGAGTACAGATCGAGAAACACCTCACTGAATTGTAAACACAGGTAGAGAAACAAAACACTGTATTGCGAGTACAGATAGACAAACAAAACACCGAAATGCGAGTACAGCTAGAGAAAGAACACACCCAACTGTGAGAACAGATACAGGAACAACAGACTGAACTGGGAGTACAGATGCAAAAGCAACACACTGAACCTAGAGTACTGATACAGAAACGAAACTCACTGATTTACGAGTATAGATAGAGAAACAACACACTGAACTGTGATTACAGATTGAGAAACAAAACACTAAACGTGGAGTCCTGATACAGAAACAACACACTGAATTGAGAGTATAGATAGAGAAACAACACACTGAAGTGTGAGTACAGACACAGAAACAACACACTGAACTGAGAGTACAGACAGAGAAACAACACTTTGAACTGAGAGTAACGATCAAGAAACAATGCACTGAACTGTGAGTACAGACAGAGAAACAAAACACTGAACTGCGAGTACAGACTGAGAAACAACACACTGAACTGTGTGTACAGACAGAGAAACAACACACTGAACTGAGAGTACAGACAGAGAAACAACACACTGAATTGCGAGTACAGACAGAGAAACAACAAACTGAACTGACAGTAATGAGAGAGAACTAACACATTGAACTGTGAGTACAGATAGAGAAACAACACACTGAATTGTGATTACAGATAGAGAAACAAAACATTGAACTGAGAGTAAGTACGGAGAAACAACACACTGAACTGGGAGTACAGATGCTGAAGCGAAACACTGAACTGAGTAAGCAGATAGACTGAGAGATCTGATAGAAAAACAACACACTGAATTGAGATGACAGATCGAGAAACACCTCACTGAATTGTGAGGATAGAGAAACAACACACTGAACTGTGAGTAGAGATAGACAAACAAAACACCGAACTGCGAGTACAGCTAGAGAAAGAACACACCCAACTGTGAGAAGAGATACAGGAACAACAGACTGAACTGGGAGTACAGATGCAGAAGCAACACACTGAACTGTGATTACGGATAGAGAAACAACACACTGAACTGTGATTCCAATTAGAGAAACAAAACACTGAACCTAGAGTACTGATACAGGAACAACACACTGAATTGCGAGTATAGATAGAGAAACAACACACTGAACTGTGAGTACAGACACAGAAACAACACACTGAACTGAGAGTACAGATGGAGAAACACCTCACTGAATTGCAAACACAGACAGAGAAACAAAACACTGTACTGCGAGTACAGATATAGAAACAACACACTGAACTGCGAGTACAGACACAGAAACAACACACTGAACTGAGAGTACAGACAGAGAAACAACACACTGAACTGAGAGTAACGATCATGAAACAATGCACTGAACTGTGAGTACAGATAGAGAAACAACACACTGAACTGCGAGTACAGACGGAGAAGTAACACACTGAACTGTGAGTACAGACAGAGAAACAACACACTGAATTGAGAGTACAGACAGAGAAACAACACACTGAACTGAGAGTAACGATCATGAAACAACGCACTGAACTGTGAGTACAGATAGAGAAACAACACACTGAACTGCGAGTACAGACGGAGAAGTAACACACTGAACTGTGAGTACAGACAGAGAAACAACACACTGAACTGAGAGTAACGATCATGAAACAATGCACCGAACTGCGAGTACAGATAGAGAAACAACACACTGAACTGCGAGTACAGCTAGAGAAAGAACACACCCAACTGTGAGAACAGATAGAGAAACAACAGACTGAACTGGGAGTACAGATGCAGAAACAACACACTGAACTGAGAGTACAGACAGAGA
The DNA here is from genome assembly GCF_047496795.1 of Chiloscyllium punctatum. Lineage (NCBI taxonomy): Eukaryota > Metazoa > Chordata > Chondrichthyes > Orectolobiformes > Hemiscylliidae > Chiloscyllium > Chiloscyllium punctatum. The sequence continues at coordinate 31,147,471 of NC_092745.1, forward strand.
AACAACACACTGAATTGCGAGTACAGATAGAGAAACAACAAACTGAACTGACAGTAATGAGAGAGAACTAACACATTGAACTGTGAGTACAGGTAGAGAAACAACTCACTGAACTTTGATGACAGATAGAGAAACAAAACATTGAATTGAGAGTACAGCTCGAGAAAGACAACACCAACCTGTGTGAACAGATACAGAAACAACACACTGAACTGAGAGTACAGATAGAGAAACAACACTCTGAACTGAGAGTACAGATAGAGAAACAACACACTGAATTGTGATTACAGATAGAGAAACAAAACATTGAACTGAGAGTAAGTACAGAGAAACAACACACTGAACTGGGAGTACAGATGCTGAAGCAAAACACTGAACTGAGAAAACAGATAGACTGAGAGATCTCATAGAAAAACAACACACTGAATTGAGATGACAGATCGAGAAACACCTCACTGAATTGTGAGGATAGAGAAACAACACACCGAACTGTGAGTAGAGAGAGACAAACAAAACACTGAACTGCGAGTACAGCTAGAGAAAGAACACACCCAACTGTGAGAAGAGATACAGGAACAACAGACTGAACTGGGAGTACAGATGCAGAAGCAACACACTGGACTGTGATTACGGATAGAGAAACAACACACTGAACTGTGATTGCAGACAGAGAAACAACACACTGAACTGCGAGTACAGCTAGAGAAAGAACACACCCAACTGTGAGAACAGATAGAGAAACAACAGACTGAACTGGGAGTACAGATGCAGAAGCAACACACTGAACTGTGATTACAGATAGAGAAACAAAACACTGAACCTAGAGTACTGATACACAAACAACACACTGAATTCCGAGTATAGATAGAGAAACAACACACATGAATTGCAAACACAGGTAGAGAAACAAAACACTGTACTGCGAGTACAGATAGAGAAACAACACACTGAACTGTGAGTAGAGATAGACAAACAAAACACCAAAATGCGAGTACAGCTAGAGAAAGAACACATCCAACTGTGAGAACAGATACAGGAACAACAGACTGAACTGGGAGTACTGATGCAGAAGCAACACACTGAACTGTGATTACAGATAGAGAAACAAAACACTGAAGCTAGAGTACTGATACAGAAACGAAACACACTGATTTACGAGTATTAATAGAGAAACAACACACTGAACTGTGATTACAGATTGAGAAACAAAACACTGAACCTGGAGTCCTGATACAGAAACAACACACTGAATTGAGAGTATAGATAGAGAAACAACACACTGAACTGTGAGTACAGACACAGAAACAACACACTGAACTGAGAGTAGAGACAGAGAAACAACACATTGAACTGAGAGTAACGATCAAGAAACAATGCACTGAACTGTGAGTACAGATAGAGAAACAACACACTGAACTGCGAGTACAGACTAAGAAACAACACACTGAACTGTGTGTACAGACAGAGAAACAACACACTGAACTGAGAGTACAGACAGAGAAACAACACACTGAATTGCGAGTACAGATAGAGAAACAACAAACTGAACTGACAGTAATGAGAGAGAACTAACACATTGAACTGTGAGTACAGGTAGAGAAACAACACACTGAACTTTGATGACAGATAGAGAAACAAAACATTGAATTGAGAGTACAGCTCGAGAAAGACAACACCAACCTGTGTGAACAGATACAGAAACAACACACTGAACTGAGAGTACAGATAGAGAAACAACACTCTGAACTGAGAGTACAGATAGAGAAACAACACACTGAATTGTGATTACAGATAGAGAAACAAAACATTGAACTGAGAGTAAGTACAAAGAAACAACACACTGAACTGGGAGTACAGATGCTGAAGCAAAACACTGAACTGAGAAAACAGATAGACTGAGAGATCTCATAGAAAAACAACACACTGAATTGAGATGACAGATCGAGAAACACCTCACTGAATTGTGAGGATAGAGAAACAACACACCGAACTGTGAGTAGAGATAGACAAACAAAACACTGAACTGCGAGTACAGCTAGAGAAAGAACACACCCAACTGTGAGAACAGATAGAGAAACAACAGACTGAACTGGGAGTACAGATGCAGAAGCAACACACTGAACTGTGATTGCGGATAGAGAAACAACACACTGAACTGTGATTACAGATAGAGAAACAAAACACTTAACCTAGAGTACTGATACAGAAACAACACACTGAATTGCGAGTATAGATAGAGAAACAACACACTGAACTGTGAGTACAGACACAGAAACAACACACTGAACTGAGAGTACAGATCGAGAAACACCTCACTGAATTGCAAACAAAGGTAGAGAAACAAAACACTGTACTGCGAGTACAGATAGAGAAACAACACACTGAACTGCGAGCACAGATAGAGAAAGAACACACCCAACTGTGAGAACAGATACAGAAACAACAGACTGAACTGGGAGTACAGATGCAGAAGCAACACTCTGAATGTGATTACGCACAGAGAAACAACACACTGAACTGTGTTTACTGATTGAGAAACAAAACACTGAACCTAGAGTACTGATACAGAAACAACACACTGAATTGCGAGTATAGATAGAGAAACAACACACTGAACTGTGAGCACAGACACAGAAACAACACACTGAACTGAGAGGACAGATCGAGAAACACCTCACTGAATTGCAAACACAGACAGAGAAACAACACACTGTACTGCGTGTACAGCTAGAGAAAGAACACACCCAACTGTGAGAACAGATACAGAAACAACACATTGAACTGGGTGTACAGATGCAGAGCAACACACTGAACTGCGATTACGGATAGAGAAACAACACACTGAACCGTGATTACAGATTGAGAAACAAAACACTGAAGCTAGAGTCCTGATTCAGAAACGACACACTGAATTGCGAGTATAGATAGAGAAACAACACACTGAACTGCGTGTACAGACACAGAAACAACACACTGAACAGACAGTACAGATCGAGAAACACCTCACTGAATTGCAAACACAGACAGAGAAACAACACACTGTACTGCGTGTACAGCTAGAGAAAGAACACACCCAACTGTGAGAACAGATACAGAAACAATACACTGAACTGGGAGTACAGATGCAGAAGCAACACACTGAACTGCGATTACGGATAGAGAAACAACACACTGAACCTAGAGTCCTGATACAGAAACAACACACTGAATTGAGAGTATAGATAGAGAAACAACACACTGAACTGTGAATACAGACACAGAAACAACACACTGAACTGAGAGTACAGACAGAGAAACAACACACTGAACTGAGAGTAACGATCATGAAACAATGCACTGAACTGCGAGTACAGATAGAGAAACAACACACCGAACTGCGAGTACAGCTAGAGAAAGAAAACACCCAATTGTGAGAACACATACAGAAACAACAGACTGAACTGGGAGTACAGATGCAGAAGCAACACACTGGACTGTGATTACGGATAGAGAAACAACACACTGAACTGTGATTGCAGATAGAGAAACAAAACATTGAACTGAGAGTACAGCTCGAGAAAGAACACACCAACCTGTGAGAACAGATAGAGAAACAACACACTGAACCAAGACTACAGACACAGCAACAACACACTGAACTGAGAGTACAGATAGAGATATAACACACTGAACTGAGAGTACAGATAGAGAAACAACACATTGAATTGTGATTACAGATAGAGAAACAAAATATTGAACTGAGAGTAAGTACAGAGAAACAACACACTGAACTGGGAGTACAGATGCTGAAGCACAACACTGAACTGAGTAAACAGATAGACTGAGAGATCTGATAGAAAAACAACACACTGAATTGAGATTACAGATCGAGAAACACCTCACTGAATTGTGAGGATAGAGAATCAACACACTGACCTGTGAGTAGAGATAGACAAACAAATCACGGAACTGCGAGTACAGCTAGAGAAAGAACACACCCAACTGTGAGAACAGATAGAGAAACAACAGACTGAACTGGGAGTACAGATGCAGAAGCAACACACTGAACTGTGATTACGGATAGGGAAACAACAGACTGAACTGTGATTACTGATTGAGAAACAAAACACTGAACCTAGAGTACTGATACAGAAACAACACACTGAATTGCGAGTATAGATAGTGAAACAACACACTGAACTGTGAGTACAGACACAGAAACAACACACTGAACTGAGAGTACAGATCGAGAAACACCTCACTGAATTGCAAACACAGGTAGAGAAACAAAACACTATACTGCGAGTACAGATAGAGAAACAACACACTGAACTGCGAGTACAGATAGAGAAAGAACACACCCAACTGTGAGAACAGACACAGAAGCAACAGACTGAACTGGGAGTACAGATGGAGAAGCAACACACTGAACTGTGATTACGGATAGAGAAACAATACACTGAACTGTGGTTACAGATTGAGAAACACCTCACTGAATTGTAAACGCAGATAGAGAAACAAAACACTGTATTGCGAGTACAGATAGACAAACAAAACACCGAACTGCGAGTACAGCTAGAGAAAGAACACACCCAACTGTGAGAACAGGTACAGGAACAACAGACTGAACTGGGAGTACAGATGCAGAAGCAACACACTGAACTGTGATTACGGATAGAGAAACAACACACTGAAATGTGATTACAGATAGAGAAACAAAACACTAAACCTAGAGTCCTGATACAGAAAAAACACACTGAATTGAGAGTATAGATAGAGAAACAAAACACTGCACTGCGAGTACAAATAGAGAAACAACACACTGAACTGCGAGTACAGATACAGAAACAACACACTGAACTGAGAGTATAGACAGAGAAAAAACACACTGAACTGAGAGTAACGATCATGAAACAATGCACTGAACTGTGAGTACAGATAGAGAAGCAACACACTGAACTGCGAGTACAGACTGAGAAATAACACACTGAACTGTGAGTACAGACAGAGAAACAACACACTGAACTGAGAGTAACGATCATGAAACAATGCATGGAACTGCGAGCACAGATAGAGAAACAACACACTGAACTGCGAGTAAAGCTAGAGAAAGAACACACCCAACTGTGAGAACAGATACAGAAACAACAGACTGAACTGGGAGTACACATGCAGAAGCAACACACTGAACTGTGATTACAGATAGAGAAACAAAACACTGAACCTAGAGTACTGATACACAAACAACACACTGAATTCCGAGTATAGATAGAGAAACAACACACATGAATTGCAAACACAGGTAGAGAAACATAACACTGTACTGCGAGTACAGATAGAGAAACAACACACTGAACTGTGAGTAGAGATAGACAAACAAAACACCGAAATGCGAGCACAGCTAGAGAAAGAACACATCCAACTGTGAGAACAGATACAGGAACAACAGACTGAACTGGGAGTACTGATGCAGAAGCAACACACTGAACTGTGATTACAGATAGAGAAACAAAACACTGAACCTAGAGTACTGATACAGAAACGAAACACACTGATTTACGAGTATAGATAGAGAAACAACACACTGAACTGTGAATACACACACAGAAACAACACACTGAACTGAGAGTACAGACAGAGAAACAACACATTGAACTGAGATTAACGATCAAGAAACAATGCACTGAACTGTGAGTACAGATAGAGAAACAACACACTGAACTGCGAGTACAGACTGAGAAACAACACACTGAACTGTGTGTACAGACAGAGAAACAACACACTGAACTGAGAGTATAGACAGAGAAACAACACACTGAACTGAGAGTAACGATCAAGAAACAATGCACTGAACTGTGAGTGCAGATAGAGAAACAACACACTGAACTGCGGGTACAGACAGAGAAACAACACAGTGAACTGAGAGTAACGATCAAGAAACAATGCACTGAACTGTGAGTACAGATAGAGAACCAACACACTGAACTGCGAGTACAGACTGAGAAATAAAACACTGAACTGTGAGTACAGACAGAGAAACAACACACTGAACTGAGAGTACAGACAGAGAAACAACACACTGAACTGAGAGTAACGATCAAGAAACAATGCACTGAACTGTGAGTGCAGATAGAGAAACAACACACTGAACTGCGAGTACAGACAGAGAAACAACACAGTGAACTGAGAGTAACGATCAAGAAACAATGCACTGAACTGTGAGTACAGATAGAGAAACAACACACTGAACTGCGAGTACAGACTGAGAAATAAAACACTGAACTGTGAGTACAGACAGAGAAACAACACACTGAATTGCGAGTACAGATAGGGAAAGAACACACTGAACTGAGGGTACAGGTAGAGAACCAACACACTTAACTGCGAGAACAGACAGCAAAAAAACACATTGAACTGAGAACAGATAGAGAAACAACACACTGAACTGAGAAAACAGAGAGAGAAACAACACACTGAACTGAGAGTACAGATCAAGAAACACCTTACTGAATTGTGAGAACAGATAGAGCAATAACATACCCAACTGTGAGAACAAATACAGAAACAACGCACTGAACTGCGAGTACAGATAGAGAAACAACACACTGAACTGTGATTGCAGATAGAGAAACAAAACATTGAACTGAGAGTACAGCTCGAGAAAGAACACACCAACCTGTGAGAACAGATACAGAAAAAACACACTGAACCAAGAGTACAGACACAGCAACAACACACTGAACTGAGAGTACAGATAGAGATACAACACACTGAACTGAGAGTACAGATAGAGAAACAACACACTGAATTGTGATTACAGATAGAGAAACAAAATATTGAACTGAGAGTAAGTACAGAGAAACAACACACTGAACTGGGAGTACAGATGCTGAAGCACAACACTGAACTGAGTAAACAGATAAACTGAGAGATCTGATGGAAAACAACACACTGAATTGAGATTACAGATCGAGAAACACCTCACTGAATTGTGAGGATAGAGAAACAACACACTGAACTGTGAGTAGAGATAGACAAACGAATCACGGAACTGCGAGTACAGCTAGAGAAAGAACACACCCGTGAGAACAGATAGAGAAACAACAGACTGAACTGGGAGTACAGATGCAGAAGCAACACACTGAACTGTGATTACGGATAGAGAAAAAACACACTGAACTGTGATTACAGATTGAGAAACAAAACACTGAACCTAGAGTACTGATACAGAAACAACACACTGAATTGCGAGTATAGATAGTGAAACAACACACTGAATTGTGAGTACAGACACAGAAACAACACACTGAACTGAGAGTACAGATCGAGAAACACCTCACTGAATTGCAAACACAGGTAGAGAAACAAAACACTGTACTGCGAGTACAGATAGAGAAACAACACACTGAACTGCGAGCACAGATAGAGAAAGAACACACCCAACTGTGAGAACAGATACAGAAACAACAGACTGAACTGGGAGTACAGATGCAGAAGCAACAAACTGAACTGTGATTACGGATAGAGAAACAACACACTGAACTGAGAGTACAGATCGAGAAACACCTCACTGAATTGTAAACACAGGTAGAGAAACAAAACACTGTATTGCGAGTACAGATAGACAAACAAAACACCGAAATGCGAGTACAGCTAGAGAAAGAACACACCCAACTGTGAGAACAGATACAGGAACAACAGACTGAACTGGGAGTACAGATGCAAAAGCAACACACTGAACCTAGAGTACTGATACAGAAACGAAACTCACTGATTTACGAGTATAGATAGAGAAACAACACACTGAACTGTGATTACAGATTGAGAAACAAAACACTAAACGTGGAGTCCTGATACAGAAACAACACACTGAATTGCGAGTATAGATAGAGAAACAACACACTGAACTGTGAGTACAGACACAGAAACAACACACTGAACTGAGAGTACAGATCGAGAAACACCTCACTGAATTGCAAACACAGGTAGAGAAACAAAACACTATACTGCGAGTACAGATAGAGAAACAACACACTGAACTGCGAGTACAGATAGAGAAAGAACACACCCAACTGTGAGAACAGACACAGAAGCAACAGACTGAACTGGGAGTACAGATGGAGAAGCAACACACTGAACTGTGATTACGGATAGAGAAACAATACACTGAACTGTGGTTACAGATTGAGAAACACCTCACTGAATTGTAAACGCAGATAGAGAAACAAAACACTGTATTGCGAGTACAGATAGACAAACAAAACACCGAACTGCGAGTACAGCTAGAGAAAGAACACACCCAACTGTGAGAACAGGTACAGGAACAACAGACTGAACTGGGAGTACAGATGCAGAAGCAACACACTGAACTGTGATTACGGATAGAGAAACAACACACTGAAATGTGATTACAGATAGAGAAACAAAACACTAAACCTAGAGTCCTGATACAGAAAAAACACACTGAATTGAGAGTATAGATAGAGAAACAAAACACTGCACTGCGAGTACAAATAGAGAAACAACACACTGAACTGCGAGTACAGATACAGAAACAACACACTGAACTGAGAGTATAGACAGAGAAAAAACACACTGAACTGAGAGTAACGATCATGAAACAATGCACTGAACTGTGAGTACAGATAGAGAAGCAACACACTGAACTGCGAGTACAGACTGAGAAATAACACACTGAACTGTGAGTACAGACAGAGAAACAACACACTGAACTGAGAGTAACGATCATGAAACAATGCATGGAACTGCGAGCACAGATAGAGAAACAACACACTGAACTGCGAGTAAAGCTAGAGAAAGAACACACCCAACTGTGAGAACAGATACAGAAACAACAGACTGAACTGGGAGTACACATGCAGAAGCAACACACTGAACTGTGATTACAGATAGAGAAACAAAACACTGAACCTAGAGTACTGATACACAAACAACACACTGAATTCCGAGTATAGATAGAGAAACAACACACATGAATTGCAAACACAGGTAGAGAAACATAACACTGTACTGCGAGTACAGATAGAGAAACAACACACTGAACTGTGAGTAGAGATAGACAAACAAAACACCGAAATGCGAGCACAGCTAGAGAAAGAACACATCCAACTGTGAGAACAGATACAGGAACAACAGACTGAACTGGGAGTACTGATGCAGAAGCAACACACTGAACTGTGATTACAGATAGAGAAACAAAACACTGAACCTAGAGTACTGATACAGAAACGAAACACACTGATTTACGAGTATAGATAGAGAAACAACACACTGAACTGTGAATACACACACAGAAACAACACACTGAACTGAGAGTACAGACAGAGAAACAACACATTGAACTGAGATTAACGATCAAGAAACAATGCACTGAACTGTGAGTACAGATAGAGAAACAACACACTGAACTGCGAGTACAGACTGAGAAACAACACACTGAACTGTGTGTACAGACAGAGAAACAACACACTGAACTGAGAGTATAGACAGAGAAACAACACACTGAACTGAGAGTAACGATCAAGAAACAATGCACTGAACTGTGAGTGCAGATAGAGAAACAACACACTGAACTGCGGGTACAGACAGAGAAACAACACAGTGAACTGAGAGTAACGATCAAGAAACAATGCACTGAACTGTGAGTACAGATAGAGAACCAACACACTGAACTGCGAGTACAGACTGAGAAATAAAACACTGAACTGTGAGTACAGACAGAGAAACAACACACTGAACTGAGAGTACAGACAGAGAAACAACACACTGAACTGAGAGTAACGATCAAGAAACAATGCACTGAACTGTGAGTGCAGATAGAGAAACAACACACTGAACTGCGAGTACAGACAGAGAAACAACACAGTGAACTGAGAGTAACGATCAAGAAACAATGCACTGAACTGTGAGTACAGATAGAGAAACAACACACTGAACTGCGAGTACAGACTGAGAAATAAAACACTGAACTGTGAGTACAGACAGAGAAACAACACACTGAATTGCGAGTACAGATAGGGAAAGAACACACTGAACTGAGGGTACAGGTAGAGAACCAACACACTTAACTGCGAGAACAGACAGCAAAAAAACACATTGAACTGAGAACAGATAGAGAAACAACACACTGAACTGAGAAAACAGAGAGAGAAACAACACACTGAACTGAGAGTACAGATCAAGAAACACCTTACTGAATTGTGAGAACAGATAGAGCAATAACATACCCAACTGTGAGAACAAATACAGAAACAACGCACTGAACTGCGAGTACAGATAGAGAAACAACACACTGAACTGTGATTGCAGATAGAGAAACAAAACATTGAACTGAGAGTACAGCTCGAGAAAGAACACACCAACCTGTGAGAACAGATACAGAAACAACACACTGAACCAAGAGTACAGACACAGCAACAACACACTGAACTGAGAGTACAGATAGAGATACAACACACTGAACTGAGAGTACAGATAGAGAAACAACACACTGAATTGTGATTACAGATAGAGAAACAAAATATTGAACTGAGAGTAAGTACAGAGAAACAACACACTGAACTGGGAGTACAGATGCTGAAGCACAACACTGAACTGAGTAAACAGATAAACTGAGAGATCTGATGGAAAACAACACACTGAATTGAGATTACAGATCGAGAAACACCTCACTGAATTGTGAGGATAGAGAAACAACACACTGAACTGTGAGTAGAGATAGACAAACGAATCACGGAACTGCGAGTACAGCTAGAGAAAGAACACACCCGTGAGAACAGATAGAGAAACAACAGACTGAACTGGGAGTACAGATGCAGAAGCAACACACTGAACTGTGATTACGGATAGAGAAAAAACACACTGAACTGTGATTACAGATTGAGAAACAAAACACTGAACCTAGAGTACTGATACAGAAACAACACACTGAATTGCGAGTATAGATAGTGAAACAACACACTGAATTGTGAGTACAGACACAGAAACAACACACTGAACTGAGAGTACAGATCGAGAAACACCTCACTGAATTGCAAACACAGGTAGAGAAACAAAACACTGTACTGCGAGTACAGATAGAGAAACAACACACTGAACTGCGAGCACAGATAGAGAAAGAACACACCCAACTGTGAGAACAGATACAGAAACAACAGACTGAACTGGGAGTACAGATGCAGAAGCAACAAACTGAACTGTGATTACGGATAGAGAAACAACACACTGAACTGAGAGTACAGATCGAGAAACACCTCACTGAATTGTAAACACAGGTAGAGAAACAAAACACTGTATTGCGAGTACAGATAGACAAACAAAACACCGAAATGCGAGTACAGCTAGAGAAAGAACACACCCAACTGTGAGAACAGATACAGGAACAACAGACTGAACTGGGAGTACAGATGCAAAAGCAACACACTGAACCTAGAGTACTGATACAGAAACGAAACTCACTGATTTACGAGTATAGATAGAGAAACAACACACTGAACTGTGATTACAGATTGAGAAACAAAACACTAAACGTGGAGTCCTGATACAGAAACAACACACTGAATTGCGAGTATAGATAGAGAAACAACACACTGAACTGTGAGTACAGACACAGAAACAACACACTGAACTGAGAGTACAGATGGAGAAACACCTCACTGAATTGCAAACACAGACAGAGAAACAAAACACTGTACTGCGAGTACAGATATAGAAACAACACACTGAACTGCGAGTACAGACACAGAAACAACACACTGAACTGAGAGTACAGACAGAGAAACAACACACTGAACTGAGAGTAACGATCATGAAACAATGCACTGAACTGTGAGTACAGATAGAGAAACAACACACTGAACTGCGAGTACAGACGGAGAAGTAACACACTGAACTGTGAGTACAGACAGAGAAACAACACACTGAATTGAGAGTACAGACAGAGAAACAACACACTGAACTGAGAGTAACGATCATGAAACAACGCACTGAACTGTGAGTACAGATAGAGAAACAACACACTGAACTGCGAGTACAGACGGAGAAGTAACACACTGAACTGTGAGTACAGACAGAGAAACAACACACTGAACTGAGAGTAACGATCATGAAACAATGCACCGAACTGCGAGTACAGATAGAGAAACAACACACTGAACTGCGAGTACAGCTAGAGAAAGAACACACCCAACTGTGAGAACAGATAGAGAAACAACAGACTGAACTGGGAGTACAGATGCAGAAACAACACACTGAACTGAGAGTACAGACAGAGAAACAACACACTGAATTGCGAGTACAGATAGAGAAACAACAAACTGAACTGACAGTAATGAGAGAGAACTAACACATTGAACTGTGAGTACAGGTAGAGAAACAACACACTGAACTTTGATGACAGATAGAGAAACAAAACATTAAATTGAGAGTACAGCTCGAGAAAGACAACACCAACCTGTGTGAACAGATACAGAAACAACACACTGAACTGAGAGTACAGATAGAGAAACAACACTCTGAACTGAGAGTACAGATAGAGAAACAACACACTGAATTGTGATTACAGATAGAGAAACAAAACATTGAACTGAGAGTAAGTACAGAGAAACAACACACTGAACTGGGAGTACAGATGCTGAAGCAAAACACTGAACTGAGAAAACAGATAGACTGAGAGATCTCATAGAAAAACAACACACTGAATTGAGATGACAGATCGAGAAACACCTCACTGAATTGTGAGGATAGAGAAACAACACACCGAACTGTGAGTAGAGAGAGACAAACAAAACACTGAACTGCGAGTACAGCTAGAGAAAGAACACACCCAACTGTGAGAACAGATACAGGAACAACAGACTGAACTGGGAGTACAGATGCAGAAGCAACACACTGAACTGTGATTGCGGATAGAGAAACAACACACTGAACTGTGATTACAGATAGAGAAACAAAACACTGAACCTAGAGTACTGATAAAGAAACAACACACTGAATTGCGAGTATAGATAGAGAAACAACACACTGAACTGTGAGTACAGACACAGAAACAACACACTGAACTGAGAGTACAGATGGAGAAACACCTCACTGAATTGCAAACACAGACAGAGAAACAAAACACTGTACTGCGAGTACAGATATAGAAACAACACACTGAACTGCGAGTACAGACACAGAAACAACACACTGAACTGAGAGTACAGACAGAGAAACAACACACTGAACTGAGAGTAACGATCATGAAACAATGCACTGAACTGTGAGTACAGATAGAGAAACAACACACTGAACTGCGAGTACAGACGGAGAAGTAACACACTGAACTGTGAGTACAGACAGAGAAACAACACACTGAACTGAGAGTACAGACAGAGAAACAACACACTGAACTGAGAGTAACGATCATGAAACAATGCACTGAACTGTGAGTACAGATAGAGAAACAACACACTGAACTGCGAGTACAGACGGAGAAGTAACACACTGAACTGTGAGTACAGACAGAGAAACAACACACTGAACTGAGAGTAACGATCATGAAACAATGCACTGAACTGCGAGTACAGATAGAGAAACAACACACTGAACTGCGAGTAAAGCTAGAGAAAGAACACACCCAACTGTGAGAACAGATAGAGAAACAACAGACTGAACTGGGAGTACAGATGCAGAAGCAACACACTGAACTGTGATTACAGATAGAGAAACAAAACACTGAACCTAGAGTACTGATACACAAACAACACACTGAATTGCGAGTATAGATAGAGAAACAACACACTGAACTGTGAGTACAGACACAGAAACAACACACTGAACTGAGAGTACAGATGGAGAAACACCTCACTGAATTGCAAACACAGACAGAGAAACAAAACACTGTACTGCGAGTACAGATAGAGAAACAACACACTGAACTGCGAGCACAGATAGAGAAAGAACACACCCAACTGTGAGAACAGATACAGAAACAACAGACTGAACTGGGAGTACAGATGCAGAAGCAACTCACTGAACTGTGATTACGCACAGAGAAACAACACACTGAACTGTGTTTACTGATTGAGAAACAAAACACTGAACCTAGAGTACTGATACAGAAACAACACACTGAATTGCGAGTATAGATAGAGAAACAACACACTGAACTGTGAGCACAGACACAGAAACAACACACTGAACTGAGAGGACAGATCGAGAAACACCTCACTGAATTGCAAACACAGACAGAGAAACAACACACTGTACTGCGTGTACAGCGAGAGAAAGAACACACCCAACTGTGAGAACAGATACAGAAACAACACACTGAACTGGGTGTACAGATGCAGAAGCAACACACTGAACTGCGATTACGGATAGAGAAACACCACACTGAACCGTGATTACAGATTGAGAAACGAAACACTGAAGCTAGAGTCCTGATTCAGAAACGACACACTGAATTGCGAGTATAGATAGAGAAACAACACACTGAACAGCGTGTACAGACACAGAAACAACACACTGAACAGACAGTACAGATCGAGAAACACCTCACTGAATTGCAAACACAGACAGAGAAACAACACACTGTACTGCGTGTACAGCTAGAGAAAGAACACACCCAACTGTGAGAACAGATACAGAAACAATACACTGAACTGGGAGTACAGATGCAGAAGCAACACACTGAACTGCGATTACGGATAGAGAAACAACACACTGAACCTAGATTCCTGATACAGAAACAACACACTGAATTGAGAGTATAGATAGAGAAACAACACACTGAACTGTGAATACAGACACAGAAACAACACACTGAACTGAGAGTACAGACAGAGAAACAACACACTGAACTGAGAGTAACGATCATGAAACAATGCACTGAACTGCGAGTACAGATAGAGAAACAACACACCGAACTGCGAGTACAGCTAGAGAAAGAAAACACCCAATTGTGAGAACAGATACAGAAACAACAGACTGAACTGGGAGTACAGATGCAGAAGCAACACACTGGACTGTGATTACGGATAGAGAAACAACACACTGAACTGTGATTACAGATTGAGAAACACCTCACTGAATTGTAAACACAGATAGAGAAACAAAACTCTATATTGCGAGTTCAGATAGAGAAACAACACACTGAACTGCGAGTACAGACTGAGAAATAATACACTGAACTGTGAGTACAGACAGAGAAACAACACACTGAACTGAGAGTAACGATCATGAAACAATGCACTGAACTGCGAGTACAGATAGAGAAACAAGACACTGAACTGCGAGTACAGCTAGAGAAAGAACACACCCAACTGTGAGAACAGATAGAGAAACAACAGACTGAACTGGGAGTACAGATGCTGAAGCAAAACACTGAACTGAGTAAACAGATAGACTGAGAGATCTGATAGAAAAACAACACACTGAATTGAGATGACAGATCGAGAAACACCTCACTGAATTGTAAGGATAGAGAAACAACACACTGAACTGTGAGTAGAGATAGACAAACAAAACACCGAACTGCGAGTACAGCTAGAGAAAGAACACACCCAACTGTGAGAACAGATACAGAAACAACAGACTGAACTGGGAGTACAGATGCAGAAGCAACACACTGAATGTGATTACAGATTGAGAAACAAAACACTGTACCTAGAGTACTGATACAGAAACAACACACTGAATTGCGAGTACATACTGAGAAATAATACACTGAACTGTGAGTACACACAGAGAAACAACACACTGAACTGAGAGTAACGATCATGAAACAATGCACTGAACTGCGAGTACAGATAGAGAAACAACACACTGAACTGCGAGTACAGCTAGAGAAAGAACACACCCAACTGTGAGAACAGATACAGAAACAACAGACTGAACTGGGAGTACAGATGCAGAAGCAACACACTGGACTGTGATTACGGATAGAGAAACAACACACTGAACTGTGATTACAGATTGAGAAACACCTCACTGAATTGTGAACACAGATAGAGAAACAAAACTCTATATTGCGAGTATAGATAGAGAAACAACACACTGAACTGCGAGTACTGATAGAGAAACAACACACTGAACTGTGATTACAGATAGAGAAACAAAACATTGAACTGAGAGTACAGCTCGAGAAAGAACACACCAACCTGTGAGAACAGATACAGAAACAACACTGAACTGCGAGTACAGACACAGAAACAACACACTGAACTGAGAGTACAGATAGAGAAACAACACACTGAACTGAGAGTACAGATAGAGAAACAACACACTGAATTGTGATTACACATAGAGAAACAAAACATTGAACTGAGAGTAAGTACAGAGAAACAACACACTGAACTGGGAGTACAGATGCTGAAGCAAAACACTGAACTGAGTAAACAGATAGACTGAGAGATCTGATAGAAAAACAACACACTGAATTGAGATGCCAGATCGAGAAACACTTCACTGAATTGTGAGGAGAGAGAAACAACACACTGAACTGTGAGTAGAGATAGACAAACAAAACACCGAACTGCGAGTACAGCTAGAGAAAGAACACACCCAACTGTGAGAACAGATACAGGAACAACAGACTGAACTGGGAGTACAGATGCAGAAGCAACACACTGAACTGTGATTACGGATAGAGAAACAACACACTGAACTGTGATTACAGATAGAGAAACAAAACACTGAACCTAGAGTACTGATACAGGAACGAAACACACTGATTTACGAGTATAGATAGAGAAACAACACACTGAACTGTGATTACAGATTGAGAAACAAAACACTGAACCTGGAGTCCTGATACAGAAACAACACACTGAATTGAGAGTATAGATAGAGAAACAACACACTGAACTGTGAGTACAGACACAGAAACGACACACTGAACTGAGAGTACAGACAGAGAAACAACACATTGAACTGAGAGTAACGATCAAGGAACAATGCACTGAACTGAGAGTACAGACAGAGAAACAACACACTGAACTGTGTGTACAGATTGAGAAACAAAACACTGAACCTAGAGTCCTGAAACAGAAACAACACACTGAATTGAGAGTATAGATAGAGAAACAACACACTGAACTGTGAGTACAGACACAGAAACAACAGAAATGAACTGAGAGTACAGACAGAGAAACAACACACTGAACGGAGAGTAACGATCAAGGAACAATGCACTGAACTGAGAGTACAGACAGAGAAACAACACACTGAATTGCGAGTACAGATAGAGAAACAAGAAACTCAACTGACAGTAATGAGAGAGAACTAACACATTGAACTGTGAGTACAGATAGAGAAACAACACACTGAACTTTGATTACAGATAGAGAAACAAAACATTGAATTGAGAGTACAACTCGAGAAAGACAACACCAACCTGTGTGAACAGATACAGAAACAACACACTGAACTGGCGAGTACAGACACAGAAACAACACACTTAACTGAGAGTACAGATAGAGAAACAACACACTGAATTGTGATTACAGATAGAGAAACAAAACATTGAACTGAGAGTAAGTACAGAGACACAACACACTGAACTGGGAGTACAGATGCTGAAGCAAAACACTGAACTAAGTAAACAGATAGACTGAGAGATCTGATAGAAAAAACAATACACTGAATTGAGATTACAGATCGAGAAACACCTCACTGAATTGTGAGGATAGAGAATCAACACACTGAACTGTGAGTAGGGATAGACAAACAAAACACCGAACTGCGAGTGCAGCTCGAGAAAGAACACACCACACTGTGAGAACAGATACAGGAACAACAGACTGAACTGGGAGTACAGATGCAGAAGCAACACACTGAACTGTGATTACGGATAGAGAAACAACACACTGAACTGTGATTACAGATAGAGAAACAAAACACTGAACCTAGAGTACTGATACAGAAACGAAACACACTGATTTACGAGTATAGATAGAGAAAAAACACACTGAACTGTGATTACAGATTGAGAAACAAGACACTGAACCTGGAGTCCTGATACAGAAACAACACACTGAATTGAGAGTACAGATAGAGAAACAACACACTGAACTGTGAGTACAGACACAGAAACAACACACTGAACTGAGAGTACAGACAGAGAAACAACACATTGAACTGAGAGTAACGATCAAGAAACAATGCACTGAACAGTGAGTACAGAGAGAGAAACAACACACTGAACTGTGTGTACAGACAGAGAAACAACACACTGAACTGAGAGTACAGACAGAGAAACAACACACTGAATTGCGAGTACAGATAGAGAAACAACAAAGTGAACAGTCAGTAATGAGAGAGAACTAACACATTGGACTGTGTGTACAGATAGAGAAACAACACACTGAACTTTGATTACAGAGAGAGAAACAAAACATTGAATTGAGAGTACAGCTCGAGAAAGACATCACCAACCTGTGTGATCAGATACAGAAACAACACACTGAACTGCGAGTACAGACACAGAAACAACACACTGAACTGTGAGTAGAGATAGACAAACAAAACACCGAAATGCGAGTACAGCTTGAGAAAGAACACACCCAACTGTGAGAACAGATACAGGAAGAACAGACTGAACTGGGAGTACTGATGCAGAAGCAACACACTGAACTGTGATTACAGATAGAGAAACAAAACACTGAACCTAGAGTCCTGATACAGAAACAACACACTGAACTGAGAGTACAGACAGAGAAACAACACACTGAATTGCGAGTACAGATAGAGAAACAACAAAGTGAACAGTCAGTAATGAGAGAGAACTAACACATTGGACTGTGAGTACAGATAGAGAAACAACACACTGAAGTTTGATTACAGAGAGAGAAACAAAACATTGAATTGAGAGTACAGCTCGAGAAAGACAACACCAACCTGTGTGATCAGATACAGAAACAACACACTGAACTGTGAGTACAGACACAGAAACAACACACTGAACTGAGAGTACAGATAGAGAAACAACACACTGAATTGTGTTAACAGATAGAGAAACAAAACATTGAACTGTGAGTATGTACAGAGAAACAACACACTGAACTGGGAGTACAGATGCTGAAGCAAAACACTGAACTGAGTAAACAGATAGACTGAGAGATCTGATAGAAAAACAGCACACTGAATTGAGATTACAGATCGAGAAACACCTCACTGAATTGTGAGGATAGAGAAACAACACACTGAACTGTGAGTAGAGATAGACAAACAAAACACCGAACTGCGAGTACAGCTAGAGAAAGAACACACCCAACTGTGAGAACAGATACAGGAACAACAGACTGAACTGGGAGTACAGATGCTGAAGCAAAACACTGAACTAAGTAAACAGATAGACTGAGAGATCTGATAGAAAAAACAATACACTGAATTGAGATTACAGATCGAGAAACACCTCACTGAATTGTGAGGATAGAGAATCAACACACTGAACTGTGAGTAGGGATAGACAAACAAAACACCGAACTGCGAGTGCAGCTCGAGAAAGAACACACCCAACTGTGAGAAGAGATACAGGAACAACAGACTGAACTGGGAGTACAGATGCAGAAGCAACACACTGAACTGTGATTACGGATAGAGAAACAACACACTGAACTGTGATTACAGATAGAGAAACAAAACACTGAACCTAGAGTACTGATACAGAAACAACACGCTGAATTGCGAGTATAGATAGAGAAACAACACACTAAACTGTGAGTACAGACACAGAAACAAGACACTGAACTGAGAGTACAGATCGAGAAACACCTCACTGAATTGCAAACACAGGTAGAGAAACAAAACACTGTACTGCGAGTACAGATAGAGAAACAACACACTGAACTGTGAGGAGGGATAGACAAACAGAACACCGAACTGCGAGTACAGATAGAGAAAGAACATACCCAACTGTGAGAACAGATACAGGAACAACAGACTGAACTGGAATACAGATGCAGAAGCAACACACTGAACTGTGATTGCGGATAGAGAAACAACACACTGAACTGTGATTACAGATAGAGAAACAACACACTGAACCTAGATTACTGATACAGAAACGAAATATACTGATTTACGAGTATAGATAGTGAAACAACACACTGAACTCTGATTACAGATTGAGAAACAAAACACTGAACCTAGAGTCCTGATACAGAAACAACACACTGAATTGAGAGTATAGATGGAGAAACAACACACTGAACTGTGAGTACAGACACAGAAACAAAACACTGAACTGATAGTACAGACAGAGAAACAACACATTGAACTGAGAGTAACAATGCACTGAACTGTGAGTACAGATAGAGAAACAACACACTGAACTGCGAGTACAGCTAGAGAAAGAACACACCCAACTGTGAGAACAGATACAGAAACAACAGACTGAACTGGGAGTACAGATGCAGAAGCAACACACTGGACTGTGATTACGGATAGAGAAACAACACACTGAACTGTGATTACAGATTGAGAAACACCTCACTGAATTGTGAACACAGATAGAGAAACAAAACTCTATATTGCGAGTATAGATAGAGAAACAACACACTGAACTGCGAGTACTGATAGAGAAACAACACACTGAACTGTGATTACAGATAGAGAAACAAAACATTGAACTGAGAGTACAGCTCGAGAAAGAACACACCAACCTGTGAGAACAGATACAGAAACAACACTGAACTGCGAGTACAGACACAGAAACAACACACTGAACTGAGAGTACAGATAGAGAAACAACACACTGAACTGAGAGTACAGATAGAGAAACAACACACTGAATTGTGATTACACATAGAGAAACAAAACATTGAACTGAGAGTAAGTACAGAGAAACAACACACTGAACTGGGAGTACAGATGCTGAAGCAAAACACTGAACTGAGTAAACAGATAGACTGAGAGATCTGATAGAAAAACAACACACTGAATTGAGATGCCAGATCGAGAAACACTTCACTGAATTGTGAGGAGAGAGAAACAACACACTGAACTATGAGTAGAGATAGACAAACAAAACACCGAACTGCGAGTACAGCTAGAGAAAGAACACACCCAACTGTGAGAACAGATACAGGAACAACAGACTGAACTGGGAGTACAGATGCAGAAGCAACACACTGAACTGTGATTACGGATAGAGAAACAACACACTGAACTGTGATTACAGATAGAGAAACAAAACACTGAACCTAGAGTACTGATACAGGAACGAAACACACTGATTTACGAGTATAGATAGAGAAACAACACACTGAACTGTGATTACAGATTGAGAAACAAAACACTGAACCTGGAGTCCTGATACAGAAACAACACACTGAATTGAGAGTATAGATAGAGAAACAACACACTGAACTGTGAGTACAGACACAGAAACGACACACTGAACTGAGAGTACAGACAGAGAAACAACACATTGAACTGAGAGTAACGATCAAGAAACAATGCACTCAACTGTGAGTACAGATAGAGAAACAACACACTGAACTGCGAGTACAGACTGAGAAACAACACACTGAACTGTGTGTACAGACAGAGAAACAACACATTGAACTGAGAGTACAGACAGAGAAACAACACACTGAATTGCGAGTACAGATAGAGAAACAACAAACTGAACTGACAGTAATGAGAGAGAACTAACACATTGAACTGTGAGTACAGATAGAGAAACAACACACTGAAATTTGATTACAGATAGAGAAACAAAACATTGAATTGAGAGTACAGCTCAAGAAAGAAAACACCAACCTGTGTGAACAGATACAGAAACAACACACTGAACTGCGAGTACAGACACAGAAACAACACACTGAACTGAGAGTACAGATGGAGAAACAACACACCCAACTGTGAGAACAGATACAGAATCAACAGACTGAACTGGGAGTACAGATGCAGAAGCAAAACACTGAAATGTGATTACGGATAGAGAAACAACACACTGACCTGTGATTACAGATTGAGAAACAAAACACTGAACCTAGAGTCCTGAAACAGAAACAACACACTGAATTGAGAGTATAGATAGAGAAACAACACACTGAACTGTGAGTACAGACACAGAAACAACAGAAATGAACTGAGAGTACAGACAGAGAAACAACACACTGAACGGAGAGTAACGATCAAGGAACAATGCACTGAACTGAGAGTACAGACAGAGAAACAACACACTGAATTGCGAGTACAGATAGAGAAACAAGAAACTGAACTGACAGTAATGAGAGAGAACTAACACATTGAACTGTGAGTACAGATAGAGAAACAACACACTGAACTTTGATTACAGATAGAGAAACAAAACATTGAATTGAGAGTACAACTCGAGAAAGACAACACCAACCTGTGTGAACAGATACAGAAACAACACACTGAACTGCGAGTACAGACACAGAAACAACACACTTAACTGAGAGTACAGATAGAGAAACAACACACTGAACTGAAAGTACAGATAGAGAAACAACACACTGAATTGTGATTACAGATAGAGAAACAAAACATTGAACTGAGAGTAAGTACAGAGACACAACACACTGAACTGGGAGTACAGATGCTGAAGCAAAACACTGAACTAAGTAAACAGATAGACTGAGAGATCTGGTAGAAAAAACAATACACTGAATTGAGATTACAGATCGAGAAACACCTCACTGAATTGTGAGGATAGAGAATCAACACACTGAACTGTGAGTAGGGATAGACAAACAAAACACCGAACTGCGAGTGCAGCTCGAGAAAGAACACACCCAACTGTGAGAACAGATACAGGAACTACAGACTGAACTGGGAGTACAGATGCAGAAGCAACACACTGAACTGTGATTACGGATAGAGAAAC
The DNA here is from genome assembly GCF_047496795.1 of Chiloscyllium punctatum. Lineage (NCBI taxonomy): Eukaryota > Metazoa > Chordata > Chondrichthyes > Orectolobiformes > Hemiscylliidae > Chiloscyllium > Chiloscyllium punctatum. The sequence continues at coordinate 31,170,308 of NC_092745.1, forward strand.
AACACACTGAACTGTGATTACAGATAGAGAAACAAAACACTGAACCTAGAGTACTGATACAGAAACGAAACACACTGATTTACGAGTATAGATAGAGAAACAACACACTGAACTGTGATTACAGATTGAGAAACAAGACACTGAACCTGGAGTCCTGATACAGAAACAACACACTGAATTGAGAGTACAGATAGAGAAACAACACACTGAACTGTGAGTACAGACACAGAAACAACACACTGAACTGAGAGTACAGACAGAGAAACAACACATTGAACTGAGAGTAACGATCAAGAAACAATGCACTGAACAGTGAGTACAGAGAGAGAAACAACACACTGAACTGCGAGTACAGACTAAGAAACAACACACTGAACTGTGTGTACAGACAGAGAAACAACACACTGAACTGAGAGTACAGACAGAGAAACAACACACTGAATTGCGAGTACAGATAGAGAAACAACAAAGTGAACAGTCAGTAATGAGAGAGAACTAACACATTGGACTGTGTGTACAGATAGAGAAACAACACACTGAACTTTGATTACAGAGAGAGAAACAAAACATTGAATTGAGAGTACAGCTCGAGAAAGACAACACCAACCTGTGTGATCAGATACAGAAACAACACACTGAACTGCGAGTACAGACACAGAAACAACACACTGAACTGTGAGTAGAGATAGACAAACAAAACACCGAAATGCGAGTACAGCTAGAGAAAGAACACACCCAACTGTGAGAACAGATACAGGAACAACAGACTGAACTGGGAGTACTGATGCAGAAGCAACACACTGAACTGTGATTACAGATAGAGAAACAAAACACTGAACCTAGAGTCCTGATACAGAAACAACACACTGAACTGAGAGTACAGACAGAGAAACAACACACTGAATTGCGAGTACAGATAGAGAAACAACAAACTGAACTGACAGTAATGAGAGAGAACTAACACATTGAACTGTGAGTACAGATAGAGAAACAAGACACTGAACTTTGATTACAGATAGAGAAACAAAACATTGAATTGAGAGTACAGCTCGAGAAAGACAACACCAACCTGTGTGATCAGATACAGAAACAACACACTGAACTGCGAGTACAGACACAGAAACAACACACTGAACTGAGAGTACAGATAGAGAAACAACACACTGAATTGTGTTAACAGATAGAGAAACAAAACATTGAACTGTGAGTATGTACAGAGAAACAACACACTGAACTGGGAGTACAGATGCTGAAGCAAAACACTGAACTGAGTAAACAGATAGACTGAGAGATCTGATAGAAAAACAACACACTGAATTGAGATTACAGATCGAGAAACACCTCACTGAATTTTGAGGATAGAGAAACAATACACTGAACTGTGAGTAGAGATAGACAAACAAAACACCGAACTGCGAGTACAGCTAGAGAAAGAACACACCCAACTGTGAGAAGAGATACAGGAACAACAGACTGAACTGGGAGTACAGATGCAGAAGCAACACACTGAACTGTGATTACGGATAGAGAAACAACACACTGAACTGTGATTACAGATAGAGAAACAAAACACTGAACCTAGAGTACTGATACACAAACAACACACTGAATTGCGAGTATCGATAGAGAAACAACACACTGAACTGTGAGTACAGACACAGAAACAAGACACTGAACTGAGAGTACAGACAGAGAAACAACACACTGAATTGCAAACACAGGTAGAGAAACAAAACACTGTACTGCGAGTACAGATAGAGAAACAACACACTGAACTGTGAGTAGAGATAAACAAACAAAACACCGAAATGCGAGTACAGCTAGAGAAAGAACACACCCAACTGTGAGAACAGATACAGGAACAACAGACTGAACTGGGAGTACTGATGCAGAAGCAACACACTGAACTGTGATTACAGATAGAGAAACAAAACACTGAACCTAGAGTACTGATACAGAAACGAAACACACTGATTTACGAGTATAGATAGAGATACAACACACTGAACTGTGATTACAGACTGAGAAACAAAACACTGAACCTAGAGTCCTGATACAGAAACAACACACTGAATTGAGAGTATAGATAGAGAAACAACATATTGAACAGAGAGTAACGATCAAGAAACAATGCACTGAACTGTGAGTACAGATAGAGAAACAACAAAGTGAACAGTCAGTAATGAGAGAGAACTAACACATTGGACTGTGTGTACAGATAGAGAAACAACACACTGAACTTTGGTTACAGAGAGAGAAACAAAACATTGAATTGAGAGTACAGCTCGAGAAAGACAACACCAACCTGTGTGATCAGATACAGAAACAACACACTGAACTGCGAGTACAGACACAGAAACAACACACTGAACTGTGAGTAGAGATAGACAAACAAAACACCGAAATGCGAGTACAGCTTGAGAAAGAACACACCCAACTGTGAGAACAGATACAGGAACAACAGACTGAACTGGGAGTACTGATGCAGAAGCAACACACTGAACTGTGATTACAGATAGAGAAACAAAACACTGAACCTAGAGTCCTGATACAGAAACAACACACTGAACTGAAAGTACAGACAGAGAAACAACACACTGAATTGCGAGTACAGATAGAGAAACAACAAACTGAACTGACAGTAATGAGAGAGAACTAACACATTGAACTGTGAGTACAGACAGAGAAACAAGACACTGAACTTTGATTACAGATAGAGAAACAAAACATTGAATTGAGAGTACAGCTCGAGAAAGACAACACCAACCTGTGTGATCAGATACAGAAACAACACACTGAACTGCGAGTACAGACACAGAAACAACACACTGAACTGAGAGTACAGATAGAGAAACAACACACTGAATTGTGTTAACAGATAGAGAAACAAAACATTGAACTGTGAGTATGTACAGAGAAACAACACACTGAACTGGGAGTACAGATGCTGAAGCAAAACACTGAACTGAGTAAACAGATAGACTGAGAGATCTGATAGAAAAACAACACACTGAATTGAGATTACAGATCGAGAAACACCTCACTGAATTTTGAGGATAGAGAAGCAATACACTGAACTGTGAGTAGAGATAGACAAACAAAACACCGAACTGCGAGTACAGCTAGAGAAAGAACACACCCAACTGTGAGAAGAGATACAGGAACAACAGACTGAACTGGGAGTACAGATGCAGAAGCAACACACTGAACTGTGATTACGGATAGAGAAACAACACACTGAACTGTGATTACAGATAGAGAAACAAAACACTGAACCTAGAGTACTGATACACAAACAACACACTGAATTGCGAGTATCGATAGAGAAACAACACACTGAACTGTGAGTACAGACACAGAAACAAGACACTGAACTGAGAGTACAGACAGAGAAACAACACACTGAATTGCAAACACAGGTAGAGAAACAAAACACTGTACTGCGAGTACAGATAGAGAAACAACACACTGAACTGTGAGTAGAGATAAACAAACAAAACACCGAAATGCGAGTACAGCTAGAGAAAGAACACACCCAACTGTGAGAACAGATACAGGAACAACAGACTGAACTGGGAGTACTGATGCAGAAGCAACACACTGAACTGTGATTACAGATAGAGAAACAAAACACTGAACCTAGAGTACTGATACAGAAACGAAACACACTGATTTACGAGTATAGATAGAGAAGCAACACACTGAACTGTGATTACAGATTGAGAAACAAAACACTGAACCTAGAGTCCTGATACAGAAACAACACACTGAATTGAGAGTATAGATAGAGAAACAACACATTGAACAGAGAGTAACGATCAAGAAACAATGCACTGAACTGTGAGTACAGATAGAGAAACAACACACTGAACTGCGAGTACAGACTGAGAAACAACACACTGAACTGTGTGTACAGACAGAGAAACAACACACTGAACTGTGAGTACAGACACAGAAACAACACACTGAACTGAGAGTACAGACAGAGAAACAACACATTGAACAGAGAGTAACGATCAAGAAACAATGCACTGAACTGTGAGTACAGATAGAGAAACAACACACTGAACTGCGAGTACAGACTGAGAAACAACACACTGAACTGTGTGTACAGACAGAGAAACAACACACTGAACTGAGAGTACAAACAGAGAAACAACACACTGAATTGCGAGTACAGATAGAGAAACAACAAAGTGAACAGTCAGTAATGAGAGAGAACTAACACATTGGACTGTGAGTACAGATAGAGAAACAACACACTGAAGTTTGATTACAGAGAGAGAAACAAAACATTGAATTGAGAGTACAGCTCGAGAAAGACAACACCAACCTGTGTGATCAGATACAGAAACAACACACTGAACTGCGAGTACAGACACAGAAACAACACACTGAACTGAGAGTACAGATAGAGAAACAACACACTGAATTGTGTTAACAGATAGAGAAACAAAACATTGAACTGTGAGTATGTACAGAGAAACAACACACTGAACTGGGAGTACAGATGCTGAAGCAAAACACTGAACTGAGTAAACAGATAGACTGAGAGATCTGATAGAAAAACAGCACACTGAATTGAGATTACAGATCGAGAAACACCTCACTGAATTGTGAGGATAGAGAAACAACACACTGAACTGTGAGTAGAGATAGACAAACAAAACACCGAACTGCGAGTACAGCTAGAGAAAGAACACACCCAACTGTGAGAACAGATACAGGAACAACAGACTGAACTGGGAGTACAGATGCAGAAGCAACACACTGAAGTGTGATTGCGGATAGAGAAACAACACACTGAACTGTGATTACAGATAGAGAAACAAAACACTGAACCTAGAGTACTGATACAGAAACAACACACTGAATTGCGAGTATAGATAGAGAAACAACACACTAAACTGTGAGTACAGACACAGAAACAAGACACTGAACTGAGAGTACAGATCGAGAAACACCTCACTGAATTGCAAACACAGGTAGAGAAACAAAACACTGTACTGCGAGTACAGATAGAGAAACAACACACTGAACTGTGAGGAGGGATAGACAAACAGAACACCGAACTGCGAGTACAGATAGAGAAAGAACATACCCAACTGTGAGAACAGATACAGGAACAACAGACTGAACTGGAATACAGATGCAGAAGCAACACACTGAACTGTGATTGCGGATAGAGAAACAACACACTGAACTGTGATTACAGATAGAGAAACAAAACACTGAACCTAGATTACTGATACAGAAACGAAATATACTGATTTACGATTATAGATAGTGAAACAACACACTGAACTCTGATTACAGATTGAGAAACAAAACACTGAACCTAGAGTCCTGATACAGAAACAACACACTGAATTGAGAGTATAGATGGAGAAACAACACACTGAACTGTGAGTACAGACACAGAAACAAAACACTGAACTGATAGTACAGACAGAGAAACAACACATTGAACTGAGAGTAACAATGCACTGAACTGTGAGTACAGATAGAGAAACAACACACTGAACTGCGAGTACAGACTGAGAAGCAACACACTGAACTGTGTGTACAGTCAGAGAAACAACACACTGAACTGAGAGTAACGATGAAGAAACAATGCACTGAACTGTGAGTACAGATAGAGAAACAACACACTGAACTGCGAGTACAGACTGAGAAACAACACACTGAACTGTGTGTACAGACAGAGAAACAACACACTGAACTGAGAGTAACGATGAAGAAACAATGCACTGAACTGTGAGTACAGATAGAGAAACAACACACTGAACTGCGAGTACAGACTGAGAAACAACACACTGAACTGTGTGTACAGACAGCGAAACAACACACTGAACTGAGAGTACAGACAGAGAAACAACACACTGAATTGCGAGTACAGATAGAGAAACAACAAACGGAACTGACAGTAATGAGAGAGAACTAACACATTGAACTGTGAGTGCAGATAGAGAAACAACACACTGAACTTGGATTACAGATTGGGAAACAAAACATTGAATTGAGAGTACAGCTCGAGAGAGAAAACACCAACCTGTGTGAACAGATACAGAAACAACACACTGAACTGCGAGTACAGACACAGAAACAACACACTGAACTGAGAATACAGATAGAGAAACAACACACTGAACTGAGAGTACAGAGGGAGAAACAACACACTGAATTGTGATTAGAGATAGAGAAATAAAACATTGAACTGAGAGTAAGGACAGAGAAAGAACACACTGAACTGGGAGTACAGATGCTGAAGCAAAACACTGAACTGAGTAAACAGATAGACTGAGAGATCTGATAGAAAAACAACACACTGAATTGAGATGACAGATCGAGAAACACCTCACTGAATTGTGAGGATAGAGAAACAACACACTGAAGTGTGAGTAGAGATAGACAAACAAATCACGGAACCGCGAGTACAGCTAGAGAAAGAACACACCCAACTGTGAGAAGAGATACAGGAACAACAGACTGAACTGGGAGTACAGATGCAGAAGCAACACACTGAACTGTGATTACGGATAGAGAAACAACACACTAAACTGTGATTACAGATAGAGAAACAAAACACTGAACCTAGAGTACTGATACACAAACAACACACTGAATTGCGAGTATAGATAGAGAAACAACACACTGAACTGTGAGTACAGACACAGAAACAAGACACTGAACTGAGAGTACAGACAGAGATACAACACACTGAATTGCAAAAACAGGTAGAGAAACAAAACACCGAAATGCGAGTACAGCTAGAGAAAGAACACACCCAACTGTGAGAACAGATACAGGAACAACAGACTGAACTGGGAGTACTGATGCAGAAGCAACACACTGAACTGTGATTACAGATAGAGAAACAAAACACTGAACCTAGAGTACTGATACGGAAACGAAACACACTGATTTACGAGTATAGATAGAGAAACAACACACTGAACTGTGATTACAGATTGAGAAACAAAACACTGAACCTAGAGTCCTGATACAAAAACAACACACTGAACTGAGAGTACAGACAGAGAAACAACACACTGAATTGCGAGTACAGATAGAGAAACATCAAACTGAACAGACAGTAATGAGAGAGAACTAACACATTGAACTGTGAGTACAGATAGAGAAACAAGACACTGAACTTTGATTGCAGATAGAGAAACAAAACATTGAATTGAGAGTACAGCTCGAGAAAGACAACACCAACCTGTGTGATCAGATACAGAAACAACACACTGAACTGCGAGTACAGACACAGAAACAACACACTGAACTGAGAGTACAGATAGAGAAACAACACACTGAATTGGGATTACAGATAGAGAAACAAAACATTGAACTGTGAGTATGTACAGAGAAACAACACACTGAACTGGGAGTACAGATGCTGAAGCAAAACACTGAACTGAGTAAACAGATAGACTGAGAGATCTGATAGAAAAACAACACACTGAATTTAGATTACAGATCGAGAAACACCTCACTGAATTGTGAGGATAAAGAAACAATACACTGAACTGTGAGTAGAGATAGACAAACAAAACACCGAACTGCGAGTACAGCGAGAGAAAGAACACACCCAACTGTGAGAAGAGATACAGGAACAACAGACTGAACTGGGAGTACAGATGCAGAAGCAACACACTGAACTGTGATTACAGATAGAGAAACAAAACACTGATCCTAGAGTACTGATACAGAAACAACACACTGAATTGAGAGTATAGATAGAGAAACAACACATTGAACAGAGAGTAACGATCAAGAAACAATGCACTGAACTGTGAGTACAGATAGAGAAACAACACACTGAACTGCGAGTACAGACTGAGAAACAACACACTGAACTGTGTGTACAGACAGAGAAACAACACACTGAACTGTGAGTACAGACACAGAAACAACACACTGAACTGAGAGTACAGACAGAGAAACAACACATTGAACAGAGAGTAACGATCAAGAAACAATGCACTGAACTGTGAGTACAGATAGAGAAACAACACACTGAACTGCGACTACAGACTGAGAAACAACACACTGAACTGTGTGTACAGACAGAGAAACAACACACTGAACTGAGAGTACAGACAGAGAAAAAACACACTGAATTGCGAGTACAGATAGAGAAACAACAAAGTGAACAGTCAGTAATGAGAGAGAACTAACACATTGGACTGTGAGTACAGATAGAGAAACAACACACTGAACTTTGATTACAGAGAGAGAAACAAAACATTGAATTGAGAGTACAGCTCGAGAAAGACAACACCAACCTGTGTGATCAGATACAGAAACAACACACTGAACTGCGAGTACAGACACAGAAACAACACACTGAACTGAGAGTACAGATAGAGAAACAACACACTGAATTGTGTTAACAGATAGAGAAACAAAACATTGAACTGTGAGTATGTACAGAGAAACAACACACTGAACTGGGAGTACAGATGCTGAAGCAAAACACTGAACTGAGTAAACAGATAGACTGAGAGATCTGATAGAAAAACAGCACACTGAATTGAGATTACAGATCGAGAAACACCTCACTGAATTGTGAGGATAGAGAAACAACACACTGAACTGTGAGTAGAGATAGACAAACAAAACACCGAACTGCGAGTACAGCTAGAGAAAGAACACACCCAACTGTGAGAACAGATACAGGAACAACAGACTGAACTGGGAGTACAGATGCAGAAGCAACACACTGAAGTGTGATTGCGGATAGAGAAACAACACACTGAACTGTGATTACAGATAGAGAAACAAAACACTGAACCTAGAGTACTGATACAGAAACAACACACTGAATTGCGAGTATAGATAGAGAAACAACACACTGAAGTGTGAGTACAGACACAGAAACAACACACTGAACTGAGAGTACAGACAGAGAAACAACACATTGAACTGAGAGTAACGATCAAGAAACAATGCACTGAACTGTGAGTACAGATAGAGAAACAAAACACTGAACTGCGAGTACAGACTGAGAAACAACACACTGAACTGTGTGTACAGACAGAGAAACAACACACTGAACTGAGAGTACAGACAGAGAAACAACACACTGAATTGCGAGTACAGACAGAGAAACAACAAACTGAACTGACAGTAATGAGAGAGAACTAACACATTGAACTGTGAGTACAGATAGAGAAACAACACACTGAACTGTGATTACAGATAGAGTAACACAACATTGAATTAAGAGTACAGCTCGAGAAAGAAAACACCAACCTGTGTGAACAGATACAGAATCAACACACTGAACTGCGAATACAGACACAGAAACAACACACTGAACTGAGAGTACAGATAGGGAAACAACACACTGAACTGAGAGTACAAATAGAGAAACAACACACTGAATTGTGATGACAGATAGAGAAACAAAACATTGAACTGAGAGTAAGTACGGAGAAACAACACACTGAACTGGGAGTACAGATGCTGAAGCGAAACACTGAACTGAGTAAGCAGATAGACTGAGAGATCCCATAGAAAAACAACACACTGAATTGAGATGACAGATCGAGAAACACCTCACTGAATTGTGAGGATAGAGAAACAACACACTGAACTGTGAGTAGAGATAGACAAACAAAACACCGAACTGCGAGTACAGCTAGAGAAAGAACACACCCAACTGTGAGAAGAGATACAGGAACAACAGACTGAACTGGGAGTACAGATGCAGAAGCAACACACTGAACTGTGATTACGGATAGAGAAACAACACACTGAACTGTGATTCCAATTAGAGAAACAAAACACTGAACCTAGAGTACTGATACAGGAACAACACACTGAATTGCGAGTATAGATAGAGAAACAACACACTGAACTGTGAGTACAGACACAGAAACAACACACTGAACTGAGAGTACAGATGGAGAAACACCTCACTGAATTGCAAACACAGACAGAGAAACAAAACACTGTACTGCGAGTACAGATATAGAAACAACACACTGAACTGCGAGTACAGACACAGAAACAACACACTGAACTGAGAGTACAGACAGAGAAACAACACACTGAACTGAGAGTAACGATCATGAAACAATGCACTGAACTGTGAGTACAGATAGAGAAACAACACACTGAACTGCGAGTACAGACGGAGAAGTAACACACTGAACTGTGAGTACAGACAGAGAAACAACACACTGAATTGAGAATACAGACAGAGAAACAACACACTGAACTGAGAGTAACGATCATGAAACAATGCACTGAACTGTGAGTACAGATAGAGAAACAACACACTGAACTGCGAGTACAGACGGAGAAGTAACACACTGAACTGTGAGTACAGACAGAGAAACAACACACTGAACTGAGAGTAACGATCATGAAACAATGCACTGAACTGCGAGTACAGATAGAGAAACAACACACTGAACTGCGAGTACAGCTAGAGAAAGAACACACCCAACTGTGAGAACAGATAGAGAAACAACAGACTGAACTGGGAGTACAGATGCAGAAACAACACACTGAACTGAGAGTACAGACAGAGAAACAACACACTGAATTGCGAGTACAGATAGAGAAACAACAAACTGAACTGACAGTAATGAGAGAGAACTAACACATTGAACTGTGAGTACAGGTAGAGAAACAACACACTGAACTTTGATGACAGATAGAGAAACAAAACATTGAATTGAGAGTACAGCTCGAGAAAGACAACACCAACCTGTGTGAACAGATACAGAAACAACACACTGAACTGAGAGTACAGATAGAGAAACAACACTCTGAACTGAGAGTACAGATAGAGAAACAACACACTGAATTGTGATTACAGATAGAGAAACAAAACATTGAACTGAGAGTAAGTACAGAGAAACAACACACTGAACTGGGAGTACAGATGCTGAAGCAAAACACTGAACTAAGAAAACAGATAGACTGAGAGATCTCATAGAAAAACAACACACTGAATTGAGATGACAGATCGAGAAACACCTCACTGAATTGTGAGGATAGAGAAACAACACACCGAACTGTGAGTAGAGAGAGACAAACAAAACACTGAACTGCGAGTACAGCTAGAGAAAGAACACACCCAACTGTGAGAACAGATACAGGAACAACAGACTGAACTGGGAGTACAGATGCAGAAGCAACACACTGAACTGTGATTGCGGATAGAGAAACAACACACTGAACTGTGATTACAGATAGAGAAACAAAACACTGAACCTAGAGTACTGATAAAGAAACAACACACTGAATTGCGAGTATAGATAGAGAAACAACACACTGAACTGTGAGTACAGACACAGAAACAACACACTGAACTGAGAGTACAGATGGAGAAACACCTCACTGAATTGCAAACACAGACAGAGAAACAAAACACTGTACTGCGAGTACAGATATAGAAACAACACACTGAACTGCGAGTACAGACACAGAAACAACACACTGAACTGAGAGTACAGACAGAGAAACAACACACTGAACTGAGAGTAACGATCATGAAACAATGCACTGAACTGTGAGTACAGATAGAGAAACAACACACTGAACTGCGAGTACAGACGGAGAAGTAACACACTGAACTGTGAGTACAGACAGAGAAACAACACACTGAACTGAGAGTAACGATCATGAAACAATGCACTGAACTGCGAGTACAGATAGAGAAACAACACACTGAACTGCGAGTACAGCTAGAGAAAGAACACACCCAACTGTGAGAACAGATACAGAAACAACAGACTGAACTGGGAGTACAGATGCAGAAGCAACACACTGAACTGTGAATACGGATAGAGAAACAACACACTGAATTGTGTTAACAGATAGAGAAACAAAACATTGAACTGTGAGTATGTACAGAGAAACAACACACTGAACTGGGAGTACAGATGCTGAAGCAAAACACTGAACTGAGTAAACAGATAGACTGAGAGATCTGATAGAAAAACAGCACACTGAATTGAGATTACAGATCGAGAAACACCTCACTGAATTGTGAGGATAGAGAAACAACACACTGAACTGTGAGTAGAGATAGACAAACAAAACACCGAACTGCGAGTACAGCTAGAGAAAGAACACACCCAACTGTGAGAACAGATACAGGAACAACAGACTGAACTGGGAGTACAGATGCAGAAGCAACACACTGAAGTGTGGTTGCGGATAGAGAAACAACACACTGAACTGTGATTACAGATAGAGAAACAAAACACTGAACCTAGAGTACTGATACAGAAACAACACACTGAATTGCGAGTATAGATAGAGAAACAACACACTAAACTGTGAGTACAGACACAGAAACAAGACACTGAACTGAGAGTACAGATCGAGAAACACCTCACTGAATTGCAAACACAGGTAGAGAAACAAAACACTGTACTGCGAGTACAGACAGAGAAACAACACACTGAACTGTGAGGAGGGATAGACAAACAGAACACCGAACTGCGAGTACAGATAGAGAAAGAACATACCCAACTGTGAGAACAGATACAGGAACAACAGACTGAACTGGAATACAGATGCAGAAGCAACACACTGAACTGTGATTGCGGATAGAGAAACAACACACTGAACTGTGATTACAGATAGAGAAACAAAACACTGAACCTAGATTACTGATACAGAAACGAAATATACTGATTTACGATTATAGATAGTGAAACAACACACTGAACTCTGATTACAGATTGAGAAACAAAACACTGAACCTAGAGTCCTGATACAGAAACAACACACTGAATTGAGAGTATAGATGGAGAAACAACACACTGAACTGTGAGTACAGACACAGAAACAAAACACTGAACTGATAGTACAGACAGAGAAACAACACATTGAACTGAGAGTAACAATGCACTGAACTGTGAGTACAGATAGAGAAACAACACACTGAACTGCGAGTACAGACTGAGAAGCAACACACTGAACTGTGTGTACAGTCAGAGAAACAACACACTGAACTGAGAGTAACGATGAAGAAACAATGCACTGAACTGTGAGTACAGATAGAGAAACAACACACTGAACTGCGAGTACAGACTGAGAAACAACACACTGAACTGTGTGTACAGACAGAGAAACAACACACTGAACTGAGAGTACAGACAGAGAAACAACACACTGAATTGCGAGTACAGATAGAGAAACAACAAACGGAACTGACAGTAATGAGAGAGAACTAACACATTGAACTGTGAGTGCAGATAGAGAAACAACACACTGAACTTGGATTACAGATTGGGAAACAAAACATTGAATTGAGAGTACAGCTCGAGAGAGAAAACACCAACCTGTGTGAACAGATACAGAAACAACACACTGAACTGCGAGTACAGACACAGAAACAACACACTGAACTGAGAATACAGATAGAGAAACAACACACTGAACTGAGAGTACAGAGGGAGAAACAACACACTGAATTGTGATTAGAGATAGAGAAACAAAACATTGAACTGAGAGTAAGGACAGAGAAACAACACACTGAACTGGGAGTACAGATGCTGAAGCAAAACACTGAACTGAGTAAACAGATAGACTGTGAGATCTGATAGAAAAACAACACACTGAATTGAGATTAAAGATCAAGAAACACCTCACTGAATTGTGAGGATAGAGAAACAACACACTGAAGTGTGAGTAGAGATAGACAAACAAATCACGGAACCGCGAGTACAGCTAGAGAAAGAACACACCCAACTGTGAGAAGAGATACAGGAACAACAGACTGAACTGGGAGTACAGATGCAGAAGCAACACACTGAACTGTGATTACAGATAGAGAAACAAAACACTGAACCTAGAGTACTGATACGGAAACGAAACACACTGATTTACGAGTATAGATAGAGAAACAACACACTGAACTGTGATTACAGATTGAGAAACAAAACACTGAACCTAGAGTCCTGATACAAAAACAACACACTGAACTGAGAGTACAGACAGAGAAACAACACACTGAATTGCGAGTACAGATAGAGAAACAACAAACTGAACTGACAGTAATGAGAGAGAACTAACACATTGAACTGTGAGTACAGGTAGAGAAACAACACACTGAACTTTGATGACAGATAGAGAAACAAAACATTGAATTGAGAGTACAGCTCGAGAAAGACAACACCAACCTGTGTGAACAGATACAGAAACAACACACTGAACTGAGAGTACAGATAGAGAAACAACACTCTGAACTGAGAGTACAGATAGAGAAACAACACACTGAATTGTGATTACAGATAGAGAAACAAAACATTGAACTGAGAGTAAGTACAGAGAAACAACACACTGAACTGGGAGTACAGATGCTGAAGCAAAACACTGAACTGAGAAAACAGATAGACTGAGAGATCTCATAGAAAAACAACACACTGAATTGAGATGACAGATCGAGAAACACCTCACTGAATTGTGAGGATAGAGAAACAACACACCGAACTGTGAGTAGAGATAGACAAACAAAACACTGAACTGCGAGTACAGCTAGAGAAAGAACACACCCAACTGTGAGAACAGATACAGGAACAACAGACTGAACTGGGAGTACAGATGCAGAAGCAACACACTGAACTGTGATTGCGGATAGAGAAACAACACACTGAACTGTGATTACAGATAGAGAAACAAAACACTGAACCTAGAGTACTGATAAAGAAACAACACACTGAATTGCGAGTATAGATAGAGAAACAACACACTGAACTGTGAGTACAGACACAGAAACAACACACTGAACTGAGAGTACAGATGGAGAAACACCTCACTGAATTGCAAACACAGACAGAGAAACAAAACACTGTACTGCGAGTACAGATATAGAAACAACACACTGAACTGCGAGTACAGACACAGAAACAACACACTGAACTGAGAGTACAGACAGAGAAACAACACACTGAACTGAGAGTAACGATCATGAAACAATGCACTGAACTGTGAGTACAGATAGAGAAACAACACACTGAACTGCGAGTACAGACGGAGAAGTAACACACTGAACTGTGAGGACAGACAGAGAAACAACACACTGAACTGAGAGTAGAGACAGAGAAACAACACACTGAACTGAGAGTAACGATCATGAAACAATGCACTGAACTGTGAGTACAGATAGAGAAACAACACACTGAACTGCGAGTACAGACGGAGAAGTAACACACTGAACTGTGAGTACAGACAGAGAAACAACACACTGAACTGAGAGTAACGATCATGAAACAATGCACTGAACTGCGAGTACAGATAGAGAAACAACACACTGAACTGCGAGTACAGCTAGAGAAAGAACACACCCAACTGTGAGAACAGATACAGAAACAACAGACTGAACTGGGAGTACAGATGCAGAAGCAACACACTGAACTGTGAATACGGATAGAGAAACAACACACTGAATTGTGTTAACAGATAGAGAAACAAAACATTGAACTGTGAGTATGTACAGAGAAACAACACACTGAACTGGGAGTACAGATGCTGAAGCAAAACACTGAACTGAGTAAACAGATAGACTGAGAGATCTGATAGAAAAACAGCACACTGAATTGAGATTACAGATCGAGAAACACCTCACTGAATTGTGAGGATAGAGAAACAACACACTGAACTGTGAGTAGAGATAGACAAACAAAACACCGAACTGCGAGTACAGCTAGAGAAAGAACACACCCAACTGTGAGAACAGATACAGGAACAACAGACTGAACTGGGAGTACAGATGCAGAAGCAACACACTGAAGTGTGATTGCGGATAGAGAAACAACACACTGAACTGTGATTACAGATAGAGAAACAAAACACTGAACCTAGAGTACTGATACAGAAACAACACACTGAATTGCGAGTATAGATAGAGAAACAACACACTAAACTGTGAGTACAGACACAGAAACAAGACACTGAACTGAGAGTACAGATCGAGAAACACCTCACTGAATTGCAAACACAGGTAGAGAAACAAAACACTGTACTGCGAGTACAGATAGAGAAACAACACACTGAACTGTGAGGAGGGATAGACAAACAGAACACCGAACTGCGAGTACAGATAGAGAAAGAACATACCCAACTGTGAGAACAGATACAGGAACAACAGACTGAACTGGAATACAGATGCAGAAGCAACACACTGAACTGTGATTGCGGATAGAGAAACAACACACTGAACTGTGATTACAGATAAACAAAACACTGAACCTAGATTACTGATACAGAAACGAAATATACTGATTTACGATTATAGATAGTGAAACAACACACTGAACTCTGATTACAGATTGAGAAACAAAACACTGAACCTAGAGTCCTGATACAGAAACAACACACTGAATTGAGAGTATAGATGGAGAAACAACACACTGAACTGTGAGTACAGACACAGAAACAAAACACTGAACTGATAGTACAGACAGAGAAACAACACATTGAACTGAGAGTAACAATGCACTGAACTGTGAGTACAGATAGAGAAACAACACACTGAACTGAGAGTACAGACAGAGAAACAACACACTGAACTGAGAGTAACGATCATGAAACAATGCACTGAACTGTGAGTACAGATAGAGAAACAACACACTGAACTGCGAGTACAGACGGAGAAGTAACACACTGAACTGTGAGTACAGACAGAGAAACAACACACTGAATTGAGAATACAGACAGAGAAACAACACACTGAACTGAGAGTAACGATCATGAAACAATGCACTGAACTGTGAGTACAGATAGAGAAACAACACACTGAACTGCGAGTACAGACGGAGAAGTAACACACTGAACTGTGAGTACAGACAGAGAAACAACACACTGAACTGAGAGTAACGATCATGAAACAATGCACTGAACTGCGAGTACAGATAGAGAAACAACACACTGAACTGCGAGTACAGCTAGAGAAAGAACACACCCAACTGTGAGAACAGATAGAGAAACAACAGACTGAACTGGGAGTACAGATGCAGAAACAACACACTGAACTGAGAGTACAGACAGAGAAACAACACACTGAATTGCGAGTACAGATAGAGAAACAACAAACTGAACTGACAGTAATGAGAGAGAACTAACACATTGAACTGTGAGTACAGGTAGAGAAACAACACACTGAACTTTGATGACAGATAGAGAAACAAAACATTGAATTGAGAGTACAGCTCGAGAAAGACAACACCAACCTGTGTGAACAGATACAGAAACAACACACTGAACTGAGAGTACAGATAGAGAAACAACACTCTGAACTGAGAGTACAGATAGAGAAACAACACACTGAATTGTGATTACAGATAGAGAAACAAAACATTGAACTGAGAGTAAGTACAGAGAAACAACACACTGAACTGGGAGTACAGATGCTGAAGCAAAACACTGAACTAAGAAAACAGATAGACTGAGAGATCTCATAGAAAAACAACACACTGAATTGAGATGACAGATCGAGAAACACCTCACTGAATTGTGAGGATAGAGAAACAACACACCGAACTGTGAGTAGAGAGAGACAAACAAAACACTGAACTGCGAGTACAGCTAGAGAAAGAACACACCCAACTGTGAGAACAGATACAGGAACAACAGACTGAACTGGGAGTACAGATGCAGAAGCAACACACTGAACTGTGATTGCGGATAGAGAAACAACACACTGAACTGTGATTACAGATAGAGAAACAAAACACTGAACCTAGAGTACTGATAAAGAAACAACACACTGAATTGCGAGTATAGATAGAGAAACAACACACTGAACTGTGAGTACAGACACAGAAACAACACACTGAACTGAGAGTACAGATGGAGAAACACCTCACTGAATTGCAAACACAGACAGAGAAACAAAACACTGTACTGCGAGTACAGATATAGAAACAACACACTGAACTGCGAGTACAGACACAGAAACAACACACTGAACTGAGAGTACAGACAGAGAAACAACACACTGAACTGAGAGTAACGATCATGAAACAATGCACTGAACTGTGAGTACAGATAGAGAAACAACACACTGAACTGCGAGTACAGACGGAGAAGTAACACACTGAACTGTGAGTACAGACAGAGAAACAACACACTGAACTGAGAGTAACGATCATGAAACAATGCACTGAACTGCGAGTACAGATAGAGAAACAACACACTGAACTGCGAGTACAGCTAGAGAAAGAACACACCCAACTGTGAGAACAGATACAGAAACAACAGACTGAACTGGGAGTACAGATGCAGAAGCAACACACTGAACTGTGAATACGGATAGAGAAACAACACACTGAATTGTGTTAACAGATAGAGAAACAAAACATTGAACTGTGAGTATGTACAGAGAAACAACACACTGAACTGGGAGTACAGATGCTGAAGCAAAACACTGAACTGAGTAAACAGATAGACTGAGAGATCTGATAGAAAAACAGCACACTGAATTGAGATTACAGATCGAGAAACACCTCACTGAATTGTGAGGATAGAGAAACAACACACTGAACTGTGAGTAGAGATAGACAAACAAAACACCGAACTGCGAGTACAGCTAGAGAAAGAACACACCCAACTGTGAGAACAGATACAGGAACAACAGACTGAACTGGGAGTACAGATGCAGAAGCAACACACTGAAGTGTGGTTGCGGATAGAGAAACAACACACTGAACTGTGATTACAGATAGAGAAACAAAACACTGAACCTAGAGTACTGATACAGAAACAACACACTGAATTGCGAGTATAGATAGAGAAACAACACACTAAACTGTGAGTACAGACACAGAAACAAGACACTGAACTGAGAGTACAGATCGAGAAACACCTCACTGAATTGCAAACACAGGTAGAGAAACAAAACACTGTACTGCGAGTACAGACAGAGAAACAACACACTGAACTGTGAGGAGGGATAGACAAACAGAACACCGAACTGCGAGTACAGATAGAGAAAGAACATACCCAACTGTGAGAACAGATACAGGAACAACAGACTGAACTGGAATACAGATGCAGAAGCAACACACTGAACTGTGATTGCGGATAGAGAAACAACACACTGAACTGTGATTACAGATAGAGAAACAAAACACTGAACCTAGATTACTGATACAGAAACGAAATATACTGATTTACGATTATAGATAGTGAAACAACACACTGAACTCTGATTACAGATTGAGAAACAAAACACTGAACCTAGAGTCCTGATACAGAAACAACACACTGAATTGAGAGTATAGATGGAGAAACAACACACTGAACTGTGAGTACAGACACAGAAACAAAACACTGAACTGATAGTACAGACAGAGAAACAACACATTGAACTGAGAGTAACAATGCACTGAACTGTGAGTACAGATAGAGAAACAACACACTGAACTGCGAGTACAGACTGAGAAGCAACACACTGAACTGTGTGTACAGTCAGAGAAACAACACACTGAACTGAGAGTAACGATGAAGAAACAATGCACTGAACTGTGAGTACAGATAGAGAAACAACACACTGAACTGCGAGTACAGACTGAGAAACAACACACTGAACTGTGTGTACAGACAGAGAAACAACACACTGAACTGAGAGTACAGACAGAGAAACAACACACTGAATTGCGAGTACAGATAGAGAAACAACAAACGGAACTGACAGTAATGAGAGAGAACTAACACATTGAACTGTGAGTGCAGATAGAGAAACAACACACTGAACTTGGATTACAGATTGGGAAACAAAACATTGAATTGAGAGTACAGCTCGAGAGAGAAAACACCAACCTGTGTGAACAGATACAGAAACAACACACTGAACTGCGAGTACAGACACAGAAACAACACACTGAACTGAGAATACAGATAGAGAAACAACACACTGAACTGAGAGTACAGAGGGAGAAACAACACACTGAATTGTGATTAGAGATAGAGAAACAAAACATTGAACTGAGAGTAAGGACAGAGAAACAACACACTGAACTGGGAGTACAGATGCTGAAGCAAAACACTGAACTGAGTAAACAGATAGACTGTGAGATCTGATAGAAAAACAACACACTGAATTGAGATTAAAGATCAAGAAACACCTCACTGAATTGTGAGGATAGAGAAACAACACACTGAAGTGTGAGTAGAGATAGACAAACAAATCACGGAACCGCGAGTACAGCTAGAGAAAGAACACACCCAACTGTGAGAAGAGATACAGGAACAACAGACTGAACTGGGAGTACAGATGCAGAAGCAACACACTGAACTGTGATTACGGATAGAGAAACAACACACTAAACTGTGATTACAGATAGAGAAACAAAACACTGAACCTAGAGTACTGATACACAAACAACACACTGAATTGCGAGTATAGATAGAGAAACAACACACTGAACTGTGAGTACAGACACAGAAACAAGACACTGAACTGAGAGTACAGACAGAGATACAACACACTGAATTGCAAAAACAGGTAGAGAAACAAAACACCGAAATGCGAGTACAGCTAGAGAAAGAACACACCCAACTGTGAGAACAGATACAGGAACAACAGACTGAACTGGGAGTACTGATGCAGAAGCAACACACTGAACTGTGATTACAGATAGAGAAACAAAACACTGAACCTAGAGTACTGATACGGAAACGAAACACACTGATTTACGAGTATAGATAGAGAAACAACACACTGAACTGTGATTACAGATTGAGAAACAAAACACTGAACCTAGAGTCCTGATACAAAAACAACACACTGAACTGAGAGTACAGACAGAGAAACAACACACTGAATTGCGAGTACAGATAGAGAAACAACAAACTGAACTGACAGTAATGAGAGAGAACTAACACATTGAACTGTGAGTACAGGTAGAGAAACAACACACTGAACTTTGATGACAGATAGAGAAACAAAACATTGAATTGAGAGTACAGCTCGAGAAAGACAACACCAACCTGTGTGAACAGATACAGAAACAACACACTGAACTGAGAGTACAGATAGAGAAACAACACTCTGAACTGAGAGTACAGATAGAGAAACAACACACTGAATTGTGATTACAGATAGAGAAACAAAACATTGAACTGAGAGTAAGTACAGAGAAACAACACACTGAACTGGGAGTACAGATGCTGAAGCAAAACACTGAACTGAGAAAACAGATAGACTGAGAGATCTCATAGAAAAACAACACACTGAATTGAGATGACAGATCGAGAAACACCTCACTGAATTGTGAGGATAGAGAAACAACACACCGAACTGTGAGTAGAGATAGACAAACAAAACACTGAACTGCGAGTACAGCTAGAGAAAGAACACACCCAACTGTGAGAACAGATACAGGAACAACAGACTGAACTGGGAGTACAGATGCAGAAGCAACACACTGAAGTGTGATTGCGGATAGAGAAACAACACACTGAACTGTGATTACAGATAGAGAAACAAAACACTGAACCTAGAGTACTGATAAAGAAACAACACACTGAATTGCGAGTATAGATAGAGAAACAACACACTGAACTGTGAGTACAGACACAGAAACAACACACTGAACTGAGAGTACAGATGGAGAAACACCTCACTGAATTGCAAACACAGACAGAGAAACAAAACACTGTACTGCGAGTACAGATATAGAAACAACACACTGAACTGCGAGTACAGACACAGAAACAACACACTGAACTGAGAGTACAGACAGAGAAACAACACACTGAACTGAGAGTAACGATCATGAAACAATGCACTGAACTGTGAGTACAGATAGAGAAACAACACACTGAACTGCGAGTACAGACGGAGAAGTAACACACTGAACTGTGAGGACAGACAGAGAAACAACACACTGAACTGAGAGTAGAGACAGAGAAACAACACACTGAACTGAGAGTAACGATCATGAAACAATGCACTGAACTGTGAGTACAGATAGAGAAACAACACACTGAACTGCGAGTACAGACGGAGAAGTAACACACTGAACTGTGAGTACAGACAGAGAAACAACACACTGAACTGAGAGTAACGATCATGAAACAACACACTGAACTGCGAGTACAGATAGAGAAACAACACACTGAACTGCGAGTACAGCTAGAGAAAGAACACACCCAACTGTGAGAACAGATACAGAAACAACAGACTGAACTGGGAGTACAGATGCAGAAGCAACACACTGAACTGTGAATACGGATAGAGAAACAACACACTGAATTGTGTTAACAGATAGAGAAACAAAACATTGAACTGTGAGTATGTACAGAGAAACAACACACTGAACTGGGAGTACAGATGCTGAAGCAAAACACTGAACTGAGTAAACAGATAGACTGAGAGATCTGATAGAAAAACAGCACACTGAATTGAGATTACAGATCGAGAAACACCTCACTGAATTGTGAGGATAGAGAAACAACACACTGAACTGTGAGTAGAGATAGACAAACAAAACACCGAACTGCGAGTACAGCTAGAGAAAGAACACACCCAACTGTGAGAACAGATACAGGAACAACAGACTGAACTGGGAGTACAGATGCAGAAGCAACACACTGAAGTGTGATTGCGGATAGAGAAACAACACACTGAACTGTGATTACAGATAGAGAAACAAAACACTGAACCTAGAGTACTGATACAGAAACAACACACTGAATTGCGAGTATAGATAGAGAAACAACACACTAAACTGTGAGTACAGACACAGAAACAAGACACTGAACTGAGAGTACAGATCGAGAAACACCTCACTGAATTGCAAACACAGGTAGAGAAACAAAACACTGTACTGCGAGTACAGATAGAGAAACAACACACTGAACTGTGAGGAGGGATAGACAAACAGAACACCGAACTGCGAGTACAGATAGAGAAAGAACATACCCAACTGTGAGAACAGATACAGGAACAACAGACTGAACTGGAATACAGATGCAGAAGCAACACACTGAACTGTGATTGCGGATAGAGAAACAACACACTGAACTGTGATTACAGATAGAGAAACAAAACACTGAACCTAGATTACTGATACAGAAACGAAATATACTGATTTACGATTATAGATAGTGAAACAACACACTGAACTCTGATTACAGATTGAGAAACAAAACACTGAACCTAGAGTCCTGATACAGAAACAACACACTGAATTGAGAGTATAGATGGAGAAACAACACACTGAACTGTGAGTACAGACACAGAAACAAAACACTGAACTGATAGTACAGACAGAGAAACAACACATTGAACTGAGAGTAACAATGCACTGAACTGTGAGTACAGATAGAGAAACAACACACTGAACTGCGAGTACAGACTGAGAAGCAACACACTGAACTGTGTGTACAGTCAGAGAAACAACACACTGAACTGAGAGTAACGATGAAGAAACAATGCACTGAACTGTGAGTACAGATAGAGAAACAACACACTGAACTGCGAGTACAGACTGAGAAACAACACACTGAACTGTGTGTACAGACAGAGAAACAACACACTGAACTGAGAGTACAGACAGAGAAACAACACACTGAATTGCGAGTACAGATAGAGAAACAACAAACGGAACTGACAGTAATGAGAGAGAACTAACACATTGAACTGTGAGTGCAGATAGAGAAACAACACACTGAACTTGGATTACAGATTGGGAAACAAAACATTGAATTGAGAGTACAGCTCGAGAGAGAAAACACCAACCTGTGTGAACAGATACAGAAACAACACACTGAACTGCGAGTACAGACACAGAAACAACACACTGAACTGAGAATACAGATAGAGAAACAACACACTGAACTGAGAGTACAGAGGGAGAAACAACACACTGAATTGTGATTAGAGATAGAGAAACAAAACATTGAACTGAGAGTAAGGACAGAGAAACAACACACTGAACTGGGAGTACAGATGCTGAAGCAAAACACTGAACTGAGTAAACAGATAGACTGTGAGATCTGATAGAAAAACAACACACTGAATTGAGATTAAAGATCAAGAAACACCTCACTGAATTGTGAGGATAGAGAAACAACACACTGAAGTGTGAGTAGAGATAGACAAACAAATCACGGAACCGCGAGTACAGCTAGAGAAAGAACACACCCAACTGTGAGAAGAGATACAGGAACAACAGACTGAACTGGGAGTACAGATGCAGAAGCAACACACTGAACTGTGATTACGGATAGAGAAACAACACACTAAACTGTGATTACAGATAGAGAAACAAAACACTGAACCTAGAGTACTGATACACAAACAACACACTGAATTGCGAGTATAGATAGAGAAACAACACACTGAACTGTGAGTACAGACACAGAAACAAGACACTGAACTGAGAGTACAGACAGAGATACAACACACTGAATTGCAAAAACAGGTAGAGAAACAAAACACCGAAATGCGAGTACAGCTAGAGAAAGAACACACCCAACTGTGAGAACAGATACAGGAACAACAGACTGAACTGGGAGTACTGATGCAGAAGCAACACACTGAACTGTGATTACAGATAGAGAAACAAAACACTGAACCTAGAGTACTGATACGGAAACGAAACACACTGATTTACGAGTATAGATAGAGAAACAACACACTGAACTGTGATTACAGATTGAGAAACAAAACACTGAACCTAGAGTCCTGATACAAAAACAACACACTGAACTGAGAGTACAGACAGAGAAACAACACACTGAATTGCGAGTACAGATAGAGAAACAACACACTGAACTGCGAGTACAGCTAGAGAAAGAACACACCCAACTGTGAGAACAGATACAGAAACAACAGACTGAACTGGGAGTACAGATGCAGAAGCAACACACTGAACTGTGAATACGGATAGAGAAACAACACACTGAATTGTGTTAACAGATAGAGAAACAAAACATTGAACTGTGAGTATGTACAGAGAAACAACACACTGAACTGGGAGTACAGATGCTGAAGCAAAACACTGAACTGAGTAAACAGATAGACTGAGAGATCTGATAGAAAAACAGCACACTGAATTGAGATTACAGATCGAGAAACACCTCACTGAATTGTGAGGATAGAGAAACAACACACTGAACTGTGAGTAGAGATAGACAAACAAAACACCGAACTGCGAGTACAGCTAGAGAAAGAACACACCCAACTGTGAGAACAGATACAGGAACAACAGACTGAACTGGGAGTACAGATGCAGAAGCAACACACTGAAGTGTGATTGCGGATAGAGAAACAACACACTGAACTGTGATTACAGATAGAGAAACAAAACACTGAACCTAGAGTACTGATACAGAAACAACACACTGAATTGCGAGTATAGATAGAGAAACAACACACTAAACTGTGAGTACAGACACAGAAACAAGACACTGAACTGAGAGTACAGATCGAGAAACACCTCACTGAATTGCAAACACAGGTAGAGAAACAAAACACTGTACTGCGAGTACAGATAGAGAAACAACACACTGAACTGTGAGGAGGGATAGACAAACAGAACACCGAACTGCGAGTACAGATAGAGAAAGAACATACCCAACTGTGAGAACAGATACAGGAACAACAGACTGAACTGGAATACAGATGCAGAAGCAACACACTGAACTGTGATTGCGGATAGAGAAACAACACACTGAACTGTGATTACAGATAGAGAAACAAAACACTGAACCTAGATTACTGATACAGAAACGAAATATACTGATTTACGATTATAGATAGTGAAACAACACACTGAACTCTGATTACAGATTGAGAAACAAAACACTGAACCTAGAGTCCTGATACAGAAACAACACACTGAATTGAGAGTATAGATGGAGAAACAACACACTGAACTGTGAGTACAGACACAGAAACAAAACACTGAACTGATAGTACAGACAGAGAAACAACACATTGAACTGAGAGTAACAATGCACTGAACTGTGAGTACAGATAGAGAAACAACACACTGAACTGCGAGTACAGACTGAGAAGCAACACACTGAACTGTGTGTACAGTCAGAGAAACAACACACTGAACTGAGAGTAACGATGAAGAAACAATGCACTGAACTGTGAGTACAGATAGAGAAACAACACACTGAACTGCGAGTACAGACTGAGAAACAACACACTGAACTGTGTGTACAGACAGAGAAACAACACACTGAACTGAGAGTACAGACAGAGAAACAACACACTGAATTGCGAGTACAGATAGAGAAACAACAAACGGAACTGACAGTAATGAGAGAGAACTAACACATTGAACTGTGAGTGCAGATAGAGAAACAACACACTGAACTTGGATTACAGATTGGGAAACAAAACATTGAATTGAGAGTACAGCTCGAGAGAGAAAACACCAACCTGTGTGAACAGATACAGAAACAACACACTGAACTGCGAGTACAGACACAGAAACAACACACTGAACTGAGAATACAGATAGAGAAACAACACACTGAACTGAGAGTACAGAGGGAGAAACAACACACTGAATTGTGATTAGAGATAGAGAAACAAAACATTGAACTGAGAGTAAGGACAGAGAAACAACACACTGAACTGGGAGTACAGATGCTGAAGCAAAACACTGAACTGAGTAAACAGATAGACTGTGAGATCTGATAGAAAAACAACACACTGAATTGAGATTAAAGATCAAGAAACACCTCACTGAATTGTGAGGATAGAGAAACAACACACTGAAGTGTGAGTAGAGATAGACAAACAAATCACGGAACCGCGAGTACAGCTAGAGAAAGAACACACCCAACTGTGAGAAGAGATACAGGAACAACAGACTGAACTGGGAGTACAGATGCAGAAGCAACACACTGAACTGTGATTACGGATAGAGAAACAACACACTAAACTGTGATTACAGATAGAGAAACAAAACACTGAACCTAGAGTACTGATACACAAACAACACACTGAATTGCGAGTATAGATAGAGAAACAACACACTGAACTGTGAGTACAGACACAGAAACAAGACACTGAACTGAGAGTACAGACAGAGATACAACACACTGAATTGCAAAAACAGGTAGAGAAACAAAACACCGAAATGCGAGTACAGCTAGAGAAAGAACACACCCAACTGTGAGAACAGATACAGGAACAACAGACTGAACTGGGAGTACTGATGCAGAAGCAACACACTGAACTGTGATTACAGATAGAGAAACAAAACACTGAACCTAGAGTACTGATACGGAAACGAAACACACTGATTTACGAGTATAGATAGAGAAACAACACACTGAACTGTGATTACAGATTGAGAAACAAAACACTGAACCTAGAGTCCTGATACAAAAACAACACACTGAACTGAGAGTACAGACAGAGAAACAACACACTGAATTGCGAGTACAGATAGAGAAACAACAAACTGAACTGACAGTAATGAGAGAGAACTAACACATTGAACTGTGAGTACAGGTAGAGAAACAACACACTGAACTTTGATGACAGATAGAGAAACAAAACATTGAATTGAGAGTACAGCTCGAGAAAGACAACACCAACCTGTGTGAACAGATACAGAAACAACACACTGAACTGAGAGTACAGATAGAGAAACAACACTCTGAACTGAGAGTACAGATAGAGAAACAACACACTGAATTGTGATTACAGATAGAGAAACAAAACATTGAACTGAGAGTAAGTACAGAGAAACAACACACTGAACTGGGAGTACAGATGCTGAAGCAAAACACTGAACTGAGAAAACAGATAGACTGAGAGATCTCATAGAAAAACAACACACTGAATTGAGATGACAGATCGAGAAACACCTCACTGAATTGTGAGGATAGAGAAACAACACACCGAACTGTGAGTAGAGATAGACAAACAAAACACTGAACTGCGAGTACAGCTAGAGAAAGAACACACCCAACTGTGAGAACAGATACAGGAACAACAGACTGAACTGGGAGTACAGATGCAGAAGCAACACACTGAACTGTGATTGCGGATAGAGAAACAACACACTGAACTGTGATTACAGATAGAGAAACAAAACACTGAACCTAGAGTACTGATAAAGAAACAACACACTGAATTGCGAGTATAGATAGAGAAACAACACACTGAACTGTGAGTACAGACACAGAAACAACACACTGAACTGAGAGTACAGATGGAGAAACACCTCACTGAATTGCAAACACAGACAGAGAAACAAAACACTGTACTGCGAGTACAGATATAGAAACAACACACTGAACTGCGAGTACAGACACAGAAACAACACACTGAACTGAGAGTACAGACAGAGAAAAAACACACTGAACTGAGAGTAACGATCATGAAACAATGCACTGAACTGTGAGTACAGATAGAGAAACAACACACTGAACTGCGAGTACAGACGGAGAAGTAACACACTGAACTGTGAGGACAGACAGAGAAACAACACACTGAACTGAGAGTAGAGACAGAGAAACAACACACTGAACTGAGAGTAACGATCATGAAACAATGCACTGAACTGTGAGTACAGATAGAGAAACAACACACTGAACTGCGAGTACAGACGGAGAAGTAACACACTGAACTGTGAGTACAGACAGAGAAACAACACACTGAACTGAGAGTAACGATCATGAAACAACGCACTGAACTGCGAGTACAGATAGAGAAACAACACACTGAACTGCGAGTACAGCTAGAGAAAGAACACACCCAACTGTGAGAACAGATACAGAAACAACAGACTGAACTGGGAGTACAGATGCAGAAGCAACACACTGAACTGTGAATACGGATAGAGAAACAACACACTGAATTGTGTTAACAGATAGAGAAACAAAACATTGAACTGTGAGTATGTACAGAGAAACAACACACTGAACTGGGAGTACAGATGCTGAAGCAAAACACTGAACTGAGTAAACAGATAGACTGAGAGATCTGATAGAAAAACAGCACACTGAATTGAGATTACAGATCGAGAAACACCTCACTGAATTGTGAGGATAGAGAAACAACACACTGAACTGTGAGTAGAGATAGACAAACAAAACACCGAACTGCGAGTACAGCTAGAGAAAGAACACACCCAACTGTGAGAACAGATACAGGAACAACAGACTGAACTGGGAGTACAGATGCAGAAGCAACACACTGAAGTGTGATTGCGGATAGAGAAACAACACACTGAACTGTGATTACAGATAGAGAAACAAAACACTGAACCTAGAGTACTGATACAGAAACAACACACTGAATTGCGAGTATAGATAGAGAAACAACACACTAAACTGTGAGTACAGACACAGAAACAAGACACTGAACTGAGAGTACAGATCGAGAAACACCTCACTGAATTGCAAACACAGGTAGAGAAACAAAACACTGTACTGCGAGTACAGATAGAGAAACAACACACTGAACTGTGAGGAGGGATAGACAAACAGAACACCGAACTGCGAGTACAGATAGAGAAAGAACATACCCAACTGTGAGAACAGATACAGGAACAACAGACTGAACTGGAATACAGATGCAGAAGCAACACACTGAACTGTGATTGCGGATAGAGAAACAACACACTGAACTGTGATTACAGATAGAGAAACAAAACACTGAACCTAGATTACTGATACAGAAACGAAATATACTGATTTACGATTATAGATAGTGAAACAACACACTGAACTCTGATTACAGATTGAGAAACAAAACACTGAACCTAGAGTCCTGATACAGAAACAACACACTGAATTGAGAGTATAGATGGAGAAACAACACACTGAACTGTGAGTACAGACACAGAAACAAAACACTGAACTGATAGTACAGACAGAGAAACAACACATTGAACTGAGAGTAACAATGCACTGAACTGTGAGTACAGATAGAGAAACAACACACTGAACTGCGAGTACAGACTGAGAAGCAACACACTGAACTGTGTGTACAGTCAGAGAAACAACACACTGAACTGAGAGTAACGATGAAGAAACAATGCACTGAACTGTGAGTACAGATAGAGAAACAACACACTGAACTGCGAGTACAGACTGAGAAACAACACACTGAACTGTGTGTACAGACAGAGAAACAACACACTGAACTGAGAGTACAGACAGAGAAACAACACACTGAATTGCGAGTACAGATAGAGAAACAACAAACGGAACTGACAGTAATGAGAGAGAACTAACACATTGAACTGTGAGTGCAGATAGAGAAACAACACACTGAACTTGGATTACAGATTGGGAAACAAAACATTGAATTGAGAGTACAGCTCGAGAGAGAAAACACCAACCTGTGTGAACAGATACAGAAACAACACACTGAACTGCGAGTACAGACACAGAAACAACACACTGAACTGAGAATACAGATAGAGAAACAACACACTGAACTGAGAGTACAGAGGGAGAAACAACACACTGAATTGTGATTAGAGATAGAGAAACAAAACATTGAACTGAGAGTAAGGACAGAGAAACAACACACTGAACTGGGAGTACAGATGCTGAAGCAAAACACTGAACTGAGTAAACAGATAGACTGTGAGATCTGATAGAAAAACAACACACTGAATTGAGATTAAAGATCAAGAAACACCTCACTGAATTGTGAGGATAGAGAAACAACACACTGAAGTGTGAGTAGAGATAGACAAACAAATCACGGAACCGCGAGTACAGCTAGAGAAAGAACACACCCAACTGTGAGAAGAGATACAGGAACAACAGACTGAACTGGGAGTACAGATGCAGAAGCAACACACTGAACTGTGATTACGGATAGAGAAACAACACACTAAACTGTGATTACAGATAGAGAAACAAAACACTGAACCTAGAGTACTGATACACAAACAACACACTGAATTGCGAGTATAGATAGAGAAACAACACACTGAACTGTGAGTACAGACACAGAAACAAGACACTGAACTGAGAGTACAGACAGAGATACAACACACTGAATTGCAAAAACAGGTAGAGAAACAAAACACCGAAATGCGAGTACAGCTAGAGAAAGAACACACCCAACTGTGAGAACAGATACAGGAACAACAGACTGAACTGGGAGTACTGATGCAGAAGCAACACACTGAACTGTGATTACAGATAGAGAAACAAAACACTGAACCTAGAGTACTGATACGGAAACGAAACACACTGATTTACGAGTATAGATAGAGAAACAACACACTGAACTGTGATTACAGATTGAGAAACAAAACACTGAACCTAGAGTCCTGATACAAAAACAACACACTGAACTGAGAGTACAGACAGAGAAACAACACACTGAATTGCGAGTACAGATAGAGAAACAACAAACTGAACTGACAGTAATGAGAGAGAACTAACACATTGAACTGTGAGTACAGGTAGAGAAACAACACACTGAACTTTGATGACAGATAGAGAAACAAAACATTGAATTGAGAGTACAGCTCGAGAAAGACAACACCAACCTGTGTGAACAGATACAGAAACAACACACTGAACTGAGAGTACAGATAGAGAAACAACACTCTGAACTGAGAGTACAGATAGAGAAACAACACACTGAATTGTGATTACAGATAGAGAAACAAAACATTGAACTGAGAGTAAGTACAGAGAAACAACACACTGAACTGGGAGTACAGATGCTGAAGCAAAACACTGAACTGAGAAAACAGATAGACTGAGAGATCTCATAGAAAAACAACACACTGAATTGAGATGACAGATCGAGAAACACCTCACTGAATTGTGAGGATAGAGAAACAACACACCGAACTGTGAGTAGAGATAGACAAACAAAACACTGAACTGCGAGTACAGCTAGAGAAAGAACACACCCAACTGTGAGAACAGATACAGGAACAACAGACTGAACTGGGAGTACAGATGCAGAAGCAACACACTGAAGTGTGATTGCGGATAGAGAAACAACACACTGAACTGTGATTACAGATAGAGAAACAAAACACTGAACCTAGAGTACTGATAAAGAAACAACACACTGAATTGCGAGTATAGATAGAGAAACAACACACTGAACTGTGAGTACAGACACAGAAACAACACACTGAACTGAGAGTACAGATGGAGAAACACCTCACTGAATTGCAAACACAGACAGAGAAACAAAACACTGTACTGCGAGTACAGATATAGAAACAACACACTGAACTGCGAGTACAGACACAGAAACAACACACTGAACTGAGAGTACAGACAGAGAAACAACACACTGAACTGAGAGTAACGATCATGAAACAATGCACTGAACTGTGAGTACAGATAGAGAAACAACACACTGAACTGCGAGTACAGACGGAGAAGTAACACACTGAACTGTGAGGACAGACAGAGAAACAACACACTGAACTGAGAGTAGAGACAGAGAAACAACACACTGAACTGAGAGTAACGATCATGAAACAATGCACTGAACTGTGAGTACAGATAGAGAAACAACACACTGAACTGCGAGTACAGACGGAGAAGTAACACACTGAACTGTGAGTACAGACAGAGAAACAACACACTGAACTGAGAGTAACGATCATGAAACAACACACTGAACTGCGAGTACAGATAGAGAAACAACACACTGAACTGCGAGTACAGCTAGAGAAAGAACACACCCAACTGTGAGAACAGATACAGAAACAACAGACTGAACTGGGAGTACAGATGCAGAAGCAACACACTGAACTGTGAATACGGATAGAGAAACAACACACTGAATTGTGTTAACAGATAGAGAAACAAAACATTGAACTGTGAGTATGTACAGAGAAACAACACACTGAACTGGGAGTACAGATGCTGAAGCAAAACACTGAACTGAGTAAACAGATAGACTGAGAGATCTGATAGAAAAACAGCACACTGAATTGAGATTACAGATCGAGAAACACCTCACTGAATTGTGAGGATAGAGAAACAACACACTGAACTGTGAGTAGAGATAGACAAACAAAACACCGAACTGCGAGTACAGCTAGAGAAAGAACACACCCAACTGTGAGAACAGATACAGGAACAACAGACTGAACTGGGAGTACAGATGCAGAAGCAACACACTGAAGTGTGATTGCGGATAGAGAAACAACACACTGAACTGTGATTACAGATAGAGAAACAAAACACTGAACCTAGAGTACTGATACAGAAACAACACACTGAATTGCGAGTATAGATAGAGAAACAACACACTAAACTGTGAGTACAGACACAGAAACAAGACACTGAACTGAGAGTACAGATCGAGAAACACCTCACTGAATTGCAAACACAGGTAGAGAAACAAAACACTGTACTGCGAGTACAGATAGAGAAACAACACACTGAACTGTGAGGAGGGATAGACAAACAGAACACCGAACTGCGAGTACAGATAGAGAAAGAACATACCCAACTGTGAGAACAGATACAGGAACAACAGACTGAACTGGAATACAGATGCAGAAGCAACACACTGAACTGTGATTGCGGATAGAGAAACAACACACTGAACTGTGATTACAGATAGAGAAACAAAACACTGAACCTAGATTACTGATACAGAAACGAAATATACTGATTTACGATTATAGATAGTGAAACAACACACTGAACTCTGATTACAGATTGAGAAACAAAACACTGAACCTAGAGTCCTGATACAGAAACAACACACTGAATTGAGAGTATAGATGGAGAAACAACACACTGAACTGTGAGTACAGACACAGAAACAAAACACTGAACTGATAGTACAGACAGAGAAACAACACATTGAACTGAGAGTAACAATGCACTGAACTGTGAGTACAGATAGAGAAACAACACACTGAACTGCGAGTACAGACTGAGAAGCAACACACTGAACTGTGTGTACAGTCAGAGAAACAACACACTGAACTGAGAGTAACGATGAAGAAACAATGCACTGAACTGTGAGTACAGATAGAGAAACAACACACTGAACTGCGAGTACAGACTGAGAAACAACACACTGAACTGTGTGTACAGACAGAGAAACAACACACTGAACTGAGAGTACAGACAGAGAAACAACACACTGAATTGCGAGTACAGATAGAGAAACAACAAACGGAACTGACAGTAATGAGAGAGAACTAACACATTGAACTGTGAGTGCAGATAGAGAAACAACACACTGAACTTGGATTACAGATTGGGAAACAAAACATTGAATTGAGAGTACAGCTCGAGAGAGAAAACACCAACCTGTGTGAACAGATACAGAAACAACACACTGAACTGCGAGTACAGACACAGAAACAACACACTGAACTGAGAATACAGATAGAGAAACAACACACTGAACTGAGAGTACAGAGGGAGAAACAACACACTGAATTGTGATTAGAGATAGAGAAACAAAACATTGAACTGAGAGTAAGGACAGAGAAACAACACACTGAACTGGGAGTACAGATGCTGAAGCAAAACACTGAACTGAGTAAACAGATAGACTGTGAGATCTGATAGAAAAACAACACACTGAATTGAGATTAAAGATCAAGAAACACCTCACTGAATTGTGAGGATAGAGAAACAACACACTGAAGTGTGAGTAGAGATAGACAAACAAATCACGGAACCGCGAGTACAGCTAGAGAAAGAACACACCCAACTGTGAGAAGAGATACAGGAACAACAGACTGAACTGGGAGTACAGATGCAGAAGCAACACACTGAACTGTGATTACGGATAGAGAAACAACACACTAAACTGTGATTACAGATAGAGAAACAAAACACTGAACCTAGAGTACTGATACACAAACAACACACTGAATTGCGAGTATAGATAGAGAAACAACACACTGAACTGTGAGTACAGACACAGAAACAAGACACTGAACTGAGAGTACAGACAGAGATACAACACACTGAATTGCAAAAACAGGTAGAGAAACAAAACACCGAAATGCGAGTACAGCTAGAGAAAGAACACACCCAACTGTGAGAACAGATACAGGAACAACAGACTGAACTGGGAGTACTGATGCAGAAGCAACACACTGAACTGTGATTACAGATAGAGAAACAAAACACTGAACCTAGAGTACTGATACGGAAACGAAACACACTGATTTACGAGTATAGATAGAGAAACAACACACTGAACTGTGATTACAGATTGAGAAACAAAACACTGAACCTAGAGTCCTGATACAAAAACAACACACTGAACTGAGAGTACAGACAGAGAAACAACACACTGAATTGCGAGTACAGATAGAGAAACAACACACTGAACTGCGAGTACAGCTAGAGAAAGAACACACCCAACTGTGAGAACAGATACAGAAACAACAGACTGAACTGGGAGTACAGATGCAGAAGCAACACACTGAACTGTGAATACGGATAGAGAAACAACACACTGAATTGTGTTAACAGATAGAGAAACAAAACATTGAACTGTGAGTATGTACAGAGAAACAACACACTGAACTGGGAGTACAGATGCTGAAGCAAAACACTGAACTGAGTAAACAGATAGACTGAGAGATCTGATAGAAAAACAGCACACTGAATTGAGATTACAGATCGAGAAACACCTCACTGAATTGTGAGGATAGAGAAACAACACACTGAACTGTGAGTAGAGATAGACAAACAAAACACCGAACTGCGAGTACAGCTAGAGAAAGAACACACCCAACTGTGAGAACAGATACAGGAACAACAGACTGAACTGGGAGTACAGATGCAGAAGCAACACACTGAAGTGTGATTGCGGATAGAGAAACAACACACTGAACTGTGATTACAGATAGAGAAACAAAACACTGAACCTAGAGTACTGATACAGAAACAACACACTGAATTGCGAGTATAGATAGAGAAACAACACACTAAACTGTGAGTACAGACACAGAAACAAGACACTGAACTGAGAGTACAGATCGAGAAACACCTCACTGAATTGCAAACACAGGTAGAGAAACAAAACACTGTACTGCGAGTACAGATAGAGAAACAACACACTGAACTGTGAGGAGGGATAGACAAACAGAACACCGAACTGCGAGTACAGATAGAGAAAGAACATACCCAACTGTGAGAACAGATACAGGAACAACAGACTGAACTGGAATACAGATGCAGAAGCAACACACTGAACTGTGATTGCGGATAGAGAAACAACACACTGAACTGTGATTACAGATAGAGAAACAAAACACTGAACCTAGATTACTGATACAGAAACGAAATATACTGATTTACGATTATAGATAGTGAAACAACACACTGAACTCTGATTACAGATTGAGAAACAAAACACTGAACCTAGAGTCCTGATACAGAAACAACACACTGAATTGAGAGTATAGATGGAGAAACAACACACTGAACTGTGAGTACAGACACAGAAACAAAACACTGAACTGATAGTACAGACAGAGAAACAACACATTGAACTGAGAGTAACAATGCACTGAACTGTGAGTACAGATAGAGAAACAACACACTGAACTGCGAGTACAGACTGAGAAGCAACACACTGAACTGTGTGTACAGTCAGAGAAACAACACACTGAACTGAGAGTAACGATGAAGAAACAATGCACTGAACTGTGAGTACAGATAGAGAAACAACACACTGAACTGCGAGTACAGACTGAGAAACAACACACTGAACTGTGTGTACAGACAGAGAAACAACACACTGAACTGAGAGTACAGACAGAGAAACAACACACTGAATTGCGAGTACAGATAGAGAAACAACAAACGGAACTGACAGTAATGAGAGAGAACTAACACATTGAACTGTGAGTGCAGATAGAGAAACAACACACTGAACTTGGATTACAGATTGGGAAACAAAACATTGAATTGAGAGTACAGCTCGAGAGAGAAAACACCAACCTGTGTGAACAGATACAGAAACAACACACTGAACTGCGAGTACAGACACAGAAACAACACACTGAACTGAGAATACAGATAGAGAAACAACACACTGAACTGAGAGTACAGAGGGAGAAACAACACACTGAATTGTGATTAGAGATAGAGAAACAAAACATTGAACTGAGAGTAAGGACAGAGAAACAACACACTGAACTGGGAGTACAGATGCTGAAGCAAAACACTGAACTGAGTAAACAGATAGACTGTGAGATCTGATAGAAAAACAACACACTGAATTGAGATTAAAGATCAAGAAACACCTCACTGAATTGTGAGGATAGAGAAACAACACACTGAAGTGTGAGTAGAGATAGACAAACAAATCACGGAACCGCGAGTACAGCTAGAGAAAGAACACACCCAACTGTGAGAAGAGATACAGGAACAACAGACTGAACTGGGAGTACAGATGCAGAAGCAACACACTGAACTGTGATTACGGATAGAGAAACAACACACTAAACTGTGATTACAGATAGAGAAACAAAACACTGAACCTAGAGTACTGATACACAAACAACACACTGAATTGCGAGTATAGATAGAGAAACAACACACTGAACTGTGAGTACAGACACAGAAACAAGACACTGAACTGAGAGTACAGACAGAGATACAACACACTGAATTGCAAAAACAGGTAGAGAAACAAAACACCGAAATGCGAGTACAGCTAGAGAAAGAACACACCCAACTGTGAGAACAGATACAGGAACAACAGACTGAACTGGGAGTACTGATGCAGAAGCAACACACTGAACTGTGATTACAGATAGAGAAACAAAACACTGAACCTAGAGTACTGATACGGAAACGAAACACACTGATTTACGAGTATAGATAGAGAAACAACACACTGAACTGTGATTACAGATTGAGAAACAAAACACTGAACCTAGAGTCCTGATACAAAAACAACACACTGAACTGAGAGTACAGACAGAGAAACAACACACTGAATTGCGAGTACAGATAGAGAAACAACAAACTGAACTGACAGTAATGAGAGAGAACTAACACATTGAACTGTGAGTACAGGTAGAGAAACAACACACTGAACTTTGATGACAGATAGAGAAACAAAACATTGAATTGAGAGTACAGCTCGAGAAAGACAACACCAACCTGTGTGAACAGATACAGAAACAACACACTGAACTGAGAGTACAGATAGAGAAACAACACTCTGAACTGAGAGTACAGATAGAGAAACAACACACTGAATTGTGATTACAGATAGAGAAACAAAACATTGAACTGAGAGTAAGTACAGAGAAACAACACACTGAACTGGGAGTACAGATGCTGAAGCAAAACACTGAACTGAGAAAACAGATAGACTGAGAGATCTCATAGAAAAACAACACACTGAATTGAGATGACAGATCGAGAAACACCTCACTGAATTGTGAGGATAGAGAAACAACACACCGAACTGTGAGTAGAGATAGACAAACAAAACACTGAACTGCGAGTACAGCTAGAGAAAGAACACACCCAACTGTGAGAACAGATACAGGAACAACAGACTGAACTGGGAGTACAGATGCAGAAGCAACACACTGAACTGTGATTGCGGATAGAGAAACAACACACTGAACTGTGATTACAGATAGAGAAACAAAACACTGAACCTAGAGTACTGATAAAGAAACAACACACTGAATTGCGAGTATAGATAGAGAAACAACACACTGAACTGTGAGTACAGACACAGAAACAACACACTGAACTGAGAGTACAGATGGAGAAACACCTCACTGAATTGCAAACACAGACAGAGAAACAAAACACTGTACTGCGAGTACAGATACAGAAACAACACACTGAACTGCGAGTACAGACACAGAAACAACACACTGAACTGAGAATACAGATAGAGAAACAACACACTGAACTGAGAGTACAGAGGGAGAAACAACACACTGAATTGTGATTAGAGATAGAGAAACAAAACATTGAACTGAGAGTAAGGACAGAGAAACAACACACTGAACTGGGAGTACAGATGCTGAAGCAAAACACTGAACTGAGTAAACAGATAGACTGTGAGATCTGATAGAAAAACAACACACTGAATTGAGATTAAAGATCAAGAAACACCTCACTGAATTGTGAGGATAGAGAAACAACACACTGAAGTGTGAGTAGAGATAGACAAACAAATCACGGAACCGCGAGTACAGCTAGAGAAAGAACACACCCAACTGTGAGAAGAGATACAGGAACAACAGACTGAACTGGGAGTACAGATGCAGAAGCAACACACTGAACTGTGATTACGGATAGAGAAACAACACACTAAACTGTGATTACAGATAGAGAAACAAAACACTGAACCTAGAGTACTGATACACAAACAACACACTGAATTGCGAGTATAGATAGAGAAACAACACACTGAACTGTGAGTACAGACACAGAAACAAGACACTGAACTGAGAGTACAGACAGAGATACAACACACTGAATTGCAAAAACAGGTAGAGAAACAAAACACCGAAATGCGAGTACAGCTAGAGAAAGAACACACCCAACTGTGAGAACAGATACAGGAACAACAGACTGAACTGGGAGTACTGATGCAGAAGCAACACACTGAACTGTGATTACAGATAGAGAAACAAAACACTGAACCTAGAGTACTGATACGGAAACGAAACACACTGATTTACGAGTATAGATAGAGAAACAACACACTGAACTGTGATTACAGATTGAGAAACAAAACACTGAACCTAGAGTCCTGATACAAAAACAACACACTGAACTGAGAGTACAGACAGAGAAACAACACACTGAATTGCGAGTACAGATAGAGAAACAACAAACTGAACTGACAGTAATGAG
Organism: Chiloscyllium punctatum; assembly: GCF_047496795.1. Classification (NCBI taxonomy): domain Eukaryota; kingdom Metazoa; phylum Chordata; class Chondrichthyes; order Orectolobiformes; family Hemiscylliidae; genus Chiloscyllium; species Chiloscyllium punctatum. The sequence goes on from NC_092745.1 coordinate 31,210,088, forward strand.
AGAGAACTAACACATTGAACTGTGAGTACAGGTAGAGAAACAACACACTGAACTTTGATGACAGATAGAGAAACAAAACATTGAATTGAGAGTACAGCTCGAGAAAGACAACACCAACCTGTGTGAACAGATACAGAAACAACACACTGAACTGAGAGTACAGATAGAGAAACAACACTCTGAACTGAGAGTACAGATAGAGAAACAACACACTGAATTGTGATTACAGATAGAGAAACAAAACATTGAACTGAGAGTAAGTACAGAGAAACAACACACTGAACTGGGAGTACAGATGCTGAAGCAAAACACTGAACTGAGAAAACAGATAGACTGAGAGATCTCATAGAAAAACAACACACTGAATTGAGATGACAGATCGAGAAACACCTCACTGAATTGTGAGGATAGAGAAACAACACACCGAACTGTGAGTAGAGATAGACAAACAAAACACTGAACTGCGAGTACAGCTAGAGAAAGAACACACCCAACTGTGAGAACAGATACAGGAACAACAGACTGAACTGGGAGTACAGATGCAGAAGCAACACACTGAACTGTGATTGCGGATAGAGAAACAACACACTGAACTGTGATTACAGATAGAGAAACAAAACACTGAACCTAGAGTACTGATAAAGAAACAACACACTGAATTGCGAGTATAGATAGAGAAACAACACACTGAACTGTGAGTACAGACACAGAAACAACACACTGAACTGAGAGTACAGATGGAGAAACACCTCACTGAATTGCAAACACAGACAGAGAAACAAAACACTGTACTGCGAGTACAGATATAGAAACAACACACTGAACTGCGAGTACAGACACAGAAACAACACACTGAACTGAGAGTACAGACAGAGAAACAACACACTGAACTGAGAGTAACGATCATGAAACAATGCACTGAACTGTGAGTACAGATAGAGAAACAACACACTGAACTGCGAGTACAGACGGAGAAGTAACACACTGAACTGTGAGTACAGACAGAGAAACAACACACTGAACTGAGAGTAGAGACAGAGAAACAACACACTGAACTGAGAGTAACGATCATGAAACAATGCACTGAACTGTGAGTACAGATAGAGAAACAACACACTGAACTGCGAGTACAGACGGAGAAGTAACACACTGAACTGTGAGTACAGACAGAGAAACAACACACTGAACTGAGAGTAACGATCATGAAACAATGCACTGAACTGCGAGTACAGATAGAGAAACAACACACTGAACTGCGAGTACAGCTAGAGAAAGAACACACCCAACTGTGAGAACAGATACAGAAACAACAGACTGAACTGGGAGTACAGATGCAGAAGCAACACACTGAACTGTGAATACGGATAGAGAAACAACACACTGAATTGTGTTAACAGATAGAGAAACAAAACATTGAACTGTGAGTATGTACAGAGAAACAACACACTGAACTGGGAGTACAGATGCTGAAGCAAAACACTGAACTGAGTAAACAGATAGACTGAGAGATCTGATAGAAAAACAGCACACTGAATTGAGATTACAGATCGAGAAACACCTCACTGAATTGTGAGGATAGAGAAACAACACACTGAACTGTGAGTAGAGATAGACAAACAAAACACCGAACTGCGAGTACAGCTAGAGAAAGAACACACCCAACTGTGAGAACAGATACAGGAACAACAGACTGAACTGGGAGTACAGATGCAGAAGCAACACACTGAAGTGTGATTGCGGATAGAGAAACAACACACTGAACTGTGATTACAGATAGAGAAACAAAACACTGAACCTAGAGTACTGATACAGAAACAACACACTGAATTGCGAGTATAGATAGAGAAACAACACACTAAACTGTGAGTACAGACACAGAAACAAGACACTGAACTGAGAGTACAGATCGAGAAACACCTCACTGAATTGCAAACACAGGTAGAGAAACAAAACACTGTACTGCGAGTACAGATAGAGAAACAACACACTGAACTGTGAGGAGGGATAGACAAACAGAACACCGAACTGCGAGTACAGATAGAGAAAGAACATACCCAACTGTGAGAACAGATACAGGAACAACAGACTGAACTGGAATACAGATGCAGAAGCAACACACTGAACTGTGATTGCGGATAGAGAAACAACACACTGAACTGTGATTACAGATAGAGAAACAAAACACTGAACCTAGATTACTGATACAGAAACGAAATATACTGATTTACGATTATAGATAGTGAAACAACACACTGAACTCTGATTACAGATTGAGAAACAAAACACTGAACCTAGAGTCCTGATACAGAAACAACACACTGAATTGAGAGTATAGATGGAGAAACAACACACTGACCTGTGAGTACAGACACAGAAACAAAACACTGAACTGATAGTACAGACAGAGAAACAACACATTGAACTGAGAGTAACAATGCACTGAACTGTGAGTACAGATAGAGAAACAACACACTGAACTGCGAGTACAGACTGAGAAGCAACACACTGAACTGTGTGTACAGTCAGAGAAACAACACACTGAACTGAGAGTAACGATGAAGAAACAATGCACTGAACTGTGAGTACAGATAGAGAAACAACACACTGAACTGCGAGTACAGACTGAGAAACAACACACTGAACTGTGTGTACAGACAGAGAAACAACACACTGAACTGAGAGTACAGACAGAGAAACAACACACTGAATTGCGAGTACAGATAGAGAAACAACAAACGGAACTGACAGTAATGAGAGAGAACTAACACATTGAACTGTGAGTGCAGATAGAGAAACAACACACTGAACTTGGATTACAGATTGGGAAACAAAACATTGAATTGAGAGTACAGCTCGAGAGAGAAAACACCAACCTGTGTGAACAGATACAGAAACAACACACTGAACTGCGAGTACAGACACAGAAACAACACACTGAACTGAGAATACAGATAGAGAAACAACACACTGAACTGAGAGTACAGAGGGAGAAACAACACACTGAATTGTGATTAGAGATAGAGAAACAAAACATTGAACTGAGAGTAAGGACAGAGAAACAACACACTGAACTGGGAGTACAGATGCTGAAGCAAAACACTGAACTGAGTAAACAGATAGACTGTGAGATCTGATAGAAAAACAACACACTGAATTGAGATTAAAGATCAAGAAACACCTCACTGAATTGTGAGGATAGAGAAACAACACACTGAAGTGTGAGTAGAGATAGACAAACAAATCACGGAACCGCGAGTACAGCTAGAGAAAGAACACACCCAACTGTGAGAAGAGATACAGGAACAACAGACTGAACTGGGAGTACAGATGCAGAAGCAACACACTGAACTGTGATTACGGATAGAGAAACAACACACTAAACTGTGATTACAGATAGAGAAACAAAACACTGAACCTAGAGTACTGATACACAAACAACACACTGAATTGCGAGTATAGATAGAGAAACAACACACTGAACTGTGAGTACAGACCCAGAAACAAGACACTGAACTGAGAGTACAGATAGAGATACAACACACTGAATTGCAAAAACAGGTAGAGAAACAAAACACCGAAATGCGAGTACAGCTAGAGAAAGAACACACCCAACTGTGAGAACAGATACAGGAACAACAGACTGAACTGGGAGTACTGATGCAGAAGCAACACACTGAACTGTGATTACAGATAGAGAAACAAAACACTGAACCTAGAGTACTGATACGGAAACGAAACACACTGATTTACGAGTATAGATAGAGAAACAACACACTGAACTGTGATTACAGATTGAGAAACAAAACACTGAACCTAGAGTCCTGATACAAAAACAACACACTGAACTGAGAGTACAGACAGAGAAACAACACACTGAATTGCGAGTACAGATAGAGAAACATCAAACTGAACAGACAGTAATGAGAGAGAACTAACACATTGAACTGTGAGTACAGATAGAGAAACAACACACTGAACTTTGATTGCAGATAGAGAAACAAAACATTGAATTGAGAGTACAGCTCGAGAAAGACAACACCAACCTGTGTGATCAGATACAGAAACAACACACTGAACTGCGAGTACAGACACAGAAACAACACACTGAACTGAGAGTACAGATAGAGAAACAACACACTGAATTGGGATTACAGATAGAGAAACAAAACATTGAACTGTGAGTATGTACAGAGAAACAACACACTGAACTGGGAGTACAGATGCTGAAGCAAAACACTGAACTGAGTAAACAGATAGACTGAGAGATCTGATAGAAAAACAACACACTGAATTTAGATTACAGATCGAGAAACACCTCACTGAATTGTGAGGATAAAGAAACAATACACTGAACTGTGAGTAGAGATAGACAAACAAAACACCGAACTGCGAGTACAGCGAGAGAAAGAACACACCCAACTGTGAGAAGAGATACAGGAACAACAGACTGAACTGGGAGTACAGATGCAGAAGCAACACACTGAACTGTGATTACAGATAGAGAAACAAAACACTGATCCTAGAGTACTGATACAGAAACAACACACTGAATTGCGAGTATAGATAGAGAAACAACACACTGAACCGTGAGTACAGACACAGAAACAAGACACTGAACTGAGAGTACAGACAGAGAAACAACACACTGAATTGCAAACACAGGTAGAGAAACAAAACACTGTACTGCGAGTACAGATAGAGAAACAACACACTGAACTGTGAGTAGAGATAGACAAACAAAACACCGAAATGCGAGTACAGCTAGAGAAAGAACACACCCAACTGTGAGAACAGATACAGGAACAACAGACTGAACTGGGAGTACTGATGCAGAAGCAACACACTGAACTGTGATTACAGATAGAGAAACAAAACACTGAACCTAGAGTCCTGATACAGAAACAACACACTGAATTGAGAGTATAGATAGAGAAACAACACATTGAACAGAGAGTAACGATCAAGAAACAATGCACTGAACTGTGAGTACAGATAGAGAAACAACACACTGAACTGCGAGTACAGACTGAGAAACAACACCCTGAACTGTGTGTACAGACAGAGAAACAACACACTGAACTGTGAGTACAGACACAGAAACAACACACTGAACTGAGAGTACAGACAGAGAAACAACACATTGAACAGAGAGTAACGATCAAGAAACAATGCACTGAACTGTGAGTACAGATAGAGAAACAACACACTGAACTGCGAGTACAGACTGAGAAACAACACACTGAACTGTGTGTACAGACAGAGAAACAACACACTGAACTGAGAGTACAGACAGAGAAAAAACACACTGAATTGCGAGTACAGATAGAGAAACAACAAAGTGAACAGTCAGTAATGAGAGAGAACTAACACATTGGACTGTGAGTACAGATAGAGAAACAACACACTGAAGTTTGATTACAGAGAGAGAAACAAAACATTGAATTGAGAGTACAGCTCGAGAAAGACAACACCAACCTGTGTGATCAGATACAGAAACAACACACTGAACTGCGAGTACAGATACAGAAACAACACACTGAACTGAGAGTACAGATAGAGAAACAACACACTGAACTGAGAGTACAGATAGAGAAACAACACACTGAATTGTGATTACAGATAGAGAAACAAAACATTGAACTGAGAGTAAGTACAGAGAAACAACACACTGAACTGGGAGTACAGATGCTGAAGCAAAACACTGAACTGAGTAAACAGATAGACTGAGAGATCTGATAGAAAAACAGCACACTGAATTGAGATTACAGATCGAGAAACACCTCACTGAATTGTGAGGATAGAGAAACAACACACTGAACTGTGAGTAGAGATAGACAAACAAAACACCGAACTGCGAGTACAGCTAGAGAAAGAACACACCCAACTGTGAGAACAGATACAGGAACAACAGACTGAACTGGGAGTACAGATGCAGAAGCAACACACTGAAGTGTGATTGCGGATAGAGAAACAACACACTGAACTGTGATTACAGATAGAGAAACAAAACACTGAACCTAGAGTACTGATACAGAAACAACACACTGAATTGCGAGTATAGATAGAGAAACAACACACTGAAGTGTGAGTACAGACACAGAAACAACACACTGAACTGAGAGTACAGACAGAGAAACAACACATTGAACTGAGAGTAACGATCAAGAAACAATGCACTGAACTGTGAGCACAGATAGAGAAACAAAACACTGAACTGCGAGTACAGACTGAGAAACAACACACTGAACTGTGTGTACAGACAGAGAAACAACACACTGAACTGAGAGTACAGACAGAGAAACAACACACTGAATTGCGAGTACAGACAGAGAAACAACAAACTGAACTGACAGTAATGAGAGAGAACTAACACAGTGAACTGTGAGTACAGATAGAGAAACAACACACTGAACTGTGATTACAGATAGAGTAACACAACATTGAATTAAGAGTACAGCTCGAGAAAGAAAACACCAACCTGTGTGAACAGATACAGAATCAACACACTGAACTGCGAATACAGACACAGAAACAACACACTGAACTGAGAGTAAAGATAGGGAAACAACACACTGAACTGAGAGTACAAATAGAGAAACAACACACTGAATTGTGATGACAGATAGAGAAACAAAACATTGAACTGAGAGTAAGTACGGAGAAACAACACACTGAACTGGGAGTACAGATGCTGAAGCGAAACACTGAACTGAGTAAGCAGATAGACTGAGAGATCTCATAGAAAAACAACACACTGAATTGAGATGACAGATCGAGAAACACCTCACTGAATTGTGAGGATAGAGAAACAACACACTGAACTGTGAGTAGAGATAGACAAACAAAACACCGAACTGCGAGTACAGCTAGAGAAAGAACACACCCAACTGTGAGAAGAGATACAGGAACAACAGACTGAACTGGGAGTACAGATGCAGAAGCAACACACTGAACTGTGATTACGGATAGAGAAACAACACACTGAACTGTGATTCCAATTAGAGAAACAAAACACTGAACCTAGAGTACTGATACAGGAACAACACACTGAATTGCGAGTATAGATAGAGAAACAACACACTGAACTGTGAGTACAGACACAGAAACAACACACTGAACTGAGAGTACAGATGGAGAAACACCTCACTGAATTGCAAACACAGACAGAGAAACAAAACACTGTACTGCGAGTACAGATATAGAAACAACGCACTGAACTGCGAGTACAGACACAGAAACAACACACTGAACTGAGAGTACAGACAGAGAAACAACACACTGAACTGAGAGTAACGATCATGAAACAATGCACTGAACTGTGAGTACAGATAGAGAAACAACACACTGAACTGCGAGTACAGACGGAGAAGTAACACACTGAACTGTGAGTACAGACAGAGAAACAACACACTGAATTGAGAATACAGACAGAGAAACAACACACTGAACTGAGAGTAACGATCATGAAACAATGCACTGAACTGTGAGTACAGATAGAGAAACAACACACTGAACTGCGAGTACAGACGGAGAAGTAACACACTGAACTGTGAGTACAGACAGAGAAACAACACACTGAACTGAGAGTAACGATCATGAAACAATGCACTGAACTGCGAGTACAGATAGAGAAACAACACACTGAACTGCGAGTACAGCTAGAGAAAGAACACACCCAACTGTGAGAACAGATACAGAAACAACAGACTGAACTGGGAGTACAGATGCAGAAACAACACACTGAACTGAGAGTACAGACAGAGAAACAACACACTGAATTGCGAGTACAGATAGAGAAACAACAAACTGAACTGACAGTAATGAGAGAGAACTAACACATTGAACTGTGAGTACAGGTAGAGAAACAACACACTGAACTTTGATGACAGATAGAGAAACAAAACATTGAATTGAGAGTACAGCTCGAGAAAGACAACACCAACCTGTGTGAACAGATACAGAAACAACACACTGAACTGAGAGTACAGATAGAGAAACAACACTCTGAACTGAGAGTACAGATAGAGAAACAACACACTGAATTGTGATTACAGATAGAGAAACAAAACATTGAACTGAGAGTAAGTACAGAGAAACAACACACTGAACTGGGAGTACAGATGCTGAAGCAAAACACTGAACTGAGAAAACAGATAGACTGAGAGATCTCATAGAAAAACAACACACTGAATTGAGATGACAGATCGAGAAACACCTCACTGAATTGTGAGGATAGAGAAACAACACACCGAACTGTGAGTAGAGATAGACAAACAAAACACTGAACTGCGAGTACAGCTAGAGAAAGAACACACCCAACTGTGAGAACAGATACAGGAACAACAGACTGAACTGGGAGTACAGATGCAGAAGCAACACACTGAACTGTGATTGCGGATAGAGAAACAACACACTGAACTGTGATTACAGATAGAGAAACAAAACACTGAACCTAGAGTACTGATAAAGAAACAACACACTGAATTGCGAGTATAGATAGAGAAACAACACACTGAACTGTGAGTACAGACACAGAAACAACACACTGAACTGAGAGTACAGATGGAGAAACACCTCACTGAATTGCAAACACAGACAGAGAAACAAAACACTGTACTGCGAGTACAGATATAGAAACAACACACTGAACTGCGAGTACAGACACAGAAACAACACACTGAACTGAGAGTACAGACAGAGAAACAACACACTGAACTGAGAGTAACGATCATGAAACAATGCACTGAACTGTGAGTACAGATAGAGAAACAACACACTGAACTGCGAGTACAGACGGAGAAGTAACACACTGAACTGTGAGTACAGACAGAGAAACAACACACTGAACTGAGAGTAGAGACAGAGAAACAACACACTGAACTGAGAGTAACGATCATGAAACAATGCACTGAACTGTGAGTACAGATAGAGAAACAACACACTGAACTGCGAGTACAGACGGAGAAGTAACACACTGAACTGTGAGTACAGACAGAGAAACAACACACTGAACTGAGAGTAACGATCATGAAACAATGCACTGAACTGCGAGTACAGATAGAGAAACAACACACTGAACTGCGAGTACAGCTAGAGAAAGAACACACCCAACTGTGAGAACAGATACAGAAACAACAGACTGAACTGGGAGTACAGATGCAGAAGCAACACACTGAACTGTGAATACGGATAGAGAAACAACACACTGAATTGTGTTAACAGATAGAGAAACAAAACATTGAACTGTGAGTATGTACAGAGAAACAACACACTGAACTGGGAGTACAGATGCTGAAGCAAAACACTGAACTGAGTAAACAGATAGACTGAGAGATCTGATAGAAAAACAGCACACTGAATTGAGATTACAGATCGAGAAACACCTCACTGAATTGTGAGGATAGAGAAACAACACACTGAACTGTGAGTAGAGATAGACAAACAAAACACCGAACTGCGAGTACAGCTAGAGAAAGAACACACCCAACTGTGAGAACAGATACAGGAACAACAGACTGAACTGGGAGTACAGATGCAGAAGCAACACACTGAAGTGTGATTGCGGATAGAGAAACAACACACTGAACTGTGATTACAGATAGAGAAACAAAACACTGAACCTAGAGTACTGATACAGAAACAACACACTGAATTGCGAGTATAGATAGAGAAACAACACACTAAACTGTGAGTACAGACACAGAAACAAGACACTGAACTGAGAGTACAGATCGAGAAACACCTCACTGAATTGCAAACACAGGTAGAGAAACAAAACACTGTACTGCGAGTACAGATAGAGAAACAACACACTGAACTGTGAGGAGGGATAGACAAACAGAACACCGAACTGCGAGTACAGATAGAGAAAGAACATACCCAACTGTGAGAACAGATACAGGAACAACAGACTGAACTGGAATACAGATGCAGAAGCAACACACTGAACTGTGATTGCGGATAGAGAAACAACACACTGAACTGTGATTACAGATAGAGAAACAAAACACTGAACCTAGATTACTGATACAGAAACGAAATATACTGATTTACGATTATAGATAGTGAAACAACACACTGAACTCTGATTACAGATTGAGAAACAAAACACTGAACCTAGAGTCCTGATACAGAAACAACACACTGAATTGAGAGTATAGATGGAGAAACAACACACTGACCTGTGAGTACAGACACAGAAACAAAACACTGAACTGATAGTACAGACAGAGAAACAACACATTGAACTGAGAGTAACAATGCACTGAACTGTGAGTACAGATAGAGAAACAACACACTGAACTGCGAGTACAGACTGAGAAGCAACACACTGAACTGTGTGTACAGTCAGAGAAACAACACACTGAACTGAGAGTAACGATGAAGAAACAATGCACTGAACTGTGAGTACAGATAGAGAAACAACACACTGAACTGCGAGTACAGACTGAGAAACAACACACTGAACTGTGTGTACAGACAGAGAAACAACACACTGAACTGAGAGTACAGACAGAGAAACAACACACTGAATTGCGAGTACAGATAGAGAAACAACAAACGGAACTGACAGTAATGAGAGAGAACTAACACATTGAACTGTGAGTGCAGATAGAGAAACAACACACTGAACTTGGATTACAGATTGGGAAACAAAACATTGAATTGAGAGTACAGCTCGAGAGAGAAAACACCAACCTGTGTGAACAGATACAGAAACAACACACTGAACTGCGAGTACAGACACAGAAACAACACACTGAACTGAGAATACAGATAGAGAAACAACACACTGAACTGAGAGTACAGAGGGAGAAACAACACACTGAATTGTGATTAGAGATAGAGAAACAAAACATTGAACTGAGAGTAAGGACAGAGAAACAACACACTGAACTGGGAGTACAGATGCTGAAGCAAAACACTGAACTGAGTAAACAGATAGACTGTGAGATCTGATAGAAAAACAACACACTGAATTGAGATTAAAGATCAAGAAACACCTCACTGAATTGTGAGGATAGAGAAACAACACACTGAAGTGTGAGTAGAGATAGACAAACAAATCACGGAACCGCGAGTACAGCTAGAGAAAGAACACACCCAACTGTGAGAAGAGATACAGGAACAACAGACTGAACTGGGAGTACAGATGCAGAAGCAACACACTGAACTGTGATTACGGATAGAGAAACAACACACTAAACTGTGATTACAGATAGAGAAACAAAACACTGAACCTAGAGTACTGATACACAAACAACACACTGAATTGCGAGTATAGATAGAGAAACAACACACTGAACTGTGAGTACAGACCCAGAAACAAGACACTGAACTGAGAGTACAGATAGAGATACAACACACTGAATTGCAAAAACAGGTAGAGAAACAAAACACCGAAATGCGAGTACAGCTAGAGAAAGAACACACCCAACTGTGAGAACAGATACAGGAACAACAGACTGAACTGGGAGTACTGATGCAGAAGCAACACACTGAACTGTGATTACAGATAGAGAAACAAAACACTGAACCTAGAGTACTGATACGGAAACGAAACACACTGATTTACGAGTATAGATAGAGAAACAACACACTGAACTGTGATTACAGATTGAGAAACAAAACACTGAACCTAGAGTCCTGATACAAAAACAACACACTGAACTGAGAGTACAGACAGAGAAACAACACACTGAATTGCGAGTACAGATAGAGAAACATCAAACTGAACAGACAGTAATGAGAGAGAACTAACACATTGAACTGTGAGTACAGATAGAGAAACAACACACTGAACTTTGATTGCAGATAGAGAAACAAAACATTGAATTGAGAGTACAGCTCGAGAAAGACAACACCAACCTGTGTGATCAGATACAGAAACAACACACTGAACTGCGAGTACAGACACAGAAACAACACACTGAACTGAGAGTACAGATAGAGAAACAACACACTGAATTGGGATTACAGATAGAAAAACAAAACATTGAACTGTGAGTATGTACAGAGAAACAACACACTGAACTGGGAGTACAGATGCTGAAGCAAAACACTGAACTGAGTAAACAGATAGACTGAGAGATCTGATAGAAAAACAACACACTGAATTTAGATTACAGATCGAGAAACACCTCACTGAATTGTGAGGATAAAGAAACAATACACTGAACTGTGAGTAGAGATAGACAAACAAAACACCGAACTGCGAGTACAGCGAGAGAAAGAACACACCCAACTGTGAGAAGAGATACAGGAACAACAGACTGAACTGGGAGTACAGATGCAGAAGCAACACACTGAACTGTGATTACAGATAGAGAAACAAAACACTGATCCTAGAGTACTGATACAGAAACAACACACTGAATTGCGAGTATAGATAGAGAAACAACACACTGAACCGTGAGTACAGACACAGAAACAAGACACTGAACTGAGAGTACAGACAGAGAAACAACACACTGAATTGCAAACACAGGTAGAGAAACAAAACACTGTACTGCGAGTACAGATAGAGAAACAACACACTGAACTGTGAGTAGAGATAGACAAACAAAACACCGAAATGCGAGTACAGCTAGAGAAAGAACACACCCAACTGTGAGAACAGATACAGGAACAACAGACTGAACTGGGAGTACTGATGCAGAAGCAACACACTGAACTGTGATTACAGATAGAGAAACAAAACACTGAACCTAGAGTCCTGATACAGAAACAACACACTGAATTGAGAGTATAGATAGAGAAACAACACATTGAACAGAGAGTAACGATCAAGAAACAATGCACTGAACTGTGAGTACAGATAGAGAAACAACACACTGAACTGCGAGTACAGACTGAGAAACAACACCCTGAACTGTGTGTACAGACAGAGAAACAACACACTGAACTGTGAGTACAGACACAGAAACAACACACTGAACTGAGAGTACAGACAGAGAAACAACACATTGAACAGAGAGTAACGATCAAGAAACAATGCACTGAACTGTGAGTACAGATAGAGAAACAACACACTGAACTGCGAGTACAGACTGAGAAACAACACACTGAACTGTGTGTACAGACAGAGAAACAACACACTGAACTGAGAGTACAGACAGAGAAAAAACACACTGAATTGCGAGTACAGATAGAGAAACAACAAAGTGAACAGTCAGTAATGAGAGAGAACTAACACATTGGACTGTGAGTACAGATAGAGAAACAACACACTGAAGTTTGATTACAGAGAGAGAAACAAAACATTGAATTGAGAGTACAGCTCGAGAAAGACAACACCAACCTGTGTGATCAGATACAGAAACAACACACTGAACTGCGAGTACAGATACAGAAACAACACACTGAACTGAGAGTACAGATAGAGAAACAACACACTGAACTGAGAGTACAGATAGAGAAACAACACACTGAATTGTGATTACAGATAGAGAAACAAAACATTGAACTGAGAGTAAGTACAGAGAAACAACACACTGAACTGGGAGTACAGATGCTGAAGCAAAACACTGAACTGAGTAAACAGATAGACTGAGAGATCTGATAGAAAAACAGCACACTGAATTGAGATTACAGATCGAGAAACACCTCACTGAATTGTGAGGATAGAGAAACAACACACTGAACTGTGAGTAGAGATAGACAAACAAAACACCGAACTGCGAGTACAGCTAGAGAAAGAACACACCCAACTGTGAGAACAGATACAGGAACAACAGACTGAACTGGGAGTACAGATGCAGAAGCAACACACTGAAGTGTGATTGCGGATAGAGAAACAACACACTGAACTGTGATTACAGATAGAGAAACAAAACACTGAACCTAGAGTACTGACACAGAAACAACACACTGAATTGCGAGTATAGATAGAGAAACAACACACTGAAGTGTGAGTACAGACACAGAAACAACACACTGAACTGAGAGTACAGACAGAGAAACAACACATTGAACTGAGAGTAACGATCAAGAAACAATGCACTGAACTGTGAGCACAGATAGAGAAACAAAACACTGAACTGCGAGTACAGACTGAGAAACAACACACTGAACTGTGTGTACAGACAGAGAAACAACACACTGAACTGAGAGTACAGACAGAGAAACAACACACTGAATTGCGAGTACAGACAGAGAAACAACAAACTGAACTGACAGTAATGAGAGAGAACTAACACAGTGAACTGTGAGTACAGATAGAGAAACAACACACTGAACTGTGATTACAGATAGAGTAACACAACATTGAATTAAGAGTACAGCTCGAGAAAGAAAACACCAACCTGTGTGAACAGATACAGAATCAACACACTGAACTGCGAATACAGACACAGAAACAACACACTGAACTGAGAGTAAAGATAGGGAAACAACACACTGAACTGAGAGTACAAATAGAGAAACAACACACTGAATTGTGATGACAGATAGAGAAACAAAACATTGAACTGAGAGTAAGTACGGAGAAACAACACACTGAACTGGGAGTACAGATGCTGAAGCGAAACACTGAACTGAGTAAGCAGATAGACTGAGAGATCTCATAGAAAAACAACACACTGAATTGAGATGACAGATCGAGAAACACCTCACTGAATTGTGAGGATAGAGAAACAACACACTGAACTGTGAGTAGAGATAGACAAACAAAACACCGAACTGCGAGTACAGCTAGAGAAAGAACACACCCAACTGTGAGAAGAGATACAGGAACAACAGACTGAACTGGGAGTACAGATGCAGAAGCAACACACTGAACTGTGATTACGGATAGAGAAACAACACACTGAACTGTGATTCCAATTAGAGAAACAAAACACTGAACCTAGAGTACTGATACAGGAACAACACACTGAATTGCGAGTATAGATAGAGAAACAACACACTGAACTGTGAGTACAGACACAGAAACAACACACTGAACTGAGAGTACAGATGGAGAAACACCTCACTGAATTGCAAACACAGACAGAGAAACAAAACACTGTACTGCGAGTACAGATATAGAAACAACGCACTGAACTGCGAGTACAGACACAGAAACAACACACTGAACTGAGAGTACAGACAGAGAAACAACACACTGAACTGAGAGTAACGATCATGAAACAATGCACTGAACTGTGAGTACAGATAGAGAAACAACACACTGAACTGCGAGTACAGACGGAGAAGTAACACACTGAACTGTGAGTACAGACAGAGAAACAACACACTGAATTGAGAATACAGACAGAGAAACAACACACTGAACTGAGAGTAACGATCATGAAACAATGCACTGAACTGTGAGTACAGATAGAGAAACAACACACTGAACTGCGAGTACAGACGGAGAAGTAACACACTGAACTGTGAGTACAGACAGAGAAACAACACACTGAACTGAGAGTAACGATCATGAAACAATGCACTGAACTGCGAGTACAGATAGAGAAACAACACACTGAACTGCGAGTACAGCTAGAGAAAGAACACACCCAACTGTGAGAACAGATACAGAAACAACAGACTGAACTGGGAGTACAGATGCAGAAACAACACACTGAACTGAGAGTACAGACAGAGAAACAACACACTGAATTGCGAGTACAGATAGAGAAACAACAAACTGAACTGACAGTAATGAGAGAGAACTAACACATTGAACTGTGAGTACAGGTAGAGAAACAACACACTGAACTTTGATGACAGATAGAGAAACAAAACATTGAATTGAGAGTACAGCTCGAGAAAGACAACACCAACCTGTGTGAACAGATACAGAAACAACACACTGAACTGAGAGTACAGATAGAGAAACAACACTCTGAACTGAGAGTACAGATAGAGAAACAACACACTGAATTGTGATTACAGATAGAGAAACAAAACATTGAACTGAGAGTAAGTACAGAGAAACAACACACTGAACTGGGAGTACAGATGCTGAAGCAAAACACTGAACTGAGAAAACAGATAGACTGAGAGATCTCATAGAAAAACAACACACTGAATTGAGATGACAGATCGAGAAACACCTCACTGAATTGTGAGGATAGAGAAACAACACACCGAACTGTGAGTAGAGATAGACAAACAAAACACTGAACTGCGAGTACAGCTAGAGAAAGAACACACCCAACTGTGAGAACAGATACAGGAACAACAGACTGAACTGGGAGTACAGATGCAGAAGCAACACACTGAACTGTGATTGCGGATAGAGAAACAACACACTGAACTGTGATTACAGATAGAGAAACAAAACACTGAACCTAGAGTACTGATAAAGAAACAACACACTGAATTGCGAGTATAGATAGAGAAACAACACACTGAACTGTGAGTACAGACACAGAAACAACACACTGAACTGAGAGTACAGATGGAGAAACACCTCACTGAATTGCAAACACAGACAGAGAAACAAAACACTGTACTGCGAGTACAGATATAGAAACAACACACTGAACTGCGAGTACAGACACAGAAACAACACACTGAACTGAGAGTACAGACAGAGAAACAACACACTGAACTGAGAGTAACGATCATGAAACAATGCACTGAACTGTGAGTACAGATAGAGAAACAACACACTGAACTGCGAGTACAGACGGAGAAGTAACACACTGAACTGTGAGTACAGACAGAGAAACAACACACTGAACTGAGAGTAGAGACAGAGAAACAACACACTGAACTGAGAGTAACGATCATGAAACAATGCACTGAACTGTGAGTACAGATAGAGAAACAACACACTGAACTGCGAGTACAGACGGAGAAGTAACACACTGAACTGTGAGTACAGACAGAGAAACAACACACTGAACTGAGAGTAACGATCATGAAACAATGCACTGAACTGCGAGTACAGATAGAGAAACAACACACTGAACTGCGAGTACAGCTAGAGAAAGAACACACCCAACTGTGAGAACAGATACAGAAACAACAGACTGAACTGGGAGTACAGATGCAGAAGCAACACACTGAACTGTGAATACGGATAGAGAAACAACACACTGAATTGTGTTAACAGATAGAGAAACAAAACATTGAACTGTGAGTATGTACAGAGAAACAACACACTGAACTGGGAGTACAGATGCTGAAGCAAAACACTGAACTGAGTAAACAGATAGACTGAGAGATCTGATAGAAAAACAGCACACTGAATTGAGATTACAGATCGAGAAACACCTCACTGAATTGTGAGGATAGAGAAACAACACACTGAACTGTGAGTAGAGATAGACAAACAAAACACCGAACTGCGAGTACAGCTAGAGAAAGAACACACCCAACTGTGAGAACAGATACAGGAACAACAGACTGAACTGGGAGTACAGATGCAGAAGCAACACACTGAAGTGTGATTGCGGATAGAGAAACAACACACTGAACTGTGATTACAGATAGAGAAACAAAACACTGAACCTAGAGTACTGATACAGAAACAACACACTGAATTGCGAGTATAGATAGAGAAACAACACACTAAACTGTGAGTACAGACACAGAAACAAGACACTGAACTGAGAGTACAGATCGAGAAACACCTCACTGAATTGCAAACACAGGTAGAGAAACAAAACACTGTACTGCGAGTACAGATAGAGAAACAACACACTGAACTGTGAGGAGGGATAGACAAACAGAACACCGAACTGCGAGTACAGATAGAGAAAGAACATACCCAACTGTGAGAACAGATACAGGAACAACAGACTGAACTGGAATACAGATGCAGAAGCAACACACTGAACTGTGATTGCGGATAGAGAAACAACACACTGAACTGTGATTACAGATAGAGAAACAAAACACTGAACCTAGATTACTGATACAGAAACGAAATATACTGATTTACGATTATAGATAGTGAAACAACACACTGAACTCTGATTACAGATTGAGAAACAAAACACTGAACCTAGAGTCCTGATACAGAAACAACACACTGAATTGAGAGTATAGATGGAGAAACAACACACTGACCTGTGAGTACAGACACAGAAACAAAACACTGAACTGATAGTACAGACAGAGAAACAACACATTGAACTGAGAGTAACAATGCACTGAACTGTGAGTACAGATAGAGAAACAACACACTGAACTGCGAGTACAGACTGAGAAGCAACACACTGAACTGTGTGTACAGTCAGAGAAACAACACACTGAACTGAGAGTAACGATGAAGAAACAATGCACTGAACTGTGAGTACAGATAGAGAAACAACACACTGAACTGCGAGTACAGACTGAGAAACAACACACTGAACTGTGTGTACAGACAGAGAAACAACACACTGAACTGAGAGTACAGACAGAGAAACAACACACTGAATTGCGAGTACAGATAGAGAAACAACAAACGGAACTGACAGTAATGAGAGAGAACTAACACATTGAACTGTGAGTGCAGATAGAGAAACAACACACTGAACTTGGATTACAGATTGGGAAACAAAACATTGAATTGAGAGTACAGCTCGAGAGAGAAAACACCAACCTGTGTGAACAGATACAGAAACAACACACTGAACTGCGAGTACAGACACAGAAACAACACACTGAACTGAGAATACAGATAGAGAAACAACACACTGAACTGAGAGTACAGAGGGAGAAACAACACACTGAATTGTGATTAGAGATAGAGAAACAAAACATTGAACTGAGAGTAAGGACAGAGAAACAACACACTGAACTGGGAGTACAGATGCTGAAGCAAAACACTGAACTGAGTAAACAGATAGACTGTGAGATCTGATAGAAAAACAACACACTGAATTGAGATTAAAGATCAAGAAACACCTCACTGAATTGTGAGGATAGAGAAACAACACACTGAAGTGTGAGTAGAGATAGACAAACAAATCACGGAACCGCGAGTACAGCTAGAGAAAGAACACACCCAACTGTGAGAAGAGATACAGGAACAACAGACTGAACTGGGAGTACAGATGCAGAAGCAACACACTGAACTGTGATTACGGATAGAGAAACAACACACTAAACTGTGATTACAGATAGAGAAACAAAACACTGAACCTAGAGTACTGATACACAAACAACACACTGAATTGCGAGTATAGATAGAGAAACAACACACTGAACTGTGAGTACAGACCCAGAAACAAGACACTGAACTGAGAGTACAGATAGAGATACAACACACTGAATTGCAAAAACAGGTAGAGAAACAAAACACCGAAATGCGAGTACAGCTAGAGAAAGAACACACCCAACTGTGAGAACAGATACAGGAACAACAGACTGAACTGGGAGTACTGATGCAGAAGCAACACACTGAACTGTGATTACAGATAGAGAAACAAAACACTGAACCTAGAGTACTGATACGGAAACGAAACACACTGATTTACGAGTATAGATAGAGAAACAACACACTGAACTGTGATTACAGATTGAGAAACAAAACACTGAACCTAGAGTCCTGATACAAAAACAACACACTGAACTGAGAGTACAGACAGAGAAACAACACACTGAATTGCGAGTACAGATAGAGAAACATCAAACTGAACAGACAGTAATGAGAGAGAACTAACACATTGAACTGTGAGTACAGATAGAGAAACAACACACTGAACTTTGATTGCAGATAGAGAAACAAAACATTGAATTGAGAGTACAGCTCGAGAAAGACAACACCAACCTGTGTGATCAGATACAGAAACAACACACTGAACTGCGAGTACAGACACAGAAACAACACACTGAACTGAGAGTACAGATAGAGAAACAACACACTGAATTGGGATTACAGATAGAGAAACAAAACATTGAACTGTGAGTATGTACAGAGAAACAACACACTGAACTGGGAGTACAGATGCTGAAGCAAAACACTGAACTGAGTAAACAGATAGACTGAGAGATCTGATAGAAAAACAACACACTGAATTTAGATTACAGATCGAGAAACACCTCACTGAATTGTGAGGATAAAGAAACAATACACTGAACTGTGAGTAGAGATAGACAAACAAAACACCGAACTGCGAGTACAGCGAGAGAAAGAACACACCCAACTGTGAGAAGAGATACAGGAACAACAGACTGAACTGGGAGTACAGATGCAGAAGCAACACACTGAACTGTGATTACAGATAGAGAAACAAAACACTGATCCTAGAGTACTGATACAGAAACAACACACTGAATTGCGAGTATAGATAGAGAAACAACACACTGAACCGTGAGTACAGACACAGAAACAAGACACTGAACTGAGAGTACAGACAGAGAAACAACACACTGAATTGCAAACACAGGTAGAGAAACAAAACACTGTACTGCGAGTACAGATAGAGAAACAACACACTGAACTGTGAGTAGAGATAGACAAACAAAACACCGAAATGCGAGTACAGCTAGAGAAAGAACACACCCAACTGTGAGAACAGATACAGGAACAACAGACTGAACTGGGAGTACTGATGCAGAAGCAACACACTGAACTGTGATTACAGATAGAGAAACAAAACACTGAACCTAGAGTCCTGATACAGAAACAACACACTGAATTGAGAGTATAGACAGAGAAACAACACATTGAACTGAGAGTAACAATGCACTGAACTGTGAGTACAGATAGAGAAACAACACACTGAACTGCGAGTACAGACTGAGAAGCAACACACTGAACTGTGTGTACAGTCAGAGAAACAACACACTGAACTGAGAGTAACGATGAAGAAACAATGCACTGAACTGTGAGTACAGATAGAGAAACAACACACTGAACTGCGAGTACAGACTGAGAAACAACACACTGAACTGTGTGTACAGACAGAGAAACAACACACTGAACTGAGAGTACAGACAGAGAAACAACACACTGAATTGCGAGTACAGATAGAGAAACAACAAACGGAACTGACAGTAATGAGAGAGAACTAACACATTGAACTGTGAGTGCAGATAGAGAAACAACACACTGAACTTGGATTACAGATTGGGAAACAAAACATTGAATTGAGAGTACAGCTCGAGAGAGAAAACACCAACCTGTGTGAACAGATACAGAAACAACACACTGAACTGCGAGTACAGACACAGAAACAACACACTGAACTGAGAATACAGATAGAGAAACAACACACTGAACTGAGAGTACAGAGGGAGAAACAACACACTGAATTGTGATTAGAGATAGAGAAACAAAACATTGAACTGAGAGTAAGGACAGAGAAACAACACACTGAACTGGGAGTACAGATGCTGAAGCAAAACACTGAACTGAGTAAACAGATAGACTGTGAGATCTGATAGAAAAACAACACACTGAATTGAGATTAAAGATCAAGAAACACCTCACTGAATTGTGAGGATAGAGAAACAACACACTGAAGTGTGAGTAGAGATAGACAAACAAATCACGGAACCGCGAGTACAGCTAGAGAAAGAACACACCCAACTGTGAGAAGAGATACAGGAACAACAGACTGAACTGGGAGTACAGATGCAGAAGCAACACACTGAACTGTGATTACGGATAGAGAAACAACACACTAAACTGTGATTACAGATAGAGAAACAAAACACTGAACCTAGAGTACTGATACACAAACAACACACTGAATTGCGAGTATAGATAGAGAAACAACACACTGAACTGTGAGTACAGACCCAGAAACAAGACACTGAACTGAGAGTACAGATAGAGATACAACACACTGAATTGCAAAAACAGGTAGAGAAACAAAACACCGAAATGCGAGTACAGCTAGAGAAAGAACACACCCAACTGTGAGAACAGATACAGGAACAACAGACTGAACTGGGAGTACTGATGCAGAAGCAACACACTGAACTGTGATTACAGATAGAGAAACAAAACACTGAACCTAGAGTACTGATACGGAAACGAAACACACTGATTTACGAGTATAGATAGAGAAACAACACACTGAACTGTGATTACAGATTGAGAAACAAAACACTGAACCTAGAGTCCTGATACAAAAACAACACACTGAACTGAGAGTACAGACAGAGAAACAACACACTGAATTGCGAGTACAGATAGAGAAACATCAAACTGAACAGACAGTAATGAGAGAGAACTAACACATTGAACTGTGAGTACAGATAGAGAAACAACACACTGAACTTTGATTGCAGATAGAGAAACAAAACATTGAATTGAGAGTACAGCTCGAGAAAGACAACACCAACCTGTGTGATCAGATACAGAAACAACACACTGAACTGCGAGTACAGACACAGAAACAACACACTGAACTGAGAGTACAGATAGAGAAACAACACACTGAATTGGGATTACAGATAGAGAAACAAAACATTGAACTGTGAGTATGTACAGAGAAACAACACACTGAACTGGGAGTACAGATGCTGAAGCAAAACACTGAACTGAGTAAACAGATAGACTGAGAGATCTGATAGAAAAACAACACACTGAATTTAGATTACAGATCGAGAAACACCTCACTGAATTGTGAGGATAAAGAAACAATACACTGAACTGTGAGTAGAGATAGACAAACAAAACACCGAACTGCGAGTACAGCGAGAGAAAGAACACACCCAACTGTGAGAAGAGATACAGGAACAACAGACTGAACTGGGAGTACAGATGCAGAAGCAACACACTGAACTGTGATTACAGATAGAGAAACAAAACACTGATCCTAGAGTACTGATACAGAAACAACACACTGAATTGCGAGTATAGATAGAGAAACAACACACTGAACCGTGAGTACAGACACAGAAACAAGACACTGAACTGAGAGTACAGACAGAGAAACAACACACTGAATTGCAAACACAGGTAGAGAAACAAAACACTGTACTGCGAGTACAGATAGAGAAACAACACACTGAACTGTGAGTAGAGATAGACAAACAAAACACCGAAATGCGAGTACAGCTAGAGAAAGAACACACCCAACTGTGAGAACAGATACAGGAACAACAGACTGAACTGGGAGTACTGATGCAGAAGCAACACACTGAACTGTGATTACAGATAGAGAAACAAAACACTGAACCTAGAGTCCTGATACAGAAACAACACACTGAATTGAGAGTATAGATAGAGAAACAACACATTGAACAGAGAGTAACGATCAAGAAACAATGCACTGAACTGTGAGTACAGATAGAGAAACAACACACTGAACTGCGAGTACAGACTGAGAAACAACACCCTGAACTGTGTGTACAGACAGAGAAACAACACACTGAACTGTGAGTACAGACACAGAAACAACACACTGAACTGAGAGTACAGACAGAGAAACAACACATTGAACAGAGAGTAACGATCAAGAAACAATGCACTGAACTGTGAGTACAGATAGAGAAACAACACACTGAACTGCGAGTACAGACTGAGAAACAACACACTGAACTGTGTGTACAGACAGAGAAACAACACACTGAACTGAGAGTACAGACAGAGAAAAAACACACTGAATTGCGAGTACAGATAGAGAAACAACAAAGTGAACAGTCAGTAATGAGAGAGAACTAACACATTGGACTGTGAGTACAGATAGAGAAACAACACACTGAAGTTTGATTACAGAGAGAGAAACAAAACATTGAATTGAGAGTACAGCTCGAGAAAGACAACACCAACCTGTGTGATCAGATACAGAAACAACACACTGAACTGCGAGTACAGATACAGAAACAACACACTGAACTGAGAGTACAGATAGAGAAACAACACACTGAACTGAGAGTACAGATAGAGAAACAACACACTGAATTGTGATTACAGATAGAGAAACAAAACATTGAACTGAGAGTAAGTACAGAGAAACAACACACTGAACTGGGAGTACAGATGCTGAAGCAAAACACTGAACTGAGTAAACAGATAGACTGAGAGATCTGATAGAAAAACAGCACACTGAATTGAGATTACAGATCGAGAAACACCTCACTGAATTGTGAGGATAGAGAAACAACACACTGAACTGTGAGTAGAGATAGACAAACAAAACACCGAACTGCGAGTACAGCTAGAGAAAGAACACACCCAACTGTGAGAACAGATACAGGAACAACAGACTGAACTGG
This sequence comes from Chiloscyllium punctatum, assembly GCF_047496795.1. Classification (NCBI taxonomy): domain Eukaryota; kingdom Metazoa; phylum Chordata; class Chondrichthyes; order Orectolobiformes; family Hemiscylliidae; genus Chiloscyllium; species Chiloscyllium punctatum. The sequence continues at coordinate 31,234,184 of NC_092745.1, forward strand.
GAGTACAGATGCAGAAGCAACACACTGAAGTGTGATTGCGGATAGAGAAACAACACACTGAACTGTGATTACAGATAGAGAAACAAAACACTGAACCTAGAGTACTGATACAGAAACAACACACTGAATTGCGAGTATAGATAGAGAAACAACACACTGAAGTGTGAGTACAGACACAGAAACAACACACTGAACTGAGAGTACAGACAGAGAAACAACACATTGAACTGAGAGTAACGATCAAGAAACAATGCACTGAACTGTGAGCACAGATAGAGAAACAAAACACTGAACTGCGAGTACAGACTGAGAAACAACACACTGAACTGTGTGTACAGACAGAGAAACAACACACTGAACTGTGAGTACAGACAGAGAAACAACACACTGAATTGCGAGTACAGACAGAGAAACAACAAACTGAACTGACAGTAATGAGAGAGAACTAACACATTGAACTGTGAGTACAGATAGAGAAAGAACACACTGAACTGTGATTACAGATAGAGTAACACAACATTGAATTAAGAGTACAGCTCGAGAAAGAAAACACCAACCTGTGTGAACAGATACAGAATCAACACACTGAACTGCGAATACAGACACAGAAACAACACACTGAACTGAGAGTAAAGATAGGGAAACAACACACTGAACTGAGAGTACAAATAGAGAAACAACACACTGAATTGTGATGACAGATAGAGAAACAAAACATTGAACTGAGAGTAAGTACGGAGAAACAACACACTGAACTGGGAGTACAGATGCTGAAGCGAAACACTGAACTGAGTAAGCAGATAGACTGAGAGATCTCATAGAAAAACAACACACTGAATTGAGATGACAGATCGAGAAACACCTCACTGAATTGTGAGGATAGAGAAACAACACACTGAACTGTGAGTAGAGATAGACAAACAAAACACCGAACTGCGAGTACAGCTAGAGAAAGAACACACCCAACTGTGAGAAGAGATACAGGAACAACAGACTGAACTGGGAGTACAGATGCAGAAGCAACACACTGAACTGTGATTACGGATAGAGAAACAACACACTGAACTGTGATTCCAATTAGAGAAACAAAACACTGAACCTAGAGTACTGATACAGGAACAACACACTGAATTGCGAGTATAGATAGAGAAACAACACACTGAACTGTGAGTACAGACACAGAAACAACACACTGAACTGAGAGTACAGATGGAGAAACACCTCACTGAATTGCAAACACAGACAGAGAAACAAAACACTGTACTGCGAGTACAGATATAGAAACAACGCACTGAACTGCGAGTACAGACACAGAAACAACACACTGAACTGAGAGTACAGACAGAGAAACAACACACTGAACTGAGAGTAACGATCATGAAACAATGCACTGAACTGTGAGTACAGATAGAGAAACAACACACTGAACTGCGAGTACAGACGGAGAAGTAACACACTGAACTGTGAGTACAGACAGAGAAACAACACACTGAATTGAGAATACAGACAGAGAAACAACACACTGAACTGAGAGTAACGATCATGAAACAATGCACTGAACTGTGAGTACAGATAGAGAAACAACACACTGAACTGCGAGTACAGACGGAGAAGTAACACACTGAACTGTGAGTACAGACAGAGAAACAACACACTGAACTGAGAGTAACGATCATGAAACAATGCACTGAACTGCGAGTACAGATAGAGAAACAACACACTGAACTGCGAGTACAGCTAGAGAAAGAACACACCCAACTGTGAGAACAGATACAGAAACAACAGACTGAACTGGGAGTACAGATGCAGAAACAACACACTGAACTGAGAGTACAGACAGAGAAACAACACACTGAATTGCGAGTACAGATAGAGAAACAACAAACTGAACTGACAGTAATGAGAGAGAACTAACACATTGAACTGTGAGTACAGGTAGAGAAACAACACACTGAACTTTGATGACAGATAGAGAAACAAAACATTGAATTGAGAGTACAGCTCGAGAAAGACAACACCAACCTGTGTGAACAGATACAGAAACAACACACTGAACTGAGAGTACAGATAGAGAAACAACACTCTGAACTGAGAGTACAGATAGAGAAACAACACACTGAATTGTGATTACAGATAGAGAAACAAAACATTGAACTGAGAGTAAGTACAGAGAAACAACACACTGAACTGGGAGTACAGATGCTGAAGCAAAACACTGAACTGAGAAAACAGATAGACTGAGAGATCTCATAGAAAAACAACACACTGAATTGAGATGACAGATCGAGAAACACCTCACTGAATTGTGAGGATAGAGAAACAACACACCGAACTGTGAGTAGAGATAGACAAACAAAACACTGAACTGCGAGTACAGCTAGAGAAAGAACACACCCAACTGTGAGAACAGATACAGGAACAACAGACTGAACTGGGAGTACAGATGCAGAAGCAACACACTGAACTGTGATTGCGGATAGAGAAACAACACACTGAACTGTGATTACAGATAGAGAAACAAAACACTGAACCTAGAGTACTGATAAAGAAACAACACACTGAATTGCGAGTATAGATAGAGAAACAACACACTGAACTGTGAGTACAGACACAGAAACAACACACTGAACTGAGAGTACAGATGGAGAAACACCTCACTGAATTGCAAACACAGACAGAGAAACAAAACACTGTACTGCGAGTACAGATATAGAAACAACACACTGAACTGCGAGTACAGACACAGAAACAACACACTGAACTGTGAGTACAGACAGAGAAACAACACACTGAACTGAGAGTAACGATCATGAAACAATGCACTGAACTGTGAGTACAGATAGAGAAACAACACACTGAACTGCGAGTACAGACGGAGAAGTAACACACTGAACTGTGAGTACAGACAGAGAAACAACACACTGAACTGAGAGTAGAGACAGAGAAACAACACACTGAACTGAGAGTAACGATCATGAAACAATGCACTGAACTGTGAGTACAGATAGAGAAACAACACACTGAACTGCGAGTACAGACGGAGAAGTAACACACTGAACTGTGAGTACAGACAGAGAAACAACACACTGAACTGAGAGTAACGATCATGAAACAATGCACTGAACTGCGAGTACAGATAGAGAAACAACACACTGAACTGCGAGTACAGCTAGAGAAAGAACACACCCAACTGTGAGAACAGATAGAGAAACAACAGACTGAACTGGGAGTACAGATGCAGAAGCAACACACTGAACTGTGATTACAGATAGAGAAACAAAACACTGAACCTAGAGTACTGATACACAAACAACACACTGAATTGCGAGTATAGATAGAGAAACAACACACTGAACTGTGAGTACAGACACAGAAACAACACACTGAACTGAGAGTACAGATGGAGAAACACCTCACTGAATTGCAAACACAGACAGAGAAACAAAACACTGTACTCCGAGTACAGATAGAGAAACAACACACTGAACTGCGAGTACAGATAGAGAAAGAACACACCCAACTGTGAGAACAGATACAGAAACAACAGACTGAACTGGGAGTACAGATGCAGAAGCAACACTCTGAATGTGATTACGCACAGAGAAACAACACACTGAACTGTGTTTACTGATTGAGAAACAAAACACTGAACCTAGAGTACTGATACAGAAACAACACACTGAATTGCGAGTATAGATAGAGAAACAACACACTGAACTGTGAGCACAGACACAGAAACAACACACTGAACTGAGAGGACAGATCGAGAAACACCTCACTGAATTGCAAACACAGACAGAGAAACAACACACTGTACTGCGTGTACAGCGAGAGAAAGAACACACCCAACTGTGAGAACAGATAAAGAAACAACACACTGAACTGGGTGTACAGATGCAGAAGCAACACACTGAACTGCGATTACGGATAGAGAAACACCACACTGAACCGTGATTACAGATTGAGAAACAAAACACTGAAGCTAGAGTCCTGATTCAGAAACGACACACTGAATTGCGAGTATAGATAGAGAAACAACACACTGAACTGCGTGTACAGACACAGAAACAACACACTGAACAGACAGTACAGATCGAGAAACACCTCACTGAATTGCAAACACAGACAGAGAAACAACACACTGTACTGCGTGTACAGCTAGAGAAAGAACACACCCAACTGTGAGAACAGATACAGAAACAATACACTGAACTGGGAGTACAGATGCAGAAGCAACACACTGAACTGTGATTCCAGATTGAGAAACAAAACACTGAACCTAGAGTCCTGATACAGAAACAACACACTGAATTGAGAGTATAGATAGAGAAACACCTCACTGAATTGCAAACACAGACACAGAAACAACACACTGAACTGAGAGTACAGATAGAGAAACAACACACTGAACTGTGAATACAGACACAGAAACAACACACTGAACTGAGAGTACAGACAGAGAAACAACACACTGAACTGAGAGTAACGGTCATGAAACAATGCACTGAACTGCGAGTACAGATAGAGAAACAACACACCGAACTGCGAGTACAGCTAGAGAAAGAAAACACCCAATTGTGAGAACAGATACAGAAACAACAGACTGAACTGGGAGTACAGATGCAGAAGCAACACACTGGACTGTGATTACGGATAGAGAAACAACACACTGAACTGTGATTACAGATTGAGAAACACCTCACTGAATTGTAAACACAGATAGAGAAACAAAACTCTATATTGCGAGTACTGATAGAGAAACAACACACTGAACTGCGAGTACAGACTGAGAAATAATACACTGAACAGTGAGTGCAGACAGAGAAACAACACACTGAACTGAGAGTAACGATCATGAAACAATGCACTGAACTGCGAGTACAGATAGAGAAACAAGACACTGAACTGCGAGTACAGCTAGAGAAAGAACACACCCAACTGTGAGAACAGATAGAGAAACAACAGACTGAACTGGGAGTACAGATGCTGAAGCAAAACCCTGAACTGAGTAAACAGATCGACTGAGAGATCTGATAGAAAAACAACACACTGAATTGAGATGACAGATCGAGAAACACCTCACTGAATTGTAAGGATAGAGAAACAACACACTGAACTGTGAGTAGAGATAGACAAACAAAACACCGAACTGCGAGTACAGCTAGAGAAAGAACACACCCAACTGTGAGAACAGATACAGAAACAACAGACTGAACTGGGAGTACAGATGCAGAAGCAACACACTGAATGTGATTACAGATTGAGAAACAAAACACTGTACCTAGAGTACTGATACAGAAACAACACACTGAATTGCGAGTACATACTGAGAAATAATACACTGAACTGTGAGTACAGACAGAGAAACAACACACTGAACTGAGAGTAACGATCATGAAACAATGCACTGAACTGCGAGTACAGATAGAGAAACAACACACTGAACTGCGAGTACAGCTAGAGAAAGAACACACCCAACTGTGAGAACAGATACAGAAACAACAGACTGAACTGGGAGTACAGATGCAGAAGCAACACACTGGACTGTGATTACGGAGAGAGAAACAACACACTGAACTGTGATTACAGATTGAGAAACACCTCACTGAATTGTGAACACAGATAGAGAAACAAAACTCTATATTGCGAGTATAGATAGAGAAACAACACACTGAACTGCGAGTACTGATAGAGAAACAACACACTGAACTGTGATTACAGATAGAGAAACAAAACATTGAACTGAGAGTACAGCTCGAGAAAGAACACACCAACCTGTGAGAACAGATACAGAAACAACACTGAACTGCGAGTACAGACACAGAAACAACACACTGAACTGAGAGTACAGATAGAGAAACAACACACTGAACTGAGAGTACAGATAGAGAAACAACACACTGAATTGTGATTACACATAGAGAAACAAAACATTGAACTGAGAGTAAGTACAGAGAAACAACACACTGAACTGGGAGTACAGATGCTGAAGCAAAACACTGAACTGAGTAAACAGATAGACTGAGAGATCTGATAGAAAAACAACACACTGAATTGAGATGCCAGATCGAGAAACACTTCACTGAATTGTGAGGAGAGAGAAACAACACACTGAACTGTGAGTAGAGATAGACAAACAAAACACCGAACTGCGAGTACAGCTAGAGAAAGAACACACCCAACTGTGAGAAGAGATACAGGAACAACAGACTGAACTGGGAGTACAGATGCAGAAGCAACACACTGAACTGTGATTACGGATAGAGAAACAACACACTGAACTGTGATTACAGATAGAGAAACAAAACACTGAACCTAGAGTACTGATACAGGAACGAAACACACTGATTTACGAGTATAGATAGAGAAACAACACACTGAACTGTGATTACAGATTGAGAAACAAAACACTGAACCTGGAGTCCTGATACAGAAACAACACACTGAATTGAGAGTATAGATAGAGAAACAACACACTGAACTGTGAGTACAGACACAGAAACGACACACTGAACTGAGAGTACAGACAGAGAAACAACACATTGAACTGAGAGTAACGATCAAGAAACAATGCACTCAACTGTGAGTACAGATAGAGAAACAACACACTGAACTGCGAGTACAGACTGAGAAACAACAAACTGAACTGTGTGTACAGACAGAGAAACAACACATTGAACTGAGAGTACAGACAAAGAAACAACACACTGAATTGCGAGTACAGATAGAGAAACAACAAACTGAACTGACAGTAATGAGAGAGAACTAACACATTGAACTGTGAGTACAGATAGAGAAACAACACACTGAACTTTGATTACAGATAGAGAAACAAAACATTGAATTGAGAGTACAGCTCAAGAAAGAAAACACCAACCTGTGTGAACAGATACAGAAACAACACACTGAACTGCGAGTACAGACACAGAAACAACACACTGAACTGAGAGTACAGATGGAGATACAACACACCCAACTGTGAGAACAGATACAGAATCAACAGACTGAACTGGGAGTACAGATGCAGAAGCAACACACTGAAATGTGATTACGGATAGAGAAACAACACACTGACCTGTGATTACAGATTGAGAAACAAAACACTGAACCTAGAGTCCTGAAACAGAAACAACACACTGAATTGAGAGTATAGATAGAGAAACAACACACTGAACTGTGAGTACAGACACAGAAACAACAGAAATGAACTGAGAGTACAGACAGAGAAACAACACACTGAACGGAGAGTAACGATCAAGGAACAATGCACTGAACTGAGAGTACAGACAGAGAAACAACACACTGAATTGCGAGTACAGATAGAGAAACAAGAAACTCAACTGACAGTAATGAGAGAGAACTAACACATTGAACTGTGAGTACAGATAGAGAAACAACACACTGAACTTTGATTACAGATAGAGAAACAAAACATTGAATTGAGAGTACAACTCGAGAAAGACAACACCAACCTGTGTGAACAGATACAGAAACAACACACTGAACTGCGAGTACAGACACAGAAACAACACACTTAACTGAGAGTACAGATAGAGAAACAACACACTGAACTGAGAGTACAGATAGAGAAACAACACACTGAATTGTGATTACAGATAGAGAAACAAAACATTGAACTGAGAGTAAGTACAGAGACACAACACACTGAACTGGGAGTACAGATGCTGAAGCAAAACACTGAACTAAGTAAACAGATAGACTGAGAGATCTGATAGAAAAAACAATACACTGAATTGAGATTACAGATCGAGAAACACCTCACTGAATTGTGAGGATAGAGAATCAACACACTGAACTGTGAGTAGGGATAGACAAACAAAACACCGAACTGCGAGTGCAGCTCGAGAAATAACACACCCAACTGTGAGAACAGATACAGGAACAACAGACTGAACTGGGAGTACAGATGCAGAAGCAACACACTGAACTGTGATTACGGATAGAGAAACAACACACTGAACTGTGATTACAGATAGAGAATCAAAACACTGAACCTAGAGTACTGATACAGAAACGAAACACACTGATTTACGAGTATAGATAGAGAAACAACACACTGAACTGTGAGTACAGACACAGAAACAACACACTGAACTGAGAGTACAGACAGAGAAACAACACAGTGAACTGAGAGTAACGATCAAGAAACAATGCACTGAACAGTGAGTACAGAGAGAGAAACAACACACTGAACTGCGAGTACAGACTGAGAAACAACACACTGAACTGTGTGTACAGACAGAGAAACAACACACTGAACTGAGAGTACAGACAGAGAAACAACACACTGAATTGCGAGTACAGATAGAGAAACAACAAAGTGAACAGTCAGTAATGAGAGAGAACTAACACATTGGACTGTGTGTACAGATAGAGAAACAACACACTGAACTTTGATTACACAGAGAGAAACAAAACATTGAATTGAGAGTACAGCTCGAGAAAGACAACACCAACCTGTGTGATCAGATACAGAAACAACACACTGAACTGCGAGTACAGACACAGAAACAACACACTGAACTGTGAGTAGAGATAGACAAACAAAACACCGAAATGCGAATACAGCTAGAGAAAGAACACACCCAACTGTGAGAACAGATACAGGAACAACAGACTGAACTGGGAGTACTGATGCAGAAGCAACACACTGAACTGTGATTACAGATAGAGAAACAAAACACTGAACCTAGAGTCCTGATACAGAAACAACACACTGAACTGAGAGTACAGACAGAGAAACAACACACTGAATTGCGAGTACAGATAGAGAAACAACAAACTGAACTGACAGTAATGAGAGAGAACTAACACATTGAACTGTGAGTACAGATAGAGAAACAAGACACTGAACTTTGATGACAGATAGAGAAACAAAACATTGAATTGAGAGTACAGCTCGAGAAAGACAACACCAACCTGTGTGATCAGATACAGAAACAACACACTGAACTGCGAGTACAGACACAGAAACAACACACTGAACTGAGAGTACAGATAGAGAAACAACACACTGAATTGTGTTAACATATAGAGAAACAAAACATTGAACTGTGAGTATGTACAGAGAAACAACACACTGAACTGGGAGTACAGATGCTGAAGCAAAACACTGAACTGAGTAAACAGATAGACTGAGAGATCTGATAGAAAAACAACACACTGAATTGAGATTACAGATCGAGAAACACCTCACTGAATTTTGAGGATAGAGAAACAATACACTGAACTGTGAGTAGAGATAGACAAACAAAACACCGAACTGCGAGTACAGCTAGAGAAAGAACACACCCAACTGTGAGAAGAGATACAGGAACAACAGACTGAACTGGGAGTACAGATGCAGAAGCAACACACTGAACTGTGATTACGGATAGAGAAACAACACACTGAACTGTGATTACAGATAGAGAAACAAAACACTGAACCTAGAGTACTGATACAGAAACAACACACTGAATTGCGAGTATCGATAGAGAAACAACACACTGAACTGTGAGTACAGACACAGAAACAAGACACTGAACTGAGAGTACAGACAGAGAAACAACACACTGAATTGCAAACACAGGTAGAGAAACAAAACACTGTACTGCGAGTACAGATAGAGAAACAACACACTGAACTGTGAGTAGAGATAAACAAACAAAACACCGAAATGCGAGTACAGCTAGAGAAAGAACGCACCCAACTGTGAGAACAGATACAGGAACAACAGACTGAACTGGGAGTACTGATGCAGAAGCAACACACTGAACTGTGATTACAGATAGAGAAACAAAACACTGAACCTAGAGTACTGATACAGAAACGAAACACACTGATTTACGAGTATAGATAGAGAAACAACACACTGAACTGTGATTACAGATTGAGAAACAAAACACTGAACCTAGAGTCCTGATACAGAAACAACACACTGAATTGAGAGTATAGATAGAGAAACAACACATTGAACAGAGAGTAACGATCAAGAAACAATGCACTGAACTGTGAGTACAGATAGAGAAACAACACACTGAACTGCGAGTACAGACTGAGAAACAACACACTCTACTGTGTGTACAGACAGAGAAACAACACACTGAACTGTGAGTACAGACACAGAAACAACACACTGAACTGAGACTACAGACAGAGAAACAACACATTGAACAGAGAGTAACGATCAAGAAACAATGCACTGAACTGTGAGTACAGACAGAGAAACAACACACTGAACTGCGAGTACAGACTGAGAAACAACACACTGAACTGTGTGTACAGACAGAGAAACAACACACTGAACTGAGAGTACAGACAGAGAAACAACACACTGAATTGCGAGTACAGATAGAGAAACAACAAAGTGAACAGTCAGTAATGAGAGAGAACTAACACATTGGACTGTGAGTACAGATAGAGAAACAACACACTGAAGTTTGATTACAGAGAGAGAAACAAAACATTGAATTGAGAGTACAGCTCGAGAAAGACAACACCAACCTTTGTGATCAGATACAGAAACAACACACTGAACTGCGAGTACAGACACAGAAACAACACACTGAACTGAGAGTACAGATAGAGAAACAACACACTGAATTGTGTTAACAGATAGAGAAACAAAACATTGAACTGTGAGTATGTACAGAGAAACAACACACTGAACTGGGAGTACAGATGCTGAAGCAAAACACTGAACTGAGTAAACAGATAGACTGAGAGATCTGATAGAAAAACAGCACACTGAATTGAGATTACAGATCGAGAAACACCTCACTGAATTGTGAGGATAGAGAAACAACACACTGAACTGTGAGTAGAGATAGACAAACAAAACACCGAACTGCGAGTACAGCTAGAGAAAGAACACACCCAACTGTGAGAACAGATACAGGAACAACAGACTGAACTGGGAGTACAGATGCAGAAGCAACACACTGAAGTGTGATTGCGGATAGAGAAACAACACACTGAACTGTGATTACAGATAGAGAAACAAAACACTGAACCTAGAGTACTGATACAGAAACAACACACTGAATTGCGAGTATAGATAGAGAAACAACACACTAAACTGTGAGTACAGACACAGAAACAAGACACTGAACTGAGAGTACAGATCGAGAAACACCTCACTGAATTGCAAACACAGGTAGAGAAACAAAACTCTGTACTGCGAGTACAGATAGAGAAACAACACACTGAACTGTGAGGAGGGATAGACAAACAGAACACCGAACTGCGCGTACAGATAGAGAAAGAACATACCCAACTGTGAGAACAGATACAGGAACAACAGACTGAACTGGAATACAGATGCAGAAGCAACACACTGAACTGTGATTGCGGATAGAGAAACAACACACTGAACTGTGATTACAGATAGAGAAACAAAACACTGAACCTAGAATACTGATACAGAAACGAAATATACTGATTTACGAGTATAGATAGTGAAACAACACACTGAACTCTGATTACAGATTGAGAAACAAAACACTGAACCTAGAGTCCTGATACAGAAACAACACACTGAATTGAGAGTATAGATGGAGAAACAACACACTGAACTGTGAGTACAGACACAGAAACAAAACACTGAACTGATAGTACAGACAGAGAAACAACACATTGAACTGAGAGTAACAATGCACTGAACTGTGAGTACAGATAGAGAAACAACACACTGAACTGCGAGTACAGACTGAGAAGCAACACACTGAACTGTGTGTACAGTCAGAGAAACAACACACTGAACTGAGAGTAACGATGAAGAAACAATGCACTGAACTGTGAGTACAGATAGAGAAACAACACACTGAACTGCGAGTACAGACTGAGAAACAACACACTGAACTGTGTGTACAGACAGAGAAACAACACACTGAACTGAGAGTACAGATAGAGAAACAACACACTGAATTGCGAGTACAGATAGAGAAACAACAAACGGAACTGACAGTAATGAGAGAGAACTAACACATTGAACTGTGAGTGCAGATAGAGAAACAACACACTGAACTTGGATTACAGATTGGGAAACAAAACATTGAATTGAGAGTACAGCTCGAGAGAGAAAACACCAACCTGTGTGAACAGATACAGAAACAACACACTGAACTGCGAGTACAGACACAGAAACAACACACTGAACTGAGAATACAGATAGAGAAACAACACACTGAACTGAGAGTACAGAGGGAGAAACAACACACTGAATTGTGATTACAGATAGAGAAACAAAACATTGAACTGAGAGTAAGGACAGAGAAACAACACACTGAACTGGGAGTACAGATGCTGAAGAAAAACACTGAACTGAGTAAACAGATAGACTGTGAGATCTGATAGAAAAACAACACACTGAATTGAGATTAAAGATCAAGAAACACCTCACTGAATTGTGAGGATAGAGAAACAACACACTGAAGTGTGAGTAGAGATAGACAAACAAATCACGGAACCGCGAGTACAGCTAGAGAAAGAACACACCCAACTGTGAGAAGAGATACAGGAACAACAGACTGAACTGGGAGTACAGATGCAGAAGCAACACACTGAACTGTGATTACGGATAGAGAAACAACACACTAAACTGTGATTACAGATAGAGAAACAAAACACTGAACCTAGAGTACTGATACACAAACAACACACTGAATTGCGAGTATAGATAGAGAAACAACACACTGAACTGTGAGTACAGACACAGAAACAAGACACTGAACTGAGAGTACAGACAGAGATACAACACACTGAATTGCAAAAACAGGTAGAGAAACAAAACACCGAAATGCGAGTACAGCTAGAGAAAGAACACACCCAACTGTGAGAACAGATACAGGAACAACAGACTGAACTGGGAGTACTGATGCAGAAGCAACACACTGAACTGTGATTACAGATAGAGAAACAAAACACTGAACCTAGAGTACTGATACGGAAACGAAACACACTGATTTACGAGTATAGATAGAGAAACAACACACTGAACTGTGATTACAGATTGAGAAACAAAACACTGAACCTAGAGTCCTGATACAAAAACAACACACTGAACTGAGAGTACAGACAGAGAAACAACACACTGAATTGCGAGTACAGATAGAGAAACAACAAACTGAACAGACAGTAATGAGAGAGAACTAACACATTGAACTGTGAGTACAGATAGAGAAACAACACACTGAACTTTGATTGCAGATAGAGAAACAAAACATTGAATTGAGAGTACAGCTCAAGAAAGACAACACCAACCTGTGTGATCAGATACAGAAACAACACACTGAACTGCGAGTACAGACACAGAAACAACACACTGAACTGAGAGATCTGATAGAAAAACAACACACTGAATTTAGATTACAGATCGAGAAACACCTCACTGAATTGTGAGGATAAAGAAACAATACACTGAACTGTGAGTAGAGATAGACAAACAAAACACCGAACTGCGAGTACAGCGAGAGAAAGAACACACCCAACTGTGAGAAGAGATACAGGAACAACAGACTGAACTGGGAGTACAGATGCAGAAGCAACACACTGAACTGTGATTACAGATAGAGAAACAAAACACTGATCCTAGAGTACTGATACAGAAACAACACACTGAATTGCGAGTATCGATAGAGAAACAACACACTTAACCGTGAGTACAGACACAGAAACAAGACACTGAACTGAGAGTACAGACAGAGAAACAACACACTGAATTGCAAACACAGGTAGAGAAACAAAACACTGTACTGCGAGTACAGATAGAGAAACAACACACTGAACTGTGAGTAGAGATAGACAAACAAAACACCGAAATGCGAGTACAGCTAGAGAAAGAACACACCCAACTGTGAGAACAGATACAGGAACAACAGACTGAACTGGGAGTACTGATGCAGAAGCAACACACTGAACTGTGATTACAGATAGAGAAACAAAACACTGAACCTAGAGTACTGATACAGAAACGAAACACGCTGATTTACGAGTATAGATAGAGAAACAACACACTGAACTGTGATTACAGATTGAGAAACAAAACACTGAACCTAGAGTCCTGATACAGAAACAACACACTGAATTGAGAGTATAGATAGAGAAACAACACATTGAACAGAGAGTAACGATCAAGAAACAATGCACTGAACTGTGAGTACAGATAGAGAAACAACACACTGAACTGCGAGTACAGACTGAGAAACAACACACTCTACTGTGTGTACAGACAGAGAAACAACACACTGAACTGTGAGTACAGACACAGAAACAACACACTGAACTGAGACTACAGACAGAGAAACAACACATTGAACAGAGAGTAACGATCAAGAAACAATGCACTGAACTGTGAGTACAGACAGAGAAACAACACACTGAACTGCGAGTACAGACTGAGAAACAACACACTGAACTGTGTGTACAGACAGAGAAACAACACACTGAACTGAGAGTACAGACAGAGAAACAACACACTGAATTGCGAGTACAGATAGAGAAACAACAAAGTGAACAGTCAGTAATGAGAGAGAACTAACACATTGGACTGTGAGTACAGATAGAGAAACAACACACTGAAGTTTGATTACAGAGAGAGAAACAAAACATTGAATTGAGAGTACAGCTCGAGAAAGACAACACCAACCTTTGTGATCAGATACAGAAACAACACACTGAACTGCGAGTACAGACACAGAAACAACACACTGAACTGAGAGTACAGATAGAGAAACAACACACTGAATTGTGTTAACAGATAGAGAAACAAAACATTGAACTGTGAGTATGTACAGAGAAACAACACACTGAACTGGGAGTACAGATGCTGAAGCAAAACACTGAACTGAGTAAACAGATAGACTGAGAGATCTGATAGAAAAACAGCACACTGAATTGAGATTACAGATCGAGAAACACCTCACTGAATTGTGAGGATAGAGAAACAACACACTGAACTGTGAGTAGAGATAGACAAACAAAACACCGAACTGCGAGTACAGCTAGAGAAAGAACACACCCAACTGTGAGAACAGATACAGGAACAACAGACTGAACTGGGAGTACAGATGCAGAAGCAACACACTGAAGTGTGATTGCGGATAGAGAAACAACACACTGAACTGTGATTACAGATAGAGAAACAAAACACTGAACCTAGAGTACTGATACAGAAACAACACACTGAATTGCGAGTATAGATAGAGAAACAACACACTAAACTGTGAGTACAGACACAGAAACAAGACACTGAACTGAGAGTACAGATCGAGAAACACCTCACTGAATTGCAAACACAGGTAGAGAAACAAAACTCTGTACTGCGAGTACAGATAGAGAAACAACACACTGAACTGTGAGGAGGGATAGACAAACAGAACACCGAACTGCGCGTACAGATAGAGAAAGAACATACCCAACTGTGAGAACAGATACAGGAACAACAGACTGAACTGGAATACAGATGCAGAAGCAACACACTGAACTGTGATTGCGGATAGAGAAACAACACACTGAACTGTGATTACAGATAGAGAAACAAAACACTGAACCTAGAATACTGATACAGAAACGAAATATACTGATTTACGAGTATAGATAGTGAAACAACACACTGAACTCTGATTACAGATTGAGAAACAAAACACTGAACCTAGAGTCCTGATACAGAAACAACACACTGAATTGAGAGTATAGATGGAGAAACAACACACTGAACTGTGAGTACAGACACAGAAACAAAACACTGAACTGATAGTACAGACAGAGAAACAACACATTGAACTGAGAGTAACAATGCACTGAACTGTGAGTACAGATAGAGAAACAACACACTGAACTGCGAGTACAGACTGAGAAGCAACACACTGAACTGTGTGTACAGTCAGAGAAACAACACACTGAACTGAGAGTAACGATGAAGAAACAATGCACTGAACTGTGAGTACAGATAGAGAAACAACACACTGAACTGCGAGTACAGACTGAGAAACAACACACTGAACTGTGTGTACAGACAGAGAAACAACACACTGAACTGAGAGTACAGATAGAGAAACAACACACTGAATTGCGAGTACAGATAGAGAAACAACAAACGGAACTGACAGTAATGAGAGAGAACTAACACATTGAACTGTGAGTGCAGATAGAGAAACAACACACTGAACTTGGATTACAGATTGGGAAACAAAACATTGAATTGAGAGTACAGCTCGAGAGAGAAAACACCAACCTGTGTGAACAGATACAGAAACAACACACTGAACTGCGAGTACAGACACAGAAACAACACACTGAACTGAGAATACAGATAGAGAAACAACACACTGAACTGAGAGTACAGAGGGAGAAACAACACACTGAATTGTGATTACAGATAGAGAAACAAAACATTGAACTGAGAGTAAGGACAGAGAAACAACACACTGAACTGGGAGTACAGATGCTGAAGAAAAACACTGAACTGAGTAAACAGATAGACTGTGAGATCTGATAGAAAAACAACACACTGAATTGAGATTAAAGATCAAGAAACACCTCACTGAATTGTGAGGATAGAGAAACAACACACTGAAGTGTGAGTAGAGATAGACAAACAAATCACGGAACCGCGAGTACAGCTAGAGAAAGAACACACCCAACTGTGAGAAGAGATACAGGAACAACAGACTGAACTGGGAGTACAGATGCAGAAGCAACACACTGAACTGTGATTACGGATAGAGAAACAACACACTAAACTGTGATTACAGATAGAGAAACAAAACACTGAACCTAGAGTACTGATACACAAACAACACACTGAATTGCGAGTATAGATAGAGAAACAACACACTGAACTGTGAGTACAGACACAGAAACAAGACACTGAACTGAGAGTACAGACAGAGATACAACACACTGAATTGCAAAAACAGGTAGAGAAACAAAACACCGAAATGCGAGTACAGCTAGAGAAAGAACACACCCAACTGTGAGAACAGATACAGGAACAACAGACTGAACTGGGAGTACTGATGCAGAAGCAACACACTGAACTGTGATTACAGATAGAGAAACAAAACACTGAACCTAGAGTACTGATACGGAAACGAAACACACTGATTTACGAGTATAGATAGAGAAACAACACACTGAACTGTGATTACAGATTGAGAAACAAAACACTGAACCTAGAGTCCTGATACAAAAACAACACACTGAACTGAGAGTACAGACAGAGAAACAACACACTGAATTGCGAGTACAGATAGAGAAACAACAAACTGAACAGACAGTAATGAGAGAGAACTAACACATTGAACTGTGAGTACAGATAGAGAAACAACACACTGAACTTTGATTGCAGATAGAGAAACAAAACATTGAATTGAGAGTACAGCTCAAGAAAGACAACACCAACCTGTGTGATCAGATACAGAAACAACACACTGAACTGCGAGTACAGACACAGAAACAACACACTGAACTGAGAGATCTGATAGAAAAACAACACACTGAATTTAGATTACAGATCGAGAAACACCTCACTGAATTGTGAGGATAAAGAAACAATACACTGAACTGTGAGTAGAGATAGACAAACAAAACACCGAACTGCGAGTACAGCGAGAGAAAGAACACACCCAACTGTGAGAAGAGATACAGGAACAACAGACTGAACTGGGAGTACAGATGCAGAAGCAACACACTGAACTGTGATTACAGATAGAGAAACAAAACACTGATCCTAGAGTACTGATACAGAAACAACACACTGAATTGCGAGTATCGATAGAGAAACAACACACTTAACCGTGAGTACAGACACAGAAACAAGACACTGAACTGAGAGTACAGACAGAGAAACAACACACTGAATTGCAAACACAGGTAGAGAAACAAAACACTGTACTGCGAGTACAGATAGAGAAACAACACACTGAACTGTGAGTAGAGATAGACAAACAAAACACCGAAATGCGAGTACAGCTAGAGAAAGAACACACCCAACTGTGAGAACAGATACAGGAACAACAGACTGAACTGGGAGTACTGATGCAGAAGCAACACACTGAACTGTGATTACAGATAGAGAAACAAAACACTGAACCTAGAGTACTGATACAGAAACGAAACACGCTGATTTACGAGTATAGATAGAGAAACAACACACTGAACTGTGATTACAGATTGAGAAACAAAACACTGAACCTAGAGTCCTGATACAGAAACAACACACTGAATTGAGAGTATAGATAGAGAAACAACACATTGAACAGAGAGTAACGATCAAGAAACAATGCACTGAACTGTGAGTACAGATAGAGAAACAACACACTGAACTGCGAGTACAGACTGAGAAACAACACACTCTACTGTGTGTACAGACAGAGAAACAACACACTGAACTGTGAGTACAGACACAGAAACAACACACTGAACTGAGACTACAGACGGAGAAACAACACATTGAACAGAGAGTAACGATCAAGAAACAATGCACTGAACTGTGAGTACAGATAGAGAAACAACACACTGAACTGCGAGTACAGACTGAGAAACAACACACTGAACTGTGTGTACAGACAGAGAAACAACACACTGAACTGAGAGTACAGACAGAGAAACAACACACTGAATTGCGAGTACAGATAGAGAAACAACAAAGTGAACAGTCAGTAATGAGAGAGAACTAACACATTGGACTGTGAGTACAGATAGAGAAACAACACACTGAACTTTGATTACAGAGAGAGAAACAAAACATTGAATTGAGAGTACAGCTCGAGAAAGACAACACCAACCTGTGTGATCAGATACAGAAACAACACACTGAACTGCGAGTACAGACACAGAAACAACACACTGAACTGAGAGTACAGATAGAGAAACAACACACTGAATTGTGTTAACAGATAGAGAAACAAAACATTGAACTGTGAGTATGTACAGAGAAACAACACACTGAACTGGGAGTACAGATGCTGAAGCAAAACACTGAACTGAGTAAACAGATAGACTGAGAGATCTGATAGAAAAACAGCACACTGAATTGAGATTACAGATCGAGAAACACCTCACTGAATTGTGAGGATAGAGAAACAACACACTGAACTGTGAGTAGAGAGAGACAAACAAAACACCGAACTGCGAGTACAGCTAGAGAAAGAACACACCCAACTGTGAGAACAGATACAGGAACAACAGACTGAACTGGGAGTACAGATGCAGAAGCAACACACTGAAGTGTGATTGCGGATAGAGAAACAACACACTGAACTGTGATTACAGATAGAGAAACAAAACACTGAACCTAGAGTACTGATACAGAAACAACACACTGAATTGCGAGTATAGATAGAGAAACAACACACTAAACTGTGAGTACAGACACAGAAACAAGACACTGAACTGAGAGTACAGATCGAGAAACACCTCACTGAATTGCAAACACAGGTAGAGAAACAAAACTCTGTACTGCGAGTACAGATAGAGAAACAACACACTGAACTGTGAGGAGGGATAGACAAACAGAACACCGAACTGCGCGTACAGATAGAGAAAGAACATACCCAACTGTGAGAACAGATACAGGAACAACAGACTGAACTGGAATACAGATGCAGAAGCAACACACTGAACTGTGATTGCGGATAGAGAAACAACACACTGAACTGTGATTACAGATAGAGAAACAAAACACTGAACCTAGAATACTGATACAGAAACGAAATATACTGATTTACGAGTATAGATAGTGAAACAACACACTGAACTCTGATTACAGATTGAGAAACAAAACACTGAACCTAGAGTCCTGATACAGAAACAACACACTGAATTGAGAGTATAGATGGAGAAACAACACACTGAACTGTGAGTACAGACACAGAAACAAAACACTGAACTGATAGTACAGACAGAGAAACAACACATTGAACTGAGAGTAACAATGCACTGAACTGTGAGTACAGATAGAGAAACAACACACTGAACTGCGAGTACAGACTGAGAAGCAACACACTGAACTGTGTGTACAGTCAGAGAAACAACACACTGAACTGAGAGTAACGATGAAGAAACAATGCACTGAACTGTGAGTACAGATAGAGAAACAACACACTGAACTGCGAGTACAGACTGAGAAACAACACACTGAACTGTGTGTACAGACAGAGAAACAACACACTGAACTGAGAGTACAGATAGAGAAACAACACACTGAATTGCGAGTACAGATAGAGAAACAACAAACGGAACTGACAGTAATGAGAGAGAACTAACACATTGAACTGTGAGTGCAGATAGAGAAACAACACA
This sequence comes from Chiloscyllium punctatum, assembly GCF_047496795.1. Lineage (NCBI taxonomy): Eukaryota > Metazoa > Chordata > Chondrichthyes > Orectolobiformes > Hemiscylliidae > Chiloscyllium > Chiloscyllium punctatum. Next base: position 31,254,488 of record NC_092745.1, read on the forward strand.
CTGAACTTGGATTACAGATTGGGAAACAAAACATTGAATTGAGAGTACAGCTCGAGAGAGAAAACACCAACCTGTGTGAACAGATACAGAAACAACACACTGAACTGCGAGTACAGACACAGAAACAACACACTGAACTGAGAATACAGATAGAGAAACAACACACTGAACTGAGAGTACAGAGGGAGAAACAACACACTGAATTGTGATTACAGATAGAGAAACAAAACATTGAACTGAGAGTAAGGACAGAGAAACAACACACTGAACTGGGAGTACAGATGCTGAAGCAAAACACTGAACTGAGTAAACAGATAGACTGTGAGATCTGATAGAAAAACAACACACTGAATTGAGATTAAAGATCAAGAAACACCTCACTGAATTGTGAGGATAGAGAAACAACACACTGAAGTGTGAGTAGAGATAGACAAACAAATCACCGAACTGCGAGTACAGCTAGAGAAAGAACACACCCAACTGTGAGAAGAGATACAGGAACAACAGACTGAACTGGGAGTACAGATGCAGAAGCAACACACTGAACTGTGATTACGGATAGAGAAACAACACACTAAACTGTGATTACAGATAGAGAAACAAAACACTGAACCTAGAGTACTGATACACAAACAACACACTGAATTGCGAGTATAGATAGAGAAACAACACACTGAACTGTGAGTACAGACACAGAAACAAGACACTGAACTGAGAGTACAGACAGAGATACAACACACTGAATTGCAAAAACAGGTAGAGAAACAAAACACCGAAATGCGAGTACAGCTAGAGAAAGAACACACCCAACTGTGAGAACAGATACAGGAACAACAGACTGAACTGGGAGTACTGATGCAGAAGCAACACACTGAACTGTGATTACAGATAGAGAAACAAAACACTGAACCTAGAGTACTGATACGGAAACGAAACACACTGATTTACGAGTATAGATAGAGAAACAACACACTGAACTGTGATTACAGATTGAGAAACAAAACACTGAACCTAGAGTCCTGATACAAAAACAACACACTGAACTGAGAGTACAGACAGAGAAACAACACACTGAATTGCGAGTACAGATAGAGAAACAACAAACTGAACAGACAGTAATGAGAGAGAACTAACACATTGAACTGTGAGTACAGATAGAGAAACAAGTCACTGAACTTTGATTGCAGATAGAGAAACAAAACATTGAATTGAGAGTACAGCTCGAGAAAGACAACACCAACCTGTGTGATCAGATACAGAAACAACACACTGAACTGCGAGTACAGACACAGAAACAACACACTGAACTGAGAGTACAGATAGAGAAACAACACACTGAATTGGGATTACAGATAGAGAAACAAAACATTGAACTGTGAGTATGTACAGAGAAACAACACACAGATGCTGAAGCAAAACACTGAACTGAGTAAACAGATAGACTGAGAGATCTGATAGAAAAACAACACACTGAATTTAGATTACAGAGCGAGAAACACCTCACTGAATTGTGAGGATAGAGAAACAATACACTGAACTGTGAGTAGAGCTGGACAAACAAAACACCGAACTGCGAGTACAGCGAGAGAAAGAACACACCCAACTGTGAGAAGAGATACAGGAACAACAGACTGAACTGGGAGTACAGATGCAGAAGCAACACACTGAACTGTGATTACAGATAGAGAAACAAAACACTGATCCTAGAGTACTGATACAGAAACAACACACTGAATTGCGAGTATCGATAGAGAAACAACACACTGAACCGTGAGTACAGACACAGAAACAAGACACTGAACTGAGAGTACAGACAGAGAAACAACACACTGAATTGCAAACACAGGTAGAGAAACAAAACACTGTACTGCGAGTACAGATAGAGAAACAACACACTGAACTGTGAGTAGAGATAGACAAACAAAACCCCGAAATGCGAGTACAGCTAGAGAAAGAACACACCCAACTGTGAGAACAGATACAGGAATAACAGACTGAACTGGGAGTACTGATGCAGAAGCAACACACTGAACTGTGATTACAGATAGAGAAACAAAACACTGAACCTAGAGTACTGATACAGAAACGAAACACACTGATTTACGAGTATAGATAGAGAAACAACACACTGAACCGTGAGTACAGACACAGAAACAAGACACTGAACTGAGAGTACAGACAGAGAAACAACACACTGAATTGCAAACACAGGTAGAGAAACAAAACACTGTACTGCGAGTACAGATAGAGAACAACACACTGAATTGTGAGTAGAGATAGACAAACAAAACCCCGAAATGCGAGTACAGCTAGAGAAAGAACACACCCAACTGTGAGAACAGATACAGGAATAACAGACTTAACTGGGAGTACTGATGCAGAAACAACACACTGAACTGTGATTACAGATTGAGAAACAAAACACTGAACCTAGAGCCCTGATACAGAAACAACACAGTGAATTGAGAGTATAGATTGAGAAACAACACACTGAACTGCGAGTACAGACTGAGAAACAACACACTGAACTGTGTGTACAGACAGAGAAACAACACACTGAACTGAGAGTACAGACAGAGAAACAACACACTGAATTGCGAGTACAGATAGAGAAACAACGAAGTGAACTGTCAGTAATGAGAGAGAACTAACACATTGGACTGTGAGTACAGGTAGAGAAACAAAACACTGAACCTAGAGTACTGCTACAGAAACAACACACTGAATTGCGAGTATAGATAGAGAAACAACACACTGAACTGTGAGTACAGACACAGAAACAACACACTGAACTGAGAGTACAGATCGAGAAACACCTCACTGAATTGCAAACACAGGTAGAGAAACAAAACACTGTACTGCGAGTACAGATAGAGAAAGAACACACCCAACTGTGAGAACAGATACAGAAACAATACACTGAACTGGGAGTACAGATGCAGAAGCAACACACTGAACTGCGATTACGGATAGAGAAACAACAAACTGAACTGCGATTACAGATTGAGAAACAAAACACTGAACCTAGAGTCCTGATACAGAAACAACACACTGAATTGAGAGTATAGATAGAGAAACAACACACTGAACTGTGACTGCAGACACAGAAACAACACACTGAACTGAGAGTACAGATAGAGAAACAAAACACTGTACTGCGAGTACAAATAGAGAAACAACACACTGAACTGCGAGTACAGATACAGAAACAACACACTGAACTGAGAGTATAGACAGAGAAAAAACACACTGAACTGAGAGTAACGATCATGAAACAATGCACTGAACTGTGAGTACAGATAGAGAAGCAACACACTGAACTGCGAGTACAGACTGAGAAATAACACACTGAACTGTGAGTACAGACAGAGAAACAACACACTGAACTGAGAGTAACGATCATGAAACAATGCATGGAACTGCGAGCACAGATAGAGAAACAACACACTGAACTGCGAGCACATCTAGAGAAAGAACCCACCCAACTGTGAGAACAGATACAGAAACAACAGACTGAACTGGGAGTACAGATGCAGAAGCAACACACTGAACTGTGATTACAGATAGAGAAACAAAACACTGAACCTAGAGTACTGATACACAAACAACACACTGAATTCCGAGTATAGATAGAGAAACAACACACATGAATTGCAAACACAGGTAGAGAAACATAACACTGTACTGCGAGTACAGATAGAGAAACAACACACTTAAATGTGAGTAGAGATAGACAAACCAAACACCGAAATGCGAGCACAGCTAGAGAAAGAACACATCCAACTGTGAGAACAGATACAGGAACAACAGACTGAACTGGGAGTACTGATGCAGAAGCAACACACTGAACTGTGATTACAGATAGAGAAACAAAACACTGAACCTAGAGTACTGATACAGAAACGAAACACACTGATTTACGAGTATAGATAGAGAAACAACACACTGAACTGTGAATACACACACAGAAACAACACACTGAACTGAGAGTACAGACAGAGAAACAACACATTGAACTGAGATTAACGATCAAGAAACAATGCACTGAACTGTGAGTACAGATAGAGAAACAACACACTGAACTGCGAGTACAGACTGAGAAACAACACACTGAACTGTGTGTACAGACAGAGAAACAACACACTGAACTGAGAGTACAGACAGAGAAACAACACACTGAACTGAGAGTAACGATCAAGAAACAATGCACTGAACTGTGAGTGCAGATAGAGAAACAACACACTGAACTGCGAGTACAGACAGAGAAACAACACAGTGAACTGAGAGTAACGATCAAGAAACAATGCACTGAACTGTGAGTACAGATAGAGAAACAACACACTGAACTGCGAGTACAGACTGAGAAATAAAACACTGAACTGTGAGTACAGACAGAGAAACAACACACTGAACTGAGAGTACAGACAGAGAAACAACGCACTGAACTGAGAGTAACGATCAAGAAACAATGCACTGAACTGTGAGTGCAGATAGAGAAACAACACACTGAACTGCGAGTACAGACAGAGAAACAACACAGTGAACTGAGAGTAACGATCAAGAAACAATGCACTGAACTGTGAGTACAGATAGAGAAACAACACACTGAACTGCGAGTACAGACTGAGAAATAAAACACTGAACTGTGAGTACAGACAGAGAAACAACACACTGAACTGAGAGTACAGAAGAGAAACAACACACTGAATTGCGAGTACAGATAGGGAAAGAACACACTGAACTGAGTGTACAGGTAGAGAACCAACACACTTAACTGCGAGAACAGACAGCAAAAAAACACATTGAACTGAGAACAGATAGCGAAACAACACACTGAACTGAGAAAACAGAGAGAGAAACAACACACTGAACTGAGAGTACAGATCAAGAAACACCTTACTGAATTGTGAGAACAGATAGAGCAATAACATACCCAACTGTGAGAACAAATACAGAAACAACGCACTGAACTGCGAGTACAGATAGAGAAACAACACACTGAACTGTGATTGCAGATAGAGAAACAACACATTGAACTGAGAGTAACGATCAAGAAACAATGCACTGAACTGTGAGTACAGATAGAGAAACAACACACTGAACTGCGAGTACAGACTGAGAAACAACACACTGAACTGAGAGTACAGACAGAGAAACAACACACTGAACTGAGAGTACAGACAGAGAAACAACACACTGAATTGCGAGTACAGATAGAGAAACAACAAACTGAACTGACAGTAATGAGAGAGAACTAACACATTGAACTGTGAGTACAGGTAGAGAAACAACACACTGAACTTTGATGACAGATAGAGAAACAAAACATTGAATTGAGAGTACAGCTCGAGAAAGACAACACCAACCTGTGTGAACAGATACAGAAACAACACACTGAACTGAGAGTACAGATAGAGAAACAACACTCTGAACTGAGTGTACAGATAGAGAAACAACACACTGAATTGTGATTACAGATAGAGAAACAAAACATTGAACTGAGAGTAAGTACAGAGAAACAACACACTGAACTGGGAGTACAGATGCTGAAGCAAAACACTGAACTGAGAAAACAGATAGACTGAGAGATCTCATAGAAAAACAACACACTGAATTGAGATGACAGATCGAGAAACACCTCACTGAATTGTGAGGATAGAGAAACAACACACCGAACTGTGAGTAGAGATAGACAAACAAAACACTGAACTGAGAGTACAGCTAGAGAAAGAACACACCCAACTGTGAGAACAGATACAGGAACAACAGACTGAACTGGGAGTACAGATGCAGAAGCAACACACTGAACTGTGATTGCGGATAGAGAAACAACACACTGAACTGTGATTACAGATAGAGAAACAAAACACTGAACCTAGAGTACTGATACAGAAACAACACACTGAATTGCGAGTATAGATAGAGAAACAACACACTGAACTGTGAGTACAGACACAGAAACAACACACTGAACTGAGAGTACAGATCGAGAAACACCTCACTGAATTGCAAACACAGGTAGAGAAACAAAACACTGTACTGCGAGTACAGATAGAGAAACAACACACTGAACTGCGAGCACAGATAGAGAAAGAACACACCCAACTGTGAGAACAGATACAGAAACAACAGACTGAAATGGGAGTACAGATGCAGAAGCAACACTCTGAATGTGATTACGCACAGAGAAACAACACACTGAACTGTGTTTCCTGATTGAGAAACAAAACACTGAACCTAGAGTACTGATACAGAAACAACACACTGAATTGCGAGTATAGATAGAGAAACAACACACTGAACTGTGAGCACAGACACAGAAACAACACACTGAACTGAGAGGACAGATCGAGAAACACCTCACTGAATTGCAAACACAGACAGAGAAACAACACACTGAACTGCGTGTACAGCTAGAGAAAGAACACACCCAACTGTGAGAACAGATACAGAAACAACACATTGAACTGGGTGTACAGATGCAGAGCAACACACTGAACTGCGATTACGGATAGAGAAACAACACACTGAACCGTGATTACAGATTGAGAAACAAAACACTGAAGCTAGAGTCCTGATTCAGAAACGACACACTGAATTGCGAGTATAGATAGAGAAACAACACACTGAACTGCGTGTACAGACACAGAAACAACACACTGAACAGACAGTACAGATCGAGAAACACCTCACTGAATTGCAAACACAGACAGAGAAACAACACACTGTACTGCGTGTACAGCTAGAGAAAGAACACACCCAACTGTGAGAACAGATACAGAAACAATACACTGAACTGGGAGTACAGATGCAGAAGCAACACACTGAACTGCGATTACGGATAGAGAAACAACACACTGAACCTAGAGTCCTGATACAGAAACAACACACTGAATTGAGAGTATAGATAGAGAAACAACACACTGAACTGTGAATACAGACACAGAAACAACACACTGAACTGAGAGTACAGACAGAGAAACAACACACTGAACTGAGAGTAACGATCATGAAACAATGCACTGAACTGCGAGTACAGATAGAGAAACAACACACCGAACTGCGAGTACAGCTAGAGAAAGAAAACACCCAATTGTGAGAACACATACAGAAACAACAGACTGAACTGGGAGTACAGATGCAGAAGCAACACACTGGACTGTGATTACGGATAGAGAAACAACACACTGAACTGTGATTGCAGATAGAGAAACAAAACATTGAACTGAGAGTACAGCTCGAGAAAGAACACACCAACCTGTGAGAACAGATACAGAAACAACACACTGAACCAAGAGTACAGACACAGAAACAACACACTGAACTGAGAGTACAGATAGAGATATAACACACTGAACTGAGAGTACAGATAGAGAAACAACACATTGAATTGTGATTACAGATAGAGAAACAAAATATTGAACTGAGAGTAAGTACAGAGAAACAACACACTGAACTGGGAGTACAGATGCTGAAGCACAACACTGAACTGAGTAAACAGATAGACTGAGAGATCTGATAGAAAAACAACACACTGAATTGACATTACAGATCGAGAAACACCTCACTGAATTGTGAGGATAGAGAAACAACACACTGACCTGTGAGTAGAGATAGACAAACAAATCACGGAACTGCGAGTACAGCTAGAGAAAGAACACACCCAACTGTGAGAACAGATAGAGAAACAACACACTGAACTGGGAGTACAGGTGCAGAAGCAACACACTGAACTGTGATTACGGATAGGGAAACAACAGACTGAACTGTGATTACTGATTGAGAAACAAAACACTGAACCTAGAGTACTGATACAGAAACAACACACTGAATTGCGAGTATAGATAGTGAAACAACACACTGAACTGTGAGTACAGACACAGAAACAACACACTGAACTGAGAGTACAGATCGAGAAACACCTCACTGAATTGCAAACACAGGTAGAGAAACAAAACACTATACTGCGAGTACAGATAGAGAAACAACACACTGAACTGCGAGTACAGGTAGAGAAAGAACACACCCAACTGTGAGAACAGGTACAGGAACAACAGACTGAACTGGGAGTACAGATGCAGAAGCAACACACTGAACTGTGATTACGGATAGAGAAACAACACACTGAAATGTGATTACAGATAGAGAAACAAAACACTAAACCTAGAGTCCTGATACAGAAAAAACACACTGAATTGAGAGTATAGATAGAGAAACAAAACACTGTACTGCGAGTACAAATAGAGAAACAACACACTGAACTGCGAGTACAGATACAGAAACAACACACTGAACTGAGAGTATAGACAGAGAAAAAACACACTGAACTGAGAGTAACGATCATGAAACAATGCACTGAACTGTGAGTACAGATAGAGAAGCAACACACTGAACTGCGAGTACAGACTGAGAAATAACACACTGAACTGTGAGTACAGACAGAGAAACAACACACTGAACTGAGAGTAACGATCATGAAACAATGCATGGAACTGCGAGCACAGATAGAGAAACAACACACTGAACTGCGAGCACATCTAGAGAAAGAACCCACCCAACTGTGAGAACAGATACAGAAACAACAGACTGAACTGGGAGTACAGATGCAGAAGCAACACACTGAACTGTGATTACAGATAGAGAAACAAAACACTGAACCTAGAGTACTGATACACAAACAACACACTGAATTCCGAGTATAGATAGAGAAACAACACACATGAATTGCAAACACAGGTAGAGAAACATAACACTGTACTGCGAGTACAGATAGAGAAACAACACACTTAAATGTGAGTAGAGATAGACAAACCAAACACCGAAATGCGAGCACAGCTAGAGAAAGAACACATCCAACTGTGAGAACAGATACAGGAACAACAGACTGAACTGGGAGTACTGATGCAGAAGCAACACACTGAACTGTGATTACAGATAGAGAAACAAAACACTGAACCTAGAGTACTGATACAGAAACGAAACACACTGATTTACGAGTATAGATAGAGAAACAACACACTGAACTGTGAATACACACACAGAAACAACACACTGAACTGAGAGTACAGACAGAGAAACAACACATTGAACTGAGATTAACGATCAAGAAACAATGCACTGAACTGTGAGTACAGATAGAGAAACAACACACTGAACTGCGAGTACAGACTGAGAAACAACACACTGAACTGTGTGTACAGACAGAGAAACAACACACTGAACTGAGAGTACAGACAGAGAAACAACACACTGAACTGAGAGTAACGATCAAGAAACAATGCACTGAACTGTGAGTGCAGATAGAGAAACAACACACTGAACTGCGAGTACAGACAGAGAAACAACACAGTGAACTGAGAGTAACGATCAAGAAACAATGCACTGAACTGTGAGTACAGATAGAGAAACAACACACTGAACTGCGAGTACAGACTGAGAAATAAAACACTGAACTGTGAGTACAGACAGAGAAACAACACACTGAACTGAGAGTACAGACAGAGAAACAACGCACTGAACTGAGAGTAACGATCAAGAAACAATGCACTGAACTGTGAGTGCAGATAGAGAAACAACACACTGAACTGCGAGTACAGACAGAGAAACAACACAGTGAACTGAGAGTAACGATCAAGAAACAATGCACTGAACTGTGAGTACAGATAGAGAAACAACACACTGAACTGCGAGTACAGACTGAGAAATAAAACACTGAACTGTGAGTACAGACAGAGAAACAACACACTGAACTGAGAGTACAGAAGAGAAACAACACACTGAATTGCGAGTACAGATAGGGAAAGAACACACTGAACTGAGGGTACAGGTAGAGAACCAACACACTTAACTGCGAGAACAGACAGCAAAAAAACACATTGAACTGAGAACAGATAGAGAAACAACACACTGAACTGAGAAAACAGAGAGAGAAACAACACACTGAACTGAGAGTACAGATCAAGAAACACCTTACTGAATTGTGAGAACAGATAGAGCAATAACATACCCAACTGTGAGAACAAATACAGAAACAACGCACTGAACTGCGAGTACAGATAGAGAAACAACACACTGAACTGTGATTGCAGATAGAGAAACAACACATTGAACTGAGAGTAACGATCAAGAAACAATGCACTGAACTGTGAGTACAGATAGAGAAACAACACACTGAACTGCGAGTACAGACTGAGAAACAACACACTGAACTGAGAGTACAGACAGAGAAACAACACACTGAACTGAGAGTACAGACAGAGAAACAACACACTGAATTGCGAGTACAGATAGAGAAACAACAAACTGAACTGACAGTAATGAGAGAGAACTAACACATTGAACTGTGAGTACAGGTAGAGAAACAACACACTGAACTTTGATGACAGATAGAGAAACAAAACATTGAATTGAGAGTACAGCTCGAGAAAGACAACACCAACCTGTGTGAACAGATACAGAAACAACACACTGAACTGAGAGTACAGATAGAGAAACAACACTCTGAACTGAGTGTACAGATAGAGAAACAACACACTGAATTGTGATTACAGATAGAGAAACAAAACATTGAACTGAGAGTAAGTACAGAGAAACAACACACTGAACTGGGAGTACAGATGCTGAAGCAAAACACTGAACTGAGAAAACAGATAGACTGAGAGATCTCATAGAAAAACAACACACTGAATTGAGATGACAGATCGAGAAACACCTCACTGAATTGTGAGGATAGAGAAACAACACACCGAACTGTGAGTAGAGATAGACAAACAAAACACTGAACTGAGAGTACAGCTAGAGAAAGAACACACCCAACTGTGAGAACAGATACAGGAACAACAGACTGAACTGGGAGTACAGATGCAGAAGCAACACACTGAACTGTGATTGCGGATAGAGAAACAACACACTGAACTGTGATTACAGATAGAGAAACAAAACACTGAACCTAGAGTACTGATACAGAAACAACACACTGAATTGCGAGTATAGATAGAGAAACAACACACTGAACTGTGAGTACAGACACAGAAACAACACACTGAACTGAGAGTACAGATCGAGAAACACCTCACTGAATTGCAAACACAGGTAGAGAAACAAAACACTGTACTGCGAGTACAGATAGAGAAACAACACACTGAACTGCGAGCACAGATAGAGAAAGAACACACCCAACTGTGAGAACAGATACAGAAACAACAGACTGAAATGGGAGTACAGATGCAGAAGCAACACTCTGAATGTGATTACGCACAGAGAAACAACACACTGAACTGTGTTTCCTGATTGAGAAACAAAACACTGAACCTAGAGTACTGATACAGAAACAACACACTGAATTGCGAGTATAGATAGAGAAACAACACACTGAACTGTGAGCACAGACACAGAAACAACACACTGAACTGAGAGGACAGATCGAGAAACACCTCACTGAATTGCAAACACAGACAGAGAAACAACACACTGTACTGCGTGTACAGCTAGAGAAAGAACACACCCAACTGTGAGAACAGATACAGAAACAACACATTGAACTGGGTGTACAGATGCAGAGCAACACACTGAACTGCGATTACGGATAGAGAAACAACACACTGAACCGTGATTACAGATTGAGAAACAAAACACTGAAGCTAGAGTCCTGATTCAGAAACGACACACTGAATTGCGAGTATAGATAGAGAAACAACACACTGAACTGCGTGTACAGACACAGAAACAACACACTGAACAGACAGTACTGATCGAGAAACACCTCACTGAATTGCAAACACAGACAGAGAAACAACACACTGTACTGCGTGTACAGCTAGAGAAAGAACACACCCAACTGTGAGAACAGATACAGAAACAATACACTGAACTGGGAGTACAGATGCAGAAGCAACACACTGAACTGCGATTACGGATAGAGAAACAACACACTGAACCTAGAGTCCTGATACAGAAACAACACACTGAATTGAGAGTATAGATAGAGAAACAACACACTGAACTGTGAATACAGACACAGAAACAACACACTGAACTGAGAGTACAGACAGAGAAACAACACACTGAACTGAGAGTAACGATCATGAAACAATGCACTGAACTGCGAGTACAGATAGAGAAACAACACACCGAACTGCGAGTACAGCTAGAGAAAGAAAACACCCAATTGTGAGAACACATACAGAAACAACAGACTGAACTGGGAGTACAGATGCAGAAGCAACACACTGGACTGTGATTACGGATAGAGAAACAACACACTGAACTGTGATTGCAGATAGAGAAACAAAACATTGAACTGAGAGTACAGCTCGAGAAAGAACACACCAACCTGTGAGAACAGATACAGAAACAACACACTGAACCAAGAGTACAGACACAGAAACAACACACTGAACTGAGAGTACAGATAGAGATATAACACACTGAACTGAGAGTACAGATAGAGAAACAACACATTGAATTGTGATTACAGATAGAGAAACAAAATATTGAACTGAGAGTAAGTACAGAGAAACAACACACTGAACTGGGAGTACAGATGCTGAAGCACAACACTGAACTGAGTAAACAGATAGACTGAGAGATCTGATAGAAAAGCAACACACTGAATTGACATTACAGATCGAGAAACACCTCACTGAATTGTGAGGATAGAGAAACAACACACTGACCTGTGAGTAGAGATAGACAAACAAATCACGGAACTGCGAGTACAGCTAGAGAAAGAACACACCCAACTGTGAGAACAGATAGAGAAACAACACACTGAACTGGGAGTACAGGTGCAGAAGCAACACACTGAACTGTGATTACGGATAGGGAAACAACAGACTGAACTGTGATTACTGATTGAGAAACAAAACACTGAACCTAGAGTACTGATACAGAAACAACACACTGAATTGCGAGTATAGATAGTGAAACAACACACTGAACTGTGAGTACAGACACAGAAACAACACACTGAACTGAGAGTACAGATCGAGAAACACCTCACTGAATTGCAAACACCGGTAGAGAAACAAAACACTATACTGCGAGTACAGATAGAGAAACAACACACTGAACTGCGAGTACAGGTAGAGAAAGAACACACCCAACTGTGAGAACAGGTACAGGAACAACAGACTGAACTGGGAGTACAGATGCAGAAGCAACACACAGAACTGTGATTACGGATAGAGAAACAACACACTGAAATGTGATTACAGATAGAGAAACAAAACACTAAACCTAGAGTCCTGATACAGAAAAAACACACTGAATTGAGAGTATAGATAGAGAAACAAAACACTGTACTGCGAGTACAAATAGAGAAACAACACACTGAACTGCGAGTACAGATACAGAAACAACACACTGAACTGAGAGTATAGACAGAGAAAAAACACACTGAACTGAGAGTAACGATCATGAAACAATGCACTGAACTGTGAGTACAGATAGAGAAGCAACACACTGAACTGCGAGTACAGACTGAGAAATAACACACTGAACTGTGAGTACAGACAGAGAAACAACACACTGAACTGAGAGTAACGATCATGAAACAATGCATGGAACTGCGAGCACAGATAGAGAAACAACACACTGAACTGCGAGCACATCTAGAGAAAGAACCCACCCAACTGTGAGAACAGATACAGAAACAACAGACTGAACTGGGAGTACAGATGCAGAAGCAACACACTGAACTGTGATTACAGATAGAGAAACAAAACACTGAACCTAGAGTACTGATACACAAACAACACACTGAATTCCGAGTATAGATAGAGAAACAACACACATGAATTGCAAACACAGGTAGAGAAACATAACACTGTACTGCGAGTACAGATAGAGAAACAACACACTTAAATGTGAGTAGAGATAGACAAACCAAACACCGAAATGCGAGCACAGCTAGAGAAAGAACACATCCAACTGTGAGAACAGATACAGGAACAACAGACTGAACTGGGAGTACTGATGCAGAAGCAACACACTGAACTGTGATTACAGATAGAGAAACAAAACACTGAACCTAGAGTACTGATACAGAAACGAAACACACTGATTTACGAGTATAGATAGAGAAACAACACACTGAACTGTGAATACACACACAGAAACAACACACTGAACTGAGAGTACAGACAGAGAAACAACACATTGAACTGAGATTAACGATCAAGAAACAATGCACTGAACTGTGAGTACAGATAGAGAAACAACACACTGAACTGCGAGTACAGACTGAGAAACAACACACTGAACTGTGTGTACAGACAGAGAAACAACACACTGAACTGAGAGTACAGACAGAGAAACAACACACTGAACTGAGAGTAACGATCAAGAAACAATGCACTGAACTGTGAGTGCAGATAGAGAAACAACACACTGAACTGCGAGTACAGACAGAGAAACAACACAGTGAACTGAGAGTAACGATCAAGAAACAATGCACTGAACTGTGAGTACAGATAGAGAAACAACACACTGAACTGCGAGTACAGACTGAGAAATAAAACACTGAACTGTGAGTACAGACAGAGAAACAACACACTGAACTGAGAGTACAGACAGAGAAACAACGCACTGAACTGAGAGTAACGATCAAGAAACAATGCACTGAACTGTGAGTGCAGATAGAGAAACAACACACTGAACTGCGAGTACAGACAGAGAAACAACACAGTGAACTGAGAGTAACGATCAAGAAACAATGCACTGAACTGTGAGTACAGATAGAGAAACAACACACTGAACTGCGAGTACAGACTGAGAAATAAAACAATGAACTGTGAGTACAGACAGAGAAACAACACACTGAACTGAGAGTACAGAAGAGAAACAACACACTGAATTGCGAGTACAGATAGGGAAAGAACACACTGAACTGAGGGTACAGGTAGAGAACCAACACACTTAACTGCGAGAACAGACAGCAAAAAAACACATTGAACTGAGAACAGATAGAGAAACAACACACTGAACTGAGAAAACAGAGAGAGAAACAACACACTGAACTGAGAGTACAGATCAAGAAACACCTTACTGAATTGTGAGAACAGATAGAGCAATAACATACCCAACTGTGAGAACAAATACAGAAACAACGCACTGAACTGCGAGTACAGATAGAGAAACAACACACTGAACTGTGATTGCAGATAGAGAAACAACACATTGAACTGAGAGTAACGATCAAGAAACAATGCACTGAACTGTGAGTACAGATAGAGAAACAACACACTGAACTGCGAGTACAGACTGAGAAACAACACACTGAACTGTGTGTACAGACAGAGAAACAACACACTGAACTGAGAGTACAGACAGAGAAACAACACACTGAATTGCGAGTACAGATAGAGAAACAACAAACTGAACTGACAGTAATGAGAGAGAACTAACACATTGAACTGTGAGTACAGGTAGAGAAACAACACACTGAACTTTGATGACAGATAGAGAAACAAAACATTGAATTGAGAGTACAGCTCGAGAAAGACAACACCAACCTGTGTGAACAGATACAGAAACAACACACTGAACTGAGAGTACAGATAGAGAAACAACACTCTGAACTGAGAGTACAGATAGAGAAACAACACACTGAATTGTGATTACAGATAGAGAAACAAAACATTGAACTGAGAGTAAGTACAGAGAAACAACACACTGAACTGGGAGTACAGATGCTGAAGCAAAACACTGAACTGAGAAAACAGATAGACTGAGAGATCTCATAGAAAAACAACACACTGAATTGAGATGACAGATCGAGAAACACCTCACTGAATTGTGAGGATAGAGAAACAACACACCGAACTGTGAGTAGAGATAGACAAACAAAACACTGAACTGCGAGTACAGCTAGAGAAAGAACACACCCAACTGTGAGAACAGATACAGGAACAACAGACTGAACTGGGAGTACAGATGCAGAAGCAACACACTGAACTGTGATTGCGGATAGAGAAACAACACACTGAACTGTGATTACAGATAGAGAAACAAAACACTGAACCTAGAGTACTGATACAGAAACAACACACTGAATTGCGAGTATAGATAGAGAAACAACACACTGAACTGTGAGTACAGACACAGAAACAACACACTGAACTGAGAGTACAGATGGAGAAACACCTCACTGAATTGCAAACACAGACAGAGAAACAAAACACTGTACTGCGAGTACAGATAGAGAAACAACACACTGAACTGCGAGCACAGATAGAGAAAGAACACACCCAACTGTGAGAACAGATACAGAAACAACAGACTGAAATGGGAGTACAGATGCAGAAGCAACACTCTGAATGTGATTACGCACAGAGAAACAACACACTGAACTGTGTTTACTGATTGAGAAACAAAACACTGAACCTAGAGTACTGATACAGAAACAACACACTGAATTGCGAGTATAGATAGAGAAACAACACACTGAACTGTGAGCACAGACACAGAAACAACACACTGAACTGAGAGGACAGATCGAGAAACACCTCACTGAATTGCAAACACAGACAGAGAAACAACACACTGTACTGCGTGTACAGCTAGAGAAAGAACACACCCAACTGTGAGAACAGATACAGAAACAACACATTGAACTGGGTGTACAGATGCAGAGCAACACACTGAACTGCGATTACGGATAGAGAAACAACACACTGAACCGTGATTACAGATTGAGAAACAAAACACTGAAGCTAGAGTCCTGATTCAGAAACGACACACTGAATTGCGAGTATAGATAGAGAAACAACACACTGAACTGCGTGTACAGACACAGAAACAACACACTGAACAGACAGTACTGATCGAGAAACACCTCACTGAATTGCAAACACAGACAGAGAAACAACACACTGTACTGCGTGTACAGCTAGAGAAAGAACACACCCAACTGTGAGAACAGATACAGAAACAATACACTGAACTGGGAGTACAGATGCAGAAACAACAGACTGAACTGTGATTACTGATTGAGAAACAAAACACTGAACCTAGAGTACTGATACAGAAACAACACACTGAATTGCGAGTATAGATAGTGAAACAACACACTGAACTGTGAGTACAGACACAGAAACAACACACTGAACTGAGAGTACAGATCGAGAAACACCTCACTGAATTGCAAACACAGGTAGAGAAACAAAACACTATACTGCGAGTACAGATAGAGAAACAACACACTGAACTGCGAGTACAGGTAGAGAAAGAACACACCCAACTGTGAGAACAGGTACAGGAACAACAGACTGAACTGGGAGTACAGATGCAGAAGCAACACACTGAACTGTGATTACGGATAGAGAAACAACACACTGAAATGTGATTACAGATAGAGAAACAAAACACTAAACCTAGAGTCCTGATACAGAAAAAACACACTGAATTGAGAGTATAGATAGAGAAACAAAACACTGTACTGCGAGTACAAATAGAGAAACAACACACTGAACTGCGAGTACAGATACAGAAACAACACACTGAACTGAGAGTATAGACAGAGAAAAAACACACTGAACTGAGAGTAACGATCATGAAACAATGCACTGAACTGTGAGTACAGATAGAGAAGCAACACACTGAACTGCGAGTACAGACTGAGAAATAACACACTGAACTGTGAGTACAGACAGAGAAACAACACACTGAACTGAGAGTAACGATCATGAAACAATGCATGGAACTGCGAGCACAGATAGAGAAACAACACACTGAACTGCGAGCACATCTAGAGAAAGAACCCACCCAACTGTGAGAACAGATACAGAAACAACAGACTGAACTGGGAGTACAGATGCAGAAGCAACACACTGAACTGTGATTACAGATAGAGAAACAAAACACTGAACCTAGAGTACTGATACACAAACAACACACTGAATTCCGAGTATAGATAGAGAAACAACACACATGAATTGCAAACACAGGTAGAGAAACATAACACTGTACTGCGAGTACAGATAGAGAAACAACACACTTAAATGTGAGTAGAGATAGACAAACCAAACACCGAAATGCGAGCACAGCTAGAGAAAGAACACATCCAACTGTGAGAACAGATACAGGAACAACAGACTGAACTGGGAGTACTGATGCAGAAGCAACACACTGAACTGTGATTACAGATAGAGAAACAAAACACTGAACCTAGAGTACTGATACAGAAACGAAACACACTGATTTACGAGTATAGATAGAGAAACAACACACTGAACTGTGAATACACACACAGAAACAACACACTGAACTGAGAGTACAGACAGAGAAACAACACATTGAACTGAGATTAACGATCAAGAAACAATGCACTGAACTGTGAGTACAGATAGAGAAACAACACACTGAACTGCGAGTACAGACTGAGAAACAACACACTGAACTGTGTGTACAGACAGAGAAACAACACACTGAACTGAGAGTACAGACAGAGAAACAACACACTGAACTGAGAGTAACGATCAAGAAACAATGCACTGAACTGTGAGTGCAGATAGAGAAACAACACACTGAACTGCGAGTACAGACAGAGAAACAACACAGTGAACTGAGAGTAACGATCAAGAAACAATGCACTGAACTGTGAGTACAGATAGAGAAACAACACACTGAACTGCGAGTACAGACTGAGAAATAAAACACTGAACTGTGAGTACAGACAGAGAAACAACACACTGAACTGAGAGTACAGACAGAGAAACAACGCACTGAACTGAGAGTAACGATCAAGAAACAATGCACTGAACTGTGAGTGCAGATAGAGAAACAACACACTGAACTGCGAGTACAGACAGAGAAACAACACAGTGAACTGAGAGTAACGATCAAGAAACAATGCACTGAACTGTGAGTACAGATAGAGAAACAACACACTGAACTGCGAGTACAGACTGAGAAATAAAACACTGAACTGTGAGTACAGACAGAGAAACAACACACTGAACTGAGAGTACAGAAGAGAAACAACACACTGAATTGCGAGTACAGATAGGGAAAGAACACACTGAACTGAGGGTACAGGTAGAGAACCAACACACTTAACTGCGAGAACAGACAGCAAAAAAACACATTGAACTGAGAACAGATAGAGAAACAACACACTGAACTGAGAAAACAGAGAGAGAAACAACACACTGAACTGAGAGTACAGATCAAGAAACACCTTACTGAATTGTGAGAACAGATAGAGCAATAACATACCCAACTGTGAGAACAAATACAGAAACAACGCACTGAACTGCGAGTACAGATAGAGAAACAACACACTGAACTGTGATTGCAGATAGAGAAACAACACATTGAACTGAGAGTAACGATCAAGAAACAATGCACTGAACTGTGAGTACAGATAGAGAAACAACACACTGAACTGCGAGTACAGACTGAGAAACAACACACTGAACTGAGAGTACAGACAGAGAAACAACACACTGAACTGAGAGTACAGACAGAGAAACAACACACTGAATTGCGAGTACAGATAGAGAAACAACAAACTGAACTGACAGTAATGAGAGAGAACTAACACATTGAACTGTGAGTACAGGTAGAGAAACAACACACTGAACTTTGATGACAGATAGAGAAACAAAACATTGAATTGAGAGTACAGCTCGAGAAAGACAACACCAACCTGTGTGAACAGATACAGAAACAACACACTGAACTGAGAGTACAGATAGAGAAACAACACTCTGAACTGAGTGTACAGATAGAGAAACAACACACTGAATTGTGATTACAGATAGAGAAACAAAACATTGAACTGAGAGTAAGTACAGAGAAACAACACACTGAACTGGGAGTACAGATGCTGAAGCAAAACACTGAACTGAGAAAACAGATAGACTGAGAGATCTCATAGAAAAACAACACACTGAATTGAGATGACAGATCGAGAAACACCTCACTGAATTGTGAGGATAGAGAAACAACACACCGAACTGTGAGTAGAGATAGACAAACAAAACACTGAACTGAGAGTACAGCTAGAGAAAGAACACACCCAACTGTGAGAACAGATACAGGAACAACAGACTGAACTGGGAGTACAGATGCAGAAGCAACACACTGAACTGTGATTGCGGATAGAGAAACAACACACTGAACTGTGATTACAGATAGAGAAACAAAACACTGAACCTAGAGTACTGATACAGAAACAACACACTGAATTGCGAGTATAGATAGAGAAACAACACACTGAACTGTGAGTACAGACACAGAAACAACACACTGAACTGAGAGTACAGATCGAGAAACACCTCACTGAATTGCAAACACAGGTAGAGAAACAAAACACTGTACTGCGAGTACAGATAGAGAAACAACACACTGAACTGCGAGCACAGATAGAGAAAGAACACACCCAACTGTGAGAACAGATACAGAAACAACAGACTGAAATGGGAGTACAGATGCAGAAGCAACACTCTGAATGTGATTACGCACAGAGAAACAACACACTGAACTGTGTTTCCTGATTGAGAAACAAAACACTGAACCTAGAGTACTGATACAGAAACAACACACTGAATTGCGAGTATAGATAGAGAAACAACACACTGAACTGTGAGCACAGACACAGAAACAACACACTGAACTGAGAGGACAGATCGAGAAACACCTCACTGAATTGCAAACACAGACAGAGAAACAACACACTGTACTGCGTGTACAGCTAGAGAAAGAACACACCCAACTGTGAGAACAGATACAGAAACAACACATTGAACTGGGTGTACAGATGCAGAGCAACACACTGAACTGCGATTACGGATAGAGAAACAACACACTGAACCGTGATTACAGATTGAGAAACAAAACACTGAAGCTAGAGTCCTGATTCAGAAACGACACACTGAATTGCGAGTATAGATAGAGAAACAACACACTGAACTGCGTGTACAGACACAGAAACAACACACTGAACAGACAGTACTGATCGAGAAACACCTCACTGAATTGCAAACACAGACAGAGAAACAACACACTGTACTGCGTGTACAGCTAGAGAAAGAACACACCCAACTGTGAGAACAGATACAGAAACAATACACTGAACTGGGAGTACAGATGCAGAAGCAACACACTGAACTGCGATTACGGATAGAGAAACAACACACTGAACCTAGAGTCCTGATACAGAAACAACACACTGAATTGAGAGTATAGATAGAGAAACAACACACTGAACTGTGAATACAGACACAGAAACAACACACTGAACTGAGAGTACAGACAGAGAAACAACACACTGAACTGAGAGTAACGATCATGAAACAATGCACTGAACTGCGAGTACAGATAGAGAAACAACACACCGAACTGCGAGTACAGCTAGAGAAAGAAAACACCCAATTGTGAGAACACATACAGAAACAACAGACTGAACTGGGAGTACAGATGCAGAAGCAACACACTGGACTGTGATTACGGATAGAGAAACAACACACTGAACTGTGATTGCAGATAGAGAAACAAAACATTGAACTGAGAGTACAGCTCGAGAAAGAACACACCAACCTGTGAGAACAGATACAGAAACAACACACTGAACCAAGAGTACAGACACAGAAACAACACACTGAACTGAGAGTACAGATAGAGATATAACACACTGAACTGAGAGTACAGATAGAGAAACAACACATTGAATTGTGATTACAGATAGAGAAACAAAATATTGAACTGAGAGTAAGTACAGAGAAACAACACACTGAACTGGGAGTACAGATGCTGAAGCACAACACTGAACTGAGTAAACAGATAGACTGAGAGATCTGATAGAAAAGCAACACACTGAATTGACATTACAGATCGAGAAACACCTCACTGAATTGTGAGGATAGAGAAACAACACACTGACCTGTGAGTAGAGATAGACAAACAAATCACGGAACTGCGAGTACAGCTAGAGAAAGAACACACCCAACTGTGAGAACAGATAGAGAAACAACACACTGAACTGGGAGTACAGGTGCAGAAGCAACACACTGAACTGTGATTACGGATAGGGAAACAACAGACTGAACTGTGATTACTGATTGAGAAACAAAACACTGAACCTAGAGTACTGATACAGAAACAACACACTGAATTGCGAGTATAGATAGTGAAACAACACACTGAACTGTGAGTACAGACACAGAAACAACACACTGAACTGAGAGTACAGATCGAGAAACACCTCACTGAATTGCAAACACCGGTAGAGAAACAAAACACTATACTGCGAGTACAGATAGAGAAACAACACACTGAACTGCGAGTACAGGTAGAGAAAGAACACACCCAACTGTGAGAACAGGTACAGGAACAACAGACTGAACTGGGAGTACAGATGCAGAAGCAACACACAGAACTGTGATTACGGATAGAGAAACAACACACTGAAATGTGATTACAGATAGAGAAACAAAACACTAAACCTAGAGTCCTGATACAGAAAAAACACACTGAATTGAGAGTATAGATAGAGAAACAAAACACTGTACTGCGAGTACAAATAGAGAAACAACACACTGAACTGCGAGTACAGATACAGAAACAACACACTGAACTGAGAGTATAGACAGAGAAAAAACACACTGAACTGAGAGTAACGATCATGAAACAATGCACTGAACTGTGAGTACAGATAGAGAAGCAACACACTGAACTGCGAGTACAGACTGAGAAATAACACACTGAACTGTGAGTACAGACAGAGAAACAACACACTGAACTGAGAGTAACGATCATGAAACAATGCATGGAACTGCGAGCACAGATAGAGAAACAACACACTGAACTGCGAGCACATCTAGAGAAAGAACCCACCCAACTGTGAGAACAGATACAGAAACAACAGACTGAACTGGGAGTACAGATGCAGAAGCAACACACTGAACTGTGATTACAGATAGAGAAACAAAACACTGAACCTAGAGTACTGATACACAAACAACACACTGAATTCCGAGTATAGATAGAGAAACAACACACATGAATTGCAAACACAGGTAGAGAAACATAACACTGTACTGCGAGTACAGATAGAGAAACAACACACTTAAATGTGAGTAGAGATAGACAAACCAAACACCGAAATGCGAGCACAGCTAGAGAAAGAACACATCCAACTGTGAGAACAGATACAGGAACAACAGACTGAACTGGGAGTACTGATGCAGAAGCAACACACTGAACTGTGATTACAGATAGAGAAACAAAACACTGAACCTAGAGTACTGATACAGAAACGAAACACACTGATTTACGAGTATAGATAGAGAAACAACACACTGAACTGTGAATACACACACAGAAACAACACACTGAACTGAGAGTACAGACAGAGAAACAACACATTGAACTGAGATTAACGATCAAGAAACAATGCACTGAACTGTGAGTACAGATAGAGAAACAACACACTGAACTGCGAGTACAGACTGAGAAACAACACACTGAACTGTGTGTACAGACAGAGAAACAACACACTGAACTGAGAGTACAGACAGAGAAACAACACACTGAACTGAGAGTAACGATCAAGAAACAATGCACTGAACTGTGAGTGCAGATAGAGAAACAACACACTGAACTGCGAGTACAGACAGAGAAACAACACAGTGAACTGAGAGTAACGATCAAGAAACAATGCACTGAACTGTGAGTACAGATAGAGAAACAACACACTGAACTGCGAGTACAGACTGAGAAATAAAACACTGAACTGTGAGTACAGACAGAGAAACAACACACTGAACTGAGAGTACAGACAGAGAAACAACGCACTGAACTGAGAGTAACGATCAAGAAACAATGCACTGAACTGTGAGTGCAGATAGAGAAACAACACACTGAACTGCGAGTACAGACAGAGAAACAACACAGTGAACTGAGAGTAACGATCAAGAAACAATGCACTGAACTGTGAGTACAGATAGAGAAACAACACACTGAACTGCGAGTACAGACTGAGAAATAAAACAATGAACTGTGAGTACAGACAGAGAAACAACACACTGAACTGAGAGTACAGAAGAGAAACAACACACTGAATTGCGAGTACAGATAGGGAAAGAACACACTGAACTGAGGGTACAGGTAGAGAACCAACACACTTAACTGCGAGAACAGACAGCAAAAAAACACATTGAACTGAGAACAGATAGAGAAACAACACACTGAACTGAGAAAACAGAGAGAGAAACAACACACTGAACTGAGAGTACAGATCAAGAAACACCTTACTGAATTGTGAGAACAGATAGAGCAATAACATACCCAACTGTGAGAACAAATACAGAAACAACGCACTGAACTGCGAGTACAGATAGAGAAACAACACACTGAACTGTGATTGCAGATAGAGAAACAACACATTGAACTGAGAGTAACGATCAAGAAACAATGCACTGAACTGTGAGTACAGATAGAGAAACAACACACTGAACTGCGAGTACAGACTGAGA
Organism: Chiloscyllium punctatum; assembly: GCF_047496795.1. Classification (NCBI taxonomy): domain Eukaryota; kingdom Metazoa; phylum Chordata; class Chondrichthyes; order Orectolobiformes; family Hemiscylliidae; genus Chiloscyllium; species Chiloscyllium punctatum. Next base: position 31,278,964 of record NC_092745.1, read on the forward strand.
AACAACACACTGAACTGTGTGTACAGACAGAGAAACAACACACTGAACTGAGAGTACAGACAGAGAAACAACACACTGAATTGCGAGTACAGATAGAGAAACAACAAACTGAACTGACAGTAATGAGAGAGAACTAACACATTGAACTGTGAGTACAGGTAGAGAAACAACACACTGAACTTTGATGACAGATAGAGAAACAAAACATTGAATTGAGAGTACAGCTCGAGAAAGACAACACCAACCTGTGTGAACAGATACAGAAACAACACACTGAACTGAGAGTACAGATAGAGAAACAACACTCTGAACTGAGAGTACAGATAGAGAAACAACACACTGAATTGTGATTACAGATAGAGAAACAAAACATTGAACTGAGAGTAAGTACAGAGAAACAACACACTGAACTGGGAGTACAGATGCTGAAGCAAAACACTGAACTGAGAAAACAGATAGACTGAGAGATCTCATAGAAAAACAACACACTGAATTGAGATGACAGATCGAGAAACACCTCACTGAATTGTGAGGATAGAGAAACAACACACCGAACTGTGAGTAGAGATAGACAAACAAAACACTGAACTGAGAGTACAGCTAGAGAAAGAACACACCCAACTGTGAGAACAGATACAGGAACAACAGACTGAACTGGGAGTACAGATGCAGAAGCAACACACTGAACTGTGATTGCGGATAGAGAAACAACACACTGAACTGTGATTACAGATAGAGAAACAAAACACTGAACCTAGAGTACTGATACAGAAACAACACACTGAATTGCGAGTATAGATAGAGAAACAACACACTGAACTGTGAGTACAGACACAGAAACAACACACTGAACTGAGAGTACAGATGGAGAAACACCTCACTGAATTGCAAACACAGACAGAGAAACAAAACACTGTACTGCGAGTACAGATAGAGAAACAACACACTGAACTGCGAGCACAGATAGAGAAAGAACACACCCAACTGTGAGAACAGATACAGAAACAACAGACTGAAATGGGAGTACAGATGCAGAAGCAACACTCTGAATGTGATTACGCACAGAGAAACAACACACTGAACTGTGTTTACTGATTGAGAAACAAAACACTGAACCTAGAGTACTGATACAGAAACAACACACTGAATTGCGAGTATAGATAGAGAAACAACACACTGAACTGTGAGCACAGACACAGAAACAACACACTGAACTGAGAGGACAGATCGAGAAACACCTCACTGAATTGCAAACACAGACAGAGAAACAACACACTGTACTGCGTGTACAGCTAGAGAAAGAACACACCCAACTGTGAGAACAGATACAGAAACAACACATTGAACTGGGTGTACAGATGCAGAGCAACACACTGAACTGCGATTACGGATAGAGAAACAACACACTGAACCGTGATTACAGATTGAGAAACAAAACACTGAAGCTAGAGTCCTGATTCAGAAACGACACACTGAATTGCGAGTATAGATAGAGAAACAACACACTGAACTGCGTGTACAGACACAGAAACAACACACTGAACAGACAGTACTGATCGAGAAACACCTCACTGAATTGCAAACACAGACAGAGAAACAACACACTGTACTGCGTGTACAGCTAGAGAAAGAACACACCCAACTGTGAGAACAGATACAGAAACAATACACTGAACTGGGAGTACAGATGCAGAAGCAACACACTGAACTGCGATTACGGATAGAGAAACAACACACTGAACCTAGAGTCCTGATACAGAAACAACACACTGAATTGAGAGTATAGATAGAGAAACAACACACTGAACTGTGAATACAGACACAGAAACAACACACTGAACTGAGAGTACAGACAGAGAAACAACACACTGAACTGAGAGTAACGATCATGAAACAATGCACTGAACTGCGAGTACAGATAGAGAAACAACACACCGAACTGCGAGTACAGCTAGAGAAAGAAAACACCCAATTGTGAGAACACATACAGAAACAACAGACTGAACTGGGAGTACAGATGCAGAAGCAACACACTGGACTGTGATTACGGATAGAGAAACAACACACTGAACTGTGATTGCAGATAGAGAAACAAAACATTGAACTGAGAGTACAGCTCGAGAAAGAACACACCAACCTGTGAGAACAGATACAGAAACAACACACTGAACCAAGAGTACAGACACAGAAACAACACACTGAACTGAGAGTACAGATAGAGATATAACACACTGAACTGAGAGTACAGATAGAGAAACAACACATTGAATTGTGATTACAGATAGAGAAACAAAATATTGAACTGAGAGTAAGTACAGAGAAACAACACACTGAACTGGGAGTACAGATGCTGAAGCACAACACTGAACTGAGTAAACAGATAGACTGAGAGATCTGATAGAAAAACAACACACTGAATTGACATTACAGATCGAGAAACACCTCACTGAATTGTGAGGATAGAGAAACAACACACTGACCTGTGAGTAGAGATAGACAAACAAATCACGGAACTGCGAGTACAGCTAGAGAAAGAACACACCCAACTGTGAGAACAGATAGAGAAACAACACACTGAACTGGGAGTACAGGTGCAGAAGCAACACACTGAACTGTGATTACGGATAGGGAAACAACAGACTGAACTGTGATTACTGATTGAGAAACAAAACACTGAACCTAGAGTACTGATACAGAAACAACACACTGAATTGCGAGTATAGATACTGAAACAACACACTGAACTGTGAGTACAGACACAGAAACAACACACTGAACTGAGAGTACAGATCGAGAAACACCTCACTGAATTGCAAACACAGGTAGAGAAACAAAACACTATACTGCGAGTACAGATAGAGAAACAACACACTGAACTGCGAGTACAGGTAGAGAAAGAACACACCCAACTGTGAGAACAGATACAGAAACAACAGACTGAACTGGGAGTACAGATGGAGAAGCAACACACTGAACTGTGATTACGGATAGAGAAACAATACACTGAACTGTGGTTACAGATTGAGAAACACCTCACTGAATTGTAAACGCAGATAGAGAAACAAAACACTGTATTGCGAGTACAGATAGACAAACAAAACACCGAACTGCGAGTACAGCTAGAGAAAGAACACACCCAACTGTGAGAACAGGTACAGGAACAACAGACTGAACTGGGAGTACAGATGCAGAAGCAACACACTGAACTGTGATTACGGATAGAGAAACAACACACTGAAATGTGATTACAGATAGAGAAACAAAACACTAAACCTAGAGTCCTGATACAGAAAAAACACACTGAATTGAGAGTATAGATAGAGAAACAAAACACTGTACTGCGAGTACAAATAGAGAAACAACACACTGAACTGCGAGTACAGATACAGAAACAACACACTGAACTGAGAGTATAGACAGAGAAAAAACACACTGAACTGAGAGTAACGATCATGAAACAATGCACTGAACTGTGAGTACAGATAGAGAAGCAACACACTGAACTGCGAGTACAGACTGAGAAATAACACACTGAACTGTGAGTACAGACAGAGAAACAACACACTGAACTGAGAGTAACGATCATGAAACAATGCATGGAACTGCGAGCACAGATAGAGAAACAACACACTGAACTGCGAGCACATCTAGAGAAAGAACCCACCCAACTGTGAGAACAGATACAGAAACAACAGACTGAACTGGGAGTACAGATGCAGAAGCAACACACTGAACTGTGATTACAGATAGAGAAACAAAACACTGAACCTAGAGTACTGATACACAAACAACACACTGAATTCCGAGTATAGATAGAGAAACAACACACATGAATTGCAAACACAGGTAGAGAAACATAACACTGTACTGCGAGTACAGATAGAGAAACAACACACTGAACTGTGAGTAGAGATAGACAAACCAAACACCGAAATGCGAGCACAGCTAGAGAAAGAACACATCCAACTGTGAGAACAGATACAGGAACAACAGACTGAACTGGGAGTACTGATGCAGAAGCAACACACTGAACTGTGATTACAGATAGAGAAACAAAACACTGAACCTAGAGTACTGATACAGAAACGAAACACACTGATTTACGAGTATAGATAGAGAAACAACACACTGAACTGTGAATACACACACAGAAACAACACACTGAACTGAGAGTACAGACAGAGAAACAACACATTGAACTGAGATTAACGATCAAGAAACAATGCACTGAACTGTGAGTACAGATAGAGAAACAACACACTGAACTGCGAGTACAGACTGAGAAACAACACACTGAACTGTGTGTACAGACAGAGAAACAACACACTGAACTGAGAGTACAGACAGAGAAACAACACACTGAACTGAGAGTAACGATCAAGAAACAATGCACTGAACTGTGAGTGCAGATAGAGAAACAACACACTGAACTGCGAGTACAGACAGAGAAACAACACAGTGAACTGAGAGTAACGATCAAGAAACAATGCACTGAACTGTGAGTACAGATAGAGAAACAACACACTGAACTGCGAGTACAGACTGAGAAATAAAACACTGAACTGTGAGTACAGACAGAGAAACAACACACTGAACTGAGAGTACAGACAGAGAAACAACGCACTGAACTGAGAGTAACGATCAAGAAACAATGCACTGAACTGTGAGTGCAGATAGAGAAACAACACACTGAACTGCGAGTACAGACAGAGAAACAACACAGTGAACTGAGAGTAACGATCAAGAAACAATGCACTGAACTGTGAGTACAGATAGAGAAACAACACACTGAACTGCGAGTACAGACTGAGAAATAAAACACTGAACTGTGAGTACAGACAGAGAAACAACACACTGAACTGAGAGTACAGAAGAGAAACAACACACTGAATTGCGAGTACAGATAGGGAAAGAACACACTGAACTGAGGGTACAGGTAGAGAACCAACACACTTAACTGCGAGAACAGACAGCAAAAAAACACATTGAACTGAGAACAGATAGAGAAACAACACACTGAACTGAGAAAACAGAGAGAGAAACAACACACTGAACTGAGAGTACAGATCAAGAAACACCTTACTGAATTGTGAGAACAGATAGAGCAATAACATACCCAACTGTGAGAACAAATACAGAAACAACGCACTGAACTGCGAGTACAGATAGAGAAACAACACACTGAACTGTGATTGCAGATAGAGAAACAAAACATTGAACTGAGAGTACAGCTCGAGAAAGAACACACCAACCTGTGAGAACAGATACAGAAACAACACACTGAACCAAGAGTACAGACACAGCAACAACACACTGAACTGAGAGTACAGATAGAGATACAACACACTGAACTGAGAGTACAGATAGAGAAACAACACACTGAATTGTGATTACAGATAGAGAAACAAAATATTGAACTGAGAGTAAGTACAGAGAAACAACACACTGAACTGGGAGTACAGATGCTGAAGCACAACACTGAACTGAGTAAACAGATAGACTGAGAGATCTGATGGAAAACAACACACTGAATTGAGATTACAGATCGAGAAACACCTCACTGAATTGTGAGGATAGAGAAACAACACACTGAACTGTGAGTAGAGATAGACAAACAAATCACGGAACTGCGAGTACAGCTAGAGAAAGAACACACCCGTGAGAACAGATAGAGAAACAACAGACTGAACTGGGAGTACAGATGCAGAAGCAACACACTGAACTGTGATTACGGATAGAGAAACAACACACTGAACTGTGATTACAGATTGAGAAACAAAACACTGAACCTAGAGTACTGATACAGAAACAACACACTGAATTGCGAGTATAGATAGTGAAACAACACACTGAATTGTGAGTACAGACACAGAAACAACACACTGAACTGAGAGTACAGATCGAGAAACACCTCACTGAATTGCAAACACAGGTAGAGAAACAAAACACTGTACTGCGAGTACAGATAGAGAAACAACACACTGAACTGCGAGCACAGATAGAGAAAGAACACACCCAACTGTGAGAACAGATACAGAAACAACAGACTGAACTGGGAGTACAGATGCAGAAGCAACAAACTGAACTGTGATTACGGATAGAGAAACAACACACTGAACTGAGAGTACAGATCGAGAAACACCTCACTGAATTGTAAACACAGATAGAGAAACAAAACACTGTATTGCGAGTACAGATAGACAAACAAAACACCGAAATGCGAGTACAGCTAGAGAAAGAACACACCCAACTGTGAGAACAGATACAGGAACAACAGACTGAACTGGGAGTACAGATGCAGAAGCAACACACTGAACCTAGAGTACTGATACAGAAACGAAACTCACTGATTTACGAGTATAGATAGAGAAACAACACACTGAACTGTGATTACAGATTGAGAAACAAAACACTAAACCTAGAGTCCTGATACAGAAACAACACACTGAATTGAGAGTATAGATAGAGAAACAACACACTGAAGTGTGAGTACAGACACAGAAACAACACACTGAACTGAGAGTACAGACAGAGAAACAACACATTGAACTGAGAGTAACGATCAAGAAACAATGCACTGAACTGTGAGTACAGATAGAGAAACAAAACACTGAACTGCGAGTACAGACTGAGAAACAACACACTGAACTGAGAGTACAGACAGAGAAACAACACACTGAATTGCGAGTACAGACAGAGAAACAACAAACTGAACTGACAGTAATGAGAGAGAACTAACACATTGAACTGTGAGTACAGATAGAGAATCAACACACTGAACTGTGATTACAGATAGAGTAACACAACATTGAATTGAGATTACAGCTCGAGAAAGAAAACACCAACCTGTGTGAACAGATACAGAATCAACACACTGAACTGCGAATACAGACACAGAAACAACACACTGAACTGAGAGTACAGAGAGGGAAACAACACACTGAACTGAGAGTACAAATAGAGAAACAACACACTGAATTGTGATGACAGATAGAGAAACAAAACATTGAACTGAGAGTAAGTACGGAGAAACAACACACTGAACTGGGAGTACAGATGCTGAAGCGAAACACTGAACTGAGTAAGCAGATAGACTGAGAGATCTGATAGAAAAACAACACACTGAATTGAGATGACAGATCGAGAAACACCTCACTGAATTGTGAGGATAGAGAAACAACACACTGAACTGTGAGTAGAGATAGACAAACAAAACACCGAACTGCGAGTACAGCTAGAGAAAGAACACACCCAACTGTGAGAAGAGATACAGGAACAACAGACGGAACTGGGAGTAAACAGATGCAGAAGCAACACACTGAACTGTGATTACGGATAGAGAAACAACACACTGAACTGTGATTCCAATTAGAGAAACAAAACACTGAACCTAGAGTACTGATACAGGAACAACACACTGAATTGCGAGTATAGATAGAGAAACAACACACTGAACTGTGAGAACAGACACAGAAACAACACACTGAACTGAGAGTACAGATGGAGAAACACCTCACTGAATTGCAAACACAGACAGAGAAACAAAACACTTTACTGCGAGTACAGATATAGAAACAACACACTGAACTGCGAGTACAGACACAGAAACAACACACTGAACTGAGAGTACAGACAGAGAAACAACACACTGAACTGAGAGTAACGATCATGAAACAACGCACTGAACTGTGAGTACAGATAGAGAAACAACACACTGAACTGCGAGTACAGACGGAGAAGTAACACACTGAACTGAGAGTACAGACAGAGAAACAACACACTGAACTGAGAGTACAGACAGAGAAACAACACTCTGAACTGAGAGTAACGATCATGAAACAATGCACTGAACTGTGAGTACAGATAGAGAAACAACACACTGAACTGCGAGTACAGACGGAGAAGTAACACACTGAACTGTGAGTACAGACAGAGAAACAACACACTGAACTGAGAGTAACGATCATGAAACAATGCAGTGAACTGCGAGTACAGATAGAGAAACAACACACTGAACTGCGAGTACAGCTAGAGAAAGAACACACCCAACTGTGAGAACAGATAGAGAAACAACAGACTGAACTGGGAGTACAGATGCAGAAACAACACACTGAACTGAGAGTACAGACAGAGAAACAACACACTGAATTGCGAGTACAGATAGAGAAACAACAAACTGAACTGACAGTAATGAGAGAGAACTAACACATTGAACTGTGAGTACAGGTAGAGAAACAACACACTGAACTTTGATGACAGATAGAGAAACAAAACATTGAATTGAGAGTACAGCTCGAGAAAGACAACACCAACCTGTGTGAACAGATACAGAAACAACACACTGAACTGAGAGTACAGACACAGAAACAACACTCTGAACTGAGAGTACAGATAGAGAAACAACACACTGAATTGTGATTACAGATAGAGAAACAAAATATTGAACTGAGAGTAAGTACAGAGAAACAACACACTGAACTGGGAGTACAGATGCTGAAGCAAAACACTGAACTGAGAAAACAGATAGACTGAGAGATCTCATAGAAAAACAACACACTGAATTGAGATGACAGATCGAGAAACACCTCACTGAATTGTGAGGATAGAGAAACAACACACCGAACTGTGAGTAGAGATAGACAAACAAAACACTGAACTGCGAGTACAGCTAGAGAAAGAACACACCCAACTGTGAGAACAGATACAGGAACAACAGACTGAACTGGGAGTACAGATGCAGAAGCAACACACTGAACTGTGATTGCGGATAGAGGAACAACACACTGAACTGTGATTACAGATAGAGAAACAAAACACTGAACCTAGAGTACTTATAAAGAAACAACACACTGAATTGCGAGTATAGATAGAGAAACAACACACTGAACTGTGAGTACAGACACAGAAACAACACACTGAACTGAGAGTACAGATGGAGAAACACCTCACTGAATTGCAAACACAGGTAGAGAAACAAAACACTGTACTGCGAGTACAGATATAGAAACAACACACTGAACTGCGAGTACAGACACAGAAACAACACACTGAACTGAGAGTACAGTCAGAGAAACAACACACTGAACTGAGAGTAACGATCATGAAACAATGCACTGAACTGTGAGTACAGATAGAGAAACAACACACTGAACTGCGAGTACAGACGGAGAAGTAACACACTGAACTGTGAGTACAGACAGAGAAACAACACACTGAACTGAGAGTACAGACAGAGAAACAACACACTGAACTGAGAGTAACGATCATGAAACAATGCACTGAACTGTGAGTACAGATAGAGAAACAACACACTGAACTGCGAGTACAGACGGAGAAGTAACACACTGAACTGTGAGTACAGACAGAGAAACAACACACTGAACTGAGAGTAACGATCATGAAACAATGCACTGAACTGCGAGTACAGATAGAGAAACAACACACTGAACTGCGAGTACAGCTAGAGAAAGAACACACCCAACTGTGAGAACAGATAGAGAAACAACAGACTGAACTGGGAGTACAGATGCAGAAGCAACACACTGAACTGTGATTACAGATAGAGAAACAAAACACTGAACCTAGAGTACTGATACACAAACAACACACTGAATTGCGAGTATAGATAGAGAAACAACACACTGAACTGTGAGTACAGACACAGAAACAACACACTGAACTGAGAGTACAGATGGAGAAACACCTCACTGAATTGCAAACACAGACAGAGAAACAAAACACTTTACTGCGAGTACAGATATAGAAACAACACACTGAACTGCGAGTACAGACACAGAAACAACACACTGAACTGAGAGTACAGACAGAGAAACAACACACTGAACTGAGAGTAACGATCATGAAACAACGCACTGAACTGTGAGTACAGATAGAGAAACAACACACTGAACTGCGAGTACAGACGGAGAAGTAACACACTGAACTGAGAGTACAGACAGAGAAACAACACACTGAACTGAGAGTACAGACAGAGAAACAACACTCTGAACTGAGAGTAACGATCATGAAACAATGCACTGAACTGTGAGTACAGATAGAGAAACAACACACTGAACTGCGAGTACAGACGGAGAAGTAACACACTGAACTGTGAGTACAGACAGAGAAACAACACACTGAACTGAGAGTAACGATCATGAAACAATGCAGTGAACTGCGAGTACAGATAGAGAAACAACACACTGAACTGCGAGTACAGCTAGAGAAAGAACACACCCAACTGTGAGAACAGATAGAGAAACAACAGACTGAACTGGGAGTACAGATGCAGAAACAACACACTGAACTGAGAGTACAGACAGAGAAACAACACACTGAATTGCGAGTACAGATAGAGAAACAACAAACTGAACTGACAGTAATGAGAGAGAACTAACACATTGAACTGTGAGTACAGGTAGAGAAACAACACACTGAACTTTGATGACAGATAGAGAAACAAAACATTGAATTGAGAGTACAGCTCGAGAAAGACAACACCAACCTGTGTGAACAGATACAGAAACAACACACTGAACTGAGAGTACAGACACAGAAACAACACTCTGAACTGAGAGTACAGATAGAGAAACAACACACTGAATTGTGATTACAGATAGAGAAACAAAATATTGAACTGAGAGTAAGTACAGAGAAACAACACACTGAACTGGGAGTACAGATGCTGAAGCAAAACACTGAACTGAGAAAACAGATAGACTGAGAGATCTCATAGAAAAACAACACACTGAATTGAGATGACAGATCGAGAAACACCTCACTGAATTGTGAGGATAGAGAAACAACACACCGAACTGTGAGTAGAGATAGACAAACAAAACACTGAACTGCGAGTACAGCTAGAGAAAGAACACACCCAACTGTGAGAACAGATACAGGAACAACAGACTGAACTGGGAGTACAGATGCAGAAGCAACACACTGAACTGTGATTGCGGATAGAGGAACAACACACTGAACTGTGATTACAGATAGAGAAACAAAACACTGAACCTAGAGTACTGATAAAGAAACAACACACTGAATTGCGAGTATAGATAGAGAAACAACACACTGAACTGTGAGTACAGACACAGAAACAACACACTGAACTGAGAGTACAGATGGAGAAACACCTCACTGAATTGCAAACACAGGTAGAGAAACAAAACACTGTACTGCGAGTACAGATATAGAAACAACACACTGAACTGCGAGTACAGACACAGAAACAACACACTGAACTGAGAGTACAGTCAGAGAAACAACACACTGAACTGAGAGTAACGATCATGAAACAATGCACTGAACTGTGAGTACAGATAGAGAAACAACACACTGAACTGCGAGTACAGACGGAGAAGTAACACACTGAACTGTGAGTACAGACAGAGAAACAACACACTGAACTGAGAGTACAGACAGAGAAACAACACACTGAACTGAGAGTAACGATCATGAAACAATGCACTGAACTGTGAGTACAGATAGAGAAACAACACACTGAACTGCGAGTACAGACGGAGAAGTAACACACTGAACTGTGAGTACAGACAGAGAAACAACACACTGAACTGAGAGTAACGATCATGAAACAATGCACTGAACTGCGAGTACAGATAGAGAAACAACACACTGAACTGCGAGTACAGCTAGAGAAAGAACACACCCAACTGTGAGAACAGATAGAGAAACAACAGACTGAACTGGGAGTACAGATGCAGAAGCAACACACTGAACTGTGATTACAGATAGAGAAACAAAACACTGAACCTAGAGTACTGATACACAAACAACACACTGAATTGCGAGTATAGATAGAGAAACAACACACTGAACTGTGAGTACAGACACAGAAACAACACACTGAACTGAGAGTACAGATGGAGAAACACCTCACTGAATTGCAAACACAGACAGAGAAACAAAACACTGTACTCCGAGTACAGATAGAGAAACAACACACTGAACTGCGAGCACAGATAGAGAAAGAACACACCCAACTGTGAGAACAGATACAGAAACAACAGACTGAACTGGGAGTACAGATGCAGAAGCAACACTCTGAATGTGATTACGCACAGAGAAACAACACACTGAACTGTGTTTACTGATTGAGAAACAAAACACTGAACCTAGAGTACTGATACAGAAACAACACACTGCATTGCGAGTATAGATAGAGAAACAACACACTGAACTGTGAGCACAGACACAGAAACAACACACTGAACTGAGAGGACAGATCGAGAAACACCTCACTGAATTGCAAACACAGACAGAGAAACAACACACTGTACTGCGTGTACAGCGAGAGAAAGAACACACCCAACTGTGAGAACAGATACAGAAACAACACACTGAACTGGGTGTACAGATGCAGAAGCAACACACTGAACTGCGATTACGGATAGAGAAACACCACACTGAACCGTGATTACAGATTGAGAAACAAAACACTGAAGCTAGAGTCCTGATTCAGAAACGACACACTGAATTGCGAGTATAGATAGAGAAACAACACACTGAACTGCGTGTACAGACACAGAAACAACACACTGAACAGACAGTACAGATCGAGAAACACCTCACTGAATTGCAAACACAGACAGAGAAACAACACACTGTACTGCGTGTACAGCTAGAGAAAGAACACACCCAACTGTGAGAACAGATACAGAAACAATACACTGAACTGGGAGTACAGATGCAGAAGCAACACACTGAATTGCGATTACGGATAGAGAAACAACACACTGAACCTAGAGTCCTGATACAGAAACAACACACTGAATTGAGAGTATAGATAGAGAAACAACACACTGAACTGTGAATACAGACACAGAAACAACACACTGAACTGAGAGTACAGACAGAGAAACAACACACTGAACTGAGAGTAACGATCATGAAACAATGCACTGAACTGCGAGTACAGATAGAGAAACAACACACCGAACTGCGAGTACAGCTAGAGAAAGAAAACACCCAATTGTGAGAACACATACAGAAACAACGGACTGAACTGGGAGTACAGATGCAGAAGCAACACACTGGACTGTGATTACGGATAGAGAAACAACACACTGAACTGTGATTACAGATTGAGAAACACCTCACTGAATTGTAAACACAGATAGAGAAACAAAACTCTATATTGCGAGTACAGATAGAGAAACAACACACTGAACTGCGAGTACAGACTGAGAAATAATACACTGAACTGTGAGTACAGACAGAGAAACAACACACTGAACTGAGAGTAACGATCATGAAACAATGCACTGAACTGCGAGTACAGATAGAGAAACAAGACACTGAACTGCGAGTACAGCTAGAGAAAGAACACACCCAACTGTGAGAACAGATAGAGAAACAACAGACTGAACTGGGAGTACAGATGCTGAAGCAAAACACTGAACTGAGTAAACAGATAGACTGAGAGATCTGATAGAAAAACAACACACTGAATTGAGATGACAGATCGAGAAACACCTCACTGAATTGTAAGGATAGAGAAACAACACACTGAACTGTGAGTAGAGATAGACAAACAAAACACCGAACTGCGAGTACAGCGAGAGAAAGAACACACCCAACTGTGAGAACAGATACAGAAACAACAGACTGAACTGGGAGTACAGATGCAGAAGCAACACACTGAATGTGATTACAGATTGAGAAACAAAACACTGTACCTAGAGTACTGATACAGAAACAACACACTGAATTGCGAGTACATACTGAGAAATAATACACTGAACTGTGAGTACAGACAGAGAAACAACACACTGAACTGAGAGTAACGATCATGAAACAATGCACTGAACTGCGAGTACAGATAGAGAAACAACACACTGAACTGCGAGTACAGCTAGAGAAAGAACACACCCAACTGTGAGAACAGATACAGAAACAACAGACTGAACTGGGAGTACAGATGCAGAAGCAACACACTGGACTGTGATTACGGATAGAGAAACAACACACTGAACTGTGATTACAGATTGAGAAACACCTCACTGAATTGTGAACACAGATAGAGAAACAAAACTCTATATTGCGAGTATAGATAGAGAAACAACACACTGAACTGCGAGTACTGATAGAGAAACAACACACTGAACTGTGATTACAGATAGAGAAACAAAACATTGAACTTGAGAGTACAGCTCGAGAAAGAACACACCAACCTGTGAGAACAGATACAGAAACAACACTGAACTGCGATTACAGACACAGAAACAACACACTGAACTGAGAGTACAGATAGAGAAACAACACACTGAACTGAGAGTACAGATAGAGAAACAACACACTGAATTGTGATTACACATAGAGAAACAAAACATTGAACTGAGAGTAAGTACAGAGAAACAACACACTGAACTGGGAGTACAGATGCTGAAGCAAAACACTGAACTGAGTAAACAGATAGACTGAGAGATCTGATAGAAAAACAACACACTGAATTGAGATGCCAGATCGAGAAACACTTCAATGAATTGTGAGGATAGAGAAACAACACACTGAACTGTGAGTAGAGATAGACAAACAAAACACCGAACTGCGAGTACAGCTAGAGAAAGAACACACCCAACTGTGAGAAGAGATACAGGAACAACAGACTGAACTGGGAGTACAGATGCAGAAGCAACACACTGAACTGTGATTACGGATAGAGAAACAACACACTGAACTGTGATTACAGATAGAGAAACAAAACACTGAACCTAGAGTACTGATACAGGAACGAAACACACTGATTTACGAGTATAGATAGAGAAACAACACACTGAACTGTGATTACAGATTGAGAAACAAAACACTGAACCTGGAGTCCTGATACAGAAACAACACACTGAATAGAGAGTATAGATAGAGAAACAACACACTGAACTGTGAGTACAGACACAGAAACGACACACTGAACTGAGAGTACAGACAGAGAAACAACACATTGAACTGAGAGTAACGATCAAGAAACAATGCACTCAACTGTGAGTACAGATAGAGAAACAACACACTGAACTGCGAGTACAGACTGAGAAACAACACACTGAAATGTGTGTACAGACAGAGAAACAACACATTGAACTGAGAGTACAGACAGAGAAACAACACTCTGAATTGCGAGTACAGATAGAGAAACAACAAACTGAACTGACAGTAATGAGAGAGAACTAACACATTGAACTGTGAGTACAGATAGAGAAACAACACACTGAACTTTGATTACAGATAGAGAAACAAAACATTGAATTGAGAGAACAGATCAAGAAAGAAAACACCAACCTGTGTGAACAGATACAGAAACAACACACTGAACTGCGAGTACAGACACAGAAACAACACACTGAACTGAGAGTACAGATAGAGAAACAACACACCCAACTGTGAGAACAGATACAGAATCAACAGACTGAACTGGGAGTACAGATGCAGAAGCAACACACTGAAATGTGATTACGGATAGAGAAACAACACACTGACCTGTGATTACAGATTGAGAAACAAAACACTGAACCTAGAGTCCTGAAACAGAAACAACACACTGAATTGAGAGTATAGATAGAGAAACAACACACTGAACTGTGAGTACAGACACAGAAACAACAGAAATGAACTGAGAGTACAGACAGAGAAACAACACACTGAACGGAGAGTAACGATCAAGAAACAATGCACTGAACTGAGAGTACAGACAGAGAAACAACACACTGAATTGCGAGTACAGATCGAGACACAAGAAACTGAACTGACAGTAATGAGAGAGAACTAACACATTGAACTGTGAGTACAGATAGAGAAACAACACACTGAACTTTGATTACAGATAGAGAAACAAAACATTGAATTGAGAGTACAACTCGAGAAAGACAACACCAACCTGTGTGAACAGATACAGAAACAACACACTGAACTGCGAGTACAGACACAGAAACAACACACTTAACTGAGAGTACAGATAGAGAAACAACACACTGAACTGAGAGTACAGATAGAGAAACAACACACTGAATTGTGATTACAGATAGAGAAACAAAACATTGAACTGAGAGTAAGTACAGAGACACAACACACTGAACTGGGAGTACAGATGCTGAAGCAAAACACTGAACTAAGTAAACAGATAGACTGAGAGATCTGATAGAAAAAACAATACACTGAATTGAGATTACAGATCGAGAAACACCTCACTGAATTGTGAGGATAGAGAATCAACACACTGAACTGTG
This sequence comes from Chiloscyllium punctatum, assembly GCF_047496795.1. Classification (NCBI taxonomy): domain Eukaryota; kingdom Metazoa; phylum Chordata; class Chondrichthyes; order Orectolobiformes; family Hemiscylliidae; genus Chiloscyllium; species Chiloscyllium punctatum. Next base: position 31,295,202 of record NC_092745.1, read on the forward strand.
AGTAGGGATAGACAAACAAAACACCGAACTGCGAGAGCAGCTAGAGAAACAACACACCCAACTGTGAGAACAGATACAGGAACAACAGACTGAACTGGGAGTACAGATGCAGAAGCAACACACTGAACTGTGATTACGGATAGAGAAACAACACACTGAACTGTGATTACAGATAGAGAAACAAAACACTGAACCTTGAGTACTGATACAGAAACGAAACACACTGATTTACGAGTATAGATAGAGAAACAACACACTGAACTGTGATTACAGATTGAGAAACAAGACACGGAACCTGGAGTCCTGATACAGAAACAACACACTGAATTGAGAGTACAGATAGAGAAACAACACACTGAACTGTGAGTACAGACACAGAAACAACACACTGAACTGAGAGTACAGACAGAGAAACAACACATTGAACTGAGAGTAACGATCAAGAAACAATGCACTGAACAGTGAGTACAGATAGAGAAACAACACACTGAACTGCGAGTACAGACTGAGAAACAACACACTGAACTTTGATTACAGAGAGAGAAACAAAACATTGAATTGAGAGAACAGCTCGAGAAAGACAACACCAACCTGTGTGATCAGATACAGAAACAACACACTGAACTGCGAGTACAGACACAGAAACAACACACTGAACTGTGAGTAGAGATAGACAAACAAAACACCGAAATGCGAGTACAGCTAGAGAAAGAACACACCCAACTGTGAGAACAGACACAGGAACAACAGACTGAACTGGGAGTACTGATGCAGAAGCAACACACTGAACTGTGATTACAGATAGAGAAACAAAACACTGAACCTAGAGTACTGATACGGAAACGAAACACACTGATTTACGAGTATAGATAGAGAAACAACACACTGAACTGTGATTACAGACTGAGAAACAAAACACTGAACCTAGAGTCCTGATACAGAAACAACACACTGAACTGAGAGTACAGACAGAGAAAGAACACACTGAATTGCGAGTACAGATAGAGAAACAACAAACTGAACTGACAGTAATGAGAGAGAACTAACACATTGAACTGTGAGTACAGATAGAGAAACAAGACACTGAACTTTGATTACAGATAGAGAAACAAAACATTGAATTGAGAGTACAGCTCGAGAAAGACAACAACAACCTGTGTGATCAGATACAGAAACAACACACTGAACTGCGAGTACAGACACAGAAACAACACACTGAACTGAGAGTACAGATAGAGAAACAACACACTGAATTGTGTTAACAGATAGAGAAACAAAACATTGAACTGTGAGTATGTACAGAGAAACAACACACTGAACTGGGAGTACAGATGCTGAAGCTAAACACTGAACTGAGTAAACAGATCGACTGAGAGATCTGATAGAAAAACAACACACTGAATTTAGATTACAGATCGAAAAACACCTCACTGAATTGTGAGGATAGAGAAACAATACACTGAACTGTGAGTAGAGATAGACAAACAAAACACCGAACTGCGAGTACAGCTAGAGAAAGAACACACCCAACTGTGAGAACAGATACAGGAACAACAGACTGAACTGGGAGTACAGATGCAGAAGCAACACACTGAACTGTGATTACGGATAGAGAAACAACACACTGAACTGTGATTACAGATAGAGAAACAAAACACTGAACCTAGAGTACTGATACAGAAACAACACACTGAATTGCGAGTATGGATAGAGAAACAACACACTGAACTGTGAGTACAGACACAGAAACAAGACACTGAACTGAGAGTACAGACAGAGAAACAACACACTGAATTGCAAACACAGGTAGAGAAACAAAACACTGTACTGCGAGTACAGATAGAGAAACAACACACTGAACTGTGAGTAGAGATAGACAAACAAAACACCGAAATGCGAGTACAGCTAGAGAAAGAACACACCCAACTGTGAGAAGAGATACCAGGACCAACAGACTGAACTGGGAGTGCAGATGCAGAAGCAACACACTGAACGGTGATTGCGGATAGAGAAACAACACACTGAACTGTGATTACAGATAGAGAAACAAAACACTGAACCTAGAGTACTGATACAGAAACAACACACTGAATTGCGAGTATAGATAGAGAAACAACACACTGAACTGTGAGTACAGACACAGAAACAACACACTGAACTGAGAGTACAGATGGAGAAACACCTCACTGAATTGCAAACACAGGTAGAGAAACAAAACACTGTACTGCGAGTACAGATAGAGAAACAACACACTGAACTGCGAGCACAGATAGAGAAAGAACACACCCAACTGTGAGAACAGATACAGAAACAACAGACTGAACTGGGAGTACAGATGCAGAAGCAACACACTGAACTGCGATTACGGATAGAGAAACAACACACTGAACCTAGAGTACTGACACAGAAGCAACACACTGAACTGCGATTACGGATAGAGAAACAACACACTGAACCTAGAGTACTGACACAGAAACAACACACTGAATTGAGAGTATAGATAGAGAAACAACACACTGAACTGTGAATACAGACACAGAAACAACACACTGAACTGAGAGTACAGATAGAGAAACAACACACCGAACTGCGAGTACAGCTAGAGAAAGAAAACACCCAATTGTGAGAACAGATACAGAAACAACAGACTGAACTGGGAGTACAGATGCAGAAGCAACACACTGGACTGTGATTACGGATAGAGAAACAACACACTGAACTGTGATTACAGATTGAGAAACAACACACTGAATTGTAAACACAGATAGAGAAACAAAACTCGATATTGCGAGTACAGATAGAGAAACAACACACTGAACTGCGAGTACAGACTGAGAAATAATACACTGAACTGTGAGTACAGACAGAGAAACAACACACTGAACTGAGAGTAACGATCATGAAACAATGCACTGAACTGCGAGTACAGATAGAGAAACAAGACACTGAACTGCGAGTACAGCTAGAGAAAGAACACACCCAACTGTGAGAACAGATACAGAAACAACAGATTGAACTGGGAGTACAGATGCTGAAGCAAAACACTGAACTGAGTAAACAGATAGACTGAGAGATCTGATAGAAAAACAACACACTGAATTGAGATGACAGATCGAGAAACACCTCACTGAATTGTAAGGATAGAGAAACAACACACTGAACTGTGAGTAGAGATAGACAAACAAAACACCGAACTGCGAGCACAGCTAGAGAAAGAACACACCCAACTGTGAGAACAGATACAGAAACAACAGACTGAACTGGGAGTACAGATGCAGAAGCAACACACTGAATGTGATTACAGATTGAGAAACAAAACACTGTACCTAGAGTACTGATACAGAAACAACACACTGAATTGCGAGTACAGACTGAGAAATAATACACTGAACTGTGAGTACAGACAGAGAAACAACACACTGAACTGAGAGTAACGATCATGAAACAATGCACTGAACTGCGAGTACAGATAGAGAAACAACACACTGAACTGCGAGTACAGCTAGAGAAAGAACACACCCAACTGTGAGAACAGATACAGAAACAACAGACTGAACTGGGAGTACAGATGCAGAAGCAACACACTGGACTGTGATTACGGAGAGAGAAACAACACACTGAACTGTGATTACAGATTGAGAAACACCTCACTGAATTGTGAACACAGATAGAGAAACAAAACTCTATATTGCGAGTATAGATAGAGAAACAACACACTGAACTGCGAGTACTGATAGAGAAACAACACACTGAACTGTGATTACAGATAGAGAAACAAAACATTGAACTGAGAGTACAGCTCGAGAAAGAACACACCAACCTGTGAGAACAGATACAGAAACAACACTGAACTGCGAGTACAGACAAAGAAACAACACATTGAACTATAAGAAAACAGATAGAGAAACAACACACTGAACTGAGAGTACAGATAGAGAAACAACACACTGAATTGTGATTACACATAGAGTAACAAAACATTGAACTGAGAGTAAGTACAGAGAAACAACACACTGAACTGGGAGTACAGATGCTGAAGCAAAACACTGAACTGAGTAAACAGATAGACTGAGAGATCTGATAGAAAAACAACACACTGAATTGAGATGCCAGATCGAGAAACACTTCACTGAATTGTGAGGATAGAGAAACAACACACTGAACTGTGAGTAGAGATAGACAAACAAAACACCGAAGTGCGAGTACAGCTAGAGAAAGAACACACCCAACTGTGAGAAGAGATACAGGAACAACAGACTGAACTGGGAGTACAGATGCAGAAGCAACACACTGAACTGTGATTACGGATAGAGAAACAACACACTGAACTGTGATTACAGATAGAGAAACAAAACACTGAACCTAGAGTACTGATACAGAAACGAAACACACTGATTTACGAGTATAGATAGAGAAACAACACACTGAAATGTGATTACAGATTGAGAAACAAAACACTGAACCTGGAGTCCTGATACAGAAACAACACACTGAATTGAGAGTATAGATAGAGAAACAACACACTGAACTGTGAGTACAGACACAGAAACGACACACTGAACTGAGAGTACAGACAGAGAAACAACACATTGAACTGAGAGTAACGATCAAGAAACAATGCACTCAACTGTGAGTACAGATAGAGAAACAACACACTGAACTGCGAGTACAGACTGAGAAACAACACACTGAACTGTGTGTACAGACAGAGAAACAACACATTGAACTGAGAGTACAGACAGAGAAACAACACACTGAATTGCGAGTACAGATAGAGAAACAACAAACTGAACTGACAGTAATGAGAGAGAACTAACACATTGAACTGTGAGTACAGATAGAGAAACAACACACTGAACTTTGATTACAGATAGAGAAACAAAACATTGAATTGAGAGTACAGCTCAAGAAAGAAAACACCAACCTGTGTGAACAGATACAGAAACAACACACTGAACTGCGAGTACAGACACAGAAACAACACACTGAACTGAGAGTACAGATGGAGAAACAACACACCCAACTGTGAGAACAGATACAGAATCAACAGACTGAACTGGGAGTACAGATGCAGAAGCAACACACTGAAATGTGATTACGGATAGAGAAACAACACACTGACCTGTGATTACAGATTGAGAAACAAAACACTGAACCTAGAGTCCTGAAACAGAAACAACACACTGAACTGAGAGTATAGATAGAGAAACAACACACTGAACTGTGAGTACAGACACAGAAACAACAGAAATGAACTGAGAGTACAGGCAGAGAAACAACACACTGAACGGAGAGTAACGATCAAGAAACAACACACTGAACTGAGAGTAACGATCATGAAACAATGCACTGAACTGTGAGTACAGATAGAGAAACAACACACTGAACTGCGAGTACAGACGGAGAAGTAACACACTGAACTGTGAGTACAGACAGAGAAACAACACACTGAACTGAGAGTACAGACAGAGAAACAACACACTGAACTGAGAGTAACGATCATGAAACAATGCACTGAACTGTGAGTACAGATAGAGAAACAACACACTGAACTGCGAGTACAGACGGAGAAGTAACACACTGAACTGTGAGTACAGACAGAGAAACAACACACTGAACTGAGAGTAACGATCATGAAACAATGCACTGAACTGCGAGTACAGATAGAGAAACAACACACTGAACTGCGAGTACAGCTAGAGAAAGAACACACCCAACTGTGAGAACAGATAGAGAAACAACAGACTGAACTGGGAGTACAGATGCAGAAGCAACACACTGAACTGTGATTACAGATAGAGAAACAAAACACTGAACCTAGAGTACTGATACACAAACAACACACTGAATTGCGAGTATAGATAGAGAAACAACACACTGAACTGTGAGTACAGACACAGAAACAACACACTGAACTGAGAGTACAGATGGAGAAACACCTCACTGAATTGCAAACACAGACAGAGAAACAAAACACTGTACTGCGAGTACAGATAGAGAAACAACACACTGAACTGCGAGCACAGATAGAGAAAGAACACACCCAACTGTGAGAACAGATACAGAAACAACAGACTGAACTGGGAGTACAGATGCAGAAGCAACACTCTGAATGTGATTACGCACAGAGAAACAACACACTGAACTGTGTTTACTGATTGAGAAACAAAACACTGAACCTAGAGTACTGATACAGAAACAACACACTGCATTGCGAGTATAGATAGAGAAACAACACACTGAACTGTGAGCACAGACACAGAAACAACACACTGAACTGAGAGGACAGATCGAGAAACACCTCACTGAATTGCAAACACAGACAGAGAAACAACACACTGTACTGCGTGTACAGCGAGAGAAAGAACACACCCAACTGTGAGAACAGATACAGAAACAACACACTGAACTGGGTGTACAGATGCAGAAGCAACACACTGAACTGCGATTACGGATAGAGAAACACCACACTGAACCGTGATTACAGATTGAGAAACAAAACACTGAAGCTAGAGTCCTGATTCAGAAACGACACACTGAATTGCGAGTATAGATAGAGAAACAACACACTGAACTGCGTGTACAGACACAGAAACAACACACTGAACAGACAGTACAGATCGAGAAACACCTCACTGAATTGCAAACACAGACAGAGAAACAACACACTGTACTGCGTGTACAGCTAGAGAAAGAACACACCCAACTGTGAGAACAGATACAGAAACAATACACTGAACTGGGAGTACAGATGCAGAAGCAACACACTGAACTGCGATTACGGATAGAGAAACAACACACTGAACCTAGAGTCCTGATACAGAAACAACACACTGAATTGAGAGTATAGATAGAGAAACAACACACTGAACTGTGAATACAGACACAGAAACAACACACTGAACTGAGAGTACAGACAGAGAAACAACACACTGAACTGAGAGTAACGATCATGAAACAATGCACTGAACTGCGAGTACAGATAGAGAAACAACACACCGAACTGCGAGTACAGCTAGAGAAAGAAAACACCCAATTGTGAGAACACATACAGAAACAACGGACTGAACTGGGAGTACAGATGCAGAAGCAACACACTGGACTGTGATTACGGATAGAGAAACAACACACTGAACTGTGATTACAGATTGAGAAACACCTCACTGAATTGTAAACACAGATAGAGAAACAAAACTCTATATTGCGAGTACAGATAGAGAAACAACACACTGAACTGCGAGTACAGACTGAGAAATAATACACTGAACTGTGAGTACAGACAGAGAAACAACACACTGAACTGAGAGTAACGATCATGAAACAATGCACTGAACTGCGAGTACAGATAGAGAAACAAGACACTGAACTGCGAGTACAGCTAGAGAAAGAACACACCCAACTGTGAGAACAGATACAGAAACAACAGATTGAACTGGGAGTACAGATGCTGAAGCAAAACACTGAACTGAGTAAACAGATAGACTGAGAGATCTGATAGAAAAACAACACACTGAATTGAGATGACAGATCGAGAAACACCTCACTGAATTGTAAGGATAGAGAAACAACACACTGAACTGTGAGTAGAGATAGACAAACAAAACACCGAACTGCGAGTACAGCGAGAGAAAGAACACACCCAACTGTGAGAACAGATACAGAAACAACAGACTGAACTGGGAGTACAGATGCAGAAGCAACACACTGAATGTGATTACAGATTGAGAAACAAAACACTGTACCTAGAGTACTGATACAGAAACAACACACTGAATTGCGAGTACATACTGAGAAATAATACACTGAACTTTGAGTACAGACAGAGAAACAACACACTGAACTGAGAGTAACGATCATGAAACAATGCACTGAACTGCGAGTACAGATAGAGAAACAACACACTGAACTGCGAGTACAGCTAGAGAAAGAACACACCCAACTGTGAGAACAGATACAGAAACAACAGACTGAACTGGGAGTACAGATGCAGAAGCAACACACTGGACTGTGATTACGGATAGAGAAACAACACACTGAACTGTGATTACAGATTGAGAAACACCTCACTGAATTGTGAACACAGATAGAGAAACAAAACTCTATATTGCGAGTATAGATAGAGAAACAACACACTGAACTGCGAGTACTGATAGAGAAACAACACACTGAACTGTGATTACAGATAGAGAAACAAAACATTGAACTTGAGAGTACAGCTCGAGAAAGAACACACCAACCTGTGAGAACAGATACAGAAACAACACTGAACTGCGATTACAGACACAGAAACAACACACTGAACTGAGAGTACAGATAGAGAAACAACACACTGAACTGAGAGTACAGATAGAGAAACAACACACTGAATTGTGATTACACATAGAGAAACAAAACATTGAACTGAGAGTAAGTACAGAGAAACAACACACTGAACTGGGAGTACAGATGCTGAAGCAAAACACTGAACTGAGTAAACAGATAGACTGAGAGATCTGATAGAAAAACAACACACTGAATTGAGATGCCAGATCGAGAAACACTTCACAGAATTGTGAGGATAGAGAAACAACACACTGAACTGTGAGTAGAGATAGACAAACAAAACACCGAACTGCGAGTACAGCTAGAGAAAGAACACACCCAACTGTGAGAAGAGATACAGGAACAACAGACTGAACTGGGAGTACAGATGCAGAAGCAACACACTGAACTGTGATTACGGATAGAGAAACAACACACTGAACTGTGATTACAGATAGAGAAACAAAACACTGAACCTAGAGTACTGATACAGGAACGAAACACACTGATTTATGAGTATAGATAGAGAAACAACACACTGAACTGTGATTACAGATTGAGAAACAAAACACTGAACCTGGAGTCCTGATACAGAAACAACACACTGAATTGAGAATATAGATAGAGAAACAACACACTGAACTGTGAGTACAGACACAGAAACGACACACTGAACTGAGAGTACAGACAGAGAAACAACACATTGAACTGAGAGTAACGATCAAGAAACAATGCACTCAACTGTGAGTACAGATAGAGAAACAACACACTGAACTGCGAATACAGACTGAGAAACAACACACTGAAATGTGTGTACAGACAGAGAAACAACACATTGAACTGAGAGTACAGACAGAGAAACAACACTCTGAATTGCGAGTACAGATAGAGAAACAACAAACTGAACTGACAGTAATGAGAGAGAACTAACACATTGAACTGTGAGTACAGATAGAGAAACAACACACTGAACTTTGATTACAGATAGAGAAACAAAACATTGAATTGAGAGTACAGATCAAGAAAGAAAACACCAACCTGTGTGAACAGATACAGAAACAACACACTGAACTGCGAGTACAGACACAGAAACAACACACTGAACTGTGATTGCAGATAGAGAAACAAAACATTGAACTGAGAGTACAGCTCGAGAAAGAACACACCAACCTGTGAGAACAGATACAGAAACAACACACTGAACCAAGAGTACAGACACAGCAACAACACACTGAACTGAGAGTACAGATAGAGATACAACACACTGAACTGAGAGTACAAATAGAGAAACAACACACTGAATTGTGATTACAGATAGAGAAACAAAATATTGAACTGAGAGTAAGTACAGAGAAACAACACACTGAACTGGGAGTACAGATGCTGAAGCACAACACTGAACTGAGTAAACAGATAGACTGAGAGATCTGATGGAAAACAACACACTGAATTGAGATTACAGATCGAGAAACACCTCACTGAATTGTGAGGATAGAGAAACAACACACTGAACTGTGAGTAGAGATAGACAAACAAATCACGGAACTGCGAGTACAGCTAGAGAAAGAACACACCCGTGAGAACAGATAGAGAAACAACAGACTGAACTGGGAGTACAGATGCAGAAGCAACACACTGAACTGTCATTACGGATAGAGAAACAACACACTGAACTGTGATTACAGATTGAGAAACAAAACACTGAACCTAGAGTACTGATACAGAAACAACACACTGAATTGCGAGTATAGATAGTGAAACAACACACTGAATTGTGAGTACAGACACAGAAACAACACACTGAACTGAGAGTACAGATCGAGAAACACCTCACTGAATTGCAAACACAGGTAGAGAAACAAAACACTGTACTGCGAGTACAGATAGAGAAACAACACACTGAACTGCGAGCACAGATAGAGAAAGAACACACCCAACTGTGAGAACAGATACAGAAACAACAGACTGAACTGGGAGTACAGATGCAGAAGCAACAAACTGAACTGTGATTACGGATAGAGAAACAACACACTGAACTGAGAGTACAGATCGAGAAACACCTCACTGAATTGTAAACACAGATAGAGAAACAAAACACTGTATTGCGAGTACAGATAGACAAACAAAACACCGAAATGCGAGTACAGCTAGAGAAAGAACACACCCAACTGTGAGAACAGATACAGGAACAACAGACTGAACTGGGAGTACAGATGCAGAAGCAACACACTGAACCTAGAGTACTGATACAGAAACGAAACTCACTGATTTACGAGTATAGATAGAGAAACAACACACTGAACTGTGATTACAGATTGAGAAACAAAACACTAAACCTAGAGTCATGATACAGAAACAACACACTGAATTGAGAGTATAGATAGAGAAACAACACACTGAAGTGTGAGTACAGACACAGAAACAACACACTGAACTGAGAGTACAGACAGAGAAACAACACATTGAACTGAGAGTAACGATCAAGAAACAATGCACTGAACTGTGAGTACAGATAGAGAAACAAAACACTGAACTGCGAGTACAGACTGAGAAACAACACACTGAACTGAGAGTACAGACAGAGAAACAACACACTGAATTGCGAGTACAGACAGAGAAACAACAAACTGAACTGACAGTAATGAGAGAGAACTAACACATTGAACTGTGAGTACAGATAGAGAAACAACACACTGAACTGTGATTACAGATAGAGTAACACAACATTGAATTGAGATTACAGCTCGAGAAAGTAAAAACCAACCTGTGTGAACAGATACAGAATCAACACACTGAACTGCGAATACAGACACAGAAACAACACACTGAACTGAGAGTACAGAGAGGGAAACAACACACTGAACTGAGAGTACAAATAGAGAAACAACACACTGAATTGTGATGACAGATAGAGAAACAAAACATTGAACTGAGAGTAAGTACGGAGAAACAACACACTGAACTGGGAGTACAGATGCTGAAGCGAAACACTGAACTGAGTAAGCAGATAGACTGAGAGATCTGATAGAAAAACAACACACTGAATTGAGATGACAGATCGAGAAACACCTCACTGAATTGTGAGGATAGAGAAACAACACACTGAACTGTGAGTAGAGATAGACAAACAAAACACCGAACTGCGAGTACAGCTAGAGAAAGAACACACCCAACTGTGAGAAGAGATACAGGAACAACAGACTGAACTGGGAGTAAACAGATGCAGAAGCAACACACTGAACTGTGATTACGGATAGAGAAACAACACACTGAATTGTGATTCCAATTAGAGAAACAAAACACTGAACCTAGAGTACTGATACAGGAACAACACACTGAATTGCGAGTATAGATAGAGAAACAACACACTGAACTGTGAGAACAGACACAGAAACAACACACTGAACTGAGAGTACAGATGGAGAAACACCTCACTGAATTGCAAACACAGACAGAGAAACAAAACACTGTACTGCGAGTACAGATATAGAAACAACACACTGAACTGCGAGTACAGACACAGAAACAACACACTGAACTGAGAGTACAGACAGAGAAACTACACACTGAACTGAGAGTAACGATCATGGAACAACGCACTGAACTGTGAGTACAGATAGAGAAACAACACACTGAACTGCGAGTACAGACGGAGAAGTAACACACTGAACTGAGAGTACAGACAGAGAAACAACACACTGAACTGAGAGTACAGACAGAGAAACAACACTCTGAACTGAGAGTAACGATCATGAAACAATGCACTGAACTGTGAGTACAGATAGAGAAACAACACACTGAACTGCGAGTACAGACGGAGAAGTAACACACTGAACTGTGAGTACAGACAGAGAAACAACACACTGAACTGAGAGTAACGATCATGAAACAATGCACTGAACTGCGAGTACAGATAGAGAAACAACACACTGAACTGCGAGTACAGCTAGAGAAAGAACACACCCAACTGTGAGAACAGATAGAGAAACAACAGACTGAACTGGGAGTACAGATGCAGAAACAACACACTGAACTGAGAGTACAGACAGAGAAACAACACACTGAATTGCGAGTACAGATAGAGAAACAACAAACTGAACTGACAGTAATGAGAGAGAACTAACACATTGAACTGTGAGTACAGGTAGAGAAACAACACACTGAACTGTGAGTACAGATAGAGAAACACAACATTGAATTGAGAGTACAGCTCGAGAAAGACAACACCAACCTGTGTGAACAGATACAGAAACAACACACTGAACTGAGAGTACAGACACAGAAACAACACTCTGAACTGAGAGTACAGATAGAGAAACAACACACTGAATTGTGATTACAGATAGAGAAACAAAATATTGAACTGAGAGTAAGTACAGAGAAACAACACACTGAACTGGGAGTACAGATGCTGAAGCAAAACACTGAACTGAGAAAACAGATAGACTGAGAGATCTCATAGAAAAACAACACACTGAATTGAGATGACAGATCGAGAAACACCTCACTGAATTGTGAGGATAGAGAAACAACACACCGAACTGTGAGTAGAGATAGACAAACAAAACACTGAACTGCGAGTACAGCTAGAGAAAGAACACACCCAACTGTGAGAACAGATACAGGAACAACAGACTGAACTGGGAGTACAGATGCAGAAGCAACACACTGAACTGTGATTGCGGATAGAGGAACAACACACTGAACTGTGATTACAGATAGAGAAACAAAACACTGAACCTAGAGTACTGATAAAGAAACAACACACTGAATTGCGAGTATAGATAGAGAAACAACACACTGAACTGTGAGTACAGACACAGAAACAACACACTGAACTGAGAGTACAGATGGAGAAACACCTCACTGAATTGCAAACACAGACAGAGAAACAAAACACTGTACTGCGAGTACAGATATAGAAACAACACACTGAACTGCGAGTACAGACACAGAAACAACACACTGAACTGAGAGTACAGTCAGAGAAACAACACACTGAACTGAAAGTAACGATCATGAAACAATGCACTGAACTGTGAGTACAGATAGAGAAACAACACACTGAACTGCGAGTACAGACGGAGAAGTAACACACTGAACTGTGAGTACAGACAGAGAAACAACACACTGAACTGAGAGTACAGACAGAGAAACAACACACTGAACTGAGAGTAACGATCATGAAACAATGCACTGAACTGTGAGTACAGATAGAGAAACAACACACTGAACTGCGAGTACAGACGGAGAAGTAACACACTGAACTGTGAGTACAGACAGAGAAACAACACACTGAACTGAGAGTAACGATCATGAAACAATGCACTGAACTGCGAGTACAGATAGAGAAACAACACACTGAACTGCCAGTACAGCTAGAGAAAGAACACACCCAACTGTGAGAACAGATAGAGAAACAACAGACTGAACTGGGAGTACAGATGCAGAAGCAACACACTGAACTGAGATTACAGATAGAGAAACAAAACACTGAACCTAGAGTACTGATACACAAACAACACACTGAATTGCGAGTATAGATAGAGAAACAACACACTGAACTGTGAGTACAGACACAGAAACAACACACTGAACTGAGAGTACAAATGGAGAAACACCTCACTGAATTGCAAACACAGACAGAGAAACAAAACACTGTACTGCGAGTACAGATAGAGAAACAACACACTGAACTGCGAGCACAGATAGAGAAAGAACACACCCAACTGTGAGAACAGATACAGAAACAACAGACTGAACTGGGAGTACAGATGCAGAAGCAACACTCTGAATGTGATTACGCACAGAGAAACAACACACTGAACTGTGTTTACTGATTGAGAAACAAAACACTGAACCTAGAGTACTGATACAGAAACAACACACTGTATTGCGAGTATAGATAGAGAAACAACACACTGAACTGTGAGCACAGACACAGAAACAACACACTGAACTGAGAGGACAGATCGAGAAACACCTCACTGAATTGCAAACACAGACAGAGAAACAACACACTGTACTGCGTGTACAGCGAGAGAAAGAACACACCCAACTGTGAGAACAGATACAGAAACAACACACTGAACTGGGTGTACAGATGCAGAAGCAACACACTGAACTGCGATTACGGATAGAGAAACACCACACTGAACCGTGATTACAGATTGAGAAACAAAACACTGAAGCTAGAGTCCTGATTCAGAAACGACACACTGAATTGCGAGTATAGATAGAGAAACAACACACTGAACTGCGTGTACAGACACAGAAACAACACACTGAACAGACAGTACAGATCGAGAAACACCTCACTGAATTGCAAACACAGACAGAGAAACAACACACTGTACTGCGTGTACAGCTAGAGAAAGAACACACCCAACTGTGAGAACAGATACAGAAACAATACACTGAACTGGGAGTACAGATGCAGAAGCAACACACTGAACTGCGATTACGGATAGAGAAACAACACACTGAACCTAGAGTCCTGATACAGAAACAACACACTGAATTGAGAGTATAGATAGAGAAACAACACACTGAACTGTGAATACAGACACAGAAACAACACACTGAACTGAGAGTACAGACAGAGAAACAACACACTGAACTGAGAGTAACGATCATGAAACAATGCACTGAACTGCGAGTACAGATAGAGAAACAACACACCGAACTGCGAGTACAGCTAGAGAAAGAAAACACCCAATTGTGAGAACACATACAGAAACAACAGACTGAACTGGGAGTACAGATGCAGAAGCAACACACTGGACTGTGATTACGGATAGAGAAACAACACACTGAACTGTGATTACAGATTGAGAAACACCTCACTGAATTGTAAACACAGATAGAGAAACAAAACTCTATATTGCGAGTACAGATAGAGAAACAACACACTGAACTGCGAGTACAGACTGAGAAATAATACACTGAACTGTGAGTACAGACAGAGAAACAACACACTGAACTGAGAGTAACGATCATGAAACAATGCACTGAACTGCGAGTACAGATAGAGAAACAAGACACTGAACTGCGAGTACAGCTAGAGAAAGAACACACCCAACTGTGAGAACAGATAGAGAAACAACAGACTGAACTGGGAGTACAGATGCTGAAGCAAAACACTGAACTGAGTAAACAGATAGACTGAGAGATCTGATAGAAAAACAACACACTGAATTGAGATGACAGATCGAGAAACACCTCACTGAATTGTAAGGATAGAGAAACAACACACTGAACTGTGAGTAGAGATAGACAAACAAAACACCGAACTGCGAGTACAGCTAGAGAAAGAACACACCCAACTGTGAGAACAGATACAGAAACAACAGACTGAACTGGGAGTACAGATGCAGAAGCAACACACTGAATGTGATTACAGATTGAGAAACAAAACACTGTACCTAGAGTACTGATACAGAAACAACACACTGAATTGCGAGTACATACTGAGAAATAATACACTGAACTGTGAGTACAGACAGAGAAACAACACACTGAACTGAGAGTAACGATCATGAAACAATGCACTGAACTGCGAGTACAGATAGAGAAACAACACACTGAACTGCGAGTACAGCTAGAGAAAGAACACACCCAACTGTGAGAACAGATACAGAAACAACAGACTGAACTGGGAGTACAGATGCAGAAGCAACACACTGGACTGTGATTACGGATAGAGAAACAACACACTGAACTGTGATTACAGATTGAGAAACACCTCACTGAATTGTGAACACAGATAGAGAAACAAAACTCTATATTGCGAGTATAGATAGAGAAACAACACACTGAACTGCGAGTACTGATAGAGAAACAACACACTGAACTGTGATTACAGATAGAGAAACAAAACATTGAACTTGAGAGTACAGCTCGAGAAAGAACACACCAACCTGTGAGAACAGATACAGAAACAACACTGAACTGCGATTACAGACACAGAAACAACACACTGAACTGAGAGTACAGATAGAGAAACAACACACTGAACTGAGAGTACAGATAGAGAAACAACACACTGAATTGTGATTACACATAGAGAAACAAAACATTGAACTGAGAGTAAGTACAGAGAAACAACACACTGAACTGGGAGTACAGATGCTGAAGCAAAACACTGAACTGAGTAAACAGATAGACTGAGAGATCTGATAGAAAAACAACACACTGAATTGAGATGCCAGATCGAGAAACACTTCAATGAATTGTGAGGATAGAGAAACAACACACTGAACTGTGAGTAGAGATAGACAAACAAAACACCGAACTGCGAGTACAGCTAGAGAAAGAACACACCCAACTGTGAGAAGAGATACAGGAACAACAGACTGAACTGGGAGTACAGATGCAGAGGCAACACACTGAACTGTGATTACGGATAGAGTAACAACACACTGAACTGTGATTACAGATAGAGAAACAAAACACTGAACCTAGAGTACTGATACAGGAACGAAACACACTGATTTACGAGTATAGATAGAGAAACAACACACTGAACTGTGATTACAGATTGAGAAACAAAACACTGAACCTGGAGTCCTGATACAGAAACAACACACTGAATAGAGAGTATAGATAGAGAAACAACACACTGAACTGTGAGTACAGACACAGAAACGACACACTGAACTGAGAGTACAGACAGAGAAACAACACATTGAACTGAGAGTAACGATCAAGAAACAATGCACTCAACTGTGAGTACAGATAGAGAAACAACACACTGAACTGCGAGTACAGACTGAGAAACAACACACTGAAATGTGTGTACAGACAGAGAAACAACACATTGAACTGAGAGTACAGACAGAGAAACAACACTCTGAATTGCGAGTACAGATAGAGAAACAACAAACTGAACTGACAGTAATGAGAGAGAACTAACACATTGAACTGTGAGTACAGATAGAGAAACAACACACTGAACTTTGATTACAGATAGAGAAACAAAACATTGAATTGAGAGAACAGATCAAGAAAGAAAACACCAACCTGTGTGAACAGATACAGAAACAACACACTGAACTGCGAGTACAGACACAGAAACAACACACTGAACTGAGAGTACAGATAGAGAAACAACACACCCAACTGTGAGAACAGATACAGAATCAACAGACTGAACTGGGAGTACAGATGCAGAAGCAACACACTGAAATGTGATTACGGATAGAGAAACAACACACTGACCTGTGATTACAGATTGAGAAACAAAACACTGAACCTAGAGTCCTGAAACAGAAACAACACACTGAATTGAGAGTATAGATAGAGAAACAACACACTGAACTGTGAGTACAGACACAGAAACAACAGAAATGAACTGAGAGTACAGACAGAGAAACAACACACTGAACGGAGAGTAACGATCAAGAAACAATGCACTGAACTGAGAGTACAGACAGAGAAACAACACACTGAATTGCGAGTACAGATCGAGACACAAGAAACTGAACTGACAGTAATGAGAGAGAACTAACACATTGAACTGTGAGTACAGATAGAGAAACAACACACTGAACTTTGATTACAGATAGAGAAACAAAACATTGAATTGAGAGTACAACTCGAGAAAGACAACACCAACCTGTGTGAACAGATACAGAAACAACACACTGAACTGCGAGTACAGACACAGAAACAACACACTTAACTGAGAGTACAGATAGAGAAACAACACACTGAACTGAGAGTACAGATAGAGAAACAACACACTGAATTGTGATTACAGATAGAGAAACAAAACATTGAACTGAGAGTAAGTACAGAGACACAACACACTGAGCTGGGAGTACAGATGCTGAAGCAAAACACTGAACTAAGTAAACAGATAGACTGAGAGATCTGATAGAAAAAACAATACACTGAATTGAGATTACAGATCGAGAAACACCTCACTGAATTGTGAGGATAGAGAATCAACACACTGAACTGTGAGTAGGGATAGACAAACAAAACACCGAACTGCGAGTGCAGCTAGAGAAACAACACACCCAACTGTGAGAACAGATACAGGAACAACAGACTGAACTGGGAGTACAGATGCAGAAGCAACACACTGAACTGTGATTACGGATAGAGAAACAACACACTGAACTGTGATTACAGATAGAGAAACAAAACACTGAACCTTGAGTACTGATACAGAAACGAAACACACTGATTTACGAGTATAGATAGAGAAACAACACACTGAACTGTGATTACAGATTGAGAAAGAAGACACGGAACCTGGAGTCCTGATACAGAAACAACACACTGAATTGAGAGTACAGATAGAGAAACAACACACTGAACTGTGAGTACAGACACAGAAACAACACACTGAACTGAGAGTACAGACAGAGAAACAACACATTGAACTGAGAGTAACGATCAAGAAACAATGCACTGAACAGTGAGTACAGATAGAGAAACAACACACTGAACTGCGAGTACAGACTGAGAAACAACACACTGAACTTTGATTACAGAGAGAGAAACAAAACATTGAATTGAGAGAACAGCTCGAGAAAGACAACACCAACCTGTGTGATCAGATACAGAAACAACACACTGAACTGCGAGTACAGACACAGAAACAACACACTGAACTGTGAGTAGAGATAGACAAACAAAACACCGAAATGCGAGTACAGCTAGAGAAAGAACACACCCAACTGTGAGAACAGACACAGGAACAACAGACTGAACTGGGAGTACTGATGCAGAAGCAACACACTGAACTGTGATTACAGATAGAGAAACAAAACACTGAACCTAGAGTACTGATACGGAAACGAAACACACTGATTTACGAGTATAGATAGAGAAACAACACACTGAACTGTGATTACAGACTGAGAAACAAAACACTGAACCTAGAGTCCTGATACAGAAACAACACACTGAACTGAGAGTACAGACAGAGAAAGAACACACTGAATTGCGAGTACAGATAGAGAAACAACAAACTGAACTGACAGTAATGAGAGAGAACTAACACATTGAACTGTGAGTACAGATAGAGAAACAAGACACTGAACTTTGATTACAGATAGAGAAACAAAACATTGAATTGAGAGTACAGCTCGAGAAAGACAACAACAACCTGTGTGATCAGATACAGAAACAACACACTGAACTGCGAGTACAGACACAGAAACAACACACTGAACTGAGAGTACAGATAGAGAAACAACACACTGAATTGTGTTAACAGATAGAGAAACAAAACATTGAACTGTGAGTATGTACAGAGAAACAACACACTGAACTGGGAGTACAGATGCTGAAGCTAAACACTGAACTGAGTAAACAGATCGACTGAGAGATCTGATAGAAAAACAACACACTGAATTTAGATTACAGATCGAAAAACACCTCACTGAATTGTGAGGATAGAGAAACAATACACTGAACTGTGAGTAGAGATAGACAAACAAAACACCGAACTGCGAGTACAGCTAGAGAAAGAACACACCCAACTGTGAGAACAGATACAGGAACAACAGACTGAACTGGGAGTACAGATGCAGAAGCAACACACTGAACTGTGATTACGGATAGAGAAACAACACACTGAACTGTGATTACAGATAGAGAAACAAAACACTGAACCTAGAGTACTGATACAGAAACAACACACTGAATTGCGAGTATGGATAGAGAAACAACACACTGAACTGTGAGTACAGACACAGAAACAAGACACTGAACTGAGAGTACAGACAGAGAAACAACACACTGAATTGCAAACACAGGTAGAGAAACAAAACACTGTACTGCGAGTACAGATAGAGAAACAACACACTGAACTGTGAGTAGAGATAGACAAACAAAACACCGAAATGCGAGTACAGCTAGAGAAAGAACACACCCAACTGTGAGAAGAGATACCAGGACCAACAGACTGAACTGGGAGTGCAGATGCAGAAGCAACACACTGAACGGTGATTGCGGATAGAGAAACAACACACTGAACTGTGATTACAGATAGAGAAACAAAACACTGAACCTAGAGTACTGATACAGAAACAACACACTGAATTGCGAGTATAGATAGAGAAACAACACACTGAACTGTGAGTACAGACACAGAAACAACACACTGAACTGAGAGTACAGATCGAGAAACACCTCACTGAATTGCAAACACAGGTAGAGAAACAAAACACTGTACTGCGAGTACAGATAGAGAAACAACACACTGAACTGCGAGCACAGATAGAGAAAGAACACACCCAACTGTGAGAACAGATACAGAAACAACAGACTGAACTGGGAGTACAGATGCAGAAGCAACACACTGAACTGCGATTACGGATAGAGAAACAACACACTGAACCTAGAGTACTGACACAGAAGCAACACACTGAACTGCGATTACGGATAGAGAAACAACACACTGAACCTAGAGTACTGACACAGAAACAACACACTGAATTGAGAGTATAGATAGAGAAACAACACACTGAACTGTGAATACAGACACAGAAACAACACACTGAACTGAGAGTACAGATAGAGAAACAACACACCGAACTGCGAGTACAGCTAGAGAAAGAAAACACCCAATTGTGAGAACAGATACAGAAACAACAGACTGAACTGGGAGTACAGATGCAGAAGCAACACACTGGACTGTGATTACGGATAGAGAAACAACACACTGAACTGTGATTACAGATTGAGAAACAACACACTGAATTGTAAACACAGATAGAGAAACAAAACTCGATATTGCGAGTACAGATAGAGAAACAACACACTGAACTGCGAGTACAGACTGAGAAATAATACACTGAACTGTGAGTACAGACAGAGAAACAACACACTGAACTGAGAGTAACGATCATGAAACAATGCACTGAACTGCGAGTACAGATAGAGAAACAAGACACTGAACTGCGAGTACAGCTAGAGAAAGAACACACCCAACTGTGAGAACAGATACAGAAACAACAGATTGAACTGGGAGTACAGATGCTGAAGCAAAACACTGAACTGAGTAAACAGATAGACTGAGAGATCTGATAGAAAAACAACACACTGAATTGAGATGACAGATCGAGAAACACCTCACTGAATTGTAAGGATAGAGAAACAACACACTGAACTGTGAGTAGAGATAGACAAACAAAACACCGAACTGCGAGCACAGCTAGAGAAAGAACACACCCAACTGTGAGAACAGATACAGAAACAACAGACTGAACTGGGAGTACAGATGCAGAAGCAACACACTGAATGTGATTACAGATTGAGAAACAAAACACTGTACCTAGAGTACTGATACAGAAACAACACACTGAATTGCGAGTACAGACTGAGAAATAATACACTGAACTGTGAGTACAGACAGAGAAACAACACACTGAACTGAGAGTAACGATCATGAAACAATGCACTGAACTGCGAGTACAGATAGAGAAACAACACACTGAACTGCGAGTACAGCTAGAGAAAGAACACACCCAACTGTGAGAACAGATACAGAAACAACAGACTGAACTGGGAGTACAGATGCAGAAGCAACACACTGGACTGTGATTACGGAGAGAGAAACAACACACTGAACTGTGATTACAGATTGAGAAACACCTCACTGAATTGTGAACACAGATAGAGAAACAAAACTCTATATTGCGAGTATAGACAGAGAAACAACACACTGAACTGAGAGTAACGATCATGAAACAATGCACTGAACTGCGAGTACAGATAGAGAAACAACACACTGAACTGCGAGTACAGCTAGAGAAAGAACACACCCAACTGTGAGAACAGATACAGAAACAACAGACTGAACTGGGAGTACAGATGCAGAAGCAACACACTGGACTGTGATTACGGAGAGAGAAACAACACACTGAACTGTGATTACAGATTGAGAAACACCTCACTGAATTGTGAACACAGATAGAGAAACAAAACTCTATATTGCGAGTATAGATAGAGAAACAACACACTGAACTGCGAGTACTGATAGAGAAACAACACACTGAACTGTGATTACAGATAGAGAAACAAAACATTGAACTGAGAGTACAGCTCGAGAAAGAACACACCAACCTGTGAGAACAGATACAGAAACAACACTGAACTGCGAGTACAGACACAGAAACAACACATTGAACTATAAGAAAACAGATAGAGAAACAACACACTGAACTGAGAGTACAGATAGAGAAACAACACACTGAATTGTGATTACACATAGAGAAACAAAACATTGAACTGAGAGTAAGTACAGAGAAACAACACACTGAACTGGGAGTACAGATGCTGAAGCAAAACACTGAACTGAGTAAACAGATAGACTGAGAGATCTGATAGAAAAACAACACACTGAATTGAGATGCCAGATCGAGAAACACTTCACTGAATTGTGAGGATAGAGAAACAACACACTGAACTGTGAGTAGAGATAGACAAACAAAACACCGAAGTGCGAGTACAGCTAGAGAAAGAACACACCCAACTGTGAGAAGAGATACAGGAACAACAGACTGAACTGGGAGTACAGATGCAGAAGCAACACACTGAACTGTGATTACGGATAGAGAAACAACACACTGAACTGTGATTACAGATAGAGAAACAAAACACTGGACCTAGAGTACTGATACAGAAACGAAACACACTGATTTACGAGTATAGATAGAGAAACAACACACTGAAATGTGATTACAGATTGAGAAACAAAACACTGAACCTGGAGTCCTGATACAGAAACAACACACTGAATTGAGAGTATAGATAGAGAAACAACACACTGAACTGTGAGTACAGACACAGAAACGACACACTGAACTGAGAGTACAGACAGAGAAACAACACATTGAACTGAGAGTAACGATCAAGAAACAATGCACTCAACTGTGAGTACAGATAGAGAAACAACACACTGAACTGCGAGTACAGACTGAGAAACAACACACTGAACTGTGTGTACAGACAGAGAAACAACACATTGAACTGAGAGTACAGACAGAGAAACAACACACTGAATTGCGAGTACAGATAGAGAAACAACAAACTGAACTGACAGTAATGAGAGAGAACTAACACATTGAACTGTGAGTACAGATAGAGAAACAACACACTGAACTTTGATTACAGATAGAGAAACAAAACATTGAATTGAGAGTACAGCTCAAGAAAGAAAACACCAACCTGTGTGAACAGATACAGAAACAACACACTGAACTGCGAGTACAGACACAGAAACAACACACTGAACTGAGAGTACAGATGGAGAAACAACACACCCAACTGTGAGAACAGATACAGAATCAACAGACTGAACTGGGAGTACAGATGCAGAAGCAACACACTGAAATGTGATTACGGATAGAGAAACAACACACTGACCTGTGATTACAGATTGAGAAACAAAACACTGAACCTAGAGTCCTGAAACAGAAACAACACACTGAACTGAGAGTATAGATAGAGAAACAACACACTGAACTGTGAGTACAGACACAGAAACAACAGAAATGAACTGAGAGTACAGGCAGAGAAACAACACACTGAACGGAGAGTAACGATCAAGAAACAACACACTGAACTGAGAGTAACGATCATGAAACAATGCACTGAACTGTGAGTACAGATAGAGAAACAACACACTGAACTGCGAGTACAGACGGAGAAGTAACACACTGAACTGTGAGTACAGACAGAGAAACAACACACTGAACTGAGAGTACAGACAGAGAAACAACACACTGAACTGAGAGTAACGATCATGAAACAATGCACTGAACTGTGAGTACAGATAGAGAAACAACACACTGAACTGCGAGTACAGACGGAGAGGTAACACACTGAACTGTGAGTACAGACAGAGAAACAACACACTGAACTGAGAGTAACGATCATGAAACAATGCACTGAACTGCGAGTACAGATAGAGAAACAACACACTGAACTGCGAGTACAGCTAGAGAAAGAACACACCCAACTGTGAGAACAGATAGAGAAACAACAGACTGAACTGGGAGTACAGATGCAGAAGCAACACACTGAACTGTGATTACAGATAGAGAAACAAAACACTGAACCTAGAGTACTGATACACAAACAACACACTGAATTGCGAGTATAGATAGAGAAACAACACACTGAACTGTGAGTACAGACACAGAAACAACACACTGAACTGAGAGTACAGATGGAGAAACACCTCACTGAATTGCAAACACAGACAGAGAAACAAAACACTGTACTGCGAGTACAGATAGAGAAACAACACACTGAACTGCGAGCACAGATAGAGAAAGAACACACCCAACTGTGAGAACAGATACAGAAACAACAGACTGAACTGGGAGTACAGATGCAGAAGCAACACACTGAACTGTGAATACAGACACAGAAACAACACACTGAACTGAGAGTACAGACAGAGAAACAACACACTGAACTGAGAGTAACGATCATGAAACAATGCACTGAACTGCGAGTACAGATAGAGAAACAACACACCGAACTGCGAGTACAGCTAGAGAAAGAAAACACCCAATTGTGAGAACACATACAGAAACAACAGACTGAACTGGGAGTACAGATGCAGAAGCAACACACTGGACTGTGATTACGGATAGAGAAACAACACACTGAACTGTGATTACAGATTGAGAAACACCTCACTGAATTGTAAACACAGATAGAGAAACAAAACTCTATATTGCGAGTACAGATAGAGAAACAACACACTGAACTGCGAGTACAGACTGAGAAATAATACACTGAACTGTGAGTACAGACAGAGAAACAACACACTGAACTGAGAGTAACGATCATGAAACAATGCACTGAACTGCGAGTACAGATAGAGAAACAAGACACTGAACTGCGAGTACAGCTAGAGAAAGAACACACCCAACTGTGAGAACAGATAGAGAAACAACAGACTGAACTGGGAGTACAGATGCTGAAGCAAAACACTGAACTGAGTAAACAGATAGACTGAGAGATCTGATAGAAAAACAACACACTGAATTGAGATGACAGATCGAGAAACACCTCACTGAATTGTAAGGATAGAGAAACAACACACTGAACTGTGAGTAGAGATAGACAAACAAAACACCGAACTGCGAGTACAGCTAGAGAAAGAACACACCCAACTGTGAGAACAGATACAGAAACAACAGACTGAACTGGGAGTACAGATGCAGAAGCAACACACTGAATGTGATTACAGATTGAGAAACAAAACACTGTACCTAGAGTACTGATACAGAAACAACACACTGAATTGCGAGTACATACTGAGAAATAATACACTGAACTGTGAGTACAGACAGAGAAACAACACACTGAACTGAGAGTAACGATCATGAAACAATGCACTGAACTGCGAGTACAGATAGAGAAACAACACACTGAACTGCGAGTACAGCTAGAGAAAGAACACACCCAACTGTGAGAACAGATACAGAAACAACAGACTGAACTGGGAGTACAGATGCAGAAGCAACACACTGGACTGTGATTACGGATAGAGAAACAACACACTGAACTGTGATTACAGATTGAGAAACACCTCACTGAATTGTGAACACAGATAGAGAAACAAAACTCTATATTGCGAGTATAGATAGAGAAACAACACACTGAACTGCGAGTACTGATAGAGAAACAACACACTGAACTGTGATTACAGATAGAGAAACAAAACATTGAACTTGAGAGTACAGCTCGAGAAAGAACACACCAACCTGTGAGAACAGATACAGAAACAACACTGAACTGCGATTACAGACACAGAAACAACACACTGAACTGAGAGTACAGATAGAGAAACAACACACTGAACTGAGAGTACAGATAGAGAAACAACACACTGAATTGTGATTACACATAGAGAAACAAAACATTGAACTGAGAGTAAGTACAGAGAAACAACACACTGAACTGGGAGTACAGATGCTGAAGCAAAACACTGAACTGAGTAAACAGATAGACTGAGAGATCTGATAGAAAAACAACACACTGAATTGAGATGCCAGATCGAGAAACACTTCAATGAATTGTGAGGATAGAGAAACAACACACTGAACTGTGAGTAGAGATAGACAAACAAAACACCGAACTGCGAGTACAGCTAGAGAAAGAACACACCCAACTGTGAGAAGAGATACAGGAACAACAGACTGAACTGGGAGTACAGATGCAGAAGCAACACACTGAACTGTGATTACGGATAGAGAAACAACACACTGAACTGTGATTACAGATAGAGAAACAAAACACTGAACCTAGAGTACTGATACAGGAACGAAACACACTGATTTACGAGTATAGATAGAGAAACAACACACTGAACTGTGATTACAGATTGAGAAACAAAACACTGAACCTGGAGTCCTGATACAGAAACAACACACTGAATAGAGAGTATAGATAGAGAAACAACACACTGAACTGTGAGTACAGACACAGAAACGACACACTGAACTGAGAGTACAGACAGAGAAACAACACATTGAACTGAGAGTAACGATCAAGAAACAATGCACTCAACTGTGAGTACAGATAGAGAAACAACACACTGAACTGCGAGTACAGACTGAGAAACAACACACTGAAATGTGTGTACAGATAGAGAAACAACAAACTGAACTGACAGTAATGAGAGAGAACTAACACATTGAACTGTGAGTACAGATAGAGAAACAACACACTGAACTTTGATTACAGATAGAGAAACAAAACATTGAATTGAGAGAACAGATCAAGAAAGAAAACACCAACCTGTGTGAACAGATACAGAAACAACACACTGAACTGCGAGTACAGACACAGAAACAACACACTGAACTGAGAGTACAGATAGAGAAACAACACACCCAACTGTGAGAACAGATACAGAATCAACAGACTGAACTGGGAGTACAGATGCAGAAGCAACACACTGAAATGTGATTACGGATAGAGAAACAACACACTGACCTGTGATTACAGATTGAGAAACAAAACACTGAACCTAGAGTCCTGAAACAGAAACAACACACTGAATTGAGAGTATAGATAGAGAAACAACACACTGAACTGTGAGTACAGACACAGAAACAACAGAAATGAACTGAGAGTACAGACAGAGAAACAACACACTGAACGGAGAGTAACGATCAAGAAACAATGCACTGAACTGAGAGTACAGACAGAGAAACAACACACTGAATTGCGAGTACAGATCGAGACACAAGAAACTGAACTGACAGTAATGAGAGAGAACTAACACATTGAACTGTGAGTACAGATAGAGAAACAACACACTGAACTTTGATTACAGATAGAGAAACAAAACATTGAATTGAGAGTACAACTCGAGAAAGACAACACCAACCTGTGTGAACAGATACAGAAACAACACACTGAACTGCGAGTACAGACACAGAAACAACACACTTAACTGAGAGTACAGATAGAGAAACAACACACTGAACTGAGAGTACAGATAGAGAAACAACACACTGAATTGTGATTACAGATAGAGAAACAAAACATTGAACTGAGAGTAAGTACAGAGACACAACACACTGAACTGGGAGTACAGATGCTGAAGCAAAACACTGAACTAAGTAAACAGATAGACTGAGAGATCTGATAGAAAAAACAATACACTGAATTGAGATTACAGATCGAGAAACACCTCACTGAATTGTGAGGATAGAGAATCAACACACTGAACTGTGAGTAGGGATAGACAAACAAAACACCGAACTGCGAGTGCAGCTAGAGAAACAACACACCCAACTGTGAGAACAGATACAGGAACAACAGACTGAA
Organism: Chiloscyllium punctatum; assembly: GCF_047496795.1. Classification (NCBI taxonomy): domain Eukaryota; kingdom Metazoa; phylum Chordata; class Chondrichthyes; order Orectolobiformes; family Hemiscylliidae; genus Chiloscyllium; species Chiloscyllium punctatum. The sequence goes on from NC_092745.1 coordinate 31,323,318, forward strand.
CTGGGAGTACAGATGCAGAAGCAACACACTGAACTGTGATTACGGATAGAGAAACAACACACTGAACTGTGATTACAGATAGAGAAACAAAACACTGAACCTTGAGTACTGATACAGAAACGAAACACACTGATTTACGAGTATAGATAGAGAAACAACACACTGAACTGTGATTACAGATTGAGAAACAAGACACGGAACCTGGAGTCCTGATACAGAAACAACACACTGAATTGAGAGTACAGATAGAGAAACAACACACTGAACTGTGAGTACAGACACAGAAACAACACACTGAACTGAGAGTACAGACAGAGAAACAACACATTGAACTGAGAGTAACGATCAAGAAACAATGCACTGAACAGTGAGTACAGATAGAGAAACAACACACTGAACTGCGAGTACAGACTGAGAAACAACACACTGAACTTTGATTACAGAGAGAGAAACAAAACATTGAATTGAGAGAACAGCTCGAGAAAGACAACACCAACCTGTGTGATCAGATACAGAAACAACACACTGAACTGCGAGTACAGACACAGAAACAACACACTGAACTGTGAGTAGAGATAGACAAACAAAACACCGAAATGCGAGTACAGCTAGAGAAAGAACACACCCAACTGTGAGAACAGATACAGGAACAACAGACTGAACTGGGAGTACTGATGCAGAAGCAACACACTGAACTGTGATTACAGATAGAGAAACAAAACACTGAACCTAGAGTACTGATACGGAAACGAAACACACTGATTTACGAGTATAGATAGAGAAACAACACACTGAACTGTGATTACAGACTGAGAAACAAAACACTGAACCTAGAGTCCTGATACAGAAACAACACACTGAACTGAGAGTACAGACAGAGAAAGAACACACTGAATTGCGAGTACAGATAGAGAAACAACAAACTGAACTGACAGTAATGAGAGAGAACTAACACATTGAACTGTGAGGACAGATAGAGAAACAAGACACTGAACTTTGATTACAGATAGAGAAACAAAACATTGAATTGAGAGTACAGCTCGAGAAAGACAACAACAACCTGTGTGATCAGATACAGAAACAACACACTGAACTGCGAGTACAGACACAGAAACAACACACTGAACTGAGAGTACAGATAGAGAAACAACACACTGAATTGTGTTAACAGATAGAGAAACAAAACATTGAACTGTGAGTATGTACAGAGAAACAACACACTGAACTGGGAGTACAGATGCTGAAGCTAAACACTGAACTGAGTAAACAGATCGACTGAGAGATCTGATAGAAAAACAACACACTGAATTTAGATTACAGATCGAAAAACACCTCACTGAATTGTGAGGATAGAGAAACAATACACTGAACTGTGAGTAGAGATAGACAAACAAAACACCGAACTGCGAGTACAGCTAGAGAAAGAACACACCCAACTGTGAGAACAGATACAGGAACAACAGACTGAACTGGGAGTACAGATGCAGAAGCAACACACTGAACTGTGATTACGGATAGAGAAACAACACACTGAACTGTGATTACAGATAGAGAAACAAAACACTGAACCTAGAGTACTGATACAGAAACAACACACTGAATTGCGAGTATAGATAGAGAAACAACACACTGAACTGTGAGTACAGACACAGAAACAAGACACTGAACTGAGAGTACAGACAGAGAAACAACACACTGAATTGCAAACACAGGTAGAGAAACAAAACACTGTACTGCGAGTACAGATAGAGAAACAACACACTGAACTGTGAGTAGAGATAGACAAACAAAACACCGAAATGCGAGTACAGCTAGAGAAAGAACACACCCAACTGTGAGAAGAGATACCAGGACCAACAGACTGAACTGGGAGTGCAGATGCAGAAGCAACACACTGAACGGTGATTGCGGATAGAGAAACAACACACTGAACTGTGATTACAGATAGAGAAACAAAACACTGAACCTAGAGTACTGATACAGAAACAACACACTGAATTGCGAGTATAGATAGAGAAACAACACACTGAACTGTGAGTACAGACACAGAAACAACACACTGAACTGAGAGTACAGATCGAGAAACACCTCACTGAATTGCAAACACAGGTAGAGAAACAAAACACTGTACTGCGAGTACAGATAGAGAAACAACACACTGAACTGCGAGCACAGATAGAGAAAGAACACACCCAACTGTGAGAACAGATACAGAAACAACAGACTGAACTGGGAGTACAGATGCAGAAGCAACACACTGAACTGCGATTACGGATAGAGAAACAACACACTGAACCTAGAGTACTGACACAGAAGCAACACACTGAACTGCGATTACGGATAGAGAAACAACACACTGAACCTAGAGTACTGACACAGAAACAACACACTGAATTGAGAGTATAGATAGAGAAACAACACACTGAACTGTGAATACAGACACAGAAACAACACACTGAACTGAGAGTACAGATAGAGAAACAACACACCGAACTGCGAGTACAGCTAGAGAAAGAAAACACCCAATTGTGAGAACAGATACAGAAACAACAGACTGAACTGGGAGTACAGATGCAGAAGCAACACACTGGACTGTGATTACGGATAGAGAAACAACACACTGAACTGTGATTACAGATTGAGAAACAACACACTGAATTGTAAACACAGATAGAGAAACAAAACTCGATATTGCGAGTACAGATAGAGAAACAACACACTGAACTGCGAGTACAGACTGAGAAATAATACACTGAACTGTGAGTACAGACAGAGAAACAACACACTGAACTGAGAGTAACGATCATGAAACAATGCACTGAACTGCGAGTACAGATAGAGAAACAAGACACTGAACTGCGAGTACAGCTAGAGAAAGAACACACCCAACTGTGAGAACAGATACAGAAACAACAGATTGAACTGGGAGTACAGATGCTGAAGCAAAACACTGAACTGAGTAAACAGATAGACTGAGAGATCTGATAGAAAAACAACACACTGAATTGAGATGACAGATCGAGAAACACCTCACTGAATTGTAAGGATAGAGAAACAACACACTGAACTGTGAGTAGAGATAGACAAACAAAACACCGAACTGCGAGCACAGCTAGAGAAAGAACACACCCAACTGTGAGAACAGATACAGAAACAACAGACTGAACTGGGAGTACAGATGCAGAAGCAACACACTGAATGTGATTACAGATTGAGAAACAAAACACTGTACCTAGAGTACTGATACAGAAACAACACACTGAATTGCGAGTACATACTGAGAAATAATACACTGAACTGTGAGTACACACAGAGAAACAACACACTGAACTGAGAGTAACGATCATGAAACAATGCACTGAACTGCGAGTACAGATAGAGAAACAACACACTGAACTGCGAGTACAGCTAGAGAAAGAACACACCCAACTGTGAGAACAGATACAGAAACAACAGACTGAACTGGGAGTACAGATGCAGAAGCAACACACTGGACTGTGATTACGGAGAGAGAAACAACACACTGAACTGTGATTACAGATTGAGAAACACCTCACTGAATTGTGAACACAGATAGAGAAACAAAACTCTATATTGCGAGTATAGATAGAGAAACAACACACTGAACTGCGAGTACTGATAGAGAAACAACACACTGAACTGTGATTACAGATAGAGAAACAAAACATTGAACTGAGAGTACAGCTCGAGAAAGAACACACCAACCTGTGAGAACAGATACAGAAACAACACTGAACTGCGAGTACAGACACAGAAACAACACATTGAACTATAAGAAAACAGATAGAGAAACAACACACTGAACTGAGAGTACAGATAGAGAAACAACACACTGAATTGTGATTACACATAGAGAAACAAAACATTGAACTGAGAGTAAGTACAGAGAAACAACACACTGAACTGGGAGTACAGATGCTGAAGCAAAACACTGAACTGAGTAAACAGATAGACTGAGAGATCTGATAGAAAAACAACACACTGAATTGAGATGCCAGATCGAGAAACACTTCACTGAATTGTGAGGATAGAGAAACAACACACTGAACTGTGAGTAGAGATAGACAAACAAAACACCGAAGTGCGAGTACAGCTAGAGAAAGAACACACCCAACTGTGAGAAGAGATACAGGAACAACAGACTGAACTGGGAGTACAGATGCAGAAGCAACACACTGAACTGTGATTACGGATAGAGAAACAACACACTGAACTGTGATTACAGATAGAGAAACAAAACACTGAACCTAGAGTACTGATACAGAAACGAAACACACTGATTTACGAGTATAGATAGAGAAACAACACACTGAAATGTGATTACAGATTGAGAAACAAAACACTGAACCTGGAGTCCTGATACAGAAACAACACACTGAATTGAGAGTATAGATAGAGAAACAACACACTGAACTGTGAGTACAGACACAGAAACGACACACTGAACTGAGAGTACAGACAGAGAAACAACACATTGAACTGAGAGTAACGATCAAGAAACAATGCACTCAACTGTGAGTACAGATAGAGAAACAACACACTGAACTGCGAGTACAGACTGAGAAACAACACACTGAACTGTGTGTACAGACAGAGAAACAACACATTGAACTGAGAGTACAGACAGAGAAACAACACACTGAATTGCGAGTACAGATAGAGAAACAACAAACTGAACTGACAGTAATGAGAGAGAACTAACACATTGAACTGTGAGTACAGATAGAGAAACAACACACTGAACTTTGATTACAGATAGAGAAACAAAACATTGAATTGAGAGTACAGCTCAAGAAAGAAAACACCAACCTGTGTGAACAGATACAGAAACAACACACTGAACTGCGAGTACAGACACAGAAACAACACACTGAACTGAGAGTACAGATGGAGAAACAACACACCCAACTGTGAGAACAGATACAGAATCAACAGACTGAACTGGGAGTACAGATGCAGAAGCAACACACTGAAATGTGATTACGGATAGAGAAACAACACACTGACCTGTGATTACAGATTGAGAAACAAAACACTGAACCTAGAGTCCTGAAACAGAAACAACACACTGAACTGAGAGTATAGATAGAGAAACAACACACTGAACTGTGAGTACAGACACAGAAACAACAGAAATGAACTGAGAGTACAGGCAGAGAAACAACACACTGAACGGAGAGTAACGATCAAGAAACAACACACTGAACTGAGAGTAACGATCATGAAACAATGTACTGAACTGTGAGTACAGATAGAGAAACAACACACTGAACTGCGAGTACAGACGGAGAAGTAACACACTGAACTGTGAGTACAGACAGAGAAACAACACACTGAACTGAGAGTACAGACAGAGAAACAACACACTGAACTGAGAGTAACGATCATGAAACAATGCACTGAACTGTGAGTACAGATAGAGAAACAACACACTGAACTGCGAGTACAGACGGAGAAGTAACACACTGAACTGTGAGTACAGACAGAGAAACAACACACTGAACTGAGAGTAACGATCATGAAACAATGCACTGAACTGCGAGTACAGATAGAGAAACAACACACTGAACTGCGAGTACAGCTAGAGAAAGAACACACCCAACTGTGAGAACAGATAGAGAAACAACAGACTGAACTGGGAGTACAGATGCAGAAGCAACACACTGAACTGTGATTACAGATAGAGAAACAAAACACTGAACCTAGAGTACTGATACACAAACAACACACTGAATTGCGAGTATAGATAGAGAAACAACACACTGAACTGTGAGTACAGACACAGAAACAACACACTGAACTGAGAGTACAGATGGAGAAACACCTCACTGAATTGCAAACACAGACAGAGAAACAAAACACTGTACTGCGAGTACAGATAGAGAAACAACACACTGAACTGCGAGCACAGATAGAGAAAGAACACACCCAACTGTGAGAACAGATACAGAAACAACAGACTGAACTGGGAGTACAGATGCAGAAGCAACACACTGAACTGTGAATACAGACACAGAAACAACACACTGAACTGAGAGTACAGACAGAGAAACAACACACTGAACTGAGAGTACAGATGGAGAAACACCTCACTGAATTGCAAACACAGACAGAGAAACAAAACACTGTACTGCGTGTACAGATAGAGAAACAACACACTGAACTGCGAGCACAGATAGAGAAAGAACACACCCAACTGTGAGAACAGATACAGAAACAACAGACTGAACTGGGAGTACAGATGCAGAAGCAACACTCTGAATGTGATTACGCACAGTGAAACAAAACACTGAACTGTGTTTACTGATTGAGAAACAAAACACTGAACCTAGAGTACTGATACAGAAACAACACACTGAATTGCGAGTATAGATAGAGAAACAACACACTGAACTGTGAGCACAGACACAGAAACAACACACTGAACTGAGAGGACAGATCGAGAAACACCTCACTGAATTGCAAACACAGACAGAGAAACAACACACTGTACTGCGTGTACAGCGAGAGAAAGAACACACCCAACTGTGAGAACAGATACAGAAACAACACACTGAACTGGGTGTACAGATGCAGAAGCAACACACTGAACTGCGATTACGGATAGAGAAACACCACACTGAACCGTGATTACAGATTGAGAAACAAAACACTGAAGCTATAGTCCTGATTCAGGAACGACACACTGAATTGCGAGTATAGATAGAGAAACAACACACTGAACTGCGTGTACAGACACAGAAACAACACACTGAACAGACAGTACAGATCGAGAAACACCTCACTGAATTGCAAACACAGACAGAGAAACAACACACTGTACTGCGTGTACAGCTAGAGAAAGAACACACCCAACTGTGAGAACAGATACAGAAACAATACACTGAACTGGGAGTACAGATGCAGAAGCAACACACTGAATTGCGATTACGGATAGAGAAACAACACACTGAACCTAGAGTCCTGATACAGAAACAACACACTGAATTGAGAGTATAGATAGAGAAACAACACACTGAACTGTGAATACAGACACAGAAACAACACACTGAACTGAGAGTACAGACAGAGAAACAACACACTGAACTGAGAGTAACGATCATGAAACAATGCACTGAACTGCGAGTACAGATAGAGAAACAACACACCGAACTGCGAGTACAGCTAGAGAAAGAAAACACCCAATTGTGAGAACACATACAGAAACAACAGACTGAACTGGGAGTACAGATGCAGAAGCAACACACTGGACTGTGATTACGGATAGAGAAACAACACACTGAACTGTGATTACAGATTGAGAAACACCTCACTGAATTGTAAACACAGATAGAGAAACAAAACTCTATATTGCGAGTACAGATAGAGAAACAACACACTGAACTGCGAGTACAGACTGAGAAATAATACACTGAACTGTGAGTACAGACAGAGAAACAACACACTGAACTGAGAGTAACGATCATGAAACAATGCACTGAACTGCGAGTACAGATAGAGAAACAAGACACTGAACTGCGAGTACAGCTAGAGAAAGAACACACCCAACTGTGAGAACAGATAGAGAAACAACAGACTGAACTGGGAGTACAGATGCTGAAGCAAAACACTGAACTGAGTAAACAGATAGACTGAGAGATCTGATAGAAAAACAACACACTGAATTGAGATGACAGATCGAGAAACACCTCACTGAATTGTAAGGATAGAGAAACAACACACTGAACTGTGAGTAGAGATAGACAAACAAAACACCGAACTGCGAGTACAGCTAGAGAAAGAACACACCCAACTGTGAGAACAGATACAGGAACAACAGACTGAACTGGGAGTACAGATGCAGAAGCAACACACTGAATGTGATTACGGATAGAGAAACAACACACTGAACTGTGATTACAGATAGAGAAACAAAACACTGAACCTAGAGTACTGATACAGGAACGAAACACACTGATTTACGAGTATAGATAGAGAAACAACACACTGAACTGTGATTACAGATTGAGAAACAAAACACTGAACCTGGAGTCCTGATACAGAAACAACACACTGAATTGAGAGTATAGATAGAGAAACGACACACTGAACTGAGAGTACAGACAGAGAAACAACACATTGAACTGAGAGTAACGATCAAGAAACAATGCACTCAACTGTGAGTACAGATAGAGAAACAACACACTGAACTGCGAGTACAGACTGAGAAACAACACACTGAAATGTGTGTACAAACAGAGAAACAACACATTGAACTGAGAGTACAGACAGAGAAACAACACTCTGAATTGCGAGTACAGATAGAGAAACAACAAGCTGAACTGACAGTAATGAGAGAAACTAACACATTGAACTGTGAGTACAGATAGAGAAACAACACACTGAACTTTGATTACAGATAGAGAAACAAAACATTGAATTGAGAGTACAGCTCAAGAAAGAAAACACCAACCTGTGTGAACAGATACAGAAACAACACACTGAACTGCGAGTACAGACACACAAACAACACACTGAACTGAGAGTACAGATAGAGAAACAACACACCCAACTGTGAGAACAGATACAGAATCAACAGACTGAACTGGGAGTACAGATGCAGAAGCAACACACTGAAATGTGATTACGGATAGAGAAACAACACACTGACCTGTGATTACAGATTGAGAAACAAAACACTGAACCTAGAGTCCTGAAACAGAAACAACACACTGAATTGAGAGTATAGATAGAGAAACAACACACTGAACTGTGAGTACAGACACAGAAACAACAGAAATGAACTGAGAGTACAGACAGAGAAACAACACACTGAACGGAGAGTAACGATCAAGAAACAATGCACTGAACTGAGAGTACAGACAGAGAAACAACACACTGAATTGCGAGTACAGATAGAGAAACAAGAAACTGAACTGACAGTAATGAGAGAGAACTAACACATTGAACTGTGAGTACAGAAAGAGAAACAACACACTGAACTTTGATTACAGATAGAGAAACAAAACATTGAATTGAGAGTACAACTCGAGAAAGACAACACCAACCTGTGTGAACAGATACAGAAACAACACACTGAACTGCGAGTACAGACACAGAAACAACACACTTAACTGAGAGTACAGATAGAGAAACAACACACTGAACTGAGAGTACAGATAGAGAAACAACACACTGAATTGTGATTACAGATAGAGAAACAAAACATTGAACTGAGAGTAAGTACAGAGACACAACACACTGAACTGGGAGTACAGATGCTGAAGCAAAACACTGAACTAAGTAAACAGATAGACTGAGAGATCTGATAGAAAAAACAATACACTGAATTGAGATTACAGATCGAGAAACACCTCACTGAATTGTGAGGATAGAGAATCAACACACTGAACTGTGAGTAGGGATAGACAAACAAAACACTGAACCTTGAGTACTGATACAGAAACGAAACACACTGATTTACGAGTATAGATAGAGAAACAACACACTGAACTGTGATTACAGACTGAGAAACAAGACACGGAACCTGGAGTCCTGATACAGAAACAACACACTGAATTGAGAGTACAGATAGAGAAACAACACACTGAACTGTGAGTACAGACACAGAAACAACACACTGAACTGAGAGTACAGACAGAGAAACAACACATTGAACTGAGAGTAACGATCAAGAAACAATGCACTGAACAGTGAGTACAGATAGAGAAACAACACACTGAACTGCGAGTACAGACTGAGAAACAACACACTGAACTTTGATTACAGAGAGAGAAACAAAACATTGAATTGAGAGAACAGCTCGAGAAAGACAACACCAACCTGTGTGATCAGATACAGAAACAACACACTGAACTGCGAGTACAGACACAGAAACAACACACTGAACTGTGAGTAGAGATAGACAAACAAAACACCGAAATGCGAGTAGAGCTAGAGAAAGAACACACCCAACTGTGAGAACAGATACAGGAACAACAGACTGAACTGGGAGTACAGATGCAGAAGCAACACACTGAACTGGGAGTACTGATGCAGAAGCAACACACTGAACTGTGATTACAGATAGAGAAACAAAACACTGAACCTAGAGTACTGATACGGAAACGAAACACACTGATTTACGAGTATAGATAGAGAAACAACACCCTGAACTGTGATTACAGATTGAGAAACAAAACACTGAACCTAGAGTCCTGATACAGAAACAACACACTGAACTGAGAGTACAGACAGAGAAAGAACACACTGAATTGCGAGTACAGATAGAGAAACAACAAACTGAACTGACAGTAATGAGAGAGAACTAACACATTGAACTGTGAGTACAGATAGAGAAACAAGACACTGAACTTTGATTACAGATAGAGAAACAAAAATTGAATTGAGAGTACAGCTCGAGAAAGACAACAACAACCTGTGTGATCAGATACAGAAACAACACACTGAACTGCGAGTACAGACACAGAAACAACACACTGAACTGAGAGTACAGATAGAGAAACAACACACTGAATTGTGTTAACAGATAGAGAAACAAAACATTGAACTGTGAGTATGTACAGAGAAACAACACACTGAACTGGGAGTACAGATGCTGAAGCTAAACACTGAACTGAGTAAACAGATCGACTGAGAGATCTGATAGAAAAACAACACACTGAATTTAGATTACAGATCGAAAAACACCTCACTGAATTGTGAGGATAGAGAAACAATACACTGAACTGTGAGTAGAGATAGACAAACAAAACACCGAACTGCGAGTACAGCTCGAGAAAGAACACACCCAACTGTGAGAAGAGATACAGGAACAACAGACTGAACTGGGAGTACAGATGCAGAAGCAACACACTGAACTGTGATTACGGATAGAGAAACAACACACTGAACTGTGATTACAGATAGAGAAACAAAACACTGAACCTAGAGTACTGATACAGAAACAACACACTGAATTGCGAGTATCGATAGAGAAACAACACACTGAACTGTGAGTACAGACACAGAAACAAGACACTGAACTGAGAGTACAGACAGAGAAACAACACACTGAATTGCAAACACAGGTAGAGAAACAAAACACTGTACTGCGAGTACAGATAGAGAAACAACACACTGAACTGTGAGTAGAGATAGACAAACACAACACCGAAATGCGAGTACAGCTAGAGAAAGAACACACCCAACTGTGAGAAGAGATACCAGGACCAACAGACTGAACTGGGAGTGCAGATGCAGAAGCAACACACTGAACGGTGATTGCGGATAGAGAAACAACACACTGAACTGTGATTACAGATAGAGAAACAAAACACTGAACCTAGAGTACTGATACAGAAACAACACACTGAATTGCGAGTATAGATAGAGAAACAACACACTGAACTGTGAGTACAGACACAGAAACAACACACTGAACTGAGAGTACAGATCGAGAAACACCTCACTGAATTGCAAACACAGGTAGAGAAACAAAACACTGTACTGCGAGTACAGATAGAGAAACAACACACTGAACTGCGAGCACAGATAGAGAAAGAACACACCCAACTGTGAGAACAGATAGAGAAACAACAGACTGAACTGGGAGTACAGATGCAGAAGCAACACACTGAACTGCGATTACGGATAGAGAAACAAAACACTGAACCTAGAGTCCTGATACAGAAACAACACACTGAATTGAGAGTATAGATAGAGAAACAACACACTGAACTGTGAATACAGACACAGAAACAACACACTGAACTGAGAGTACAGATAGAGAAACAACACACCGAACTGCGAGTACAGCTAGAGAAAGAAAACACCCAATTGTGAGAACAGATACAGAAACAACAGACTGAACTGGGAGTACAGATGCAGAAGCAACACACTGGACTGTGATTACGGATAGAGAAACAACACACTGAACTGTGATTACAGATTGAGAAACAACACACTGAATTGTAAACACAGATAGAGAAACAAAACTCGATATTGCGAGTACAGATAGAGAAACAACACACTGAACTGCGAGTACAGACTGAGAAATAATACACTGAACTGTGAGTACAGACAGAGAAACAACACACTGAACTGAGAGTAACGATCATGAAACAATGCACTGAACTGCGAGTACAGATAGAGAAACAAGACACTGAACTGCGAGTACAGCTAGAGAAAGAACACACCCAACTGTGAGAACAGATAGAGAAACAACAGACTGAACTGGGAGTACAGATGCTGAAGCAAAACACTGAACTGAGTAAACAGATAGACTGAGAGATCTGATAGAAAAACAACACACTGAATTGAGATGACAGATCGAGAAACACCTCACTGAATTGTAAGGATAGAGAAACAACACACTGAACTGTGAGTAGAGATAGACAAACAAAACACCGAACTGCGAGCACAGCTAGAGAAAGAACACACCCAACTGTGAGAACAGATACAGAAACAACAGACTGAACTGGGAGTACAGATGCAGAAGCAACACACTGAATGTGATTACAGATTGAGAAACAAAACACTGTACCTAGAGTACTGATACAGAAACAACACACTGAATTGCGAGTACATACTGAGAAATAATACACTGAACTGTGAGTACAGACAGAGAAACAACACACTGAACTGAGAGTAACGATCATGAAACAATGCACTGAACTGCGAGTACAGATAGAGAAACAACACACTGAACTGCGTTAACAGCTAGAGAAAGAACACACCCAACTGTGAGAACAGATACAGAAACAACAGACTGAACTGGGAGTACAGATGCAGAAGCAACACACTGGACTGTGATTACGGAGAGAGAAACAACACACTGAACTGTGATTACAGATTGAGAAACACCTCACTGAATTGTGAACACAGATAGAGAAACAAAACTCTATATTGCGAGTATAGATAGAGAAACAACACACTGAACTGCGAGTACTGATAGAGAAACAACACACTGAACTGTGATTACAGATAGAGAAACAAAACATTGAACTGAGAGTACAGCTCGAGAAAGAACACACCAACCTGTGAGAACAGATACAGAAACAACACTGAACTGCGAGTACAGACACAGAAACAAAACATTGAACTGTCAGAAAACAGATAGAGAAACAACACACTGAACTGAGAGTACAGATAGAGAAACAACACACTGAATTGTGATTACACATAGAGAAACAAAACATTGAACTGAGAGTAAGTACAGAGAAACAACACACTGAACTGGGAGTACAGATGCTGAAGCAAAACACTGAACTGAGTAAACAGATAGACTGAGAGATCTGATAGAAAAACAACACACTGAATTGAGATGCCAGATCGAGAAACACTTCACTGAATTGTGAGGATAGAGAAACAACACACTGAACTGTGAGTAGAGATAGACAAACAAAACACCGAAGTGCGAGTACAGCTAGAGAAAGAACACACCCAACTGTGAGAAGAGATACAGGAACAACAGACTGAACTGGGAGTACAGATGCAGAAGCAACACACTGAACTGTGATTACGGATAGAGAAACAACACACTGAACTGTGATTACAGATAGAGAAACAAAACACTGAACCTAGAGTACTGATACAGAAACGAAACACACTGATTTACGAGTATAGATAGAGAAACAACACACTGAAATGTGATTACAGATTGAGAAACAAAACACTGAACCTGGAGTCCTGATACAGAAACAACACACTGAATTGAGAGTATAGATAGAGAAACAACACACTGAACTGTGAGTACAGACACAGAAACGACACACTGAACTGAGAGTACAGACAGAGAAACAACACATTGAACTGAGAGTAACGATCAAGAAACAATGCACTGAACAGTGAGTACAGATAGAGAAACAACACACTGAACTGCGAGTACAGACTGAGAAACAACACACTGAACTGTGTGTACAGACAGAGAAACAACACATTGAACTGAGAGTACAGACAGAGAAACAACACACTGAATTGCGAGTACAGATAGAGAAACAAGAAACTGAACTGACAGTAATGAGAGAGAACTAACACATTGAACTGTGAGTACAGATAGAGAAACAACACACTGAACTTTGATTACAGATAGAGAAACAAAACATTGAATTGAGAGTACAGCTCAAGAAAGAAAACACCAACCTGTGTGAACAGATACAGAAACAACACACTGAACTGCGAGTACAGACACAGAAACAACACACTGAACTGAGAGTACAGATGGAGAAACAACACACCCAACTGTGAGAACAGATACAGAATCAACAGACTGAACTGGGAGTACAGATGCAGAAGCAACACACTGAAATGTGATTACGGATAGAGAAACAACACACTGACCTGTGATTACAGATTGAGAAACAAAACACTGAACCTAGAGACCTGAAACAGAAACAACACACTGAATTGAGAGTATAGATAGAGAAACAACACACTGAACTGTGAGTACAGACACAGAAACAACAGAAATGAACTGAGAGTACAGACAGAGAAACAACACACTGAACGGAGAGTAACGATCAAGAAACAATGCACTGAACTGAGAGTACAGACAGAGAAACAACACACTGAATTGCGATTACAGATAGAGAAACAACAAACTGAACTGACAGTAATGAGAGAGAACTAACACTTTGAACTGTGAGTACAGATAGAGAAACAACACACTGAACTTTGATTACAGATAGAGAAACAAAACATTGAATTGAGAGTACAACTCGAGAAAGACAACACCAACCTGTGTGAACAGATACAGAAACAACACACTGAACTGCGAGTACAGACACAGAAACAACACACTTAACTGAGAGTACAGATAGAGAAACAACACACTGAACTGAGAGTACAGATAGAGAAACAACACACTGAATTGTGATTACAGATAGAGAAACAAAACATTGAACTGAGAGTAAGTACAGAGACACAACACACTGAACTGGGAGTACAGATGCTGAAGCAAAACACTGAACTAAGTAAACAGATAGACTGAGAGATCTGATAGAAAAAACAATACACTGAATTGAGATTACAGATCGAGAAACACCTCACTGAATTGTGAGGATAGAGAATCAACACACTGAACTGTGAGTAGGGATAGACAAACAAAACACCGAACTGCGAGTGCAGCTCGAGAAAGAACACACCCAACTGTGAGAACAGATACAGGAACAACAGACTGAACTGGGAGTACAGATGCAGAAGCAACACACTGAACTGTGATTACGGATAGAGAAACAACACACTGAACTGTGATTACAGATAGAGAAACAAAACACTGAACCTAGAGTACTGATACAGAAACGAAACACACTGATTTACGAGTATAGATAGAGAAACAACACACTGAACTGTGATTACAGATTGAGAAACAAGACACTGAACCTGGAGTCCTGATACAGAAACAACACACTGAATTGAGAGTACAGATAGAGAAACAACACACTGAACTGTGAGTACAGACACAGAAACAACACACTGAACTGAGAGTACAGACAGAGAAACAACACATTGAACTGAGAGTAACGATCAAGAAACAATGCACTGAACAGTGAGTACAGATAGAGAAACAACACACTGAACTGCGAGTACAGACTGAGAAACAACACACTGAACTGTGTGTACAGACAGAGAAACAACACACTGAACTCAGAGTACAGACAGAGAAACAACACACTGAATTGCGAGTACAGATAGAGAAACAACAAAGTGAACAGTCAGTAATGAGAGAGAACTAACACATTGGACTGTGTGTACAGATAGAGAAACAACACACTGAAGTTTGATTACAGAGAGAGAAACAAAACGTTGAATTGAGAGTACAGCTCGAGAAAGACAACACCAACCTGTGAGTACAGATACAGAAACAACACACTGAACTGCGAGTACAGACACAGAAACAGCACACTGAACTGTGAGTCGAGATAGACAAACAAAACACCGAAATGCGAGTACAGCTAGAGAAAGAACACACCCAACTGTGAGAACAGATACAGGAACAACAGACTGAACTGGGAGTACTGATGCAGAAGCAACACACTGAACTGTGTTTACAGATAGAGAAACAAAACACTGAACCTAGAGTCCTGATACAGAAACAACACACTGAACTGAGAGTACAGACAGAGAAACAACACACTGAATTGCGAGTACAGATAGAGAAACAACAAACTGAACTGACAGTAATGAGAGAGAACTAACACATTGAACTGTGAGTACAGATAGGGAAACAAAACATTGAATTGAGAGTACAGCTCGAGAAAGACAACACCAACCTGTGTGATCAGATACAGAAACAACACACTGAACTGCGAGTACAGACACAGAAACAACACACTGAACTGAGAGTACAGATAGAGAAACAAAACACTGAATTGTGTTAACAGATAGAGAAACAAAACATTGAACTGTGAGTATGTACAGAGAAACAACGCACTGAACTGGGAGTACAGATGCTGAAGCAAAACACTGAACTGAGTAAACAGATAGACTGAGAGATCTGATAGAAAAACAACACACTGAATTGAGATTACAGATCGAGAAACACCTCACTGAATTTTGAGGATAGAGAAACAATACACTGAACTGTGAGTAGAGATAGACAAACAAAACACCGAACTGCGAGTACAGCTAGAGAAAGAACACACCCAACTGTGAGAAGAGATACAGGAACAACAGACTGAACTGGGAGTACAGATGCAGAAGCAACACACTGAACTGTGATTACGGATAGAGAAACAACACACTGAACTGTGATTACAGATAGAGAAACAAAACACTGAACCTAGAGTACTGATACAGAAACAACACACTGAATTGCGAGTATCGATAGAGAAACAACACACTGAACTGTGAGTACAGACACAGAAACAAGACACTGAACTGAGAGTACAGACAGAGAAACAACACACTGAATTGCAAACACAGGTAGAGAAACAAAAGACTGTACTGCGAGTACAGATAGAGAAACAACACACTGAACTGTGAGTAGAGATAAACAAACAAAACACCGAAATGCGAGTACAGCTAGAGAAAGAACACACCCAACTGTGAGAACAGATACAGGAACCACAGACTGAACTGGGAGTACTGATGCAGAAGCAACACACTGAACTGTGATTACAGATAGAGAAACAAAACACTGAACCTAGAGTACTGATACAGAAACGAAACACACTGATTTACGAGTATAGATAGAGAAACAACACACTGAACTGTGATTACAGATTGAGAAACAAAACACTGAACCTAGAGTCCTGATACAGAAACAACACACTGAATTGAGAGTATAGATAGAGAAACAACACATTGAACAGAGAGTAACGATCAAGAAACAATGCACTGAACTGTGAGTACAGATAGAGAAACAACACACTTTACTGTGAGTACAGACACAGAAACAACACACTGAACTGAGAGTACAGACAGAGAAACAACACATTGAACAGAGAGTAACGATCAAGAAACAATGCACTGAACTGTGAGTACAGATAGAGGAACAACACACTGAACTGCGAGTACAGACTGAGAAACAACACACTGAACTGTGTGTACAGACAGAGAAACAACACACTGAACTGAGAGTACAGACAGAGAAACAACACACTGAATTGCGAGTACAGATAGAGAAACAACACACTGAACTGTGAGTACAGACACAGAAACAACACACTGAACTGAGAGTACAGATGGAGAAACACCTCACTGAATTGCAAACACAGACAGAGAAACAAAACACTGTACTGCGAGTACAGATATAGAAACATCACACTGAACTGCGAGTACAGACACAGAAACAACACACTGAACTGAGAGTACAGACAGAGAAACAACACACTGAACTGAGAGTAACGATCATGAAACAATGCACTGAACTGTGAGTACAGATAGAGAAACAACACACTGAACTGCGAGTACAGACGGAGAAGTAACACACTGAACTGTGAGTACAGACAGAGAAACAACACACTGAACTGAGAGTACAGACAGAGAAACAACACACTGAACTGAGAGTAACGATCATGAAACAATGCACTGAACTGTGAGTACATATAGAGAAACAACACACTGAACTGCGAGTACAGACGGAGAAGTAACACACTGAACTGTGAGTACAGACAGAGAAACAACACACTGAACTGAGAGTAACGATCATGAAACAATGCACTGAACTGCGAGTACAGATAGAGAAACAACACACTGAACTGCGAGTAAAGCTAGAGAAAGAACACACCCAACTGTGAGAACAGATAGAGAAACAACAGACTGAACTGGGAGTACAGATGCAGAAACAACACACTGAACTGAGAGTACAGACAGAGAAACAACACACTGAATTGCGAGTACAGATAGAGAAACAACAAACTGAACTGACAGTAATGAGAGAGAACTAACACATTGAACTGTGAGTACAGGTAGAGAAACAACACACTGAACTTTGATGACAGATAGAGAAACAAAACATTGAATTGAGAGTACAGCTCGAGAAAGACAACACCAACCTGTGTGAACAGATACAGAAACAACACACTGAACTGAGAGTACAGATAGAGAAACAACACTCTGAACTGAGAGTACAGATAGAGAAACAACACACTGAATTGTGATTACAGATAGAGAAACAAAACATTGAACTGAGAGTAAGTACAGAGAAACAACACACTGAACTGGGAGTACAGATGCTGAAGCAAAACACTGAACTGAGAAAACAGATAGACTGAGAGATCTCATAGAAAAACAACACACTGAATTGAGATGACAGATCGAGAAACACCTCACTGAATTGTGAGGATAGAGAAACAACACACCGAACTGTGAGTAGAGATAGACAAACAAAACACTGAACTGCGAGTACAGCTAGAGAAAGAACACACCCAACTGTGAGAACAGATACAGGAACAACAGACTGAACTGGGAGTACAGATGCAGAAGCAACACACTGAACTGTGATTGCGGATAGAGAAACAACACACTGAACTGTGATTACAGATAGAGAAACAAAACACTGAACCTAGAGTACTGATAAAGAAACAACACACTGAATTGCGAGTATAGATAGAGAAACAACACACTGAACTGTGAGTACAGACACAGAAACAACACACTGAACTGAGAGTACAGATGGAGAAACACCTCACTGAATTGCAAACACAGACAGAGAAACAAAACACTGTACTGCGAGTACAGATATAGAAACAACACACTGAACTGCGAGTACAGACACCGACACAACACACTGAACTGAGAGTACAGACAGAGAAACAACACACTGAACTGAGAGTAACGATCATGAAACAATGCACTGAACTGTGAGTACAGATAGAGAAACAACACACTGAACTGCGAGTACAGACGGAGAAGTAACACACTGAACTGTGAGTACAGACAGAGAAACAACACACTGAACTGAGAGTAGAGACAGAGAAACAACACACTGAACTGAGAGTAACGATCATGAAACAATGCACTGAACTGTGAGTACAGATAGAGAAACAACACACTGAACTGCGAGTACAGACGGAGAAGTAACACACTGAACTGTGAGTACAGACAGAGAAACAACACACTGAACTGAGAGTAACGATCATGAAACAATGCACTGAACTGCGAGTACAGATAGAGAAACAACACACTGAACTGCGAGTACAGCTAGAGAAAGAACACACCCAACTGTGAGAACAGATAGAGAAACAACAGACTGAACTGGGAGTACAGATGCAGAAGCAACACACTGAACTGTGATTACAGATAGAGAAACAAAACACTGAACCTAGAGTACTGATACACAAACAACACACTGAATTGCGAGTATAGATAGAGAAACAACACACTGAACTGTGAGTACAGACACAGAAACAACACACTGAACTGAGAGTACAGATGGAGAAACACCTCACTGAATTGCAAACACAGACAGAGAAACAAAACACTGTACTGCGAGTACAGATAGAGAAACAACACACTGAACTGCGAGCACAGATAGAGAAAGAACACACCCAACTGTGAGAACAGATACAGAAACAACAGACTGAACTGGGAGTACAGATGCAGAAGCAACACTCTGAATGTGATTACGCACAGAGAAACAACACACTGAACTGTGTTTACTGATTGAGAAACAAAACACTGAACCTAGAGTACTGATACAGAAACAACACACTGAATTGCGAGTATAGATAGAGAAACAACACACTGAACTGTGAGCACAGACACAGAAACAACACACTGAACTGAGAGGACAGATCGAGAAACACCTCACTGAATTGCAAACACAGACAGAGAAACAACACACTGTACTGCGTGTACAGCGAGAGAAAGAACACACCCAACTGTGAGAACAGATACAGAAACAACACACTGAACTGGGTGTACAGATGCAGAAGCAACACACTGAACTGCGATTACGGATAGAGAAACACCACACTGAACCGTGATTACAGATTGAGAAACAAAACACTGAAGCTAGAGTCCTGATTCAGAAACGACACACTGAATTGCGAGTATAGATAGAGAAACAACACACTGAACTGCGTGTACAGACACAGAAACAACACACTGAACAGACAGTACAGATCGAGAAACACCTCACTGAATTGCAAACACAGACAGAGAAACAACACACTGTACTGCGTGTACAGCTAGAGAAAGAACACACCCAACTGTGAGAACAGATACAGAAACAATACACTGAACTGGGAGTACAGATGCAGAAGCAACACACTGAACTGCGATTACGGATAGAGAAACAACACACTGAACCTAGAGTCCTGATACAGAAACAACACACTGAATTGAGAGTATAGATAGAGAAACAACACACTGAACTGTGAATACAGACACAGAAACAACACACTGAATTGAGAGTACAGACAGAGAAACAACACACTGAACTGAGAGTAACGATCATGAAACAATGCACTGAACTGCGAGTACAGATAGAGAAACAACACACCGAACTGCGAGTACAGCTAGAGAAAGAAAACACCCAATTGTGAGAACAGATACAGAAACAACAGACTGAACTGGGAGTACAGATGCAGAAGCAACACACTGGACTGTGATTACGGATAGAGAAACAACACACTGAACTGTGATTACAGATTGAGAAACACCTCACTGAATTGTAAACATAGATAGAGAAACAAAACTCTATATTGCGAGTACAGATAGAGAAACAACACACTGAACTGCGAGTACAGACTGAGAAATAATACACTGAACTGTGAGTACAGACAGAGAAACAACACACTGAACTGAGAGTAACGATCATGAAACAATGCACTGAACTGCGAGTACAGATAGAGAAACAAGACACTGAACTGCGAGTACAGCTAGAGAAAGAACACACCCAACTGTGAGAACAGATAGAGAAACAACAGACTGAACTGGGAGTACAGATGCTGAAGCAAAACACTGAACTGAGTAAACAGATAGACTGAGAGATCTGATAGAAAAACAACACACTGAATTGAGATGACAGATCGAGAAACACCTCACTGAATTGTAAGGATAGAGAAACAACACACTGAACTGTGAGTAGAGATAGACAAACAAAACACCGAACTGCGAGTACAGCTAGAGAAAGAACACACCCAACTGTGAGAACAGATACAGAAACAACAGACTGAACTGGGAGTACAGATGCAGAAGCAACACACTGAATGTGATTACAGATTGAGAAACAAAACACTGTACCTAGAGTACTGATACAGAAACAACACACTGAATTGCGAGTACAGACTGAGAAATAATACACTGAACTGTGAGTACAGACAGAGAAACAACACACTGAACTGAGAGTAACGATCATGAAACAATGCACTGAACTGCGAGTACAGATAGAGAAACAACACACTGAACTGCGAGTACAGCTAGAGAAAGAACACACCCAACTGTGAGAACAGATACAGAAACAACAGACTGAACTGGGAGTACAGATGCAGAAGCAACACACTGGACTGTGATTACGGATAGAGAAACAACACACTGAACTGTGATTACAGATTGAGAAACACCTCACTGAATTGTGAACACAGATAGAGAAACAAAACTCTATATTGCGAGTATAGATAGAGAAACAACACACTGAACTGCGAGTACTGATAGAGAAACAACACACTGAACTGTGCTTACAGATAGAGAAACAAAACATTGAACTGAGAGTACAGCTCGAGAAAGAACACACCAACCTGTGAGAACAGATACAGAAACAACACTGAACTGCGAGTACAGACACAGAAACAACACACTGAACTGAGAGTACAGATAGAGAAACAACACACTGAACTGAGAGTACAGATAGAGAAACAACACACTGAATTGTGATTACACATAGAGAAACAAAACATTGAACTGTGAGTATGTACAGAGAAACAACACACTGAACTGGGAGTACAGATGCTGAAGCAAAACACTGAACTGAGTAAACAGATAGACTGAGAGATCTGATAGAAAAACAACACACTGAATTTAGATTACAGATCGAAAAACACCTCACTGAATTGTGAGGATAGAGAAACAATACACTGAACTGTGAGTAGAGATAGACAAACAAAACACTGAACCTAGAGTACTGATACAGAAACAACACACTGAATTGCGAGTATAGATAGAGAAACAACACACTGAACTGTGAGTACAGACACAGAAACAACACACTGAACTGAGAGTACAGATCGAGAAACACCTCACTGAATTGCAAACACAGGTAGAGAAACAAAACACTGTACTGCGAGTACAGATAGAGAAACAACACACTGAACTGCGAGCACAGATAGAGAAAGAACACACCCAACTGTGAGAACAGATACAGAAACAACAGACTGAACTGGGAGTACAGATGCAGAAGCAACACACTGAACTGCGATTACGGATAGAGAAACAACACACTGAACCTAGAGTCCTGATACAGAAACAACACACTGAATTGAGAGTATAGATAGAGAAACAACACACTGAACTGTGAATACAGACACAGAAACAACACACTGAACTGAGAGTACAGATAGAGAAACAACACACCGAACTGCGAGTACAGCTAGAGAAAGAAAACACCCAATTGTGAGAACAGATACAGAAACAACAGACTGAACTGGGAGTACAGATGCAGAAGCAACACACTGGACTGTGATTACGGATAGAGAAACAACACACTGAACTGTGATTACAGACTGAGAAACAACACACTGAATTGTAAACACAGATAGAGAAACAAAACTCGATATTGCGAGTACAGATAGAGAAACAACACACTGAACTGTGAGTACAGACTGAGAAATAATACACTGAACTGTGAGTACAGACAGAGAAACAACACACTGAACTGAGAGTAACGATCATGAAACAATGCACTGAACTGCGAGTACAGATAGAGAAACAAGACACTGAACTGCGAGTACAGCTAGAGAAAGAACACACCCAACTGTGAGAACAGATAGAGAAACAACAGACTGAACTGGGAGTACAGATGCTGAAGCAAAACACTGAACTGAGTAAACAGATAGACTGAGAGATCTGATAGAAAAACAACACACTGAATTGAGATGACAGATCGAGAAACACCTCACTGAATTGTAAGGATAGAGAAACAACACACTGAACTGTGAGTAGAGATAGACAAACAAAACACCGAACTGCGAGTACAGCTAGAGAAAGAACACACCCAACTGTGAGAACAGATACAGAAACAGCAGACTGAACTGGGAGTACAGATGCAGAAGCAACACACTGAATGTGATTACAGATTGAGAAACAAAACACTGTACCTAGAGTACTGATACAGAAACAACACACTGAATTGCGAGTACAGACTGAGAAATAATACACTGAACTGTGAGTACAGACAGAGAAACAACACACTGAACTGCGAGTACAGCTAGAGAAAGAACACACCCAACTGTGAGAACAGATACAGAAACAACAGACTGAACTGGGAGTACAGATGCAGAAGCAACACACTGGACTGTGATTACGGAGAGAGAAACAACACACTAAACTGTGATTACAGATTGAGAAACACCTCACTGAATTGTGAACACAGAGAGAGAAACAAAACTGTATATTGCGAGTATAGATAGAGAAACAACACACTGAACTGCGAGTACTGATAGAGAAACAACACACTGAACTGTGATAACAGATAGAGAAACAAAACATTGAACTGAGAGTACAGCTCGAGAAAGAACACACCAACCTGTGAGAACAGATACAGAAACAACACTGAACTGCGAGTACAGACACAGAAACAACACATTGAACTGTAAGAAAACAGATAGAGAAACAACACACTGAACTGAGAGTACAGATAGAGAAACAACACACTGAATTGTGATTACACATAGAGAAACAAAACATTGAACTGAGAGTAAGTACAGAGAAACAACACACTGAACTGGGAGTACAGATGCTGAAGCAAAACACTGAACTGAGTAAACAGATAGACTGAGAGATCTGATAGAAAAACAACACACTGAATTGAGATGCCAGATCGAGAAACACTTCACTGAATTGTGAGGACAGAGAAACAACACACTGAACTGTGAGTAGAGATAGACAAACAAAACACCGAAGTGCGAGTACAGCTAGAGAAAGAAAACACCCAACTGTGAGAAGAGATACAGGAACAACAGACTGAACTGGGAGTACAGATGCAGAAGCAACACACTGAACTGTGATTACGGATAGAGAAACAACACACTGAACTGTGATTACAGATAGAGAAACAAAACACTGAACCTAGAGTACTGATACAGAAACGAAACACACTGATTTACGAGTATAGATAGAGAAGCAACACACTGAAATGTGATTACAGATTGAGAAACAAAACACTGAACCTGGAGTCCTGATACAGAAACAACACACTGAATTGAGAGTATAGATAGAGAAACAACACACTGAACTGTGAGTACAGACACAGAAACGACACACTGAACTGAGAGTACAGACAGAGAAACAACACATTGAACTGAGAGTAACGATCAAGAAACAATGCACTGAACAGTGAGTACAGATAGAGAAACAACACACTGAACTGCGAGTACAGACTGAGAAACAACACACTGAACTGTGTGTACAGACAGAGAAACAACACATTGAACTGAGAGTACAGACAGAGAAACAACACACTGAATTGCGAGTACAGATAGAGAAACAACAAACTGAACTGACAGTAATGAGAGAGAACTAACACATTGAACTGTGAGTACAGATAGAGAAACAACACACTGAACTTTGATTACAGATAGAGAAACAAAACATTGAATTGAGAGTACAGCTCAAGAAAGAAATCACCAACCTGTGTGAACAGATACAGAAACAACACACTGAACTGCGAGTACAGACACAGAAACAACACACTGAACTGAGAGTACAGATGGAGAAACAACACACCCAACTGTGAGAACAGATACAGAATCAACAGACTGAACTGGGAGTACAGATGCAGAAGCAACACACTGAAATGTGATTGCGGATAGAGAAACAACACACTGACCTGTGATTACAGATTGAGAAACAAAACACTGAACCTAGAGTCCTGAAACAGAAACAACACACTGAATTGAGAGTATAGATAGAGAAACAACACACTGAACTGTGAGTACAGACACAGAAACAACAGAAATGAACTGAGAGTACAGACAGAGAAACAACACACTGAACGGAGAGTAACTATCAAGGAACAATGCACTGAACTGAGAGTACAGACAGAGAAACAACACACTGAATTGCGAGTACAGATAGAGAAACAAGAAACTGAACTGACAGAAATGAGAGAGAACTAACACATTGAACTGTGAGTACAGATAGAGAAACAACACACTGAACTTTGATTACAGATAGAGAAACAAAACATTGAATTGAGAGTACAACTCGAGAAAGACAACACCAACCTGTGTGAACAGATACAGAAACAACACACTGAACTGCGAGTACAGACACAGAAACAACACACTTAACTGAGAGTACAGATAGAGAAACAACACACTGAACTGAGAGTACAGATAGAGAAACAACACACTGAATTGTGATTACAGATAGAGAAACAAAACATTGAACTGAGAGTAAGTACAGAGACACAACACACTGAACTGGGAGTACAGATGCTGAAGCAAAACACTGAACTAAGTAAACAGATAGACTGAGAGATCTGATAGAAAAAACAATACACTGAATTGAGATTACAGATCGAGAAACACCTCACTGAATTGTGAGGATAGAGAATCAACACACTGAACTGTGAGTAGGGATAGACAAACAAAACACCGAACTGCGAGTGCAGCTCGAGAAAGAACACACCCAACTGTGAGAACAGATACAGGAACAACAGACTGAACTGGGAGTACAGATGCAGAAGCAACACACTGAACTGTGATTACGGATAGAGAAACAACACACTGAACTGTGATTACAGATAGAGAAACAAAACACTGAACCTAGAGTACTGATACATAAAAGAAACACACTGATTTACGAGTATAGATAGAGAAACAACACACTGAACTGAGAGTACAGATAGAGAAACAACACACTGAATTGTGTTAACAGATAGAGAAACAAAACATTGAACTGTGAGTATGTACAGAGAAACAACACACTGAACTGGGAGTACAGATGCTGAAGCAAAACACTGAACTGAGTAAACAGATAGACTGAGAGATCTGATAGAAAAACAGCACACTGAATTGAGATTACAGATCGAGAAACACCTCACTGAATTGTGAGGATAGAGAAACAACACACTGAACTGTGAGTAGAGATAGACAAACAAAACACCGAACTGCGAGTACAGCTAGAGAAAGAACACACCCAACTGTGAGAACAGATACAGGAACAACAGACTGAACTGGGAGTACAGATGCAGAAGCAACACACTGAACTGTGATTACGGATAGAGAAACAACACACTGAACTGTGATTACAGATAGAGAAACAAAACACTGAACCTAGAGTACTGATACAGAAACGAAACACACTGATTTACGAGTATAGATAGAGAAACAACACACTGAACTGTGATTACAGATTGAGAAACAAGACACTGAACCTGGAGTCCTGATACAGAAACAACACACTGAATTGAGAGTACAGATAGAGAAACAACACACTGAACTGTGAGTACAGACACAGAAACAACACACTGAACTGAGAGTACAGACAGAGAAACAACACATTGAACTGAGAGTAACGATCAAGAAACAATGCACTGAACAGTGAGTACAGATAGAGAAACAACACACTGAACTGCGAGTACAGACTGAGAAACAACACACTGAACTTTGATTACAGAGAGAGAAACAAAACATTGAATTGAGAGAACAGCTCGAGAAAGACAACACCAACCTGTGTGATCAGATACAGAAACAACACACTGAACTGCGAGTACAGACACAGAAACAACACACTGAACTGTGAGTAGAGATAGACAAACAAAACACCGAAATGCGAGTACAGCTAGAGAAAGAACACACCCAACTGTGAGAACAGATACAGGAACAACAGACTGAACTGGGAGTACTGATGCAGAAGCAACACACTGAACTGTGATTACAGATAGAGAAACAAAACACTGAACCTAGAGTACTGATACGGAAACGAAACACACTGATTTACGAGTATAGATAGAGAAACAACACACTGAACTGTGATTACAGATTGAGAAACAAAACACTGAACCTGGAGTCCTGATACAGAAACAACACACTGAACTGAGAGTACAGACAGAGAAAGAACACACTGAATTGCGAGTACAGATAGAGAAACAACAAACTGAACTGACAGTAATGAGAGAGAACTAACACATTGAACTGTGAGTACAGATAGAGAAACAGGACACTGAACTTTGATTACAGATAGAGAAACAAAACATTGAATTGAGAGTACAGCTCGAGAAAGACAACACCAACCTGTGTGATCAGATACAGAAACAACACACTGAACTGCGAGTACAGACACAGAAACAACACACTGAACTGAGAGTACAGATAGAGAAACAACACACTGAATTGTGTTAACAGATAGAGAAACAAAACATTGAACTGTGAGTATGTACAGAGAAACAACACACTGAACTGGGAGTACAGATGCTGAAGCTAAACACTGAACTGAGTAAACAGATCGACTGAGAGATCTGATAGAAAAACAACACACTGAATTTAGATTACAGATCGAAAAACACCTCACTGAATTGTGAGGATAGAGAAACAATACACTGAACTGTGAGTAGAGATAGACAAACAAAACACCGAACTGCGAGTACAGCTAGAGAAAGAACACACCCAACTGTGAGAACAGATACAGGAACAACAGACTGAACTGGGAGTACAGATGCAGAAGCAACACACTGAACTGTGATTACGGGTAGAGAAACAACACACTGAACTGTGATTACAGATAGAGAAACAAAACACTGAACCTAGAGTACTGATACAGAAACAACACACTGAATTGCGAGTATCGATAGAGAAACAACACACTGAACTGTGAGTACAGACACAGAAACAAGACACTGAACTGAGAGTACAGACAGAGAAACAACACACTGAATTGCAAACACAGGTAGAGAAACAAAACACTGTACTGCGAGTACAGATAGAGAAACAACACACTGAACTGTGAGTCGAGATAGACAAACAAAACACCGAAATGCGAGTACAGCTAGAGAAAGAACACACCCAACTGTGAGAAGAGATACCAGGACCAACAGACTGAACTGGGAGTGCAGATGCAGAAGCAACACACTGAACGGTGATTGCGGATAGAGAAACAACACACTGAACTGTGATTACAGATAGAGAAACAAAACACTGAACCTAGAGTACTGATACAGAAACAACACACTGAATTGCGAGTATAGATAGAGAAACAACACACTGAACTGTGAGTACAGACACAGAAACAACACACTGAACTGAGAGTACAGATCGAGAAACACCTCACTGAATTGCAAACACAGGTAGAGAAACAAAACACTGTACTGCGAGTACAGATAGAGAAACAACACACTGAACTGCGAGCACAGATAGAGAAAGAACACACCCAACTGTGAGAACAGATACAGAAACAACAGACTGAACTGGGAGTACAGATGCAGAAGCAACACACTGAACTGCGATTACGGATAGAGAAACAACACACTGAACCTAGAGTCCTGATACAGAAACAACACACTGAATTGAGAGTATAGATAGAGAAACAACACACTGAACTGTGAATACAGACACAGAAACAACACACTGAACTGAGAGTACAGATAGAGAAACAACACACCCAACTGTGAGAACAGATACAGAATCAACAGACTGAACTGGGAGTACAGATGCAGAAGCAACACACTGAAATGTGATTACGGATAGAGAAACAACACACTGACCTGTGATTACAGATTGAGAAACAAAACACTGAACCTAGAGTCCTGAAACAGAAACAACACACTGAATTGAGAGTATAGATAGAGAAACAACACACTGAACTGTGAGTAAAGACACAGAAACAACAGAAATGAACTGAGAGTACAGACAGAGAAACAACACACTGAACGGAGAGTAACGATCAAGGAACAATGCACTGAACTGAGAGTACAGACAGAGAAACAACACACTGAATTGCGAGTACAGATAGAGAAACAAGAAACTGAACTGACAGAAATGAGAGAGAACTAACACATTGAACTGTGAGTACAGATAGAGAAACAACACACTGAACTTTGATTACAGATAGAGAAACAAAACATTGAATTGAGAGTACAACTCGAGAAAGACAACACCAACCTGTGTGAACAGATACAGAAACAACACACTGAACTGCGAGTACAGACACAGAAACAACACACTTAACTGAGAGTACAGATAGAGAAACAACACACTGAACTGAGAGTACAGATAGAGAAACAACACACTGAATTGTGATTACAGATAGAGAAACAAAACATTGAACTGAGAGTAAGTACAGAGACACAACACACTGAACTGGGAGTACAGATGCTGAAGCAAAACACTGAACTAAGTAAACAGATAGACTGAGAGATCTGATAGAAAAAACAATACACTGAATTGAGATTACAGATCGAGAAACACCTCACTGAATTGTGAGGATAGAGAATCAACACACTGAACTGTGAGTAGGGATAGACAAACAAAACACCGAACTGCGAGTGCAGCTCGAGAAAGAACACACCCAACTGTGAGAACAGATACAGGAAAAACAGACTGAACTGGGAGTACAGATGCAGAAGCAACACACTGAACTGTGATTACGGATAGAGAAACAACACACTGAACTGTGATTACAGATAGAGAAACAAAACACTGAACCTAGAGTACTGATACAGAAACGAAACACACTGATTTACGAGTATAGATAGAGAAACAACACACTGAACTGTGATTACAGATTGAGAAACAAGACACTGAACCTGGAGTCCTGATACAGAAACAACACACTGAATTGAGAGTACAGATAGAGAAACAACACACTGAACTGTGAGTACAGACACAGAAACAACACACTGAACTGAGAGTACAGACAGAGAAACAACACATTGAACTGAGAGTAACGATCAAGAAACAATGCACTGAACAGTGAGTACAGATAGAGAAACAACACACTGAACTGCGAGTACAGACTGAGAAACAACACACTGAACTTTGATTACAGAGAGAGAAACAAAACATTGAAATGAGAGAACAGCTCGAGAAAGACAACACCAACCTGTGTGATCAGATACAGAAACAACACACTGAACTGCGAGTACAGACACAGAAACAACACACTGAACTGTGAGTAGAGATAGACAAACAAAACACCGAAATGCGAGTACAGCTAGAGAAAGAACACACCCAACTGTGAGAACAGATACAGGAACAACAGACTGAACTGGGAGTACTGATGCAGAAGCAACACACTGAACTGTGATTACAGATAGAGAAACAAAACACTGAACCTAGAGTACTGATACGGAAACGAAACACACTGATTTACGAGTATAGATAGAGAAACAACACACTGAACTGTGATTACAGATTGAGAAACAAAACACTGAACCTGGAGTCCTGATACAGAAACAACACACTGAACTGAGAGTACAGACAGAGAAAGAACACACTGAATTGCGAGTACAGATAGAGAAACAACAAACTGAACTGACAGTAATGAGAGAGAACTAACACATTGAACTGTGAGTACAGATAGAGAAACAGGACACTGAACTTTGATTACAGATAGAGAAACAAAACATTGAATTGAGAGTACAGCTCGAGAAAGACAACACCAACCTGTGTGATCAGATACAGAAACAACACACTGAACTGCGAGTACAGACACAGAAACAACACACTGAACTGAGAGTACAGATAGAGAAACAACACACTGAATTGTGTTAACAGATAGAGAAACAAAACATTGAACTGTGAGTATGTACAGAGAAACAACACACTGAACTGGGAGTACAGATGCTGAAGCTAAACACTGAACTGAGTAAACAGATCGACTGAGAGATCTGATAGAAAAACAACACACTGAATTTAGATTACAGATCGAAAAACACCTCACTGAATTGTGAGGATAGAGAAACAATACACTGAACTGTGAGTAGAGATAGACAAACAAAACACCGAACTGCGAGTACAGCTAGAGAAAGAACACACCCAACTGTGAGAACAGATACAGGAACAACAGACTGAACTGGGAGTACAGATGCAGAAGCAACACACTGAACTGTGATTACGGGTAGAGAAACAACACACTGAACTGTGATTACAGATAGAGAAACAAAACACTGAACCTAGAGTACTGATACAGAAACAACACACTGAATTGCGAGTATCGATAGAGAAACAACACACTGAACTGTGAGTACAGACACAGAAACAAGACACTGAACTGAGAGTACAGACAGAGAAACAACACACTGAATTGCAAACACAGGTAGAGAAACAAAACACTGTACTGCGAGTACAGATAGAGAAACAACACACTGAACTGTGAGTAGAGATAGACAAACAAAACACCGAAATGCGAGTACAGCTAGAGAAAGAACACACCCAACTGTGAGAAGAGATACCAGGACCAACAGACTGAACTGGGAGTGCAGATGCAGAAGCAACACACTGAACGGTGATTGCGGATAGAGAAACAACACACTGAACTGTGATTACAGATAGAGAAACAAAACACTGAACCTAGAGTACTGATACAGAAACAACACACTGAATTGCGAGTATAGATAGAGAAACAACACACTGAACTGTGAGTACAGACACAGAAACAACACACTGAACTGAGAGTACAGATCGAGAAACACCTCACTGAATTGCAAACACAGGTAGAGAAACAAAACACTGTACTGCGAGTACAGATAGAGAAACAACACACTGAACTGCGAGCACAGATAGAGAAAGAACACACCCAACTGTGAGAACAGATACAGAAACAACAGACTGAACTGGGAGTACAGATGCAGAAGCAACACACTGAACTGCGATTACGGATAGAGAAACAACACACTGAACCTAGAGTCCTGATACAGAAACAACACACTGAATTGAGAGTATAGATAGAGAAACAACACACTGAACTGTGAATACAGACACAGAAACAACACACTGAACTGAGAGTACAGATAGAGAAACAACACACCGAACTGCGAGTACAGCTAGAGAAAGAAAACACCCAATTGTGAGAACAGATACAGAAACAACAGACTGAACTGGGAGTACAGATGCAGAAGCAACACACTGGACTGTGATTACGGATAGAGAAACAACACACTGAACTGTGATTACAGATTGAGAAACAACACACTGAATTGTAAACACAGATAGAGAAACAAAACTCTATATTGCGAGTACAGATAGAGAAACAACACACTGAACTGCGAGTACAGACTGAGAAATAATACACTGAACTGTGAGTACAGACAGAGAAACAACACACTGAACTGAGAGTAACGATCATGAAACAATGCACTGAACTGCGAGTACAGATAGAGAAACAAGACACTGAACTGCGAGTACAGCTAGAGAAAGAACACACCCAACTGTGAGAACAGATAGAGAAACAACAGACTGAACTGGGAGTACAGATGCTGAAGCAAAACACTGAACTGAGTAAACAGATAGACTGAGAGATCTGATAGAAAAACAACACACTGAATTGAGATGACAGATCGAGAAACACCTCACTGAATTGTAAGGATAGAGAAACAACACACTGAACTGTGAGTAGAGATAGACAAACAAATCACCGAACTGCGACTACAGCTAGAGAAAGAACACACCCAACTGTGAGAACAGATACAGAAACAACAGACTGAACTGGGAGTACAGATGCAGAAGCAACACACTGAATGTGATTACAGATTGAGAAACAAAACACTGTACCTAGAGTACTGATACAGAAACAACACACTGAATTGCGAGTACAGACTGAGAAATAATACACTGAACTGTGAGTACAGACAGAGAAACAACACACTGAACTGAGAGTAACGATCATGAAACAATGCACTGAACTGCGAGTACAGATAGAGAAACAACACACTGAACTGCGAGTACAGCTAGAGAAAGAACACACCCAACTGTGAGAACAGATACAGAAACAACAGACTGAACTGGGAGTACAGATGCAGAAGCAACACACTGGACTGTGATTACGGAGAGAGAAACAACACACTGAACTGTGATTACAGATTGAGAAACAAAACACTGAACCTAGAGTACTGATACAGAAACAACACACTGAATTGCGAGTATCGATAGAGAAACAACACACTGACCTGTGAGTACAGACACAGAAACAAGACACTGAACTGAGAGTACAGACAGAGAAACAACACACTGAATTGCAAACACAGGTAGAGAAACAAAACACTGTACTGCGAGTACAGATAGAGAAACAACACACTGAACTGTGAGTAGAGATAGACAAACAAAACACCGAAATGCGAGTACAGCTAGAGAAAGAACACACCCAACTGTGAGAAGAGATACCAGGACCAACAGACTGAACTGGGAGTGCAGATGCAGAAGCAACACACTGAACGGTGATTGCGGATAGAGAAACAACACACTGAACTGTGATTACAGATAGAGAAACAAAACACTGAACCTAGAGTACTGATACAGAAACAACACACTGAATTGCGAGTATAGATAGAGAAACAACACACTGAACTGTGAGTACAGACACAGAAACAACACACTGAACTGAGAGTACAGATCGAGAAACACCTCACTGAATTGCAAACACAGGTAGAGAAACAAAACACTGTACTGCGAGTACAGATAGAGAAACAACACACTGAACTGCGAGCACAGATAGAGAAAGAACACACCCAACTGTGAGAACAGATACAGAAACAACAGACTGAACTGGGAGTACAGATGCAGAAGCAACACACTGAACTGCGATTACGGATAGAGAAACAACACACTGAACCTAGAGTCCTGATACAGAAACAACACACTGAATTGAGAGTATAGATAGAGAAACAACACACTGAACTGTGAATACAGACACAGAAACAACACACTGAACTGAGAGTACAGATAGAGAAACAACACACCGAACTGCGAGTACAGCTAGAGAAAGAAAACACCCAATTGTGAGAACAGATACAGAAACAACAGACTGAACTGGGAGTACAGATGCAGAAGCAACACACTGGACTGTGATTACGGATAGAGAAACAACACACTGAACTGTGATTACAGATTGAGAAACAAAACACTGTACCTAGAGTACTGATACAGAAACAACACACTGAATTGCGAATACAGACTGAGAAATAATACACTGAACTGTGAGTACAGACAGAGAAACAACACACTGAACTGAGAGTAACGATCATGAAACAATGCACTGAACTGCGAGTACAGATAGAGAAACAACACACTGAACTGCTAGTACAGCTAGAGAAAGAACACACCCAACTGTGAGAACAGATACAGAAACAACAGACTGAACTGGGAGTACAGATGCAGAAGCAACACACTGGACTGTGATTACGGAGAGAGAAACAACACACTGAACTGTGATTACAGATTGAGAAACACCTCACTGAATTGTGAACACAGATAGAGAAACAAAACTCTATATTGCGAGTATAGATAGAGAAACAACACACTGAACTGCGAGTACTGATAGAGAAACAACACACTGAACTGTGATTACAGATAGAGAAACAAAACATTGAACTGAGAGTACAGCTCGAGAAAGAACACACCAACCTGTGAGAACAGATACAGAAACAACACTGAACTGCGAGTACAGACACAGAAACAACACATTGAACTGTAAGAAAACAGATAGAGAAACAACACACTGAATTGTGATTACACATAGAGAAACAAAACATTGAACTGAGAGTAAGTACAGAGAAACAACACACTGAACTGGGAGTACAGATGCTGAAGCAAAACACTGAACTGAGTAAACAGATAGACTGAGAGATCTGATAGAAAAACAACACACTGAATTGAGATGCCAGATCGAGAAACACTTCACTGAATTGTGAGGATAGAGAAACAACACACTGAACTGTGAGTAGAGATAGACAAACAAAACACCGAAGTGCGAGTACAGCTAGAGAAAGAAAACACCCAACTGTGAGAAGAGATACAGGAACAACAGACTGAACTGGGAGTACAGATGCAGAAGCAACACACTGAACTGTGATTACGGATAGAGAAACAACACACTGAACTGTGATTACAGATAGAGAAACAAAACACTGAACCTAGAGTACTGATACAGAAACGAAACACACTGATTTACGAGTATAGATAGAGAAACAACACACTGAATGTGATTACAGATTGAGAAACAAAACACTGAACCTGGAGTCCTGATACAGAAACAACACACTGAATTGAGAGTATAGATAGAGAAACAACACACTGAACTGTGAGTACAGACACAGAAACGACACACTGAACTGAGAGTACAGACAGAGAAACAACACATTGAACTGAGAGTAACGATCAAGAAACAATGCACTCAACTGTGAGTACAGATAGAGAAACAACACACTGAACTGCGAGTACAGACTGAGAAACAACACACTGAACTGTGTGTACAGACAGAGAAACAACACATTGAACTGAGAGTACAGACAGAGAAACAACACACTGAATTGCGAGTACAGATAGAGAAACAACAAACTGAACTGACAGTAATGAGAGAGAACTAACACATTGAACTGTGAGTACAGATAGAGAAACAACACACTGAACTTTGATTACAGATAGAGAAACAAAACATTGAATTGAGAGTACAGCTCAAGAAAGAAAACACCAACCTGTGTGAACAGATACAGAAACAACACACTGAACTGCGAGTACAGACACAGAAACAACACACTGAACTGAGAGTACAGATGGAGAAACAACACACCCAACTGTGAGAACAGATACAGAATCAACAGACTGAACTGGGAGTACACATGCAGAAGCAACACACTGAAATGTGATTACGGATAGAGAAACAACACACTGACCTGTGATTACAGATTGAGAAACAAAACACTGAACCTAGAGTCCTGAAACAGAAACAACACACTGAATTGAGAGTATAGATAGAGAAACAACACACTGAACTGTGAGTACAGACACAGAAACAACAGAAATGAACTGAGAGTACAGACAGAGAAACAACACACTGAACGGAGAGTAACGATCAAGGAACAATGCACTGAACTGAGAGTACAGACAGAGAAACAACACACTGAATTGCGAGTACAGATAGAGAAACAAGAAACTCAACTGACAGAAATGAGAGAGAACTAACACATTGAACTGAGTACAGATACAGAAACAACACACTGAACTTTGATTACAGATAGAGAAACAAAACATTGAATTGAGAGTACAACTCGAGAAAGACAACACCAACCTGTGTGAACAGATACAGAAACAACACACTGAACTGCGAGTACAGACACAGAAACAACACACTTAACTGAGAGTACAGATAGAGAAACAACACACTGAACTGAGAGTACAGATAGAGAAACAACACACTGAATTGTGATTACAGATAGAGAAACAAAACATTGAACTGAGAGTAAGTACAGAGACACAACACACTGAACTGGGAGTACAGATGCTGAAGCAAAACACTGAACTAAGTAAACAGATAGACTGAGAGATCTGATAGAAAAAACAATACACTGAATTGAGATTACAGATCGAGAAACACCTCACTGAATTGTGAGGATAGAGAATCAACACACTGAACTGTGAGTAGGGATAGACAAACAAAACACCGAACTGCGAGTGCAGCTCGAGAAAGAACACACCCAACTGTGAGAACAGATACAGGAACAACAGACTGAACTGGGAGTACAGATGCAGAAGCAACACACTGAACTGTGATTACGGATAGAGAAACAACACACTGAACTGTGATTACAGATAGAGAAACAAAACACTGAACCTAGAGTACTGATA
This sequence comes from Chiloscyllium punctatum, assembly GCF_047496795.1. NCBI lineage: Eukaryota > Metazoa > Chordata > Chondrichthyes > Orectolobiformes > Hemiscylliidae > Chiloscyllium > Chiloscyllium punctatum. Next base: position 31,360,757 of record NC_092745.1, read on the forward strand.
CAGAAACGAAACACACTGATTTACGAGTATAGATAGAGAAACAACACACTGAACTGTGATTACAGATTGAGAAACAAGACACTGAACCTGGAGTCCTGATACAGAAACAACACACTGAATTGAGAGTACAGATAGAGAAACAACACACTGAACTGTGAGTACAGACACAGAAACAACACACTGAACTGAGAGTACAGACAGAGAAACAACACATTGAACTGAGAGTAACGATCAAGAAACAATGCACTGAACAGTGAGTACAGAGAGAGAAACAACACACTGAACTGCGAGTACAGACTGAGAAACAACACACTGAACTGTGTGTACAGACAGAGAAACAACACACTGAACTGCGAGTACAGACTGAGAAACAACACACTGAACTGTGTGTACAGACAGAGAAACAACACACTTTACTGTGAGTACAGACACAGAAACAACACACTGAACTGAGAGTACAGACAGAGAAACAACACATTGAACAGAGAGTAACGATCAAGAAACAATGCACTGAACTGTGAGTACAGATAGAGAAACAACACACTGAACTGCGAGTACAGACTGAGAAACAACACACTGAACTGTGTGTACAGACAGAGAAACAACTCACTGAACTGAGAGTACAGACAGAGAAACAACACACTGAATTGCGAGTACAGATAGAGAAACAACAAAGTGAACAGTCAGTAATGAGAGAGAACTAACACATTGGACTGTGAGTACAGATAGAGAAACAACACACTGAAGTTTGATTACAGAGAGAGAAACAAAACATTGAATTGAGAGTACAGCTCGAGAAAGACAACACCAACCTGTGTGATCAGATACAGAAACAACACACTGAACTGCGAGTACAGACACAGAAACAACACACTGAACTGAGAGTACAGATAGAGAAACAACACACTGAATTGTGTTAACAGATAGAGAAACAAAACATTGAACTGTGAGTATGTACAGAGAAACAACACACTGAACTGGGAGTACAGATGCTGAAGCAAAACACTGAACTGAGTAAACAGATAGACTGAGAGATCTGATAGAAAAACAACACACTGAATTGAGATTACAGATCGAAAAACACCTCACTGAATTGTGAGGATAGAGAAACAACACACTGAACTGTGAGTAGAGATAGACAAACAAAACACCGAACTGCGAGTACAGCTAGAGAAAGAACACACCCAACTGTGAGAACAGATACAGGAACAACAGACTGAACTGGGAGTACAGATGCAGAAGCAACACACTGAAGTGTGATTGCGGATAGAGAAACAACACACTGAACTGTGATTACAGATAGAGAAACAAAACACTGAACCTTGAGTACTGATACAGAAACAACACACTGAATTGCGAGTATAGATAGAGAAACAACACACTAAACTGTGAGTACAGACACAGAAACAAGACACTGAACTGAGAGTACAGATCGAGAAACACCTCACTGAATTGCAAACACAGGTAGAGAAACAAAACACTGTACTGCGAGTACAGATAGAGAAACAACACACTGAACTGTGAGGAGGGATAGACAAACAGAACACCGAACTGCGAGTACAGATAGAGAAAGAACATACCCAACTGTGAGAACAGATACAGGAACAACAGACTGAACTGGAATACAGATGCAGAAGCAACACACTGAACTGTGATTGCGGATAGAGAAACAACACACTGAACTGTGATTACAGATAGAGAAACAAAACACTGAACCTAGATTACTGATACAGAAACGAAATATACTGATATACGAGTATAGATAGTGAAACAACACACTGAACTCTGATTACAGATTGAGAAACAAAACACTGAACCTAGAGTCCTGATACAGAAACAACACACTGAATTGAGAGTATAGATGGAGAAACAACACACTGAACTGTGAGTACAGACACAGAAACAAAACACTGAACTGATAGTACAGACAGAGAAACAACACATTGAACTGAGAGTAACAATGCACTGAACTGTGAGTACAGATAGAGAAACAACACACTGAACTGCGAGTACAGACTGAGAAGCAACACACTGAACTGTGTGTACAGTCAGAGAAACAACACACTGAACTGAGAGTAACGATGAAGAAACAATGCACTGAACTGTGAGTACAGATAGAGAAACAACACACTGAACTGCGAGTACAGACTGAGAAACAACACACTGAACTGTGTGTACAGACAGAGAAACAACACACTGAACTGAGAGTACAGACAGAGAAACAACACACTGAATTGCGAGTACAGATAGAGAAACAGCAAACGGAACTGACAGTAATGAGAGAGAACTAACACATTGAACTGTGAGTGCAGATAGAGAAACAACACACTGAACTTGGATTACAGATTGGGAAACAAAACATTGAATTGAGAGTACAGCTCGAGAGAGAAAACACCAACCTGTGTGAACAGATACAGAAACAACACACTGAACTGTGAGTACAGACACAGAAACAACACACTGAACTGAGAATACAGATAGAGAAACAACACACTGAACTGAGAGTACAGAGGGAGAAACAACACACTGAATTGTGATTAGAGATAGAGAAACAAAACATTGAACTGAGAGTAAGGACAGAGAAACAACACACTGAACTGGGAGTACAGATGCTGAAGCAAAACACTGAACTGAGTAAACAGATAGACTGTGAGATCTGATAGAAAAACAACACACTGAATTGAGATTAAAGATCAAGAAACACCTCACTGAATTGTGAGGATAGAGAAACAACACACTGAAGTGTGAGTAGAGATAGACAAACAAATCACGGAACCGCGAGTACAGCTAGAGAAAGAACACACCCAACTGTGAGAAGAGATACAGGAACAACAGACTGAACTGGGAGTACAGATGCAGAAGCAACACACTGAACTGTGATTACGGATAGAGAAACAACACACTAAACTGTGATTACAGATAGAGAAACAAAACACTGAACCTAGAGTACTGATACACAAACAACACACTGAATTGCGAGTATAGATAGAGAAACAACACACTGAACTGTGAGTACAGACACAGAAACAAGACACTGAACTGAGAGTACAGACAGAGATACAACACACTGAATTGCAAAAACAGGTAGAGAAACAAAACACCGAAATGCGAGTACAGCTAGAGAAAGAACACACCCAACAGTGAGAACAGATACAGGAACAACAGACTGAACTGGGAGTACTGATGCAGAAGCAACACACTGAACTGTGATTACAGATAGAGAAACAAAACACTGAACCTAGAGTACTGATACACAAACAACACACTGAATTGCGAGTATAGATAGAGAAACAACACACTGAACTGTGAGTACAGACACAGAAACAAGACACTGAACTGAGAGTACAGACAGAGATACAACACACTGAATTGCAAAAACAGGTAGAGAAACAAAACACCGAAATGCGAGTACAGCTAGAGAAAGAACACACCCAACAGTGAGAACAGATACAGGAACAACAGACTGAACTGGGAGTACTGATGCAGAAGCAACACACTGAACTGTGATTACAGATAGAGAAACAAAACACTGAACCTAGAGTACTGATACGGAAACGAAACACACTGATTTACGAGTATAGATAGAGAAACAACACACTGAACTGTGATTACAGATTGAGAAACAAAACACTGAACCTAGAGTCCTGATACAAAAACAACACACTGAACTGAGAGTACAGACAGAGAAACAACACACTGAATTGCGAGTACAGATAGAGAAACAACAAACTGAACAGACAGTAATGAGAGAGAACTAACACATTGAACTGTGAGTACAGATAGAGAAACAAGACACTGAACTTTGATTGCAGATAGAGAAACAAAACATTGAATTGAGAGTACAGCTCGAGAAAGACAACACCATACTGTGTGATCAGATACAGAAACAACACACTGAACTGCGAGTACAGACACAGAAACAACACACTGAACTGAGAGTACAGATAGAGAAACAACACACTGAATTGGGATTACAGATAGAGAAACAAAACATTGAACTGTGAGTATGTACAGACAAACAACACACTGAACTGGGAGTACAGATGCTGAAGCAAAACACTGAACTGAGTAAACAGATAGACTGAGAGATCTGATAGAAAAACAACACACTGAATTGAGATTACAGATCGAGAAACACCTCACTGAATTGTGAGGATAGAGAAACAATACACTGAACTGTGAGTAGAGATAGACAAACAAAACACCGAACTGCGAGTACAGCGAGAGAAAGAACACACCCAACTGTGAGAAGAGATACAGGAACAACAGACTGAACTGGGAGTACAGATGCAGAAGCAACACACTGAACTGCGATTACAGATAGAGAAACAAAACACTGATCCTAGAGTACTGATACAGAAACAACACACTGAATTGCGAGTATCGATAGAGAAACAACACACTGAACCGTGAGTACAGACACAGAAACAAGACACTGAACTGAGAGTACAGACAGAGAAACAACACACTGAATTGCAAACACAGGTAGAGAAACAAAACACTGTACTGCGAGTACAGATAGAGAAACAACACACTGAACTGTGAGTAGAGATAGACAAACAAAACACCGAAATGCGAGTACAGCTAGAGAAAGAACACACCCAACTGTGAGAACAGATACAGGAACAACAGACTGAACTGGGAGTACTGATGCAGAAGCAACACACTGAACTGTGATTACAGATAGAGAAACAAAACACTGAACCTAGAGTACTGATACAGAAACGAAACACACTGATTTACGAGTATAGATAGAGAAACAACACACTGAACTGTGATTACAGATTGAGAAACAAAACACTGAACCTAGAGTCCTGATACAGAAACAACACACTGAATTGAGAGTATAGATAGAGAAACAACACATTGAACAGAGAGTAACGATCAAGAAACAATGCACTGAACTGTGAGTACAGATAGAGAAACAACACACTGAACTGCGAGTACAGACTGAGAAACAACACACTGAACTGTGTGTACAGACAGAGAAACAACACACTGAACTGTGAGTACAGACACAGAAACAACACACTGAACTGAGAGTACAGACAGAGAAACAACACATTGAACAGAGAGTAACGATCAAGAAACAATGCACTGAACTGTGAGTACAGATAGAGAAACAACACACTGAACTGCGAGTACAGACTGAGAAACAACACACTGAACTGTGTGTACAGACAGAGAAACAACACACTGAACTGAGAGTACAGACAGAGAAACAACACACTGAATTGCGAGTACAGATAGAGAAACAACAAAGTGAACAGTCAGTAATGAGAGAGAACTAACACATTGAACTGTGAGTACAGATAGAGAAACAACACACTGAAGTTTGATTACAGAGAGAGAAACAAAACATTGAATTGAGAGTACAGCTCGAGAAAGACAACACCAACCTGTGTGATCAGATACAGAAACAACACACTGAACTGCGAGTACAGACACAGAAACAACACACTGAACTGAGAGTACAGATAGAGAAACAACACACTGAATTGTGTTAACAGATAGAGAAACAAAACATTGAACTGTGAGTATGTACAGAGAAACAACACACTGAACTGGGAGTACAGATGCTGAAGCAAAACACTGAACTGAGTAAACAGATAGACTGGGAGATCTGATAGAAAAACAACACACTGAATTGAGATTACAGATCGAGAAACACCTCACTGAATTGTGAGGATAGAGAAACAACACACTGAACTGTGAGTAGAGATAGACAAACAAAACACCGAACTGCGAGTACAGCTAGAGAAAGAACACACCCAACTGTGAGAACAGATACAGGAACAACAGACTGAACTGGGAGTACAGATGCAGAAGCAACACACTGAAGTGTGATTGCGGATAGAGAAACAACATACTGACCTGTGATTACAGATTGAGAAACAAAACACTGAACCTAGAGTCCTGAAACAGAAACAACACACTGAATTGAGAGTATAGATAGAGAAACAACACACTGAACTGTGAGTACAGACACAGAAACAACAGAAATGAACTGAGAGTACAGACAGAGAAACAACACACTGAACGGAGAGTAACGATCAAGGAACAATGCACTGAACTGAGAGTACAGACAGAGAAACAACACACTGAATTGCGAGTACAGATAGAGAAAGAAGAAACTGAACTGACAGTAATGAGAGAGAACTAACACATTGAACTGTGAGTACAGATAGAGAAACAACACACTGAACTTTGATTACAGATAGAGAAACAAAACATTGAATTGAGAGTACAACTCGTGAAAGACAACACCAACCTGTGTGAACAGATACAGAAACAACACACTGAACTGCGAGTACAGACACAGAAACAACACACTTAACTGAGAGTACAGATAGAGAAACAACACACTGAACAGAGAGTACAGATAGAGAAACAACACACTGAATTGTGATTACAGATAGAGAAACAAAACATTGAACTGAGAGTAAGTACAGAGACACAACACACTGAACTGGGAGTACAGATGCTGAAGCAAAACACTGAACTAAGTAAACAGATAGACTGAGAGATCTGATAGAAAAAACAATACACTGAATTGAGATTACAGATCGAGAAACACCTCACTGAATTGTGAGGATAGAGAATCAACACACTGAACTGTGAGTAGGGATAGACAAACAAAACACCGAACTGCGAGTGCAGCTCGAGAAAGAACACACCCAACTGTGAGAACAGATACAGGAACAACAGACTGAACTGGGAGTACAGATGCAGAAGCAACACACTGAACTGTGATTACGGATAGAGAAACAACACATTGAACTGTGATTACAGATAGAGAAACAAAACACTGAACCTAGAGTACTGATACAGAAACGAAACACACTGATTTACGAGTATAGATAGAGAAACAACACACTGAACTGTGATTACAGATTGAGAAACAAGACACTGAACCTGGAGTCCTGATACAGAAACAACACACTGAATTGAGAGTACAGATAGAGAAACAACACACTGAACTGTGAGTACAGACACAGAAACAACACACTGAACTGAGAGTACAGACAGAGAAACAACACATTGAACTGAGAGTAACGATCAAGAAACAATGCACTGAACAGTGAGTACAGAGAGAGAAACAACACACTGAACTGCGAGTACAGACTGAGAAACAACACACTGAACTGTGTGTACAGACAGAGAAACAACACACTGAACTGCGAGTACAGACTGAGAAACAACACACTGAACTGTGTGTACAGACAGAGAAACAACACACTTTACTGTGAGTACAGACACAGAAACAACACACTGAACTGAGAGTACAGACAGAGAAACAACACATTGAACAGAGAGTAACGATCAAGAAACAATGCACTGAACTGTGAGTACAGATAGAGAAACAACACACTGAACTGCGAGTACAGACTGAGAAACAACACACTGAACTGTGTGTACAGACAGAGAAACAACACACTGAACTGAGAGTACAGACAGAGAAACAACACACTGAATTGCGAGTACAGATAGAGAAACAACAAAGTGAACAGTCAGTAATGAGAGAGAACTAACACATTGGACTGTGAGTACAGATAGAGAAACAACACACTGAAGTTTGATTACAGAGAGAGAAACAAAACATTGAATTGAGAGTACAGCTCGAGAAAGACAACACCAACCTGTGTGATCAGATACAGAAACAACACACTGAACTGCGAGTACAGACACAGAAACAACACACTGAACTGAGAGTACAGATAGAGAAACAACACACTGAATTGTGTTAACAGATAGAGAAACAAAACATTGAACTGTGAGTATGTACAGAGAAACAACACACTGAACTGGGAGTACAGATGCTGAAGCAAAACACTGAACTGAGTAAACAGATAGACTGAGAGATCTGATAGAAAAACAGCACACTGAATTGAGATTACAGATCGAGAAACACCTCACTGAATTGTGAGGATAGAGAAACAACACACTGAACTGTGAGTAGAGATAGACAAACAAAACACCGAACTGCGAGTACAGCTAGAGAAAGAACACACCCAACTGTGAGAACAGATACAGGAACAACAGACTGAACTGGGAGTACAGATGCAGAAGCAACACACTGAAGTGTGATTGCGGATAGAGAAACAACACACTGAACTGTGATTACAGATAGAGAAACAAAACACTGAACCTTGAGTACTGATACAGAAACAACACACTGAATTGCGAGTATAGATAGAGAAACAACACACTAAACTGTGAGTACAGACACAGAAACAAGACACTGAACTGAGAGTACAGATCGAGAAACACCTCACTGAATTGCAAACACAGGTAGAGAAACAAAACACTGTACTGCGAGTACAGATAGAGAAACAACACACTGAACTGTGAGGAGGGATAGACAAACAGAACACCGAACTGCGAGTACAGATAGAGAAAGAACATACCCAACTGTGAGAACAGATACAGGAACAACAGACTGAACTGGAATACAGATGCAGAAGCAACACACTGAACTGTGATTGCGGATAGAGAAACAACACACTGAACTGTGATTACAGATAGAGAAACAAAACACTGAACCTAGATAACTGATACAGAACGAAATATACTGATTTACGAGTATAGATAGTGAAACAACACACTGAACTCTGATTACAGATTGAGAAACAAAACACTGAACCTAGAGTCCTGATACAGAAACAACACACTGAATTGAGAGTATAGATGGAGAAACAACACACTGAACTGTGAGTACAGACACAGAAACAAAACACTGAACTGAGAGTACAGACAGAGAAACAACACATTGAACTGAGAGTAACAATGCACTGAACTGTGAGTACAGATAGAGAAACAACACACTGAACTGCGAGTACAGACTGAGAAGCAACACACTGAACTGTGTGTACAGTCAGAGAAACAACACACTGAACTGAGAGGAACGATGAAGAAACAATGCACTGAACTGTGAGTACAGATAGAGAAACAACACACTGAACTGCGAGTACAGACTGAGAAACAACACACTGAACTGTGTGTACAGACAGAGAAACAACACACTGAACTGAGAGTACAGACAGAGAAACAACACACTGAATTGCGAGTACAGATAGAGAAACAACAAACGGAACTGACAGTAATGAGAGAGAACTAACACATTGAACTGTGAGTGCAGATAGAGAAACAACACACTGAACTTGGATTACAGATTGGGAAACAAAACATTGAATTGAGAGTACAGCTCGAGAGAGAAAACACCAACCTGTGTGAACAGATACAGAAACAACACACTGAACTGCGAGTGCAGACACAGAAACAACACACTGAACTGAGAATACAGATAGAGAAACAACACACTGAACTGAGAGTACAGAGGGAGAAACAACACACTGAATTGTGATTACAGATAGAGAAACAAAACATTGAACTGAGAGTAAGGACAGAGAAACAACACACTGAACTGGGAGTACAGATGCTGAAGCAATACACTGAACTGAGTAAACAGATAGACTGTGAGATCTGATAGAAAAACAACACACTGAATTGAGATTAAAGATCAAGAAACACCTCACTGAATTGTGAGGATAGAGAAACAACACACTGAAGTGTGAGTAGAGATAGACAAACAAATCACGGAACCGCGAGTACAGCTAGAGAAAGAACACACCCAACTGTGAGAAGAGATACAGGAACAACAGACTGAACTGGGAGTACAGATGCAGAAGCAACACACTGAACTGTGATTACGGATAGAGAAACAACACACTAAACTGTGATTACAGATAGAGAAACAAAACACTGAACCTAGAGTACTGATACACAAACAACACACTGAATTGCGAGTATAGATAGAGAAACAGCACACTGAACTGTGAGTACAGACACAGAAACAAGACACTGAACTGACAGTACAGACAGAGATACAACACACTGAATTGCAAAAACAGGTAGAGAAACAAAACACCGAAATGCGAGTACAGCTAGAGAAAGAACACACCCAACTGTGAGAACAGATACAGGAACAACAGACTGAACTGGGAGTACTGATGCAGAAGCAACACACTGAACTGTGATTACAGATAGAGAAACAAAACACTGAACCTAGAGTACTGATACGGAAACGAAACACACTGATTTACGAGTATAGATAGAGAAACAACACACTGAACTGTGATTACAGATTGAGAAACAAAACACTGAACCTAGAGTCCTGATACAAAAACAACACACTGAACTGAGAGTACAGACAGAGAAACAACACACTGAATTGCGAGTACAGATAGAGAAACAACAAACTGAACAGACAGTAATGAGAGAGAACTAACACATTGAACTGTGAGTACAGATAGAGAAACAAGACACTGAACTTTGATTGCAGATAGAGAAACAAAACATTGAATTGAGAGTACAGCTCGAGAAAGACAACACCAACCTGTGTGATCAGATACAGAAACAACACACTGAACTGCGAGTACAGACACAGAAACAACACACTGAACTGAGAGTTCAGATAGAGAAACAACACACTGAATTGGGATTACAGATAGAGAAACAAAACATTGAACTGTGAGTATGTACAGACAAACAACACACTGAACTGGGAGTACAGATGCTGAAGCAAAAAACTGAACTGAGTAAACAGATAGACTGAGAGATCTGATAGAAAAACAACACACTGAATTTAGATTACAGATCGAGAAACACCTCACTGAATTGTGAGGATAGAGAAACAATACACTGAACTGTGAGTAGAGATAGACAAACAAATCACCGAACTGCGAGTACAGCGAGAGAAAGAACACACCCAACTGTGAGAAGAGATACAGGAACAACAGACTGAACTGGGAGTACAGATGCAGAAGCAACACACTGAACTGTGATTACGGATAGAGAAACAACACACTGAAATGTGATTACAGATAGAGAAACAAAACACTGAACCTAGAGTACTGATACACAAACAACACACTGAATTGCGAGTATAGATAGAGAAACAACACACTGAACTGTGAGTATAGACACAGAAACAAGACACTGAACTGAGAGTACAGACAGAGATACAACACACTGAATTGCAAAAACAGGTAGAGAAACAAAACACTGTACTGCGAGTACAGATTGAGAAACAACACACTGAACTGTGAGTAGAGATAGACAAACAAAACACCGAAATGCGAGTACAGCTAGAGAAAGAACACACCCAACTGTGAGAACAGATACAGGAACAACAGACTGAACTGGGAGTACTGATGCAGAAGCAACACACTGAACTGTGATTACAGATAGAGAAACAAAACACTGAACCTAGAGTACTGATACGGAAACGAAACACACTGATTTACGAGTATAGATAGAGAAACAACACACTGAACTGTGATTACAAATTGAGAAACAAAACACTGAACCTAGAGTCCTGATAAAGAAACAACACACTGAACTGAGAGTACAGACAGAGAAACAACACACTGAATTGCGAGTACAGATAGAGAAACAACAAACTGAACTGACAGTAATGAGAGAGAACTAACACATTGAACTGTGAGTACAGAGAGAGAAACAAGACACTGAACTTTGATTACAGATAGAGAAACAAAACATTGAATTGAGAGTACAGCTCGAGAAAGACAACACCAACCTGTGTGATCAGATACAGAAACAACACACTGAACTGCGAGTACAGACACAGAAACAACACACTGAATTGTGTTAACAGATAGAGAAACAAAACATTGAACTGTGAGTATGTACAGACAAACAACAAACTGAACTGGGAGTACAGATGCTGAAGCAAAACACTGAACTGAGTAAACAGATAGACTGAGAGATCTGATAGAAAAACAACACACTGAATTGAGATTACAGATCGAGAAACACCTCACAGAATTGTGAGGATACAGAAACAACACACTGAACTGTGAGTAGAGATAGACAAACAAAACACCGAACTGCGAGTACAGCTAGAGAAAGAACACACCCAACTGTGAGAAGATATACAGGAACAACAGACTGAACTGGGAGTAAACAGATGCAGAAGCAACACACTGAACTGTGATTACGGATAGAGAAACAACACACTGAACTGTGATTACGGATAGAGAAAAAAAACACTGAACCTTGAGTACTGATACACAAACAACACACTGAAATGCGAGTATCGATAGAGAAACAACACACTGAACTGTGAGTACAGACACAGAAACAAGACACTGAACTGAGAGTACAGACAGAGAAACAACACACTGAATTGCAAACACAGGTAGAGAAACAAAACACTGTACTGCGACTACAGATAGAGAAACAACACACTGAACTGAGTAGAGATAGACAAACAAAACACCGAAATGCGAGTAGAGCCAGAGAAAGAACACACCCAACTGTGAGAACAGATACAGGAACAACAGACTGAACTGGGAGTACTGATGCAGAAGCAACACACTGAACTGTGATTACTGATAGAGAAACAAAACACTGAACCTAGAGTACTGATACGGAAACAAAACACACTGATTTACGAGTATAGATAGAGAAACAACACACTGAACTGCGATTACAGATTGAGAAACAAAACACTGAACCTAGAGTCCTGATACAGAAACAACACACTGAATTCAGAGTATAGATAGAGAAACAACACACTGAACTGTGACTGCAGACACAGAAACAACACACTGAACTGAGAGTACAGATAGAGAAACAACACACTGAACTGAGAGTACAGATAGAGAAACAACACACTGAATTGGGATTACAGATAGAGAAACAAAACATTGAACTGTGAGTATGTACAGAGAAACAACACACTGAACTGGGAGTACAGATCGAGAAACACCTCACTGAATTGTGAGGATAGAGAAACAACACACTGAACTGTGAGTAGAGATAGACAAACAAAACACCGAACTGGGAGTACAGCTAGAGAAAGAACACACCCAACTGTGAGAACAGATACAGGAACAACAGACTGAACTGGGAGTACAGATGCAGAAGCAACACACTGAACTGTGATTGCGGATAGAGAAACAACACACTGAACTGTGATTACAGATAGAGAAACAAAACACTGAACCTAGAGTACTGATACAGAAACAACACACTGAACTGAGAGTACAGACAGAGAAACAACACACTGAATTGCGAGTACAGATAGAGAAACAACAAACTGAACAGACAGTAATGAGAGAGAACTAACACATTGAACATGTGAGTACAGATAGAGAAACAAGACACTGAACTTTGATTGCAGATAGAGAAACAAAACATTGAATTGAGAGTACAGCTCGAGAAAGACAACACCAACCTGTGTGATCAGATACAGAAACAACACACTGAACTGCGAGTACAGACACAGAAACAACACACTGAACTGAGAGTACAGATAGAGAAACAACACACTGAATTGGGATTACAGATAGAGAAACAAAACATTGAACTGTGAGTATGTACAGACAAACAACACACTGAACTGGGAGTACAGATGCTGAAGCAAAACACTGAACTGAGTAAACAGATAGACTGAGAGATCTGATAGAAAAACAACACACTGAATTGAGATTACAGATCGAGAAACACCTCACTGAATTGTGAGGATAGAGAAACAATACACTGAACTGTGAGTAGAGATAGACAAACAAAACACCGAACTGCGAGTACAGCGAGAGAAAGAACACACCCAACTGTGAGAAGAGATACAGGAACAACAGACTGAACTGGGAGTACAGATGCAGAAGCAACACACTGAACTGTGATTACAGATAGAGAAACAAAACACTGATCCTAGAGTACTGATACAGAAACAACACACTGAATTGCGAGTATCGATAGAGAAACAACACACTGAACCGTGAGTACAGACACAGAAACAAGACACTGAACTGAGAGTACAGACAGAGAAACAACACACTGAATTGCAAACACAGGTAGAGAAACAAAACACTTTACTGCGAGTACAGATAGAGAAACAACACACTGAACTGTGAGTAGAGATAGACAAACAAAACACCGAAATGCGAGTACAGCTAGAGAAAGAACACACCCAACTGTGAGAACAGATACAGGAACAACAGACTGAACTGGGAGTACTGATGCAGAAGCAACACACTGAACTGTGATTACAGATAGAGAAACAAAACACTGAACCTAGAGTACTGACACAGAAACGAAACACACTGATTTACGAGTATAGATAGAGAAACAACACACTGAACTGTGATTACAGATTGAGAAACAAAACACTGAACTGTGATTACAGACAGAGATACAACACACTGAATTGCAAAAACAGGTAGAGAAACAAAACACTGTACTGCGAGTACAGATAGAGAAACAACACACTGAACTGTGAGTAGAGATAGACAAACAAAACACCGAAATGCGAGTACAGCTAGAAAAAGAACACACCCAACTGTGAGAAGAGATACAGGAACAACAGACTGAACTGGGAGTACAGATGCAGAAGCAACACACTGAACTGTGATTACGGATAGAGAAACAACACACTGAACTGTGATTACAGATAGAGAAACAAAACACTGAACCTAGAGTACTGATACAGAAACGAAACACACTGATTTACGAGTATAGATAGAGAAACAACACACTGAACTGTGATTACAGATTGAGAAACAAGACACTGAACCTGGAGTCCTGATACAGAAACAACACACTGAATTGAGAGTACAGATAGAGAAACAACACACTGAACTGTGAGTACAGACACAGAAACAACACACTGAACTGAGAGTACAGACAGAGAAACAACACATTGAACTGAGAGTAACGATCAAGAAACAATGCACTGAACAGTGAGTACAGAGAGAGAAACAACACACTGAACTGCGAGTACAGACTGAGAAACAACACACTGAACTGTGTGTACAGACAGAGAAACAACACACTGAACTGCGAGTACAGACTGAGAAACAACACACTGAACTGTGTGTACAGACAGAGAAACAACACACTTTACTGTGAGTACAGACACAGAAACAACACACTGAACTGAGAGTACAGACAGAGAAACAACACATTGAACAGAGAGTAACGATCAAGAAACAATGCACTGAACTGTGAGTACAGATAGAGAAACAACACACTGAACTGCGAGTACAGACTGAGAAACAACACACTGAACTGTGTGTACAGACAGAGAAACAACACACTGAACTGAGAGTACAGACAGAGAAACAACACACTGAATTGCGAGTACAGATAGAGAAACAACAAAGTGAACAGTCAGTAATGAGAGAGAACTAACACATTGGACTGTGAGTACAGATAGAGAAACAACACACTGAAGTTTGATTACAGAGAGAGAAACAAAACATTGAATTGAGAGTACAGCTCGAGAAAGACAACACCAACCTGTGTGATCAGATACAGAAACAACACACTGAACTGCGAGTACAGACACAGAAACAACACACTGAACTGAGAGTACAGATAGAGAAACAACACACTGAATTGTGTTAACAGATAGAGAAACAAAACATTGAACTGTGAGTATGTACAGAGAAACAACACACTGAACTGGGAGTACAGATGCTGAAGCAAAACACTGAACTGAGTAAACAGATAGACTGAGAGATCTGATAGAAAAACAGCACACTGAATTGAGATTACAGATCGAGAAACACCTCACTGAATTGTGAGGATAGAGAAACAACACACTGAACTGTGAGTAGAGATAGACAAACAAAACACCGAACTGCGAGTACAGCTAGAGAAAGAACACACCCAACTGTGAGAACAGATACAGGAACAACAGACTGAACTGGGAGTACAGATGCAGAAGCAACACACTGAAGTGTGATTGCGGATAGAGAAACAACACACTGAACTGTGATTACAGATAGAGAAACAAAACACTGAACCTTGAGTACTGATACAGAAACAACACACTGAATTGCGAGTATAGATAGAGAAACAACACACTAAACTGTGAGTACAGACACAGAAACAAGACACTGAACTGAGAGTACAGATCGAGAAACACCTCACTGAATTGCAAACACAGGTAGAGAAACAAAACACTGTACTGCGAGTACAGATAGAGAAACAACACACTGAACTGTGAGGAGGGATAGACAAACAGAACACCGAACTGCGAGTACAGATAGAGAAAGAACATACCCAACTGTGAGAACAGATACAGGAACAACAGACTGAACTGGAATACAGATGCAGAAGCAACACACTGAACTGTGATTGCGGATAGAGAAACAACACACTGAACTGTGATTACAGATAGAGAAACAAAACACTGAACCTAGATTACTGATACAGAAACGAAATATACTGATATACGAGTATAGATAGTGAAACAACACACTGAACTCTGATTACAGATTGAGAAACAAAACACTGAACCTAGAGTCCTGATACAGAAACAACACACTGAATTGAGAGTATAGATGGAGAAACAACACACTGAACTGTGAGTACAGACACAGAAACAAAACACTGAACTGATAGTACAGACAGAGAAACAACACATTGAACTGAGAGTAACAATGCACTGAACTGTGAGTACAGATAGAGAAACAACACACTGAACTGCGAGTACAGACTGAGAAGCAACACACTGAACTGTGTGTACAGTCAGAGAAACAACACACTGAACTGAGCGTAACGATGAAGAAACAATGCACTGAACTGTGAGTACAGATAGAGAAACAACACACTGAACTGCGAGTACAGACTGAGAAACAACACACTGAACTGTGTGTACAGACAGAGAAACAACACACTGAACTGAGAGTACAGACAGAGAAACAACACACTGAATTGCGAGTACAGATAGAGAAACAGCAAACGGAACTGACAGTAATGAGAGAGAACTAACACATTGAACTGTGAGTGCAGATAGAGAAACAACACACTGAACTTGGATTACAGATTGGGAAACAAAACATTGAATTGAGAGTACAGCTCGAGAGAGAAAACACCAACCTGTGTGAACAGATACAGAAACAACACACTGAACTGTGAGTACAGACACAGAAACAACACACTGAACTGAGAATACAGATAGAGAAACAACACACTGAACTGAGAGTACAGAGGGAGAAACAACACACTGAATTGTGATTACAGATAGAGAAACAAAACATTGAACTGAGAGTAAGGACAGAGAAACAACACACTGAACTGGGAGTACAGATGCTGAAGCAAAACACTGAACTGAGTAAACAGATAGACTGTGAGATCTGATAGAAAAACAACACACTGAATTGAGATTAAAGATCAAGAAACACCTCACTGAATTGTGAGGATAGAGAAACAACACACTGAAGTGTGAGTAGAGATAGACAAACAAATCACGGAACCGCGAGTACAGCTAGAGAAAGAACACACCCAACTGTGTGAAGAGATACAGGAACAACAGACTGAACTGGGAGTACAGATGCAGAAGCAACACACTGAACTGTGATTACGGATAGAGAAACAACACACTAAACTGTGATTACAGATAGAGAAACAAAACACTGAACCTAGAGTACTGATACACAAACAACACACTGAATTGCGAGTATAGATAGAGAAACAACACACTGAACTGTGAGTACAGACACAGAAACAAGACACTGAACTGAGAGTACAGACAGAGATACAAACACACTGAATTGCAAAAACAGGTAGAGAAACAAAACACCGAAATGCGAGTACAGCTAGAGAAAGAACACACCCAACTGTGAGAACAGATACAGGAACAACAGACTGAACTGGGAGTACTGATGCAGAAGCAACACACTGAACTGTGATTACAGATAGAGAAACAAAACACTGAACCTAGAGTACTGATACGGAAACGAAACACACTGATTTACGAGTATAGATAGAGAAACAACACACTGAACTGTGATTACAGATTGAGAAACAAAACACTGAACCTAGAGTCCTGATACAAAAACAACACACTGAACTGAGAGTACAGACAGAGAAACAACACACTGAATTGCGAGTACAGATAGAGAAACAACAAACTGAACAGACAGTAATGAGAGAGAACTAACACATTGAACTGTGAGTACAGATAGAGAAACAAGACACTGAACTTTGATTGCAGATAGAGAAACAAAACATTGAATTGAGAGTACAGCTCGAGAAAGACAACACCAACCTGTGTGATCAGATACAGAAACAACACACTGAACTGCGAGTACAGACACAGAAACAACACACTGAACTGAGAGTACAGATAGAGAAACAAAACATTGAACTGTGAGTATGTACAGACAAACAACACACTGAACTGGGAGTACAGATGCTGAAGCAAAACACTGAACTGAGTAAACAGATAGACTGAGAGATCTGATAGAAAAACAACACACTGAATTGAGATTACAGATCGAGAAACACCTCACTGAATTGTGAGGATAGAGAAACAATACACTGAACTGTGAGTAGAGATAGACAAACAAAACACCGAACTGCGAGTACAGCGAGAGAAAGAACACACCCAACTGTGAGAAGAGATACAGGAACAACAGACTGAACTGGGAGTACAGATGCAGAAGCAACACACTGAACTGTGATTACAGATAGAGAAACAAAACACTGATCCTAGAGTACTGATACAGAAACAACACACTGAATTGCGAGTATCGATAGAGAAACAACACACTGAACCGTGAGTACAGACACAGAAACAAGACACTGAACTGAGAGTACAGACAGAGAAACAACACACTGAATTGCAAACACAGGTAGAGAAACAAAACACTGTACTGCGAGTACAGATAGAGAAACAACACACTGAACTGTGAGTAGAGATAGACAAACAAAACACCGAAATGCGAGTACAGCTAGAGAAAGAACACACCCAACTGTGAGAACAGATACAGGAACAACAGACTGAACTGGGAGTACTGATGCAGAAGCAACACACTGAACTGTGATTACAGATAGAGAAACAAAACACTGAACCTAGAGTACTGATACAGAAACGAAACACACTGATTTACGAGTATAGATAGAGAAACAACACACTGAACTGTGATTACAGATTGAGAAACAAAACACTGAACCTAGAGTCCTGATACAGAAACAACACACTGAATTGAGAGTATAGATAGAGAAACAACACATTGAACAGAGAGTAACGATCAAGAAACAATGCACTGAACTGTGAGTACAGATACAGAAACAACACACTGAACTGCGAGTACAGACACAGAAACAACACACTGAACTGAGAGTACAGACAGAGAAACAACACATTGAACAGAGAGTAACGATCAAGAAACAATGCACTGAACTGTGAGTACAGATAGAGAAACAACACACTGAACTGCGAGTACAGACTGAGAAACAACACACTGAACTGTGTGTACAGACAGAGAAACAACACACTGAACTGAGAGTACAGACAGAGAAACAACACACTGAATTGCGAGTACAGATAGAGAAACAACAAAGTGAACAGTCAGTAATGAGAGAGAACTAACACATTGAACTGTGAGTACAGATAGAGAAACAACACACTGAAGTTTGATTACAGAGAGAGAAACAAAACATTGAATTGAGAGTACAGCTCGAGAAAGACAACACCAACCTGTGTGATCAGATACAGAAACAACACACTGAACTGCGAGTACAGACACAGAAACAACACACTGAACTGAGAGTACAGATAGAGAAACAACACACTGAATTGTGTTAACAGATAGAGAAACAAAACATTGAACTGTGAGTATGTACAGAGAAACAACACACTGAACTGGGAGTACAGATGCTGAAGCAAAACACTGAACTGAGTAAACAGATAGACTGAGAGATCTGATAGAAAAACAACACACTGAATTGAGATTACAGATCGAGAAACACCTCACTGAATTGTGAGGATAGAGAAACAACACACTGAACTGTGAGTAGAGATAGACAAACAAAACACCGAACTGCGAGTACAGCTAGAGAAAGAACACACCCAACTGTGAGAACAGATACAGGAACAACAGACTGAACTGGGAGTACAGATGCAGAAGCAACACACTGAAGTGTGATTGCGGATAGAGAAACAACACACTGACCTGTGATTACAGATTGAGAAACAAAACACTGAACCTAGAGTCCTGAAACAGAAACAACACACTGAATTGAGAGTATAGATAGAGAAACAACACACTGAACTGTGAGTACAGACACAGAAACAACAGAAATGAACTGAGAGTACAGACAGAGAAACAACACACTGAACGGAGAGTAACGATCAAGGAACAATGCACTGAACTGAGAGTACAGACAGAGAAACAACACACTGAATTGCGAGTACAGATAGAGAAACAAGAAACTGAACTGACAGTAATGAGAGAGAACTAACACATTGAACTGTGAGTACAGATAGAGAAACAACACACTGAACTTTGATTACAGATAGAGAAACAAAACATTGAATTGAGAGTACAACTCGAGAAAGACAACACCAACCTGTGTGAACAGATACAGAAACAACACACTGAACTGCGAGCACAGACACAGAAACAACACACTTAACTGAGAGTACAGATAGAGAAACAACACACTGAACAGAGAGTACAGATAGAGAAACAACACACTGAATTGTGATTACAGATAGAGAAACAAAACATTGAACTGAGAGTAAGTACAGAGACACAACACACTGAACTGGGAGTACAGATGCTGAAGCAAAACACTGAACTAAGTAAACAGATAGACTGAGAGATCTGATAGAAAAAACAATACACTGAATTGAGATTACAGATCGAGAAACACCTCACTGAATTGTGAGGATAGAGAATCAACACACTGAACTGTGAGTAGGGATAGACAAACAAAACACCGAACTGCGAGTACAGCTAGAGAAAGAACACACCCAACTGTGAGAACAGATACAGGAACAACAGACTGAACTGGGAGTACAGATGCAGAAGCAACACACTGAACTGAGAGTACAGACAGAGAAACAACACATTGAACAGAGAGTAACGATCAAGAAACAATGCACTGAACTGTGAGTACAGATAGAGAAACAACACACTGAACTGCGAGTACAGACTGAGAAACAACACACTGAACTGTGTGTACAGACAGAGAAACAACACACTGAACTGAGAGTACAGACAGAGAAACAACACACTGAATTGCGAGTACAGATAGAGAAACAACAAAGTGAACAGTCAGTAATGAGAGAGAACTAACACATTGGACTGTGAGTACAGATAGAGAAACAACACACTGAAGTTTGATTACAGAGAGAGAAACAAAACATTGAATTGAGAGTACAGCTCGAGAAAGACAACACCAACCTGTGTGATCAGATACAGAAACAACACACTGAACTGCGAGTACAGACAGAGAAACAACACACTGAACTGAGAGTACAGATAGAGAAACAACACACTGAATTGTGTTAACAGATAGAGAAACAAAACATTGAACTGTGAGTATGTACAGAGAAACAACACACTGAACTGGGAGTACAGATGCTGAAGCAAAACACTGAACTGAGTAAACAGATAGACTGAGAGATCTGATAGAAAAACAGCACACTGAATTGAGATTACAGATCGAGAAACACCTCACTGAATTGTGAGGATAGAGAAACAACACACTGAACTGTGAGTAGAGATAGACAAACAAAACACCGAACTGCGAGTACAGCTAGAGAAAGAACACACCCAACTGTGAGAACAGATACAGGAACAACAGACTGAACTGGGAGTACAGATGCAGAAGCAACACACTGAAGTGTGATTGCGGATAGAGAAACAACACACTGAACTGTGATTACAGATAGAGAAACAAAACACTGAACCTTGAGTACTGATACAGAAACAACACACTGAATTGCGAGTATAGATAGAGAAACAACACACTAAACTGTGAGTACAGACACAGAAACAAGACACTGAACTGAGAGTACAGATCGAGAAACACCTCACTGAATTGCAAACACAGGTAGAGAAACAAAACACTGTACTGCGAGTACAGATAGAGAAACAACACACTGAACTGTGAGGAGGGATAGACAAACAGAACACCGAACTGCGAGTACAGATAGAGAAAGAACATACCCAACTGTGAGAACAGATACAGAAACAACACACTGAACTGGGTGTACAGATGCAGAAGCAACACACTGAACTGCGATTACGGATAGAGAAACACCACACTGAACCGTGATTACAGATTGAGAAACAAAACACTGAAGCTAGAGTCCTGATTCAGAAACGACACACTGAATTGCGAGTATAGATAGAGAAACAACACACTGAACTGCGTGTACAGACACAGAAACAACACACTGAACAGACAGTACAGATCGAGAAACACCTCACTGAATTGCAAACACAGACAGAGAAACAACACACTGTACTGCGTGTACAGCTAGAGAAAGAACACACCCAACTGTGAGAACAGATACAGAAACAATACACTGAACTGGGAGTACAGATGCAGAAGCAACACACTGAACTGCGATTACGGATAGAGAAACAACACACTGAACCTAGAGTCCTGATACAGAAACAACACACTGAATTGAGAGTATAGATAGAGAAACAACACACTGAACTGTGAATACAGACACAGAAACAACACACTGAATTGAGAGTACAGACAGAGAAACAACACACTGAACTGAGAGTAACGATCATGAAACAATGCACTGAACTGCGAGTACAGATAGAGAAACAACACACCGAACTGCGAGTACAGCTAGAGAAAGAAAACACCCAATTGTGAGAACAGATACAGAAACAACAGACTGAACTGGGAGTACAGATGCAGAAGCAACACACTGGACTGTGATTACGGATAGAGAAACAACACACTGAACTGTGATTACAGATTGAGAAACACCTCACTGAATTGTAAACATAGATAGAGAAACAAAACTCTATATTGCGAGTACAGATAGAGAAACAACACACTGAACTGCGAGTACAGACTGAGAAATAATACACTGAACTGTGAGTACAGACAGAGAAACAACACACTGAACTGAGAGTAACGATCATGAAACAATGCACTGAACTGCGAGTACAGATAGAGAAACAAGACACTGAACTGCGAGTACAGCTAGAGAAAGAACACACCCAACTGTGAGAACAGATAGAGAAACAACAGACTGAACTGGGAGTACAGATGCTGAAGCAAAACACTGAACTGAGTAAACAGATAGACTGAGAGATCTGATAGAAAAACAACACACTGAATTGAGATGACAGATCGAGAAACACCTCACTGAATTGTAAGGATAGAGAAACAACACACTGAACTGTGAGTAGAGATAGACAAACAAAACACCGAACTGCGAGTACAGCTAGAGAAAGAACACACCCAACTGTGAGAACAGATACAGAAACAACAGACTGAACTGGGAGTACAGATGCAGAAGCAACACACTGAATGTGATTACAGATTGAGAAACAAAACACTGTACCTAGAGTACTGATACAGAAACAACACACTGAATTGCGAGTACAGACTGAGAAATAATACACTGAACTGTGAGTACAGACAGAGAAACAACACACTGAACTGAGAGTAACGATCATGAAACAATGCACTGAACTGCGAGTACAGATAGAGAAACAACACACTGAACTGCGAGTACAGCTAGAGAAAGAACACACCCAACTGTGAGAACAGATACAGAAACAACAGACTGAACTGGGAGTACAGATGCAGAAGCAACACACTGGACTGTGATTACGGATAGAGAAACAACACACTGAACTGTGATTACAGATTGAGAAACACCTCACTGAATTGTGAACACAGATAGAGAAACAAAACTCTATATTGCGAGTATAGATAGAGAAACAACACACTGAACTGCGAGTACTGATAGAGAAACAACACACTGAACTGTGCTTACAGATAGAGAAACAAAACATTGAACTGAGAGTACAGCTCGAGAAAGAACACACCAACCTGTGAGAACAGATACAGAAACAACACTGAACTGCGAGTACAGACACAGAAACAACACACTGAACTGAGAGTACAGATAGAGAAACAACACACTGAACTGAGAGTACAGATAGAGAAACAACACACTGAATTGTGATTACACATAGAGAAACAAAACATTGAACTGTGAGTATGTACAGAGAAACAACACACTGAACTGGGAGTACAGATGCTGAAGCAAAACACTGAACTGAGTAAACAGATAGACTGAGAGATCTGATAGAAAAACAACACACTGAATTTAGATTACAGATCGAAAAACACCTCACTGAATTGTGAGGATAGAGAAACAATACACTGAACTGTGAGTAGAGATAGACAAACAAAACACTGAACCTAGAGTACTGATACAGAAACAACACACTGAATTGCGAGTATAGATAGAGAAACAACACACTGAACTGTGAGTACAGACACAGAAACAACACACTGAACTGAGAGTACAGATCGAGAAACACCTCACTGAATTGCAAACACAGGTAGAGAAACAAAACACTGTACTGCGAGTACAGATAGAGAAACAACACACTGAACTGCGAGCACAGATAGAGAAAGAACACACCCAACTGTGAGAACAGATACAGAAACAACAGACTGAACTGGGAGTACAGATGCAGAAGCAACACACTGAACTGCGATTACGGATAGAGAAACAACACACTGAACCTAGAGTCCTGATACAGAAACAACACACTGAATTGAGAGTATAGATAGAGAAACAACACACTGAACTGTGAATACAGACACAGAAACAACACACTGAACTGAGAGTACAGATAGAGAAACAACACACCGAACTGCGAGTACAGCTAGAGAAAGAAAACACCCAATTGTGAGAACAGATACAGAAACAACAGACTGAACTGGGAGTACAGATGCAGAAGCAACACACTGGACTGTGATTACGGATAGAGAAACAACACACTGAACTGTGATTACAGACTGAGAAACAACACACTGAATTGTAAACACAGATAGAGAAACAAAACTCGATATTGCGAGTACAGATAGAGAAACAACACACTGAACTGTGAGTACAGACTGAGAAATAATACACTGAACTGTGAGTACAGACAGAGAAACAACACACTGAACTGAGAGTAACGATCATGAAACAATGCACTGAACTGCGAGTACAGATAGAGAAACAAGACACTGAACTGCGAGTACAGCTAGAGAAAGAACACACCCAACTGTGAGAACAGATAGAGAAACAACAGACTGAACTGGGAGTACAGATGCTGAAGCAAAACACTGAACTGAGTAAACAGATAGACTGAGAGATCTGATAGAAAAACAACACACTGAATTGAGATGACAGATCGAGAAACACCTCACTGAATTGTAAGGATAGAGAAACAACACACTGAACTGTGAGTAGAGATAGACAAACAAAACACCGAACTGCGAGTACAGCTAGAGAAAGAACACACCCAACTGTGAGAACAGATACAGAAACAGCAGACTGAACTGGGAGTACAGATGCAGAAGCAACACACTGAATGTGATTACAGATTGAGAAACAAAACACTGTACCTAGAGTACTGATACAGAAACAACACACTGAATTGCGAGTACAGACTGAGAAATAATACACTGAACTGTGAGTACAGACAGAGAAACAACACACTGAACTGCGAGTACAGCTAGAGAAAGAACACACCCAACTGTGAGAACAGATACAGAAACAACAGACTGAACTGGGAGTACAGATGCAGAAGCAACACACTGGACTGTGATTACGGAGAGAGAAACAACACACTAAACTGTGATTACAGATTGAGAAACACCTCACTGAATTGTGAACACAGAGAGAGAAACAAAACTGTATATTGCGAGTATAGATAGAGAAACAACACACTGAACTGCGAGTACTGATAGAGAAACAACACACTGAACTGTGATAACAGATAGAGAAACAAAACATTGAACTGAGAGTACAGCTCGAGAAAGAACACACCAACCTGTGAGAACAGATACAGAAACAACACTGAACTGCGAGTACAGACACAGAAACAACACATTGAACTGTAAGAAAACAGATAGAGAAACAACACACTGAACTGAGAGTACAGATAGAGAAACAACACACTGAATTGTGATTACACATAGAGAAACAAAACATTGAACTGAGAGTAAGTACAGAGAAACAACACACTGAACTGGGAGTACAGATGCTGAAGCAAAACACTGAACTGAGTAAACAGATAGACTGAGAGATCTGATAGAAAAACAACACACTGAATTGAGATGCCAGATCGAGAAACACTTCACTGAATTGTGAGGACAGAGAAACAACACACTGAACTGTGAGTAGAGATAGACAAACAAAACACCGAAGTGCGAGTACAGCTAGAGAAAGAAAACACCCAACTGTGAGAAGAGATACAGGAACAACAGACTGAACTGGGAGTACAGATGCAGAAGCAACACACTGAACTGTGATTACGGATAGAGAAACAACACACTGAACTGTGATTACAGATAGAGAAACAAAACACTGAACCTAGAGTACTGATACAGAAACGAAACACACTGATTTACGAGTATAGATAGAGAAGCAACACACTGAAATGTGATTACAGATTGAGAAACAAAACACTGAACCTGGAGTCCTGATACAGAAACAACACACTGAATTGAGAGTATAGATAGAGAAACAACACACTGAACTGTGAGTACAGACACAGAAACGACACACTGAACTGAGAGTACAGACAGAGAAACAACACATTGAACTGAGAGTAACGATCAAGAAACAATGCACTGAACAGTGAGTACAGATAGAGAAACAACACACTGAACTGCGAGTACAGACTGAGAAACAACACACTGAACTGTGTGTACAGACAGAGAAACAACACATTGAACTGAGAGTACAGACAGAGAAACAACACACTGAATTGCGAGTACAGATAGAGAAACAACAAACTGAACTGACAGTAATGAGAGAGAACTAACACATTGAACTGTGAGTACAGATAGAGAAACAACACACTGAACTTTGATTACAGATAGAGAAACAAAACATTGAATT
Source organism: Chiloscyllium punctatum (assembly GCF_047496795.1). NCBI lineage: Eukaryota > Metazoa > Chordata > Chondrichthyes > Orectolobiformes > Hemiscylliidae > Chiloscyllium > Chiloscyllium punctatum. The sequence continues at coordinate 31,387,692 of NC_092745.1, forward strand.
GAGAGTACAGCTCAAGAAAGAAATCACCAACCTGTGTGAACAGATACAGAAACAACACACTGAACTGCGAGTACAGACACAGAAACAACACACTGAACTGAGAGTACAGATGGAGAAACAACACACCCAACTGTGAGAACAGATACAGAATCAACAGACTGAACTGGGAGTACAGATGCAGAAGCAACACACTGAAATGTGATTGCGGATAGAGAAACAACACACTGACCTGTGATTACAGATTGAGAAACAAAACACTGAACCTAGAGTCCTGAAACAGAAACAACACACTGAATTGAGAGTATAGATAGAGAAACAACACACTGAACTGTGAGTACAGACACAGAAACAACAGAAATGAACTGAGAGTACAGACAGAGAAACAACACACTGAACGGAGAGTAACTATCAAGGAACAATGCACTGAACTGAGAGTACAGACAGAGAAACAACACACTGAATTGCGAGTACAGATAGAGAAACAAGAAACTGAACTGACAGAAATGAGAGAGAACTAACACATTGAACTGTGAGTACAGATAGAGAAACAACACACTGAACTTTGATTACAGATAGAGAAACAAAACATTGAATTGAGAGTACAACTCGAGAAAGACAACACCAACCTGTGTGAACAGATACAGAAACAACACACTGAACTGCGAGTACAGACACAGAAACAACACACTTAACTGAGAGTACAGATAGAGAAACAACACACTGAACTGAGAGTACAGATAGAGAAACAACACACTGAATTGTGATTACAGATAGAGAAACAAAACATTGAACTGAGAGTAAGTACAGAGACACAACACACTGAACTGGGAGTACAGATGCTGAAGCAAAACACTGAACTAAGTAAACAGATAGACTGAGAGATCTGATAGAAAAAACAATACACTGAATTGAGATTACAGATCGAGAAACACCTCACTGAATTGTGAGGATAGAGAATCAACACACTGAACTGTGAGTAGGGATAGACAAACAAAACACCGAACTGCGAGTGCAGCTCGAGAAAGAACACACCCAACTGTGAGAACAGATACAGGAACAACAGACTGAACTGGGAGTACAGATGCAGAAGCAACACACTGAACTGTGATTACGGATAGAGAAACAACACACTGAACTGTGATTACAGATAGAGAAACAAAACACTGAACCTAGAGTACTGATACATAAAAGAAACACACTGATTTACGAGTATAGATAGAGAAACAACACACTGAACTGAGAGTACAGATAGAGAAACAACACACTGAATTGTGTTAACAGATAGAGAAACAAAACATTGAACTGTGAGTATGTACAGAGAAACAACACACTGAACTGGGAGTACAGATGCTGAAGCAAAACACTGAACTGAGTAAACAGATAGACTGAGAGATCTGATAGAAAAACAGCACACTGAATTGAGATTACAGATCGAGAAACACCTCACTGAATTGTGAGGATAGAGAAACAACACACTGAACTGTGAGTAGAGATAGACAAACAAAACACCGAACTGCGAGTACAGCTAGAGAAAGAACACACCCAACTGTGAGAACAGATACAGGAACAACAGACTGAACTGGGAGTACAGATGCAGAAGCAACACACTGAACTGTGATTACGGATAGAGAAACAACACACTGAACTGTGATTACAGATAGAGAAACAAAACACTGAACCTAGAGTACTGATACAGAAACGAAACACACTGATTTACGAGTATAGATAGAGAAACAACACACTGAACTGTGATTACAGATTGAGAAACAAGACACTGAACCTGGAGTCCTGATACAGAAACAACACACTGAATTGAGAGTACAGATAGAGAAACAACACACTGAACTGTGAGTACAGACACAGAAACAACACACTGAACTGAGAGTACAGACAGAGAAACAACACATTGAACTGAGAGTAACGATCAAGAAACAATGCACTGAACAGTGAGTACAGATAGAGAAACAACACACTGAACTGCGAGTACAGACTGAGAAACAACACACTGAACTTTGATTACAGAGAGAGAAACAAAACATTGAATTGAGAGAACAGCTCGAGAAAGACAACACCAACCTGTGTGATCAGATACAGAAACAACACACTGAACTGCGAGTACAGACACAGAAACAACACACTGAACTGTGAGTAGAGATAGACAAACAAAACACCGAAATGCGAGTACAGCTAGAGAAAGAACACACCCAACTGTGAGAACAGATACAGGAACAACAGACTGAACTGGGAGTACTGATGCAGAAGCAACACACTGAACTGTGATTACAGATAGAGAAACAAAACACTGAACCTAGAGTACTGATACGGAAACGAAACACACTGATTTACGAGTATAGATAGAGAAACAACACACTGAACTGTGATTACAGATTGAGAAACAAAACACTGAACCTGGAGTCCTGATACAGAAACAACACACTGAACTGAGAGTACAGACAGAGAAAGAACACACTGAATTGCGAGTACAGATAGAGAAACAACAAACTGAACTGACAGTAATGAGAGAGAACTAACACATTGAACTGTGAGTACAGATAGAGAAACAGGACACTGAACTTTGATTACAGATAGAGAAACAAAACATTGAATTGAGAGTACAGCTCGAGAAAGACAACACCAACCTGTGTGATCAGATACAGAAACAACACACTGAACTGCGAGTACAGACACAGAAACAACACACTGAACTGAGAGTACAGATAGAGAAACAACACACTGAATTGTGTTAACAGATAGAGAAACAAAACATTGAACTGTGAGTATGTACAGAGAAACAACACACTGAACTGGGAGTACAGATGCTGAAGCTAAACACTGAACTGAGTAAACAGATCGACTGAGAGATCTGATAGAAAAACAACACACTGAATTTAGATTACAGATCGAAAAACACCTCACTGAATTGTGAGGATAGAGAAACAATACACTGAACTGTGAGTAGAGATAGACAAACAAAACACCGAACTGCGAGTACAGCTAGAGAAAGAACACACCCAACTGTGAGAACAGATACAGGAACAACAGACTGAACTGGGAGTACAGATGCAGAAGCAACACACTGAACTGTGATTACGGGTAGAGAAACAACACACTGAACTGTGATTACAGATAGAGAAACAAAACACTGAACCTAGAGTACTGATACAGAAACAACACACTGAATTGCGAGTATCGATAGAGAAACAACACACTGAACTGTGAGTACAGACACAGAAACAAGACACTGAACTGAGAGTACAGACAGAGAAACAACACACTGAATTGCAAACACAGGTAGAGAAACAAAACACTGTACTGCGAGTACAGATAGAGAAACAACACACTGAACTGTGAGTAGAGATAGACAAACAAAACACCGAAATGCGAGTACAGCTAGAGAAAGAACACACCCAACTGTGAGAAGAGATACCAGGACCAACAGACTGAACTGGGAGTGCAGATGCAGAAGCAACACACTGAACGGTGATTGCGGATAGAGAAACAACACACTGAACTGTGATTACAGATAGAGAAACAAAACACTGAACCTAGAGTACTGATACAGAAACAACACACTGAATTGCGAGTATAGATAGAGAAACAACACACTGAACTGTGAGTACAGACACAGAAACAACACACTGAACTGAGAGTACAGATCGAGAAACACCTCACTGAATTGCAAACACAGGTAGAGAAACAAAACACTGTACTGCGAGTACAGATAGAGAAACAACACACTGAACTGCGAGCACAGATAGAGAAAGAACACACCCAACTGTGAGAACAGATACAGAAACAACAGACTGAACTGGGAGTACAGATGCAGAAGCAACACACTGAACTGCGATTACGGATAGAGAAACAACACACTGAACCTAGAGTCCTGATACAGAAACAACACACTGAATTGAGAGTATAGATAGAGAAACAACACACTGAACTGTGAATACAGACACAGAAACAACACACTGAACTGAGAGTACAGATAGAGAAACAACACACCGAACTGCGAGTACAGCTAGAGAAAGAAAACACCCAATTGTGAGAACAGATACAGAAACAACAGACTGAACTGGGAGTACAGATGCAGAAGCAACACACTGGACTGTGATTACGGATAGAGAAACAACACACTGAACTGTGATTACAGATTGAGAAACAACACACTGAATTGTAAACACAGATAGAGAAACAAAACTCTATATTGCGAGTACAGATAGAGAAACAACACACTGAACTGCGAGTACAGACTGAGAAATAATACACTGAACTGTGAGTACAGACAGAGAAACAACACACTGAACTGAGAGTAACGATCATGAAACAATGCACTGAACTGCGAGTACAGATAGAGAAACAAGACACTGAACTGCGAGTACAGCTAGAGAAAGAACACACCCAACTGTGAGAACAGATAGAGAAACAACAGACTGAACTGGGAGTACAGATGCTGAAGCAAAACACTGAACTGAGTAAACAGATAGACTGAGAGATCTGATAGAAAAACAACACACTGAATTGAGATGACAGATCGAGAAACACCTCACTGAATTGTAAGGATAGAGAAACAACACACTGAACTGTGAGTAGAGATAGACAAACAAATCACCGAACTGCGACTACAGCTAGAGAAAGAACACACCCAACTGTGAGAACAGATACAGAAACAACAGACTGAACTGGGAGTACAGATGCAGAAGCAACACACTGAATGTGATTACAGATTGAGAAACAAAACACTGTACCTAGAGTACTGATACAGAAACAACACACTGAATTGCGAGTACAGACTGAGAAATAATACACTGAACTGTGAGTACAGACAGAGAAACAACACACTGAACTGAGAGTAACGATCATGAAACAATGCACTGAACTGCGAGTACAGATAGAGAAACAACACACTGAACTGCGAGTACAGCTAGAGAAAGAACACACCCAACTGTGAGAACAGATACAGAAACAACAGACTGAACTGGGAGTACAGATGCAGAAGCAACACACTGGACTGTGATTACGGAGAGAGAAACAACACACTGAACTGTGATTACAGATTGAGAAACAAAACACTGAACCTAGAGTACTGATACAGAAACAACACACTGAATTGCGAGTATCGATAGAGAAACAACACACTGACCTGTGAGTACAGACACAGAAACAAGACACTGAACTGAGAGTACAGACAGAGAAACAACACACTGAATTGCAAACACAGGTAGAGAAACAAAACACTGTACTGCGAGTACAGATAGAGAAACAACACACTGAACTGTGAGTAGAGATAGACAAACAAAACACCGAAATGCGAGTACAGCTAGAGAAAGAACACACCCAACTGTGAGAAGAGATACCAGGACCAACAGACTGAACTGGGAGTGCAGCTGCAGAAGCAACACACTGAACGGTGATTGCGGATAGAGAAACAACACACTGAACTGTGATTACAGATAGAGAAACAAAACACTGAACCTAGAGTACTGATACAGAAACAACACACTGAATTGCGAGTATAGATAGAGAAACAACACACTGAACTGTGAGTACAGACACAGAAACAACACACTGAACTGAGAGTACAGATCGAGAAACACCTCACTGAATTGCAAACACAGGTAGAGAAACAAAACACTGTACTGCGAGTACAGATAGAGAAACAACACACTGAACTGCGAGCACAGATAGAGAAAGAACACACCCAACTGTGAGAACAGATACAGAAACAACAGACTGAACTGGGAGTACAGATGCAGAAGCAACACACTGAACTGCGATTACGGATAGAGAAACAACACACTGAACCTAGAGTCCTGATACAGAAACAACACACTGAATTGAGAGTATAGATAGAGAAACAACACACTGAACTGTGAATACAGACACAGAAACAACACACTGAACTGAGAGTACAGATAGAGAAACAACACACCGAACTGCGAGTACAGCTAGAGAAAGAAAACACCCAATTGTGAGAACAGATACAGAAACAACAGACTGAACTGGGAGTACAGATGCAGAAGCAACACACTGGACTGTGATTACGGATAGAGAAACAACACACTGAACTGTGATTACAGATTGAGAAACAAAACACTGTACCTAGAGTACTGATACAGAAACAACACACTGAATTGCGAATACAGACTGAGAAATAATACACTGAACTGTGAGTACAGACAGAGAAACAACACACTGAACTGAGAGTAACGATCATGAAACAATGCACTGAACTGCGAGTACAGATAGAGAAACAACACACTGAACTGCTAGTACAGCTAGAGAAAGAACACACCCAACTGTGAGAACAGATACAGAAACAACAGACTGAACTGGGAGTACAGATGCAGAAGCAACACACTGGACTGTGATTACGGAGAGAGAAACAACACACTGAACTGTGATTACAGATTGAGAAACACCTCACTGAATTGTGAACACAGATAGAGAAACAAAACTCTATATTGCGAGTATAGATAGAGAAACAACACACTGAACTGCGAGTACTGATAGAGAAACAACACACTGAACTGTGATTACAGATAGAGAAACAAAACATTGAACTGAGAGTACAGCTCGAGAAAGAACACACCAACCTGTGAGAACAGATACAGAAACAACACTGAACTGCGAGTACAGACACAGAAACAACACATTGAACTGTAAGAAAACAGATAGAGAAACAACACACTGAACTGAGAGTACAGATAGAGAAACAACACACTGAATTGTGATTACACATAGAGAAACAAAACATTGAACTGAGAGTAAGTACAGAGAAACAACACACTGAACTGGGAGTACAGATGCTGAAGCAAAACACTGAACTGAGTAAACAGATAGACTGAGAGATCTGATAGAAAAACAACACACTGAATTGAGATGCCAGATCGAGAAACACTTCACTGAATTGTGAGGATAGAGAAACAACACACTGAACTGTGAGTAGAGATAGACAAACAAAACACCGAAGTGCGAGTACAGCTAGAGAAAGAAAACACCCAACTGTGAGAAGAGATACAGGAACAACAGACTGAACTGGGAGTACAGATGCAGAAGCAACACACTGAACTGTGATTACGGATAGAGAAACAACACACTGAACTGTGATTACAGATAGAGAAACAAAACACTGAACCTAGAGTACTGATACAGAAACGAAACACACTGATTTACGAGTATAGATAGAGAAACAACACACTGAAATGTGATTACAGATTGAGAAACAAAACACTGAACCTGGAGTCCTGATACAGAAACAACACACTGAATTGAGAGTATAGATAGAGAAACAACACACTGAACTGTGAGTACAGACACAGAAACGACACACTGAACTGAGAGTACAGACAGAGAAACAACACATTGAACTGAGAGTAACGATCAAGAAACAATGCACTCAACTGTGAGTACAGATAGAGAAACAACACACTGAACTGCGAGTACAGACTGAGAAACAACACACTGAACTGTGTGTACAGACAGAGAAACAACACATTGAACTGAGAGTACAGACAGAGAAACAACACACTGAATTGCGAGTTCAGATAGAGAAACAACAAACTGAACTGACAGTAATGAGAGAGAACTAACACATTGAACTGTGAGTACAGATAGAGAAACAACACACTGAACTTTGATTACAGATAGAGAAACAAAACATTGAATTGAGAGTACAGCTCAAGAAAGAAAACACCAACCTGTGTGAACAGATACAGAAACAACACACTGAACTGCGAGTACAGACACAGAAACAACACACTGAACTGAGAGTACAGATGGAGAAACAACACACCCAACTGTGAGAACAGATACAGAATCAACAGACTGAACTGGGAGTACAGATGCAGAAGCAACACACTGAAATGTGATTACGGATAGAGAAACAACACACTGACCTGTGATTACAGATTGAGAAACAAAACACTGAACCTAGAGTCCTGAAACAGAAACAACACACTGAATTGAGAGTATAGATAGAGAAACAACACACTGAACTGTGAGTACAGACACAGAAACAACAGAAATGAACTGAGAGTACAGACAGAGAAACAACACACTGAACGGAGAGTAACGATCAAGGAACAATGCACTGAACTGAGAGTACAGACAGAGAAACAACACACTGAATTGCGAGTACAGATAGAGAAACAAGAAACTGAACTGACAGAAATGAGAGAGAACTAACACATTGAACTGTGAGTACAGATAGAGAAACAACACACTGAACTTTGATTACAGATAGAGAAACAAAACATTGAATTGAGAGTACAACTCGAGAAAGACAACACCAACCTGTGTGAACAGATACAGAAACAACACACTGAACTGCGAGTACAGACACAGAAACAACACACTTAACTGAGAGTACAGATAGAGAAACAACACACTGAACTGAGAGTACAGATAGAGAAACAACACACTGAATTGTGATTACAGATAGAGAAACAAAACATTGAACTGAGAGTAAGTACAGAGACACAACACACTGAACTGGGAGTACAGATGCTGAAGCAAAACACTGAACTAAGTAAACAGATAGACTGAGAGATCTGATAGAAAAAACAATACACTGAATTGAGATTACAGATCGAGAAACACCTCACTGAATTGTGAGGATAGAGAATCAACACACTGAACTGTGAGTAGGGATAGACAAACAAAACACCGAACTGCGAGTGCAGCTCGAGAAAGAACACACCCAACTGTGAGAACAGATACAGGAACAACAGACTGAACTGGGAGTACAGATGCAGAAGCAACACACTGAACTGTGATTACGGATAGAGAAACAACACACTGAACTGTGATTACAGATAGAGAAACAAAACACTGAACCTAGAGTACTGATACAGAAACGAAACACACTGATTTACGAGTATAGATAGAGAAACAACACACTGAACTGTGATTACAGATTGAGAAACAAGACACTGAACCTGGAGTCCTGATACAGAAACAACACACTGAATTGAGAGTACAGATAGAGAAACAACACACTGAACTGTGAGTACAGACACAGAAACACCACACTGAACTGAGAGTACAGACAGAGAAACAACACATTGAACTGAGAGTAACGATCAAGAAACAATGCACTGAACAGTGAGTACAGAGAGAGAAACAACACACTGAACTGCGAGTACAGACTGAGAAACAACACACTGAACTGTGTGTACAGACAGAGAAACAACACACTGAACTGCGAGTACAGACTGAGAAACAACACACTGAACTGTGTGTACAGACAGAGAAACAACACACTTTACTGTGAGTACAGACACAGAAACAACACACTGAACTGAGAGTACAGACAGAGAAACAACACATTGAACAGAGAGTAACGATCAAGAAACAATGCACTGAACTGTGAGTACAGATAGAGAAACAACACACTGAACTGCGAGTACAGACTGAGAAACAACACACTGAACTGTGTGTACAGACAGAGAAACAACTCACTGAACTGAGAGTACAGACAGAGAAACAACACACTGAATTGCGAGTACAGATAGAGAAACAACAAAGTGAACAGTCAGTAATGAGAGAGAACTAACACATTGGACTGTGAGTACAGATAGAGAAACAACACACTGAAGTTTGATTACAGAGAGAGAAACAAAACATTGAATTGAGAGTACAGCTCGAGAAAGACAACACCAACCTGTGTGATCAGATACAGAAACAACACACTGAACTGCGAGTACAGACACAGAAACAACACACTGAACTGAGAGTACAGATAGAGAAACAACACACTGAATTGTGTTAACAGATAGAGAAACAAAACATTGAACTGTGAGTATGTACAGAGAAACAACACACTGAACTGGGAGTACAGATGCTGAAGCAAAACACTGAACTGAGTAAACAGATAGACTGAGAGATCTGATAGAAAAACAGCACACTGAATTGAGATTACAGATCGAAAAACACCTCACTGAATTGTGAGGATAGAGAAACAACACACTGAACTGTGAGTAGAGATAGACAAACAAAACACCGAACTGCGAGTACAGCTAGAGAAAGAACACACCCAACTGTGAGAACAGATACAGGAACAACAGACTGAACTGGGAGTACAGATGCAGAAGCAACACACTGAAGTGTGATTGCGGATAGAGAAACAACACACTGAACTGTGATTACAGATAGAGAAACAAAACACTGAACCTTGAGTACTGATACAGAAACAACACACTGAATTGCGAGTATAGATAGAGAAACAACACACTAAACTGTGAGTACAGACACAGAAACAAGACACTGAACTGAGAGTACAGATCGAGAAACACCTCACTGAATTGCAAACACAGGTAGAGAAACAAAACACTGTACTGCGAGTACAGATAGAGAAACAACACACTGAACTGTGAGGAGGGATAGACAAACAGAACACCGAACTGCGAGTACAGATAGAGAAAGAACATACCCAACTGTGAGAACAGATACAGGAACAACAGACTGAACTGGAATACAGATGCAGAAGCAACACACTGAACTGTGATTGCGGATAGAGAAACAACACACTGAACTGTGATTACAGATAGAGAAACAAAACACTGAACCTAGATTACTGATACAGAAACGAAATATACTGATATACGAGTATAGATAGTGAAACAACACACTGAACTCTGATTACAGATTGAGAAACAAAACACTGAACCTAGAGTCCTGATACAGAAACAACACACTGAATTGAGAGTATAGATGGAGAAACAACACACTGAACTGTGAGTACAGACACAGAAACAAAACACTGAACTGATAGTACAGACAGAGAAACAACACATTGAACTGAGAGTAACAATGCACTGAACTGTGAGTACAGATAGAGAAACAACACACTGAACTGCGAGTACAGACTGAGAAGCAACACACTGAACTGTGTGTACAGTCAGAGAAACAACACACTGAACTGAGAGTAACGATGAAGAAACAATGCACTGAACTGTGAGTACAGATAGAGAAACAACACACTGAACTGCGAGTACAGACTGAGAAACAACACACTGAACTGTGTGTACAGACAGAGAAACAACACACTGAACTGAGAGTACAGACAGAGAAACAACACACTGAATTGCGAGTACAGATAGAGAAACAGCAAACGGAACTGACAGTAATGAGAGAGAACTAACACATTGAACTGTGAGTGCAGATAGAGAAACAACACACTGAACTTGGATTACAGATTGGGAAACAAAACATTGAATTGAGAGTACAGCTCGAGAGAGAAAACACCAACCTGTGTGAACAGATACAGAAACAACACACTGAACTGTGAGTACAGACACAGAAACAACACACTGAACTGAGAATACAGATAGAGAAACAACACACTGAACTGAGAGTACAGAGGGAGAAACAACACACTGAATTGTGATTACAGATAGAGAAACAAAACATTGAACTGAGAGTAAGGACAGAGAAACAACACACTGAACTGGGAGTACAGATGCTGAAGCAAAACACTGAACTGAGTAAACAGATAGACTGTGAGATCTGATAGAAAAACAACACACTGAATTGAGATTAAAGATCAAGAAACACCTCACTGAATTGTGAGGATAGAGAAACAACACACTGAAGTGTGAGTAGAGATAGACAAACAAATCACGGAACCGCGAGTACAGCTAGAGAAAGAACACACCCAACTGTGAGAAGAGATACAGGAACAACAGACTGAACTGGGAGTACAGATGCAGAAGCAACACACTGAACTGTGATTACGGATAGAGAAACAACACACTAAACTGTGATTACAGATAGAGAAACAAAACACTGAACCTAGAGTACTGATACACAAACAACACACTGAATTGCGAGTATAGATAGAGAAACAACACACTGAACTGTGAGTACAGACACAGAAACAAGACACTGAACTGAGAGTACAGACAGAGATACAACACACTGAATTGCAAAAACAGGTAGAGAAACAAAACACCGAAATGCGAGTACAGCTAGATAAAGAACACACCCAACAGTGAGAACAGATACAGGAACAACAGACTGAACTGGGAGTACTGATGCAGAAGCAACACACTGAACTGTGATTACAGATAGAGAAACAAAACACTGAACCTAGAGTACTGATACGGAAACGAAACACACTGATTTACGAGTATAGATAGAGAAACAACACACTGAACTGTGATTACAGATTGAGAAACAAAACACTGAACCTAGAGTCCTGATACAAAAACAACACACTGAACTGAGAGTACAGACAGAGAAACAACACACTGAATTGCGAGTACAGATAGAGAAACAACAAACTGAACAGACAGTAATGAGAGAGAACTAACACATTGAACTGTGAGTACAGATAGAGAAACAAGACACTGAACTTTGATTGCAGATAGAGAAACAAAACATTGAATTGAGAGTACAGCTCGAGAAAGACAACACCATACTGTGTGATCAGATACAGAAACAACACACTGAACTGCGAGTACAGACACAGAAACAACACACTGAACTGAGAGTACAGATAGAGAAACAACACACTGAATTGGGATTACAGATAGAGAAACAAAACATTGAACTGTGAGTATGTACAGACAAACAACACACTGAACTGGGAGTACAGATGCTGAAGCAAAACACTGAACTGAGTAAACAGATAGACTGAGAGATCTGATAGAAAAACAACACACTGAATTGAGATTACAGATCGAGAAACACCTCACTGAATTGTGAGGATAGAGAAACAATACACTGAACTGTGAGTAGAGATAGACAAACAAAACACCGAACTGCGAGTACAGCGAGAGAAAGAACACACCCAACTGTGAGAAGAGATACAGGAACAACAGACTGAACTGGGAGTACAGATGCAGAAGCAACACACTGAACTGCGATTACAGATAGAGAAACAAAACACTGATCCTAGAGTACTGATACAGAAACAACACACTGAATTGCGAGTATCGATAGAGAAACAACACACTGAACTGTGATTACGGATAGAGAAACAACACACTGAACTGTGATTACAGATAGAGAAACAAAACACTGAACCTAGAGTACTGATACAGAAACGAAACACACTGATTTACGAGTATAGATAGAGAAACAACACACTGAACTGTGATTACAGATTGAGAAACAAGACACTGAACCTGGAGTCCTGATACAGAAACAACACACTGAATTGAGAGTACAGATAGAGAAACAACACACTGAACTGTGAGTACAGACACAGAAACAACACACTGAACTGAGAGTACAGACAGAGAAACAACACATTGAACTGAGAGTAACGATCAAGAAACAATGCACTGAACAGTGAGTACAGAGAGAGAAACAACACACTGAACTGCGAGTACAGACTGAGAAACAACACACTGAACTGTGTGTACAGACAGAGAAACAACACACTGAACTGCGAGTACAGACTGAGAAACAACACACTGAACTGTGTGTACAGACAGAGAAACAACACACTTTACTGTGAGTACAGACACAGAAACAACACACTGAACTGAGAGTACAGACAGAGAAACAACACATTGAACAGAGAGTAACGATCAAGAAACAATGCACTGAACTGTGAGTACAGATAGAGAAACAACACACTGAACTGCGAGTACAGACTGAGAAACAACACACTGAACTGTGTGTACAGACAGAGAAACAACTCACTGAACTGAGAGTACAGACAGAGAAACAACACACTGAATTGCGAGTACAGATAGAGAAACAACAAAGTGAACAGTCAGTAATGAGAGAGAACTAACACATTGGACTGTGAGTACAGATAGAGAAACAACACACTGAAGTTTGATTACAGAGAGAGAAACAAAACATTGAATTGAGAGTACAGCTCGAGAAAGACAACACCAACCTGTGTGATCAGATACAGAAACAACACACTGAACTGCGAGTACAGACACAGAAACAACACACTGAACTGAGAGTACAGATAGAGAAACAACACACTGAATTGTGTTAACAGATAGAGAAACAAAACATTGAACTGTGAGTATGTACAGAGAAACAACACACTGAACTGGGAGTACAGATGCTGAAGCAAAACACTGAACTGAGTAAACAGATAGACTGAGAGATCTGATAGAAAAACAGCACACTGAATTGAGATTACAGATCGAAAAACACCTCACTGAATTGTGAGGATAGAGAAACAACACACTGAACTGTGAGTAGAGATAGACAAACAAAACACCGAACTGCGAGTACAGCTAGAGAAAGAACACACCCAACTGTGAGAACAGATACAGGAACAACAGACTGAACTGGGAGTACAGATGCAGAAGCAACACACTGAAGTGTGATTGCGGATAGAGAAACAACACACTGAACTGTGATTACAGATAGAGAAACAAAACACTGAACCTTGAGTACTGATACAGAAACAACACACTGAATTGCGAGTATAGATAGAGAAACAACACACTAAACTGTGAGTACAGACACAGAAACAAGACACTGAACTGAGAGTACAGATCGAGAAACACCTCACTGAATTGCAAACACAGGTAGAGAAACAAAACACTGTACTGCGAGTACAGATAGAGAAACAACACACTGAACTGTGAGGAGGGATAGACAAACAGAACACCGAACTGCGAGTACAGATAGAGAAAGAACATACCCAACTGTGAGAACAGATACAGGAACAACAGACTGAACTGGAATACAGATGCAGAAGCAACACACTGAACTGTGATTGCGGATAGAGAAACAACACACTGAACTGTGATTACAGATAGAGAAACAAAACACTGAACCTAGATTACTGATACAGAAACGAAATATACTGATATACGAGTATAGATAGTGAAACAACACACTGAACTCTGATTACAGATTGAGAAACAAAACACTGAACCTAGAGTCCTGATACAGAAACAACACACTGAATTGAGAGTATAGATGGAGAAACAACACACTGAACTGTGAGTACAGACACAGAAACAAAACACTGAACTGATAGTACAGACAGAGAAACAACACATTGAACTGAGAGTAACAATGCACTGAACTGTGAGTACAGATAGAGAAACAACACACTGAACTGCGAGTACAGACTGAGAAGCAACACACTGAACTGTGTGTACAGTCAGAGAAACAACACACTGAACTGAGAGTAACGATGAAGAAACAATGCACTGAACTGTGAGTACAGATAGAGAAACAACACACTGAACTGCGAGTACAGACTGAGAAACAACACACTGAACTGTGTGTACAGACAGAGAAACAACACACTGAACTGAGAGTACAGACAGAGAAACAACACACTGAATTGCGAGTACAGATAGAGAAACAGCAAACGGAACTGACAGTAATGAGAGAGAACTAACACATTGAACTGTGAGTGCAGATAGAGAAACAACACACTGAACTTGGATTACAGATTGGGAAACAAAACATTGAATTGAGAGTACAGCTCGAGAGAGAAAACACCAACCTGTGTGAACAGATACAGAAACAACACACTGAACTGTGAGTACAGACACAGAAACAACACACTGAACTGAGAATACAGATAGAGAAACAACACACTGAACTGAGAGTACAGAGGGAGAAACAACACACTGAATTGTGATTACAGATAGAGAAACAAAACATTGAACTGAGAGTAAGGACAGAGAAACAACACACTGAACTGGGAGTACAGATGCTGAAGCAAAACACTGAACTGAGTAAACAGATAGACTGTGAGATCTGATAGAAAAACAACACACTGAATTGAGATTAAAGATCAAGAAACACCTCACTGAATTGTGAGGATAGAGAAACAACACACTGAAGTGTGAGTAGAGATAGACAAACAAATCACGGAACCGCGAGTACAGCTAGAGAAAGAACACACCCAACTGTGAGAAGAGATACAGGAACAACAGACTGAACTGGGAGTACAGATGCAGAAGCAACACACTGAACTGTGATTACGGATAGAGAAACAACACACTAAACTGTGATTACAGATAGAGAAACAAAACACTGAACCTAGAGTACTGATACACAAACAACACACTGAATTGCGAGTATAGATAGAGAAACAACACACTGAACTGTGAGTACAGACACAGAAACAAGACACTGAACTGAGAGTACAGACAGAGATACAACACACTGAATTGCAAAAACAGGTAGAGAAACAAAACACCGAAATGCGAGTACAGCTAGATAAAGAACACACCCAACAGTGAGAACAGATACAGGAACAACAGACTGAACTGGGAGTACTGATGCAGAAGCAACACACTGAACTGTGATTACAGATAGAGAAACAAAACACTGAACCTAGAGTACTGATACGGAAACGAAACACACTGATTTACGAGTATAGATAGAGAAACAACACACTGAACTGTGATTACAGATTGAGAAACAAAACACTGAACCTAGAGTCCTGATACAAAAACAACACACTGAACTGAGAGTACAGACAGAGAAACAACACACTGAATTGCGAGTACAGATAGAGAAACAACAAACTGAACAGACAGTAATGAGAGAGAACTAACACATTGAACTGTGAGTACAGATAGAGAAACAAGACACTGAACTTTGATTGCAGATAGAGAAACAAAACATTGAATTGAGAGTACAGCTCGAGAAAGACAACACCATACTGTGTGATCAGATACAGAAACAACACACTGAACTGCGAGTACAGACACAGAAACAACACACTGAACTGAGAGTACAGATAGAGAAACAACACACTGAATTGGGATTACAGATAGAGAAACAAAACATTGAACTGTGAGTATGTACAGACAAACAACACACTGAACTGGGAGTACAGATGCTGAAGCAAAACACTGAACTGAGTAAACAGATAGACTGAGAGATCTGATAGAAAAACAACACACTGAATTGAGATTACAGATCGAGAAACACCTCACTGAATTGTGAGGATAGAGAAACAATACACTGAACTGTGAGTAGAGATAGACAAACAAAACACCGAACTGCGAGTACAGCGAGAGAAAGAACACACCCAACTGTGAGAAGAGATACAGGAACAACAGACTGAACTGGGAGTACAGATGCAGAAGCAACACACTGAACTGCGATTACAGATAGAGAAACAAAACACTGATCCTAGAGTACTGATACAGAAACAACACACTGAATTGCGAGTATCGATAGAGAAACAACACACTGAACCGTGAGTACAGACACAGAAACAAGACACTGAACTGAGAGTACAGACAGAGAAACAACACACTGAATTGCAAACACAGGTAGAGAAACAAAACACTGTACTGCGAGTACAGATAGAGAAACAACACACTGAACTGTGAGTAGAGATAGACAAACAAAACACCGAAATGCGAGTACAGCTAGAGAAAGAACACACCCAACTGTGAGAACAGATACAGGAACAACAGACTGAACTGGGAGTACTGATGCAGAAGCAACACACTGAACTGTGATTACAGATAGAGAAACAAAACACTGAACCGAGAGTACTGATACAGAAACGAAACACACTGATTTACGAGTATAGATAGAGAAACAACACACTGAACTGTGATTACAGATTGAGAAACAAAACACTGAACCTAGAGTCCTGATACAGAAACAACACACTGAATTGAGAGTATAGATAGAGAAACAACACATTGAACAGAGAGTAACGATCAAGAAACAATGCACTGAACTGTGAGTACAGATAGAGAAACAACACACTGAACTGCGAGTACAGACTGAGAAACAACACACTGAACTGTGTGTACAGACAGAGAAACAACACACTGAACTGTGAGTACAGACACAGAAACAACACACTGAACTGAGAGTACAGACAGAGAAACAACACATTGAACAGAGAGTAACGATCAAGAAACAATGCACTGAACTGTGAGTACAGATAGAGAAACAACACACTGAACTGCGAGTACAGACTGAGAAACAACACACTGAACTGTGTGTACAGACAGAGAAACAACACACTGAACTGAGAGTACAGACAGAGAAACAACACACTGAATTGCGAGTACAGATAGAGAAACAACAAAGTGAACAGTCAGTAATGAGAGAGAACTAACACATTGAACTGTGAGTACAGATAGAGAAACAACACACTGAAGTTTGATTACAGAGAGAGAAACAAAACATTGAATTGAGAGTACAGCTCGAGAAAGACAACACCAACCTGTGTGATCAGATACAGAAACAACACACTGAACTGCGAGTACAGACACAGAAACAACACACTGAACTGAGAGTACAGATAGAGAAACAACACACTGAATTGTGTTAACAGATAGAGAAACAAAACATTGAACTGTGAGTATGTACAGAGAAACAACACACTGAACTGGGAGTACAGATGCTGAAGCAAAACACTGAACTGAGTAAACAGATAGACTGGGAGATCTGATAGAAAAACAACACACTGAATTGAGATTACAGATCGAGAAACACCTCACTGAATTGTGAGGATAGAGAAACAACACACTGAACTGTGAGTAGAGATAGACAAACAAAACACCGAACTGCGAGTACAGCTAGAGAAAGAACACACCCAACTGTGAGAACAGATACAGGAACAACAGACTGAACTGGGAGTACAGATGCAGAAGCAACACACTGAAGTGTGATTGCGGATAGAGAAACAACATACTGACCTGTGATTACAGATTGAGAAACAAAACACTGAACCTAGAGTCCTGAAACAGAAACAACACACTGAATTGAGAGTATAGATAGAGAAACAACACACTGAACTGTGAGTACAGACACAGAAACAACAGAAATGAACTGAGAGTACAGACAGAGAAACAACACACTGAACGGAGAGTAACGATCAAGGAACAATGCACTGAACTGAGAGTACAGACAGAGAAACAACACACTGAATTGCGAGTACAGATAGAGAAAGAAGAAACTGAACTGACAGTAATGAGAGAGAACTAACACATTGAACTGTGAGTACAGATAGAGAAACAACACACTGAACTTTGATTACAGATAGAGAAACAAAACATTGAATTGAGAGTACAACTCGTGAAAGACAACACCAACCTGTGTGAACAGATACAGAAACAACACACTGAACTGCGAGTACAGACACAGAAACAACACACTTAACTGAGAGTACAGATAGAGAAACAACACACTGAACAGAGAGTACAGATAGAGAAACAACACACTGAATTGTGATTACAGATAGAGAAACAAAACATTGAACTGAGAGTAAGTACAGAGACACAACACACTGAACTGGGAGTACAGATGCTGAAGCAAAACACTGAACTAAGTAAACAGATAGACTGAGAGATCTGATAGAAAAAACAATACACTGAATTGAGATTACAGATCGAGAAACACCTCACTGAATTGTGAGGATAGAGAATCAACACACTGAACTGTGAGTAGGGATAGACAAACAAAACACCGAACTGCGAGTGCAGCTCGAGAAAGAACACACCCAACTGTGAGAACAGATACAGGAACAACAGACTGAACTGGGAGTACAGATGCAGAAGCAACACACTGAACTGTGATTACGGATAGAGAAACAACACATTGAACTGTGATTACAGATAGAGAAACAAAACACTGAACCTAGAGTACTGATACAGAAACGAAACACACTGATTTACGAGTATAGATAGAGAAACAACACACTGAACTGTGATTACAGATTGAGAAACAAGACACTGAACCTGGAGTCCTGATACAGAAACAACACACTGAATTGAGAGTACAGATAGAGAAACAACACACTGAACTGTGAGTACAGACACAGAAACAACACACTGAACTGAGAGTACAGACAGAGAAACAACACATTGAACTGAGAGTAACGATCAAGAAACAATGCACTGAACAGTGAGTACAGAGAGAGAAACAACACACTGAACTGCGAGTACAGACTGAGAAACAACACACTGAACTGTGTGTACAGACAGAGAAACAACACACTGAACTGCGAGTACAGACTGAGAAACAACACACTGAACTGTGTGTACAGACAGAGAAACAACACACTTTACTGTGAGTACAGACACAGAAACAACACACTGAACTGAGAGTACAGACAGAGAAACAACACATTGAACAGAGAGTAACGATCAAGAAACAATGCACTGAACTGTGAGTACAGATAGAGAAACAACACACTGAACTGCGAGTACAGACTGAGAAACAACACACTGAACTGTGTGTACAGACAGAGAAACAACACACTGAACTGAGAGTACAGACAGAGAAACAACACACTGAATTGCGAGTACAGATAGAGAAACAACAAAGTGAACAGTCAGTAATGAGAGAGAACTAACACATTGGACTGTGAGTACAGATAGAGAAACAACACACTGAAGTTTGATTACAGAGAGAGAAACAAAACATTGAATTGAGAGTACAGCTCGAGAAAGACAACACCAACCTGTGTGATCAGATACAGAAACAACACACTGAACTGCGAGTACAGACACAGAAACAACACACTGAACTGAGAGTACAGATAGAGAAACAACACACTGAATTGTGTTAACAGATAGAGAAACAAAACATTGAACTGTGAGTATGTACAGAGAAACAACACACTGAACTGGGAGTACAGATGCTGAAGCAAAACACTGAACTGAGTAAACAGATAGACTGAGAGATCTGATAGAAAAACAGCACACTGAATTGAGATTACAGATCGAGAAACACCTCACTGAATTGTGAGGATAGAGAAACAACACACTGAACTGTGAGTAGAGATAGACAAACAAAACACCGAACTGCGAGTACAGCTAGAGAAAGAACACACCCAACTGTGAGAACAGATACAGGAACAACAGACTGAACTGGGAGTACAGATGCAGAAGCAACACACTGAAGTGTGATTGCGGATAGAGAAACAACACACTGAACTGTGATTACAGATAGAGAAACAAAACACTGAACCTTGAGTACTGATACAGAAACAACACACTGAATTGCGAGTATAGATAGAGAAACAACACACTAAACTGTGAGTACAGACACAGAAACAAGACACTGAACTGAGAGTACAGATCGAGAAACACCTCACTGAATTGCAAACACAGGTAGAGAAACAAAACACTGTACTGCGAGTACAGATAGAGAAACAACACACTGAACTGTGAGGAGGGATAGACAAACAGAACACCGAACTGCGAGTACAGATAGAGAAAGAACATACCCAACTGTGAGAACAGATACAGGAACAACAGACTGAACTGGAATACAGATGCAGAAGCAACACACTGAACTGTGATTGCGGATAGAGAAACAACACACTGAACTGTGATTACAGATAGAGAAACAAAACACTGAACCTAGATAACTGATACAGAACGAAATATACTGATTTACGAGTATAGATAGTGAAACAACACACTGAACTCTGATTACAGATTGAGAAACAAAACACTGAACCTAGAGTCCTGATACAGAAACAACACACTGAATTGAGAGTATAGATGGAGAAACAACACACTGAACTGTGAGTACAGACACAGAAACAAAACACTGAACTGAGAGTACAGACAGAGAAACAACACATTGAACTGAGAGTAACAATGCACTGAACTGTGAGTACAGATAGAGAAACAACACACTGAACTGCGAGTACAGACTGAGAAGCAACACACTGAACTGTGTGTACAGTCAGAGAAACAACACACTGAACTGAGAGGAACGATGAAGAAACAATGCACTGAACTGTGAGTACAGATAGAGAAACAACACACTGAACTGCGAGTACAGACTGAGAAACAACACACTGAACTGTGTGTACAGACAGAGAAACAACACACTGAACTGAGAGTACAGACAGAGAAACAACACACTGAATTGCGAGTACAGATAGAGAAACAACAAACGGAACTGACAGTAATGAGAGAGAACTAACACATTGAACTGTGAGTGCAGATAGAGAAACAACACACTGAACTTGGATTACAGATTGGGAAACAAAACATTGAATTGAGAGTACAGCTCGAGAGAGAAAACACCAACCTGTGTGAACAGATACAGAAACAACACACTGAACTGCGAGTGCAGACACAGAAACAACACACTGAACTGAGAATACAGATAGAGAAACAACACACTGAACTGAGAGTACAGAGGGAGAAACAACACACTGAATTGTGATTACAGATAGAGAAACAAAACATTGAACTGAGAGTAAGGACAGAGAAACAACACACTGAACTGGGAGTACAGATGCTGAAGCAATACACTGAACTGAGTAAACAGATAGACTGTGAGATCTGATAGAAAAACAACACACTGAATTGAGATTAAAGATCAAGAAACACCTCACTGAATTGTGAGGATAGAGAAACAACACACTGAAGTGTGAGTAGAGATAGACAAACAAATCACGGAACCGCGAGTACAGCTAGAGAAAGAACACACCCAACTGTGAGAAGAGATACAGGAACAACAGACTGAACTGGGAGTACAGATGCAGAAGCAACACACTGAACTGTGATTACGGATAGAGAAACAACACACTAAACTGTGATTACAGATAGAGAAACAAAACACTGAACCTAGAGTACTGATACACAAACAACACACTGAATTGCGAGTATAGATAGAGAAACAGCACACTGAACTGTGAGTACAGACACAGAAACAAGACACTGAACTGAGAGTACAGACAGAGATACAACACACTGAATTGCAAAAACAGGTAGAGAAACAAAACACCGAAATGCGAGTACAGCTAGAGAAAGAACACACCCAACTGTGAGAACAGATACAGGAACAACAGACTGAACTGGGAGTACTGATGCAGAAGCAACACACTGAACTGTGATTACAGATAGAGAAACAAAACACTGAACCTAGAGTACTGATACGGAAACGAAACACACTGATTTACGAGTATAGATAGAGAAACAACACACTGAACTGTGATTACAGATTGAGAAACAAAACACTGAACCTAGAGTCCTGATACAAAAACAACACACTGAACTGAGAGTACAGACAGAGAAACAACACACTGAATTGCGAGTACAGATAGAGAAACAACAAACTGAACAGACAGTAATGAGAGAGAACTAACACATTGAACTGTGAGTACAGATAGAGAAACAAGACACTGAACTTTGATTGCAGATAGAGAAACAAAACATTGAATTGAGAGTACAGCTCGAGAAAGACAACACCAACCTGTGTGATCAGATACAGAAACAACACACTGAACTGCGAGTACAGACACAGAAACAACACACTGAACTGAGAGTTCAGATAGAGAAACAACACACTGAATTGGGATTACAGATAGAGAAACAAAACATTGAACTGTGAGTATGTACAGACAAACAACACACTGAACTGGGAGTACAGATGCTGAAGCAAAAAACTGAACTGAGTAAACAGATAGACTGAGAGATCTGATAGAAAAACAACACACTGAATTTAGATTACAGATCGAGAAACACCTCACTGAATTGTGAGGATAGAGAAACAATACACTGAACTGTGAGTAGAGATAGACAAACAAATCACCGAACTGCGAGTACAGCGAGAGAAAGAACACACCCAACTGTGAGAAGAGATACAGGAACAACAGACTGAACTGGGAGTACAGATGCAGAAGCAACACACTGAACTGTGATTACGGATAGAGAAACAACACACTGAAATGTGATTACAGATAGAGAAACAAAACACTGAACCTAGAGTACTGATACACAAACAACACACTGAATTGCGAGTATAGATAGAGAAACAACACACTGAACTGTGAGTATAGACACAGAAACAAGACACTGAACTGAGAGTACAGACAGAGATACAACACACTGAATTGCAAAAACAGGTAGAGAAACAAAACACTGTACTGCGAGTACAGATTGAGAAACAACACACTGAACTGTGAGTAGAGATAGACAAACAAAACACCGAAATGCGAGTACAGCTAGAGAAAGAACACACCCAACTGTGAGAACAGATACAGGAACAACAGACTGAACTGGGAGTACTGATGCAGAAGCAACACACTGAACTGTGATTACAGATAGAGAAACAAAACACTGAACCTAGAGTACTGATACGGAAACGAAACACACTGATTTACGAGTATAGATAGAGAAACAACACACTGAACTGTGATTACAAATTGAGAAACAAAACACTGAACCTAGAGTCCTGATAAAGAAACAACACACTGAACTGAGAGTACAGACAGAGAAACAACACACTGAATTGCGAGTACAGATAGAGAAACAACAAACTGAACTGACAGTAATGAGAGAGAACTAACACATTGAACTGTGAGTACAGAGAGAGAAACAAGACACTGAACTTTGATTACAGATAGAGAAACAAAACATTGAATTGAGAGTACAGCTCGAGAAAGACAACACCAACCTGTGTGATCAGATACAGAAACAACACACTGAACTGCGAGTACAGACACAGAAACAACACACTGAATTGTGTTAACAGATAGAGAAACAAAACATTGAACTGTGAGTATGTACAGACAAACAACAAACTGAACTGGGAGTACAGATGCTGAAGCAAAACACTGAACTGAGTAAACAGATAGACTGAGAGATCTGATAGAAAAACAACACACTGAATTGAGATTACAGATCGAGAAACACCTCACAGAATTGTGAGGATACAGAAACAACACACTGAACTGTGAGTAGAGATAGACAAACAAAACACCGAACTGCGAGTACAGCTAGAGAAAGAACACACCCAACTGTGAGAAGAGATACAGGAACAACAGACTGAACTGGGAGTAAACAGATGCAGAAGCAACACACTGAACTGTGATTACGGATAGAGAAACAACACACTGAACTGTGATTACGGATAGAGAAAAAAAACACTGAACCTTGAGTACTGATACACAAACAACACACTGAAATGCGAGTATCGATAGAGAAACAACACACTGAACTGTGAGTACAGACACAGAAACAAGACACTGAACTGAGAGTACAGACAGAGAAACAACACACTGAATTGCAAACACAGGTAGAGAAACAAAACACTGTACTGCGACTACAGATAGAGAAACAACACACTGAACTGAGTAGAGATAGACAAACAAAACACCGAAATGCGAGTAGAGCCAGAGAAAGAACACACCCAACTGTGAGAACAGATACAGGAACAACAGACTGAACTGGGAGTACTGATGCAGAAGCAACACACTGAACTGTGATTACTGATAGAGAAACAAAACACTGAACCTAGAGTACTGATACGGAAACGAAACACACTGATTTACGAGTATAGATAGAGAAACAACACACTGAACTGCGATTACAGATTGAGAAACAAAACACTGAACCTAGAGTCCTGATACAGAAACAACACACTGAATTCAGAGTATAGATAGAGAAACAACACACTGAACTGTGACTGCAGACACAGAAACAACACACTGAACTGAGAGTACA
Source organism: Chiloscyllium punctatum (assembly GCF_047496795.1). Taxonomy (NCBI): domain Eukaryota; kingdom Metazoa; phylum Chordata; class Chondrichthyes; order Orectolobiformes; family Hemiscylliidae; genus Chiloscyllium; species Chiloscyllium punctatum. The sequence goes on from NC_092745.1 coordinate 31,413,083, forward strand.
GATAGAGAAACAACACACTGAACTGAGAGTACAGATAGAGAAACAACACACTGAATTGGGATTACAGATAGAGAAACAAAACATTGAACTGTGAGTATGTACAGAGAAACAACACACTGAACTGGGAGTACAGATCGAGAAACACCTCACTGAATTGTGAGGATAGAGAAACAACACACTGAACTGTGAGTAGAGATAGACACACAAAACACCGAACTGGGAGTACAGCTAGAGAAAGAACACACCCAACTGTGAGAACAGATACAGGAACAACAGACTGAACTGGGAGTACAGATGCAGAAGCAACACACTGAACTGTGATTGCGGATAGAGAAACAACACACTGAACTGTGATTACAGATAGAGAAACAAAACACTGAACCTAGAGTACTGATACAGAAACAACACACTGAACTGAGAGTACAGACAGAGAAACAACACACTGAATTGCGAGTACAGATAGAGAAACAACAAACTGAACAGACAGTAATGAGAGAGAACTAACACATTGAACTGTGAGTACAGATAGAGAAACAAGACACTGAACTTTGATTGCAGATAGAGAAACAAAACATTGAATTGAGAGTACAGCTCGAGAAAGACAACACCAACCTGTGTGATCAGATACAGAAACAACACACTGAACTGCGAGTACAGACACAGAAACAACACACTGAACTGAGAGTACAGATAGAGAAACAACACACTGAATTGGGATTACAGATAGAGAAACAAAACATTGAACTGTGAGTATGTACAGAGAAACAACACACTGAACTGGGAGTACAGATGCTGAAGCAAAACACTGAACTGAGTAAACAGATAGACTGAGAGATCTGATAGAAAAACAACACACTGAATTGAGATTACAGATCGAGAAACACCTCACTGAATTGTGAGGATAGAGAAACAATACACTGAACTGTGAGTAGAGATAGACAAACAAAACACCGAACTGCGAGTACAGCGAGAGAAAGAACACACCCAACTGTGAGAAGAGATACAGGAACAACAGACTGAACTGGGAGTACAGATGCAGAAGCAACACACTGAACTGTGATTACAGATAGAGAAACAAAACACTGATCCTAGAGTACTGATACAGAAACAACACACTGAATTGCGAGTATCGATAGAGAAACAACACACTGAACCGTGAGTACAGACACAGAAACAAGACACTGAACTGAGAGTACAGACAGAGAAACAACACACTGAATTGCAAACACAGGTAGAGAAACAAAACACTTTACTGCGAGTACAGATAGAGAAACAACACACTGAACTGTGAGTAGAGATAGACAAACAAAACACCGAAATGCGAGTACAGCTAGAGAAAGAACACACCCAACTGTGAGAACAGATACAGGAACAACAGACTGAACTGGGAGTACTGATGCAGAAGCAACACACTGAACTGTGATTACAGATAGAGAAACAAAACACTGAACCTAGAGTACTGACACAGAAACGAAACACACTGATTTACGAGTATAGATAGAGAAACAACACACTGAACTGTGATTACAGATTGAGAAACAAAACACTGAACTGTGATTACAGACAGAGATACAACACACTGAATTGCAAAAACAGGTAGAGAAACAAAACACTGTACTGCGAGTACAGATAGAGAAACAACACACTGAACTGTGAGTAGAGATAGACAAACAAAACACCGAAATGCGAGTACAGCTAGAAAAAGAACACACCCAACTGTGAGAAGAGATACAGGAACAACAGACTGAACTGGGAGTACAGATGCAGAAGCAACACACTGAACTGTGATTACGGATAGAGAAACAACACACTGAACTGTGATTACAGATAGAGAAACAAAACACTGAACCTAGAGTACTGATACAGAAACGAAACACACTGATTTACGAGTATAGATAGAGAAACAACACACTGAACTGTGATTACAGATTGAGAAACAAGACACTGAACCTGGAGTCCTGATACAGAAACAACACACTGAATTGAGAGTACAGATAGAGAAACAACACACTGAACTGTGAGTACAGACACAGAAACAACACACTGAACTGAGAGTACAGACAGAGAAACAACACATTGAACTGAGAGTAACGATCAAGAAACAATGCACTGAACAGTGAGTACAGAGAGAGAAACAACACACTGAACTGCGAGTACAGACTGAGAAACAACACACTGAACTGTGTGTACAGACAGAGAAACAACACACTGAACTGCGAGTACAGACTGAGAAACAACACACTGAACTGTGTGTACAGACAGAGAAACAACACACTTTACTGTGAGTACAGACACAGAAACAACACACTGAACTGAGAGTACAGACAGAGAAACAACACATTGAACAGAGAGTAACGATCAAGAAACAATGCACTGAACTGTGAGTACAGATAGAGAAACAACACACTGAACTGCGAGTACAGACTGAGAAACAACACACTGAACTGTGTGTACAGACAGAGAAACAACACACTGAACTGAGAGTACAGACAGAGAAACAACACACTGAATTGCGAGTACAGATAGAGAAACAACAAAGTGAACAGTCAGTAATGAGAGAGAACTAACACATTGGACTGTGAGTACAGATAGAGAAACAACACACTGAAGTTTGATTACAGAGAGAGAAACAAAACATTGAATTGAGAGTACAGCTCGAGAAAGACAACACCAACCTGTGTGATCAGATACAGAAACAACACACTGAACTGCGAGTACAGACACAGAAACAACACACTGAACTGAGAGTACAGATAGAGAAACAACACACTGAATTGTGTTAACAGATAGAGAAACAAAACATTGAACTGTGAGTATGTACAGAGAAACAACACACTGAACTGGGAGTACAGATGCTGAAGCAAAACACTGAACTGAGTAAACAGATAGACTGAGAGATCTGATAGAAAAACAGCACACTGAATTGAGATTACAGATCGAGAAACACCTCACTGAATTGTGAGGATAGAGAAACAACACACTGAACTGTGAGTAGAGATAGACAAACAAAACACCGAACTGCGAGTACAGCTAGAGAAAGAACACACCCAACTGTGAGAACAGATACAGGAACAACAGACTGAACTGGGAGTACAGATGCAGAAGCAACACACTGAAGTGTGATTGCGGATAGAGAAACAACACACTGAACTGTGATTACAGATAGAGAAACAAAACACTGAACCTTGAGTACTGATACAGAAACAACACACTGAATTGCGAGTATAGATAGAGAAACAACACACTAAACTGTGAGTACAGACACAGAAACAAGACACTGAACTGAGAGTACAGATCGAGAAACACCTCACTGAATTGCAAACACAGGTAGAGAAACAAAACACTGTACTGCGAGTACAGATAGAGAAACAACACACTGAACTGTGAGGAGGGATAGACAAACAGAACACCGAACTGCGAGTACAGATAGAGAAAGAACATACCCAACTGTGAGAACAGATACAGGAACAACAGACTGAACTGGAATACAGATGCAGAAGCAACACACTGAACTGTGATTGCGGATAGAGAAACAACACACTGAACTGTGATTACAGATAGAGAAACAAAACACTGAACCTAGATTACTGATACAGAAACGAAATATACTGATATACGAGTATAGATAGTGAAACAACACACTGAACTCTGATTACAGATTGAGAAACAAAACACTGAACCTAGAGTCCTGATACAGAAACAACACACTGAATTGAGAGTATAGATGGAGAAACAACACACTGAACTGTGAGTACAGACACAGAAACAAAACACTGAACTGATAGTACAGACAGAGAAACAACACATTGAACTGAGAGTAACAATGCACTGAACTGTGAGTACAGATAGAGAAACAACACACTGAACTGCGAGTACAGACTGAGAAGCAACACACTGAACTGTGTGTACAGTCAGAGAAACAACACACTGAACTGAGCGTAACGATGAAGAAACAATGCACTGAACTGTGAGTACAGATAGAGAAACAACACACTGAACTGCGAGTACAGACTGAGAAACAACACACTGAACTGTGTGTACAGACAGAGAAACAACACACTGAACTGAGAGTACAGACAGAGAAACAACACACTGAATTGCGAGTACAGATAGAGAAACAGCAAACGGAACTGACAGTAATGAGAGAGAACTAACACATTGAACTGTGAGTGCAGATAGAGAAACAACACACTGAACTTGGATTACAGATTGGGAAACAAAACATTGAATTGAGAGTACAGCTCGAGAGAGAAAACACCAACCTGTGTGAACAGATACAGAAACAACACACTGAACTGTGAGTACAGACACAGAAACAACACACTGAACTGAGAATACAGATAGAGAAACAACACACTGAACTGAGAGTACAGAGGGAGAAACAACACACTGAATTGTGATTACAGATAGAGAAACAAAACATTGAACTGAGAGTAAGGACAGAGAAACAACACACGGAACTGGGAGTACAGATGCTGAAGCAAAACACTGAACTGAGTAAACAGATAGACTGTGAGATCTGATAGAAAAACAACACACTGAATTGAGATTAAAGATCAAGAAACACCTCACTGAATTGTGAGGATAGAGAAACAACACACTGAAGTGTGAGTAGAGATAGACAAACAAATCACGGAACCGCGAGTACAGCTAGAGAAAGAACACACCCAACTGTGTGAAGAGATACAGGAACAACAGACTGAACTGGGAGTACAGATGCAGAAGCAACACACTGAACTGTGATTACGGATAGAGAAACAACACACTAAACTGTGATTACAGATAGAGAAACAAAACACTGAACCTAGAGTACTGATACACAAACAACACACTGAATTGCGAGTATAGATAGAGAAACAACACACTGAACTGTGAGTACAGACACAGAAACAAGACACTGAACTGAGAGTACAGACAGAGATACAAACACACTGAATTGCAAAAACAGGTAGAGAAACAAAACACCGAAATGCGAGTACAGCTAGAGAAAGAACACACCCAACTGTGAGAACAGATACAGGAACAACAGACTGAACTGGGAGTACTGATGCAGAAGCAACACATTGAACTGTGATTACAGATAGAGAAACAAAACACTGAACCTAGAGTACTGATACGGAAACGAAACACACTGATTTACGAGTATAGATAGAGAAACAACACACTGAACTGTGATTACAGATTGAGAAACAAAACACTGAACCTAGAGTCCTGATACAAAAACAACACACTGAACTGAGAGTACAGACAGAGAAACAACACACTGAATTGCGAGTACAGATAGAGAAACAACAAACTGAACAGACAGTAATGAGAGAGAACTAACACATTGAACTGTGAGTACAGATAGAGAAACAAGACACTGAACTTTGATTGCAGATAGAGAAACAAAACATTGAATTGAGAGTACAGCTCGAGAAAGACAACACCAACCTGTGTGATCAGATACAGAAACAACACACTGAACTGCGAGTACAGACACAGAAACAACACACTGAACTGAGAGTACAGATAGAGAAACAAAACATTGAACTGTGAGTATGTACAGACAAACAACACACTGAACTGGGAGTACAGATGCTGAAGCAAAACACTGAACTGAGTAAACAGATAGACTGAGAGATCTGATAGAAAAACAACACACTGAATTGAGATTACAGATCGAGAAACACCTCACTGAATTGTGAGGATAGAGAAACAATACACTGAACTGTGAGTAGAGATAGACAAACAAAACACCGAACTGCGAGTACAGCGAGAGAAAGAACACACCCAACTGTGAGAAGAGATACAGGAACAACAGACTGAACTGGGAGTACAGATGCAGAAGCAACACACTGAACTGTGATTACAGATAGAGAAACAAAACACTGATCCTAGAGTACTGATACAGAAACAACACACTGAATTGCGAGTATCGATAGAGAAACAACACACTGAACCGTGAGTACAGACACAGAAACAAGACACTGAACTGAGAGTACAGACAGAGAAACAACACACTGAATTGCAAACACAGGTAGAGAAACAAAACACTGTACTGCGAGTACAGATAGAGAAACAACACACTGAACTGTGAGTAGAGATAGACAAACAAAACACCGAAATGCGAGTACAGCTAGAGAAAGAACACACCCAACTGTGAGAACAGATACAGGAACAACAGACTGAACTGGGAGTACTGATGCAGAAGCAACACACTGAACTGTGATTACAGATAGAGAAACAAAACACTGAACCTAGAGTACTGATACAGAAACGAAACACACTGATTTACGAGTATAGATAGAGAAACAACACACTGAACTGTGATTACAGATTGAGAAACAAAACACTGAACCTAGAGTCCTGATACAGAAACAACACACTGAATTGAGAGTATAGATAGAGAAACAACACATTGAACAGAGAGTAACGATCAAGAAACAATGCACTGAACTGTGAGTACAGACTGAGAAACAACACACTGAACTGCGAGTACAGACACAGAAACAACACACTGAACTGAGAGTACAGACAGAGAAACAACACATTGAACAGAGAGTAACGATCAAGAAACAATGCACTGAACTGTGAGTACAGATAGAGAAACAACACACTGAACTGCGAGTACAGACTGAGAAACAACACACTGAACTGTGTGTACAGACAGAGAAACAACACACTGAACTGAGAGTACAGACAGAGAAACAACACACTGAATTGCGAGTACAGATAGAGAAACAACAAAGTGAACAGTCAGTAATGAGAGAGAACTAACACATTGAACTGTGAGTACAGATAGAGAAACAACACACTGAAGTTTGATTACAGAGAGAGAAACAAAACATTGAATTGAGAGTACAGCTCGAGAAAGACAACACCAACCTGTGTGATCAGATACAGAAACAACACACTGAACTGCGAGTACAGACACAGAAACAACACACTGAACTGAGAGTACAGATAGAGAAACAACACACTGAATTGTGTTAACAGATAGAGAAACAAAACATTGAACTGTGAGTATGTACAGAGAAACAACACACTGAACTGGGAGTACAGATGCTGAAGCAAAACACTGAACTGAGTAAACAGATAGACTGAGAGATCTGATAGAAAAACAACACACTGAATTGAGATTACAGATCGAGAAACACCTCACTGAATTGTGAGGATAGAGAAACAACACACTGAACTGTGAGTAGAGATAGACAAACAAAACACCGAACTGCGAGTACAGCTAGAGAAAGAACACACCCAACTGTGAGAACAGATACAGGAACAACAGACTGAACTGGGAGTACAGATGCAGAAGCAACACACTGAAGTGTGATTGCGGATAGAGAAACAACACACTGACCTGTGATTACAGATTGAGAAACAAAACACTGAACCTAGAGTCCTGAAACAGAAACAACACACTGAATTGAGAGTATAGATAGAGAAACAACACACTGAACTGTGAGTACAGACACAGAAACAACAGAAATGAACTGAGAGTACAGACAGAGAAACAACACACTGAACGGAGAGTAACGATCAAGGAACAATGCACTGAACTGAGAGTACAGACAGAGAAACAACACACTGAATTGCGAGTACAGATAGAGAAACAAGAAACTGAACTGACAGTAATGAGAGAGAACTAACACATTGAACTGTGAGTACAGATAGAGAAACAACACACTGAACTTTGATTACAGATAGAGAAACAAAACATTGAATTGAGAGTACAACTCGAGAAAGACAACACCAACCTGTGTGAACAGATACAGAAACAACACACTGAACTGCGAGCACAGACACAGAAACAACACACTTAACTGAGAGTACAGATAGAGAAACAACACACTGAACAGAGAGTACAGATAGAGAAACAACACACTGAATTGTGATTACAGATAGAGAAACAAAACATTGAACTGAGAGTAAGTACAGAGACACAACACACTGAACTGGGAGTACAGATGCTGAAGCAAAACACTGAACTAAGTAAACAGATAGACTGAGAGATCTGATAGAAAAAACAATACACTGAATTGAGATTACAGATCGAGAAACACCTCACTGAATTGTGAGGATAGAGAATCAACACACTGAACTGTGAGTAGGGATAGACAAACAAAACACCGAACTGCGAGTACAGCTAGAGAAAGAACACACCCAACTGTGAGAACAGATACAGGAACAACAGACTGAACTGGGAGTACAGATGCAGAAGCAACACACTGAACTGAGAGTACAGACAGAGAAACAACACATTGAACAGAGAGTAACGATCAAGAAACAATGCACTGAACTGTGAGTACAGATAGAGAAACAACACACTGAACTGCGAGTACAGACTGAGAAACAACACACTGAACTGTGTGTACAGACAGAGAAACAACACACTGAACTGAGAGTACAGACAGAGAAACAACACACTGAATTGCGAGTACAGATAGAGAAACAACAAAGTGAACAGTCAGTAATGAGAGAGAACTAACACATTGGACTGTGAGTACAGATAGAGAAACAACACACTGAAGTTTGATTACAGAGAGAGAAACAAAACATTGAATTGAGAGTACAGCTCGAGAAAGACAACACCAACCTGTGTGATCAGATACAGAAACAACACACTGAACTGCGAGTACAGACACAGAAACAACACACTGAACTGAGAGTACAGATAGAGAAACAACACACTGAATTGTGTTAACAGATAGAGAAACAAAACATTGAACTGTGAGTATGTACAGAGAAACAACACACTGAACTGGGAGTACAGATGCTGAAGCAAAACACTGAACTGAGTAAACAGATAGACTGAGAGATCTGATAGAAAAACAGCACACTGAATTGAGATTACAGATCGAGAAACACCTCACTGAATTGTGAGGATAGAGAAACAACACACTGAACTGTGAGTAGAGATAGACAAACAAAACACCGAACTGCGAGTACAGCTAGAGAAAGAACACACCCAACTGTGAGAACAGATACAGGAACAACAGACTGAACTGGGAGTACAGATGCAGAAGCAACACACTGAAGTGTGATTGCGGATAGAGAAACAACACACTGAACTGTGATTACAGATAGAGAAACAAAACACTGAACCTTGAGTACTGATACAGAAACAACACACTGAATTGCGAGTATAGATAGAGAAACAACACACTAAACTGTGAGTACAGACACAGAAACAAGACACTGAACTGAGAGTACAGATCGAGAAACACCTCACTGAATTGCAAACACAGGTAGAGAAACAAAACACTGTACTGCGAGTACAGATAGAGAAACAACACACTGAACTGTGAGGAGGGATAGACAAACAGAACACCGAACTGCGAGTACAGATAGAGAAAGAACATACCCAACTGTGAGAACAGATACAGGAACAACAGACTGAACTGGAATACAGATGCAGAAGCAACACACTGAACTGTGATTGCGGATAGAGAAACAACACACTGAACTGTGATTACAGATAGAGAAACAAAACACTGAACCTAGATAACTGATACAGAACGAAATATACTGATTTACGAGTATAGATAGTGAAACAACACACTGAACTCTGATTACAGATTGAGAAACAAAACACTGAACCTAGAGTCCTGATACAGAAACAACACACTGAATTGAGAGTATAGATGGAGAAACAACACACTGAACTGTGAGTACAGACACAGAAACAAAACACTGAACTGAGAGTACAGACAGAGAAACAACACATTGAACTGAGAGTAACAATGCACTGAACTGTGAGTACAGATAGAGAAACAACACACTGAACTGCGAGTACAGACTGAGAAGCAACACACTGAACTGTGTGTACAGTCAGAGAAACAACACACTGAACTGAGAGGAACGATGAAGAAACAATGCACTGAACTGTGAGTACAGATAGAGAAACAACACACTGAACTGCGAGTACAGACTGAGAAACAACACACTGAACTGTGTGTACAGACAGAGAAACAACACACTGAACTGAGAGTACAGACAGAGAAACAACACACTGAATTGCGAGTACAGATAGAGAAACAACAAACGGAACTGACAGTAATGAGAGAGAACTAACACATTGAACTGTGAGTGCAGATAGAGAAACAACACACTGAACTTGGATTACAGATTGGGAAACAAAACATTGAATTGAGAGTACAGCTCGAGAGAGAAAACACCAACCTGTGTGAACAGATACAGAAACAACACACTGAACTGCGAGTACAGACACAGAAACAACACACTGAACTGAGAATACAGATAGAGAAACAACACACTGAACTGAGAGTACAGAGGGAGAAACAACACACTGAATTGTGATTACAGATAGAGAAACAAAACATTGAACTGAGAGTAAGGACAGAGAAACAACACACTGAACTGGGAGTACAGATGCTGAAGCAATACACTGAACTGAGTAAACAGATAGACTGTGAGATCTGATAGAAAAACAACACACTGAATTGAGATTAAAGATCAAGAAACACCTCACTGAATTGTGAGGATAGAGAAACAACACACTGAAGTGTGAGTAGAGATAGACAAACAAATCACGGAACCGCGAGTACAGCTAGAGAAAGAACACACCCAACTGTGAGAAGAGATACAGGAACAACAGACTGAACTGGGAGTACAGATGCAGAAGCAACACACTGAACTGTGATTACGGATAGAGAAACAACACACTAAACTGTGATTACAGATAGAGAAACAAAACACTGAACCTAGAGTACTGATACACAAACAACACACTGAATTGCGAGTATAGATAGAGAAACAGCACACTGAACTGTGAGTACAGACACAGAAACAAGACACTGAACTGAGAGTACAGACAGAGATACAACACACTGAATTGCAAAAACAGGTAGAGAAACAAAACACCGAAATGCGAGTACAGCTAGAGAAAGAACACACCCAACTGTGAGAACAGATACAGGAACAACAGACTGAACTGGGAGTACTGATGCAGAAGCAACACACTGAACTGTGATTACAGATAGAGAAACAAAACACTGAACCTAGAGTACTGATACGGAAACGAAACACACTGATTTACGAGTATAGATAGAGAAACAACACACTGAACTGTGATTACAGATTGAGAAACAAAACACTGAACCTAGAGTCCTGATACAAAAACAACACACTGAACTGAGAGTACAGACAGAGAAACAACACACTGAATTGCGAGTACAGATAGAGAAACAACAAACTGAACAGACAGTAATGAGAGAGAACTAACACATTGAACTGTGAGTACAGATAGAGAAACAAGACACTGAACTTTGATTGCAGATAGAGAAACAAAACATTGAATTGAGAGTACAGCTCGAGAAAGACAACACCAACCTGTGTGATCAGATACAGAAACAACACACTGAACTGCGAGTACAGACACAGAAACAACACACTGAACTGAGAGTACAGATAGAGAAACAACACACTGAATTGGGATTACAGATAGAGAAACAAAACATTGAACTGTGAGTATGTACAGACAAACAACACACTGAACTGGGAGTACAGATGCTGAAGCAAAACACTGAACTGAGTAAACAGATAGACTGAGAGATCTGATAGAAAAACAACACACTGAATTGAGATTACAGATCGAGAAACACCTCACTGAATTGTGAGGATAGAGAAACAATACACTGAACTGTGAGTAGAGATAGACAAACAAATCACCGAACTGCGAGTACAGCGAGAGAAAGAACACACCCAACTGTGAGAAGAGATACAGGAACAACAGACTGAACTGGGAGTACAGATGCAGAAGCAACACACTGAACTGTGATTACAGATAGAGAAACAAAACACTGATCCTAGAGTACTGATACAGAAACAACACACTGAATTGCGAGTATCGATAGAGAAACAACACACTGAACCGTGAGTACAGACACAGAAACAAGACACTGAACTGAGAGTACAGACAGAGAAACAACACACTGAATTGCAAACGCAGGTAGAGAAACAAAACACTGTACTGCGAGTACAGATAGAGAAACAACACACTGAACTGTGAGTAGAGATAGACAAACAAAACACCGAAATGCGAGTACAGCTAGAGAAAGAACACACCCAACTGTGAGAACAGATACAGGAACAACAGACTGAACTGGGAGTACTGATGCAGAAGCAACACACTGAACTGTGATTACAGATAGAGAAACAAAACACTGAACCTAGAGTACTGATACAGAAACGAAACACACTGATTTACGAGTATAGATAGAGAAACAACACACTGAACTGTGATTACAAATTGAGAAACAAAACACTGAACCTAGAGTCCTGATACAGAAACAACACACTGAATTGAGAGTATAGATAGAGAAACAACACATTGAACAGAGAGTAACGATCAAGAAACAATGCACTGAACTGTGAGTACAGATAGAGAAACAACACACTGAACTGCGAGTACAGACTGAGAAACAACACACTGAACTGTGTGTACAGACAGAGAAACAACACACTGAACTGTGAGTACAGACACAGAAACAACACACTGAACTGAGAGTACAGACAGAGAAACAACACATTGAACAGAGAGTAACGATCAAGAAACAATGCACTGAACTGTGAGTACAGATAGAGAAACAACACACTGAACTGCGAGTACAGACTGAGAAACAACACACTGAACTGTGTGTACAGACAGAGAAACAACACACTGAACTGAGAGTACAGACAGAGAAACAACACACTGAATTGCGAGTACAGATAGAGAAACAACAAAGTGAACAGTCAGTAATGAGAGAGAACTAACACATTGGACTGTGAGTACAGATAGAGAAACAACACACTGAAGTTTGATTACAGAGAGAGAAACAAAACATTGAATTGAGAGTACAGCTCGAGAAAGACAACACCAACCTGTGTGATCAGATACAGAAACAACACACTGAACTGCGAGTACAGACACAGAAACAACACACTGAACTGAGAGTACAGATAGAGAAACAACACACTGAATTGTGTTAACAGATAGAGAAACAAAACATTGAACTGTGAGTATGTACAGAGAAACAACACACTGAACTGGGAGTACAGATGCTGAAGCAAAACACTGAACTGAGTAAACAGATAGACTGAGAGATCTGATAGAAAAACAACACACTGAATTGAGATTACAGATCGAGAAACACCTCACTGAATTGTGAGGATAGAGAAACAACACACTGAACTGTGAGTAGAGATAGACAAACAAAACACCGAACTGCGAGTACAGCTAGAGAAAGAACACACCCAACTGTGAGAACAGATACAGGAACAACAGACTGAACTGGGAGTACAGATGCAGAAGCAACACACTGAAGTGTGATTGCGGATAGAGAAACAACACACTGAACTGTGATTACAGATAGAGAAACAAAACACTGAACCTAGAGTACTGATACAGAAACAACACACTGAATTGCGAGTATAGATAGAGAAACAACACACTAAACTGTGAGTACAGACACAGAAACAAGACACTGAACTGAGAGTACAGATCGAGAAACACCTCACTGAATTGCAAACACATGTAGAGAAACAAAACACTGTACTGCGAGTACAGATTGAGAAACAAAACACTGAACCTAGAGCCCTGATACAGAAACAACACAGTGAATTGAGAGTATAGATTGAGAAACAACACACTGAACTGCGAGTACAGACTGAGAAACAACACACTGAACTGTGTGTACAGACAGAGAAACAACACACTGAACTGAGAGTACAGACAGAGAAACAACACACTGAATTGCGAGTACAGATAGAGAAACAACAAAGTGAACTGTCAGTAATGAGAGAGAACTAACACATTGGACTGTGAGTACAGGTAGAGAAACAAAACACTGAACCTAGAGTACTGCTACAGAAACAACAGACTGAATTGCGAGTATAGATAGAGAAACAACACACTGAACTGTGAGTACAGACACAGAAACAACACACTGAACTGAGAGTACAGATCGAGAAACACCTCACTGAATTGCAAACACAGGTAGAGAAACAAAACACTGTACTGCGAGTACAGATAGAGAAAGAACACACCCAACTGTGAGAACAGATACAGAAACAATACACTGAACTGGGAGTACAGATGCAGAAGCAACACACTGAAGTGTGATTGCGGATAGAGAAACAACACACTGACCTGTGATTACAGATTGAGAAACAAAACACTGAACCTAGAGTCCTGAAACAGAAACAACACACTGAATTGAGAGTATAGATAGAGAAACAACACACTGAACTGTGAGTACAGACACAGAAACAACAGAAATGAACTGAGAGTACAGACAGAGAAACAACACACTGAACGGAGAGTAACGATCAAGGAACAATGCACTGAACTGAGAGTACAGACAGAGAAACAACACACTGAATTGCGAGTACAGATAGAGAAACAAGAAACTGAACTGACAGTAATGAGAGAGAACTAACACATTGAACTGTGAGTACAGATAGAGAAACAACACACTGAACTTTGATTACAGATAGAGAAACAAATCATTGAATTGAGAGTACAACTCGAGAAAGACAACACCAACCTGTGTGAACAGATACAGAAACAACACACTGAACTGCGAGCACAGACACAGAAACAACACACTTAACTGAGAGTACAGATAGAGAAACAACACACTGAACAGAGAGTACAGATAGAGAAACAACACACTGAATTGTGATTACAGATAGAGAAACAAAACATTGAACTGAGAGTAAGTACAGAGACACAACACACTGAACTGGGAGTACAGATGCTGAAGCAAAACACTGAACTGAGTAAACAGATAGACTGAGAGATCTGATAGAAAAAACAATACACTGAATTGAGATTACAGATCGAGAAACACCTCACTGAATTGTGAGGATAGAGAATCAACACACTGAACTGTGAGTAGGGATAGACAAACAAAACACCGAACTGCGAGTGCAGCTCGAGAAAGAACACACCCAACTGTGAGAACAGATACAGGAACAACAGACTGAACTGGGAGTACAGATGCAGAAGCAACACACTGAACTGTGATTACGGATAGAGAAACAACACACTGAACTGTGATTACAGATAGAGAAACAAAACACTGAACCTAGAGTACTGATACAGAAACGAAACACACTGATTTACGAGTATAGATAGAGAAACAACACACTGAACTGTGATTACAGATTGAGAAACAAGACACTGAACCTGGAGTCCTGATACAGAAACAACACACTGAATTGAGAGTACAGATAGAGAAACAACACACTGAACTGTGAGTACAGACACAGAAACAACACACTGAACTGAGAGTACAGACAGAGAAACAACACATTGAACTGAGAGTAACGATCAAGAAACAATGCACTGAACAGTGAGTACAGAGAGAGAAACAACACACTGAACTGCGAGTACAGACTGAGAAACAACACACTGAACTGTGTGTACAGACAGAGAAACAACACACTGAACTGCGAGTACAGACTGAGAAACAACACACTGAACTGTGTGTACAGACAGAGAAACAACACACTTTACTGTGAGTACAGACACAGAAACAACACACTGAACTGAGAGTACAGACAGAGAAACAACACATTGAACAGAGAGTAACGATCAAGAAACAATGCACTGAACTGTGAGTACAGATAGAGAAACAACACACTGAACTGCGAGTACAGACTGAGAAACAACACACTGAACTGTGTGTACAGACAGAGAAACAACACACTGAACTGAGAGTACAGACAGAGAAACAACACACTGAATTGCGAGTACAGATAGAGAAACAACAAAGTGAACAGTCAGTAATGAGAGAGAACTAACAGATTGGACTGTGAGTACAGATAGAGAAACAACACACTGAAGTTTGATTACAGAGAGAGAAACAAAACATTGAATTGAGAGTACAGCTCGAGAAAGACAACACCAACCTGTGTGATCAGATACAGAAACAACACACTGAACTGCGAGTACAGACACAGAAACAACACACTGAACTGAGAGTACAGATAGAGAAACAACACACTGAATTGTGTTAACAGATAGAGAAACAAAACATTGAACTGTGAGTATGTACAGAGAAACAACACACTGAACTGGGAGTACAGATGCTGAAGCAAAACACTGAACTGAGTAAACAGATAGACTGAGAGATCTGATAGAAAAACAGCACACTGAATTGAGATTACAGATCGAGAAACACCTCACTGAATTGTGAGGATAGAGAAACAACACACTGAACTGTGAGTAGAGATAGACAAACAAAACACCGAACTGCGAGTACAGCTAGAGAAAGAACACACCCAACTGTGAGAACAGATACAGGAACAACAGACTGAACTGGGAGTACAGATGCAGAAGCAACACACTGAAGTGTGATTGCGGATAGAGAAACAACACACTGAACTGTGATTACAGATAGAGAAACAAAACACTGAACCTTGAGTACTGATACAGAAACAACACACTGAATTGCGAGTATAGATAGAGAAACAACACACTAAACTGTGAGTACAGACACAGAAACAAGACACTGAACTGAGAGTACAGATCGAGAAACACCTCACTGAATTGCAAACACAGGTAGAGAAACAAAACACTGTACTGCGAGTACAGATAGAGAAACAACACACTGAACTGTGAGGAGGGATAGACAAACAGAACACCGAACTGCGAGTACAGATAGAGAAAGAACATACCCAACTGTGAGAACAGATACAGGAACAACAGACTGAACTGGAATACAGATGCAGAAGCAACACACTGAACTGTGATTGCGGATAGAGAAACAACACACTGAACTGTGATTACAGATAGAGAAACAAAACACTGAACCTAGATAACTGATACAGAACGAAATATACTGATTTACGAGTATAGATAGTGAAACAACACACTGAACTCTGATTACAGATTGAGAAACAAAACACTGAACCTAGAGTCCTGATACAGAAACAACACACTGAATTGAGAGTATAGATGGAGAAACAACACACTGAACTGTGAGTACAGACACAGAAACAAAACACTGAACTGAGAGTACAGACAGAGAAACAACACATTGAACTGAGAGTAACAATGCACTGAACTGTGAGTACAGATAGAGAAACAACACACTGAACTGCGAGTACAGACTGAGAAGCAACACACTGAACTGTGTGTACAGTCAGAGAAACAACACACTGAACTGAGAGGAACGATGAAGAAACAATGCACTGAACTGTGAGTACAGATAGAGAAACAACACACTGAACTGCGAGTACAGACTGAGAAACAACACACTGAACTGTGTGTACAGACAGAGAAACAACACATTGAACTGAGAGTACAGACAGAGAAACAACACACTGAATTGCGAGTACAGATAGAGAAACAACAAACGGAACTGACAGTAATGAGAGAGAACTAACACATTGAACTGTGAGTGCAGATAGAGAAACAACACACTGAACTTGGATTACAGATTGGGAAACAAAACATTGAATTGAGAGTACAGCTCGAGAGAGAAAACACCAACCTGTGTGAACAGATACAGAAACAACACACTGAACTGCGAGTACAGACACAGAAACAACACACTGAACTGAGAATACAGATAGAGAAACAACACACTGAACTGAGAGTACAGAGGGAGAAACAACACACTGAATTGTGATTACAGATAGAGAAACAAAACATTGAACTGAGAGTAAGGACAGAGAAACAACACACTGAACTGGGAGTACAGATGCTGAAGCAATACACTGAACTGAGTAAACAGATAGACTGTGAGATCTGATAGAAAAACAACACACTGAATTGAGATTAAAGATCAAGAAACACCTCACTGAATTGTGAGGATAGAGAAACAACACACTGAAGTGTGAGTAGAGATAGACAAACAAATCACGGAACCGCGAGTACAGCTAGAGAAAGAACACACCCAACTGTGAGAAGAGATACAGGAACAACAGACTGAACTGGGAGTACTGATGCAGAAGCAACACACTGAACTGTGATTACGGATAGAGAAACAACACACTAAACTGTGATTACAGATAGAGAAACAAAACACTGAACCTAGAGTACTGATACACAAACAACACACTGAATTGCGAGTATAGATAGAGAAACAGCACACTGAACTGTGAGTACAGACACAGAAACAAGACACTGAACTGAGAGTACAGACAGAGATACAACACACTGAATTGCAAAAACAGGTAGAGAAACAAAACACCGAAATGCGAGTACAGCTAGAGAAAGAACACACCCAAATGTGAGAACAGATACAGGAACAACAGACTGAACTGGGAGTACTGATGCAGAAGCAACACACTGAACTGTGATTACAGATAGAGAAACAAAACACTGAACCTAGAGTACTGATACGGAAACGAAACACACTGATTTACGAGTATAGATAGAGAAACAACACACTGAACTGTGATTACAGATTGAGAAACAAAACACTGAACCTAGAGTCCTGATACAAAAACAACACACTGAACTGAGAGTACAGACAGAGAAACAACACACTGAATTGCGAGTACAGATAGAGAAACAACAAACTGAACAGACAGTAATGAGAGAGAACTAACACATTGAACTGTGAGTACAGATAGAGAAACAAGACACTGAACTTTGATTGCAGATAGAGAAACAAAACATTGAATTGAGAGTACAGCTCGAGAAAGACAACACCAACCTGTGTGATCAGATACAGAAACAACACACTGAACTGCGAGTACAGACACAGAAACAACACACTGAACTGAGAGTACAGATAGAGAAACAACACACTGAATTGGGATTACAGATAGAGAAACAAAACATTGAACTGTGAGTATGTACAGACAAACAACACACTGAACTGGGAGTACAGATGCTGAAGCAAAACACTGAACTGAGTAAACAGATAGACTGAGAGATCTGATAGAAAAACAACACACTGAATTTAGATTACAGATCGAGAAACACCTCACTGAATTGTGAGGATAGAGAAACAATACACTGAACTGTGAGTAGAGATAGACAAACAAATCACCGAACTGCGAGTACAGCGAGAGAAAGAACACACCCAACTGTGAGAAGAGATACAGGAACAACAGACTGAACTGGGAGTACAGATGCAGAAGCAACACACTGAACTGTGATTACAGATAGAGAAACAAAACACTGATCCTAGAGTACTGATACAGAAACAACACACTGAATTGCGAGTATCGATAGAGAAACAACACACTGAACCGTGAGTACAGACACAGAAACAAGACACTGAACTGAGAGTACAGACAGAGAAACAACACACTGAATTGCAAACGCAGGTAGAGAAACAAAACACTGTACTGCGAGTACAGATAGAGAAACAACACACTGAACTGTGAGTAGAGATAGACAAACAAAACACCGAAATGCGAGTACAGCTAGAGAAAGAACACACCCAACTGTGAGAACAGATACAGGAACAACAGACTGAACTGGGAGTACTGATGCAGAAGCAACACACTGAACTGTGATTACAGATAGAGAAACAAAACACTGAACCTAGAGTACTGATACAGAAACGAAACACACTGATTTACGAGTATAGATAGAGAAACAACACACTGAACTGTGATTACAAATTGAGAAACAAAACACTGAACCTAGAGTCCTGATACAGAAACAACACACTGAATTGAGAGTATAGATAGAGAAACAACACATTGAACAGAGAGTAACGATCAAGAAACAATGCACTGAACTGTGAGTACAGATAGAGAAACAACACACTGAGCTGCGAGTACAGACTGAGAAACAACACACTGAACTGTGTGTACAGACAGAGAAACAACACACTGAACTGTGAGTACAGACACAGAAACAACACACTGAACTGAGAGTACAGACAGAGAAACAACACATTGAACAGAGAGTAACGATCAAGAAACAATGCACTGAACTGGGAGTACAGATAGAGAAACAACACACTGAACTGCGAGTACAGACTGAGAAACAACACACTGAACTGTGTGTACAGACAGAGAAACAACACACTGAACTGAGAGTACAGACAGAGAAACAACACACTGAATTGCGAGTACAGATAGAGAAACAACAAAGTGAACAGTCAGTAATGAGAGAGAACTAACACATTGGACTGTGAGTACAGATAGAGAAACAACACACTGAAGTTTGATTACAGAGAGAGAAACAAAACATTGAATTGAGAGTACAGCTCGAGAAAGACAACACCAACCTGTGTGATCAGATACAGAAACAACACACTGAACTGCGAGTACAGACACAGAAACAACACACTGAACTGAGAGTACAGATAGAGAAACAACACACTGAATTGTGTTAACAGATAGAGAAACAAAACATTGAACTGTGAGTATGTACAGAGAAACAACACACTGAACTGGGAGTACAGATGCTGAAGCAAAACACTGAACTGAGTAAACAGATAGACTGAGAGATCTGATAGAAAAACAACACACTGAATTGAGATTACAGATCGAGAAACACCTCACTGAATTGTGAGGATAGAGAAACAACACACTGAACTGTGAGTAGAGATAGACAAACAAAACACCGAACTGCGAGTACAGCTAGAGAAAGAACACACCCAACTGTGAGAACAGATACAGGAACAACAGACTGAACTGGGAGTACAGATGCAGAAGCAACACACTGAAGTGTGATTGCGGATAGAGAAACAACACACTGAACTGTGATTACAGATAGAGAAACAAAACACTGAACCTAGAGTACTGATACAGAAACAACACACTGAATTGCGAGTATAGATAGAGAAACAACACACTAAACTGTGAGTACAGACACAGAAACAAGACACTGAACTGAGAGTACAGATCGAGAAACACCTCACTGAATTGCAAACACATGTAGAGAAACAAAACACTGTACTGCGAGTACAGATTGAGAAACAAAACACTGAACCTAGAGCCCTGATACAGAAACAACACAGTGAATTGAGAGTATAGATTGAGAAACAACACACTGAACTGCGAGTACAGACTGAGAAACAACACACTGAACTGTGTGTACAGACAGAGAAACAACACACTGAACTGAGAGTACAGACAGAGAAACAACACACTGAATTGCGAGTACAGATAGAGAAACAACAAAGTGAACTGTCAGTAATGAGAGAGAACTAACACATTGGACTGTGAGTACAGGTAGAGAAACAAAACACTGAACCTAGAGTACTGCTACAGAAACAACAGACTGAATTGCGAGTATAGATAGAGAAACAACACACTGAACTGTGAGTACAGACACAGAAACAACACACTGAACTGAGAGTACAGATCGAGAAACACCTCACTGAATTACAAACACAGGTAGAGAAACAAAACACTGTACTGCGAGTACAGATAGAGAAAGAACACACCCAACTGTGAGAACAGATACAGAAACAATACACTGAACTGGGAGTACAGATGCAGAAGCAACACACTGAACTGCGATTACGGATAGAGAAACAACAAACTGAACTGCGATTACAGATTGAGAAACAAAACACTGAACCTAGAGTCCTGATACAGAAACAACACACTGAATTGAGAGTATAGATAGAGAAACAACACACTGAACTGTGACTGCAGACACAGAAACAACACACTGAACTGAGAGTACAGATAGAGAAACAACACACTGAACTGAGAGTACAGATAGAGAAACAACACACTGAATTGTGATTACCGATAGAGAAACAAAACATTGAACTGAGAGTAAGTACAGAGAAACAACACACTGAACTGGGAGTACAGATGCTGAAGCAAAACACTGAACTGAGTAAACAGATAGACTGAGAGATCTGATAGAAAAACAATACACTGAATTGAGATTACAGATCGAGAAACACCTCACTGAATTGTGAGGAGAGAGAAACAACACACTGAACTGTGAGTAGAGATAGACAAACAAAACACCGAACTGCGAGTACAGCTAGAGAAAGAACACACCCAACTGTGAGAAGAGATACAGGAACAACAGACTGAACTGGGAGTACAGATGCAGAAGCAACACACTGAACTGTGATTACGGATAGAGAAACAACACACTGAACTGTGATTACAGATAGAGAAAAAAGACACTGAACTGTGATTACAGACAGAGATACAACACACTGAATTGCAAAAACAGGTAGAGAAACAAAACACTGTACTGCGAGTACAGATAGAGAAACAACACACTGAACTGTGAGTAGAGATAGACAAACAAAACACCGAAATGCGAGTACAGCTAGAGAAAGAACACACCCAACTGTGAGAACAGATACAGGAACAACAGACTGAACTGGGAGTACTGATGCAGAAGCAACACACTGAACTGTGATTACAGATAGAGAAACAAAACACTGAACCTAGAGTACTGATACAGAAACGAAACACACTGATTTACGAGTATAGATAGAGAAACAACACACTGAACTGTGATTACAGATTGAGAAACAAAACACTGAACCTAGAGTCCTGATACAGAAACAACACACTGAATTGAGAGTATAGATAGAGAAACAACACACTGAACTGTGAGTACAGACACAGAAACAACACACTGAACTGAGAGTACAGACAGAGAAACAACACATTGAACTGAGAGTAACGATCAAGAAACAATGCACTGAACAGTGAGTACAGATAGAGAAACAACACACTGAACTGCGAGTACAGACTGAGAAACAACACACTGAACCGTGTGTACAGACAGAGAAACAACACACTGAACTGAGAGTACAGACAGAGAAACAACACACTGAATTGCGAGTACAGACAGAGAAACAACTAACTGAACTGACAGTAATGAGAGAGAACTAACACATTGAACTGTGAGTACAGATAGAGAAACAACACACTGAACCTTGATTACAGATAGAGAAACAAAACATTGAACTGAGAGTACAGCTCGAGAAAGAAAACACCAACCTGTGTGAACAGATAGAGAAACAAAACACTGAACGGCGAATACAGACACAGAAACAACACACTGAACTGAGAGTACAGATAGAGAAACAACACACTGAATTGTGATTACAGATAGAGAAACAAAACATTAAACTGAGAGTACAGACAGAGAAACAACACACTGAACTGTGTGTACAGACAGAGAAACAACACACTGAACTGAGATTACAGACAGAGAAACAACACACTGAATTGCGAGTACAGATAGAGAAACAACAAACTGAACTGACAGTAATGAGAGAGAACTAACACATTGTACTGTGAGTACAGATAGAGAAACAACACACTGAACTTTGATTACAGATAGAGAAACAAAACATTGAATTGAGAGTGCAGCTCGAGAAAGACAACACCAACCTGTGTGAACAGATACAGAATCAACACACTGAACTGCGAGTACAGACACAGAAACAACACACTGAACTGAGAGTACAGATAGAGAAACAACACACTGAATTGTGTTAACAGATAGAGAAACAAAACATTGAACTGTGAATAAGTACAGAGAAACAACATACTGAACTGGGAGTACAGATTCTGAAGCAAAACACTGAACTGAGTAAACAGATAGACTGAGAGATCTGATAGAAACACAACACACTGAATTGAGATTACAGATCGAGAAACACCTCACTGAATTGTGAAGATAGAGAAACAACACACTGAACTGCGAGTACAGACACAGAAACAACACACTGAACTGACAGTACAGATCGAGAAACACCTCACTGAATTGCAAACACAGACAGAGAAACAACGCACTGTACTGCATGTACAGCTAGAGAAAGAACACACCCAACTGTGAGAACAGATACAGAAACAATGCACTGAACTGGGAGTACAGATGCAGAAGCAACACACTGCACTGTGATTACGGATAGAGAAACAACACACTCAACTGTGATTACAGATTGAGAAACAAAACACTGAACCTAGAGTCCTGATACAGAAATAACACACTGAATTGAGAGTACAGTTAGAGAAACAACACACTGAATTGAGATTACAGATCGAGAAACACCTCACTGAATTGTGAGGATAGAGAAACAACACACTGAACTGTGAGTAGAGATAGACTAACAAAACACCGAACTGTGAGTACAGCTAGAGAAAGAACACACCCAACTGTGAGAACAGATACAGGAACAACAGACTGAACTGGGAGTACAGATGCAGAAGCAACACACTGAACTGTGATTGCGGATAGAGAAACAACACACTGAACTGTGATTACTGATTGAGAAACAAAACACTGAACCTAGTGTATTGATACAGAAACAACACACTGAATTGCGAGTATAGATAGAGAAACAACACACTGAACTGTGAGTACAGACACAGAAACAACACACTGAACTGAGAGTACAGACAGAGATACAACACACTGAATTGCAAAAACAGGTAGAGAAACAAAACACTGTACTGCGAGTACAGATAGAGAAACAACACACTGAACTGAGAGTACAGACAGAGAAACAACACATTGAACTGAGAGTAACGATCAAGAAACAATGCACTGAACTGTGAGTACAGATAGAGAAAGAACACACTGAACTGCGAGTAAAGACTGAGAAACAACACACTGAACTGTGTGTACAGACAGAGAAACAACACACTGAACTGAGAGTACAGACAGAGAAACAACACACTGAATTGCGAGTACAGATAGAGAAACAACAAACTGAACTGATAGTAATGAGAGAGAACTAACACATTGAACTGTGAGTACAGATAGAGAAACAACACACTGAACTTTGATTACAGATAGAGAAACAAAACATTGAACTGAGAGTACACCTCGAGAAAGAAAACACCAACCTGTGTGAACAGATAGAGAAACAACACACTGAACTGCGAGTACAGACACAGAAACAACACACTGAACTGAGAGTACAGATACAGAATCAACAAACTGAACTGACAGTAATGAGAGAGAACTAACACATTGAACTGTGAGTACAGATAGAGAAACAACACACTGAACTTTGATTACAGATAGAGAAACAAAACATTGAATTGAGAGTACAGCTCGAGAAAGACAACACCAACCTGTGTGATCAGATACAGAAACAACACACTGAACTGCGAGTACAGACACAGAAACAACACACTGAACTGAGAGTACAGATAGAGAAACAACACACTGAATTGTGTTAACAGATAGAGAAACAAAACATTGAACTGTGAGTATGTACAGAGAAACAACACACTGAACTGGGAGTACAGATGCTGAAGCAAAACACTGAACTGAGTAAACAGATAGACTGAGAGATCTGATAGAAAAAACAATACACTGAATTGAGATTACAGATCGAGAAACACCTCACTGAATTGTGAGGATACAGAAACAATACACTGAACTGTGAGAAGAGATAGACAAACAAAACACCGAACTGCGAGTACAGCTAGAGAAAGAACACA
Organism: Chiloscyllium punctatum; assembly: GCF_047496795.1. Lineage (NCBI taxonomy): Eukaryota > Metazoa > Chordata > Chondrichthyes > Orectolobiformes > Hemiscylliidae > Chiloscyllium > Chiloscyllium punctatum. Next base: position 31,438,433 of record NC_092745.1, read on the forward strand.
CCCAACTGTGAGAACAGATACAGGAACAACAGACTGAACTGGGAGTACAGATGCAGAAGCAACACATGAACTGTGATTACGGATAGAGAAACAACACACTGAACTGTGATTACAGATAGAGAAACAAAACACTGAACCTAGAGTACTGATACACAAACAACAAACTGAATTGCGAGTATCGATAGAGAAACAACACACTGAACTGTGAGTACAGACACAGAAACAAGACACTGAACTGAGAGTACAGACAGAGAAACAACACACTGAATGGCAAACACAGGTAGAGAAACAAAACACTGTACTGCGAGTACAGATAGAGAAACAACACACTGAACTGTGAGTAGAGATAGACAAACAAAACACCGAAATGCGAGTACAGCTAGGGAAAGAACACACCCAACTCTGAGAACAGATACAGGAATAACAGACTGAACTGGGAGTACTGATGCAGAAGCAACACACTGAACTGTGATTACAGATAGAGAAACAAAACACTGAACCTAGAGTACTGATACAGAAACGAAACACACTGATTTACGAGTATAGATAGAGAAACAACACACTGAACTGTGAATACAGACACAGCAACAACACACTGAACTGAGAGTACAGACAGAGAAACAACACATTGAACAGAGAGTAACGATCAAGAAACAATGCACTGAACTGTGAGTACAGATACAGAAACAACACACTGAACTGCGAGTACAGACACAGAAACAACACACTGAACTGAGAATACAGATAGAGAAACAACGCACTGAACTGAGAGTACAGATAGAGAAACAACACACTGAATTGTGATTACAGATAGAGAAACAAAACATTGAACTGAGAGTAAGTACAGAGAAACAACACACTGAACTGGGAGTACAGATGCTGAAGCAAAACACTGAACTGAGTAAACAGATAGACTGTGAGATCTGATAGAAAAACAACACACTGAATTGAGATTACAGATCAAGAAACACCTCACTGAATTGTGAGGATAGAGAAACAACACACTGAACTGTGAGTAGAGATAGACAAACAAATCACGGAACCGCGAGTACAGCAAGAGAAAGAACACACCCAACTGTGAGAAGAGATACAGGAACAACAGACTGAACTGGGAGTACAGATGAAGAAGCAACACACTGAACTGTGATTACGGATAGAGAAACAACACACTGAAATGTGATTACAGATAGAGAAACAAAACACTGAACCTAGAGTACTGATACACAAACAACACACTGAATTGCGAGTATAGATAGAGAAACAACACACTGAACTGTGAGTACAGACACAGAAACAAGACACTGAACTGAGAGTACAGACAGAGATACAACACACTGAATTGCAAAAACAGGTAGAGAAACAAAACACTGTACTGCGAGTACAGATAGAGAAACAACACACTGAACTGTGAGTAGAGATAGACAAACAAAACGCCGAAATGCGAGTACAGCTAGAGAAAGAACACACCCAACTGTGAGAACAGATACAGGAACAACAGACTGAACTGGGAGTACTGATGCAGAAGCAACACACTGAACTGTGATTACAGATAGAGAAACAAAACACTGAACCTAGAGTACTGATACGGAAACGAAACACACTGATTTACGAGTATAGATAGAGAAACAACACACTGAACTGTGATTACAAATTGAGAAACAAAACACTGAACCTAGAGTCCTGATAAAGAAACAACACACTGAACTGAGAGTACAGACAGAGAAACAACACACTGAATTGCGAGTACAGATAGAGAAACAACAAACTGAACTGACAGTAATGAGAGAGAACTAACACATTGAACTGTGAGTACAGATAGAGAAACAAGACACTGAACTTTGATTACAGATAGAGAAACAAAACATTGAATTGAGAGTACAGCTCGAGAAAGACAACACCGACCTGTGTGATCAGATACAGAAACAACACACTGAACTGCGAGTACAGACACAGAAACAACACACTGAATTGTGTTAACAGATAGAGAAACAAAACATTGAACTGTGAGTATGTACAGACAAACAACAAACTGAACTGGGAGTACAGATGCTGAAGCAAAACACTGAACTGAGTAAACAGATAGACTGAGAGATCTGATAGAAAAACAACACACTGAATTGAGATTACAGATCGAGAAACACCTCACAGAATTGTGAGGATAAAGAAACAACACACTGAACTGTGAGTAGAGATAGACAAACAAAACACCGAACTGCGAGTACAGCTAGAGAAAGAACACACCCAACTGTGAGAAGAGATACAGGAACAACAGACTGAACTGGGAGTAAACAGATGCAGAAGCAACACACTGAACTGTGATTACGGATAGAGAAACAACACACTGAACTGTGATTACGGATAGAGAAAAAAAACACTGAACCTTGAGTACTGATACACAAACAACACACTGAATTGCGAGTATCGACAGAGAAACAACACACTGAACTGTGAGTACAGACACAGAAACAAGACACTGAACTGAGAGTACAGACAGAGAAACAACACACTGAATTGCAAACACAGGTAGAGAAACAAAACACTGTACTGCGACTACAGATAGAGAAACAACACACTGAACTGAGTAGAGATAGACAAACAAAACACCGAAATGCGAGTAGAGCCAGAGAAAGAACACACCCAACTGTGAGAACAGATACAGGAACAACAGACTGAACTGGGAGTACTGATGCAGAAGCAACACACTGAACTGTGATTACAGATAGAGAAACAAAACACTGAACCTAGAGTACTGATACGGAAACGAAACACACTGATTTACGAGTATAGATAGAGAAACAACACACTGAACTGCGATTACAGATTGAGAAACAAAACACTGAACCTAGAGTCCTGATACAGAAACAACACACTGAATTCAGAGTATAGATAGAGAAACAACACACTGAACTGTGACTGCAGACACAGAAACAACACACTGAACTGAGAGTACAGATAGAGAAACAACACACTGAACTGAGAGTACAGATAGAGAAACAACACACTGAATTGGGATTACAGATAGAGAAACAAAACATTGAACTGTGAGTATGTACAGAGAAACAACACACTGAACTGGGAGTACAGATGCTGAAGCAAAACACTGAACTGAGTAAACAGATAGACTGAGAGATCTGATAGAAAAACAACACACTGAATTGAGATTACAGATCGAGAAACACCTCACTGAATTGTGAGGATAGAGAAACAACACACTGAACTGTGAGTAGAGATAGACAAACAAAACACCGAACTGCGAGTACAGCTAGAGAAAGAACACACCCAACTGTGAGAACAGATACAGGAACAACAGACTGAACTGGGAGTACAGATGCAGAAGCAACACACTGAACTGTGATTGCGGATAGAGAAACAACACACTGAACTGTGATTACAGATAGAGAAACAAAACACTGAACCTAGAGTACTGATACAGAAACAACACACTGAACTGAGAGTACAGACAGAGAAACAACACACTGAATTGCGAGTACAGATAGAGAAACAACAAACTGAACAGACAGTAATGAGATAGAACTAACACATTGAACTGTGAGTACAGATAGAGAAACAAGACACTGAACTTTGATTGCAGATAGAGAAACAAAACATTGAATTGAGAGTACAGCTCGAGAAAGACAACACCAACCTGTGTGATCAGATACAGAAACAACACACTGAACTGCGAGTACAGACACAGAAACAACACACTGAACTGAGAGTACAGATAGAGAAACAACACACTGAATTGGGATTACAGATAGAGAAACAAAACATTGAACTGTGAGTATGTACAGAGAAACAACACACTGAACTGGGAGTACAGATGCTGAAGCAAAACACTGAACTGAGTAAACAGATAGACTGAGAGATCTGATAGAAAAACAACACACTGAATTGAGATTACAGATCGAGAAACACCTCACTGAATTGTGAGGATAGAGAAACAATACACTGAACTGTGAGTAGAGATAGACAAACAAAACACCGAACTGCGAGTACAGCGAGAGAAAGAACACACCCAACTGTGAGAAGAGATACAGGAACAACAGACTGAACTGGGAGTACAGATGCAGAAGCAACACACTGAACTGTGATTACAGATAGAGAAACAAAACACTGATCCTAGAGTACTGATACAGAAACAACACACTGAATTGCGAGTATCGATAGAGAAACAACACACTGAACCGTGAGTACAGACACAGAAACAAGACACTGAACTGAGAGTACAGACAGAGAAACAACACACTGAATTGCAAACACAGGTAGAGAAACAAAACACTTTACTGCGAGTACAGATAGAGAAACAACACACTGAACTGTGAGTAGAGATAGACAAACAAAACACCGAAATGCGAGTACAGCTAGAGAAAGAACACACCCAACTGTGAGAACAGATACAGGAACAACAGACTGAACTGGGAGTACTGATGCAGAAGCAACACACTGAACTGTGATTACAGATAGAGAAACAAAACACTGAACCTAGAGTACTGATACAGAAACGAAACACACTGATTTACGAGTATAGATAGAGAAACAACACACTGAACTGTGATTACAGATTGAGAAACAAAACACTGAACTGTGATTACAGACAGAGATACAACACACTGAATTGCAAAAACAGGTAGAGAAACAAAACACTGTACTGCGAGTACAGATAGAGAAACAACACACTGAACTGTGAGTAGAGATAGACAAACAAAACACCGAAATGCGAGTACAGCTAGAGAAAGAACACACCCAACTGTGAGAAGAGATACAGGAACAACAGACTGAACTGGGAGAACAGATGCAGAAGCAACACACTGAACTGTGATTACGGATAGAGAAACAACACACTGAACTGTGATTACAGATAGAGAAACAAGACACTGAACTGTGATTACAGACAGAGATACAACACACTGAATTGCAAAAACAGGTAGAGAAACAAAACACTGTACTGCGAGTACAGATAGAGAAACAACACACTGAACTGTGAGTAGAGATAGACAAACAAAACACCGAAATGCGAGTACAGCTAGAGAAAGAACACACCCAACTGTGAGAACAGATACAGGAACAACAGACTGAACTGGGAGTACTGATGCAGAAGCAACACACTGAACTGTGATTACAGATAGAGAAACAAAACACTGAACCTAGAGTACTGATACAGAAACGAAACACACTGATTTACGAGTATAGATAGAGAAACAACACACTGAACTGTGATTACAGATTGAGAAACAAAACACTGAACCTAGAGTCCTGATACAGAAACAACACACTGAATTGAGAGTATAGATAGAGAAACAACACACTGAACTGTGAGTACAGACACAGAAACAACACACTGAACTGAGAGTACAGACAGAGAAACAACACATTGAACTGAGAGTAACGATCAAGAAACAATGCACTGAACAGTGAGTACAGATAGAGAAACAACACACTGAACTGCGAGTACAGACTGAGAAACAACACACTGAACCGTGTGTACAGACAGAGAAACAACACACTGAACTGAGAGTACAGACAGAGAAACAACACACTGAATTGCGAGTACAGACAGAGAAACAACAAACTGAACTGACAGTAATGAGAGAGAACTAACACATTGAACTGTGAGTACAGATAGAGAAACAACACACTGAATTGTGATTAGAGATAGAGAAACAAAACATTAAACTGAGAGTACAGAAAGAGAAACAACACACTGAACTGTGTGTACAGACAGAGAAACAACACACTGAACTGAGATTACAGACAGAGAAACAACACACTGAATTGCGAGTACAGATAGAGAAACAACAAACTGAACTGACAGTAATGAGAGAGAACTAACACATTGAACTGTGAGTACAGATAGAGAAACAACACACTGAACTTTGATTACAGATAGAGAAACAAAACATTGAATTGAGAGTACAGCTCGAGAAAGACAACACCAACCTGTGTGAACAGATACAGAATCAACACACTGAACTGCGAGTACAGACACAGAAACAACACACTGAACTGAGAGTACAGATAGAGAAACAACACACTGAATTGTGTTAACAGATAGAGAAACAAAACATTGAACTGTGAATAAGTACAGAGAAACAACACACTGAACTGGGAGTACAGATTCTGAAGCAAAACACTGAACTGAGTAAACAGATAGACTGAGAGATCTGATAGAAACACAACACACTGAATTGAGATTACAGATCGAGAAACACCTCACTGAATTGTGAAGATAGAGAAACAACACACTGAACTGCGAGTACAGACACAGACACAACACACTGAACTGACAGTACAGATCGAGAAACACTTCACTGAATTGCAAACACAGACAGAGAAACAACGCACTGTACTGCATGTACAGCTAGAGAAAGAACACACCCAACTGTGAGAACAGATACAGAAACAATGCACTGAACTGGGAGTACAGATGCAGAAGCAACACACTGCACTGTGATTACGGATAGAGAAACAACACACTCAACTGTGATTACAGATTGAGAAACAAAACACTGAACCTAGAGTCCTGATACAGAAATAACACACTGTATTGAGAGTATAGATAGAGAAACAACACACTGAATTGAGATTACAGATCGAGAAACACCTCACTGAATTGTGAGGATAGAGAAACAACACACTGAACTGTGAGTAGAGATAGACTAACAAAACACCGAACTGTGAGTACAGCTAGAGAAAGAACACACCCAACTGTGAGAACAGATACAGGAACAACAGACTGAACTGGGAGTACAGATGCAGAAGCAACACACTGAACTGCGATTGCGGTTGGAGAAACAACACACTGAACTGTGATTACAGATAGAGAAACAAAACACTGAACCTAGAGTATTGATACAGAAACAACACACTGAATTGCGAGTATAGATAGAGAAACAACACACTGAACTGTGAGTACAGACACAGAAACAACACACTGAACTGAGAGTGCAGACAGAGATACAACACACTGAATTGCAAAAACAGGTAGAGAAACAAAACACTGTACTGCGAGTACAGATAGAGAAACAACACACTGAACTGAGAGTACAGACAGAGAAACAACACATTGAACTGAGAGTAACGATCAAGAAACAATGCACTGAACTGTGAGTACAGATAGAGAAAGAACACACTGAACTGCGACTAAAGACTGAGAAACAACACACTGAACTGTGTGTACAGACAGAGAAACAACACACTGAACTGAGAGTACAGACAGAGAAACAACACACTGAATTGCGAGTACAGATAGAGACACAACAAACTGAACTGATAGTAATGAGAGAGAACTAACACATTGAACTGTGAGTACAGATAGAGAAACAACACACTGAACTTTGATTACAGATAGAGAAACAAAACATTGAACTGAGAGTACACCTCGAGAAAGAAAACACCAACCTGTGTGAACAGATAGAGAAACAACACACTGAACTGCGAGTACAGACACAGAAACAACACACTGAACTGAGAGTACAGATACAGAATCAACAAACTGAACTGACAGTAATGAGAGAGAACTAACACATTGAACTGTGAGTACAGATAGAGAAACAACACACTGAACTTTGATTACAGATAGAGAAACAAAACATTGAATTGAGAGTACAGCTCGAGAAAGACAACACCAACCTGTGTGATCAGATACAGAAACAACACACTGAACTGCGAGTACAGACACAGAAACAACACACTGAACTGAGAGTACAGATAGAGAAACAACACACTGAATTGTGTTAACAGATAGAGAAACAAAACATTGAACTGTGAGTATGTACAGAGAAACAACACAATGAACTGGGAGTACAGATGCTGAAGCAAAACACTGAACTGAGTAAACAGATAGACTGAGAGATCTGATAGAAAAACAACACACTGAATTTAGATTACAGATCGAGAAACACCTCACTGAATTGTGAGGATACAGAAACAATACACTGAACTGTGAGAAGAGATAGACAAACAAAACACCGAACTGCGAGTACAGCTAGAGAAAGAACACACCCAACTGTGAGAACAGATACAGGAACAACAGACTGAACTGGGAGTACAGATGCAGAAGCAACACATGAACTGTGATTACGGATAGAGAAACAACACACTGAACTGTGATTACAGATAGAGAAACAAAACACTGAACCTAGAGTACTGATACACAAACAACAAACTGAATTGCGAGTATCGATAGAGAAACAACACACTGAACTGTGAGTACAGACACAGAAACAAGACACTGAACTGAGAGTACAGACAGAGAAACAACACACTGAATTGCAAACACAGGTAGAGAAACAAAACACTGTACTGCGAGTACAGATAGAGAAACAACACACTGAACTGTGAGTAGAGATAGACAAACAAAACACCGAAATGCGAGTACAGCTAGGGAAAGAACACACCCAACTGTGAGAACAGATACAGGAATAATAGACTGAACTGGGAGTACTGATGCAGAAGCAACACACTGAACTGTGATTACAGATAGAGAAACAAAACACTGAACCTAGAGTACTGATACAGAAACGAAACACACTGATTTACGAGTATAGATAGAGAAACAACACACTGAACTGTGATTACAGATTGAGAAACAAAACACTGAACCTAGAGTCCTGATACAGAAACAACACACTGAATTGAGAGTATAGATAGAGAAACAACACACTGAACTGTGAATACAGACACAGAAACAACACACTGAACTGAGAGTACAGACAGAGAAACAACACATTGAACAGAGAGTAACGATCAAGAAACAATGCACTGAACTGTGAGTACAGATACAAAAACAACACACTGAAATGCGAGTACAGACACAGAAACAACACACTGAACTGAGAATACAGATAGAGAAACAACACACTGAACTGAGAGTACAGATAGAGAAACAACACACTGAATTGTGATTACAGATAGAGAAACAAAACATTGAACTGAGAGTAAGTACAGAGAAACAACACACTGAACTGGGAGTACAGATGCTGAAGCAAAACACTGAACTGAGTAAACAGATAGACTGTGAGATCTGATAGAAAAACAACACACTGAATTGAGATTACAGATCAAGAAACACCTCACTGAATTGTGAGGATAGAGAAACAACACACTGAACTGTGAGTAGAGATAGACAAACAAATCACGGAACCGCGAGTACAGCAAGAGAAAGAACACACCCAACTGTGAGAAGAGATACAGGAACAACAGACTGAACTGGGAGTACAGATGCTGAAGCAACACACTGAACTGTGATTACGGATAGAGAAACAACACACTGAACTGTGATTACAGATAGAGAAACAAAACACTGAACCTAGAGTACTGATACAGAAACGAAACACACTGATTTACGAGTATAGATAGAGAAACAACACACTGAACTGTGATTACAGATTGAGAAACAAGACACTGAACCTGGAGTCCTGATACAGAAACAACACACTGAATTGAGAGTACAGATAGAGAAACAACACACTGAACTGTGAGTACAGACACAGAAACAACACACTGAACTGAGAGTACAGACAGAGAAACAACACATTGAACTGAGAGTAACGATCAAGAAACAATGCACTGAACAGTGAGTACAGAGAGAGAAACAACACACTGAACTGCGAGTACAGACTGAGAAACAACACACTGAACTGTGTGTACAGACAGAGAAACAACACACTGAACTGCGAGTACAGACTGAGAAACAACACACTGAACTGTGTGTACAGACAGAGAAACAACACACTTTACTGTGAGTACAGACACAGAAACAACACACTGAACTGAGAGTACAGACAGAGAAACAACACATTGAACAGAGAGTAACGATCAAGAAACAATGCACTGAACTGTGAGTACAGATAGAGAAACAACACACTGAACTGCGAGTACAGACTGAGAAACAACACACTGAACTGTGTGTACAGACAGAGAAACAACACACTGAACTGAGAGTACAGACAGAGAAACAACACACTGAATTGCGAGTACAGATAGAGAAACAACAAAGTGAACAGTCAGTAATGAGAGAGAACTAACAGATTGGACTGTGAGTACAGATAGAGAAACAACACACTGAAGTTTGATTACAGAGAGAGAAACAAAACATTGAATTGAGAGTACAGCTCGAGAAAGACAACACCAACCTGTGTGATCAGATACAGAAACAACACACTGAACTGCGAGTACAGACACAGAAACAACACACTGAACTGAGAGTACAGATAGAGAAACAACACACTGAATTGTGTTAACAGATAGAGAAACAAAACATTGAACTGTGAGTATGTACAGAGAAACAACACACTGAACTGGGAGTACAGATGCTGAAGCAAAACACTGAACTGAGTAAACAGATAGACTGAGAGATCTGATAGAAAAACAGCACACTGAATTGAGATTACAGATCGAGAAACACCTCACTGAATTGTGAGGATAGAGAAACAACACACTGAACTGTGAGTAGAGATAGACAAACAAAACACCGAACTGCGAGTACAGCTAGAGAAAGAACACACCCAACTGTGAGAACAGATACAGGAACAACAGACTGAACTGGGAGTACAGATGCAGAAGCAACACACTGAAGTGTGATTGCGGATAGAGAAACAACACACTGAACTGTGATTACAGATAGAGAAACAAAACACTGAACCTTGAGTACTGATACAGAAACAACACACTGAATTGCGAGTATAGATAGAGAAACAACACACTAAACTGTGAGTACAGACACAGAAACAAGACACTGAACTGAGAGTACAGATCGAGAAACACCTCACTGAATTGCAAACACAGGTAGAGAAACAAAACACTGTACTGCGAGTACAGATAGAGAAACAACACACTGAACTGTGAGGAGGGATAGACAAACAGAACACCGAACTGCGAGTACAGATAGAGAAAGAACATACCCAACTGTGAGAACAGATACAGGAACAACAGACTGAACTGGAATACAGATGCAGAAGCAACACACTGAACTGTGATTGCGGATAGAGAAACAACACACTGAACTGTGATTACAGATAGAGAAACAAAACACTGAACCTAGATAACTGATACAGAACGAAATATACTGATTTACGAGTATAGATAGTGAAACAACACACTGAACTCTGATTACAGATTGAGAAACAAAACACTGAACCTAGAGTCCTGATACAGAAACAACACACTGATTTGAGAGTATAGATGGAGAAACAACACACTGAACTGTGAGTACAGACACAGAAACAAAACACTGAACTGAGAGTACAGACAGAGAAACAACACATTGAACTGAGAGTAACAATGCACTGAACTGTGAGTACAGATAGAGAAACAACACACTGAACTGCGAGTACAGACTGAGAAGCAACACACTGAACTGTGTGTACAGTCAGAGAAACAACACACTGAACTGAGAGGAACGATGAAGAAACAATGCACTGAACTGTGAGTACAGATAGAGAAACAACACACTGAACTGCGAGTACAGACTGAGAAACAACACACTGAACTGTGTGTACAGACAGAGAAACAACACACTGAACTGAGAGTACAGACAGAGAAACAACACACTGAATTGCGAGTACAGATAGAGAAACAACAAACGGAACTGACAGTAATGAGAGAGAACTAACACATTGAACTGTGAGTGCAGATAGAGAAACAACACACTGAACTTGGATTACAGATTGGGAAACAAAACATTGAATTGAGAGTACAGCTCGAGAGAGAAAACACCAACCTGTGTGAACAGATACAGAAACAACACACTGAACTGCGAGTACAGACACAGAAACAACACACTGAACTGAGAATACAGATAGAGAAACAACACACTGAACTGAGAGTACAGAGGGAGAAACAACACACTGAATTGTGATTACAGATAGAGAAACAAAACATTGAACTGAGAGTAAGGACAGAGAAACAACACACTGAACTGGGAGTACAGATGCTGAAGCAATACACTGAACTGAGTAAACAGATAGACTGTGAGATCTGATAGAAAAACAACACACTGAATTGAGATTAAAGATCAAGAAACACCTCACTGAATTGTGAGGATAGAGAAACAACACACTGAAGTGTGAGTAGAGATAGACAAACAAATCACGGAACCGCGAGTACAGCTAGAGAAAGAACACACCCAACTGTGAGAAGAGATACAGGAACAACAGACTGAACTGGGAGTACAGATGCAGAAGCAACACACTGAACTGTGATTACGGATAGAGAAACAACACACTAAACTGTGATTACAGATAGAGAAACAAAACACTGAACCTAGAGTACTGATACACAAACAACACACTGAATTGCGAGTATAGATAGAGAAACAGCACACTGAACTGTGAGTACAGACACAGAAACAAGACACTGAACTGAGAGTACAGACAGAGATACAACACACTGAATTGCAAAAACAGGTAGAGAAACAAAACACCGAAATGCGAGTACAGCTAGAGAAAGAACACACCCAACTGTGAGAACAGATACAGGAACAACAGACTGAACTGGGAGTACTGATGCAGAAGCAACACACTGAACTGTGATTACAGATAGAGAAACAAAACACTGAACCTAGAGTACTGATACGGAAACGAAACACACTGATTTACGAGTATAGATAGAGAAACAACACACTGAACTGTGATTACAGATTGAGAAACAAAACACTGAACCTAGAGTCCTGATACAAAAACAACACACTGAACTGAGAGTACAGACAGAGAAACAACACACTGAATTGCGAGTACAGATAGAGAAACAACAAACTGAACAGACAGTAATGAGAGAGAACTAACACATTGAACTGTGAGTACAGATAGAGAAACAAGACACTGAACTTTGATTGCAGATAGAGAAACAAAACATTGAATTGAGAGTACAGCTCGAGAAAGACAACACCAACCTGTGTGATCAGATACAGAAACAACACACTGAACTGCGAGTACAGACACAGAAACAACACACTGAACTGAGAGTACAGATAGAGAAACAACACACTGAATTGGGATTACAGATAGAGAAACAAAACATTGAACTGTGAGTATGTACAGACAAACAACACACTGAACTGGGAGTACAGATGCTGAAGCAAAACACTGAACTGAGTAAACAGATAGACTGAGAGATCTGATAGAAAAACAACACACTGAATTTAGATTACAGATCGAGAAACACCTCACTGAATTGTGAGGATAGAGAAACAATACACTGAACTGTGAGTAGAGATAGACAAACAAATCACCGAACTGCGAGTACAGCGAGAGAAAGAACACACCCAACTGTGAGAAGAGATACAGGAACAACAGACTGAACTGGGAGTACAGATGCAGAAGCAACACACTGAACTGTGATTACAGATAGAGAAACAAAACACTGATCCTAGAGTACTGATACAGAAACAACACACTGAATTGCGAGTATCGATAGAGAAACAACACACTGAACCGTGAGTACAGACACAGAAACAAGACACTGAACTGAGAGTACAGACAGAGAAACAACACACTGAATTGCAAACGCAGGTAGAGAAACAAAACACTGTACTGCGAGTACAGATAGAGAAACAACACACTGAACTGTGAGTAGAGATAGACAAACAAAACACCGAAATGCGAGTACAGCTAGAGAAAGAACACACCCAACTGTGAGAACAGATACAGGAACAACAGACTGAACTGGGAGTACTGATGCAGAAGCAACACACTGAACTGTGATTACAGATAGAGAAACAAAACACTGAACCTAGAGTACTGATACAGAAACGAAACACACTGATTTACGAGTATAGATAGAGAAACAACACACTGAACTGTGATTACAAATTGAGAAACAAAACACTGAACCTAGAGTCCTGATACAGAAACAACACACTGAATTGAGAGTATAGATAGAGAAACAACACATTGAACAGAGAGTAACGATCAAGAAACAATGCACTGAACTGTGAGTACAGATAGAGAAACAACACACTGAACTGCGAGTACAGACTGAGAAACAACACACTGAACTGTGTGTACAGACAGAGAAACAACACACTGAACTGTGAGTACAGACACAGAAACAACACACTGAACTGAGAGTACAGACAGAGAAACAACACATTGAACAGAGAGTAACGATCAAGAAACAATGCACTGAACTGGGAGTACAGATAGAGAAACAACACACTGAACTGCGAGTACAGACTGAGAAACAACACACTGAACTGTGTGTACAGACAGAGAAACAACACACTGAACTGAGAGTACAGACAGAGAAACAACACACTGAATTGCGAGTACAGATAGAGAAACAACAAAGTGAACAGTCAGTAATGAGAGAGAACTAACACATTGGACTGTGAGTACAGATAGAGAAACAACACACTGAAGTTTGATTACAGAGAGAGAAACAAAACATTGAATTGAGAGTACAGCTCGAGAAAGACAACACCAACCTGTGTGATCAGATACAGAAACAACACACTGAACTGCGAGTACAGACACAGAAACAACACACTGAACTGAGAGTACAGATAGAGAAACAACACACTGAATTGTGTTAACAGATAGAGAAACAAAACATTGAACTGTGAGTATGTACAGAGAAACAACACACTGAACTGGGAGTACAGATGCTGAAGCAAAACACTGAACTGAGTAAACAGATAGACTGAGAGATCTGATAGAAAAACAACACACTGAATTGAGATTACAGATCGAGAAACACCTCACTGAATTGTGAGGATAGAGAAACAACACACTGAACTGTGAGTAGAGATAGACAAACAAAACACCGAACTGCGAGTACAGCTAGAGAAAGAACACACCCAACTGTGAGAACAGATACAGGAACAACAGACTGAACTGGGAGTACAGATGCAGAAGCAACACACTGAAGTGTGATTGCGGATAGAGAAACAACACACTGAACTGTGATTACAGATAGAGAAACAAAACACTGAACCTAGAGTACTGATACAGAAACAACACACTGAATTGCGAGTATAGATAGAGAAACAACACACTAAACTGTGAGTACAGACACAGAAACAAGACACTGAACTGAGAGTACAGATCGAGAAACACCTCACTGAATTGCAAACACATGTAGAGAAACAAAACACTGTACTGCGAGTACAGATTGAGAAACAAAACACTGAACCTAGAGCCCTGATACAGAAACAACACAGTGAATTGAGAGTATAGATTGAGAAACAACACACTGAACTGCGAGTACAGACTGAGAAACAACACACTGAACTGTGTGTACAGACAGAGAAACAACACACTGAACTGAGAGTACAGACAGAGAAACAACACACTGAATTGCGAGTACAGATAGAGAAACAACAAAGTGAACTGTCAGTAATGAGAGAGAACTAACACATTGGACTGTGAGTACAGGTAGAGAAACAAAACACTGAACCTAGAGTACTGCTACAGAAACAACAGACTGAATTGCGAGTATAGATAGAGAAACAACACACTGAACTGTGAGTACAGACACAGAAACAACACACTGAACTGAGAGTACAGATCGAGAAACACCTCACTGAATTGCAAACACAGGTAGAGAAACAAAACACTGTACTGCGAGTACAGATAGAGAAAGAACACACCCAACTGTGAGAACAGATACAGAAACAATACACTGAACTGGGAGTACAGATGCAGAAGCAACACACTGAACTGCGATTACGGATAGAGAAACAACAAACTGAACTGCGATTACAGATTGAGAAACAAAACACTGAACCTAGAGTCCTGATACAGAAACAACACACTGAATTGAGAGTATAGATAGAGAAACAACACACTGAACTGTGACTGCAGACACAGAAACAACACACTGAACTGAGAGTACAGATAGAGAAACAACACACTGAACTGAGAGTACAGATAGAGAAACAACACACTGAATTGTGATTACCGATAGAGAAACAAAACATTGAACTGAGAGTAAGTACAGAGAAACAACACACTGAACTGGGAGTACAGATGCTGAAGCAAAACACTGAACTGAGTAAACAGATAGACTGAGAGATCTGATAGAAAAACAACACACTGAATTGAGATTACAGATCGAGAAACACCTCACTGAATTGTGAGGAGAGAGAAACAACACACTGAACTGTGAGTAGAGATAGACAAACAAAACACCGAACTGCGAGTACAGCTAGAGAAAGAACACACCCAACTGTGAGAAGAGATACAGGAACAACAGACTGAACTGGGAGTACAGATGCAGAAGCAACACACTGAACTGTGATTACGGATAGAGAAACAACACACTGAACTGTGATTACAGATAGAGAAAAAAGACACTGAACTGTGATTACAGACAGAGATACAACACACTGAATTGCAAAAACAGGTAGAGAAACAAAACACTGTACTGCGAGTACAGATAGAGAAACAACACACTGAACTGTGAGTAGAGATAGACAAACAAAACACCGAAATGCGAGTACAGCTAGAGAAAGAACACACCCAACTGTGAGAACAGATACAGGAACAACAGACTGAACTGGGAGTACTGATGCAGAAGCAACACACTGAACTGTGATTACAGATAGAGAAACAAAACACTGAACCTAGAGTACTGATACAGAAACGAAACACACTGATTTACGAGTATAGATAGAGAAACAACACACTGAACTGTGATTACAGATTGAGAAACAAAACACTGAACCTAGAGTCCTGATACAGAAACAACACACTGAATTGAGAGTATAGATAGAGAAACAACACACTGAACTGTGAGTACAGACACAGAAACAACACACTGAACTGAGAGTACAGACAGAGAAACAACACATTGAACTGAGAGTAACGATCAAGAAACAATGCACTGAACAGTGAGTACAGATAGAGAAACAACACACTGAACTGCGAGTACAGACTGAGAAACAACACACTGAACCGTGTGTACAGACAGAGAAACAACACACTGAACTGAGAGTACAGACAGAGAAACAACACACTGAATTGCGAGTACAGACAGAGAAACAACTAACTGAACTGACAGTAATGAGAGAGAACTAACACATTGAACTGTGAGTACAGATAGAGAAACAACACACTGAACCTTGATTACAGATAGAGAAACAAAACATTGAACTGAGAGTACAGCTCGAGAAAGAAAACACCAACCTGTGTGAACAGATAGAGAAACAAAACACTGAACGGCGAATACAGACACAGAAACAACACACTGAACTGAGAGTACAGATAGAGAAACAACACACTGAATTGTGATTACAGATAGAGAAACAAAACATTAAACTGAGAGTACAGACAGAGAAACAACACACTGAACTGTGTGTACAGACAGAGAAACAACACACTGAACTGAGATTACAGACAGAGAAACAACACACTGAATTGCGAGTACAGATAGAGAAACAACAAACTGAACTGACAGTAATGAGAGAGAACTAACACATTGTACTGTGAGTACAGATAGAGAAACAACACACTGAACTTTGATTACAGATAGAGAAACAAAACATTGAATTGAGAGTGCAGCTCGAGAAAGACAACACCAACCTGTGTGAACAGATACAGAATCAACACACTGAACTGCGAGTACAGACACAGAAACAACACACTGAACTGAGAGTACAGATAGAGAAACAACACACTGAATTGTGTTAACAGATAGAGAAACAAAACATTGAACTGTGAATAAGTACAGAGAAACAACATACTGAACTGGGAGTACAGATTCTGAAGCAAAACACTGAACTGAGTAAACAGATAGACTGAGAGATCTGATAGAAACACAACACACTGAATTGAGATTACAGATCGAGAAACACCTCACTGAATTGTGAAGATAAAGAAACAACACACTGAACTGCGAGTACAGACACAGAAACAACACACTGAACTGACAGTACAGATCGAGAAACACCTCACTGAATTGCAAACACAGACAGAGAAACAACGCACTGTACTGCATGTACAGCTAGAGAAAGAACACACCCAACTGTGAGAACAGATACAGAAACAATGCACTGAACTGGGAGTACAGATGCAGAAGCAACACACTGCACTGTGATTACGGATAGAGAAACAACACACTCAACTGTGATTACAGATTGAGAAACAAAACACTGAACCTAGAGTCCTGATACAGAAATAACACACTGAATTGAGAGTACAGTTAGAGAAACAACACACTGAATTGAGATTACAGATCGAGAAACACCTCACTGAATTGTGAGGATAGAGAAACAACACACTGAACTGTGAGTAGAGATAGACTAACAAAACACCGAACTGTGAGTACAGCTAGAGAAAGAACACACCCAACTGTGAGAACAGATACAGGAACAACAGACTGAACTGGGAGTACAGATGCAGAAGCAACACACTGAACTGTGATTGCGGATAGAGAAACAACACACTGAACTGTGATTACTGATTGAGAAACAAAACACTGAACCTAGTGTATTGATACAGAAACAACACACTGAATTGCGAGTATAGATAGAGAAACAACACACTGAACTGTGAGTACAGACACAGAAACAACACACTGAACTGAGAGTACAGACAGAGATACAACACACTGAATTGCAAAAACAGGTAGAGAAACAAAACACTGTACTGCGAGTACAGATAGAGAAACAACACACTGAACTGAGAGTACAGACAGAGAAACAACACATTGAACTGAGAGTAACGATCAAGAAACAATGCACTGAACTGTGAGTACAGATAGAGAAAGAACACACTGAACTGCGAGTAAAGACTGAGAAACAACACACTGAACTGTGTGTACAGACAGAGAAACAACACACTGAACTGAGAGTACAGACAGAGAAACAACACACTGAATTGCGAGTACAGATAGAGAAACAACAAACTGAACTGATAGTAATGAGAGAGAACTAACACATTGAACTGTGAGTACAGATAGAGAAACAACACACTGAACTTTGATTACAGATAGAGAAACAAAACATTGAACTGAGAGTACACCTCGAGAAAGAAAACACCAACCTGTGTGAACAGATAGAGAAACAACACACTGAACTGCGAGTACAGACACAGAAACAACACACTGAACTGAGAGTACAGATACAGAATCAACAAACTGAACTGACAGTAATGAGAGAGAACTAACACATTGAACTGTGAGTACAGATAGAGAAACAACACACTGAACTTTGATTACAGATAGAGAAACAAAACATTGAATTGAGAGTACAGCTCGAGAAAGACAACACCAACCTGTGTGATCAGATACAGAAACAACACACTGAACTGCGAGTACAGACACAGAAACAACACACTGAACTGAGAGTACAGATAGAGAAACAACACACTGAATTGTGTTAACAGATAGAGAAACAAAACATTGAACTGTGAGTATGTACAGAGAAACAACACACTGAACTGGGAGTACAGATGCTGAAGCAAAACACTGAACTGAGTAAACAGATAGACTGAGAGATCTGATAGAAAAAACAATACACTGAATTGAGATTACAGATCGAGAAACACCTCACTGAATTGTGAGGATACAGAAACAATACACTGAACTGTGAGAAGAGATAGACAAACAAAACACCGAACTGCGAGTACAGCTAGAGAAAGAAAACACCCAACTGTGAGAACAGATACAGGAACAACAGACTGAACTGGGAGTACAGATGCAGAAGCAACACATGAACTGTGATTACGGATAGAGAAACAACACACTGAACTGTGATTACAGATAGAGAAACAAAACACTGAACCTAGAGTACTGATACACAAACAACAAACTGAATTGCGAGTATCGATAGAGAAACAACACACTGAACTGTGAGTACAGACACAGAAACAAGACACTGAACTGAGAGTACAGACAGAGAAACAACACACTGAATGGCAAACACAGGTAGAGAAACAAAACACTGTACTGCGAGTACAGATAGAGAAACAACACACTGAACTGTGAGTAGAGATAGACAAACAAAACACCGAAATGCGAGTACAGCTAGGGAAAGAACACACCCAACTCTGAGAACAGATACAGGAATAACAGACTGAACTGGGAGTACTGATGCAGAAGCAACACACTGAACTGTGATTACAGATAGAGAAACAAAACACTGAACCTAGAGTACTGATACAGAAACGAAACACACTGATTTACGAGTATAGATAGAGAAACAACACACTGAACTGTGAATACAGACACAGCAACAACACACTGAACTGAGAGTACAGACAGAGAAACAACACATTGAACAGAGAGTAACGATCAAGAAACAATGCACTGAACTGTGAGTACAGATACAGAAACAACACACTGAACTGCGAGTACAGACACAGAAACAACACACTGAACTGAGAATACAGATAGAGAAACAACGCACTGAACTGAGAGTACAGATAGAGAAACAACACACTGAATTGTGATTACAGATAGAGAAACAAAACATTGAACTGAGAGTAAGTACAGAGAAACAACACACTGAACTGGGAGTACAGATGCTGAAGCAAAACACTGAACTGAGTAAACAGATAGACTGTGAGATCTGATAGAAAAACAACACACTGAATTGAGATTACAGATCAAGAAACACCTCACTGAATTGTGAGGATAGAGAAACAACACACTGAACTGTGAGTAGAGATAGACAAACAAATCACGGAACCGCGAGTACAGCAAGAGAAAGAACACACCCAACTGTGAGAAGAGATACAGGAACAACAGACTGAACTGGGAGTACAGATGCAGAAGCAACACACTGAACTGTGATTACGGATAGAGAAACAACACACTGAAATGTGATTACAGATAGAGAAACAAAACACTGAACCTAGAGTACTGATACACAAACAACACACTGAATTGCGAGTATAGATAGAGAAACAACACACTGAACTGTGAGTACAGACACAGAAACAAGACACTGAACTGAGAGTACAGACAGAGATACAACACACTGAATTGCAAAAACAGGTAGAGAAACAAAACACTGTACTGCGAGTACAGATAGAGAAACAACACACTGAACTGTGAGTAGAGATAGACAAACAAAACACCGAAATGCGAGTACAGCTAGAGAAAGAACACACCCAACTGTGAGAACAGATACAGGAACAACAGACTGAACTGGGAGTACTGATGCAGAAGCAACACACTGAACTGTGATTACAGATAGAGAAACAAAACACTGAACCTAGAGTACTGATATGGAAACGAAACACACTGATTTACGAGTATAGATAGAGAAACAACACACTGAACTGTGATTACAAATTGAGAAACAAAACACTGAACCTAGAGTCCTGATAAAGAAACAACACACTGAACTGAGAGTACAGACAGAGAAACAACACACTGAATTGCGAGTACAGATAGAGAAACAACAAACTGAACTGACAGTAATGAGAGAGAACTAACACATTGAACTGTGAGTACAGATAGAGAAACAAGACACTGAACTTTGATTACAGATAGAGAAACAAAACATTGAATTGAGAGTACAGCTCGAGAAAGACAACACCAACCTGTGTGATCAGATACAGAAACAACACACTGAACTGCGAGTACAGACACAGAAACAACACACTGAATTGTGTTAACAGATAGAGAAACAAAACATTGAACTGTGAGTATGTACAGACAAACAACAAACTGAACTGGGAGTACAGATGCTGAAGGAAAACACTGAACTGAGTAAACAGATAGACTGAGAGATCTGATAGAAAAACAACACACTGAATTGAGATTACAGATCGAGAAACACCTCACAGAATTGTGAGGATACAGAAACAACACACTGAACTGTGAGTAGAGATAGACAAACAAAACACCGAACTGCGAGTACAGCTAGAGAAAGAACACACCCAACTGTGAGAAGAGATACAGGAACAACAGACTGAACTGGGAGTAAACAGATGCAGAAGCAACACACTGAACTGTGATTACGGATAGAGAAACAACACACTGAACTGTGATTACGGATAGAGAAAAAAAACACTGAACCTTGAGTACTGATACACAAACAACACACTGAATTGCGAGTATCGACAGAGAAACAACACACTGAACTGTGAGTACAGACACAGAAACAAGACACTGAACTGAGAGTACAGACAGAGAAACAACACACTGAATTGCAAACACAGGTAGAGAAACAAAACACTGTACTGCGACTACAGATAGAGAAACAACACACTGAACTGAGTAGAGATAGACAAACAAAACACCGAAATGCGAGTAGAGCCAGAGAAAGAACACACCCAACTGTGAGAACAGATACAGGAACAACAGACTGAACTGGGAGTACTGATGCAGAAGCAACACACTGAACTGTGATTACAGATAGAGAAACAAAACACTGAACCTAGAGTACTGATACGGAAACGAAACACACTGATTTACGAGTATAGATAGAGAAACAACACACTGAACTGCGATTACAGATTGAGAAACAAAACACTGAACCTAGAGTCCTGATACAGAAACAACACACTGAATTCAGAGTATAGATAGAGAAACAACACACTGAACTGTGACTGCAGACACAGAAACAACACACTGAACTGAGAGTACAGATAGAGAAACAACACACTGAACTGAGAGTACAGATAGAGAAACAACACACTGAATTGGGATTACAGATAGAGAAACAAAACATTGAACTGTGAGTATGTACAGAGAAACAACACACTGAACTGGGAGTACAGATGCTGAAGCAAAACACTGAACTGAGTAAACAGATAGACTGAGAGATCTGATAGAAAAACAACACACTGAATTGAGATTACAGATCGAGAAACACCTCACTGAATTGTGAGGATAGAGAAACAACACACTGAACTGTGAGTAGAGATAGACAAACAAAACACCGAACTGCGAGTACAGCTAGAGAAAGAACACACCCAACTGTGAGAACAGATACAGGAACAACAGACTGAACTGGGAGTACAGATGCAGAAGCAACACACTGAACTGTGATTGCGGATAGAGAAACAACACACTGAACTGTGATTACAGATAGAGAAACAAAACACTGAACCTAGAGTACTGATACAGAAACAACACACTGAACTGAGAGTACAGACAGAGAAACAACACACTGAATTGCGAGTACAGATAGAGAAACAACAAACTGAACAGACAGTAATGAGATAGAACTAACACATTGAACTGTGAGTACAGATAGAGAAACAAGACACTGAACTTTGATTGCAGATAGAGAAACAAAACATTGAATTGAGAGTACAGCTCGAGAAAGACAACACCAACCTGTGTGATCAGATACAGAAACAACACACTGAACTGCGAGTACAGACACAGAAACAACACACTGAACTGAGAGTACAGATAGAGAAACAACACACTGAATTGGGATTACAGATAGAGAAACAAAACATTGAACTGTGAGTATGTACAGAGAAACAACACACTGAACTGGGAGTACAGATGCTGAAGCAAAACACTGAACTGAGTAAACAGATAGACTGAGAGATCTGATAGAAAAACAACACACTGAATTGAGATTACAGATCGAGAAACACCTCACTGAATTGTGAGGATAGAGAAACAATACACTGAACTGTGAGTAGAGATAGACAAACAAAACACCGAACTGCGAGTACAGCGAGAGAAAGAACACACCCAACTGTGAGAAGAGATACAGGAACAACAGACTGAACTGGGAGTACAGATGCAGAAGCAACACACTGAACTGTGATTACAGATAGAGAAACAAAACACTGATCCTAGAGTACTGATACAGAAACAACACACTGAATTGCGAGTATCGATAGAGAAACAACACACTGAACCGTGAGTACAGACACAGAAACAAGACACTGAACTGAGAGTACAGACAGAGAAACAACACACTGAATTGCAAACACAGGTAGAGAAACAAAACACTTTACTGCGAGTACAGATAGAGAAACAACACACTGAACTGTGAGTAGTGATAGACAAACAAAACACCGAAATGCGAGTACAGCTAGAGAAAGAACACACCCAACTGTGAGAACAGATACAGGAACAACAGACTGAACTGGGAGTACTGATGCAGAAGCAACACACTGAACTGTGATTACAGATAGAGAAACAAAACACTGAACCTAGAGTACTGATACAGAAACGAAACACACTGATTTACGAGTATAGATAGAGAAACAACACACTGAACTGTGATTACAGATTGAGAAACAAAACACTGAACTGTGATTACAGACAGAGATACAACACACTGAATTGCAAAAACAGGTAGAGAAACAAAACACTGTACTGCGAGTACAGATAGAGAAACAACACACTGAACTGTGAGTAGAGATAGACAAACAAAACACCGAAATGCGAGTACAGCTAGAGAAAGAACACACCCAACTGTGAGAAGAGATACAGGAACAACAGACTGAACTGGGAGAACAGATGCAGAAGCAACACACTGAACTGTGATTACGGATAGAGAAACAACACACTGAACTGTGATTACAGATAGAGAAACAAGACACTGAACTGTGATTACAGACAGAGATACAACACACTGAATTGCAAAAACAGGTAGAGAAACAAAACACTGTACTGCGAGTACAGATAGAGAAACAACACACTGAACTGTGAGTAGAGATAGACAAACAAAACACCGAAATGCGAGTACAGCTAGAGAAAGAACACACCCAACTGTGAGAACAGATACAGGAACAACAGACTGAACTGGGAGTACTGATGCAGAAGCAACACACTGAACTGTGATTACAGATAGAGAAACAAAACACTGAACCTAGAGTACTGATACAGAAACGAAACACACTGATTTACGAGTATAGATAGAGAAACAACACACTGAACTGTGATTACAGATTGAGAAACAAAACACTGAACCTAGAGTCCTGATACAGAAACAACACACTGAATTGAGAGTACAGATAGAGAAACAACACACTGAACTGTGAGTACAGACACAGAAACAACACACTGAACTGAGAGTACAGACAGAGAAACAACACATTGAACTGTGATTACAGATAGAGAAACAAAACACTGAACCTAGAGTACTGATACAGAAACGAAACACACTGATTTACGAGTATAGATAGAGAAACAACACACTGAACTGTGATTACAGATTGAGAAACAAGACACTGAACCTGGAGTCCTGATACAGAAACAACACACTGAATTGAGAGTATAGATAGAGAAACAACACACTGAACTGTGAGTACAGACACAGAAACAACACACTGAACTGAGAGTACAGACAGAGAAACAACACATTGAACTGAGAGTAACGATCAAGAAACAATGCACTGAACAGTGAGTACAGATAGAGAAACAACACACTGAACTGCGAGTACAGACTGAGAAACAACACACTGAACCGTGTGTACAGACAGAGAAACAACACACTGAACTGAGAGTACAGACAGAGAAACAACACACTGAATTGCGAGTCCAGACAGAGAAACAACAAACTGAACTGACAGTAATGAGAGAGAACTAACACATTGAACTGTGAGTACAGATAGAGAAACAACACACTGAATTGTGATTAGAGATAGAGAAACAAAACATTAAACTGAGAGTACAGAAAGAGAAACAACACACAGAACTGTGTGTACAGACAGAGAAACAACACACTGAACTGAGATTACAGACAGAGAAACAACACACTGAATTGCGAGTACAGATAGAGAAACAACAAACTGAACTGACAGTAATGAGAGAGAACTAACACATTGAACTGTGAGTACAGATAGAGAAACAACACACTGAACTTTGATTACAGATAGAGAAACAAAACATTGAATTGAGAGTACAGCTCGAGAAAGACAACACCAACCTGTGTGAACAGATACAGAATCAACACACTGAACTGCGAGTACAGACACAGAAACAACACACTGAACTGAGAGTACAGATAGAGAAACAACACACTGAATTGTGTTAACAGATAGAGAAACAAAACATTGAACTGTGAATAAGTACAGAGAAACAACATACTGAACTGGGAGTACAGATTCTGAAGCAAAACACTGAACTGAGTAAACAGATAGACTGAGAGATCTGATAGAAACACAACACACTGAATTGAGATTACAGATCGAGAAACATCTCACTGAATTGTGAAGATAGAGAAACAACACACTGAACTGCGAGTACAGACACAGACACAACACACTGAACTGACAGTACAGATCGAGAAACACTTCACTGAATTGCAAACACAGACAGAGAAACAACGCACTGTACTGCATGTACAGCTAGAGAAAGAACACACCCAACTGTGAGAACAGATACAGAAACAATGCACTGAACTGGGAGTACAGATGCAGAAGCAACACACTGCACTGTGATTACGGATAGAGAAACAACACACTCAACTGTGATTACAGATTGAGAAACAAAACACTGAACCTAGAGTCCTGATACAGAAATAACACACTGTATTGAGAGTATAGATAGAGAAACAACACACTGAATTGAGATTACAGATCGAGAAACACCTCACTGAATTGTGAGGATAGAGAAACAACACACTGAACTGTGAGTAGAGATAGACTAACAAAACACCGAACTGTGAGTACAGCTAGAGAAAGAACACACCCAACTGTGAGAACAGATACAGGAACAACAGACTGAACTGGGAGTACAGATGCAGAAGCAACACACTGAACTGTGATTGCGGTTGGAGAAACAACACACTGAACTGTGATTACAGATAGAGAAACAAAACACTGAACCTAGAGTATTGATACAGAAACAACACACTGAATTGCGAGTATAGATAGAGAAACAACACACTGAACTGTGAGTACAGACACAGAAACAACACACTGAACTGAGAGTGCAGACAGAGATACAACACACTGAATTGCAAAAACAGGTAGAGAAACAAAACACTGTACTGCGAGTACAGATAGAGAAACAACACACTGAACTGAGAGTACAGACAGAGAAACAACACATTGAACTGAGAGTAACGATCAAGAAACAATGCACTGAACTGTGAGTACAGATAGAGAAAGAACACACTGAACTGCGACTAAAGACTGAGAAACAACACACTGAACTGTGTGTACAGACAGAGAAACAACACACTGAACTGAGAGTACAGACAGAGAAACAACACACTGAATTGCGAGTACAGATAGAGACACAACAAACTGAACTGATAGTAATGAGAGAGAACTAACACATTGAACTGTGAGTACAGATAGAGAAACAACACACTGAACTGTGATTACAGATAGAGAAACAAAACATTGAACTGAGAGTACACCTCGAGAAAGAAAACACCAACCTGTGTGAACAGATAGAGAAACAACACACTGAACTGCGAGTACAGACACAGAAACAACACACTGAACTGAGAGTACAGATACAGAATCAACAAACTAAACTGACAGTAATGAGAGAGAACTAACACATTGAACTGTGAGTACAGATAGAGAAACAACACACTGAACTTTGATTACAGATAGAGAAACAAAACATTGAATTGAGAGTACAGCTCGAGAAAGACAACACCAACCTGTGTGATCAGATACAGAAACAACACACTGAACTGCGAGTACAGACACAGAAACAACACACTGAACTGAGAGTACAGATAGAGAAACAACACACTGAATTGTGTTAACAGATAGAGAAACAAAACATTGAACTGTGTGTATGTACAGAGAAACAACACAATGAACTGGGAGTACAGATGCTGAAGCAAAACACTGAACTGAGTAAACAGATAGACTGAGAGATCTGATAGAAAAACAACACACTGAATTTAGATTACAGATCGAGAAACACCTCACTGAATTGTGAGGATACAGAAACAATACACTGAACTGTGAGAAGAGATAGACAAACAAAACACCGAACTGCGAGTACAGCTAGAGAAAGAACACACCCAACTGTGAGAACAGATACAGGAACAACAGACTGAACTGGGAGTACAGATGCAGAAGCAACACATGAACTGTGATTACGGATAGAGAAACAACACACTGAACTGTGATTACAGATAGAGAAACAAAACACTGAACCTAGAGTACTGATACACAAACAACAAACTGAATTGCGAGTATCGATAGAGAAACAACACACTGAACTGTGAGTACAGACACAGAAACAAGACACTGAACTGAGAGTACAGACAGAGAAACAACACACTGAATTGCAAACACAGGTAGAGAAACAAAACACTGTACTGCGAGTACAGAAAGAGAAACAACACACTGAACTGTGAGTAGAGATAGACAAACAAAACACCGAAATGCGAGTACAGCTAGGGAAAGAACACACCCAACTGTGAGAACAGATACAGGAATAATAGACTGAACTGGGAGTACTGATGCAGAAGCAACACACTGAACTGTGATTACAGATAGAGAAACAAAACACTGAACCTAGAGTACTGATACAGAAACGAAACACACTGATTTACGAGTATAGATAGAGAAACAACACACTGAACTGTGATTACAGATTGAGAAACAAAACACTGAACCTAGAGTCCTGATACAGAAACAACACACTGAATTGAGAGTATAGATAGAGAAACAACACACTGAACTGTGAATACAGACACAGAAACAACACACTGAACTGAGAGTACAGACAGAGAAACAACACATTGAACAGAGAGTAACGATCAAGAAACAATGCACTGAACTGTGAGTACAGATACAGAAACAACACACTGAAATGCGAGTACAGACACAGAAACAACACACTGAACTGAGAATACAGATAGAGAAACAACACACTGAACTGAGAGTACAGATAGAGAAACAACACACTGAATTGTGATTACAGATAGAGAAACAAAACATTGAACTGAGAGTAAGTACAGAGAAACAACACACTGAACTGGGAGTAGAGATGCTGAAGCAAAACACTGAACTGAGTAAACAGATAGACTGTGAGATCTGATAGAAAAACAACACACTGAATTGAGATTACAGATCAAGAAACACCTCACTGAATTGTGAGGATAGAGAAACAACACACTGAACTGTGAGTAGAGATAGACAAACAAATCACGGAACCGCGAGTACAGCAAGAGAAAGAACACACCCAACTGTGAGAAGAGATACAGGAACAACAGACTGAACTGGGAGTACAGATGCTGAAGCAACACACTGAACTGTGATTACGGATAGAGAAACAACACACTGAAATGTGATTACAGATAGAGAAACAAAACACTGAACCTAGAGTACTGATACACAAACAACACACTGAATTGCGAGTATAGATAGAGAAACAACACACTGAACCGTGAGTACAGACACAGAAACAAGACACTGAACTGAGAGTACAGACAGAGATACAACACACTGAATTGCAAAAACAGGTAGAGAAACAAAACACTGAACTGCGAGTACAGATAGAGAAACAACACACTGAACTGTGAGTAGAGATAGACAAACAAAACACCGAAATGCGAGTACAGCTAGAGAAAGAACACACCCAACTGTGAGAACAGATACAGGAGCAACACAGTGAACTGGGAGTACTGATGCAGAAGCAACACACTGAACTGTGATTACAGATAGAGAAACAAAACACTGAACCTAGAGTACTGATACGGAAACGAAACACACTGATTTACGAGTATAGATAGAGAAACAACACACTGAACTGTGATTACAAATTGAGAAACAAAACACTGAACCTAGAGTCCTGATAAAGAAACAACACACTGAACTGAGAGTACAGACAGAGAAACAACACACTGAATTGCGAGTACAGATAGAGAAACAACAAACTGAACTGACAGTAATGAGAGAGAACTAACACATTGAACTGTGAGTACAGATAGAGAAACAACACACTGAACTTTGATTACAGATAGAGAAACAAATCATTGAATTGAGAGTACAGCTCGAGAAAGACAACACCAACCTGTGTGATCAGATGCAGAAGCAACACACTGAACTGTGATTGCGGATAGAGAAACAACACACTGAACTGTGATTACTGATTGAGAAACAAAACACTGAACCTAGTGTATTGATACAGAAACAACACACTGAATTGCGAGTATAGATAGAGAAACAACACACTGAACTGTGAGTACAGACACAGAAACAACACACTGAACTGAGAGTACAGACAGAGATACAACACACTGAATTGCAAAAACAGGTAGAGAAACAAAACACTGTACTGCGAGTACAGATAGAGAAACAACACACTGAACTGAGAGTACAGACAGAGAAACAACACATTGAACTGAGAGTAACGATCAAGAAACAATGCACTGAACTGTGAGTACAGATAGAGAAAGAACACACTGAACTGCGAGTAAAGACTGAGAAACAACACACTGAACTGTGTGTACAGACAGAGAAACAACACACTGAACTGAGAGTACAGACAGAGAAACAAAACACTGAATTGCGAGTACAGATAGAGAAACAACAAACTGAACTGATAGTAATGAGAGAGAACTAACACATTGAACTGTGAGTACAGATAGAGAAACAACACACTGAACTTTGATTACAGATAGAGAAACAAAACATTGAACTGAGAGTACACCTCGAGAAAGAAAACACCAACCTGTGTGAACAGATAGAGAAACAACACACTGAACTGCGAGTACAGACACAGAAACAACACACTGAACTGAGAGTACAGATACAGAATCAACAAACTGAACTGACAGTAATGAGAGAGAACTAACACATTGAACTGTGAGTACAGATAGAGAAACAACACACTGAACTTTGATTACAGATAGAGAAACAAAACATTGAATTGAGAGTACAGCTCGAGAAAGACAACACCAACCTGTGTGATCAGATACAGAAACAACACACTGAACTGCGAGTACAGACACAGAAACAACACACTGAACTGAGAGTACAGATAGAGAAACAACACACTGAATTGTGTTAACAGATAGAGAAACAAAACATTGAACTGTGAGTATGTACAGAGAAACAACACACTGAACTGGGAGTACAGATGCTGAAGCAAAACACTGAACTGAGTAAACAGATAGACTGAGAGATCTGATAGAAAAACAACACACTGAATTGAGATTACAGATCGAGAAACACCTCACAGAATTGTGAGGATACAGAAACAACACACTGAACTGTGAGTAGAGATAGACAAACAAAACACCGAACTGCGAGTACAGCTAGAGAAAGAACACACCCAACTGTGAGAACAGATACAGGAACAACAGACTGAACTGGGAGTACAGATGCAGAAGCAACACACTGAACTGTGATTACGGATAGAGAAACAACACACTGAACTGTGATTACGGATAGAGAAAAAAAACACTGAACCTTGAGTACTGATACACAAACAACACACTGAATTGCGAGTATCGATAGAGAAACAACACACTGAACTGTGATTACAGACACAGAAACAAGACACTGAACTGATAGTACAGACAGAGAAACAACACACTGAATTGCAAACACAGGTAGAGAAACAAAACACTGTACTGCGACTACAGATAGAGAAACAACACACTGAACTGAGTAGAGATAGACAAACAAAACACCGAAATGCGAGTAGAGCCAGAGAAAGAACACACCCAACTGTGAGAACAGATACAGGAACAACAGACTGAACTGGGAGTACTGATGCAGAAGCAACACACTGAACTGTGATTACAGATAGAGAAACAAAACACTGAACCTAGAGTACTGATACGGAAACGAAACACACTGATTTACGAGTATAGATAGAGAAACAACACACTGAACTGTGATTACAGATTGAGAAACAAAACACTGAACCTAGAGTCCTGATACAGAAACAACACACTGAATTGAGAGTATAGATAGAGAAACAACACACTGAACTGTGAGTACAGACACAGAAACAACACACTGAACTGAGACTACAGACAGAGAAACAACACATTGAACAGTGAGTAACGATCAAGAAACAATGCACTGAACGGTGAGTATAGATAGAGAAACAACACACTGAACTGCGAGTACAGACTGAGAAACAACACACTGAACTGTGTGTACAGACAGAGAAACAACACACTGAACTGAGAGTACAGACAGAGAAACAACACACTGAATTGCGAGTACAGATAGAGAAACAACAAAGTGAACTGTCAGTAATGAGAGAGAACTAACACATTGGACTGTGAGTACAGGTAGAGAAACAAAAAACTGAACCTAGAGTACTGATACAGAAACAACACACTGAATTGCGAGTATAGATAGAGAAACAACACACTGAACTGTGAGTACAGACACAGAAACAACACACTGAACTGAGAGTACAGATCGAGAAACACCTCACTGAATTGCAAACACAGGTAGAGAAACAAAACACTGTACTGCGAGTACAGATAGAGAAAGAACACACCCAACTGTGAGAACAGATACAGAAACAATACACTGAACTGGGAGTACAGATGCAGAAGCAACACACTGAACTGCGATTACAGATAGAGAAACAACACACTGAACTGCGATTACAGATTGAGAAACAAAACACTGAACCTAGCGTCCTGATACAGAAACAACACACTGAATTCAGTGTATAGATAGAGAAACAACACACTGAACTGTGACTGCAGACAGAGAAACAACACACTGAACTGAGAGTACAGATAGAGAAACAACACACTGAACTGAGAGTACAGATAGAGAAACAACACACTGAATTGGGATTACAGATAGAGAAACAAAACATTGAACTGTGAGTATGTACAGAGAAACAACACACTGAACTGGGAGTACAGATGCTGAAGCAAAACACTGAACTGAGTAAACAGATAGACTGAGAGATCTGATAGAAAAACAACACACTGAATTGAGATTACAGATCGAGAAACACCTCACTGAATTGTGAGGAGAGAGAAACAACACACTGAACTGTGAGTAGAGATAGACAAACAAAACACCGAACTGCGAGTACAGCTAGAGAAAGAACACACCCAACTGTGAGAACAGATACAGGAACAACAGACTGAACTGGGAGTACAGATGCAGAAGCAACACACTGAACTGTGATTACGGGTAGAGAAACAACACACTGAACTGTGATTACAGATAGAGAAACAAAACTCTGAACCTAGAGTACTGATACACAAACAACACACTGAATTGCGAGTATAGATAGAGAAACAACACACTGAACTGTGATTACAGACACAGAAACAAGACACTGAACTGAGAGTACAGACAGAGATACAACACACTGAATTGCAAAAACAGGTAGAGAAACAAAACACTGTACTGGGAGTACAGATAGAGAAACAACACACTGAACTGTGAGTAGAGATAGACAAACAAAACCCCGAAATGCGAGTACAGCTAGAGAAAGAACACACCCAACTGTGAGAACAGATACAGGAACAACAGACTGAACTGGGAGTACTGATGCAGAAGCAACACACTGAACTGTGATTACAGATAGAGAAACAAAACACTGAACCTAGAGTACTGATACAGAAACGAAACACACTGATTTACGAGTATAGATAGAGAAACAACACACTGAACTGTGATTACAGACTGAGAAACAAAACACTGAACCTAGAGTCCTGATACAGAAACAACACACTGAATTGATAGTATAGATAGAGAAACAACACACTGAACTGTGAGTACAGACACAGAAACAACACACTGAACTAAGAGTACAGGCAGAGAAACAACACATTGAACTGAGAGTAACGATCAAGAAACAATGCACTGAACAGTGAGTACAGATAGAGAAACAACACACTGAACTGCGAGTACAGACTGAGAAACAACACACTGAACCGTGTGTACA
This sequence comes from Chiloscyllium punctatum, assembly GCF_047496795.1. NCBI lineage: Eukaryota > Metazoa > Chordata > Chondrichthyes > Orectolobiformes > Hemiscylliidae > Chiloscyllium > Chiloscyllium punctatum. The sequence goes on from NC_092745.1 coordinate 31,472,156, forward strand.
GACAGAGAAACAACACACTGAAGTGAGAGTACAGACAGAGAAACAAGAAACTGAACTGACAGTAATGAGAGAGAACTAACACATTGAACTGTGAGTACAGATAGAGAAACCACACACTGAACTTTGATTACAGATAGAGAAACAAAACATTGAACTGAGAGTACAGCTCGAGAAAGAAAACACCAACCTGTGTGAACAGATAGAGAAACAAAACACTGAACGGCGAATACAGACACAGAAACAACACACTGAACTGAGAGTACAGATAGAGAAACAAAACATTGAACTGAGAGTACAGACAGAGAAACAACACACTGAACTGTGTGAACAGACAGAGAAACAACACACTGAACTGAGAGTACAGACAGAGAAACAACACTTTGAATTGCGAGTACAGATAGAGAAACAACAAACTGAACTGACAGTAATGAGAGAGAACTAACACATTGAACTGTGAGTACAGATAGAGAAACAACACACTGAACTTTGATTACAGATAGAGAAACAAAACATTGAATTGAGAGTACATCTCGAGAAAGACAACACCAACCTGTGTGAACAGATACAGAAACAACACACTGAACTGCGAGTACAGACACAGAAACAACACACTGAACTGAGAGTGCAGATAGAGAAACAACACACTGAATTGTGTTAACAGATAGAGAAACAAAACATTGAACTGTGAATAAGTACAGAGAAACAACATACTGAACTGGGAGTACAGATTCTGAAGCAAAACACTGAACTGAGTAAACAGATAGACTGAGAGATCTGATAGAAAAACAACACACTGAATTGAGATAACAGATCGAGAAACACCTCACTGAATTGTGAGGATAGAGAAACAATACACTGAACTGTGAGTAGAGATAGACAAAAAAAACACCGAACTGCGAGTACAGCTCGAGAAAGAACACACCCAACTGTGAGAACAGATACAGAAACAACAGACTGAACTGGGAGTACAGATGCAGAAGCAACACACTGAATGTGATTACGCATCGAGAAACAACACACTGAACTGTGATTACAGATTGAGAAACAAAGCACTGAACCTAGAGTACTGATACAGAAACAACACACTGAATTGCGAGTATAGGTAGAGAAACAACACACAGAACTGTGAGTACAGACACAGAAACAACACACTGAACTGAGAGTACAGACAAAGATACAACACTCTGAATTGCAAAAACAGGTAGAGAAACAAAACACTACTGCGAGTACAGAGAGAGAAACAACACACTGAACTGCGAGTACAGACTGAGAAACAACACACTGAACTGTGTGTGCAGACAGAGAAACAACACACTGAACTGAGAGTACAGACAGAGAAACAACACACTGAATTGCGAGTACAGATAGAGAAACAACAAACTGAACTGACAGTAATGAGAGAGAACTAACACATTGTACTGTGAGTGCAGATAGAGAAACAACACACTGAACTTTGATTACAGATAGAGAAACAAAACATTGAATTGAGAGTACAGCTCGAGAAAGACAACACCAACCTGTGTGAACAGATACAGAAACAACACACTGAACTGCGAGTACAGACACAGAAACAACACACTGAACTGAGAGTACAGATAGAGAAACAACACACTGAATTGTGTTAACAGATACAGAAACAAAACATTGAACTGTGACTAAGTACAGAGAAACAACATACTGAACTGGGAGTACAGATTCTGAAGCAAAACACTGAACTGAGTAAACAGATAGACTGAGAGATCTGATAGAAAAACAACACACTGAATTGAGATTACAGATCGAGAAACACCTCACTGAATTGTGAGGAGAGAGAAACAACACACTGAACTGTGAGTAGAGATAGACAAACAAAACACCGAACTGCGAGTACAGCTAGAGAAAGAACACACCCAACTGTGAGAACAGATACAGGAACAACAGACTGAACTGGGAGTACAGATGCAGAAGCAACACACTGAACTGTGATTACGGGTAGAGAAACAACACACTGAACTGTGATTACAGATAGAGAAACAAAACACTGAACCTAGAGTACTGATACACAAACAACACACTGAATTGCGAGTATAGATAGAGAAACAACACACTGAACTGTGATTACAGACACAGAAACAAGACACTGAACTGAGAGTACAGACAGAGATACAACACACTGAATTGCAAAAACAGGTAGAGAAACAAAACACTGTACTGGGAGTACAGATAGAGAAACAACACACTGAACTGTGAGTAGAGATAGACAAACAAAACCCCGAAATGCGAGTACAGCTAGAGAAAGAACACACCCAACTGTGAGAACAGATACAGGAACAACAGACTGAACTGGGAGTACTGATGCAGAAGCAACACACTGAACTGTGATTACAGATAGAGAAACAAAACACTGAACCTAGAGTACTGATACAGAAACGAAACACACTGATTTACGAGTATAGATAGAGAAACAACACACTGAACTGTGATTACAGACTGAGAAACAAAACACTGAACCTAGAGTCCTGATACAGAAACAACACACTGAATTGATAGTATAGATAGAGAAACAACACACTGAACTGAGAGTACAGATAGAGAAACAACACACTGAACTGAGAGTACAGATAGAGAAACAACACACTGAATTGGGATTACAGATAGAGAAACAAAACATTGAACTGTGAGTATGTACAGAGAAACAACACACTGAACTGGGAGTACAGATGCTGAAGCAAAACACTGAACTGAGTAAACAGATAGACTGAGAGATCTGATAGAAAAACAACACACTGAATTGAGATTACAGATCGAGAAACACCTCACTGAATTGTGAGGAGAGAGAAACAACACACTGAACTGTGAGTAGAGATAGACAAACAAAACACCGAACTGCGAGTACAGCTAGAGAAAGAACACACACAACTGTGAGAACAGATACAGGAACAACAGACTGAACTGGGAGTACAGATGCAGAAGCAACACACTGAACTGTGATTACGGGTAGAGAAACAACACACTGAACTGTGATTACAGATAGAGAAACAAAACTCTGAACCTAGAGTACTGATACACAAACAACACACTGAATTGCGAGTATAGATAGAGAAACAACACACTGAACTGTGATTACAGACACAGAAACAAGACACTGAACTGAGAGTACAGACAGAGATACAACACACTGAATTGCAAAAACAGGTAGAGAAACAAAACACTGTACTGGGAGTACAGATAGAGAAACAACACACTGAACTGTGAGTAGAGATAGACAAACAAAACCCCGAAATGCGAGTACAGCTAGAGAAAGAACACACCCAACTGTGAGAACAGATACAGGAACAACAGACTGAACTGGGAGTACTGATGCAGAAGCAACACACTGAACTGTGATTACAGATAGAGAAACAAAACACTGAACCTAGAGTACTGATACAGAAACGAAACACACTGATTTACGAGTATAGATAGAGAAACAACACACTGAACTGTGATTACAGACTGAGAAACAAAACACTGAACCTAGAGTCCTGATACAGAAACAACACACTGAATTGATAGTATAGATAGAGAAACAACACACTGAACTGTGAGTACAGACACAGAAACAACACACTGAACTAAGAGTACAGGCAGAGAAACAACACATTGAACTGAGAGTAACGATCAAGAAACAATGCACTGAACAGTGAGTACAGATAGAGAAACAACACACTGAACTGCGAGTACAGACTGAGAAACAACACACTGAACCGTGTGTACAGACAGAGAAACAACACACTGAAGTGAGAGTACAGACAGAGAAACAAGAAACTGAACTGACAGTAATGAGAGAGAACTAACACATTGAACTGTGAGTACAGATAGAGAAACCACACACTGAACTTTGATTACAGATAGAGAAACAAAACATTGAACTGAGAGTACAGCTCGAGAAAGAAAACACCAACCTGTGTGAACAGATAGAGAAAAAAAACACTGAACGGCGAATACAGACACAGAAACAACACACTGAACTGAGAGTACAGATAGAGAAACAAAACATTGAACTGAGAGTACAGACAGAGAAACAACACACTGAACTGTGTGAACAGACAGAGAAACAACACACTGAACTGAGAGTACAGACAGAGAAACAACACTTTGAATTGCGAGTACAGATAGAGAAACAACAAACTGAACTGACAGTAATGAGAGAGAACTAACACATTGAACTGTGAGTACAGATAGAGAAACAACACACTGAACTTTGATTACAGATAGAGAAACAAAACATTGAATTGAGAGTACATCTCGAGAAAGACAACACCAACCTGTGTGAACAGATACAGAAACAACACACTGAACTGCGAGTACAGACACAGAAACAACACACTGAACTGAGAGTGCAGATAGAGAAACAACACACTGAATTGTGTTAACAGATAGAGAAACAAAACATTGAACTGTGAATAAGTACAGAGAAACAACATACTGAACTGGGAGTACAGATTCTGAAGCAAAACACTGAACTGAGTAAACAGATAGACTGAGAGATCTGATAGAAAAACAACACACTGAATTGAGATAACAGATCGAGAAACACCTCACTGAATTGTGAGGATAGAGAAACAATACACTGAACTGTGAGTAGAGATAGACAAAAAAAACACCGAACTGCGAGTACAGCTCGAGAAAGAACACACCCAACTGTGAGAACAGATACAGAAACAACAGACTGAACTGGGAGTACAGATGCAGAAGCAACACACTGAATGTGATTACGCATCGAGAAACAACACACTGAACTGTGATTACAGATTGAGAAACAAAGCACTGAACCTAGAGTACTGATACAGAAACAACACACTGAATTGCGAGTATAGGTAGAGAAACAACACACAGAACTGTGAGTACAGACACAGAAACAACACACTGAACTGAGAGTACAGACAGAGATACAACACTCTGAATTGCAAAAACAGGTAGAGAAACAAAACACTACTGCGAGTACAGAGAGAGAAACAACACACTGAACTGCGAGTACAGACTGAGAAACAACACACTGAACTGTGTGTGCAGACAGAGAAACAACACACTGAACTGAGAGTACAGACAGAGAAACAACACACTGAATTGCGAGTACAGATAGAGAAACAACAAACTGAACTGACAGTAATGAGAGAGAACTAACACATTGTACTGTGAGTGCAGATAGAGAAACAACACACTGAACTTTGATTACAGATAGAGAAACAAAACATTGAATTGAGAGTACAGCTCGAGAAAGACAACACCAACCTGTGTGAACAGATACAGAAACAACACACTGAACTGCGAGTACAGACACAGAAACAACACACTGAACTGAGAGTACAGATAGAGAAACAACACACTGAATTGTGTTAACAGATACAGAAACAAAACATTGAACTGTGACTAAGTACAGAGAAACAACATACTGAACTGGGAGTACAGATTCTGAAGCAAAACACTGAACTGAGTAAACAGATAGACTGAGAGATCTGATAGAAAAACAACACACTGAATTGAGATTACAGATCGAGAAACACCTCACTGAATTGTGAGGAGAGAGAAACAACACACTGAACTGTGAGTAGAGATAGACAAACAAAACACCGAACTGCGAGTACAGCTAGAGAAAGAACACACCCAACTGTGAGAACAGATACAGGAACAACAGACTGAACTGGGAGTACAGATGCAGAAGCAACACACTGAACTGTGATTACGGGTAGAGAAACAACACACTGAACTGTGATTACAGATAGAGAAACAAAACACTGAACCTAGAGTACTGATACACAAACAACACACTGAATTGCGAGTATAGATAGAGAAACAACACACTGAAGTGTGATTACAGACACAGAAACAAGACACTGAACTGAGAGTACAGACAGAGATACAACACACTGAATTGCAAAAACAGGTAGAGAAACAAAACACTGTACTGGGAGTACAGATAGAGAAACAACACACTGAACTGTGAGTAGAGATAGACAAACAAAACCCCGAAATGCGAGTACAGCTAGAGAAAGAACACACCCAACTGTGAGAACAGATACAGGAACAACAGACTGAACTGGGAGTACTGATGCAGAAGCAACACACTGAACTGTGATTACAGATAGAGAAACAAAACACTGAACCTAGAGTACTGATACAGAAACGAAACACACTGATTTACGAGTATAGATAGAGAAACAACACACTGAACTGTGATTACAGACTGAGAAACAAAACACTGAACCTAGAGTCCTGATACAGAAACAACACACTGAATTGATAGTATAGATAGAGAAACAGCACACTGAACTGTGAGTACAGACACAGAAACAACACACTGAACTAAGAGTACAGGCAGAGAAACAACACATTGAACTGAGAGTAACGATCAAGAAACAATGCACTGAACAGTGAGTACAGATAGAGAAACAACACACTGAACTGCGAGTACAGACTGAGAAACAACACACTGAACCGTGTGTACAGACAGAGAAACAACACACTGAAGTGAGAGTACAGACAGAGAAACAAGAAACTGAACTGACAGTAATGAGAGAGAACTAACACATTGAACTGTGAGTACAGATAGAGAAACCACACACTGAACTTTGATTACAGATAGAGAAACAAAACATTGAACTGAGAGTACAGCTCGAGAAAGAAAACACCAACCTGTGTGAACAGATAGAGAAAAAAAACACTGAACGGCGAATACAGACACAGAAACAACACACTGAACTGAGAGTACAGATAGAGAAACAAAACATTGAACTGAGAGTACAGACAGAGAAACAACACACTGAACTGTGTGAACAGACAGAGAAACAACACACTGAACTGAGAGTACAGACAGAGAAACAACACTTTGAATTGCGAGTACAGATAGAGAAACAACAAACTGAACTGACAGTAATGAGAGAGAACTAACACATTGAACTGTGAGTACAGATAGAGAAACAACACACTGAACTTTGATTACAGATAGAGAAACAAAACATTGAATTGAGAGTACATCTCGAGAAAGACAACACCAACCTGTGTGAACAGATACAGAAACAACACACTGAACTGCGAGTACAGACACAGAAACAACACACTGAACTGAGAGTGCAGATAGAGAAACAACACACTGAATTGTGTTAACAGATAGAGAAACAAAACATTGAACTGTGAATAAGTACAGAGAAACAACATACTGAACTGGGAGTACAGATTCTGAAGCAAAACACTGAACTGAGTAAACAGATAGACTGAGAGATCTGATAGAAAAACAACACACTGAATTGAGATAACAGATCGAGAAACACCTCACTGAATTGTGAGGATAGAGAAACAATACACTGAACTGTGAGTAGAGATAGACAAAAAAAACACCGAACTGCGAGTACAGCTCGAGAAAGAACACACCCAACTGTGAGAACAGATACAGAAACAACAGACTGAACTGGGAGTACAGATGCAGAAGCAACACACTGAATGTGATTACGCATCGAGAAACAACACACTGAACTGTGATTACAGATTGAGAAACAAAGCACTGAACCTAGAGTACTGATACAGAAACAACACACTGAATTGCGAGTATAGGTAGAGAAACAACACACAGAACTGTGAGTACAGACACAGAAACAACACACTGAACTGAGAGTACAGACAGAGATACAACACTCTGAATTGCAAAAACAGGTAGAGAAACAAAACACTACTGCGAGTACAGAGAGAGAAACAACACACTGAACTGCGAGTACAGACTGAGAAACAACACACTGAACTGTGTGTGCAGACAGAGAAACAACACACTGAACTGAGAGTACAGACAGAGAAACAACACACTGAATTGCGAGTACAGATAGAGAAACAACAAACTGAACTGACAGTAATGAGAGAGAACTAACACATTGTACTGTGAGTGCAGATAGAGAAAAAACACACTGAACTTTGATTACAGATAGAGAAACAAAACATTGAATTGAGAGTACAGCTCGAGAAAGACAACACCAACCTGTGTGAACAGATACAGAAACAACACACTGAACTGCGAGTACAGACACAGAAACAACACACTGAACTGAGAGTACAGATAGAGAAACAACACACTGAATTGTGTTAACAGATACAGAAACAAAACATTGAACTGTGACTAAGTACAGAGAAACAACATACTGAACTGGGAGTACAGATTCTGAAGCAAAACACTGAACTGAGTAAACAGATAGACTGAGAGATCTGATAGAAAAACAACACACTGAATTGAGATTACAGATCGAGAAACGCCTCACTGAATTGTGAGGATAGAGAAACAATACACTGAACTGTGAGTAGAGATAGACAAACAAAACACCGAACTGCGAGTACAGCTAGAGAAAGAACACACCCAACTGTGAGAACAGATACAGGAACAACAGACTGAACTGGGAGTACAGATGCAGAAACAATACACTGAACTGTGATTACAGATAGAGGAACAAAACACTGAACCTACAGTCCTGATACAGAAACAACACACTGAATTGAGAGTATAGATAGAGAAACAACACACTGAACTGTGACTGCAGACACAGAAACAACACACTGAACTGAGAGTACAGATAGAGAAACAACACACTGAACTGAGAGTACAGATAGAGAAACAACACACTGAATTGTGATTACCGATAGAGAAACAAAACATTGAACTGAGAGTAAGTACAGAGAAACAACACACTGAACTGGGAGTACAGATGCTGAAGCAAAACACTGAACTGAGTAAACAGATAGACTGAGAGATCTGATAGAAAAACAACACACTGAATTGAGATTACAGATCGAGAAACACCTCACTGAATTGTGAGGAGAGAGAAACAACACACTGAACTGTGAGTAGAGATAGACAAACAAAACACCGAACTGCGAGTACAGCTAGAGAAAGAACACACCCAACTGTGAGAAGAGATACAGGAACAACAGACTGAACTGGGAGTACAGATGCAGAAGCAACACACTGAACTGTGATTACGGATAGAGAAACAACACACTGAACTGTGATTACAGATAGAGATAAAAGACACTGAACTGTGATTACAGACAGAGATACAACACACTGAATTGCAAAAACAGGTAGAGAAACAAAACACTGTACTGCGAGTACAGATAGAGAAACAACACACTGAACTGTGAGTAGAGATAGACAAACAAAACCCCGAAATGCGAGTACAGCTAGAGAAAGAACACACCCAACTGTGAGAACAGATACAGGAACAACAGACTGAACTGAGAGTACTGATGCAGAAGCAACACACTGAACTGTGATTACAGATAGAGAAACAAAACACTGAACCTAGAGTACTGATACAGAAACGAAACACACTGATTTACGAGTATAGATAGAGAAACAACACACTGAATTGGGATTACAGATAGAGAAACAAAACACTGAACCTAGAGTCCTGATACAGAAACAACACACTGAATTGACAGTATAGATAGAGAAACAACACACTGAACTGTGAGTACAGACACAGAAACAACACACTGAACTGAGAGTACAGACAGAGAAACAACACATTGAACTGAGAGTAACGATCAAGAAACAATGCACTGAACAGTGAGTACAGATAGAGAAACAACACACTGAACTGCGAGTACAGACAGAGAAACAACACACTGAACCGTGTGTACAGACAGAGAAACAACACACTGAACTGAGAGTACAGACAGAGAAACAACACACTGAATTGCGAGTACAGACAGAGAAACAACAAACTGAACTGACAGTAATGAGAGAGAACTAACACATTGAACTGTGAGTACAGATAGAGAAACAACACACTGAACCTTGAATACAGATAGAGAAACAAAACATTGAACTGAGAGTACAGCTCGAGAAAGAAAACACCAACCTGTGTGAACAGATAGAGAAACAAAACACTGAACGGCGAATACAGACACAGAAACAACACACTGAACTGAGAGTACAGATAGAGAAACAACACACTGAATTGTGATTACAGATCGAGAAACAAAACATTAAACTGAGAGTACAGACAGAGAAACAACACACTGAACTGTGTGTACAGACAGAGAAACAACACACTGAACTGAGATTACAGACAGAGAAACAACACACTGAATTGCGAGTACAGATAGAGAAACAACAAACTGAACTGACAGTAATGAGAGAGAACTAACACATTGAACTGTGAGTACAGATAGAGAAACAACACACTGAACTTTGATTACAGATAGAGAAACAAAACATTGAATTGAGAGTACATCTCGAGAAAGACAACAACAACCTGTGTGAACAGATACAGAAACAACACACTGAACTGCGAGTACAGACACAGAAACAACACACTGAACTGAGAGTACAGATAGAGAAACAACACACTGAATTGTGTTAACAGATAGAGAAACAAAACATTGAACTGTGAATAAGTACAGAGAAACAACATACTGAACTGGGAGTACAGATTCTGAAGCAAAACACTGAACTGAGTAAACAGATAGACTGAGAGATCTGATAGAAAAACAACACACTGAATTGAGATAACAGATCGAGAAACACCTCACTGAATTGTGAGGATAGAGAAACAATACACTGAACTGTGAGTAGAGATAGACAAAAAAAACACCGAACTGCGAGTACAGCTCGAGAAAGAACACACCCAACTGTGAGAACAGATACAGAAACAACAGACTGAACTGGGAGTACAGATGCAGAAGCAACACACTGAATGTGATTACGCATCGAGAAACAACACACTGAACTGTGATTACAGATTGAGAAACAAAGCACTGAACCTAGAGTACTGATACAGAAACAACACACTGAATTGCGAGTATAGGTAGAGAAACAACACACAGAACTGTGAGTACAGACACAGAAACAACACACTGAACTGAGAGTACAGACAGAGATACAACACTCTGAATTGCAAAAACAGGTAGAGAAACAAAACACTACTGCGAGTACAGAGAGAGAAACAACACACTGAACTGCGAGTACAGACTGAGAAACAACACACTGAACTGTGTGTGCAGACAGAGAAACAACACACTGAACTGAGAGTACAGACAGAGAAACAACACACTGAATTGCGAGTACAGATAGAGAAACAACAAACTGAACTGACAGTAATGAGAGAGAACTAACACATTGTACTGTGAGTGCAGATAGAGAAACAACACACTGAACTTTGATTACAGAGAAACAAAACATTGAATTGAGAGTACAGCTCGAGAAAGACAACACCAACCTGTGTGAACAGATACAGAAACAACACACTGCACTGTGATTACGGATAGAGAAACAACACACTCAACTGTGATTACAGATTGAGAAACAAAACACTGAACCTAGAGTCCTGATACAGAAACAACACACTGAATTGAGAGTATAGATAGAGATACAACACACTGAATTGAGATTACAGATCGAGAAACACCTCACTGAATTGTGATGAAAGAGAAACAACACACTGAACTGTGAGTAGAGATAGACTAACAAAACACCGAACTGTGAGTACAGCTAGAGAAAGAACACACCCAACTGTGAGAACAGATACAGGAACAACAGACTGAACTGGGAGTACAGATGCAGAAGCAACACACTGAACTGTGATTGCGGATAGAGAAACAACACACTGAACTGTGATTACAGATAGAGAAACAAAACACTGAACCTAGAGTATTGATACAGAAACAACACACTGAATTGCGAGTATAGATAGAGAAACAACACACTGAACTGTGAGTACAGACACAGAAACAACACACTGAACTGAGAGTACAGACAGAGATACAACACACTGAATTGCAAAAACAGGTAGAGAAACAAAACACTGTACTGCGAGTACAGATAGAGAAACAACACACTGAACTGAGAGTACAGACAGAGAAACAACACATTGAACTGAGAGTAACGATCAAGAAACAATGCACTGAACTGTGAGTACAGATAGAGAAAGAACACACTGAACTGCGAGTAAAAACTGAGAAACAACACACTGAACTGTGTGTACAGACAGAGAAACAACACACTGAACTGAGAGTACAGACAGAGAAACAACACACTGAATTGCGAGTACAGATAGAGAAACAACAAACTGAACTGATAGTAATGAGAGAGAACTAACACATTGAACTGTGAGTACAGATAGAGAAACAACACACTGAACTTTGATTACAGATAGAGAAACAAAACATTGAACTGTGAATAAGTACAGAGAAACAACATACTGAACTGGGAGTACAGATTCTGAAGCAAAACACTGAACTGAGTAAACAGATAGACTGAGAGATCTGATAGAAAAACAACACACTGAATTGAGATAACAGATCGAGAAACACCTCACTGAATTGTGAGGATAGAGAAACAATACACTGAACTGTGAGTAGAGATAGACAAAAAAAACACCGAACTGCGAGTACAGCTCGAGAAAGAACACACCCAACTGTGAGAACAGATACAGAAACAACAGACTGAACTGGGAGTACAGATGCAGAAGCAACACACTGAATGTGATTACGCATCGAGAAACAACACACTGAACTGTGATTACAGATTGAGAAACAAAGCACTGAACCTAGAGTACTGATACAGAAACAACACACTGAATTGCGAGTATAGGTAGAGAAACAACACACAGAACTGTGAGTACAGACACAGAAACAACACACTGAACTGAGAGTACAGACAGAGATACAACACTCTGAATTGCAAAAACAGGTAGAGAAACAAAACACTACTGCGAGTACAGAGAGAGAAACAACACACTGAACTGCGAGTACAGACTGAGAAACAACACACTGAACTGTGTGTGCAGACAGAGAAACAACACACTGAACTGAGAGTACAGACAGAGAAACAACACACTGAATTGCGAGTACAGATAGAGAAACAACAAACTGAACTGACAGTAATGAGAGAGAACTAACACATTGTACTGTGAGTGCAGATAGAGAAACAACACACTGAACTTTGATTACAGATAGAGAAACAAAACATTGAATTGAGAGTACAGCTCGAGAAAGACAACACCAACCTGTGTGAACAGATACAGAAACAACACACTGAACTGCGAGTACAGACACAGAAACAACACACTGAACTGAGAGTACAGATAGAGAAACAACACACTGAATTGTGTTAACAGATACAGAAACAAAACATTGAACTGTGACTAAGTACAGAGAAACAACATACTGAACTGGGAGTACAGATTCTGAAGCAAAACACTGAACTGAGTAAACAGATAGACTGAGAGATCTGATAGAAAAACAACACACTGAATTGAGATTACAGATCGAGAAACGCCTCACTGAATTGTGAGGATAGAGAAACAATACACTGAACTGTGAGTAGAGATAGACAAACAAAACACCGAACTGCGAGTACAGCTAGAGAAAGAACACACCCAACTGTGAGAAGAGATACAGGAACAACAGACTGAACTGGGAGTACAGATGCAGAAACAATACACTGAACTGTGATTACAGATAGAGAAACAAAACACTGAACCTAGAGTCCTGATACAGAAACAACACACTGAATTGAGAGTATAGATAGAGAAACAACACACTGAACTGTGACTGCAGACACAGAAACAACACACTGAACTGAGAGTACAGATAGAGAAACAACACACTGAACTGAGAGTACAGATAGAGAAACAACACACTGAATTGTGATTACCGATAGAGAAACAAAACATTGAACTGAGAGTAAGTACAGAGAAACAACACACTGAACTGGGAGTACAGATGCTGAAGCAAAACACTGAACTGAGTAAACAGATAGACTGAGAGATCTGATAGAAAAACAACACACTGAATTGAGATTACAGATCGAGAAACACCTCACTGAATTGTGAGGAGAGAGAAACAACACACTGAACTGTGAGTAGAGATAGACAAACAAAACACCGAACTGCGAGTACAGCTAGAGAAAGAACACACCCAACTGTGAGAAGAGATACAGGAACAACAGACTGAACTGGGAGTACAGATGCAGAAGCAACACACTGAACTGTGATTACGGATAGAGAAACAACACACTGAACTGTGATTACAGATAGAGATAAAAGACACTGAACTGTGATTACAGACAGAGATACAACACACTGAATTGCAAAAACAGGTAGAGAAACAAAACACTGTACTGCGAGTACAGATAGAGAAACAACACACTGAAATGTGAGTAGAGATAGACAAACAAAACACCGAAATGCGAGTACAGCTAGAGAAAGAACACACCCAACTGTGAGAACAGATACAGGAACAACAGACTGAACTGGGAGTACTGATGCAGAAGCAACACACTGAACTGTGATTACAGATAGAGAAACAAAACACTGAACCTAGAGTACTGATACAGAAACGAAACACACTGATTTACGAGTATAGATAGAGAAACAACACACTGAATTGGGATTACAGATAGAGAAACAAAACACTGAACCTAGAGTCCTGATACAGAAACAACACACTGAATTGACAGTATAGATAGAGAAACAACACACTGAACTGTGAGTACAGACACAGAAACAACACACTGAACTGAGAGTACAGACAGAGAAACAACACATTGAACTGAGAGTAACGATCAAGAAACAATGCACTGAACAGTGAGTACAGATAGAGAAACAACACACTGAACTGCGAGTACAGACTGAGAAACAACACACTGAACCGTGTGTACAGACAGAGAAACAACACACTGAACTGAGAGTACAGACAGAGAAACAACACACTGAATTGCGAGTACAGACAGAGAAACAACAAACTGAACTGACAGTAATGAGAGAGAACTAACACATTGAACTGTGAGTACAGATAGAGAAACAACACACTGAACCTTGAATACAGATAGAGAAACAACACACTGAACTGTGATTACTGATTGAGAAACAAAACACTGAACCTAGAGTCCTGATACAGAAACAACACACTGAATTGCGAGTATAGATAGAGAAACGACACACTGAACTGAGAGTACAGATCGAGAAACACCTCACTGAATTGCAAACACAGGTAGAGAAACAAAACACTATACTGCGAGTACAGATAGAGAAACAACACACTGAACTGCGAGTACAGCTAGAGAAAGAAAACACCCAACTGTGAGAACATATACAGAAGCAAGAGACTGAACTGAGAGTACAGATGCAGAAGCAACACACTGAACTGTGATTACGGATAGAGAAACAACACACTGAACTGTGATTACAGATTGAGAAACAAAACACTGAACCTAGAGTCCTGATACAGAAACAACACACTGAATTGCGAGTATAGATACAGAGATAACACACTGAACTGTGAGTACAGACACAGAAACAACACACTGAACTGAGAGTACAGACAGAGAAACAACACACTGAACTGAGAGTAACGATCAAGAAACAATGCACTGAACTGTGAGTACAGATTGAGAAACAACACACTGAACTGCGAGTACAGACTGAGAAATAACACACTGAACTGTGAGTACAGACAGAGAAAAAACACACTGAACTGAGAGTACAGACAGCGAAACCACCCACTGAATTGCGAGTACAGATAGAGAAAGAACACACTGAACTGAGGGTACAGGTAGAGAACCAACACACTTAACTGGGAGAACAGACAGCAAAACAACACATTGAACTGAGAACAGATAGAGAAACAACACACTGAACTGCGAAAACAGAGAGAGAAACAACACACTGAACTGAGAGAACAGAGAGAGAAACAACACACTGAACTGAGAGAACAGATCAAGAAACACCTCACTGAATTGTGAGGATAGAGAAACAACACAGTGAACTGTGAGTAGAGATAGACAAACAAAACACCGAACTGCGAGTACAGCTAGAGAAAGAAAACACCCAACTGTGAGAACAGATACAGAAACAATACACTGAACTGGGAGTACAGATGCTGAAGCAAAACACTGAACTGAGTAAACAGATAGACTGAGAGATCTGATAGAAAAACAACACACTGAATTGAGATTACAGATCGACAAACACCTCACTGAATTGTGAGGATAGAGAAACAACACACTGAACTGTGAGTAGAGATAGACAAAGAAAACACCGAACTGCGAGTACAGCTAGAGAAAGAACACACCCAACTGTGAGAACAGATAGAGAAACAACACACTGAACTGGGAGTACAGATGCAGAAGCAACACACTGAACTGTGATTACGGATGGAGAAACAACACACTAAACTGTGATTACTGATTGAGAAACAAAACACTGAACCTAGAGTACTGATACAGAAACAACACACTGAATTGCGTGTATAGATAGAGAAACAACACACTGAACTGTGAGTACAGACACAGAAACAACACACTGAACTGAGAGTACAGATCGAGAAACACCTCACTGAATTGCAAACACAGGTAGAGAAACAAAACACTGTACTGCGAGTACAGATAAAGAAACAACACACTGAACTGCGAGTACAGCTAGAGAAAGAACACACCCAACTGTGAGAACAGATTGAGAAACACCTCACTGAATTGTGAGGAGAGAGAAACAACACACTGAAGTGTGAGTAGAGACAGACAAACAAAACACCGAACTGCGAGTATAGCTCGAGAAAGAAAACACCCAACTGTGAGAACAGATACAGAAACAATACACTGAACTGGGAGTACAGATGCTGAAGGAAAACACTGAACTGAGTAAACAGATAGACTGAGAGATCTGATAGAAAAACAACACACTGAATTGAGATTACAGATCGAGACACACCTGACTGAATTGTGAGGATAGAGAAACAACACACTGAACTGTGAGTAGAGATAGACAAACAAAACACCGAACTGCGAGTACAGCTAGAGAAAGAACACACCCAACTGTGAGAACAGATAGAGAAACATCACACTGAACTGGGAGTACAGATGCAGAAGCAACACACTGAACTGTGATTACGGATAGGGAAACAACACACTGAACTGTGATTACTGATTGAGAAAAAAAACACTGAACCTAGAGTCCTGATACAGAAACAACACACTGAATTGCGAGTATAGATAGAGAAACGACACACTGAACTGAGAGTACAGATCGAGAAACACCTCACTGAATTGCAAACACAGGTAGAGAAACAAAACACTGTACTGCGAGTACAGATAGAGAAACAACACACTGAACTGCGAGTACAGCTAGAGAAAGAACACACCCAACTGTGAGAACAGATAGAGAAACATCACACTGAACTGGGAGTACAGATGCAGAAGCAACACACTGAACTGTGATTACGGATAGGGAAACAACACACTGAACTGTGATTACTGATTGAGAAACAAAACACTGAACCTAGAGTCCTGATACAGAAACAACACACTGAATTGCGAGTATAGATAGAGAAACGACACACTGAACTGAGAGTACAGATCGAGAAACACCTCACTGAATTGCAAACACAGGTAGAGAAACAAAACACTGTACTGCGAGTACAGATAGAGAAACAACACACTGAACTGCGAGTACAGCTAGAGAAAGAAAACACCCAACTGTGAGAACAGATACAGAAACAACAGACTGAACTGGGAGTACAGATGCAGAAGCAACACACTGAACTGTGATTACGGATAGAGAAACAACACACTGAACTGTGATTACAGATTGAGAAACAAAACACTGAACCTAGAGTCCTGATACAGAAACAACACACTGAATTGCGAGTATAGATAGAGAGATAACACACTGAACTGTGAGTACAGACACAGAAACAACACACTGAACTGAGAGTACAGACAGAGAAACAACACACTGAACTGAGAGTAACGATCAAGAAACAATGCACTGAACTGTGAGTACAGATAGAGAAACAACACACTGAACTGCGAGTACAGACTGAGAAATAACACACTGAACTGTGAGTACAGACAGAGAAAAAACACACTGAACTGAGAGTACAGACAGCGAAACAACAAACTGAACTGACAGTAATGAGAGAGAACTAACACATTGAACTGTGAGTACAGATAGAGAAACAACACACTGAACCTTGAATACAGATAGAGAAACAAAACATTGAACTGAGAGTACAGCTCGAGAAAGAAAACACCAACCTGTGTGAACAGATAGAGAAACAAAACACTGAACGGCGAATACAGACACAGAAACAACACACTGAACTGAGAGTACAGATAGAGAAACAACAAACTGAATTGTGATTACAGATCGAGAAACAAAACATTAAACTGAGAGTACAGACAGAGAAACAACACACTGAACTGTGTGTACAGACAGAGAAACAACACACTGAACTGAGATTACAGACAGAGAAACAAAACATTGAACTGAGAGTAAGTACAGAGAAACAACACACTGAACTGGGAGTACAGATGCTGAAGCAAAACACTGAACTGAGTAAACAGATAGACTGAGAGATCTGATAGAAACACAACACACTGAATTGAGATTACAGATCGGGAAACACCTCACTGAATTGTGAAGATAGAGAAACAACACACTGAACTGCGAGTACAGACACAGAAACAACACACTGAACTGACAGTACAGATCGAGAAACACCTCACTGAATTGCAAACACAGACAGAGAAACAACGCACTGTACTGCATGTACAGCTAGAGAAAGAACACACCCAACTGTGAGAACAGATACAGAAACAATGCACTGAACTGGGAGTACAGATGCAGAAGCAACACACTGCACTGTGATTACGGATAGAGAAACAACACACTCAACTGTGATTACAGATTGAGAAACAAAACACTGAACCTAGAGTCCTGATACAGAAACAACACACTGAATTGAGAGTATAGATAGAGATACAACACACTGAATTGAGATTACAGATCGAGAAACACCTCACTGAATTGTGATGAAAGAGAAACAACACACTGAACTGTGAGTAGAGATAGACTAACAAAACACCGAACTGTGAGTACAGCTAGAGAAAGAACACACCCAACTGTGAGAACAGATACAGGAACAACAGACTGAACTGGGAGTACAGATGCAGAAGCAACACACTGAACTGTGATTGCGGATAGAGAAACAACACACTGAACTGTGATTACAGATAGAGAAACAAAACACTGAACCTAGAGTATTGATACAGAAACAACACACTGAATTGCGAGTATAGATAGAGAAACAACACACTGAACTGTGAGTACAGACACAGAAACAACACACTGAACTGAGAGTACAGACAGAGATACAACACACTGAATTGCAAAAACAGGTAGAGAAACAAAACACTGTACTGCGAGTACAGATAGAGAAACAACACACTGAACTGAGAGTACAGACAGAGAAACAACACATTGAACTGAGAGTAACGATCAAGAAACAATGCACTGAACTGTGAGTACAGATAGAGAAATAACACACTGAACTGCGAGTAAAGACTGAGAAACAACACACTGAACTGTGTGTACAGACAGAGAAACAACACACTGAACTGAGAGTACAGACAGAGAAACAACACACTGAATTGCGAGTACAGATAGAGAAACAACAAACTGAACTGATAGTAATGAGAGAGAACTAACACATTGAACTGTGAGTACAGATAGAGAAACAACACACTGAACTTTGATTACAGATAGAGAAACAAAACATTGAACTGAGAGTAAGTACAGAGAAACAACACACTGAACTGGGAGTACAGATGCTGAAGCAAAACACTGAACTGAGTAAACAGATAGACTGAGAGATCTGATAGAAAAACAACACACTGAATTGAGATTACAAATCGAGAAACATCTCACTGAATTGTGAGGATAGAGAAACAACACACTGAACTGTGAGTAGAGATAGACAAACAAAACGCCGAACTGCGAGTACAGCTAGAGAAAGAACACACCCAACTGTGAGAACAGATACAGGAACAACAGACTGAACTGGGAGTACAGATGCAGAAGCAAAACACTGAACTGTTAATACGGATAGAGAAACAACACACTGAACTGTGATTACAGATAGAGAAACAAAACACTGAACCTAGAGTACTGATACAGAAACGAAACACACTGATTTACGAGTAAAGATAGAGAAACAACACACTGAACTGTGATTACAGATTGAGAAACAAAACACTGAACCTCGACTCCTGATACAGAAACAACACACTGAATTGAGAGAATACATAGAGAAACAACACACTGAACTGTGAGTACAGACACAGAAACAACACTCTGAACTGAGAGTACAGACAGAGAAACAACACATTGAACTGAGAGTAACGATCAAGAAACAATGCACTGAACTGTGAGTACAGATAGAGAAACAACACACTGAATTGCGAGTACAGACTGAGAAACAACACACTGAACTGTGTGTACAGACAGAGAAACAACACACTGAACTGAGAGTACAGACAGAGAATCAACACACTGAATTGTAAACACAGATAGAGAAACAACAAACTGAACTGACAGTAATGAGAGAGAACTAACACATTGAACTGTGAGTACAGATAGAGAAACAACACACTGAACTGTGATTACAGCTAGAGATACAAAACATTGAACTGAGAGTACAGCTCGAGAAAGTACACACCAACCTGTGAGAACAGATACAGAAACAACACTGAACTGCGAGTACAGACACAGAAACAACACACTGAACTGAGAGTACAGATAGAGAAACAACACACTGAATTGTGATTACAGATAGAGAAACAAAAGATTGAACTGAGAGTAAGTACAGAGAAACAACACACTGAACTGGGAGTACAGATGCTGAAGCAAAACACTGAACTGAGTAAACAGATAGACTGAGAGATCTGATAGAAAAACAACACACTGAATTGAGATTACAGATCGAGAAACACCTCACTGAATTGTGAGGATAGAGAAACAACACACTGAACTGTGAGTAGAGATAGACAAACAAAACACCGAACTGCGAGTACAGCTAGAGAAAGAACACACCCAACTGTGAGAACAGATACAGAAACAACAGACTGAACTGGGAGTACAGATGCAGAAGCAACACACTGAACTGTGATTACGGATAGAGAAACAACACACTGAACTGTGTTTACAGATTGAGAAATACCTCACTGAATTGTAAACACAGATAGAGAAAAAAACTCTATATTGCGAGTACAGATAGAGAAACAACACACTGAACTGCGAGTACAGATAGAGAAACAACACACTTAACTGTGATTACAGCTAGAGATACAAAACATTAAACTGAGAGTACAGCTCGAGAAAGAACACACCAACCTATGAGAACAGATACAGAAACAACACTGAACTGCGAGTACAGACACTGAAACAACACACTGAACTGAGAGTACAGATAGAGAAACAACACACTGAACTGAGAGTACAGATAGAGAAACAACACACTGAATTGTGATTACAGATAGAGAAACAAAAGATTGAACTGAGAGTAAGTACAGAGAAACAACACACTGAATTGTGTTAACAGATAGAGAAACAAAACATTGAACTGTGAGTAAGTACAGAGAAACAACACACTGAACTGGGAGTACAGATGCTGAAGCAAAACACTGAACTGAGTAAACAGATAGACTGAGAGATCTGATAGAAAAACAACACACTGAATTGAGATTACAGATCGAGAAACACCTCACTGAATTGTGAGGAGAGAGAAACAACACACTGAACTGTGAGTAGAGATAGACAAACAAAACACCGAAACTAGAGTACTGATACAGAAACGAAACACACTGATTTACGAGTATAGATAGAGAAACAACACACTGAACTGTGAGTAGAGATAGACAAACAAAACACCGAACTGCGAGTACAGCTAGAGAAAGAACACACCGAACTGTGAGAACAGATAGAGAAACATCACACTGAACTGGGAGTACAGATGCAGAAGCAACACACTGAACTGTGATTACGGATAGGGAAACAACACACTGAACTGTGATTACTGATTGAGAAACAAAACACTGAACCTAGAGTCCTGATACGGAAACAAAACACTGAATTGCGAGTATACATAGAGAAACGACACACTGAACTGAGAGTACAGATCGAGAAACACCTCACTGAATTGCAAACACAGGTAGAGAAACAAAACACTGTACTGCGAGTACAGATAGAGAAACAACACACTGAACTGCGAGTACAGCTAGAGAAAGAAAACACCCAACTGTGAGAACAGATACAGAAACAACAGACTGAACTGGGAGTACAGATGCAGAAGCAACACACTGAACTGTGATTACGGATAGAGAAACAACACACTGAACTGTGATTACAGATTGAGAAACAAAACACTGAACCTAGAGTCCTGATACAGAAACAACACACTGAATTGCGAGTATAGATAGAGAGATAACACACTGAACTGTGAGTACAGACACAGAAACAACACACTGAACTGAGAGTACAGACAGAGAAACAACACACTGAACTGAGAGTAACGATCAAGAAACAATGCACTGAACTGTGAGTACAGATAGAGAAACAACACACTGAACTGCGAGTACAGACTGAGAAATAACACACTGAACTGTGAGTACAGACAGCGAAACAACACACTGAATTGCGAGTACAGATAGAGAAAGAACACACTGAACTGAGGGTACAGGTAGAGAACCAGCACACTTAACTGGGAGAACAGACAGCAAAACAACACATTGAACTGAGAACAGATAGAGAAACAACACACTGAACTGCGAGTACAGATGCAGAAGGAACACACTGAACTGAGGAAATAGATAGAGAAACAACACACTGAACTGAGAAAACAGAGAGAGAAACAACACACTGAACTGAGAGAACAGATCAAGAAACACCTTACTGAATTGTGAGCACAGATAGAGCAATAACATACCCAACTGTGAGAACAAATACAGAAACAACGCACTGAACTGCGAGTACAGATAGAGAAACAACACACTGTACTGTGATAACAGATCGAGAAACAAAACATTGAACTGAGAGTACAGCTCGAGAAAAAACACACCAATCTGTGAGAACAGATACAGAAACAACACACTGAACTGCGAGTACAGACACAGAAACAACACACTGAACTGAGAGTACAGATAGAGAAACAACACACTGAACTGAGAGTACAGATAGAGAAACAACACACTGAATTGTGATTACAGATAGAGAAACAAAAGATTGAACTGAGATTAAGTACAGAGAAACAACAGACTGAACTGGGAGTACAGATGCAGAAGCAACACACTGAACTGTGATTACGGATAGAGAAACAACAGACTGAACTGTGATTACAGATTGAGAAACACCTCACTGAATTGTGAGGATAGAGAAACAACACACTGAACTGAGAGTACAGATAGAGAAAGAACACACCCAACTGTGAGAACAGATACAGAAACAATACACTGAACTGGGAGTACAGATGCTGAAGCAAAACACTGAACTGAGTAAACAGATAGACTGAGAGATCTGATAGAAAAACAACACACTGAATTGAGATTACAGATCGAGAAAGACCTCACTGAATTGTGAGGATAGAGAAACAACACACTGAACTGTGAGTAGAGATAGACAAACAAAACACCGAACTGCCAGTACAGCTAGAGAAAGAACACACCCAACTATGAGAACAGATAGAGAAACAACACACTGAACTGGGAGTACAGATGCAGAAGCAACACACTGAACTGTGATTACGGATAGAGAAACAACACACTGAACTGTGATTACTGATTGAGAAACAAAACACTGAACCTAGAGTACTGATACAGAAACAACAAACTGAATTGCGAGTATAGATAGAGAAACAAAACACTGAATTGCGAGTATAGATAGAGAAACGACACACTGAACTGAGAGTACAGATCGAGAAACACCTCACTGAATTGCAAACACAGGTAGAGAAACAAAACACTGTACTGCGAGTACAGATAGAGAAACAACACACTGAACTGCGAGTACAGCTAGAGAAAGGACACACCCAACTGTGAGAACAGATACAGAAACAACAGACTGATCTGGGAGTACAGATGCAGAAGCAACACACTGAACTGTGATTCCAGATTGAGAAACAAAACACTGAACCTAGAGTCCTGATACAGAAACAACACACTGAATTGCGAGTATAGATAGAGAAATAACACACTGAACTGAGAGTACAGACACAGAAACAACACACTGAACTGAGAGTACAGACAGAGAAACAACACACTGAACTGAGAGTAACGATCAAGAAACAATGCACTGAACTGTGAGTACAGATAGAGAAACAACACACTGAACTGCGAGTACAGACTGAGAAATAACGCACTGAACTGTGAGTACAGACAGAGAAAAAACACACTGAACTGAGAGTACAGACAGCGAAACAACACACTGAATTGCGAGTACAGATAGAGAAAGAACACACTGAACTGAGGGTACAGGTAGAGAACCAACACACTTAACTGGGAGAACAGACAGCAAAACAACACATTGAACTGAGAACAGATAGAGAAACAACACACTGAACTGCGAGTAGAGATGCAGAAGGGACACACTGAACTGAGGAAATAGATAGAGAAACAACACACTGAACTGAGAAAACAGAGAGAGAAACAACACACTGAACTGAGAGAACAGATCAAGAAACACCTTACTGAATTGTGAGAACAGATAGAGCAATAACATACCCAACTGTGAGAACAAATACAGAAACAACGCACTGAACTGCGAGTACAGATAGAGAAACAACACATTGAACTGAGAGTACAGCTCGAGAAAGAACACACCAACCTGTGAGAACAGATACAGAAACAACACACTGAATTGTGATTACAGATAGAGAAACAAAAGATTGAACTGAGAATAAGTACAGAGAAACAACAGACTGAACTGGGAGTACAGATGCAGAAGCAACACACTGAACTGTGATTACGGATAGAGAAACAACTCACTGAAGTTTGATTACAGATTGAGAAGCACCTCACTGAATTGTGAGGATAGAGAAACAACACACTGAACTGTGAGTAGAGACAGACAAACAAAACACCGAAATGCGAGTACAGCTAGAGAAAGAAAACACCCAACTGTGAGAACAGATACAGAAACAATACACTGAACTGGGAGTACAGATGCTGAAGCAAAACACTGAACTGAGTAAACAGATAGACTGAGAGATCTGATAGAAAAACAACACACTGAATTGAGATTACAGATCGACAAACACCTCACTGAATTGTGATGATAGAGAAACAACACACTGAACTGTGAGTAGAGATAGACAAACAAAACACCGAACTGCGAGTACAGCTAGAGAAAGAACACACCCAACTGTGAGAACAGATAGAGAAACAACACACTGAACTGGGAGTACAGATGCAGAAGCAACACACTGAACTGTGATTACGGATAGAGAAACAACACACTGAACTGTGATTACTGATTGAGAAACAAAACAAAGAACCTAGAGTACTGATACAGAAACAACACACTGAATTGCGAGTATAGATAGAGAAACAACACACTGAAGTGTGAGTACAGACACAGAAACAACACACTGAACTGAGAGTACAGACCGAGAAACACCTCACTGAATTGCAAACACAGGTAGAGAAACAAAACACTGTACTGCGAGTACAGATAGAGAAACAACACACTGAACTGCGAGTACAGCTAGAGAAAGAACACACACAACTGTGAGAACAGATACAGAAACAACAGACTGAACTGGGAGTACAGATGCAGAAGCAACACACTGAACTGTGATTACGGATAGAGAAACAACACACTGAACTGTGATTACTGATTGAGAAACAAAACACTGAACCTAGAGTCCTGATACAGAAACAACACACTGAATTGCGAGTATAGATAGAGAAATAACACACTGAACTGTGAGTACAGACACAGAAACAACACACTGAACTGAGAGTACAGACAGAGAAACAACACACTGAACTGAGAGTAACGATCAAGAAACAATGCACTGAACTGTGAGTACAGATAGAGAAACAACACACTGAACTGCGAGTACAGACTGAGAAATAACACACTGAACTGTGAGTACAGACAGAGAAAAAACACACTGAACTGAGAGTACAGACAGCGAAACAACACACTGAATTGCGAGTACAGATAGAGAAAGAACACACTGAACTGAGGGTACAGGTAGAGAACCAACACACTTAAATGGGAGGACAGACAGCAAAACAACACATTGAACTGAGAACAGATAGAGAAACAACACACTGAACTGCGAGTACAGATGAAGAAGGAACACACTAAACTGAGGAAATAGATAGAGAAACAACACACTGAACTGAGAAAACAGAGAGAGAAACAACACACTGAACTGAGAGAACAGATCAAGAAACACCTTACTGAATTGTGAGAACAGATAGAGCAATAACATACCCAACTGTGAGAACAAATACAGAAACCACGCACTGAACTGCGAGTACAGATAGAGAAACAACACACTGTACTGTGATTACAGATCGAGAAACAAAACATTGAACTGAGAGTACAGCTCGAGAAAGAACACACCGACCTGTGAGAACAGATACAGAAACAACACAATGAACTGCGAGTACAGACACAGAAACAACACACTGAACTGAGAGTACAGCTAGAGAAAGAAAACACCCAACTGTGAGAACAGATACAGAAACAATACACTGAACTGGGAGTACAGATGCTGAAGCAAAACACTGAACTGAGTAAACAGTTCGACTGAGAGATCTGATAGAAAAACAACACACTGAATTGAGATTACAGATCGAGAAACACCTCACTGAATTGTGAGGATAGAGAAACAACACACTGAACTGTGAGTAGAGATAGACAAACAAAACACCGAACTGCGAGTACAGCTAGAGAAAGAACACACTCAACTGTGAGAACAGATAGAGAAACAACACACTGAACTGGGAGTACAGATGCAGAAGCAACACACTGAACTGTGATTACGGATAGAGAAACAACACACTAAACTGTGATTACTGATTGAGAAACAAAACACTGAACCTAGAGTACTGATACAGAAACAACACACTGAATTGCGAGTATAGATAGAGAAACAACACACTGAAGTGTGAGTACAGACACAGAAACAACGCACTGAACTGAGAGTACAGATCGAGAAACACCTCACTGAATTGCAAACACAGGTAGAGAAACAAAACACTGTACTGCGAGTACAGATAGAGAAACAACACACTGAACTGCGAGTACAGATGCAGAAAGAACACACTGAACTGAGGAAATAGATCGAGAAACAACACACTGAACTGAGAAAAAGGAGAGAGAAACAACACACTGAACTGAGAGAACAGATAAAGAAACACCTTACTGAATTGTGAGAACAGATAGAGCAATAACATATCCAACTCTGAGAACAAATACAGAAACAACGCACTGAACTGCGAGTACAGATAGAGAAACAACACACTGTACTGTGATTACAGATCGAGAAACAAAACATTGAACTGAGAGTACAGCTCGAGAAAGAACACACCAACCTGGGAGAACAGATACAGAAACAACACACTGAACTGCGAGTACAGACACAGAAACAACACACTGAACTGAGAGTACAGATAGAGAAACAACACACTGAACTGAGAGTACAGATAGAGAAACAACACACTGAATTGTGATTACAGTTAGAGAAACAAAAGATTGAACTGAGATTAAGTACAGAGAAACAAGAGACTGAACTGGGAGTACAGATGCAGAAGCAACACACTGAACTGTGATTACGGATAGAGAAACAACACACTGAACTGTGATTACAGATTGAGAAACACCTCACTGAATTGTGAGGATAGAGAAACAACACACTGAACTGTGAGTAGAGATGCAGAAGCAACACACTGAACTGTGATTACGGATAGAGAAACAACACACTGAACTGTGATTACCGATTGAGAAACAAAATACGGAACCTAGAGTACTGATACAGGAACAACACACTGAATTGCGACTATAGATAGAGAAACAACACACTGAAGTGTGAGTACAGACACAGAAACAACACACTGAACTGAGAGTACAGATCGAGAAACACCTCACTGAATTGCAAACACAGGTAGAGAAACAAAACACTGTACTGCGAGTACAGATAAAGAAACAACACACTGAACTGCGAGTACAGCTAGAGAAAGAACACACCCAACTGTGAGAACAGATACAGAAATAACAGACTGAACTGGGAGTACAGATGCAGAAGCAACACACTGAACTGTGATTACGGATAGAGAAACAACACACTGAACTGTGATTACTGATTGAGAAACAAAACACTGAACCTAGAGTCCTGATACAGAAACAACACACTGAATTGCGAGTATAGATAGAGAAATAACACACTCAACTGTGAGTACAGACACAGAAACAACACACTGAACTGAGAGTACAGACAGAGAAACAACACACTGAACTGAGAGTAACGATCAAGAAAAATGCACTGAACTGTGAGTACAGATAGAGAAACAACACACTGAACTGCGAGTACAGACTGAGAAATAACACACTGAACTGTGAGTACAGACAGAGAAACAACACACAGAATTGCGAGTACAGATAGAGAAAGAACACACTGAACTGAGGGTACAGGTAGAGAACCAACACACTTAACTGGGAGAACAGACAGCAAAACAACACATTGAACAGAGAACAGATAGAGAAACAACACACTGAACTGCGAGTACAGATGCATAAAGAACACACTGAACTGAGGAAATAGATAGAGAAACAAGACACTGAACTGAGAAAACAGAGAGAGAAACAACACACTGAACTGAGAGAACAGATCAAGAAACACCTTACTGAATTGTGAGAACAGATAGAGCAATAACATATCCAACTGTGAGAACAAATACAGAAACAACGCACTGAACTGCGAGTACAGATAGAGAAACAACACACTGTACTGTGATTACAGATCGAGAAACAAAACATTGAACTGAGAGTACAGCTCGAGAAAGAACACACCAACCTGTGAGAACAGATACAGAAACAACACACTGAACTGCGAGTACAGACACAGAAACAACACACTGAACTGAGAGTACAGTTAGAAAAACAACACACTGAACTGAGAGTACAGATAGAGAAACAACACACTGAATTGTGATTACAGTTAGAGAAACAAAAGATTGAACTGGGATTAAGTACAGAGAAACAAGAGACTGAACTGGGAGTACAGATGCAGAAGCAACACACTGAACTGTGATTACGGATAGAGAAACAACACACTGAACTGTGATTACAGATTGAGAAACACCTCACTGAAATGTGAGGATAGAGAAACAACACACTGAACTGTGAGTAGAGATAGACAAACAAAACACCGAACTGCGAGTACAGCTAGAGAAAGAAAACACCCAACTGTGAGAACAGATACAGAAACAATACACTGAACTGGGAGTACAGATGCTGAAGCAAAACACTGAACTGAGTAAACAGATAGACTGAGAGATCTGATAGAAAAACAACACACTGAATTGAGATTACAGATCGACAAACACCTCACTGAATTGTGAGGATAGAGAAACAACACACTGAACTGTGAGTAGAGATAGACAAAGAAAACACCGAACTGCGAGTACAGCTAGAGAAAGAACACACCCAACTGTGAGAACAGATAGAGAAACAACACACTGAACTGGGAGTACAGATGCAGAAGCAACACACTGAACTGTGATTACGGATGGAGAAACAACACACTAAACTGTGATTACTGATTGAGAAACAAAACACTGAACCTAGAGTACTGATACAGAAACAACACACTGAATTGCGTGTATAGATAGAGAAACAACACACTGAACTGTGAGTACGGACACAGAAACAACACACTGAACTGAGAGTACAGATCGAGAAACACCTCACTGAATTGCAAACACAGGTAGAGAAACAAAACACTGTACTGCGAGTACAGATAAAGAAACAACACACTGAACTGCGAGTACAGCTAGAGAAAGAACACACCCAACTGTGAGAACAGATACAGAAACAACAGACTGAACTGGGAGTACAGATGCAGAAGCAACACACTGAACTGTGATTACGGATAGAGAAACACACACTGAACTGTGATTACAGATTGAGAAACACCTCACTGAATTGTGAGGAGAGAGAAACAACACACTGAAGTGTGAGTAGAGACAGACAAACAAAACACCGAACTGCGAGTATAGCTCGAGAAAGAAAACACCCAACTGTGAGAACAGATACAGAAACAATACACTGAACTGGGAGTACAGTTGCTGAAGGAAAACACTGAACTGAGTAAACAGATAGACTGAGAGATCTGATAGAAAAACAACACACTGAATTGAGATTACAGATCGAGACACACCTGACTGAATTGTGAGGATAGAGAAACAACACACTGAACTGTGAGTAGAGATAGACAAACAAAACACCGAACTGCGAGTACAGCTAGAGAAAGAACACACCCAACTGTGAGAACAGATAGAGAAACATCACACTGAACTGGGAGTACAGATGCAGAAGCAACACACTGAACTGTGATTACGGATAGGGAAACAACACACTGAACTGTGATTACTGATTGAGAAAAAAAACACTGAACCTAGAGACCTGATACAGAAACAACACACTGAATTGCGAGTATAGATAGAGAAACGACACACTGAACTGAGAGTACAGATCGAGAAACACCTCACTGAATTGCAAACACAGGTAGAGAAACAAAACACTGTACTGCGAGGACAGATAGAGAAACAACACACTGAACTGCGAGTACAGCTAGAGAAAGAACACACCCAACTGTGAGAACAGATAGAGAAACATCACACTGAACTGGGAGTACAGATGCAGAAGCAACACACTGAACTGTGATTACGGATAGGGAAACAACACACTGAACTGTGATTACTGATTGAGAAACAAAACACTGAACCTAGAGTCCTGATACAGAAACAACACACTGAATTGCGAGTATAGATAGAGAAACGACACACTGAACTGAGAGTACAGATCGAGAAACACCTCACTGAATTGCAAACACAGGTAGAGAAACAAAACACTATACTGCGAGTACAGATAGAGAAACAACACACTGAACTGCGAGTACAGCTAGAGAAAGAAAACACCCAACTGTGAGAACAGATACAGAAGCAAGAGACTGAACTGAGAGTACAGATGCAGAAGCAACACACTGAACTGTGATTACGGATAGAGAAACAACACACTGAACTGTGATTACAGATTGAGAAACAAAACACTGAACCTAGAGTCCTGATACAGAAACAACACACTGAATTGCGAGTATAGATACAGAGATAACACACTGAACTGTGAGTACAGACACAGAAACAACACACTGAACTGAGAGTACAGACAGAGAAACAACACACTGAACTGAGAGTAACGATCAAGAAACAATGCACTGAACTGTGAGTACAGATAGAGAAACAACACACTGAACTGCGAGTACAGACTGAGAAATAACACACTGAATTGTGAGTACAGACAGAGAAAAAACACACTGAACTGAGAGTACAGACAGCGAAACCACCCACTGAATTGCGAGTACAGATAGAGAAAGAACACACTGAACTGAGGGTACAGGTAGAGAACCAACACACTTAACTGGGAGAACAGACAGCAAAACAACACATTGAACTGAGAACAGATAGAGAAACAACACACTGAACTGCGAAAACAGAGAGAGAAACAACACACTGAACTGAGAGAACAGAGAGAGAAACAACACACTGAACTGAGAGAACAGATCAAGAAACACCTCACTGAATTGTGAGGATAGAGAAACAACACAGTGAACTGTGAGTAGAGATAGACAAACAAAACACCGAACTGCGAGTACAGCTAGAGAAAGAAAACACCCAACTGTGAGAACAGATACAGAAACAATACACTGAACTGGGAGTACAGATGCTGAAGCAAAACACTGAACTGAGTAAACAGATAGACTGAGAGATCTGATAGAAAAACAACACACTGAATTGAGATTACAGATCGACAAACACCTCACTGAATTGTGAGGATAGAGAAACAACACACTGAACTGTGAGTAGAGATAGACAAAGAAAACACCGAACTGCGAGTACAGCTAGAGAAAGAACACACCCAACTGTGAGAACAGATAGAGAAACAACACACTGAACTGGGAGTACAGATGCAGAAGCAACACACTGAACTGTGATTACGGATGTAGAAACAACACACTAAACTGTGATTACTGATTGTGAAACAAAACACTGAACCTAGAGTACTGATACAGAAACAACACACTGAATTGCGTGTATAGATAGAGAAACAACACACTGAACTGTGAGTACAGACACAGAAACAACACACTGAACTGAGAGTACAGATCGAGAAACACCTCACTGAATTGCAAACACAGGTAGAGAAACAAAACACTGTACTGCGAGTACAGATAAAGAAACAACACACTGAACTGCGAGTACAGCTAGAGAAAGAACACACCCAACTGTGAGAACAGATTGAGAAACACCTCACTGAATTGTGAGGAGAGAGAAACAACACACTGAAGTGTGAGTAGAGACAGACAAACAAAACACCGAACTGCGAGTATAGCTCGAGAAAGAAAACACCCAACTGTGAGAACAGATACAGAAACAATACACTGAACTGGGAGTACAGATGCTGAAGGAAAACACTGAACTGAGTAAACAGATAGACTGAGAGATCTGATAGAAAAACAACACACTGAATTGAGATTACAGATCGAGACACACCTGACTGAATTGTGAGGATAGAGAAACAACACACTGAACTGTGAGTAGAGATAGACAAACAAAACACCGAACTGCGAGTACAGCTAGAGAAAGAACACACCCAACTGTGAGAACAGATAGAGAAACATCACACTGAACTGGGAGTACAGATGCAGAAGCAACACACTGAACTGTGATTACGGATAGGGAAACAACACACTGAACTGTGATTACTGATTGAGAAAAAAAACACTGAACCTAGAGTCCTGATACAGAAACAACACACTGAATTGCGAGTATAGATAGAGAAACGACACACTGAACTGAGAGTACAGATCGAGAAACACCTCACTGAATTGCAAACACAGGTAGAGAAACAAAACACTGTACTGCGAGTACAGATAGAGAAACAACACACTGAACTGCGAGTACAGCTAGAGAAAGAACACACCCAACTGTGAGAACAGATAGAGAAACATCACACTGAACTGGGAGTACAGATGCAGAAGCAACACACTGAACTGTGATTACGGATAGGGAAACAACACACTGAACTGTGATTACTGATTGAGAAACAAAACACTGAACCTAGAGTCCTGATACAGAAACAACACACTGAATTGCGAGTATAGATAGAGAGATAACACACTGAACTGTGAGTACAGACACAGAAACAACACACTGAACTGAGAGTACAGACAGAGAAACAACACACTGAACTGAGAGTAACGATCAAGAAACAATGCACTGAACTGTGAGTACAGATAGAGAAACAACACACTGAACTGCGAGTACAGACTGAGAAATAACACACTGAACTGTGAGTACAGACAGAGAAAAAACACACTGAACTGAGAGTACAGACAGCGAAACAACACACTGAATTGCGAGTACAGATAGAGAAAGAACACACTGAACTGAGGGTACAGGTAGAGAACCAGCACACTTAACTGGGAGAACAGACAGCAAAACAACACATTGAACTGAGAACAGATAGAGAAACAACACACTGAACTGCGAGTACAGATGCAGAAGGAACACACTGAACTGAGGAAATAGATAGAGAAATAACACACTGAACTGAGAAAACAGAGAGAGAAACAACACACTGAACTGAGAGAACAGATCAAGAAACACCTTACTGAATTGTGAGCACAGATAGAGCAATAACATACCCAACTGTGAGAACAAATACAGAAACAACGCACTGAACTGCGAGTACAGATAGAGAAACAACACACTGTACTGCATTTACAGATCGAGAAACAAAACATTGAACTGAGAGTACAGCTCGAGAAAAAACACACCAATCTGTGAGAACAGATACAGAAACAACACACTGAACTGCGAGTACAGACACAGAAACAACACACTGAACTGAGAGTACAGATAGAGAAACAACACACTGAACTGAGAGTACAGATAGAGAAAAAACACACTGAATTGTGATTACAGATAGAGAAACAAAAGATTGAACTGAGATTAAGTACAGAGAAACAACAGACTGAACTGTGAGTACAGATGCAGAAGCAACACACTGAACTGTGATTACGGATAGAGAAACAACACACTGAACTGTGATTACAGATTGAGAAACGCCTCACTGAATTGTGAGGATAGAGAAACAACACACTGAACTGTGAGTAGAGACACAGAAACAACACACTGAACTGAGAGTACAGATAGAGAAAGAACACACCCAACTGTGAGAACAGATACAGAAACAATACACTGAACTGGGAGTACAGATGCTGAAGCAAAACACTGAACTGAGTAAACAGATAGACTGAGAGATCTGATAGAAAAACAACACACTGAATTGAGATTACAGATCGAGAAAGACCTCACTGAATTGTGAGGATAGAGAAACAACACACTGAACTGTGAGTAGAGATAGACAAACAAAACACCGAACTGCCAGTACAGCTAGAGAAAGAACACACCCAACTATGAGAACAGATAGAGAAACAACACACTGAACTGGGAGTACAGATGCAGAAGCAACACACTGAACTGTGATTACGGATAGAGAAACAACACACTGAACTGTGATTACTGATTGAGAAACAAAACACTGAACCTAAAGTACTGATACAGAAACAACAAACTGAATTGCGAGTATAGATAGAGAAACAAAACACTGAATTGCGAGTATAGATCGAGAAACGACACACTGAACTGAGAGTACAGATCGAGAAACACCTCACTGAATTGCAAACACAGGTAGAGAAACAAAACACTGTACTGCGAGTACAGATAGAGAAACAACACACTGAACTGCGAGTACAGCTAGAGAAAGAACACACCCAACTGTGAGAACAGATAAAGAAACAACAGACTGATCTGGGAGTACAGATGCAGAAGCAACACACTGAACTGTGATTACGGATAGAGAAACAACACACTGAACTGTGATTACAGATTGAGAAACAAAACACTGAACCTAGAGTCCTGATACAGAAACAACACACTGAATTGCGAGTATAGATAGAGAAATAACACACTGAACTGAGAGTACAGACACAGAAACAACACACTGAACTGAGAGTACAGACAGAGAAACAACACACTGAACTGCGAGTACAGCTAGAGAAAGAACACACCCAACTGTGAGAACAGATAGAGAAACAACACACTGAACTGGGAGTACAGATGCAGAAGCAACACACTGAACTGTGATTACGGATGGAGAAACAACACACTAAACTGTGATTACTGATTGAGAAACAAAACACTGAACCTAGAGTACTGATACAGAAACAACACACTGAATTGCGTGTATAGATAGAGAAACAACACACTGAACTGTGAGTACAGACACAGAAACAACACACTGAACTGAGAGTACAGATCGAGAAACACCTCACTGAATTGCAAACACACGTAGAGAAACAAAACACTGTACTGCGAGTACAGATAAAGAAACAACACACTGAACTGCGAGTACAGCTAGAGAAAGAACACACCCAACTGTGAGAACAGATTGAGAAACACCTCACTGAATTGTGAGGAGAGAGAAACAACACACTGAAGTGTGAGTAGAGACAGACAAACAAAACACCGAACTGCGAGTATAGCTCGAGAAAGAAAACACCCAACTATGAGAACAGATACAGAAACAATACACTGAACTGGGAGTACAGATGCTGAAGGAAAACACTGAACTGAGTAAACAGATAGACTGAGAGATCTGATAGAAAAACAACACACTGAATTGAGATTACAGATCGAGACACACCTGACTGAATTGTGAGGATAGAGAAACAACACACTGAACTGTGAGTAGAGATAGACAAACAAAACACCGAACTGCGAGTACAGCTAGAGAAAGAACACACCCAACTGTGAGAACAGATAGAGAAACATCACACTGAACTGGGAGTACAGATGCAGAAGCAACACACTGAACTGTGATTACGGATAGGGAAACAACACACTGAACTGTGATTACTGATTGAGAAAAAAAACACTGAACCTAGAGTCCTGATACAGAAACAACACACTGAATTGCGAGTATAGATAGAGAAACGACACACTGAACTGAGAGTACAGATCGAGAAACACCTCACTGAATTGCAAACACAGGTAGAGAAACAAAACACTGTACTGCGAGTACAGATAGAGAAACAACACACTGAACTGCGAGTACAGCTAGAGAAAGAACACACCCAACTGTGAGAACAGATAGAGAAACATCACACTGAACTGGGAGTACAGATGCAGAAGCAACACACTGAACTGTGATTACGGATAGGGAAACAACACACTGAACTGTGATTACTGATTGAGAAACAAAACACTGAACCTAGAGTCCTGATACAGAAACAACACACTGAATTGCGAGTATAGATAGAGAAACGACACACTGAACTGAGAGTACAGATCGAGAAACACCTCACTGAATTGCAAACACAGGTAGAGAAACAAAACACTGTACTGCGAGTACAGATAGAGAAACAACACACTGAACTGCGAGTACAGCTAGAGAAAGAAAACACCCAACTGTGAGAACAGATACAGAAACAACAGACTGAACTGGGAGTACAGATGCAGAAGCAACACACTGAACTGTGATTACGGATAGAGAAACAACACACTGAACTGTGATTACAGATTGAGAAACAAAACACTGAACCTAGAGTCCTGATACAGAAACAACACACTGAATTGCGAGTATAGATAGAGAGATAACACACTGAACTGTGAGTACAGACACAGAAACAACACACTGAACTGAGAGTACAGACAGAGAAACAACACACTGAACTGAGAGTAACGATCAAGAAACAATGCACTGAACTGTGAGTACAGATAGAGAAACAACACACTGAACTGCGAGTACAGACTGAGAAATAACACACTGAACTGTGAGTACAGACAGAGAAAAAACACACTGAACTGAGAGTACAGACAGCGAAACAACACACTGAATTGCGAGTACAGATAGAGAAAGAACACACTGAACTGAGGGTACAGGTAGAGAACCAGCACACTTAACTGGGAGAACAGACAGCAAAACAACACATTGAACTGAGAACAGATAGAGAAACAACACACTGAACTGCGAGTACAGATGCAGAAGGAACACACTGAACTGAGGAAATAGATAGAGAAATAACACACTGAACTGAGAAAACAGAGAGAGAAACAACACACTGAACTGAGAGAACAGATCAAGAAACACCTTACTGAATTGTGAGCACAGATAGAGCAATAACATACCCAACTGTGAGAACAAATACAGAAACAACGCACTGAACTGCGAGTACAGATAGAGAAACAACACACTGTACTGTGATTACAGATCGAGAAACAAAACATTGAACTGAGAGTACAGCTCGAGAAAAAACACACCAATCTGTGAGAACAGATACAGAAACAACACACTGAACTGCGAGTACAGACACAAAAACAACACACTGAACTGAGAGTACAGATAGAGAAACAACACACTGAACTGAGAGTACAGATAGAGAAAAAACACACTGAATTGTGATTACAGATAGAGAAACAAAAGATTGAACTGAGATTAAGTACAGAGAAACAACAGACTGAACTGTGAGTACAGATGCAGAAGCAACACACTGAACTGTGATTACGGATAGAGAAACAACACACTGAACTGTGATTACAGATTGAGAAACGCCTCACTGAATTGTGAGGATAGAGAAACAACACACTGAACTGTGAGTAGAGACACAGAAACAACACACTGAACTGAGAGTACAGATAGAGAAAGAACACACCCAACTGTGAGAACAGATACAGAAACAATACACTGAACTGGGAGTACAGATGCTGAAGCAAAACACTGAACTGAGTAAACAGATAGACTGAGAGATCTGATAGAAAAACAACACACTGAATTGAGATTACAGATCGAGAAAGACCTCACTGAATTGTGAGGATAGAGAAACAACACACTGAACTGTGAGTAGAGATAGACAAACAAAACACCGAACTGCCAGTACAGCTAGAGAAAGAACACACCCAACTATGAGAACAGATAGAGAAACAACACACTGAACTGGGAGTACAGATGCAGAAGCAACACACTGAACTGTGATTACGGATAGAGAAACAACACACTGAACTGTGATTACTGATTGAGAAACAAAACACTGAACCTAAAGTACTGATACAGAAACAACAAACTGAATTGCGAGTATAGATAGAGAAACAAAACACTGAATTGCGAGTATAGATAGAGAAACGACACACTGAACTGAGAGTACAGATCGAGAAACACCTCACTGAATTGCAAACACAGGTAGAGAAACAAAACACTGTACTGCGAGTACAGATAGAGAAACAACACACTGAACTGCGAGTACAGCTAGAGAAAGAACACACCCAACTGTGAGAACAGATAAAGAAACAACAGACTGATCTGGGAGTACAGATGCAGAAGCAACACACTGAACTGTGATTACGGATAGAGAAACAACACACTGAACTGTGATTACAGATTGAGAAACAAAACACTGAACCTAGAGTCCTGATACAGAAACAACACACTGAATTGCGAGTATAGATAGAGAAATAACACACTGAACTGAGAGTACAGACACAGAAACAACACACTGAACTGAGAGTACAGACAGAGAAACAACACACTGAACTGAGAGTAACGATCAAGAAACAATACACTGAACTGTGAACACAGATAGAGAAACAACACACTGAACTGCGAGTACAGACTGAGAAATAACGCACTGAACTGAGAGTACAGACAGCGAAACAACACACTGAATTGCGAGTACAGATAGAGAAAGAACACACTGAACTGAGGGTACAGGTAGAGAACCAACACACTTAACTGGGAGAACAGACAGCAAAACAACACATTGAACTGAGAACAGATAGAGAAACAACACACTGAACTGCGAGTACAGATGCAGAAGGGACACACTGAACTGAGGAAATAGATAGAGAAACAAGACACTGAACTGAGAAAACAGAGAGAGAAACAACACACTGAACTGAGAGAACAGATCAAGAAACACCTTACTGAATTGTGAGAACAGATAGAGCAATAACATACCCAACTGTGAGAACAAATACAGAAACAACGCACTGAACTGCGAGTACAGATAGAGAAACAACATACTGTACTGTGATTACAGATCGAGAAACAAAACATTGAACTGAGAGTACAGCTCGAGAAAGAACACACCAACCTGTGAGAACAGATACAGAAACAACACACTGAACTGCGAGTACAGACACAGAAACAACACACTGAACTGAGAGTACAGATAGAGAAACAACACACTGAACTGAGAGTACAGAGAGAGAAACAACACACTGAATTGTGATTACAGATAGAGAAACAAAAGATTGAACTGAGATTAAGTACAGAGAAACAACAGACTGAACTGGGAGTACAGATGCAGAAGCAACACACTGAACTGTGATTACGGATAGAGAAACAACTCACTGAACTGTGATTACAGATTGAGAAACACCTCACTGAATTGTGAGGATAGAGAAACAACACACTGAACTGTGAGTAGAGATAGACAAACAAAACACCGAACTGCGAGTACAGCTAGAGAAAAAAAACACCCAACTGTGAGAACAGATACAGAAACAATACACTGAACTGGGAGTACAGATGCTGAAGCAAAACACTGAACTGAGTAAACAGATAGACTGAGAGATCTGATAGAAAAACAACACACTGAATTGAGATTACAGATCGAGAAAGACCTCACTGAATTGTGAGGATAGAGAAACAACACACTGAACTGTGAGTAGAGATAGACAAACAAAACACCGAACTGCGAGTACAGCTAGAGAAAGAACACACCCAACTGTGAGAACAGATAGAGAAACAACACACTGAACTGGGAGTACAGATGTAGAAGCAACACACTGAACTGTGATTACGGATGGAGAAACAACACACTAAACTGTGATTACTGATTGAGAAACAAAACACTGAACCTAGAGTACTGATACAGAAACAACACACTGAATTGCGTGTATAGATAGAGAAACAACACACTGAACTGTGAGTACAGACACAGAAACAAGACACTGAACTGAGAGTACAGATCGAGAAACACCTCACAGAATTGCAAACACAGGTAGAGAAACAAAACACTGTACTGCGAGTACAGGTAAAGAAACAACACACTGAACTGCGAGTACAGCTAGAGAAAGAACACACCCAACTGTGAGAACAGATACAGAAACAACAGACTGAACTGGGAGTACAGATGCAGAAGCAACACACTGAACTGTGATTACGGATAGAGAAACACACACTGTACTGTGATTACAGATTGAGAAACACCTCACTGAATTGTGAGGAGAGAGAAACAACACACTGAAGTGTGAGTAGAGACAGACAAACAAAACACCGAACTGCGAGTACAGCTAGAGAAAGAAAACAACCAACTGTGAGAACAGATACAGAAACAATACACTGAACTGGGAGTACAGATGCTGAAGGAAAACACTGAACTGAGTAAACAGATAGACTGAGAGATCTGATAGAAAAACAACCCACTGAATTGAGATTACAGATCGAGACACACCTGACTGAATTGTGAGGATAGAGAAACAACACACTGAACTGTGAGTAGAGATAGACAAACAAAACACCGAACTGCGAGTACAGCTAGAGAAAGAACACACCGAACTGTGAGAACAGATAGAGAAACATCACACTGAACTGGGAGTACAGATGCAGAAGCAACACACTGAACTGTGATTACGGATAGGGAAACAACACACTGAACTGTGATTACTGATTGAGAAACAAAACACTGAACCTAGAGTCCTGATACGGAAACAAAACACTGAATTGCGAGTATAGATAGAGAAACGACACACTGAACTGAGAGTACAGATCGAGAAACACCTCACTGAATTGCAAACACAGGTAGAGAAACAAAACACTGTACTGCGAGTACAGATAGAGAAACAACACACTGAACTGCGAGTACAGCTAGAGAAAGAAAACACCCAACTGTGAGAACAGATACAGAAACAACAGACTGAACTGGGAGTACAGATGCAGAAGCAACACACTGAACTGTGATTACGCATAGAGAAACAACACACTGAACTGTGATTACAGATTGAGAAACAAAACACTGAACCTAGAGTCCTGATACAGAAACAACACACTGAATTGCGAGTATAGATAGAGAGATAACACACTGAACTGTGAGTACAGACACAGAAACAACACACTGAACTGAGAGTACAGACAGAG
Organism: Chiloscyllium punctatum; assembly: GCF_047496795.1. NCBI lineage: Eukaryota > Metazoa > Chordata > Chondrichthyes > Orectolobiformes > Hemiscylliidae > Chiloscyllium > Chiloscyllium punctatum. The sequence continues at coordinate 31,513,477 of NC_092745.1, forward strand.
AAACAACACACTGAACTGAGAGTAACGATCAAGAAACAATGCACTGAACTGTGAGTACAGATAGAGAAACAACACACTGAACTGCGAGTACAGACTGAGAAATAACACACTGAACTGTGAGTACAGACAGAGAAAAAACACACTGAACTGAGAGTACAGACAGCGAAACAACACACTGAATTGCGAGTACAGATAGAGAAAGAACACACTGAACTGAGGGTACAGGTAGAGAACCAGCACACTTAACTGGGAGAACAGACAGCAAAACAACACATTGAACTGAGAACAGATAGAGAAACAACACACTATACTGCGAGTACAGATGCAGAAGGAACACACTGAACTGAGGAAATAGATAGAGAAACAAGACACTGAACTGAGAAAACAGAGAGAGAAACAACACACTGAACTGAGAGAACAGATCAAGAAACACCTTACTGAATTGTGAGCACAGATAGAGCAATAACATACCCAACTGTGAGAACAAATACAGAAACAACGCACTGAACTGCGAGTACAGATAGAGAAACAACACACTGTACTGTGATTACAGATCGAGAAACAAAACATTGAACTGAGAGTACAGCTCGAGAAAAAACACACCAATCTGTGAGAACAGATACAGAAACAACACACTGAACTGCGAGTACAGACACAGAAACAACACACTGAACTGAGAGTACAGATAGAGAAACAACACACTGAACTGAGAGTACAGATAGAGAAACAACACACTGAATTGTGATTACAGATAGAGAAACAAAAGATTGAACTGAGATTAAGTACAGAGAAACAACAGACTGAACTGGGAGTACAGATGCAGAAGCAACACACTGAACTGTGATTACGGATAGAGAAACAACAGACTGAACTGTGATTACAGATTGAGAAACACCTCACTGAATTGTGAGGATAGAGAAACAACACACTGAACTGTCAGTAGAGACACAGAAACAACACACTGAACTGAGAGTACAGATAGAGAAAGAACACACCCAACTGTGAGAACAGATACAGAAACAATACACTGAACTGGGAGTACAGATGCTGAAGCAAAACACTGAACTGAGTAAACAGATAGACTGAGAGATCTGATAGAAAAACAACACACTGAATTGAGATTACAGATCGAGAAAGACCTCACTGAATTGTGAGGATAGAGAAACAACACACTGAACTGTGAGTAGAGATAGACAAACAAAACACCGAACTGCCAGTACAGCTAGAGAAAGAACACACCCAACTATGAGAACAGATAGAGAAACAACACACTGAACTGGGAGTACAGATGCAGAAGCAACACACTGAACTGTGATTACGGATAGAGAAACAACACACTGAACTGTGATTACTGATTGAGAAACAAAACACTGAACCTAGAGTACTGATACAGAAACAACAAACTGAATTGCGAGTATAGATAGAGAAACAAAACACTGAATTGCGAGTATAGATAGAGAAACGACACACTGAACTGAGAGTACAGATCGAGAAACACCTCACTCAATTGCAAACACAGGTAGAGAAACAAAACACTGTACTGCGAGTACAGATAGAGAAACAACACACTGAACTGCGAGTACAGCTAGAGAAAGAACACACCCAACTGTGAGAACAGATACAGAAACAACAGACTGATCTGGGAGTACAGATGCAGAAGCAACACACTGAACTGTGATTACGGATAGAGAAACAACACACTGAACTGTGATTACAGATTGAGAAACAAAACACTGAACCTAGAGTCCTGATACAGAAACAACACACTGAATTGCGAGTATAGATAGAGAAATAACACACTGAACTGAGAGTACAGACACAGAAACAACACACTGAACTGAGAGTACAGACAGAGAAACAACACACTGAACTGAGAGTAACGATCAAGAAACAATACACTGAACTGTGAGTACAGATAGAGAAACAACACACTGAACTGCGAGTACAGACTGAGAAATAACGCACTGAACTGTGAGTACAGACAGAGAAAAAACACACTGAACTGAGAGTCCTGATACAGAAACAACACACTGAATTGCGAGTACAGATAGAGAAAGAACACACTGAACTGAGGGTACAGGTAGAGAACCAGCACACTTAACTGGGAGAACAGACAGCAAAACAACACATTGAACTGAGAACAGATAGAGAAACAACACACTGAACTGCGAGTACAGATGCAGAAGGAACACACTGAACTGAGGAAATAGATAGAGAAATAACACACTGAACTGAGAAAACAGAGAGAGAAACAACACACTGAACTGAGAGAACAGATCAAGAAACACCTTACTGAATTGTGAGCACAGATAGAGCAATAACATACCCAACTGTGAGAACAAATACAGAAACAACGCACTGAACTGCGAGTACAGATAGAGAAACAACACACTGTACTGCATTTACAGATCGAGAAACAAAACATTGAACTGAGAGTACAGCTCGAGAAAAAACACACCAATCTGTGAGAACAGATACAGAAACAACACACTGAACTGCGAGTACAGACACAGAAACAACACACTGAACTGAGAGTACAGATAGAGAAACAACACACTGAACTGAGAGTACAGATAGAGAAAAAACACACTGAATTGTGATTACAGATAGAGAAACAAAAGATTGAACTGAGATTAAGTACAGAGAAACAACAGACTGAACTGTGAGTACAGATGCAGAAGCAACACACTGAACTGTGATTACGGATAGAGAAACAACACACTGAACTGTGATTACAGATTGAGAAACGCCTCACTGAATTGTGAGGATAGAGAAACAACACACTGAACTGTGAGTAGAGACACAGAAACAACACACTGAACTGAGAGTACAGATAGAGAAAGAACACACCCAACTGTGAGAACAGATACAGAAACAATACACTGAACTGGGAGTACAGATGCTGAAGCAAAACACTGAACTGAGTAAACAGATAGACTGAGAGATCTGATAGAAAAACAACACACTGAATTGAGATTACAGATCGAGAAAGACCTCACTGAATTGTGAGGATAGAGAAACAACACACTGAACTGTGAGTAGAGATAGACAAACAAAACACCGAACTGCCAGTACAGCTAGAGAAAGAACACACCCAACTATGAGAACAGATAGAGAAACAACACACTGAACTGGGAGTACAGATGCAGAAGCAACACACTGAACTGTGATTACGGATAGAGAAACAACACACTGAACTGTGATTACTGATTGAGAAACAAAACACTGAACCTAAAGTACTGATACAGAAACAACAAACTGAATTGCGAGTATAGATAGAGAAACAAAACACTGAATTGCGAGTATAGATAGAGAAACGACACACTGAACTGAGAGTACAGATCGAGAAACACCTCACTGAATTGCAAACACAGGTAGAGAAACAAAACACTGTACTGCGAGTACAGATAGAGAAACAACACACTGAACTGCGAGTACAGCTAGAGAAAGAACACACCCAACTGTGAGAACAGATAAAGAAACAACAGACTGATCTGGGAGTACAGATGCAGAAGCAACACACTGAACTGTGATTACGGATAGAGAAACAACACACTGAACTGTGATTACAGATTGAGAAACAAAACACTGAACCTAGAGTCCTGATACAGAAACAACACACTGAATTGCGAGTATAGATAGAGAAATAACACACTGAACTGAGAGTACAGACACAGAAACAACACACTGAACTGAGAGTACAGACAGAGAAACAACACACTGAACTGCGAGTACAGCTAGAGAAAGAACACACCCAACTGTGAGAACAGATAGAGAAACAACACACTGAACTGGGAGTACAGATGCAGAAGCAACACACTGAACTGTGATTACGGATGGAGAAACAACACACTAAACTGTGATTACTGATTGAGAAACAAAACACTGAACCTAGAGTACTGATACAGAAACAACACACTGAATTGCGTGTATAGATAGAGAAACAACACACTGAACTGTGAGTACAGACACAGAAACAACACACTGAACTGAGAGTACAGATCGAGAAACACCTCACTGAATTGCAAACACACGTAGAGAAACAAAACACTGTACTGCGAGTACAGATAAAGAAACAACACACTGAACTGCGAGTACAGCTAGAGAAAGAACACACCCAACTGTGAGAACAGATTGAGAAACACCTCACTGAATTGTGAGGAGAGAGAAACAACACACTGAAGTGTGAGTAGAGACAGACAAACAAAACACCGAACTGCGAGTATAGCTCGAGAAAGAAAACACCCAACTGTGAGAACAGATACAGAAACAATACACTGAACTGGGAGTACAGATGCTGAAGGAAAACACTGAACTGAGTAAACAGATAGACTGAGAGATCTGATAGAAAAACAACACACTGAATTGAGATTACAGATCGAGACACACCTGACTGAATTGTGAGGATAGAGAAACAACACACTGAACTGTGAGTAGAGATAGACAAACAAAACACCGAACTGCGAGTACAGCTAGAGAAAGAACACACCCAACTGTGAGAACAGATAGAGAAACATCACACTGAACTGGGAGTACAGATGCAGAAGCAACACACTGAACTGTGATTACGGATAGGGAAACAACACACTGAACTGTGATTACTGATTGAGAAAAAAAACACTGAACCTAGAGTCCTGATACAGAAACAACACACTGAATTGCGAGTATAGATAGAGAAACGACACACTGAACTGAGAGTACAGATCGAGAAACACCTCACTGAATTGCAAACACAGGTAGAGAAACAAAACACTGTACTGCGAGTACAGATAGAGAAACAACACACTGAACTGCGAGTACAGCTAGAGAAAGAACACACCCAACTGTGAGAACAGATAGAGAAACATCACACTGAACTGGGAGTACAGATGCAGAAGCAACACACTGAACTGTGATTACGGATAGGGAAACAACACACTGAACTGTGATTACTGATTGAGAAACAAAACACTGAACCTAGAGTCCTGATACAGAAACAACACACTGAATTGCGAGTATAGATAGAGAAACGACACACTGAACTGAGAGTACAGATCGAGAAACACCTCACTGAATTGCAAACACAGGTAGAGAAACAAAACACTGTACTGCGAGTACAGATAGAGAAACAACACACTGAACTGCGAGTACAGCTAGAGAAAGAAAACACCCAACTGTGAGAACAGATACAGAAACAACAGACTGAACTGGGAGTACAGATGCAGAAGCAAAACACTGAACTGTGATTACGGATAGAGAAACAACACACTGAACTGTGATTACAGATTGAGAAACAAAACACTGAACCTAGAGTCCTGATACAGAAACAACACACTGAATTGCGAGTATAGATAGAGAGATAACACACTGAACTGTGAGTAAAGACACAGAAACAACACACTGAACTGAGAGTACAGACAGAGAAACAACACACTGAACTGAGAGTAACGATCAAGAAACAATGCACTGAACTGTGAGTACAGATAGAGAAACAACACACTGAACTGCGAGTACAGACTGAGAAATAACACACTGAACTGTGAGTACAGACAGAGAAAAAACACACTGAACTGAGAGTACAGACAGCGAAACAACACACTGAATTGCGAGTACAGATAGAGAAAGAACACACTGAACTGAGGGTACAGGTAGAGAACCAGCACACTTAACTGGGAGAACAGACAGCAAAACAACACATTGAACTGAGAACAGATAGAGAAACAACACACTGAACTGCGAGTACAGATGCAGAAGGAACACACTGAACTGAGGAAATAGATAGAGAAATAACACACTGAACTGAGAAAACAGAGAGAGAAACAACACACTGAACTGAGAGAACAGATCAAGAAACACCTTACTGAATTGTGAGCACAGATAGAGCAATAACATACCCAACTGTGAGAACAAATACAGAAACAACGCACTGAACTGCGAGTACAGATAGAGAAACAACACACTGTACTGTGATTACAGATCGAGAAACAAAACATTGAACTGAGAGTACAGCTCGAGAAAAAACACACCAATCTGTGAGAACAGATACAGAAACAACACACTGAACTGCGAGTACAGACACAGAAACAACACACTGAACTGAGAGTACAGATAGAGAAACAACACACTGAACTGAGAGTACAGATAGAGAAAAAACACACTGAATTGTGATTACAGATAGAGAAACAAAAGATTGAACTGAGATTAAGTACAGAGAAACAACAGACTGAACTGTGAGTACAGATGCAGAAGCAACACACTGAACTGTGATTACGGATAGAGAAACAACACACTGAACTGTGATTACAGATTGAGAAACGCCTCACTGAATTGTGAGGATAGAGAAACAACACACTGAACTGTGAGTAGAGACACAGAAACAACACACTGAACTGAGAGTACAGATAGAGAAAGAACACACCCAACTGTGAGAACAGATACAGAAACAATACACTGAACTGGGAGTACAGATGCTGAAGCAAAACACTGAACTGAGTAAACAGATAGACTGAGAGATCTGATAGAAAAACAACACACTGAATTGAGATTACAGATCGAGAAAGACCTCACTGAATTGTGAGGATAGAGAAACAACACACTGAACTGTGAGTAGAGATAGACAAACAAAACACCGAACTGCCAGTACAGCTAGAGAAAGAACACACCCAACTATGAGAACAGATAGAGAAACAACACACTGAACTGGGAGTACAGATGCAGAAGCAACACACTGAACTGTGATTACGGATAGAGAAACAACACACTGAACTGTGATTACTGATTGAGAAACAAAACACTGAACCTAAAGTACTGATACAGAAACAACAAACTGAATTGCGAGTATAGATAGAGAAACAAAACACTGAATTGCGAGTATAGATAGAGAAACGACACACTGAACTGAGAGTACAGATCGAGAAACACCTCACTGAATTGCAAACACAGGTAGAGAAACAAAACACTGTACTGCGAGTACAGATAGAGAAACAACACACTGAACTGCGAGTACAGCTAGAGAAAGAACACACCCAACTGTGAGAACAGATAAAGAAACAACAGACTGATCTGGGAGTACAGATGCAGAAGCAACACACTGAACTGTGATTACGGATAGAGAAACAACACACTGAACTGTGATTACAGATTGAGAAACAAAACACTGAACCTAGAGTCCTGATACAGAAACAACACACTGAATTGCGAGTATAGATAGAGAAATAACACACTGAACTGAGAGTACAGACACAGAAACAACACACTGAACTGAGAGTACAGACAGAGAAACAACACACTGAACTGAGAGTAACGATCAAGAAACAATACACTGAACTGTGAACACAGATAGAGAAACAACACACTGAACTGCGAGTACAGACTGAGAAATAACGCACTGAACTGAGAGTACAGACAGCGAAACAACACACTGAATTGCGAGTACAGATAGAGAAAGAACACACTGAACTGAGGGTACAGGTAGAGAACCAACACACTTAACTGGGAGAACAGACAGCAAAACAACACATTGAACTGAGAACAGATAGAGAAACAACACACTGAACTGCGAGTACAGATGCAGAAGGGACACACTGAACTGAGGAAATAGATAGAGAAACAAGACACTGAACTGAGAAAACAGAGAGAGAAACAACACACTGAACTGAGAGAACAGATCAAGAAACACCTTACTGAATTGTGAGAACAGATAGAGCAATAACATACCCAACTGTGAGAACAAATACAGAAACAACGCACTGAACTGCGAGTACAGATAGAGAAACAACATACTGTACTGTGATTACAGATCGAGAAACAAAACATTGAACTGAGAGTACAGCTCGAGAAAGAACACACCAACCTGTGAGAACAGATACAGAAACAACACACTGAACTGCGAGTACAGACACAGAAACAACACACTGAACTGAGAGTACAGATAGAGAAACAACACACTGAACTGAGAGTACAGAGAGAGAAACAACACACTGAATTGTGATTACAGATAGAGAAACAAAAGATTGAACTGAGATTAAGTACAGAGAAACAACAGACTGAACTGGGAGTACAGATGCAGAAGCAACACACTGAACTGTGATTACGGATAGAGAAACAACTCACTGAACTGTGATTACAGATTGAGAAACACCTCACTGAATTGTGAGGATAGAGAAACAACACACTGAACTGTGAGTAGAGATAGACAAACAAAACACCGAACTGCGAGTACAGCTAGAGAAAAAAAACACCCAACTGTGAGAACAGATACAGAAACAATACACTGAACTGGGAGTACAGATGCTGAAGCAAAACACTGAACTGAGTAAACAGATAGACTGAGAGATCTGATAGAAAAACAACACACTGAATTGAGATTACAGATCGAGAAAGACCTCACTGAATTGTGAGGATAGAGAAACAACACACTGAACTGTGAGTAGAGATAGACAAACAAAACACCGAACTGCGAGTACAGCTAGAGAAAGAACACACCCAACTGTGAGAACAGATAGAGAAACAACACACTGAACTGGGAGTACAGATGTAGAAGCAACACACTGAACTGTGATTACGGATGGAGAAACAACACACTAAACTGTGATTACTGATTGAGAAACAAAACACTGAACCTAGAGTACTGATACAGAAACAACACACTGAATTGCGTGTATAGATAGAGAAACAACACACTGAACTGTGAGTACAGACACAGAAACAAGACACTGAACTGAGAGTACAGATCGAGAAACACCTCACAGAATTGCAAACACAGGTAGAGAAACAAAACACTGTACTGCGAGTACAGGTAAAGAAACAACACACTGAACTGCGAGTACAGCTAGAGAAAGAACACACCCAACTGTGAGAACAGATACAGAAACAACAGACTGAACTGGGAGTACAGATGCAGAAGCAACACACTGAACTGTGATTACGGATAGAGAAACACACACTGTACTGTGATTACAGATTGAGAAACACCTCACTGAATTGTGAGGAGAGAGAAACAACACACTGAAGTGTGAGTAGAGACAGACAAACAAAACACCGAACTGCGAGTACAGCTAGAGAAAGAAAACACCCAACTGTGAGAACAGATACAGAAACAATACACTGAACTGGGAGTACAGATGCTGAAGGAAAACACTGAACTGAGTAAACAGATAGACTGAGAGATCTGATAGAAAAACAACCCACTGAATTGAGATTACAGATCGAGACACACCTGACTGAATTGTGAGGATAGAGAAACAACACACTGAACTGTGAGTAGAGATAGACAAACAAAACACCGAACTGCGAGTACAGCTAGAGAAAGAACACACCGAACTGTGAGAACAGATAGAGAAACATCACACTGAACTGGGAGTACAGATGCAGAAGCAACACACTGAACTGTGATTACGGATAGGGAAACAACACACTGAACTGTGATTACTGATTGAGAAACAAAACACTGAACCTAGAGTCCTGATACGGAAACAAAACACTGAATTGCGAGTATAGATAGAGAAACGACACACTGAACTGAGAGTACAGATCGAGAAACACCTCACTGAATTGCAAACACAGGTAGAGAAACAAAACACTGTACTGCGAGTACAGATAGAGAAACAACACACTGAACTGCGAGTACAGCTAGAGAAAGAAAACACCCAACTGTGAGAACAGATACAGAAACAACAGACTGAACTGGGAGTACAGATGCAGAAGCAACACACTGAACTGTGATTACGCATAGAGAAACAACACACTGAACTGTGATTACAGATTGAGAAACAAAACACTGAACCTAGAGTCCTGATACAGAAACAACACACTGAATTGCGAGTATAGATAGAGAGATAACACACTGAACTGTGAGTACAGACACAGAAACAACACACTGAACTGAGAGTACAGACAGAGAAACAACACACTGAACTGAGAGTAACGATCAAGAAACAATGCACTGAACTGTGAGTACAGATAGAGAAACAACACACTGAACTGCGAGTACAGACTGAGAAATAACACACTGAACTGTGAGTACAGACTGAGAAAAAACACACTGAACTGAGAGTACAGACAGCGAAACAACACACTGAATTGCGAGTACAGATAGAGAAAGAACACACTGAACTGAGGGTACAGGTAGAGAACCAGCACACTTAACTGGGAGAACAGACAGCAAAACAACACATTGAACTGAGAACAGATAGAGAAACAACACACTATACTGCGAGTACAGATGCAGAAGGAACACACTGAACTGAGGAAATAGATAGAGAAACAACACACTGAACTGAGAAAACAGAGAGAGAAACAACACACTGAACTGAGAGAACAGATCAAGAAACACCTTACTGAATTGTGAGCACAGATAGAGCAATAACATACCCAACTGTGAGAACAAATACAGAAACAACGCACTGAACTGCGAGTACAGATAGAGAAACAACACACTGTACTGTGATTACAGATCGAGAAACAAAACATTGAACTGAGAGTACAGCTCGAGAAAAAACACACCAATCTGTGAGAACAGATACAGAAACAACACACTGAACTGCGAGTACAGACACAGAAACAACACACTGAACTGAGAGTACAGATAGAGAAACAACACACTGAACTGAGAGTACAGATAGAGAAACAACACACTGAATTGTGATTACAGATAGAGAAACAAAAGATTGAACTGAGATTAAGTACAGAGAAACAACAGACTGAACTGGGAGTACAGATGCAGAAGCAACACACTGAACTGTGATTACGGATAGAGAAACAACAGACTGAACTGTGATTACAGATTGAGAAACACCTCACTGAATTGTGAGGATAGAGAAACAACACACTGAACTGTGAGTAGAGACACAGAAACAACACACTGAACTGAGAGTACAGATAGAGAAAGAACACACCCAACTGTGAGAACAGATACAGAAACAATACACTGAACTGGGAGTACAGATGCTGAAGCAAAACACTGAACTGAGTAAACAGATAGACTGAGAGATCTGATAGAAAAACAACACACTGAATTGAGATTACAGATCGAGAAAGACCTCACTGAATTGTGAGGATAGAGAAACAACACACTGAACTGTGAGTAGAGATAGACAAACAAAACACCGAACTGCCAGTACAGCTAGAGAAAGAACACACCCAACTATGAGAACAGATAGAGAAACAACACACTGAACTGGGAGTACAGATGCAGAAGCAACACACTGAACTGTGATTACTGATTGAGAAACAAAACACTGAACCTAAAGTACTGATACAGAAACAACAAACTGAATTGCGAGTATAGATAGAGAAACAAAACACTGAATTGCGAGTATAGATAGAGAAACGACACACTGAACTGAGAGTACAGATCGAGAAACACCTCACTGAATTGCAAACACAGGTAGAGAAACAAAACACTGTACTGCGAGTACAGATAGAGAAACAACACACTGAACTGCGAGTACAGCTAGAGAAAGAACACACCCAACTGTGAGAACAGATACAGAAACAACAGACTGATCTGGGAGTACAGATGCAGAAGCAACACACTGAACTGTGATTACGGATAGAGAAACAACACACTGAACTGTGATTACAGATTGAGAAACAAAACACTGAACCTAGAGTCCTGATACAGAAACAACACACTGAATTGCGAGTATAGATAGAGAAATAACACACTGAACTGAGAGTACAGACACAGAAACAACACACTGAACTGAGAGTACAGACAGAGAAACAACACACTGAACTGAGAGTAACGATCAAGAAACAATACACTGAACTGTGAACACAGATAGAGAAACAACACACTGAACTGCGAGTACAGACTGAGAAATAACGCACTGAACTGAGAGTACAGACAGCGAAACAACACACTGAATTGCGAGTACAGATAGAGAAAGAACACACTGAACTGAGGGTACAGGTAGAGAACCAACACACTTAACTGGGAGAACAGACAGCAAAACAACACATTGAACTGAGAACAGATAGAGAAACAACACACTGAACTGCGAGTACAGATGCAGAAGGGACACACTGAACTGAGGAAATAGATAGAGAAACAAGACACTGAACTGAGAAAACAGAGAGAGAAACAACACACTGAACTGAGAGAACAGATCAAGAAACACCTTACTGAATTGTGAGAACAGATAGAGCAATAACATACCCAACTGTGAGAACAAATACAGAAACAACGCACTGAACTGCGAGTACAGATAGAGAAACAACATACTGTACTGTGATTACAGATCGAGAAACAAAACATTGAACTGAGAGTACAGCTCGAGAAAAAACACACCAATCTGTGAGAACAGATACAGAAACAACACACTGAACTGCGAGTACAGACACAGAAACAACACACTGAACTGAGAGTACAGATAGAGAAACAACACACTGAACTGAGAGTACAGATAGAGAAACAACACACTGAATTGTGATTACAGATAGAGAAACAAAAGATTGAACTGAGATTAAGTACAGAGAAACAACAGACTGAACTGGGAGTACAGATGCAGAAGCAACACACTGAACTGTGATTACGGATAGAGAAACAACAGACTGAACTGTGATTACAGATTGAGAAACACCTCACTGAATTGTGAGGATAGAGAAACAACACACTGAACTGTCAGTAGAGACACAGAAACAACACACTGAACTGAGAGTACAGAGAGAGAAACAACACACTGAATTGTGATTACAGATAGAGAAACAAAAGATTGAACTGAGATTAAGTACAGAGAAACAACAGACTGAACTGGGAGTACAGATGCAGAAGCAACACACTGAACTGTGATTACGGATAGAGAAACAACTCACTGAACTGTGATTACAGATTGAGAAACACCTCACTGAATTGTGAGGATAGAGAAACAACACACTGAACTGTGAGTAGAGATAGACAAACAAAACACCGAACTGCGAGTACAGCTAGAGAAAAAAAACACCCAACTGTGAGAACAGATACAGAAACAATACACTGAACTGGGAGTACAGATGCTGAAGCAAAACACTGAACTGAGTAAACAGATAGACTGAGAGATCTGATAGAAAAACAACACACTGAATTGAGATTACAGATCGAGAAAGACCTCACTGAATTGTGAGGATAGAGAAACAACACACTGAACTGTGAGTAGAGATAGACAAACAAAACACCGAACTGCGAGTACAGCTAGAGAAAGAACACACCCAACTGTGAGAACAGATAGAGAAACAACACACTGAACTGGGAGTACAGATGTAGAAGCAACACACTGAACTGTGATTACGGATGGAGAAACAACACACTAAACTGTGATTACTGATTGAGAAACAAAACACTGAACCTAGAGTACTGATGCAGAAACAACACACTGAATTGCGTGTATAGATAGAGAAACAACACACTGAACTGTGAGTACAGACACAGAAACAAGACACTGAACTGAGAGTACAGATCGAGAAACACCTCACAGAATTGCAAACACAGGTAGAGAAACAAAACACTGTACTGCGAGTACAGGTAAAGAAACAACACACTGAACTGCGAGTACAGCTAGAGAAAGAACACACCCAACTGTGAGAACAGATACAGAAACAACAGACTGAACTGGGAGTACAGATGCAGAAGCAACACACTGAACTGTGATTACGGATAGAGAAACACACACTGTACTGTGATTACAGATTGAGAAACACCTCACTGAATTGTGAGGAGAGAGAAACAACACACTGAAGTGTGAGTAGAGACAGACAAACAAAACACCGAACTGCGAGTACAGCTAGAGAAAGAAAACACCCAACTGTGAGAACAGATACAGAAACAATACACTGAACTGGGAGTACAGATGCTGAAGGAAAACACTGAACTGAGTAAACAGATAGACTGAGAGATCTGATAGAAAAACAACCCACTGAATTGAGATTACAGATCGAGACACACCTGACTGAATTGTGAGGATAGAGAAACAACACACTGAACTGTGAGTAGAGATAGACAAACAAAACACCGAACTGCGAGTACAGCTAGAGAAAGGACACACCGAACTGTGAGAACAGATAGAGAAACATCACACTGAACTGGGAGTACAGATGCAGAAGCAACACACTGAACTGTGATTACGGATAGGGAAACAACACACTGAACTGTGATTACTGATTGAGAAACAAAACACTGAACCTAGAGTCCTGATACGGAAACAAAACACTGAATTGCGAGTATAGATAGAGAAACGACACACTGAACTGAGAGTACAGATCGAGAAACACCTCACTGAATTGCAAACACAGGTAGAGAAACAAAACACTGTACTGCGAGTACAGATAGAGAAACAACACACTGAACTGCGAGTACAGCTAGAGAAAGAAAACACCCAACTGTGAGAACAGATACAGAAACAACAGACTGAACTGGGAGTACAGATGCAGAAGCAACACACTGAACTGTGATTACGCATAGAGAAACAACACACTGAACTGTGATTACAGATTGAGAAACAAAACACTGAACCTAGAGTCCTGATACAGAAACAACACACTGAATTGCGAGTATAGATAGAGAGATAACACACTGAACTGTGAGTACAGACACAGAAACAACACACTGAACTGAGAGTACAGACAGAGAAACAACACACTGAACTGAGAGTAACGATCAAGAAACAATGCACTGAACTGTGAGTACAGATAGAGAAACAACACACTGAACTGCGAGTACAGACTGAGAAATAACACACTGAACTGTGAGTACAGACTGAGAAAAAACACACTGAACTGAGAGTACAGACAGCGAAACAACACACTGAATTGCGAGTACAGATAGAGAAAGAACACACTGAACTGAGGGTACAGGTAGAGAACCAGCACACTTAACTGGGAGAACAGACAGCAAAACAACACATTGAACTGAGAACAGATAGAGAAACAACACACTATACTGCGAGTACAGATGCAGAAGGAACACACTGAACTGAGGAAATAGATAGAGAAACAACACACTGAACTGAGAAAACAGAGAGAGAAACAACACACTGAACTGAGAGAACAGATCAAGAAACACCTTACTGAATTGTGAGCACAGATAGAGCAATAACATACCCAACTGTGAGAACAAATACAGAAACAACGCACTGAACTGCGAGTACAGATAGAGAAACAACACACTGTACTGTGATTACAGATCGAGAAACAAAACATTGAACTGAGAGTACAGCTCGAGAAAAAACACACCAATCTGTGAGAACAGATACAGAAACAACACACTGAACTGCGAGTACAGACACAGAAACAACACACTGAACTGAGAGTACAGATAGAGAAACAACACACTGAACTGAGAGTACAGATAGAGAAACAACACACTGAATTGTGATTACAGATAGAGAAACAAAAGATTGAACTGAGATTAAGTACAGAGAAACAACAGACTGAACTGGGAGTACAGATGCAGAAGCAACACACTGAACTGTGATTACGGATAGAGAAACAACAGACTGAACTGTGATTACAGATTGAGAAACACCTCACTGAATTGTGAGGATAGAGAAACAACACACTGAACTGTGAGTAGAGACACAGAAACAACACACTGAACTGAGAGTACAGATAGAGAAAGAACACACCCAACTGTGAGAACAGATACAGAAACAATACACTGAACTGGGAGTACAGATGCTGAAGCAAAACACTGAACTGAGTAAACAGATAGACTGAGAGATCTGATAGAAAAACAACACACTGAATTGAGATTACAGATCGAGAAAGACCTCACTGAATTGTGAGGATAGAGAAACAACACACTGAACTGTGAGTAGAGATAGACAAACAAAACACCGAACTGCCAGTACAGCTAGAGAAAGAACACACCCAACTATGAGAACAGATAGAGAAACAACACACTGAACTGGGAGTACAGATGCAGAAGCAACACACTGAACTGTGATTACTGATTGAGAAACAAAACACTGAACCTAAAGTACTGATACAGAAACAACAAACTGAATTGCGAGTATAGATAGAGAAACAAAACACTGAATTGCGAGTATAGATAGAGAAACGACACACTGAACTGAGAGTACAGATCGAGAAACACCTCACTGAATTGCAAACACAGGTAGAGAAACAAAACACTGTACTGCGAGTACAGATAGAGAAACAACACACTGAACTGCGAGTACAGCTAGAGAAAGAACACACCCAACTGTGAGAACAGATACAGAAACAACAGACTGATCTGGGAGTACAGATGCAGAAGCAACACACTGAACTGTGATTACGGATAGAGAAACAACACACTGAACTGTGATTACAGATTGAGAAACAAAACACTGAACCTAGAGTCCTGATACAGAAACAACACACTGAATTGCGAGTATAGATAGAGAAATAACACACTGAACTGAGAGTACAGACACAGAAACAACACACTGAACTGAGAGTACAGACAGAGAAACAACACACTGAACTGAGAGTAACGATCAAGAAACAATACACTGAACTGTGAACACAGATAGAGAAACAACACACTGAACTGCGAGTACAGACTGAGAAATAACGCACTGAACTGAGAGTACAGACAGCGAAACAACACACTGAATTGCGAGTACAGATAGAGAAAGAACACACTGAACTGAGGGTACAGGTAGAGAACCAACACACTTAACTGGGAGAACAGACAGCAAAACAACACATTGAACTGAGAACAGATAGAGAAACAACACACTGAACTGCGAGTACAGATGCAGAAGGGACACACTGAACTGAGGAAATAGATAGAGAAACAAGACACTGAACTGAGAAAACAGAGAGAGAAACAACACACTGAACTGAGAGAACAGATCAAGAAACACCTTACTGAATTGTGAGAACAGATAGAGCAATAACATACCCAACTGTGAGAACAAATACAGAAACAACGCACTGAACTGCGAGTACAGATAGAGAAACAACACACTGTACTGTGATTACAGATCGAGAAACAAAACATTGAACTGAGAGTACAGCTCGAGAAAGAACACACCAACCTGTGAGAACAGATACAGAAACAACACACTGAACTGCGAGTACAGACACAGAAACAACACACTGAACTGAGAGTACAGATAGAGAAACAACACACTGAACTGAGAGTACAGAGAGAGAAACAACACACTGAATTGTGATTACAGATAGAGAAACAAAAGATTGAACTGAGATTAAGTACAGAGAAACAACAGACTGAACTGGGAGTACAGATGCAGAAGCAACACACTGAACTGTGATTACGGATAGAGAAACAACACACTGAACCTAGAGTACTGATACAGAAACAACACACTGAATTGCGTGTATAGATAGAGAAACAACACACTGAACTGTGAGTACAGACACAGAAACAACACACTGAACTGAGAGTACAGATCGAGAAACACCTCACAGAATTGCAAACACAGGTAGAGAAACAAAACACTGTACTGCGAGTACAGGTAAAGAAACAACACACTGAACTGCGAGTACAGCTAGAGAAAGAACACACCCAACTGTGAGAACAGATACAGAAACAACAGACTGAACTGGGAGTACAGATGCAGAAGCAACACACTGAACTGTGATTACGGATTGAGAAACAACACACTAAACTGTGATTACAGATTGAGAAACACCTCACTAAATTGTGAGGAGAGAGAAACAACACACTGAAGTGTGAGTAGAGACAGACAAACAAAACACCGAACTGCGAGTATAGCTCGAGAAAGAAAACACCCAACTGTGAGAACAGATACAGAAACAATACACTGAACTGGGAGTACAGATGCTGAAGGAAAACACTGAACTGAGTAAACAGATAGACTGAGAGATCTGATAGAAAAACAACACACTGAATTGAGATTACAGATCGAGACACACCTGACTGAATTGTGAGGATAGAGAAACAACACACTGAACTGTGAGTAGAGATAGACAAACAAAACACCGAACTGCGAGTACAGCTAGAGAAAGAACACACCGAACTGTGAGAACAGATAGAGAAACATCACACTGAACTGGGAGTACAGATGCAGAAGCAACACACTGAACTGTGATTACGGATAGGGAAACAACACACTGAACTGTGATTACTGATTGAGAAACAAAACACTGAACCTAGAGTCCTGATACGGAAACAAAACACTGAATTGCGAGTATAGATAGAGAAACGACACACTGAACTGAGAGTACAGATCGAGAAACACCTCACTGAATTGCAAACACAGGTAGAGAAACAAAACACTGTACTGCGAGTACAGATAGAGAAACAACACACTGAACTGCGAGTACAGCTAGAGAAAGAAAACACCCAACTGTGAGAACAGATACAGAAACAACAGACTGAACTGGGAGTACAGATGCAGAAGCAACACACTGAACTGTGATTACGGATAGAGAAACAACACACTGAACTGTGATTACAGATTGAGAAACAAAACACTGAACCTAGAGTCCTGATATAGAAACAACACACTGAATTGCGAGTATAGATAGAGAGATAACACACTGAACTGTGAGTACAGACACAGAAACAACACACTGAACTGAGAGTACAGACAGAGAAACAACACACTGAACTGAGAGTAACGATCAAGAAACAATGCACTGAACTGTGAGTACAGATAGAGAAACAACACACTGAACTGCGAGTACAGACTGAGAAATAACACACTGAACTGTGAGTACAGACAGAGAAAAAACACACTGAACTGAGAGTACAGACAGCGAAACAACACACTGAATTGCGAGTACAGATAGAGAAAGAACACACTGAACTGAGGGTACAGGTAGAGAACCAGCACACTTAACTGGGAGAACAGACAGCAAAACAACACATTGAACTGAGAACAGATAGAGAAACAACACACTATACTGCGAGTACAGATGCAGAAGGAACACACTGAACTGAGGAAATAGATAGAGAAACAACACACTGAACTGAGAAAACAGAGAGAGAAACAACACACTGAACTGAGAGAACAGATCAAGAAACACCTTACTGAATTGTGAGCACAGATAGAGCAATAACATACCCAACTGTGAGAACAAATACAGAAACAACGCACTGAACTGCGAGTACAGATAGAGAAACAACACATTGAACTGAGAGTACAATTCGAGAAAGAACACACCAACCTGTGAGAACAGATACAGAAACAACACACTGAACTGCGAGTACAGACACAGAAACAACACACTGAACTGAGAGTACAGATGCAGAAGGGACACACTGAACTGAGGAAATAGATAGAGAAACAAGACACTGAACTGAGAAAACAGAGAGAGAAACAACACACTGAACTGAGAGAACAGATCAAGAAACACCTTACTGAATTGTGAGAACAGATAGAGCAATAACATACCCAACTGTGAGAACAAATACAGAAACAACGCACTGAACTGCGAGTACAGATAGAGAAACAACACACTGTACTGTGATTACAGATCGAGAAACAAAACATTGAACTGAGAGTACAGCTCGAGAAAGAACACACCAACCTGTGAAACAGATACAGAAACAACACACTGAACTGCGAGTACAGACACAGAAACAACACACTGAACTGAGAGTACAGATAGAGAAACAACACACTGAACTGAGAGTACAGATAGAGAAACAACACACTGAATTGTGATTACAGATAGAGAAACAAAAGATTGAACTGAGATTAAGTACAGAGAAACAACAGACTGAACTGGGAGTACAGATGCAGAAGCAACACACTGAACTGTGATTACGGATAGAGAAACAACTCACTGAACTGTGATTTCAGATTGAGAAACACCTCACTGAATTGTGAGGATAGAGAAACAACACACTGAACTGTGAGTAGAGATAGACAAACAAAACACCGAACTGCGAGTACAGCTAGAGAAAGAAAACACCCAACTGTGAGAACAGATACAGAAACAATACACTGAACTGGGAGTACAGATGCTGAAGCAAAACACTGAACTGAGTAAACAGATAGACTGAGAGATCTGATAGAAAAACAACACACTGAATTGAGATTACAGATCGAGAAAGACCTCACTGAATTGTGAGGATAGAGAAACAACACACTGAACTGGGAGTACAGATGTAGAAGCAACACACTGAACTGTGATTACGGATGGAGAAACAACACACTAAACTGTGATTACTGATTGAGAAACAAAACACTGAACCTAGAGTACTGATACAGAAACAACACACTGAATTGCGTGTATAGATAGAGAAACAACACACTGAACTGTGAGTACAGACACAGAAACAACACACTGAACTGAGAGTACAGATCGAGAAACACCTCACTGAATTGCAAACACAGGTAGATAAACAAAACACTGTACTGCGAGTACAGGTAAAGAAACAACACACTGAACTGCGAGTACAGCTAGAGAAAGAACACACCCAACTGTGAGAACAGATACAGAAACAACAGACTGAACTGGGAGTACAGATGCAGAAGCAACACACTGAACTGTGATTACGGATAGAGAAACAACACACTAAACTGTGATTACAGATTGAGAAACACCTCACTGAATTGTGAGGATAGAGAAACAACACACTGAAGTGTGAGTAGAGACAGACAAACAAAACACCGTACTGCGTGTATTGCTAGAGAAAGAAAACACCCAACTGTGAGAACAGATACAGAAACAATACACTGAACTGGGAGTACAGATGCTGAAGGAAAACACTGAACTGAGTAAACAGATAGACTGAGAGATCTGATAGAAAAACAACACACTGAATTGAGATTACAGATCGAGACACACCTCACGGAATTGTGAGGATAGAGAAACAACACACTGAACTGTGAGTAGAGATAGACAAACAAAACACCGAACTGCGAGTACAGCTAGAGAAAGAACACACCCAACTGTGAGAACAGAGAGAAAAACATCACACTGAACTGGGAGTACAGATGCAGAAGCAACACACTGAACTGTGATTACGGATAGGGAAACAACACACTGAACTGTGATTACTGATTGAGAAACAAAACACTGAACCTAGAGTCCTGATACGGAAACAAAACACTGAATTGCGAGTATAGATAGAGAAACGACACACTGAACTGAGAGTACAGATCGAGAAACACCTCACTGAATTGCAAACACAGGTAGAGAAACAAAACACTGTACTGCGAGTACAGATAGAGAAACAACACACTGAACTGCGAGTACAGCTAGAGAAAGAAAACACCCAACTGTGAGAACAGATACAGAAACAACAGACTGAACTGGGAGTACAGATGCAGAAGCAACACACTGAACGGTGATTACGGATAGAGAAACAACACACTGAACTGTGATTACAGATTGAGAAACAAAACACTGAACCTAGAGTCCTGATACAGAAACAACACACTGAATTGCGAGTATAGATAGAGAGATAACACACTGAACTGTGAGTACAGACACAGAAACAACACACTGAACTGAGAGTACAGACAGAGAAACAACACACTGAACTGAGAGTAACGATCAAGAAACAATGCACTGAACTGTGAGTACAGATAGAGAAACAACACACTGAACTGCGAGTACAGACTGAGAAATAACACACTGAACTGTGAGTACAGACAGAGAAAAAACACACTGAACTGAGAGTACAGACAGCGAAACAACACACTGAATTGCGAGTACAGATAGAGAAAGAACACACTGAACTGAGGGTACAGGTAGAGAACCAGCACACTTAACTGGGAGAACAGACAGCAAAACAACACATTGAACTGAGAACAGATAGAGAAACAACACACTGAACTGCGAGTACAGATGCAGAAGGAACACACTGAACTGAGGAAATAGATAGAGAAACAACACACTGAACTGAGAAAACAGATCAAGAAACACCTTACTGAATTGTGAGCACAGATAGAGCAATAACATACCCAACTGTGAGAACAAATACAGAAACAACGCACTGAACTGCGAGTACAGATAGAGAAACAACACACTGTACTGTGATTACAGATCGAGAAACAAAACATTGAACTGAGAGTACAGCTCGAGAAAAAACACACCAATCTGTGAGAACAGATACAGAAACAACACACTGAACTGCGAGTACAGACACAGAAACAACACACTGAACTGAGAGTACAGATAGAGAAACAACACACTGAACTGAGAGTACAGATAGAGAAACAACACACTGAATTGTGATTACAGATAGAGAAACAAAAGATTGAACTGAGATTAAGTACAGAGAAACAACAGACTGAACTGGGAGTACAGATGCAGAAGCAACACACTGAACTGTGATTACGGATAGAGAAACAACAGACTGAACTGTGATTACAGATTGAGAAACACCTCACTGAATTGTGAGGATAGAGAAACAACACACTGAACTGTGAGTAGAGACACAGAAACAACACACTGAACTGAGAGTACAGATAGAGAAAGAACACACCCAACTGTGAGAACAGATACAGAAACAATACACTGAACTGGGAGTACAGATGCTGAAGCAAAACACTGAACTGAGTAAACAGATAGACTGAGAGATCTGATAGAAAAACAACACACTGAATTGAGATTACAGATCGAGAAAGACCTCACTGAATTGTGAGGATAGAGAAACAACACACTGAACTGTGAGTAGAGATAGACAAACAAAACACCGAACTGCCAGTACAGCTAGAGAAAGAACACACCCAACTATGAGAACAGATAGAGAAACAACACACTGAACTGGGAGTACAGATGCAGAAGCAACACACTGAACTGTGATTACGGATAGAGAAACAACACACTGAACTGTGATTACTGATTGAGAAACAAAACACTGAACCTAGAGTACTGATACAGAAACAACAAACTGAATTGCGAGTATAGATAGAGAAACAAAACACTGAATTGCGAGTATAGATAGAGAAACGACACACTGAACTGAGAGTACAGATCGAGAAACACCTCACTCAATTGCAAACACAGGTAGAGAAACAAAACACTGTACTGCGAGTACAGATAGAGAAACAACACACTGAACTGCGAGTACAGCTAGAGAAAGAACACACCCAACTGTGAGAACAGATGCAGAAGCAACACACTGAACTGTGATTACGGATAGAGAAACAACACACTGAACTGTGATTCCAGATTGAGAAACAAAACACTGAACCTAGAGTCCTGATACAGAAACAACACACTGAATTGCGAGTATAGATAGAGAAATAACACACTGAACTGAGAGTACAGACACAGAAACAACACACTGAACTGAGAGTACAGACACAGAAACAACACACTGAACTGAGAGTACAGACAGAGAAACAACACACTGAACTGAGAGTAACGATCAAGAAACAATACACTGAACTGTGAGTACAGATAGAGAAACAACACACTGAACTGCGAGTACAGACTGAGAAATAACGCACTGAACTGTGAGTACAGACAGAGAAAAAACACACTGAACTGAGAGTACAGACAGCGAAACAACACACTGAATTGCGAGTACAGATAGAGAAAGAACACACTGAACTGAGGGTACAGGTAGAGAACCAACACACTTAACTGGGAGAACAGACAGCAAAACAACACATTGAACTGAGAACAGATAGAGAAACAACACACTGAACTGAGAATACAGAGAGAGAAACAACACACTGAACTGAGAGAACAGATCAAGAAACACCTTACTGAATTGTGAGAACAGATAGAGCAATAACATACCCAACTGTGAGAACAAATACAGAAACAACGCACTGAACTGCGAGTACAGATAGAGAAACAACACATTGAACTGAGAGTACAGCTCGAGAAAGAACACACCAACCTGTGAGAACAGATACAGAAACAACACACTGAACTGCGAGTACAGACACAGAAACAACACACTGAACTGAGAGTACAGATAGAGAAACAACACACTGAACTGAGAGTACAGATAGAGAAACAACACACTGAATTGTGATTACAGATAGAGAAACAAAAGATTGAACTGAGAATAAGTACAGAGAAACAACAGACTGAACTGGGAGTACAGATGCAGAAGCAACACACTGAACTGTGATTACGGATAGAGAAACAACTCACTGAAGTTTGATTACAGATTGAGAAGCACCTCACTGAATTGTGAGGATAGAGAAACAACACACTGAACTGTGAGTAGAGACAGACAAACAAAACACCGAACTGCGAGTACAGCTAGAGAAAGAAAACACCCAACTGTGAGAACAGATACAAAAAACAATACACTGAACTGGGAGTACAGATGCTGAAGCAAAACACTGAACTGAGTAAACAGAGAGACTGAGAGATCTGATAGAAAAACAACACACTGAATTGAGATTACAGATCGACAAACACCTCACTGAATTGTGATGATAGAGAAACAACACACTGAACTGTGAGTAGAGATAGACAAACAAAACACCGAACTGCGAGTACAGCTAGAGAAAGAACACACCCAACTGTGAGAACAGATAGAGAAACAACACACTGAACTGGGAGTACAGATGCAGAAGCAACACACTGAACTGTGATTACGGATAGAGAAACAACACACTGAACTGTGATTACTGATTGAGAAACAAAACAAAGAACCTAGAGTACTGATACAGAAACAACACACTGCATTGCGAGTATAGATAGAGAAACAACACACTGAAGTGTGAGTACAGACACAGAAACAACACACTGAACTGAGAGTACAGACCGAGAAACACCTCACTGAATTGCAAACACAGGTAGAGAAACAAAACACTGTACTGCGAGTACAGATAGAGAAACAACACACTGAACTGCGAGTACAGCTAGAGAAAGAACACACACAACTGTGAGAACAGATACAGAAACAACAGACTGAACTGGGAGTACAGATGCAGAAGCAACACACTGAACTGTGATTACGGATAGAGAAACAACACACTGAACTGTGATTACTGATTGAGAAACAAAACACTGAACCTAGAGTCCTGATACAGAAACAACACACTGAATTGCGAGTATAGATAGAGAAATAACACACTGAACTGTGAGTACAGACACAGAAACAACACACTGAACTGAGAGTACAGACAGAGAAACAACACACTGAACTGAGAGTAACGATCAAGAAACAATGCACTGAACTGTGAGTACAGATAGAGAAACAACACACTGAACTGCGAGTACAGACTGAGAAATAACACACTGAACTGTGAGTACAGACAGAGAAAAAACACACTGAACTGAGAGTACAGACAGCGAAACAACACACTGAATTGTGAGTACAGATAGAGAAAGAACACACTGAACTGAGGGTACAGGTAGAGAACCAACACACTTAAATGGGAGAACAGACAGCAAAACAACACATTGAACTGAGAACAGATAGAGAAACAACACACTGAACTGCGAGTACAGATGAAGAAGGAACACACTAAACTGAGGAAATAGATAGAGAAACAACACACTGAACTGAGAAAACAGAGAGAGAAACAACACACTGAACTGAGAGAACAGATCAAGAAACACCTTACTGAATTGTGAGAACAGATAGAGCAATAACATACCCAACTGTGAGAACAAATACAGAAACAACGCACTGAACTGCGAGTACAGATAGAGAAACAACACACTGTACTGTGATTACAGATCGAGAAACAAAACATTGAACTGAGAGTACAGCTCGAGAAAGAACACACCGACCTGTGAGAATAGATACAGAAACAACACAATGAACTGCGAGTACAGACACAGAAACAACACACTGAACTGAGAGTACAGCTAGAGAAAGAAAACACCCAACTGTGAGAACAGATACAGAAACAATACACTGAACTGGGAGTACAGATGCTGAAGCAAAACACTGAACTGAGTAAACAGTTCGACTGAGAGATCTGATAGAAAAACAACACACTGAATTGAGATTACAGATCGAGAAACACCTCACTGAATTGTGAGGATAGAGAAACAACACACTGAACTGTGAGTAGAGATAGACAAACAAAACACCGAACTGCGAGTACAGCTAGAGAAAGAACACACTCAACTGTGAGAACAGATAGAGAAACAACACACTGAACTGGGAGTACAGATGCAGAAGCAACACACTGAACCGTGATTACGGATAGGGAAACAACACACTGAACTGTGATTACTGATTGAGAAAAAAAACACTGAACCTAGAGTCCTGATACAGAAACAACACACTGAATTGCGAGTATAGATAGAGAAACGACACACTGAACTGAGAGTACAGATCGAGAAACACCTCACTGAATTGCAAACACAGGTAGAGAAACAAAACACTGTACTGCGAGTACAGATAGAGAAACAACACACTGAACTGCGAGTACAGCTAGAGAAAGAACACACCCAACTGTGAGAACAGATAGAGAAACATCACACTGAACTGGGAGTACAGATGCAGAAGCAACACACTGAACTGTGATTACGGATAGGGAAACAACACACTGAACTGTGATTACTGATTGAGAAACAAAACACTGAACCTAGAGTCCTGATACAGAAACAACACACTGAATTGCGAGTATAGATAGAGAAACGACACACTGAACTGAGAGTACAGATCGAGAAACACCTCACTGAATTGCAAACACAGGTAGAGAAACAAAACACTGTACTGCGAGTACAGATAGAGAAACAACACACTGAACTGCGAGTACAGCTAGAGAAAGAAAACACCCAACTGTGAGAACAGATACAGAAACAACAGACTGAACTGGGAGTACAGATGCAGAAGCAACACACTGAACTGTGATTACGCATAGAGAAACAACACACTGAACTGTGATTACAGATTGAGAAACAAAACACTGAACCTAGAGTCCTGATACAGAAACAACACACTGAATTGCGAGTATAGATAGAGAGATAACACACTGAACTGTGAGTAAAGACACAGAAACAACACACTGAACTGAGAGTACAGACAGAGAAACAACACACTGAACTGAGAGTAACGATCAAGAAACAATGCACTGAACTGTGAGTACAGATAGAGAAACAACACACTGAACTGCGAGTACAGACTGAGAAATAACACACTGAACTGTGAGTACAGACAGAGAAAAAACACACTGAACTGAGAGTACAGACAGCGAAACAACACACTGAATTGCGAGTACAGATAGAGAAAGAACACACTGAACTGAGGGTACAGGTAGAGAACCAGCACACTTAACTGGGAGAACAGACAGCAAAACAACACATTGAACTGAGAACAGATAGAGAAACAACACACTGAACTGCGAGTACAGATGCAGAAGGAACACACTGAACTGAGGAAATAGATAGAGAAATAACACACTGAACTGAGAAAACAGAGAGAGAAACAACACACTGAACTGAGAGAACAGATCAAGAAACACCTTACTGAATTGTGAGCACAGATAGAGCAATAACATACCCAACTGTGAGAACAAATACAGAAACAACGCACTGAACTGCGAGTACAGATAGAGAAACAACACACTGTACTGTGATTACAGATCGAGAAACAAAACATTGAACTGAGAGTACAGCTCGAGAAAAAACACACCAATCTGTGAGAACAGATACAGAAACAACACACTGAACTGCGAGTACAGACACAGAAACAACACACTGAACTGAGAGTACAGATAGAGAAACAACACACTGAACTGAGAGTACAGATAGAGAAAAAACACACTGAATTGTGATTACAGATAGAGAAACAAAAGATTGAACTGAGATTAAGTACAGAGAAACAACAGACTGAACTGTGAGTACAGATGCAGAAGCAACACACTGAACTGTGATTACGGATAGAGAAACAACACACTGAACTGTGATTACAGATTGAGAAACGCCTCACTGAATTGTGAGGATAGAGAAACAACACACTGAACTGTGAGTAGAGACACAGAAACAACACACTGAACTGAGAGTACAGATAGAGAAAGAACACACCCAACTGTGAGAACAGATACAGAAACAATACACTGAACTGGGAGTACAGATGCTGAAGCAAAACACTGAACTGAGTAAACAGATAGACTGAGAGATCTGATAGAAAAACAACACACTGAATTGAGATTACAGATCGAGAAAGACCTCACTGAATTGTGAGGATAGAGAAACAACACACTGAACTGTGAGTAGAGATAGACAAACAAAACACCGAACTGCCAGTACAGCTAGAGAAAGAACACACCCAACTATGAGAACAGATAGAGAAACAACACACTGAACTGGGAGTACAGATGCAGAAGCAACACACTGAACCGTGATTACGGATAGAGAAACAACACACTGAACTGTGATTACTGATTGAGAAACAAAACACTGAACCTAAAGTACTGATACAGAAACAACAAACTGAATTGCGAGTATAGATAGAGAAACAAAACACTGAATTGCGAGTATAGATAGAGAAACGACACACTGAACTGAGAGTACAGATCGAGAAACACCTCACTGAATTGCAAACACAGGTAGAGAAACAAAACACTGTACTGCGAGTACAGATAGAGAAACAACACACTGAACTGCGAGTACAGCTAGAGAAAGAACACACCCAACTGTGAGAACAGATAAAGAAACAACAGACTGATCTGGGAGTACAGATGCAGAAGCAACACACTGAACTGTGATTACGGATAGAGAAACAACACACTGAACTGTGATTACAGATTGAGAAACAAAACACTGAACCTAGAGTCCTGATACAGAAACAACACACTGAATTGCGAGTATAGATAGAGAAATAACACACTGAACTGAGAGTACAGACACAGAAACAACACACTGAACTGAGAGTACAGACAGAGAAACAACACACTGAACTGAGAGTAACGATCAAGAAACAATACACTGAACTGTGAACACAGATAGAGAAACAACACACTGAACTGCGAGTACAGACTGAGAAATAACGCACTGAACTGAGAGTACAGACAGCGAAACAACACACTGAATTGCGAGTACAGATAGAGAAAGAACACACTGAACTGAGGGCACAGGTAGAGAACCAACACACTTAACTGGGAGAACAGACAGCAAAACAACACATTGAACTGAGAACAGATAGAGAAACAACACACTGAACTGCGAGTACAGATGCAGAAGGGACACACTGAACTGAGGAAATAGATAGAGAAACAAGACACTGAACTGAGAAAACAGAGAGAGAAACAACACACTGAACTGAGAGAACAGATCAAGAAACACCTTACTGAATTGTGAGAACAGATAGAGCAATAACATACCCAACTGTGAGAACAAATACAGAAACAACGCACTGAACTGCGAGTACAGATAGAGAAACAACATACTGTACTGTGATTACAGATCGAGAAACAAAACATTGAACTGAGAGTACAGCTCGAGAAAGAACACACCAACCTGTGAGAACAGATACAGAAACAACACACTGAACTGCGAGTACAGACACAGAAACAACACACTGAACTGAGAGTACAGATAGAGAAACAACACACTGAACTGAGAGTACAGAGAGAGAAACAACACACTGAATTGTGATTACAGATAGAGAAACAAAAGATTGAACTGAGATTAAGTACAGAGAAACAACAGACTGAACTGGGAGTACAGATGCAGAAGCAACACACTGAACTGTGATTACGGATAGAGAAACAACTCACTGAACTGTGATTACAGATTGAGAAACACCTCACTGAATTGTGAGGATAGAGAAACAACACACTGAACTGTGAGTAGAGATAGACAAACAAAACACCGAACTGCGAGTACAGCGAGAGAAAGAAAACACCCAACTGTGAGAACAGATACAGAAACAATACACTGAACTGGGAGTACAGATGCTGAAGCAAAACACTGAACTGAGTAAACAGATAGACTGAGAGATCTGATAGAAAAACAACACACTGAATTGAGATTACAGATCGAGAAAGACCTCACTGAATTGTGAGGATAGAGAAACAACACACTGAACTGTGAGTAGAGATAGACAAACAAAACACCGAACTGCGAGTACAGCTAGAGAAAGAACACACCCAACTGTGAGAACAGATAGAGAAACAACACACTGAACTGGGAGTACAGATGTAGAAGCAACACACTGAACTGTGATTACGGATGGAGAAACAACACACTAAACTGTGATTACTGATTGAGAAACAAAACACTGAACCTAGAGTACTGATACAGAAACAACACACTGAATTGCGTGTATAGATAGAGAAACAACACACTGAACTGTGAGTACAGACACAGAAACAAGACACTGAACTGAGAGTACAGATCGAGAAACACCTCACAGAATTGCAAACACAGGTAGAGAAACAAAACACTGTACTGCGAGTACAGGTAAAGAAACAACACACTGAACTGCGAGTACAGCTAGAGAAAGAACACACCCAACTGTGAGAACAGATACAGAAACAACAGACTGAACTGGGAGTACAGATGCAGAAGCAACACACTGAACTGTGATTACGGATAGAGATACACACACTGTACTGTGATTACAGATTGAGAAACACCTCACTGAATTGTGAGGAGAGAGAAACAACACACTGAAGTGTGAGTAGAGACAGACAAACAAAACACCGAACTGCGAGTACAGCTAGAGAAAGAAAACACCCAACTGTGAGAACAGATACAGAAACAATACACTGAACTGGGAGTACAGATGCTGAAGGAAAACACTGAACTGAGTAAACAGATAGACTGAGAGATCTGATAGAAAAACAACCCACTGAATTGAGATTACAGATCGAGACACACCTGACTGAATTGTGAGGATAGAGAAACAACACACTGAACTGTGAGTAGAGATAGACAAACAAAACACCGAACTGCGAGTACAGCTAGAGAAAGAACACACCGAACTGTGAGAACAGATAGAGAAACATCACACTGAACTGGGAGTACAGATGCAGAAGCAACACACTGAACTGTGATTACGGATAGGGAAACAACACACTGAACTGTGATTACTGATTGAGAAACAAAACACTGAACCTAGAGTCCTGATACGGAAACAAAACACTGAATTGCGAGTATAGATAGAGAAACGACACACTGAACTGAGAGTACAGATCGAGAAACACCTCACTGAATTGCAAACACAGGTAGAGAAACAAAACACTGTACTGCGAGTACAGATAGAGAAACAACACACTGAACTGCGAGTACAGCTAGAGAAAGAAAACACCCAACTGTGAGAACAGATACAGAAACAACAGACTGAACTGGGAGTACAGATGCAGAAGCAACACACTGAACTGTGATTACGCATAGAGAAACAACACACTGAACTGTGATTACAGATTGAGAAACAAAACACTGAACCTAGAGTCCTGATACAGAAACAACACACTGAATTGCGAGTATAGATAGAGAGATAACACACTGAACTGTGAGTACAGACACAGAAACAACACACTGAACTGAGAGTACAGACAGAGAAACAACACACTGAACTGAGAGTAACGATCAAGAAACAATGCACTGAACTGTGAGTACAGATAGAGAAACAACACACTGAACTGCGAGTACAGACTGAGAAATAACACACTGAACTGTGAGTACAGACTGAGAAAAAACACACTGAACTGAGAGTACAGACAGCGAAACAACACACTGAATTGCGAGTACAGATAGAGAAAGAACACACTGAACTGAGGGTACAGGTAGAGAACCAGCACACTTAACTGGGAGAACAGACAGCAAAACAACACATTGAACTGAGAACAGATAGAGAAACAACACACTATACTGCGAGTACAGATGCAGAAGGAACACACTGAACTGAGGAAATAGATAGAGAAACAACACACTGAACTGAGAAAACAGAGAGAGAAACAACACACTGAACTGAGAGAACAGATCAAGAAACACCTTACTGAATTGTGAGCACAGATAGAGCAATAACATACCCAACTGTGAGAACAAATACAGAAACAACGCACTGAACTGCGAGTACAGATAGAGAAACAACACACTGTACTGTGATTACAGATCGAGAAACAAAACATTGAACTGAGAGTACAGCTCGAGAAAAAACACACCAATCTGTGAGAACAGATACAGAAACAACACACTGAACTGCGAGTACAGACACAGAAACAACACACTGAACTGAGAGTACAGATAGAGAAACAACACACTGAACTGAGAGTACAGATAGAGAAACAACACACTGAATTGTGATTACAGATAGAGAAACAAAAGATTGAACTGAGATTAAGTACAGAGAAACAACAGACTGAACTGGGAGTACAGATGCAGAAGCAACACACTGAACTGTGATTACGGATAGAGAAACAACAGACTGAACTGTGATTACAGATTGAGAAACACCTCACTGAATTGTGAGGATAGAGAAACAACACACTGAACTGTGAGTAGAGACACAGAAACAACACACTGAACTGAGAGTACAGATAGAGAAAGAACACACCCAACTGTGAGAACAGATACAGAAACAATACACTGAACTGGGAGTACAGATGCTGAAGCAAAACACTGAACTGAGTAAACAGATAGACTGAGAGATCTGATAGAAAAACAACACACTGAATTGAGATTACAGATCGAGAAAGACCTCACTGAATTGTGAGGATAGAGAAACAACACACTGAACTGTGAGTAGAGATAGACAAACAAAACACCGAACTGCCAGTACAGCTAGAGAAAGAACACACCCAACTATGAGAACAGATAGAGAAACAACACACTGAACTGGGAGTACAGATGCAGAAGCAACACACTGAACCGTGATTACGGATAGAGAAACAACACACTGAACTGTGATTACTGATTGAGAAACAAAACACTGAACCTAGAGTACTGATACAGAAACAACAAACTGAATTGCGAGTATAGATAGAGAAACAAAACACTGAATTGCGAGTATAGATAGAGAAACGACACACTGAACTGAGAGTACAGATCGAGAAACACCTCACTCAATTGCAAACACAGGTAGAGAAACAAAACACTGTACTGCGAGTACAGATAGAGAAACAACACACTGAACTGCGAGTACAGCTAGAGAAAGAACACACCCAACTGTGAGAACAGATACAGAAACAACAGACTGATCTGGGAGTACAGATGCAGAAGCAACACACTGAACTGTGATTACGGATAGAGAAACAACACACTGAACTGTGATTACAGATTGAGAAACAAAACACTGAACCTAGAGTCCTGATACAGAAACAACACACTGAATTGCGAGTATAGATAGAGAAATAACACACTGAACTGAGAGTACAGACACAGAAACAACACACTGAACTGAGAGTACAGACAGAGAAACAACACACTGAACTGAGAGTAACGATCAAGAAACAATACACTGAACTGTGAGTACAGATAGAGAAACAACACACTGAACTGCGAGTACAGACTGAGAAATAACGCACTGAACTGTGAGTACAGACAGAGAAAAAACACACTGAACTGAGAGTACAGACAGCGGAACAACACACTGAATTGCGAGTACAGATAGAGAAAGAACACACTGAACTGAGGGTACAGGTAGAGAACCAACACACTTAACTGGGAGAACAGACAGCAAAACAACACATTGAACTGAGAACAGATAGAGAAACAACACACTGAACTGCGAGTACAGATGCAGAAGGGACACACTGAACTGAGGAAATAGATAGAGAAACAACACACTGAACTGAGAATACAGAGAGAGAAACAACACACTGAACTGAGAGAACAGATCAAGAAACACCTTACTGAATTGTGAGAACAGATAGAGCAATAACATACCCAACTGTGAGAACAAATACAGAAACAACGCACTGAACTGCGAGTACAGATAGAGAAACAACACATTGAACTGAGAGTACAGCTCGAGAAAGAACACACCAACCTGTGAGAACAGATACAGAAACAACACACTGAACTGCGAGTACAGACACAGAAACAACACACTGAACTGAGAGTACAGATGCAGAAGGGACACACTGAACTGAGGAAATAGATAGAGAAACAACACACTGAACTGAGAAAACAGAGAGAGAAACAACACACTGAACTGAGAGAACAGATCAAGAAACACCTTACTGAATTGTGAGAACAGATAGAGCAATAACATACCCAACTGTGAGAACAAATACAGAAACAACGCACTGAACTGCGAGTACAGATAGAGAAACAACACACTGTACTGTGATTACAGATCGAGAAACAAAACATTGAACTGAGAGTACAGCTCGAGAAAAAACACACCAATCTGTGAGAACAGATACAGAAACAACACACTGAACTGCGAGTACAGACACAGAAACAACACACTGAACTGAGAGTACAGATAGAGAAACAACACACTGAACTGAGAGTACAGATAGAGAAAAAACACACTGAATTGTGATTACAGATAGAGAAACAAAAGATTGAACTGAGATTAAGTACAGAGAAACAACAGACTGAACTGTGAGTACAGATGCAGAAGCAACACACTGAACTGTGATTACGGATAGAGAAACAACACACTGAACTGTGATTACAGATTGAGAAACGCCTCACTGAATTGTGAGGATAGAGAAACAACACACTGAACTGTGAGTAGAGACACAGAAACAACACACTGAACTGAGAGTACAGATGGAGAAAGAACACACCCAACTGTGAGAACAGATACAGAAACAATAC
Source organism: Chiloscyllium punctatum (assembly GCF_047496795.1). Classification (NCBI taxonomy): domain Eukaryota; kingdom Metazoa; phylum Chordata; class Chondrichthyes; order Orectolobiformes; family Hemiscylliidae; genus Chiloscyllium; species Chiloscyllium punctatum. The sequence continues at coordinate 31,548,013 of NC_092745.1, forward strand.
ACTGAACTGGGAGTACAGATGCTGAAGCAAAACACTGAACTGAGTAAACAGATAGACTGAGAGATCTGATAGAAAAACAACACACTGAATTGAGATTACAGATCGAGAAAGACCTCACTGAATTGTGAGGATAGAGAAACAACACACTGAACTGTGAGTAGAGATAGACAAACAAAACACCGAACTGCCAGTACAGCTAGAGAAAGAACACACCCAACTATGAGAACAGATAGAGAAACAACACACTGAACTGGGAGTACAGATGCAGAAGCAACACACTGAACTGTGATTACTGATTGAGAAACAAAACACTGAACCTAAAGTACTGATACAGAAACAACAAACTGAATTGCGAGTATAGATAGAGAAACAAAACACTGAATTGCGAGTATAGATAGAGAAACGACACACTGAACTGAGAGTACAGATCGAGAAACACCTCACTCAATTGCAAACACAGGTAGAGAAACAAAACACTGTACTGCGAGTACAGATAGAGAAACAACACACTGAACTGCGAGTACAGCTAGAGAAAGAACACACCCAACTGTGAGAACAGATACAGAAACAACAGACTGATCTGGGAGTACAGATGCAGAAGCAACACACTGAACTGTGATTACGGATAGAGAAACAACACACTGAACTGTGATTACAGATTGAGAAACAAAACACTGAACCTAGATTCCTGATACAGAAACAACACACTGAATTGCGAGTATAGATAGAGAAATAACACACTGAACTGAGAGTACAGACACAGAAACAACACACTGAACTGAGAGTACAGACAGAGAAACAACACACTGAACTGAGAGTAACGATCAAGAAACAATACACTGAACTGTGAACACAGATAGAGAAACAACACACTGAACTGCGAGTACAGACTGAGAAATAACGCACTGAACTGAGAGTACAGACAGCGAAACAACACACTGAATTGCGAGTACAGATAGAGAAAGAACACACTGAACTGAGGGTACAGGTAGAGAACCAACACACTTAACTGGGAGAACAGACAGCAAAACAACACATTGAACTGAGAACAGATAGAGAAACAACACACTGAACTGCGAGTACAGATGCAGAAGAGACACACTGAACTGAGGAAATAGATAGAGAAACAAGACACTGAACTGAGAAAACAGAGAGAGAAACAACACACTGAACTGAGAGAATAGATCAAGAAACACCTTACTGAATTGTGAGAACAGATAGAGCAATAACATACCCAACTGTGAGAACAAATACAGAAACAACGCACTGAACTGCGAGTACAGATAGAGAAACAACACACTGTACTGTGATTACAGATCGAGAAACAAAACATTGAACTGAGAGTACAGCTCGAGAAAGAACACACCAACCTGTGAGAACAGATACAGAAACAACACACTGAACTGCGAGTACAGACACAGAAACAACACACTGAACTGAGAGTACAGATAGAGAAACAACACACTGAACTGAGAGTACAGAGAGAGAAACAACACACTGAATTGTGATTACAGATAGAGAAACAAAAGATTGAACTGAGATTAAGTACAGAGAAACAACAGACTGAACTGGGAGTACACATGCAGAAGCAACACACTGAACTGTGATTACGGATAGAGAAACAACTCACTGAACTGTGATTACAGATTGAGAAACACCTCACTGAATTGTGAGGATAGAGAAACAACACACTGAACTGTGAGTAGAGATAGACAAACAAAACACCGAACTGCGAGTACAGCTAGAGAAAGAAAACACCCAACTGTGAGAACAGATACAGAAACAATACACTGAACTGGGAGTACAGATGCTGAAGCAACACACTGAACTGTGATTACGGATGGAGAAACAACACACTAAACTGTGATTACTGATTGAGAAACAAAACACTGAACCTAGAGTACTGATACAGAAACAACACACTGAATTGCGTGTATAGATAGAGAAACAACACACTGAACTGTGAGTACAGACACAGAAACAACACACTGAACTGAGAGTACAGATCGAGAAACACCTCACAGAATTGCAAACACAGGTAGAGAAACAAAACACTGTACTGCGAGTACAGGTAAAGAAACAACACACTGAACTGCGAGTACAGCTAGAGAAAGAACACACCCAACTGTGAGAACAGATACAGAAACAACAGACTGAACTGGGAGTACAGATGCAGAAGCAACACACTGAACTGTGATTACGGATAGAGAAACAACACACTAAACTGTGATTACAGATTGAGAAACACCTCACTGAATTGTGAGGAGAGAGAAACAACACACTGAAGTGTGAGTAGAGACAGACAAACAAAACACCGAACTGCGAGTATAGCTCGAGAAAGAAAACACCCAACTGTGAGAACAGATACAGAAACAATACACTGAACTGGGAGTACAGATGCTGAAGGAAAACACTGAACTGAGTAAACAGATAGACTGAGAGATCTGATAGAAAAACAACACACTGAATTGAGATTACAGATCGAGACACACCTGACTGAATTGTGAGGATAGAGAAACAACACACTGAACTGTGAGTAGAGATAGACAAACAAAACACCGAACTGCGAGTACAGCTAGAGAAAGAACACACCGAACTGTGAGAACAGATAGAGAAACATCACACTGAACTGGGAGTACAGATGCAGAAGCAACACACTGAACTGTGATTACGGATAGGGAAACAACACACTGAACTGTGATTACTGATTGAGAAACAAAACACTGAACCTAGAGTCCTGATACGGAAACAAAACACTGAATTGCGAGTATAGATAGAGAAACGACACACTGAACTGAGAGTACAGATCGAGAAACACCTCACTGAATTGCAAACACAGGTAGAGAAACAAAACACTGTACTGCGAGTACAGATAGAGAAACAACACACTGAACTGCGAGTACAGCTAGAGAAAGAAAACACCCAACTGTGAGAACAGATACAGAAACAACAGACTGAACTGGGAGTACAGATGCAGAAGCAACACACTGAACTGTGATTACGGATAGAGAAACAACACACTGAACTGTGATTACAGATTGAGAAACAAAACACTGAACCTAGAGTCCTGATATAGAAACAACACACTGAATTGCGAGTATAGATAGAGAGATAACACACTGAACTGTGAGTACAGACACAGAAACAACACACTGAACTGAGAGTACAGACAGAGAAACAACACACTGAACTGAGAGTAACGATCAAGAAACAATGCACTGAACTGTGAGTACAGATAGAGAAACAACACACTGAACTGCGAGTACAGACTGAGAAATAACACACTGAACTGTGAGTACAGACAGAGAAAAAACACACTGAACTGAGAGTACAGACAGCGAAACAACACACTGAATTGCGAGTACAGATAGAGAAAGAACACACTGAACTGAGGGTACAGGTAGAGAACCAGCACACTTAACTGGGAGAACAGACAGCAAAACAACACATTGAACTGAGAACAGATAGAGAAACAACACACTATACTGCGAGTACAGATGCAGAAGGAACACACTGAACTGAGGAAATAGATAGAGAAACAAGACACTGAACTGAGAAAACAGAGAGAGAAACAACACACTGAACTGAGAGAACAGATCAAGAAACACCTTACTGAATTGTGAGCACAGATAGAGCAATAACATACCCAACTGTGAGAACAAATACAGAAACAACGCACTGAACTGCGAGTACAGATAGAGAAACAACACACTGTACTGTGATTACAGATCGAGAAACAAAACATTGAACTGAGAGTACAGCTCGAGAAAAAACACACCAATCTGTGAGAACAGATACAGAAACAACACACTGAACTGCGAGTACAGACACAGAAACAACACACTGAACTGAGAGTACAGATAGAGAAACAACACACTGAACTGAGAGTACAGATAGAGAAACAACACACTGAATTGTGATTACAGATAGAGAAACAAAAGATTGAACTGAGATTAAGTACAGAGAAACAACAGACTGAACTGGGAGTACAGATGCAGAAGCAACACACTGAACTGTGATTACGGATAGAGAAACAACAGACTGAACTGTGATTACAGATTGAGAAACACCTCACTGAATTGTGAGGATAGAGAAACAACACACTGAACTGTGAGTAGAGACACAGAAACAACACACTGAACTGAGAGTACAGATAGAGAAAGAACACACCCAACTGTGAGAACAGATACAGAAACAATACACTGAACTGGGAGTACAGATGCTGAAGCAAAACACTGAACTGAGTAAACAGATAGACTGAGAGATCTGATAGAAAAACAACACACTGAATTGAGATTACAGATCGAGAAAGACCTCACTGAATTGTGAGGATAGAGAAACAACACACTGAACTGTGAGTAGAGATAGACAAACAAAACACCGAACTGCCAGTACAGCTAGAGAAAGAACACACCCAACTATGAGAACAGATAGAGAAACAACACACTGAACTGGGAGTACAGATGCAGAAGCAACACACTGAACTGTGATTACGGATAGAGAAACAACACACTGAACTGTGATTACTGATTGAGAAACAAAACACTGAACCTAGAGTACTGATACAGAAACAACAAACTGAATTGCGAGTATAGATAGAGAAACAAAACACTGAATTGCGAGTATAGATAGAGAAACGACACACTGAACTGAGAGTACAGATCGAGAAACACCTCACTCAATTGCAAACACAGGTAGAGAAACAAAACACTGTACTGCGAGTACAGATAGAGAAACAACACACTGAACTGCGAGTACAGCTAGAGAAAGAACACACCCAACTGTGAGAACAGATACAGAAACAACAGACTGATCTGGGAGTACAGATGCAGAAGCAACACACTGAACTGTGATTACGGATAGAGATACAACACACTGAACTGTGATTACAGATTGAGAAACAAAACACTGAACCTAGAGTCCTGATACAGAAACAACACACTGAATTGCGAGTATAGATAGAGAAATAACACACTGAACTGAGAGTACAGACACAGAAACAACACACTGAACTGAGAGTACAGACAGAGAAACAACACACTGAACTGAGAGTAACGATCAAGAAACAATACACTGAACTGTGAGTACAGATAGAGAAACAACACACTGAACTGCGAGTACAGACTGAGAAATAACGCACTGAACTGTGAGTACAGACAGAGAAAAAACACACTGAACTGAGAGTACAGACAGCGAAACAACACACTGAATTGCGAGTACAGATAGAGAAAGAACACACTGAACTGAGGGTACAGGTAGAGAACCAACACACTTAACTGGGAGAACAGACAGCAAAACAACACATTGAACTGAGAACAGATAGAGAAACAACACACTGAACTGCGAGTACAGATGCAGAAGGGACACACTGAACTGAGGAAATAGATAGAGAAACAACACACTGAACTGAGAATACAGAGAGAGAAACAACACACTGAACTGAGAGAACAGATCAAGAAACACCTTACTGAATTGTGAGAACAGATAGAGCAATAACATACCCAACTGTGAGAACAAATACAGAAACAACGCACTGAACTGCGAGTACAGATAGAGAAACAACACATTGAACTGAGAGTACAGCTCGAGAAAGAACACACCAACCTGTGAGAACAGATACAGAAACAACACACTGAACTGCGAGTACAGACACAGAAACAACACACTGAACTGAGAGTACAGATGCAGAAGGGACACACTGAACTGAGGAAATAGATAGAGAAACAAGACACTGAACTGAGAAAACAGAGAGAGAAACAACACACTGAACTGAGAGAACAGATCAAGAAACACCTTACTGAATTGTGAGAACAGATAGAGCAATAACATACCCAACTGTGAGAACAAATACAGAAACAACGCACTGAACTGCGAGTACAGATAGAGAAACAACACACTGTACTGTGATTACAGATCGAGAAACAAAACATTGAACTGAGAGTACAGCTCGAGAAAGAACACACCAACCTGTGAAACAGATACAGAAACAACACACTGAACTGCGAGTACAGACACAGAAACAACACACTGAACTGAGAGTACAGATAGAGAAACAACACACTGAACTGAGAGTACAGATAGAGAAACAACACACTGAATTGTGATTACAGATAGAGAAACAAAAGATTGAACTGAGATTAAGTACAGAGAAACAACAGACTGAACTGGGAGTACAGATGCAGAAGCAACACACTGAACTGTGATTACGGATAGAGAAACAACTCACTGAACTGTGATTACAGATTGAGAAACACCTCACTGAATTGTGAGGATAGAGAAACAACACACTGAACTGTGAGTAGAGATAGACAAACAAAACACCGAACTGCGAGTACAGCTAGAGAAAGAAAACACCCAACTGTGAGAACAGATACAGAAACAATACACTGAACTGGGAGTACAGATGCTGAAGCAAAACACTGAACTGAGTAAACAGATAGACTGAGAGATCTGATAGAAAAACAACACACTGAATTGAGATTACAGATCGAGAAAGACCTCACTGAATTGTGAGGATAGAGAAACAACACACTGAACTGTGAGTAGAGATAGACAAACAAAACACCGAACTGCCAGTACAGCTAGAGAAAGAACACACCCAACTGTGAGAACAGATAGAGAAACAACACACTGAACTGGGAGTACAGATGTAGAAGCAACACACTGAACTGTGATTACGGATGGAGAAACAACACACTAAACTGTGATTACTGATTGAGAAACAAAACACTGAACCTAGAGTACTGATACAGAAACAACACACTGAATTGCGTGTATAGATAGAGAAACAACACACTGAACTGTGAGTACAGACACAGAAACAACACACTGAACTGAGAGTACAGATCGAGAAACACCTCACTGAATTGCAAACACAGGTAGAGAAACAAAACACTGTACTGCGAGTACAGGTAAAGAAACAACACACTGAACTGCGAGTACAGCTAGAGAAAGAACACACCCAACTGTGAGAACAGATACAGAAACAACAGACTGAACTGGGAGTACAGATGCAGAAGCAACACACTGAACTGTGATTACGGATAGAGAAACAACACACTAAACTGTGATTACAGATTGAGAAACACCTCACTGAATTGTGAGGATAGAGAAACAACACACTGAAGTGTGAGTAGAGACAGACAAACAAAACACCGTACTGCGTGTATAGCTAGAGAAAGAAAACACCCAACTGTGAGAACAGATACAGAAACAATACACTGAACTGGGAGTACAGATGCTGAAGGAAAACACTGAACTGAGTAAACAGATAGACTGAGAGATCTGATAGAAAAACAACACACTGAATTGAGATTACAGATCGAGACACACCTCACGGAATTGTGAGGATAGAGAAACAACACACTGAACTGTGAGTAGAGATAGACAAACAAAACACCGAACTGCGAGTACAGCTAGAGAAAGAACACACCGAACTGTGAGAACAGAGAGAGAAACATCACACTGAACTGGGAGTACAGATGCAGAAGCAACACACTGAACTGTGATTACGGATAGGGAAACAACACACTGAACTGTGATTACTGATTGAGAAACAAAACACTGAACCTAGAGTCCTGATACGGAAACAAAACACTGAATTGCGAGTATAGATAGAGAAACGACACACTGAACTGAGAGTACAGATCGAGAAACACCTCACTGAATTGCAAACACAGGTAGAGAAACAAAACACTGTACTGCGAGTACAGATAGAGAAACAACACACTGAACTGCGAGTACAGCTAGAGAAAGAAAACACCCAACTGTGAGAACAGATACAGAAACAACAGACTGAACTGGGAGTACAGATGCAGAAGCAACACACTGAACGGTGATTACGGATAGAGAAACAACACACTGAACTGTGATTACAGATTGAGAAACAAAACACTGAACCTAGAGTCCTGATACAGAAACAACACACTGAATTGCGAGTATAGATAGAGAGATAACACACTGAACTGTGAGTACAGACACAGAAACAACACACTGAACTGAGAGTACAGACAGAGAAACAACACACTGAACTGAGAGTAACGATCAAGAAACAATGCACTGAACTGTGAGTACAGATAGAGAAACAACACACTGAACTGCGAGTACAGACTGAGAAATAACACACTGAACTGTGAGTACAGACTGAGAAAAAACACACTGAACTGAGAGTACAGACAGCGAAACAACACACTGAATTGCGAGTACAGATAGAGAAAGAACACACTGAACTGAGGGTACAGGTAGAGAACCAGCACACTTAACTGGGAGAACAGACAGCAAAACAACACATTGAACTGAGAACAGATAGAGAAACAACACACTGAACTGCGAGTACAGATGCAGAAGGAACACACTGAACTGAGGAAATAGATAGAGAAACAACACACTGAACTGAGAAAACAGATCAAGAAACACCTTACTGAATTGTGAGCACAGATAGAGCAATAACATACCCAACTGTGAGAACAAATACAGAAACAACGCACTGAACTGCGAGTACAGATAGAGAAACAACACACTGTACTGTGATTACAGATCGAGAAACAAAACATTGAACTGAGAGTACAGCTCGAGAAAAAACACACCAATCTGTGAGAACAGATACAGAAACAACACACTGAACTGCGAGTACAGACACAGAAACAACACACTGAACTGAGAGTACAGATAGAGAAACAACACACTGAACTGAGAGTACAGATAGAGAAACAACACACTGAATTGTGATTACAGATAGAGAAACAAAAGATTGAACTGAGATTAAGTACAGAGAAACAACAGACTGAACTGGGAGTACAGATGCAGAAGCAACACACTGAACTGTGATTACGGATAGAGAAACAACAGACTGAACTGTGATTACAGATTGAGAAACACCTCACTGAATTGTGAGGATAGAGAAACAACACACTGAACTGTGAGTAGAGACACAGAAACAACACACTGAACTGAGAGTACAGATAGAGAAAGAACACACCCAACTGTGAGAACAGATACAGAAACAATACACTGAACTGGGAGTACAGATGCTGAAGCAAAACACTGAACTGAGTAAACAGATAGACTGAGAGATCTGATAGAAAAACAACACACTGAATTGAGATTACAGATCGAGAAAGACCTCACTGAATTGTGAGGATAGAGAAACAACACACTGAACTGTGAGTAGAGATAGACAAACAAAACACCGAACTGCCAGTACAGCTAGAGAAAGAACACACCCAACTATGAGAACAGATAGAGAAACAACACACTGAACTGGGAGTACAGATGCAGAAGCAACACACTGAACTGTGATTACGGATAGAGAAACAACACACTGAACTGTGATTACTGATTGAGAAACAAAACACTGAACCTAGAGTACTGATACAGAAACAACAAACTGAATTGCGAGTATAGATAGAGAAACAAAACACTGAATTGCGAGTATAGATAGAGAAACGACACACTGAACTGAGAGTACAGATCGAGAAACACCTCACTCAATTGCAAACACAGGTAGAGAAACAAAACACTGTACTGCGAGTACAGATAGAGAAACAACACACTGAACTGCGAGTACAGCTAGAGAAAGAACACACCCAACTGTGAGAACAGATGCAGAAGCAACACACTGAACTGTGATTACGGATAGAGAAACAACACACTGAACTGTGATTCCAGATTGAGAAACAAAACACTGAACCTAGAGTCCTGATACAGAAACAACACACTGAATTGCGAGTATAGATAGAGAAATAACACACTGAACTGAGAGTACAGACACAGAAACAACACACTGAACTGAGAGTACAGACACAGAAACAACACACTGAACTGAGAGTACAGACAGAGAAACAACACACTGAACTGAGAGTAACGATCAAGAAACAATACACTGAACTGTGAGTACAGATAGAGAAACAACACACTGAACTGCGAGTACAGACTGAGAAATAACGCACTGAACTGTGAGTACAGACAGAGAAAAAACACACTGAACTGAGAGTACAGACAGCGAAACAACACACTGAATTGCGAGTACAGATAGAGAAAGAACACACTGAACTGAGGGTACAGGTAGAGAACCAACACACTTAACTGGGAGAACAGACAGCAAAACAACACATTGAACTGAGAACAGATAGAGAAACAACACACTGAACTGAGAATACAGAGAGAGAAACAACACACTGAACTGAGAGAACAGATCAAGAAACACCTTACTGAATTGTGAGAACAGATAGAGCAATAACATACCCAACTGTGAGAACAAATACAGAAACAACGCACTGAACTGCGAGTACAGATAGAGAAACAACACATTGAACTGAGAGTACAGCTCGAGAAAGAACACACCAACCTGTGAGAACAGATACAGAAACAACACACTGAACTGCGAGTACAGACACAGAAACAACACACTGAACTGAGAGTACAGATAGAGAAACAACACACTGAACTGAGAGTACAGATAGAGAAACAACACACTGAATTGTGATTACAGATAGAGAAACAAAAGATTGAACTGAGAATAAGTACAGAGAAACAACAGACTGAACTGGGAGTACAGATGCAGAAGCAACACACTGAACTGTGATTACGGATAGAGAAACAACTCACTGAAGTTTGATTACAGATTGAGAAGCACCTCACTGAATTGTGAGGATAGAGAAACAACACACTGAACTGTGAGTAGAGACAGACAAACAAAACACCGAACTGCGAGTACAGCTAGAGAAAGAAAACACCCAACTGTGAGAACAGATACAGAAACAATACACTGAACTGGGAGTACAGATGCTGAAGCAAAACACTGAACTGAGTAAACAGAGAGACTGAGAGATCTGATAGAAAAACAACACACTGAATTGAGATTACAGATCGACAAACACCTCACTGAATTGTGATGATAGAGAAACAACACACTGAACTGTGAGTAGAGATAGACAAACAAAACACCGAACTGCGAGTACAGCTAGAGAAAGAACACACCCAACTGTGAGAACAGATAGAGAAACAACACACTGAACTGGGAGTACAGATGCAGAAGCAACACACTGAACTGTGATTACGGATAGAGAAACAACACACTGAACTGTGATTACTGATTGAGAAACAAAACAAAGAACCTAGAGTACTGATACAGAAACAACACACTGCATTGCGAGTATAGATAGAGAAACAACACACTGAAGTGTGAGTACAGACACAGAAACAACACACTGAACTGAGAGTACAGACCGAGAAACACCTCACTGAATTGCAAACACAGGTAGAGAAACAAAACACTGTACTGCGAGTACAGATAGAGAAACAACACACTGAACTGCGAGTACAGCTAGAGAAAGAACACACACAACTGTGAGAACAGATACAGAAACAACAGACTGAACTGGGAGTACAGATGCAGAAGCAACACACTGAACTGTGATTACGGATAGAGAAACAACACACTGAACTGTGATTCCAGATTGAGAAACAAAACACTGAACCTAGAGTCCTGATACAGAAACAACACACTGAATTGCGAGTATAGATAGAGAAATAACACACTGAACTGTGAGTACAGACACAGAAACAACACACTGAACTGAGAGTACAGACAGAGAAACAACACACTGAACTGAGAGTAACGATCAAGAAACAATGCACTGAACTGTGAGTACAGATAGAGAAACAACACACTGAACTGCGAGTACAGACTGAGAAATAACACACTGAACTGTGAGTACAGACAGAGAAAAAACACACTGAACTGAGAGTACAGACAGCGAAACAACACACTGAATTGTGAGTACAGATAGAGAAAGAACACACTGAACTGAGGGTACAGGTAGAGAACCAACACACTTAAATGGGAGAACAGACAGCAAAACAACACATTGAACTGAGAACAGATAGAGAAACAACACACTGAACTGCGAGTACAGATGAAGAAGGAACACACTAAACTGAGGAAATAGATAGAGAAACAACACACTGAACTGAGAAAACAGAGAGAGAAACAACACACTGAACTGAGAGAACAGATCAAGAAACACCTTACTGAATTGTGAGAACAGATAGAGCAATAACATACCCAACTGTGAGAACAAATACAGAAACAACGCACTGAACTGCGAGTACAGATAGAGAAACAACACACTGTACTGTGATTACAGATCGAGAAACAAAACATTGAACTGAGAGTACAGCTCGAGAAAGAACACACCGACCTGTGAGAATAGATACAGAAACAACACAATGAACTGCGAGTACAGACACAGAAACAACACACTGAACTGAGAGTACAGCTAGAGAAAGAAAACACCCAACTGTGAGAACAGATACAGAAACAATACACTGAACTGGGAGTACAGATGCTGAAGCAAAACACTGAACTGAGTAAACAGTTCGACTGAGAGATCTGATAGAAAAACAACACACTGAATTGAGATTACAGATCGAGAAACACCTCACTGAATTGTGAGGATAGAGAAACAACACACTGAACTGTGAGTAGAGATAGACAAACAAAACACCGAACTGCGAGTACAGCTAGAGAAAGAACACACTCAACTGTGAGAACAGATAGAGAAACAACACACTGAACTGGGAGTACAGATGCAGAAGCAACACACTGAACTGTGATTACGGATAGAGAAACAACACACTAAACTGTGATTACTGATTGAGAAACAAAACACTGAACCTAGAGTACTGATACAGAAACAACACACTGAATTGCGAGTATAGATAGAGAAACAACACACTGAAGTGTGAGTACAGACACAGAAACAACGCACTGAACTGAGAGTACAGATCGAGAAACACCTCACTGAATTGCAAACACAGGTAGAGAAACAAAACACTGTACTGCGAGTACAGATAGAGAAACAACACACTGAACTGCGAGTACAGACTGAGAAATAACACACTGAACTGTGAGTACAGACAGAGAAAAAACACACTGAACTGAGAGTACAGACAGCGAAACAACACACTGAATTGCGAGTACAGATAGAGAAAAAACACACTGAACTGAGGGTACAGGTAGAGAACCAACACACTTAACTTGGAGAACAGACAGCAAAACAACACATTGAACTGAGAACAGATAGAGAAACAACACACTGAACTGCGAGTACAGATGCAGAAGGAACACACTGAACTGAGGAAATAGATAGAGAAACAACACACTGAACTGAGAAAACAGAGAGAGAAACAACACACTGAACTGAGAGAACAGATCAAGAAACACCTTACTGAATTGTGAGAACAGATAGAGCAATAACATACCCAACTGTGAGAACAAATACAGAAACAACGCACTGAACTGCGAGTACAGATAGAGAAACAACACACTGTACTGTGATTACAGATCGAGAAACAAAACATTGAACTGAGAGTACAGCTCGAGAAAGAACACACCAACCTGTGAGAACAGATACAGAAACAACACACTGAACTGCGAGTACAGACACAGAAACAACACACTGAACTGAGAGTACAGATAGAGAAACAACACACTGAACTGAGAGTACAGATAGAGAAACAACACACTGAATTGTGATTACAGATAGAGAAACAAAAGATTGAACTGAGAATAAGTACAGAGAAACAACAGACTGAACTGGGAGTACAGATGCAGAAGCAACACACTGAACTGTGATTACGGATAGAGAAACAACTCACTGAACTGTGATTACAGATTGAGAAACACCTCACTGAATTGTGAGGATAGAGAAACAACACACTGAACTGTGAGTAGAGACAGACAAACAAAACACCGAACTGCGAGTACAGCTAGAGAAAGAAAACACCCAACTGTGAGAACAGATACAGAAACAATACACTGAACTGGGAGTACAGATGCTGAAGCAAAACACTGAACTGAGTAAACAGATAGACTGAGAGATCTGATAGAAAAACAACACACTGAATTGAGATTACAGATCGACAAACACCTCACTGAATTGTGATGATAGAGAAACAACACACTGAACTGTGAGTAGAGACAGACAAACAAACGGCGTGGAAGTCAGACTCAGACCAACGTCTTCATCCAGTCCTTGTTCGATTACATAGTTACGGGGACAAACAAAGACTGATGGAAGCTTTCAGAACCCAGGGGAAAGATCTGATGGCTTTAATTCATAAGAGCTCCACGATTACGTTCTTTCAGGACTTTTCAGTGGCGGTGATTCAGGAAAGAAAATATTTTGATGACATTAAGAGAAGAGTAAGGGAACTCTGGATTCAGTATTCCTAACGGGTCCCAGCGGTGCTCTGTATTGCTTTGAATGGATCCATGAAACCGCCTGACTCTCCAGAGAAAGCGAAAACTTTGTGGACATTTTATAGTAAGCTAGATATTTAGATAATCATGTTTCTCTATTAAAGAAATTTTGATGGATTTTTCTGTTATTAACCGGTATTAAACTATAGCCGGGAATGGGTAGAGTACTCATTTTTGACTTCTTCATTAGTATTACTACTTTTTTTTTCTTTCTTTGCTTGTGTCTGGGGTGCAGCTCAAGCTGGAGGGAGTTACAAATGTAGTTGCGATGACTAAGTGCCGACCGAAGGGCAGTTCAAGGCCGATTTTTGTTGTTAATTGCCCTGGATTCCATATTGGTAGCGGGCACTAGATAAAGTTTTGAGATATGTAAGTGGGCGGTGGGGGCTAAATTCCCTAATCGAGTGCCATTGGTATTTTGGATTTTATTTCGTTCTTTGGTTTTTTTTATGTGTTTAGCTTTGGAAAGTTTTGAGAGCTGGTTAGTTGTAGTAGTTTTAGTTTGTACAGTTTTTAGGCTCAATGAGTTTATTTTCATTAATGATCAGCGATGTGTAATTCAATGTGAAACTCTAGAGTTGAAATGTTGCTACAGTGTGTTATGGAAAATGATGTGCTTAAATGGTGTACCTGGTTTAAGGGGAGCCATCTGCCAGTCAAGAGGAAAAATGTACTTTCTAATCTTCAAAAGGAGAGGGTGGATGTTGTCCTATTGCAGGCGATGCACCTTGATGGCAAGGAACATTTGATGTTACAGCAGGGCGGGTTTGTTCAGGTTTATTTCTCGTCTTTTAATACTAGGAGTAGGGGAGAAGCCATACCAGTGAAGAAGAATCTTCCTTTTAAATTACTGGATTGTATTAGACACTCACGGAAGGATCATCATCCCCAAAATCTTGAAGTATGGGAAATAATACAGTATTTTGAATGTCTATTGCCCCCCCGGCGCACCCTCTTAAAATCCTGGTAGATGCATTTTCCAAAGTAAGTTATCTTGCATCGTGGCAGATTATTATATAAGGAGATTTCAACTGTCTTATGGACCCACGGTGGGCAGAATGTCCAAATGTCCCCCAATACCCTTGTTATAATGTAAGCAATTATAGTTCTCTAGCAAAACTAGAGCTGGTGGATGTCTGAAGGCAGATCCACCTCAAAAGTAGTGATTTTATTTTCTCCTTTAACCGCAGAAATGGCACACGAGGTTTGATCTCTTCCCCATCCCTGCAACAATCTTAGATACAGTGGAAGCCTACACAATTGGAAATATTACCCCAACATACCTGTCCCCGAAGTAAGATAGAAGATAATGCTGTATGCACGTGAGGGTCTTATAATTTTGTTAAATACCACAGTTTCGGCAGCTCACGTGATGCAATGCATTAATTCGCTTATCACCTTTTCGGGCAATAAGATTAATTGTATAAAGTTTGTGGCCATGCATATGGGAGGTCTCAGGGAAGTACCTGATGTTGAAGGCAAATCCTGGTTTCCTTTTAAATGGTCACGGGGGTGGTTTCCCTATTTCAGTATATTCATTACATCCGTCTTTGATCATTTATTTAACCTGAACTATGTCCATTTGTTTGACAAAATTAAACAAGACCTTCAAAGATGGGAGGCACTTCCAATATCCTGGCTAGGTCAGAGAGCTGGTCTTAAAATGAATGTCCTTCCTTATTTGATATACCCCATGTGAATGCTTCCTTTGATGTTTCCCAGACAGATATTTAGGAGACTTAATGGCTGGTTTATCTCTTTTATTTGGCACCATAAGCGACTCTTTATCAAGCTAACCAAATTGCAACTACACCACAGAGTGAGGGGAGTAGATATCCCAGATTAAAAGCTATCAATTAAGCTCTTTATTATCCCATGTTAGTGTCTGGGCCACTGAGGACTCGGCGTCACTACGGTTAGATATTGAACCCTTACAGACAAAGTTTACTCTTATTAGTCTGTTGTTCTTAGAAAAAATGACATCATTTATGGAGCATTGTCATAAACCAATAACTATCAATGCTGTTAAAACATTAATGGCAATGCGTCAGATCGAGGGCAATACAGCCAAAGCCATGTTTCTTACCCCTATAATTGGTATACCGTGTAGTCAACCAGGGATAATGGATTCCATGTTTAAACTGTGGGAAGCCAGGGGTGTAACTTGCCTGAGTGATTGAGAATTAATAGAATCCCTACAGTGTGGAAGCAAGCCCTTGGTTCCAACAAGTCGACTTCGACCCACCTAGACCCATTCTAATAGCATCATATATTTACCCTGACTAATGCTCCAACCTACATATCCCTGAACACTGAGCCACCCCGTGTTATTTGAGGGAGAAAGAATGACATCATTTGATCAAATAACTCGTAAGTATGGACTACCTAGTAAAGACCTCTTCTGTATTTTTTCCAGATCAGAGACTTGCTTTTTAAAAAATACACCTTTAACAGACTCTTAGAGATCCGATAGAGAGAAGCGGGTGCTTATTGCTCAGTAACCTTTTTCATTAGTTGTAGTGTGTCCCCTCAGACGAGACTGTGTCGCTTTGTGATGTCTGTGAGAGAGTGTTGGGAGTTCAGAACACTTCGGAGATATGGGAGGATAGTTGTGAAAATGCTCGAAGGATTTTGATCTGTAATAGGACCCATTCCATGCAGTTGAAAATTCTTCAGTGGGATTATCTTCAGCATGTTGTAAACGCAGAATGACTATAGGCACTCTTACTCATTGCTTGTTGTCCTACTGCAGGCTTCATATATATTGGAGCACTGTGTTAGGTGTGATAGAGTAGGTATTGGGGACTGAATTGGAGATGGACCCGGTTTTTCTTTTCCTGCGCCTGCTCAGGGTACCTAACGCAGATGTACATGAGGAAAAAAAATTATCCTTACTTGTTGTGCTAGGAAACATGTTCTGTTGTGTTGGATGTCTGAAAAATCCGGATCTGTTGGGTCGTTATAAGTTCTTCGTGTAGAATATCGCTTTTGACTTTCTCACCAGTATGGTGCATCAAAAAAAGAGATTTATATAAGACAAGGCAGCCCTTTTTGGATTATCACAATGCAGGTTTATCTGTCACATTAAGAAGGGCTTTTATATAGCCATGACGATATTGTATAATGAATCTAATATCCAGCGAGTAACAATTATGAACAGAAAAATGCGTATCAGTTAATGCTCTTGAAGAACGAGAGCTATCGTTTTGTTATGCTGAGCTGTAATATTTATTTAATATTTATTGTTTATTTTTGCTTTTCTTCTGCCATTTAGTGTTTTTAACTTGTTTTGTACGTACATGTACATGCGTGTAATTTTGTTCAGTTATTTGAGTTGTGTTGTTATTGGGTTATTATAATATTAAAAATCTCTTTTCAATAATATTACTTTTTTAAAAATTAAAATGCTAACATTGATAGAATAGAGTCCCAAAGAACTCTCATTAGAGAGACCACACATGCTGGTTTACCCTGAGGTTCACCATACCTCGGGTGATAGGGTGAGATTGAGAGACCGTCCACTTTATGGTAACTACTGTCAGTGTGAAGAACGGAACCTGCGCTGTTGGCCTCCCTCAACATCACAAACCTGTCGTCCAACTAACTGAGTGGGAGACAGTGAAACTGTCACAGATAGAAACAGTAACAGGCAAAGGGCAAGAGAAACTTTCATAACAATGAAAATGGTAAAATTCAGATAACAGTCAAGATAACTGCTGAGGGTAAAAGCGTTCTC
Source organism: Chiloscyllium punctatum (assembly GCF_047496795.1). NCBI lineage: Eukaryota > Metazoa > Chordata > Chondrichthyes > Orectolobiformes > Hemiscylliidae > Chiloscyllium > Chiloscyllium punctatum. Next base: position 31,566,012 of record NC_092745.1, read on the forward strand.
TGCTCGAAATTGTATTTTATAACAAGACGTGTTTAGAAGCTGTCTTTGATTTAATATCATTCAGGCGAGTCAAGTAAAAATAACCAGAATCAGTAAGTGTGATTGGACATCATCAAATAAGTGTAGATTTTTGTTTGGTCTATGTAAAGCATGCTGGCCGTCGCATGAAAGCATAAAGCAGATGGAATATATTGTTAGGAGAGTGCGTTCAATGGGAAATGCCCTCGAACAGGCGCTTGAAGAAAACTGAGGTAAAAGTGCAGGAGTGCCATCTGGTCAATTATGATGGGTGGGAGAATCGAGCTGGTATTGAATGAGAGGGACACCATATGGTGGGGTGTGTAGCTAATGAGGTGAGTTCATAAGATAGCACCAGGGAACTAGCTCAGCTTCGTACAGACAATCCCTCTGTCACACTCAATGAAAATGAAACTAAGACAAATTACTGTTTTATACAGCCCAATGAGCCGAAGACTCTGCAGTCCTCCCTCCCAGTTACAAAGCTGCAGGACAAATGCTCATTCAAAACTCTCATCGCCTGAACTCATACTAATTTACCATTTACTCATAATTCTTCATAATACTGACCTGTGTTGCATGATACTATAGAAATGTCTTCATTTCAGCTTTCTGGAAACAGTGAACATATCTTTCCATGACATTTTTTCTCAGTCTCCCCCTCCCTGTCTCTATCCCAAAACACACGCATTTACAGTCATACTGTTCTACAGACGGAAACAGGCCCTTCTGCCCAGCTGTTCCATGCCGAACAAAATGTCCATCCACACTCATCCAATTTCTCTGCCCTTGCTCTGTATCCTTTAATCCTTTCCTATCTGTGTATTTGTCCAAATTCCTTTTCAATGTTGTTATCGTACCCACCTCAACCATCTCCCCTGGCAGCTCACTCCATATGTGTCCCGTACTCTGTGTAAAAAAGTTGCCCCTTCAGGTTAATTTTCATTTTATTTCTCTCGAAGCATTAACGGAGGTCCTCTGGTCCTCGATTCCCCAAACTTGCGAAAAAAGTTTTAGTATTCACCCCTATGCACGTCTCTCATAATTTGATACGATCTACACTTCTTGTGGTTCTGGTTGCCGAGCTGGGGATTTGTGTTGCAGACATTTCGTCCCCTGTCTAGGTGACATCCTCAGTGCTTGGTAGCCTCCTGTGAAGCTCTTCTATGATGTTTCCTCTGGCATTTATATTAGTTTGTAACTGACGCTCACGGTTGTCAGTTCCAGCTGTCCACTGAAGCGTCTGCATCACAAATTCCCAGCTCGGCAAACAGAACCACAACAACGAGCACCCGAGCTGCAAATCTTCTCAGAAACTATCTACACTTGTATAAGAATCTCTTCAGTTTCCTAGGTTGTAAATAAATAAGTTCCAACCTGTCCAATTTCTCCCTATAACTTAAATCCTTTAGCCCAGGAAACATCTCTGAAATTTCTTCTTCACTTTTTCTAATTCAATAATATCCTTTCGAGAGCAAGGAGAACAAAACTGAACCCAACTACAGCCTTACCAATATCCTGTATAATTGCAACATAACGTCCCAACTTCAATACTCAATGCCCTGATGAAGGCCTGTGTGCCAACAGCCTCCTTCACTCTCCTGTGTATCTGTGACTCAAATGTCAGACAACCGTGCACCTGATCTCTAATGTCCTTTATTCCATTACACTCCTAAAGGCACTCTCATTCATCATTAAAATTTGACTTTCCAAAATGCAAGACGTCACTCTTATCTATGTTAAACTCCACATGCTATTTCTCAGCCCACTTCCGCTGCCGATCAAGGTACTGCTGCAATTTCTGGTAATGTTCCTCATTGGATCACTACTATTTTCGTGTCATTTGCAAACTTACTAACCTTGCGTTGTTCCATCTTGTCCAAATCATTGATATCGATAACAAACAGCAATGGGCCCAGCACCGACCCCTGAGGTACTCCAATAGTCACAGGCCTCTAGTCCGACAAGCATACCACCATTGCCATTTGCTTCCTAACGCCAAGCCAATTGTGTCGCCAATTTGCCAGATTACTTTGCAGTCCACGCAATCTAACCTTCTCGAGCGGGCTACCATGTGGAACCTTATCAAACGCTTTATTGAAATCCATATAGACTATGTCCACCACCCTGCCCTCATCAACCTTCCTGGTCACTTCCTCAAAATCTCGAACAAAATTTGTAAGGCATGATCTGCCATGCACAAAGCTATGCTGACTGCTCCAACTCAAACTCTTTCTTTCCAAATGCATGCACATCTTATCTCTCTGAACCTTCTCAAGTGGGTTAACGAAAACAGATGTGAAGCTTACTAGTTCAAACTTCCCAGGTTTTTCTTTGCAGCCCTTCTTGAATAAGGGCACAACATTTGCTACTGCTGAGTCTTCCGGGACCTTGGCCCCTGACCTGTCTTCTCTCGTCTCTTGCAGTGCTCTTGGATATATCTGGTTAAGACCAAGAGATTTATCTGACTTTCTAATATGTCCAACAGCATGGTACCATGATGTGACAACTAATCTTCTTGTCTTTCTTCATGGTAAACACAGAGGGGAAATTGAGGACCTCGCCCATCAGTTGTGGTTTTACACATGAATGCTCACTTTGGATTTTAAGGCGTCCTATTTTCTCTCTAGTCGTTCTTTTCCTTTACAATACTGAAAGCACATCTTTGGATTCATTCTAACTTTCTCAGCCAAGGCTATGTCATACCCCCTTTTCGCCCTCCTGGTTTCCTTCTTCAGTAAATTCCTGTATCCCCGTGTCTCTCCAAAGACTCCATTGATTCCAGCTGCTTGAACCTAAGCCACGCCTCCTTTTTGCTGGTCAGAGCCTGATTATCTCTTGTCATTCAGGGTTCTCTCTTCCTGCCTCACTTTTCCTTCACCCTCACAGGAACATATAGACCTTGACCTCGAGCTATCTCACTTTTAAAAGCTTCCCACTTACCAGAGATCCTTTTGCCTGGAAACAAGCTACTCCAATCAACCTTTGCAACCCTGTCTAATTCCAACAAAATTTGCCTCGCTCCAATTTAGAACTTGAATCTGTGGACCAATTCTGTCCCTCCCATAACTATTTTAAAATTAATGCAATTCTAGTCACGGGTCCCAAAATGCTCCCCACTTTACCTCCGTCACCTATCATGCCCGATGTCCCAACAGTAGCTCGAATTTGTCCCTTCCCGAGTAGGACTCTCGATATGCTGCATGTGGAAATTTTCCTGAACACTCTGAACTAATTTCTTTCCATCTTAGTCCTTAAACATCTGGAAGTCCCAGTCTATGTTAGTATAATTAAAATCACCTACTATGACAATCCTATTGCTCCTGCAAGTCTCCGCAGTCTCCATGCATATTTGTTTCTCTAATTCCCATTGATTATTTGGAGGCTTATAGTGCAACCACTATAACATTACCATCCCCCCTTTTACTTCTTTGCACCATCCACAAAACGTAACTCAACATTATCTCAGTTATTTCATCTTAAAATACAGGAGTGGTAAGCACCTGAATTGGGACTATTGGTATTGAAACTGTTTCAGTTTACATCTCTCCCTTCCAGTGATTTTCACACCCACAGCACCCCTTGTCAAGGTGCAATGGATAGAGCTATAAGTGGATGGGAGCTGCACATCCTGTCACTGCCAGCATTGGCTGCAAGTTTCCCCACTGGGCAGTGATCGAACACATTGTTACCGAACAATGCAAAAGCCTGGCTTTATATATGAAAGAACCAGTGTGGTCTGCACAACTCCTCACGCTGGACATTTAGCCCAGGATTATTGATCAAGCATTGGTGTGCACTGCACAGAGTTCCACTCTGGACATTGCTGGGTTGCATTCAGCAGTTCGCTTGCCGAATCTACACAGTGCTCCATACTGAACGTGCAATGGATGGGCTGGTTATGAGAGTTGGATTGCGAAAGTGAGAGAACTAAACATCTGGCAATGCCTTTATTTTGTGTTTTCATTCTTGTGATTGGACCCTTCAAATCCTGACTCATCTGATTAGACCCGACCGTCTGGATGAGTCATGGTGACTGTTGTTACATCATCTGAGTCTGCAACATACCAACAAATGGAGTAGAGGCTGCAGAGAGGGGATCTCCGTAAAATGGCATGAGGGAATCACTATTAGATCAGCCATGCTCTTAGTGAATTGCGGGCAGCATTGTGTGGACCACGAATGCAACTTATTCATCTATTTCTGTTTGTAACAGGCAAACTCCCCTTCTCCCCCAGTGCCCAAAGCTGGTGGGGAGTGAGTTACCTCCTGCTGTCCCTGTGAAACAGGATCCTGGGGCCTCACATGCCTCCAGATTTCCCAGTCCCAGTCTCGAGCAGTCGAGTGACTGCCATCTGTTCCTGTTTCCCAGTCTTGAGCATTTGAGTGACTACGTCCTTTTCATGTGTCCCAGTCTTGAGCGGTTGACTGACACCCTTCTCTTCCTGTGTCCCAGTCTTGAGCAGCTGATTGACTGCCTCCTGTCTCTGAGTCCCAGTCTCAAGCGGTTGAGTGACTGCCTCCTGTTTCCTGTGTCCCAAATTGAGCAGTTGAGTGACTGCCTCCTGTTCCTGTTCCCAGTTTTGAGCAACTGAGTGATATCTCCTGATCCCAAATTTGTGAAAATAGATGTGCTACTGACTCTTGCTACTGACTAACAGGCTCCAAACGCTCTGTGCTCACCTGGTGCTCCTGTGGAATGGAATTGAGGGACTGAATGGCCTCTTCACATTCCTTACAGCTTCTCTTGAATTTCTCCTGTCTCTGTAAAACACCATCAAAATCTGAATGATGTATTTTTGTATTTGACTATCAGTAATTGAGCAAACAAGTTAACTGACAAAATTCAGAACCTGAATAGCCTCTTCCTGTTCCTGTGTTGTACACTTAAGAGTCAACAGAGTCTCAGTGATGTACAACACAGAAAAAGACCCTTCGATCCAGTCGTCCATTCTGACCAAATATCCTAAATTAATCTCATCCCCCTTGCCAGCACTTGGCCAATATCCCTCTAAACCCTTCCCATGCACGTACCCATTCAAATATCTTTTAAATGGTGTAACTGTGCCTGCCTCCACCACCTCTTTTGTGTGCTCAATCCATACACACAACGGTCTCTCTTTGAAAGTGGTGTGCCTCATTTCCCTTTATAAATCTTTCCCCTCACACCTTAAACCTTTGTCCTGTAATTTTCGACTCGCCTATCCAGGGGTAAAGACATTGACTGTTTACCTTATCTATGCCCCTCATGATTTTATAAACCTCTTTCAGGTCACCCCTCAGCCTCAACACTTGAAAATAGTCCCAGCCTATTCAAACTCTCCCTGTAGCTCAAAGCCTCCAACATCTGCAACATTCTTTTAAATCTCTTCTGCACCCTTTCATGTTTGACAACATCTTTCCGACAGCAGGGAGACCAGAATTAAAGGCAATCTTACAAAAGTGGCCAAACCCATGTTCTGGACAGATGCAACATGTCCAAACACATAGACTCAAAGCACGCACCAATAAAGGGAAGATCACCAAGTGCCTTCTTCCTTACGCTGTCTACCTGTGACGGCACTTTCAAGGAACTGAGAGCCTGCACCACCAGGTGACACAGTAGCTGAATGGCTTGCATTGCTACATCAGAGCACAGCGATCTGGGTTTAATTCTATCCTTCAATGACGACCTGTGGGGAGTTTGCACATTCTCCCCGTGTCTGCGTGCGTTTCTTCTGGGTGCTACGTTTTCCTGCCACAGTAAAAAGATATACAGGCAAGTTTAGATTGGCCATACTAAATTGCCACAAGTACCCAGGGATGTGTGGGTGAGGTGGATTAGCCATGGGAAATGCAGGCTCAGAGGGATAGGGTAGGGGTTTGTCCAGTAGGATACTGTTTAGAGGGTCGGTGTGGCCTCGTTGGGCCGAATAGCTTGTTTCGTCACTGTAGGGATTCTATAATTTCAATGGAGTTCTCTTTGATTGGCAACTTTCGACAGAACCACATGCCTTGCCCTGATTTGTCTTGCCAAAATGCAACACCTCATATTTATCTAAATTTAACTCCATTTGCCACCCCTTGGCTCACCTAATCAACGTTTCCCTTTGTTTGGAGATATCATTTTTCACTGTCGACGATACCACGAAATTTGGAATTATCTACAAGCTTACTGACCATACTTCATATACTCAAATGAAAATGATTTGTATAAGTGACAAGATGCAGTGGAGTCACAGTTGACCTTTGTGGCACACCACTGGTCACAAGTCTTCAAGTTCAATGAACAAATATCCACTGTCACGCCCTGTCTCCGATATTCAAGAAAATTTTGGATCTAACTGGCGAACTCTCCTGGATCCCAGGCATCTAACCTTGCTAATCAGTCTACCATGTAGAATGTTTTGGTTTCCTTACTGAATTCCAGAAAGTCAACATCCACTGTCCTGCCTTCATCAATCATCTTCATCACTTCCTCAAAAAATTCCATGAGTCAGTGAGGCGTGATCTCCAATGTACAAAGCCCTCTCTGTCCTTGTCTTTCCAAATGCACAGACACCCTTTCCCTCAAAATCCCTTCCAACAATTTAGTCACCATTGACGTCATGCTCACCAGTCTGTAGTTACCTCATTTTTCCTTCCTTTCTTAAATGATGACACTACGTTAGCAGCCCTCCAGTATTTTGGCACCTCACCGATGGAAATCAATGATACAAATGTATCAGCAAAATGCAGAGCAATCTCTTTCGTAGCTTCCCACTGATCAGTTGTCTTGGATACAACTGATCAGTCCCAGGGATTTGTTCACCTTTATGTGTTTTAAAATGTCCAACACCTCCTTGTAATATAGATACTTTTCAAGCTATCAATATACATTTCTTCATTCTCTCGCTCTTGTAACTCCCTCCACATTAAATACTGTGGAGAAATACTCGTTTCATATCCCTCCCATCTCTTGTGGTTCCACAGATAGGTAGCGTTACTGATCTTTAAGGTGCCCTATTCTCTCCCTAGTTAACATTTTGCTATGAAATGGTTTGTAGAATTTCTTCAATACCTCGTTAACCCTATTTCTAAAGCCAACTCGTGTTCACATTTTTCTGGCCTGATTTCCCCGTTGACTATACACTTACTGCCCTTATACTCCACTGGGGATCCACTTGATTTCAGTTCTGTTTACCTGACATATGCCTCCTTTCTTACCTTGACCAGAGCATCAATATATCTAGCCATCCAGCACTCCCTGCACCCACCATCCTTGTTCATCTCACTAATGGGAACACTTTGGCTCTGGACTCTCTGAAACCAAGTTTTGATTGCCTTTCATTTTCAAACCATCACTTTACCTGCGAATAGAGTATTCCAATTAGCCTTTCACAGGGCTCGCCTGACACTTTCAAAATTGGCCTTGTTCAAAGTTAGAACTTTATTGTTTACATCAGGTCTTTCCTATTCCATAACTAGTTTAAACGTAATATTTATGCGTAACAGACTTGAAATGTTAAATAAACACTTCCTGCGCCTCTGTAACAGGCTCGAGAGGCTGCATGGGATCCTCCTGTCCCTGTATAATAGTCACGAGACAATAAATGAGACATCAACCCCTGGATTACTGTATCTGATGGAGTTCCATCCTTTCTCAGTTACAGAAACAATGAACTCCAGGTGCCCTCTCAGTTACACCTCAGACAGCTGCAGCGACAAATCCTTTTATTTTGGATGATTTTGTTGGCAAAATGTGCTAATATTCCAGACTTCCACCTTTTCAGTAACAACAGGCTAATATGGACTCAATGGCCTTCTCCTATTCTTCTGTAAGAGGCCCATAGGGACAGAATTGCTTCAGCCTGTTCCTGAGCAGCAGGCTCAGTGCTCTGTCTCAAGATTATGAAAGGATTTGAAAACAGGGCACTTAAAACCCGGGGTAGCCTCACACTGGTCAATAAGTCAATAAGTATCATACTGTAGGTAAAGGCTCATCCGACTTTTTTTTATGTAGCCGATCTGTTATTTTATAACTGCTTCCTTTCAAAAACAGAGTGGAACATATATAGACCCCTGCAGTGTTCTGTTAATAATCTCGTATGCAAGGAAACAGATAAAAATTGAAAGATTTCTAGTCTATCTCTCAGCAACACTCATCCATTCCATCCAAAACCGGCAAATGTTCCATTTTATAGTGATATGAAGAGTGATGTATGGAACTGGTTAACTGATCCTATTTGTTCAGTGACTGTGATTAATGCCAATCTCCGTGGATTCTAATTATCCCAGTGGAGGGTTTCCATCTTTTAATGATAATTGGGCGCCATTCAATGTGTTATCCCATAACATGAGCGGGACCATCATCGACAGCACTGACAGGGATCAGCAGATCGAGAGAGAGGGGGAGGAGAGATTAGAATCTGAGAACATTTGACTAGAATGTTCCAACAATGGAACAGTGTCTGAGAACATTAGACTGGCATGTTCCAACAATGGGACAGAATCTGAGAACATTAGACTGGAATGTTCCAACAATGGATCAGAATCTGAGAACATTAGACTGGAATGTTCCAAACATGGATCAGAATCTGAGAACATTCGACTGGAATATTCCAACAATAGACAGGAGTTTATCCAATTATATTTGGTATCTTTCTGCAGTTTATTCATTGCCATTAACATCGCAGATATATTATGCTCTTCGCATTATTCAATATTTTTATTATCCCTTCCTGGCTATCGTTGGTGTCCCTGGTAAGTATCACTGTCCATTTTTTTTCCATAAACTAGTTATGACTGTATTACTGTTCTTTCATATATTCTACACTTCTACCCACTATTATTGTTCCTGTTAAAACTCTGAATCCAGATATTTACTCTACAGACCACTATTAACTACATCAATGAATGTGTTCAATTACTGCCTCCCTCTGCTCTGGCAATGTTACTTTTGGGTCTCCATGTTGTCCTACTCAGTTCCAGCGGAGAACTACAATGTATTGTATCATTGCCTCTGTCATTTAAATATTAAGGACATGAAAGTCACTCTCTACTGTTCTGGTTACAAACTCCACTTCCTTCCACTGTTTCCATCCCATCCTGGCCAATATCTGCGGCTGAAGCAGACAGGTCACAACTGTGGGAGATCCCTTTGACCATGACCTGATTCCTGACACCATGCCCTGACCATTTCTAACTTGAAATACTCCCCACTCCAGAATATATCTTCCTGCTTTATTCCATCTGCTGTTTGAACCTTGAGCTCTTAATGAAGTTAATAATCTGCTGCTGACACTCCCGGCTTCATACCTGCCGAAGCAAATCTGATTCGAGCTCACTCCAAACTCCCATCCATCTGTCATTCATGTGCATGCCGATGTATATTGCTATTTTTATGTCAATGCCTTTATTTGAACATTTTCAAACACTTTACCTCATCTCTTGTTCTCTCTCTGTCGATTATCCAAAAGCCTGCCATTTGTTCATATTTAAAATAGTTTCCTCCATGTGTGCTCCTTCTCAAACAATGGGTTTCGCATTCAACCATGGGGGGCACGGTGGCACAGTATTTAGTACTGCTACCTCACAGCGCCAGACACTTGGGTTCAATTCCCGCCTCAGACGACTGTGTGGAATTTGCACATTCTCCCCGTGTCTGTGTGGGTTTTCTCCCGGTGCTCCGGGTTCCTCCGACAGTCCTAAGAATTGGCCATGCTAAATTGCCCGTTGTGTTAGGTTAGGGGTATGGGTGGGTTGCGCTTCGACGGGTCGTTGTGGACTTGTTGGGCCAAAAGGCCTGTTTCTGCACTGTAAGTAATCTCATCATGCCTATCGGGCGCACACACGCACTCTCTCTCTCACACTCCAATGAACACACACACTCACGCAGAGAGAGCAAACCTCCCCATTGGAAACAGTAATCTGAAGTGAGTATGGTTAGCATATGATCGTAAAGTTTTCAATGCTCTCCATGCTATGCAGATAGTGCAACACACTAGCATTGTCTGCACAGCTCTCCATGCTGGGCTGTCATCTTGTCCCAGTTTACGTTGTTTGTGAAGCAGATTCAAAACTTAACATAACAAACCATTTCAGATGATCTGACAATGCCTTTATTCAATGTGCTCATTCTTGTAATTTTGCTCTCGAAGATCTCACTTCTCCAATTAGTCCCACTGCTCTGTCTTTTTTCCCATATTTCCACAACCTCTTCCCAGTTAATTAACTGTCTGTTTCTGTCTTTAATGTGAATCTCTGTCCCTCTGGATCTTTCCCTGGCCTTGGGTTTTGGCTATATTTTGTATCTAGCATTCTGTAGCTCAGAAACAGTGAAATGGTGTGCGTCAGGTTGTTTTTCACTTCCCGGTATGTCCCATGTGATGGCCCATGGACAGGCGTGTTTCAGTAGTTACGCGACACATCCTTGTAACTTGGAGTGTACCTGTGTTTGCCAACTCAGGTGACCTTGCGATCAGTAACACGTGGAAGCTCATTGAGTAAAGGACCAGGCATCTAAATTGTGTGACAATGCTTTCACTTTTTTTTAGATAAAGGTTATTTTCTCTTTTTTTTTAAAGAGTTCTTAAAGTACAAACTGCCTACTGTAAACAGCTCAAGTAAATATCTTTTAGGGTTTTAGAGTTTTTAATAAATAGTAGTAACAATGGCCAGCTCGCATAGACCAGGCTTTCTAGTTTTTTTTTCCTTATAGCTGTAAGTCATCAGGTGCTTGTGTTCCAGAAGGGTTGGAAGTTTTAGTAAATTATCCCTAACTGCTATTCTTTCTGAAGCTTCACTTGGTGCTGTTTCCTCCTGGATTGGAGAACTGAATGTCTGAATGTGCCTTTTTATCATGGGGTGTGTGTAATTGATGTTAGCATATTGGAACAGTTCATTTGTAGAAGGTTTCGTATCCAATGTTCGGTTCAGGTTTCCAATAGTTAAGTTATTATAAAATCCTCTTCATTTTGTATAGATTTTCATTAGAGTGTTTAAATATATTGTGTTTTAATTAATGGTGAGTGGTTTGGCTAGTTGCATCATATCTGCCTTTAAAAAAAGAAAAGTTTGGCATCCAAGGTTCCTTCTTGAAATAGTTTGAGTCAGTCTGGTTGGTCTATAGCAAACTGTACACTCTTGTCTGGTTCTAAATCGATAATACCAACTTGGCTTTGAATTACAATCCCTACAATGTGCAAACAGGCCATTTGACCCAACAAGTCCACACCAACCCTCCGAGGAGTAACCGACCCAGAAACATTCCTCTACACTATTATTACACATTTATCCCGACTAAGGCATCTAACCCACACATCCCCGAAAACTACAAACAATTTAGCATGGCCAATTCACCTGATATGCACATCTTTAGATTGTGGGAGGAAACCAGAGCACCCAGAATACTGTCATGCAGACAATGGAGAGTATGCAACGGAGACTATTGGGTTCAAAGGTCGCGTAAGTTAATTGTTTCGGATGTTGAATTCAGTTGGTTGAAAACGTGTTTTGTGTATAAAGATTCTTTCAGTCACTGAGAGTTCTATGGGTGTGGAAAGAGTAAAGTTGGGGTTTATACAAAAGGTAACGAAGGCAAAACTGGAGAATTGGCAGACAAGCTGGAGTTGGGGTTGCGTTTGTCTGTGAGAAAATGATAGATAATTGCAGTTATAGCTCGGCAATTACATTTGGTGGAACTGCCATCAGACTCTTTGGAAATGGCTAGAATTCAATTTCACATGAGGCGCCTTGAACATGAGAAGGAATTGAAACCATTTAAATTAAAATGAGAAGTAGAAATGAAAGAAAAGGAAATGAAGAAGAAAGAGAGAAAAAGAGAAGAAAACCAGAGATTTTCAACTTCAAAAGTTAGAAATTAGAGAGGAAAGTTGACATAGAAAGCGGAGATGAAGGTAGATCATAGGCTGGATGAGGAGGATTGTGAGGATGAGCAACCCTTTAGTAACCAAAAGCCTGATGGGGTTCTGTTTAAATACACCCAGGCATTTCCTAAATTTGATGAGAAAGATGGGGAAGCCTTTTTTAATTTCATTGAGAAAATGGCTAAACAAATGCAGTGATCAGTTAACATGTGGATTTAGTTGATCCACACAGAGCTGATAGGTATTTGTATCCCGATCAGTGGAGGTATCTGGCCAGTATGAGGCGATGAAGAAAGCCATCTGAAGTGCATATGAGCTTGGGAGAGAAGCCTACAGAGAGCGTTTCTGGAATCTAAAAGAAGCTCCCTCATTAAACTCACATTGAGTTTGAAAGAATTTTGAAAGGTGGGGAAGGGCATTAAAACAGAGCAAAGCTATGGCACTCTTAGAGAGATTCTTATTTTGGAGAAGTTCAACAATTCACTTCCTGCAGTCGTGAGAACTTGTGTGGAAGAGCAGAGCATTACAATGGCAAGATTAGAAGCTGAAATGTCTGATGATGATAATTTGGTTCAGAAATCAAAGTTTGGTTTCTGTGAGAGATTGAGAAGAATGTGCGAGATCTTCTTAAAACATATATCTGTGAGAGTAAGGTTTACTGGACATGGCCAGGAGTAGCAGGTAAATGGTTTTCAGCATTAAGAGGTATAGAAGCATGTAATTCTTTTATGCTGAGACATGAGGAGCTATGTCATTCAGAGGGACTATTGGAGAGATGAGGAGTGCTCCATTATGTAATGCGTGGTTGGAGCGCCCAGTGGAAACATCAACAGATTTATTCCGCAATGGGGAAGGAGGCCTTGAACTTGGTGTTGGCGTTACAATATTTCAGCATTTAAATTGCGAATAACATACCTGAGACAAATCTTTTTCACTGATCGTGACCCCTTAAAGCTTTTGGAGACGTTCAGGCGATTGAGCTGATTATTGCTGCCATTCAATTTGAAATTATACAGTTGACAGGACGACAAAACCTAAGTTTTGACACATTCTGGAGACGTGGATGTAGAAAGATAAAAGGCATTCTGTGGCAGGAGTAAAATGACTGAAATCGAATCTCGTTGTGAACATTTATATCTTCAGAATCAATACAATACATATGCATTGCAGTCATAGAATCACAGAATCATAGAAATGTACAGCATAGAAGCAGACACTTCAGCCCAACCCGTCTATGCCGACCAGATATCCCAACCCAATCTCATCCCACCTGCCAGGAGCCGGCCCATATCCCTCCAAACCCTTCCTATTCATATACCCATCCAAATGTCTCTTAAATGTTGCAGTTGTACCAGCCTCCACCAAATGCTCTGGCAGCTCATTCCACATATGTACCACCCTCTGCGTGAAAAAGGTTACCAGGTTTTCTCATTTTGATTTTAGCTGCAGCATTCAGCAGCTGTTGGAGATCCCAGTAGGGTTAGAATTTTCAATACATGATCCCTAGCTGCTTTCTGTCTGAGATGGTTGTTGATGTTGATTTCTCCTGGATCAAAAAACTGCATGTAAGAATCTGTATTTGAATTTATCTTTGTGCAAAGCAGCGTGTACCAACAAGGTACGGTATCTATTGTTTGTGTAACTGTTGCAACATATAAGCTATTTCAAAATGTTAATTTGAGGACAAAATTTTAAGGCACAGCATTTCTTGCAAAACAATTACAGTATGATGTTACTGAAACTACACATTGAAAAATACCTTGATTGTCTGTTGAGTATTTCATCTGTTTGAATAGCATGATAGTTTAGCTTCTTCCGTGTGTAAATAAAAAAAAAACCTTTGTTTAAAAGTTGCATTCTCAGGTTAACTGTAACAATTGGGTTAGTTACACAATATGTTGAAGGTGTTAGCGCCCTGTGTTCTCTGTCTATGCCATGATGTTTAGATCGATTCTAACCTAAAAAGTCAGAGTATTCATGCAGTTTTTGAGCAAAGTAGAATGTAACTCTGCAAGTACAAATTCACCCCACAAAATGTCTGTGTGCATGTGGGTCTTTGTGCCTGTCTGTGTGTACGTTGTCTGTCTTGGAGGTTGTGAGTGTGAGAGAGAGTGTATGTGCGTGTAGTGATTGCAGAGTGTCTTACTTCTGTGAGGGGGTGCATGAGTGAGTGTGGAAGTGTGTGTGTGTCTGGGGTGGGGGTTTGCGAGTGTCTGTGAGAGAGGGTATCTGTGCCTGCATGAGTGTAGAGTGGTCTAAGTCTCTGAGCGGATGCATGTGTGAGCATGGGAGTGTGTGTCTGTAAGGGCGTGTGCGAGTGTCTGTGTGCATGTCTGTGTATATGAGTGTCCGTGTGTATGTGTGTGTATAGGAGTGACTCTCTGTGTGTAGGTGTGTGTGTAGGCATGTCTGTGTGTTTATATAGTGCAATGGTGGTCACCTGCAGTATGACATGAACCCAAGGGCCCGTTTGAGGCCCTCCCTATAGGTACCGAACTTAGCTATCAGCCTCTGCTCGGCCACTTTTCGCTGTTGCCTGTCCCGAAGTCCGCCTTGGAGGGTGGTCGCCCGAAGTTCTGAGATCGAATGTCCTGTACCACAGAAGTGTCCCCCAACTGGGAGGCAACACTCCTGTCTGTTGATTGTTGTGTGGTGCCCAGTCATCCGTTGCCGTAGACTTTGCCCAATGTACCATGCCTCCAGGCATCCTTGCCTGCAACGTATAAGATAGGCAATGTTGGCTGAGTCACATGAGTACCTGCCACGTACATGGTGGGAGGTGTCCTCACATGTAATTGTGATACCCATGTCCACACTCTAACACGTCTTGCAGCGCCTACCATGGCAGGGTTGTATGGAGTTGTCCTGAAAGCTGGGAAACTTGCTATGAACAATGATCTGTTGGAGGTTTGGCGGTTGTTTAAAGGCAAGCAGTGGAGCTGTGGGGAAGGTCTTGGCGAGGTGCTCATCCTCATTGATTATGTGTTGCAGGTTTCGAAGATATTGGCGGAGTTTTTCAGCTCCTGGGAAGTTCTGAACAATGAACTTTCGGTTGCCACAGCAAGGTACCGTAATGACTTTCTTAGGAGATAGACACGTGCTGCAACCGACAGGGTACCCTTCGTTGTTCAGTACTTCCCAGGAGCTGAAAAACTGGACCATGTACTTCGTGACCTGCAACAAATTATCAATGAGGATGAGCACCTCGCCAAGATCTTCCCACACCTCCACTGCTCGCCTTTAAACAACTGCCAAACCTCAAACAGATCATTGTTCATAGCATGTTGCCCGGCTCTTAGGCCAACTCCATGCAACCCTGTCACGGTAGGCGCTGCAAGACGTGTCAGAGTGTGGACATGGATACCAACATTACACGTGGGAACACCTCCCACCATGTATGTGACAGGTACTCATGTGACTCAGCCAACGTTGTCTATCTTATACGTTGCAGACAAGATGCCCAGAGGCATGGTACATTGGGGAAACGGAGCAAAGGCTACGGCAATGGATGGATAGGCACCACAAAACAATCAACAGGCAGGAGTGTTGCCTCCCAATTGGGGAACACTTCAGCGGTCCAGGACATTTGACCTCGGACCTTCAGGTGACCATCCTCAAAGGCGACCTTCGGGACAGGCAGCAGAGGAAAGTGGCAGAGCAGAGGCTGATAGCTAAGTTCCATACCCAGAGCGAGGGCCTCAACCGGCACCTTAGGTTCATGTCACACTACAGGTGACGATCATTGCACTATACACATACACATAAACACAAACACATCTACACACACACACACACTCACACAAACACAGAGCGACTCCTATACACATATATATACACGGAAGACACACACACACACTCTTACAGACACACACACTCCCACACTCACTCATGCATCCTCTCAGAGACATAGGCCACTCTACACTCATGCACACACATATACCCTCTCTCTCACAAACACACACAACCCCCACCACACACACACACACACACACACACTCCTCACAGACTTAAGGCACTCTACACTCACTACAGACATATACACTCTCTCTCACACTCACAACCCCCAACCCAGACAGACACACAGACAGACACAAATATCCACACGCTCACATATATTTTGTGGGGTGAATTTGTACTTGCAGAGTTAAATTGTGCTTTGCTTAAAAACTGCATGAATTAATTTAAAACTCTGTTATCTCACTTTTTTTAGATTAGAATCAATCTAAACATCATGGCATAGACAGAAAACACAGGGCGCTAACACCTTCGACATATTGTCTAGCTAACACCAATTGTTACATTTAAACTGAGAAAGCAACTTTAAAAAAAAGGTTTTTTTTTATTTTCACACGAAAGAAGTGAAACTATCATGGTATTCGAACAGATGAAAGACTCAATAGACAATCAAGGTAATTTTCAATGTATAATTTCAGTTACATCACACTGTAAATGTTTGCAATAAATTCTGTGCCTTACAATTGTGTCCTCCACAATCACCTGATTAAGGAGCGACGGTCCGAATGATAGCATGCTTCCAGCTAAACCTGTTGGACTATAACCTCGTGTTGTGTGATTTTTAACTTCACAGTATGGGTGGTAGAGATAGACCAGGGAACTATAGACGAATGGTTATTAGTTCACTGTTAAGGAAACGACTGGAGAAAACACAGAAGGAAAAAAAATAAATTCTAATCAGAGTAGCAAGGTTTGATCAGGGATAATCATCATGATTTTATCTGGAGGTAGTCACAGCTAATGAATTTGATTGAATTATTTTGTTTTGCAGCAAGGTCTTTGACAAAGCCCCATATGGGAAACTTTAAAATAAAGTAAAATCTCATGGAATCAAGGATAACGTGACAAGTTACAATGAAAAGTTTCTTAGTGTCAAGAGACAGAGGGTGGTGGGATAAAGCTGTTTGTGTAACTGGAGACCAGTGTCCCCTGGTGTACCACAGGGATCAGTGCTGTGTCCCTTATTACTTGTGGTATTCATAAATGGTGCAGATGTGAATGAAGGGGGTGGGTGAAAGGGGTGGGTTTGTGGTAATAAGTTTGTGTTTGCCGGTTGGTTGGCAGTGAGGAGAAAGTTCTTATGTTACAGGAAGATACAGATGGAATGGTCAGATGGTCAGATCAATGGCAGATGGAACGTAACCCTGGTAAATATGAGGTGATGCACTGTGGAAGAAGGAACCAGACAGGGGGGAGTACTCAATGAATAGCAGCACATTGGGAAGCTCAGATGGTTCTTCTCCACACATCACTGAATGGGACTGAACAGGGTAATGGACCAGTTAAGAACTGGACCTTGGGTGGAGCGTTTATCAATCGGGGCGTAGATTATAAGAACTATACAGAGCGTTGGTTAGGCCAAGATGGAGTACTGTATGTAGCTCTGGAAGCCACTTAAAAGGAAGGATATGGTTGTACTGGATGGTATGCAGAGGAGATTGACCAGGATGTTCCCTGGGATGGAGCATATCAGCTATGGAGAGAGGCTGGATAAGCACGGGTCGTTTACATTGGAGCAGAGAAAGCAGAGGGGAATGTGATTCAGAAGGCAAAGATTATGAGAAGCATGGACATGGGTGGATAGACAGCAGCTGTTCCTTTTAGTCAGAGAGTTGAGAATAAGCGAGCACACTTTTAAAATGACAGGTTTGAGGATTGCTCTTCGCCCAGAGGCTGTTGGAGTCTGGAATGCAGTTCCTGAGAGTGGAGTTATCACAGGTAACCTCACAACCATCAGTAAGTACTTGGATGAGCAATTGGAAGAGTCATAACATTCTCTGCTATGGGCCTATTGTTGGAAAGTGGGACTAATATAGATCGTGCAGTATTTCTATTGGTCGATGCTTCTGTGGAAGCATAATGTGGAAGATGGCGTGGAAGGTCAATTAATGAGTAGCTAAAGGCAGGAATTGATGGGTTTCTGAAGAGCATATTCACAAGGGTTATAAGAGTGAACTGTAACAGCTCGTCAAATCATGTCAATGTGAGAAGTATGAGAAAGCAAGTGCAGCTTCCTTACAATCTGAAACCAGAGAATGGGCAATGGGGAACAGGGAAATGGCAGAACTATGAAACAGCAAATTCAGTTCTGTCTTCACAGAACTTTCTAACAATACGAGAAAAACCAAGTCGGGTGGGGAAAAAGATTCTAGTACATGGAACATAGAACATCATAAATAAAAGATTTAGGAGAAATTATTGAGACTGAAAGTAATGATCATAGACAACAGTAACACGGATTTATAAAATGGGGATTATGTTTGAGAAACGGTTTGGGAGACAAGTATTTGGATTTTCAGGGAAGTTTTGGTAAAGCTAGTTTGCAAAATAAAATCTGAGTGGATTCGAGCGAATATATGGCCATGTTTCTAGAATGGGGCAGCTGGCAGGAAACTCTAAATTGAAATAAACAGGCTGGTCAAGCAACAGCCTGACATTGTCAGTAAGATATGATTCTGTGAGTATGACTATATCCCAGACACCCCATCGCCTTCCCCGATATCTCCTGTCTCACCAGCAGAACAGAGGACAGCAAGGGAAGTCCTAGAAGCATGGCACTCATCCACAGATTCAATCAATAAGCAAATCGACCTGGACCCAATATACTGGCCACTGCAGCGGACAGTTGGAACTGACAACCGAAAGCGGCAGATACAAATCACTATAATTGCCGGAGGAAACATCATAGAAGCGCTTCACAGGAGGATCCCAAGCACTGAGGATGTCACCTAGACAGGGGACAAAACGTCTGCAGCATAAATTCCAAGCTCGGCGAACACAAACACAACGAGCACCCGAGCTACAAATCCTCTCACAAACTTTGAATTAGTAATTATTAGTAGTTATTAGAATTAGTAACAGATACAGCAGAAGTGGTGGCGCAGTGGGATACAATTGGAAGGGAATTGCTCTGGAAGTCCTCAACAGTGACTCCATATCCCATGAAGTCTTATGGTGTTAGTTTACCCATGGGAAAGAAAATCTCCTGCTGATTACCATGTACCCGCCTCTCTTAACTGATGAATCAGTACTCCTCAATGCTGAACAACACTTGGAGGAAGCCCTGAGCATGGCAAGGACAGAGATTTGTACTCTGGGTGGGGGATTTCAATGTCCACCACCAAGTGTGGCTCAGCTGCAGCATTACTGATCGAACTGGTGGGGTTATAAAGGATATAACTGCTAAACTGGGTCTGCTGCAGTTGGTGAAGGAACTAACAAGAGACATATTTGACCTCATTCATACTAATCTGCCAGTTGCAGAAGTATCTCTCCATAGCAGTATCTGTAAGAGTGACCATCGGACAGTAAATATGGAGACAAAGTCACACCTTCACATTGAGAATAGCCTCCATCATATTGGGTGGCACTATCACCGTACTAAATAGGACAGACTTCGAACAGATCTAGCAGTTCATTTCGTGGTTCCCATAAGGTGTTGTGAGTCATCAATAGCAGTATAATTGTACTCTTGCACAACCTCATGGCTGGCATATCCCCCTTGCAACAATTACCATCAAGCCAGAGGATCAACCCTGGTTCAATGGAGTGTACAGGAGGGCAGGTGCAGCTCCAGGCATCCCAGAAAATGAGGTTTCAGCCTGACGAAACCACCAAACAGGACAACATGTGCGACAAATAGCGTAAGCAGTAAGTCATAGACAGAGCTATGTGATCCCAAAAACAACGGATCAGATCTAAGATCTGCAGTTCTTCCACATCTCGTCAAGAAATGGTAGGGACAATTAAACAAGTCATTGGAGGAGGTGATTCTACAAATATCCCCATCCTTAATGATGCAATATCCCAGCACTTCAGTGCAAAAGATAACGTTGATGCATACTCAACAATCTTCAGTAAGAAATGCTGAGTGCATGATCCATCTTGGCCTCCTTCAGTGGTCCTCAGTAATTCTGTTACCTGTCATCAGCATTTCCATTTAGTCCACGCAATATCCAGAAACGGTTGTAGACACTGTATACTTCAAAGGGTACATACCCAGACGACATTCTGGCAATTGTATGGAAAAGTACTCAAGTACCTGCTGTACAGAAAAGGCAGAACAAATCTAATCCAGCCAATTACCAACCCATCAGTCTACTCTCAGTAAAGTTTCAGGAAGGTGGAAGGTGTCAGTGCTTTCAACAGCACCTGCTCAGCAATCACCTGATCAATGACGCCAGTTTGGACTCCACCCCAGCCACTCATCTCCTTACTTAATTACCTCAAACATGGACAAAAGCGTTGAATTCTAGGGTTGGAGTGAGAGTGACAGGGCTCTAAATCAAGGCTGCCTTTGACCAAGTGTGGCGTCAAGTGGCCTGAGCAAAACTGGAATCAATTGGTATCCAGGTCAAACTCCCCGCTGGTTAGAATCATGCCTGACACATAGGAAGTCATTGGAGGAAGTGATTCCACGATGGTCATGGCTGATGAAGATCAGTCAACTCAGCTCCAGGACAAGTCTGGAGGAATCCCTCGGGCAGTGGCTTAGGCCCAAGCGTCTTCAGGCCTGCTTCATCAATGGCTTGCCTCTATCATAATGTCAGCAGTGGGGATGTTCGCCAATGATTGCACAATGTTAAGCAACATTTGTGGCTCCTCAGATGCTGAAGTAATCCATGTCCAAATGCGACAAGATTTGGACAGTATCCAGGCTGACATGTGGCAAGTAATATTGACGCCACACAAATGCCAGACCCTGACCATCACCACTAAAATACAATCTAAACATTGCCCCTTGGCAGTGATGCTACCATCACTGAATCCCCCAGTATCAAAATCCCGGAGGGTAATCATTGCTCAGAAGCTCACTGGACGCCCAGATAAACACAGTAACTACAAGAGCAGGTCAGAAGCTGTGAATACTGCTGCGAGTAACTCACATCCTGACTTTCAAAAGTCTGTCCATCATCTACAATGCATAAGTCAGAAATGTGATAGAGTACTCTCCATTTTCCTGGATGATTGCAGCCCCAACAGCACACAAGAAGCTTGATACCATCCTGGACATAGCAGCCAGTTTGAGTGTTGTTTCATCCACAATGCTCCACCATAATGGTCAGCAGCAGCAGTGTTTTACTATCTACAAGTTGCACTGAAATGATTCACCAAAGATCCTCAGACACCATCTTCCCAACTCACGACCACATCTATCCAAAAGGACAAGGGCAGCAGATGTATGGGAACACCACCATCTTCAAGTTCCCCTCCAAGCCAATCAGCATGCTGACTTGGAAATATATCACTGTTCCTTCACTGTCACGAGGTCAGAATCCTGGGATTCCTTCCCTAATGGCATTGTGTGTCAACCACAGCAAGTGGACTGCAGCAATTCAACAAGGCAGCTCATCACCACCTTCTCAAGGGGAACTAGGGACAGGAAATAAATGCTGGCCAGTGACACACAAATTCACGAAATAAATAAATTGGAAAAATAAAATTAACAGGAAGGTTGCTGAGGTATCGCAGGGATCGGTGCTCGGGTCCCAGCTGTTCAGAATAACCATTAAACATTTGGTTGCAGGAATCAAATACAATATATCCCAGCCTGCTGACAGCACTAAAGGATGTGGGATTGTGAGTGGGTGAGGAGGTTGTAAAAAAGCTCCAAGGTGACTGAGACAAGTGGAGTGAATGGGCAAATACGTGGCAGATGGAGAGCAAGGTGGATAGAGGTGGTGGTATGCCCTTTGGTGGGAACAAGAGATTGGCAGCCTATGTTTGAAACATGTTGATCTACAAAGCGATGTATGCTCCTTTTTGTTGTTTCCTTCTGAGCAGCCCTCCGAGGTCCCTGCAGTGCAGTGAGTTCTCAATCCAGAGGTCAATACTGGGAATAGCCTTGTCATGCTGACCAGTGTACATAGACCCTCCAAGGAGGGAGCTGTAACATTGAAAGGGATCTGGATCTGCTGGTACACCAGTCACTGAAAGCAATATTGCAGGAACAGAAAGCAGTTAGGAAGATAAATGCTACATTGACCTACATTTCAGGAGAATTTGAGTCCAGGAGTAAGGGTCTCTTTCTGCAGCTGTATAGGACCTTGTTGGGACCCCCTCTCGAACATTGTACAGTATTGTGTGCAGGTTTGGTCTCCTTACCTAATAAAGGACAAACCTGACATTGAGGGAGAGCAGTGAAGACCAGACTGATCTCTGGGATGACAGGCTTGTTGTGGGAGCAGAGTTTGGGGCAACTGGGCCTGTATTCAATGGATCTTAAGAATATGAGTGGAGATATATAAAACTCTGACAGGGTGTTACAGTATGGAATCAGGGATGATATTTCCCCTGGCTGGTACGTCTAAAACAAGGGCCCACAGTATGAGGTACTGGCAGGACACTCTACATTGAGATGAGAATAAATATCTGCACTCAGAGACTGGGGAACCTGGGGAATTCACTCACACCTGGAAGCCAAGGCACTGAATATAAATAAGAATTTAGAGGCACTAAAGAGATGTTGGGAGAGCAAGAGTACGATATGGAAATAAAAGGCCAGCCATCATTATACTGAATTGGGTAGCAAACTCGATGGACCAAAGGGACTACTGTACTTCATATTTATTGCTTTCCTAGGTCAATCACATTAACGCATATAGTCATTGTGTGTGATAAGTGCATTGAGGAGATATTTGACCATGAACTAGAATGGGGAGGCTCAATGATTTGTATGAATTCCTTCTTTACCGGTGTTTCTGTGTAGTCTGTGGGAAAATTGCCACAAGCTCTCAGATGTTCGGATGGAGGTCTCTGCAGGGGCGACAGGATTGCGTTTACCGTTCTCTTTTCTGATAGTGAGGCTGGTGCCGGGTATTTTGTCTGGTTTTATCCGTTAAGACCTCGGAACAGTTTGATACAATTGAGTGTCTTGCTTGGCCGTTTCAGTGACCATTGAAGAGTTTGTCACATGTCTGTCTGTCTGGAGTCACTTTTAGGCCAGACCAGAAAAGCACGGGAGATTAACTTCCTGAAAGTCCATTGGGGAGCAAATTCGTATTTGCAATCGACATTGGCTTCAAGGTACTGGATTAGTGGTGCTAGAAGAGCACAGCAGTTCAGGCAGCATCCAACGAGCAGCCAAATCGACGTTTCGGGCAAAAGCCCTTCATCAGGAATATTCCTGATGAAGGGCTTTTGCCCGAAACGTCGATATCGCTGCGCGTTGGATGCTGCCTGGACTGCTGTGCTCTTCCAGCACCACTAATCCAGTATTTGGCTTCCAGCATCTGCAGTTATTGTTTTTACCTCATTGGCTTCAAGGTCACTGTTACTGACACCACATTTTGCATCTTAATATTTCATTAATTATTTTTAACTTCTTAATCTGCCAGAGCATTAGTCTGGTCTGGCTTAGTAATCCAGTGACGCCTCCACAACAGTACCATCTCCACATGGAGTCCTATCAGAAACCACACTGAGCAGGTTATTTCTGTGCTGCTTGACAGCTGTGTAAAAAATAACTCCCACCAATTTGACTATCGTGACTGTACTGAGGAAGCAGGAATTGGTCAGATTGTAATTATTCTCTTCTTAGGGGACTGGACATAGCTGAGTAATTTTCCTCTTTGGCATGGAGATATCAGAGTTGAGCTGGAATGAAACAGCTTCCCCAAGGGCACGGCTTGTTGTGCAGCACAAGTCTTCAGTCCTATAACAAGAATGGGGTCAGCGCTCACTGCCTTTGTCGTATCTATTGTGTCGAGCTGTTTCTTCATCTCACGTGCATTGAATATAATTGATTAAAGACTGGCATCTGTGATTCTGTGGGCATCCTGGCGATGGTGAAGTGGATCATCGACTCAACACTTCTGGTTGAGGATCGCACAGATACTACATTCTTGTCTGTTACACTGATGTGAAGGTCTGTTCCATTACCTAGGATGAGGATGTTTGCGGATCCCTTTCCTCCAATCATTTGTTTATTCATCCATCACCATTTATGACTGAATGTGGCAGGACTGCGGAGTTTCGATCAGGTCTGTTGCTCAAGTGCGGTAACATTAATGGGTTAGCATCAGGTTTAGGTTCACATGGTTCTGACCCTGACATGTTCACCCACAATCATTACTGAAACATAGATCGTGTTGATTGTAATGGCAGACGAAGTAGATTATCCCTGGTGGCTGGTTCAATGGTGTTCTGCTTCTTCTGCTGCTGTGGTTTACAGCACTACATGAATACGCAGTTTTGAGCTCCAATATCTGAAATGCAATTCTGCTGTCTGTCCCCTAGTTCAGATTGAGACTCTTTCACCCATCAACCCTGTACTCAGTGACCTACTCTGGTTTATGATGTGGTAACACTTTCATTTCATATTCTCATTCTCCTGAGATCATGCTTCCAATCTGACACATTCCATTAAAAAACTGATTTTGATTTAATTGTTTAATTCATCTGAATCTTTTTCCTTTAGTAATACCATCTTCTGTGTTTAAATTGAATGTGTTTCCCTCTGTTTCTCTCCCTGAGCATGATTAAGAGCTCTGTAGTGTCAGTGATGCCAGCCTTAGGTATTGTCAGAGCCAATGAACTCTTTGGATTCCGAATCATCTTCACCACATTCTATGTTTTCTCTTTTGTTTTGATGCCTTATCACCCATGGCTGACTTGTCCTCCCATGAGTATGTTTCATCATTTTTGGGAGAATTTCTGATATCCTCCGAATTATCCAACATAAATTCCTGCCATTGCTGCTCCATGATCTTCCCTCCTCGGCTCCCCTTCCAATTTACTCTGGCCAGCTCCTCCCTCATGTCTTTGATGTTACATTGCTCAATTATAATCATATTACATCAAGAAGAGGACAACAGATATAAACCGAAAGAAGAATTTTTGAGAGATGGGACATAAAGAGTAATTGGCAAATTTCTTAACTAGATACAAAGTGAGAACAAGTGAGAGGATATAGATGAGGAAATGTGAAAAATGAGAAAACTAGATTATCAAAACAAGTAGATGTACATCCCTCAATGTTTTGGCAATTGCGGTGTGCTGTAGTCCTTTGTACAGTGCATGTACAACAGAGTAATATGTTCAAATGCTGGTTCTGATGCCAGAATTTTAATTTCCAATAATATGACAGACGCTAGCTTTGGTAAGAACCAGCAGGCCAAGATATTGAATTCCCTGTAGAAACGGGATTAACTGAATTAAGTTGCGATACCACAAGCAAGAATTTATAACACACATGCTGATAAGAATGAGTGTATAGTGCAGTGATTTCCAGAAAAGGAGGGAACATTGAGCGAAGGGGAACATATCATATTAGATGAGAATCAAATAATGTTTCATCAATTTTATACATCATGTGCATCATTTTTCAATAACTGTGTCTTCGTTATTCATTAAGAATGTGTTGTGCAACACATGAAAAATATTTGCACACACATTGATTAAACAGTGTATACAAAATCATTTTTCCAACATCGAAATGCTCCTGTTGTCGTGCTACCAGGATACATGAACACCAACTGGAAACCAAAAGACATGACCCACTATCACTATATTCCGTAATACAAAGAAGGGCACCACTTTGACTGGAAAAAACACACATATACTAAGACACGCAAGGACGTTCTTAGAGGAATGGCATTCTAACAAGAAGTCCATCAATAAAAACATCAATTTATATCCTATCTACGTTCTCTGGTAATAAAGAAAACCGGAATTACATCACCCACCTTAAGAAACTAAGACCTGTAAATAGAGAGGCGGGACATACCACAAGCATTTCAACGGAGACTCTCACTGATGATGTCACCTAGTCATGGCGACGAAACGTCTGAAAACACCCCTTCAAGCTCAGTGAGCTAACTTGCATATATACAAATTGTTATTTTCATTAATTAGTGGAATTTAGGAGTTCTCTGTCACCCACGTTTCAAAGGATTAAGATGTGAGATGAGCTTTTCTGGGTGTGTGGTTTTAATTAAAAGAGGGGTTCGACATTGATGTCATAACAGTTTGGGGCCTTGTCGTATGGGATTTGGACAGATCTGGGGTACAAAATGTCCCAGCAGATTCCAACACGTGGCAATTAGTGACCTACATCTTCAAATAAAACCGGTAGGAATATTCATTTAATTCTGTTAACTTGTGGTTGGTTCAATCAAAACTGAGAGCAATGGCTTTGAACATTACTAAAGCGGTTCCCAACTTTGCCAAGGAAGTTTAGAAAGGCAGAAGACGGAATATGTTTAAAATTAGCAAATAGGTTAGAATTGGGTTTAACCAGGGACAAAAGGAAACCTAAAATTGTAATGGAGAGGGTCAAGCACTTTGGTGTGTCAGAGAAACAAGCAACTGCAGTAGAGTTAGAAAAAAACGTAAATTGCAAATGCAAGGTTTGTGAGTCAGGTTGAGGTTTAGGGTGTAGGTTTGCTCGCTGGTCTGTAGGTTTGATACACAGACGTTTCATTACCTGGCGAGGTAACATCATCAGTGGCCACCTCCAAGTGAAACGACCTCCAAGTGTCTCTTGCTTTCCTGTTTGTCCTGGATGGGGTTCCTGGGGTTTGCGGTGATGTCATTTCCTGTTCGTTTTCTGAGGGGTTGATAGATGGCATCTAGATCTGTGTTTGTTTATGGCATTGTGGTTGGATCTATCCTGGGACAGGGTAAGCAAAGACATGCCAGAGAATTCCTAGAGCCTGGCACTCCAACCATTTGTATTTTCACTATTTCTGACATGCTACTCAAGAGCGTGATAATTTGTGGAATTGGGACAGAAATTAAGATTGGGGAAAGAAACATCACATTGGAGTGCCAAATCAAGATTGGGGAACTAACAGTCAGAGTGAGTGACAGAGTGTCAGTCCCAGGAATACAGTTTGTTCTTGTGAACGATTTAATACGATCCAAGTTGGGAGAGACACCCCTTGTGGTGGAGAAGTCAAATGAAAATTAGGGAAACTGATGAGTTAAAAGAAATATACCCAGGAATTCTCCAGACTGTGTGGTAGCAACATACCACTGTCATAAGTTACAGCAAAAAGGACAAATGAAAGAAAAAGACAAATGAGTTGATGTTCAGTTAACTGACACCCTGTTTGATGTAATGGTGCAGGAAAAACCTGAATGTGGAGAAAAACTGTAGGTTAGTGCAGAAGGGAAATGGGCTGAAGTGCACCAGATTGTGTTACTGACAGCATACAGTGTTCCGCGTAACACATGAACTAACTGCAGGTGGTCACCTAAGTGTACGAAAGACTCAGGCTAAGGTACATAAGCAATTCTCGTGGCATCGAATGCACAAGGACGTGGTTAATTTTTGTTGTTCATGTAACACATGCCAAATGGTAGATAAATCACAGGCAGTAATAAAACCAGCACCTTTGAAGCAAATTCAACATTCGAAGAACTTTTCACGTGGTTTATGATTAATTGCATAGCTCGACTTTCTAAAATAAAAGTGGAAATCAATATTTGCTGAACATAATGGATGTGTCTATCCGATTTCCAGAGGAAATTCCATTATGGAGTGTTAAGGCAAAAGGGAGGTGCAGGAGTTTGTAGCTTTTTTTTATTCGCTGTGGACTCCGCAGAGAGATTCAGTCAGACCAAGGTTCTCATTTTATCGCTCAGCTGTTTTAGGAAGTCATGGATAGCTTAGGCATACAGCACTTTAAATCAAGGGCGCCCCATCCTGAATCCAAGGGAAGATTGGAAAGTTAGCATCAGACGCTGAAGACTATGATAACAGCGTACTGTCAGGGCTGGCCAAATGATTGGGATAAAGGTGCCCCATTAAATTGCTTATCATCGAAGATGCCCCAAAGAAATCTACGATCTACTAATCTACTAAATCTACATGTTTATGTCAAACCTACTTGCAGTAAAGCATAACGTGACCCAGGGAGATCAGCAGCTGGAAGAATGAACACATCGGGGAAGATAGAGACTGTGTGGTTTTGCGATTGTAAGGTTTAATATGTGAGTTGGTAGGGCAGCGTATTTTTACAGAGTTGGAAACAGATGGTAAGTAGCTAAGAAAAGATGGTCTTGTATTTGTGAACAGCTGTTGTTTAGTGTTCACTATAAAAGTTAACAAGATGAAAGACTTTTGCCCAAAACGTTGATTTCACTGCTCCTTAGATGCTGTCTGAACAGCTGTGCTCTTCCAGCACCACTAATCCAGAAACTGGTTTCCAGCATCTGCAGTCATTGTTTTTACCAAATTAATTTGTGAATGTTTGTTTAAATAGTGGAATGTAGGAGATCTGTGTCACTCATATTTTAGCAGATTACGAGGTGAGGCAAGCTTTTCTGGGTGTTTGGTTTGAATTAACAGAGAGGTTCCACTCCACCTTGTAAATGTCCATCCACGCTAACCCCATTTCCCTGCAATTGGCCCATATCCTTCTCGTCCTTTTCCATCCACATATTTATCCAAATGCTTTTAAAATGTTGTTAATGTACCCCCTTCAACCTTATCTGCTGGCTGTTCATCGACGTACCAGCCTTCTGTGTAAAAGAAGTGGCCCCTCAGGTTCCCTTTTATTCCTTCCCCTCTCAGTCATCGATAGTAAACTCAGTAAACTGATCCCCTCTAGTCATCGATTTTCTAAACGTTGGAAAAAGACTGAGAGCATTCGCCCTATCCATACCCCTCATAATCTTATACAGCTCTATAAGGTCCCCCCTCAGTCACCTACACTCTATAGAAAAGGTCCGAGCTTGTCCAATCTCTCCCTATAACTCAGACCATTGGGTCCTGGCAACATCCATGTTAATTTCTTCTGCACTCTTTCTAATTTCATAAAATTCTCCCTATAACAAATTGACAAAAACTGAACAGAATACTCCAAAGTCTTACCAAAGTCCTGTATAACTGCAACATAAATTCCAAACTTCCATACTCAATGTCCGGCCTGATGAAGGTCAGTGTGTCAAATGCCTTCGTCACTGCCGTGTCTACCTGTGACTCCACTCTCAGAGAACCGTGCACCCAAACGCCAAGGTCTCTCCACCCACTACACCCCTTAAGGTCCTCCCATTCACCATGAAACTGCTACCTTGAGTTGAGTTTCCAAAATGCAAGACAGCATGCATCTATATTAAATTCCATTTGCCATTTCTCGGCCCACTTCCCCTCCTGATTAAGGTCCTGCTGCAATTTCTGATAAACTTCCTCACTGATCACGCTACCAATTTTATTAGTGTCATCTGCAAACAGACTAATCATGCCTTGTACATTCTCAACCAATTCATAGATAATAAACAGCAATGGACCCAGCCCCCAGTCTGACAAGCATTCTTCCATTAAACCCTCTGCTTCCTAACATCAAGCCAACTGTGTATTCAATTGGCCAGTTCCCCCAGCATTCCACATGATGGAACCTTCCAGAGCATGTGGAAACATATCAAAGGCCTTACTGAAACCCATAGAGATTATGTTTACCGTTCAGCCCTCATCAACCTTCTTGGTCACTTCATCAATGAACTCTAACAATTTTGGGAAGCATGATCTCAAACTCACAAGCTGACCGCTCCGAGTCCAACCCTGTGTAAGTAATGGGTGCAGTCAATCGTATGCTGTTCTTCATTGTAAGATGATTCATGTTCGCAAGTTATGCCATCGTCCTGCTGTTGTAGATCCTTGCTGAGAGAATGGTTGGGACACTCTCTACAGATTTGATCACCTTTGTAACGAATGATCTCCTTACCACAGACATGCATGATGGTATCACGAGGATAGAGTGAAGAAGCTGAGTGTTTAATCAGTAGAGATTTGAGAGAAGAAGAAATGGTGACACTAAACACGAGGAGTGGCAGCGATCACTTACTTCCAAAAGAGACATTGACAGGGTGAGAAATTCCATACTTTACCTCAGATTGATTGGTTTGATTTATTGTCAGATGTTCCTCAGTACAGGATAACACTTTATTTACGAGCAGTGGAGGCAGATCATAGGGTGGAAATAAACTTGGACAGAGTAAGGCATACAGGTTCCACTGAACAGGACGTGCACTCGACAAGATCAACATGAACAAGACCAGCATTATTTGAACTTGGAGAGTCCATTCATCAGTCTAACGTGGCTTTCCTGATAGTTTATGTGCCTAAATTAACTGTCCCCGTGTTATTGGGCAGTCAGCGTGTGAATCCGTACGCAACGTCATGTTGCTCACAATCCCCAACAGCAGCCACAATACCTTCCATCTGAAACAGGTAGCCAGTCTCACCAGCTTCCGCCCTACATAGAGAACACCAGGCTGTCTTGTCGAAAGTGATTATTGCTTTCTTGTGACTTTAAACAAGACATATGGCTTCCCTCCTCACCACTAGAAAACTGCGTTAAAGTCCCACGTGTGTGTCATGACCGATGGGGCTACGAGGAACAACGTGAGCAGTCTGTCTGTGCAGCATCTGCTCCACTTGGTCATCATATTAGAGCATCAATTAGGAGACAGCGAGGACTGTGGATGCTGGAGATCAGAGTAGACAGTGGTTTGCTGGAAAAGCACAGCAGGTGAATCGAAGTTTCGGGCATAAGATATTCATCAGGAATCAGTATCAGTTATTTCATTTTGCCCCTGTGTGAGTGCATTGAGGTAGGCATGGCCTCCTACTGTTCCTGTGTAAGTGACTTAAGGGACTGAATGGTTTCTTCCTCGTCTGATTGGACAGGGCCAAAGGCCTGACTGGGTTATCCCTGGTTCCTGTGTGACAGCTCATTGTACTGACAAGTGTGATGATGCTGTAGCTTTAAGAAGTTATTTTGTTCTGGTTACTTTTAAGGGAGAGATTGAACGATCGTTACTAAGCTGGCTAGTTAAGACCACTTGAGTAACAACTAGGGAGGCCTTGGGTTTATTTTAATGCAGCCTTAATGGGTGTGGTCAGCTCTCACAGATTAGGATCTCTGGGTTTTGCTTTCTCAGTAACATCAGAATTCATTGGTGTTTCCACAGAGTTGGAAGCTTCAGTGACTATCTCCTGGCTGCTACCCTTGCTGACAGTTTTCTTGATGCAGTTTTAATTCCTGAATTGGAGAGATATTTGTGACATTCTATGTCTAAATTTTCCTTTTTGCTAAGGGCTCTATTAACAGGATTTTCCTATATTGGAACAGTTCAATAGTAATAGTTGTTGTGGTTCTGTTCGCCGAACTGAGAATTTGTGTTGCAGACATTTCGTCCCCTGTCGAGGTGACATCCTCAGATTCAATCAATAAGCACATCGACCTGGACCCAATATACCAGCCACTGCAGCGGATAGCTGGAATTGACAAACAGAAGCGGCAGATACAAATCACTATAAATGCCAGAGGAAACATCACAGAAGAGCTTCACAAGAGGCTCCCAAGCACTGAGGATCTCACCGAGACAGGGTACGAAACGTCTGCAACACAAATTCCCAGCTCGGCGAACAGAACCACAACAACGTGCACCAGAGCTACAAATCTTCTCACAAACTTTGAATTAGTAATAGTTCTTAGATCTGTTATTCTGTTAACTTGTCCAATAGAATTACGTTATTCTAAATTCCTCTTTTTTTGGTTTTATTTCAGATTTCGTTTTTAAGTAAATGGTATTTTGCTTCACACCGAGTAGTTTGACCAGTCACATTGTATCTGGAACAGACGGTTTACATTTCCTTTAAAATAAGAAAACGTTAGAGACTCGGCTATGCCTTCAAATATTGTCGAGGAGATTTGGTGTGGTCCATCACACTAGACTCCTTCTCTTCCTGAGTAATAGGCTGAAGGCACTGAATGGGCGGCCCCGTTCTTCTCCAATAGTGTCAATGGGCCGAATGACTTCCTCATATTCCTGTGAAACCAGTCTGAGGTGCAGAATGAACTCTTATTTTACTGTGGCAATGTGTAGTGTGAGGCAGTCTTTTTACATGAATGTTACAGATTTTTTAAAAGCACAAGCCTCAATAGATTTTGGTGCACATGGACACAAACCAGTTCAGGAGCTGAGGGGGGCGTCAAATTATTCTGAACATTGTGGAATCTTCAGTGACCATCCCCACCTCTGACCTTATGGTGGGGAGGGTGAGGGTGGGGAGACATTGATGAAGCAGCTAAAGATGTTTGTGAAGAGGAAGCTACCCTGAGGATCTCCCACAGAGCTGACCTAGGACTGAGATGATTCACAACTTCCTTTGTGCCATGTTTGACTCCAAACAATGGATAGTTTACTCTGATTCCCATTAAGTCCAGTTTTGTTAAGCTCCTTGATATCAATGGAAGTCAAACTTGATATCAGGGCCAGTCATTTCTTTACCTGAACCCTTATGCTTTGTTCATAACAATAAGCCAAGATAGAGAAGCAGCAAGTGTTTTCTTCAAATACGTGGTATTGAATGTCAGGATTTCTCTTCTCAAGTGTGTTTGGGGAGCTAGATGACTGAAAGTATTTGAAGAGGAGGTAGATGGATATTGACGTGTCAGAGAGTTGAGGGCTATGAAGAATTGGGTATGAAAGAGGATTTGCGACTAAGAGCAGATCAACCACGGTCTTAGTGAAGTACAAGGTAGGTTTGGGGACTGAACGACCTGCTCCTGTTTCTGACGTTCTCACATTCTGTTATTGGAAAGTTAGTGGGTGTAATTTTCATGCATGTGCAATTACTGTACATTGCAGTCAGGAGGCCAGAGGATTCTGTGTGCCATCATTGGGTGAGGTATGGGGGCGGCATTCACAGTGAATCTGGGTCTACAACATGATCAACAAATGAAACACAAGTTTCAGAGACGAGAAGCTCTGTAAAGAGAGATGACGGGCCTCTTTCATACCCAACCTGGGTTTTCCAATTACATTTCCCAAATCACATCAAAGCGTGTGTGACAGTCTTGAAGGGCTGAATGGTCTCCTCTGTTTCTGTGCATCAGGTTATAGGTGTAAGTAGCCTCCAACTGCTCCTGCCTAGAAGGTTTGAGGGCCTGAATGGAACACAGAAACATGGGAATGAGGAGCAGGAGTGGGTCATTAGATACATTGAGCCTTCTCCATCAGGCACTAAAATTGTGGCTGATCAAGTTATGGTCTCAGCACCACTTTCCTGTCTGTGTCCAAATATCTGTGCCTCACTTCCCTGTCAAATAATTAACTAACACAGCTTTGAGTCCATGTGAACATTAAAAAAATCTTCCAGTGAAGAGAATTCCGACGTGAAAGGTCCTTTCAGAACTTTTCATCATCCCTCTTATAGAATCAGAGAGTCATGCAGAACGGAAATAGACCAGTTGGTCCAATCTGTTCACTCCAACCAGTTATCAAATCTGATTTAGTCCCATTTGCCAGCATTTGGCCAATATTCCTCCTTTATCAGACACTTCGTAAATGTGTGATTGTACCCTCCTTGACCACTTCCTCTGACAGCAATATCTGTACACACAACACTCTCTGTGTGAAACGTTTATCTTCAGGTCCCTTCTGAATCATTCGCCCTCTCGCCTTCAACCTATGCCCTCTTGATGATTTTATAAACCTCTATTATGTCACCCCTCAGCGTCTGAGGAGAAAGCACCTCAACCTAATCAACCTCTCCCTGAAGCTCAAACCTTCAGTCCTGGAACATCTGTGTAAACCTTTTCTGCAGACAATCGAGTTGTACGCAGTATTCTTAAAGTGGACTAATCAATATCCTGTACAGAAGAAACATGCCACCACAACTCCTATACTTAAGGCTCTGACTGATTAAGGCAACTGTGCCAAATATGTTGTGCACCAGTCTGTCTACCTGCGATTCCACTTTCAAGGAACAATGTACCTGAAGCCCTGTGTCCCTTTGTTTCACAACACGCCCCAGGACTTTACCATTAAGTGCATAACTTCTGGACTGATTTGCCTTCCCAAAGTGCAATTTATCTAAATTAAACTTCATCTGTCAGTCCTTGCCCCTTTGTCCCATCTATTTGTGGTCTCGTTGTACTCTGAGGTAATCTACTACGCCACCTTTCTGATGTCATCTGTAAACTTACTAACTCTGGCCCCGATATTCACATCTAAATCCTTTACATCAATGATGAACTTCAGTAAACTCAGTACTGATTCTTACAGCGCACTGCTGCTCACAAGCCTCAAGTCTGAAAATTACCCCTCTTCCTTCAAGCCAATTGTGACTAGCTTCCTCTGTATCACATGTGACCGAAACTTACTAATCTGTCTACCAATCGGAATGTTATGAACACCTTGCTGAGGTCCATATAGACAATGTCTACCAAACTGGCTGCATGAATCTTCTTTGTCTCCTCTTCATGAAATTCAGTCAAATTAATGAGACATGATTTCCTATGCAGAAAGCCACGTTGACTACTCTGATCAGCCCTTGCCTTCCCAAGTGTATGTCAATCCCATCCCTCAGAATCCCCACCAACAACCTACCCACCACTGATATCAGGCTCATCGGTCTATAGTTCCCCGACTTTTTGAGTCACTGTTTCCTTTCTAGTCCCACTCCTCCAATGCTCACAACAAATGTTAAATGTAATTAGGTTGGTGATATCAGTCTCAGACTGGGTCAGTGTCAGTTTTAGGAACACATCAGACTAGTTTCTTTAATCTGCTAAAACGGCACGTTTATGATCCAGAGCAATGTTACTCAAACTACGAGGGAAAGATGAATGGCAAACAGTTTGGATATTGCAAATAAAGAATCGATACTCCCCTTTCTAAAAACACTGACACACATACACACACACACACACACACACACACACACACACACACACACACACACACACACACACACACACACACACACACACACAAACACACACACACAAACCCAAACACCCGCAACACACACAACCGATAAACAAAATCTCTGCAAGTTCAAGTTGTCCACATATTAGTCTAACTCATGACGAAAGGAAAAGATGAGAGATTGTCCCAAATGTTATTCTGTTTCTGAAGGTATTCTACTCACACAAACTGCAATAATGGGATTTCATCCTGGAACAGTTGGATTTGGCTGAATTCCCGTTGCATTAGGCAGTGAGGAGATTCCAATGAATTCTGGTCAGAATTGCCCAAAGGGTAGCACAGTGGCTCAGTGGTTAGCACTGATGCATCAGAGCACCAGGGACTTGGGTTCGATTGCAGCCTCGGGTGACTGTGTGAGCTTCTAATGGGTGCTCCAGTTTCCTCCCACAGTCCAAAGCTGTGCGGATTAGGTGGAGTGTTCATGCTACATTGTCCATAGTGTTCAGGGGTTTCTAGTTTAGGTGCATTAGTCAGGGGTAAATGTAAGGGAAAGTTACTCTTTGGAAGGATGGGATGGATTTGTTAGGATGAAGGGCCTGTTTTCACACTTCAGGAATGTTACAAAAATAAGAATGGTAACGATGACTGTAGAACTTTTTTTTTACAGCTTGCACACATTGCTGTGAGAAGGAACAATGAAGGTGAGAGAATTCAATAGTCTGTTTGTTCGCGGGCAGATTACATTTTCTCCCTCTCTGAGTTGAATCACAAGTAATGTCATCCTCTCCCAAACTGGATCATGTGAGGTCTCCTTGTACATTGTCCAAACTATGTCTCCATCACATTCCCTGCTCCATGTAGGTGCATCATTGCTGCTGTCATAGGTATGAAGAGGGGTGAGAATGTTAGGCAGGCTTTCAGGGAGCTAGGTTGGAAGCTTAGAGCTAGAACGAACAGAGTTGTTGTCTCTGGTCTGTTACCCGTGCCACGTGATAGAGAGTCGAGGAATAGGGAGAGAGAACAGTTAAATGCGTGGCTACAGGGATGGTGCAGGAGGGAGGGATTCTGGGTTCTGGACAACTGGGGTTCTTTCTGGGGAAGGTGTGACCTCTATAAACAGGATGGTCTCCACCTGAACCTGAGGGGCACCAGCATCCTTGGGGGGAGGTTTGCGAGTGCTCTTTGGGAGGGTTTAAACTAACACTGCAGGGGCATGGGAACCTGGACTGTAGCTTTAGGGTACAGGACCTTGAGTGTAGGGAGGTTAGGAACAAGGCATCAATCTCGAAGGAGGGTGCTGGTAAACAGGAAGGTGGCTTGAAGTGTGTATACTTCAATGCCAGAAGTATAAGAAATAAGGTAGGTGAACTTGCAGCGTGGATTGCTACCTGGGACTTCGATGTTGTGGCCATTACAGCGACGTGGGTAGAACAGGGACAGGAATGGCTATTGCAGGTTCCAGGGTTTAAATGTTTTAGTAGGGTCAGAGGTGGGGGTAAAAGAGGGGGAGGTGTGGCATTGCTTGTCAAGGATAGTATTACAGCGGTGGAGAGGACGATGGAGGAAGACTTGCGATCTGAGGTAGTTTAGGCTGAGGTTAGAAATAGGAAAGGTGAGGTCACCCTGTTAGGAGTTTTCTACAGGCCTCCTAATAGTCCGAGAGACGTAGAGGAAAGTATTGCAAGGACGATTCAGGAGAAGAGTGAAAGTAGTAGGGTGGTTGTTATGGGGGACTTTAACTTCCCAGATATTGATTGGGAACTACAGCTCGAGTTCATTAGATGGTTTGGTGTTTGTCCAATGTGTGCAGGAGGGTTTCCTAACACAATATGTAGACAGGCCAACAAGAGGTGAGGCCGTACTGGATTTGGTTCTAGGTAATGAACCAGGCCAGGTGTTAGACTTGGAGGTAGGTGAGCACTTCAGGGACAGTGACCACAACTCGGTGACTTTTACTCTAGTGATGGAGAGGAATGAGTGTGCACTGCAGGGCAGGAGTTATAGCTGGGGGCAGGGAAATTATGATGCGGTGAGGCATGACTTAGGATGTGTGGATTGGAAAAATAGGCTTCAAGGGAAGGACACAAATGATATGTGGAGCTTGTTCAAGGAGTAGCTATTGGGTGTCCTTGGTACGTATGTACCAGTCAGGCAGGGAGGAGAGGGTCTTGTGAGGGAGCCATGGTTTAATAAGGAATTGGAATTGTTAAAGGGAAGAGGGCGGCCTATGTAAAGATGAGGCGTGAAGGTTCAGTTGGGGCGATTGAGAGTTATAAGGTAGCCAGGAAGGATCTAAAGAGAGAGCTAAGAGCAGCGAGAAGGGGACATGAAAAGTCCTTGGTTGGTAGGATTAGGGAAAACCCTAAGGCTTTCTATAGGTATGTCAGGAATAAAAGGATGATTAGGGTAGGTATCGGTCCAGTCAAGGATAGCAGTGAGAAGTTGTGCATGGAGGCAGAGGAAATTGGAGAGACACTAAATGAATACTTTTCGTCAGTATTCACTCAGGAACAGGACATTGTTGCTGATGTGAATACTGAGTCACAAGTGATTATAATGGATGGCTTTGAGGTATGTAGCGAAGAGGTCTGGGGAATACTGGAAAGGGTGAAAATAGATAAGTCCCCTGGGCCTGATGGCATTTATCCTAGGATCTTCTGGGAAGCTAGGGAGGAGATAGCGGAGCCATTGGCCTTGATTTTTATGTCATCGTTGTCTACAGGACTAGTGCCAGAAGACTGGAGGATAGCGAATGTGGTCCCCTTGTTCAAGAAGGGGAGTAGGGACAACCCTAGTAACTATAGGCCAGTGAGTCTCACTTCTGTTGTGGGCCAAGTCTTAGAGAGAATTGTAAGGGATAGGATTTATGAACATCTGGATAGGAATAATGTGATCAAGGATAGTCAGCATGGTTTTGTGAAGGGCAGGTCGTGCCTCACAAACCTTATTGAGTTCTTTGAGAAGGTGACCAAGGAAGTGGACGAGGGTAAAGCAGAAGATGTTGTGTATATGGATTTTAGCAAGGTGCTTGATAAGGTACCCCATGGCAGGCTAATGCAAAAATTACGGAGGTATGGCATTGAGGGTGCATTCGAGGTTTGGATTAGGAATTGGCTGGCTGGAAGGAGACAGAGGGTAGTAGTTGATGGTAAAGTTTCACCTTGGAGTGCAGTTACTAGCGGTGTTCCACAAGGATCTGTTTTGGGACCATTGATGTTTGTCATTTTTATAAATGACCTGGAGGAGGGGCTTGAAGGCTGGGTGAGCAAGTTTGCGGATGTTACGAAAGTCGGTGGAGTGGTGGACAGTGAAGAAGGATGTGGCAGTTTACAGCAGGATATAGATAAGTTGCAGAGTTGGGCAGAAAGGTGGCAAATGGAGTTCAATGTAGCTAATTGTGAAGTCATTCACTTTGGTAGGAGTAACAAGAAAATGGATTACTGGGCTAATGGTAAGCTACTTGGTAGTGTGGATGAGCAGAGGGATCTTGGTGTCCATGTGCACAGATCTCTGAAAGTTGCCACCCAGGTAAATAGTTCTGTGAAGAAGGCATATGGCGTACTGGGCTTTATTGGTAGAGGAATTGAGTTCCGGAGTCCTGACGTCATGTTGCAGGTGTATAAGATTCTGGTGCGGCCTTATCTGGAGTATTGTGTACAGTTTTGCTCGCCATACTTATAGGAAGGATGTGGAGGCACTGGAACAGGTGCAGAGGAGGTTTACCAGGATGTTGCCTGGCATTGTAGGAAGATCATATGAGGAAAGGCTGAGGAACTTGGGGCTGTTTTCATTGGAGAAAAGAAGGTTTAGGGGAGATTTGATAGAGGTGTACAAGATGATTAGGAGTTTAGATAGGGTTGACAGTGAGAACCTTTTTCCGCTTATGGAGTCAGCTGTTACGAGGGGACACAGCTTTAAATTAAGGGGAGGTTGGTATTGGACAGATGTTAGGGGTAGATTCTTTATTCAGCGGGTTGTGAGTTCATGGAATGCCCTGGCAGTATCTGTGGTGGACTCTCCCTCTTTATGGTCATTCAAGCGGGCATTGGATAAGCATATGGAGGTTATTGGGCTAGTGTAGGTTAGGTAGGCTTCGGTCGGCGCAACATCGAGTGCCGAAGGGCCTGTACTGCGCTGTATTTTTCTATGTTCTCTGTTCTATGTCATAACAGAGCCATACCCTCAGCAGAAATTGTTCTCGGGCGATTTGAAGGTATCTTTACGTCATTAAAAAATAAAATGTTTAATGTATTCAGAATACCTGTGTTAAAATGAATGCATTTTGTAACAAATACAGAAATTGCTGGAAAAGCTCGGCAGGTCTGTCAGCCTTTTACATGCTATAATTGTTCCAGCCTCCATCGTTCCTCTGGCCGCTCATTCCATATGCACACCACCTTCTGCATGAAAAGATGTCCCTTAGGCCTCTTCAAAATCTTTCCCCTCTCAATTTCAACCAATTCCCTCTGGTTTCGGATGCTCCTAACTTCGGGGACAACCCTGACTACTCACCCTGTCCATGAACGATCCACGAGATTTTATAAACCTCCATTGCTACGAAATGTGACTCCAATCAACATGAATGGCTGTGTTTTCAGTCATCCCGGGCCTAAATTCTCAAATTCAATACTGACACCTCGTCTTTCCCCATCAGGTCACAATTCTAAAACCATTTTAATCATTTTGTTCAGATGTATCCTGAGACACCTCAGTGGGCTTTACACCTAGACCTTTGTGCCCGGAGGTAGGGACACTAGCGCCACTCGGCAATACACATAAAGCTGTAACATTATTCTCCTGTGTGTTTGCTCATCAGCTTGTTCTGACACGCTGTGACACACCTCTGCAACAGGCAGGACTTGAATTCAGACCTTTTAGTCCAGAGATAGGAACACTACCACACAAGTTCAGGAACTGGAATCAAAGAGAGAGCTCAGAGGCAGGGACACTACGCACTACACTACCATACGCAGATTTTGGGTCATATGTTAAGTGCCAGCTTTTAGCTCGGTGTGGATTTATTATAATCAGGTTCCCATTACTGAACTACACAAAACACTTTGTTTTGTTAAATAAGTGCAAGACATTTGTCTCAACTGTAGGATGTTGAGTGCACGTGCTATGCCATCAAAATTAACCACGAACATCTTTAATTGCTATTATCTGTAGTCTACAATATTAGGGAAAGAATTCCTGCAGACACACTCTGCACAATGAATGGTCTCAAGTAGATATTTATTACTTAACACCAGAGATGGAGAAAGAGCATAATTTCTGGCCCCAAAACATTGACCAGTATGCCTCACAAATAATGTGTAACTGCTATCTTCCTAAAGCCATGAAATGATACCAGGCCGCTGATTACTGTCCAGCCTCACCTCCCCACTGACTGTGTCTGCAATCAGTCCCTCATCCCACTAACCACACAAGGCCAGGGTCTTTGTGAAAATCAAGACCAGAGTGTGCAGGCCTCCTGGAGATGGGGAGGGAATTTTAAAATTAAATGGGAAAGGTGAGGAGGTAGTAATATCACTCACTGGGCTGAGGAGTGGCAGATGGAGTTTAGTTTGGATTCATGCGAGGTATTGGATTTGGTAAATCAAACAAGAGCATGACCTATACAATTAAAAGTAGGGCTTTTGGCAGTGTTGTAGAACAGTGACCTAGGCCGTCAGGGACAATTCTTTAAAATTTGCTTCTCATATAGATAGTGTGGTCAAAATATGTTCAGCACACTTGTCTTCACAGGTCAAATCTTTGAGTATCAGAATTGGGACGTCATGTTGGGGTTATACAGGATATTGGTGAGACCTCTTCTGGAATACTGTGTCCAGTCTGGTCACCTTGCCCACCCATTCCATAGGCACACCACCATTTGGGTGAAAATGCTGCCCCTAAGTTGACTTTTAACTTTTTCCCCTCTAACCTTAAATCTATATCCTCTAGCTTTGGTTTCCCGAACCCTTAGAAAATACCTTGACTTATTCAATTTGATATTATTGACCTTGATATTATTAAGCTGGAGAGGACTCAGAAGAGATTAACCTGGATGTTGTTGGGAAAGGAGGAATTGAGCTATAAGGAGAGGCTGGATAGGTTGGGACTCTTTTCACTGGAGAGTAAGATTAAGGGGTAACTTTGCAGAGGTTTATAAAATCATGAGGGGTACAGATAAGCTGAAGGTCTGATGTATTTTCCGTAGAGTTGAGGATTCAAAACTGAAGGCGATCTTAAGGAGTGAGGGAAAAGATTTACAAAAGTCATGAGAGGTAATTATTTTAGACAGAAACTGGTTTGTGTGTGCAATGAACTTCCAGAGGAAGTGGTGAAAGCAGGGACAGTTACAACGTTTAAAGGATATTTAGATCAGTACATGGATAAGACATCAGTTTGGATGGTGTTGTGAGCAGCTGCCCTCTCCCTCTCCCTCTCTAATGCCTCTGCTCATGCGTGTGCAGTGGCGTGTAGAGGCCAGCAGAGGGTGGCATTGCACTACTTTAAGCACCACAGAGAATGCCAGTCCTGCCCAAACAAAGACACACAGACACACACAGCAATTGTTCGGACACGGCGTGAAACTCATCTGGTAAATGAAACATAATGAAATGCTCAATTCACCTCGTAAACTGTTAAAATATGACTGACAGAGAACTCCCAAATTCCACTGTTTAAATAAAAACATCATTTTTTTTAAATCCTGAAAGTGAACATTTTACATCAACTATTCACAAATCTGAGACCCTCTTTCTCTTAGCTGCTTATTACCCGACTCCAGCTCTAAAACAATATATTGTTCTGGGCTGCCATCCCCTCATATCACAGGTGCTTGGAAGCTCTCAGTTCACAACAGCTTTCCCTCCCTCTTAAAGGTAGAGTACACACTTTCAACTTCATCACATTAATACCTTGATGTAAATAAAGATAAGTGGAGCCAATCCGGATTTCTCTCACTCTATGTTTGTCAATATTTCATTTACTCCATCTGGCTTG
This sequence comes from Chiloscyllium punctatum, assembly GCF_047496795.1. NCBI lineage: Eukaryota > Metazoa > Chordata > Chondrichthyes > Orectolobiformes > Hemiscylliidae > Chiloscyllium > Chiloscyllium punctatum. The sequence continues at coordinate 31,607,546 of NC_092745.1, forward strand.
TATCAGGACTTGTATTGCTCCATTGACTGTATGTCATTATTCGACTCTGTCCATGGGAATATAACAGTATTTCACTGGCTCACACTCATGTGCGTGGGGCAGGATTTCAGTTGTTTCATGGGGACTGTGACATTATGACAATCTCAGTGTTTGTAGATGGCACCGAACTAGGAAGAATTGCAAAGTCTATGGAGGACAGTGTGGAACTCTAACAGGTTCTGGATTAGTGGTGCTGGAAGAGCACAGCAGTTCAGGCAGCATCCGAGTTCCAGATCCATCTCCTCCCTCACCTCCATCCAAGGGCATAAAGGAGCCTTCTACATCCATCTCCTACCTCATCTCCATCCAAGGCCCTAACGGATCCTTCCAAATACATCAAAATTTCACCTGCACATCCAACAATATCATTTATTGTATCCATTACTCCCGATGCGGTCTCCTCTCCATTGGGGAGACTGGACGCCTCCTAGCAGAGCACTTTAACTAACATCTTCGGGACATCCGCACCAATCAACCACACCGCCCTGCGGCCCAACATTTCAACTCTCCCTCCCACTCTGCCGAGGATGTAGAAGTCCTGGGTCTCCTTCACCGCCGCTCCCTCACCACCAGCCGCCTGGAGGAAGAACGCCTCATCTTCCGCCTCAGAACACTTCAACCCCAGGGCATCAATGTGGACTTCAACACTTTCCTCATTTTCCCTTCCCCCACCTCACCGCAGTTCCAAACTTCCAGCCCAGTAATGTCCCCATGACTTGTCCTGACTTATCCTACCTGCCTACCTTCGTTTCCACCTATCCACTCCACCCTCCCACCCGACCTATCACCTTCATCCCCTCCCCGCTCACCTATTGTACTCTATGCTAATTTCTCACCACCCCACCCTCCTCTCACTTATCTCTCCACCCTTCAGGCTCTCTGCTTGCATTCCTGATGAAGGGCTTTTGCCCCAAACTTCGATTTTACTGCTCCTCGGATGCTACCTGAACTGCTGTGCTCTTCCAGCACCACTAATCCAGAATCTGGTTTCCAGCATCTGCAGTCATTGTTTTTACCTGGAACTCTAACAGGACAATCACATGTTCGTGTCGTGTTCAGGTGTATGGCAGGTGGGGATCACTGCAGAGCAGTGTGAGGTGATGCATTTTGGTAGGAGGGACATTGCAAGACAATATAAAACAGGTGTACCATTTTCAAGGGGGTGCAGGAGCAGAAGGTCCTGGTTTTATATGAGCACTGATTATTAAAGATTTCAGGACAAATGCGGAGAGCAGTAAATCTCACAGATTTGTTACAGTATCTGAGCTGTTCACAGGAGGAGGTGTAGAAGGGAGCCTCCGTGCTCCTTTCCTGGGAGGTGGTGGTAACGATGTGTTATGAGGATACCCGCCTGCCCACCAAGACCGTGGGGATTCCATTTGGACCAGCTCAGCATAAAAGGCCGATGGCATCACGGGGGGCGGGGTGTGGTGGGGAACGGAGCTGCCAGTGGGTTTAAAGTGAGAATTGCCCTTCACTGAACATTGCTCCTTACTCGGTCGGTGGGATGTGGATGTTTCAGAATCTCCACACAAGGTGTCCCGGTCCTCTCCGGCTCGTACCAGGGTCCTCCCCACATGGCGGTGGGAGGGGGGGTGAGGGAACGGATATCGGGCGCTCCACCACCCAGATTGGCCCTTTCTGTCCTATTTCAGGCTGTTTCTCCTGGAATGGGAGCAAGGAAGGAGGGAGTGAGGGTGGGTGTGGATGGCCATAGTATTAGTGTTGGTGTTGGTGGGGGACATGGTGAGGTGTCCGGAGGGAGTCAGTCCACACTGTTCTATCTATGCAGTGTTATTGGTGTGGTGGGTAACGTGGAGGGAGAGAGAGAGAGAGACAGAGAGAGAGAGAGAGAGAGAGAGAGAGAGAAAGGGAGACTGCATACAGTCGTGAGAGTGGTGGAGCATGAGCCTTGTTCGGGGGTCGGTGCTATAACAGATATACAGTGAGTGTGAGGGAGCAAAGAGTATATGGTGACACTTATCCTGATAGAACGGGAAAGGGTATTGAAGCTTGTCCTGTATCGCTGGACATTTCTTCAGGTCACAGATACTGCACTGAGCTGTGTGATGAGCTCAGACCATGCACGGTGGGTCTGGTAGCGTGGCCCACTCTGGGAAGAGAATGGTCTCCCTCTGTACCAGCCCATTCACCAGGAGTTCCGTCTCTCTGTTGACAAACCGTTGTGTAAAAGCCCGTTATCTGCGATGTTCAGGGTAAACTGTGCAGGGCAGCTTCAAACAGAGAAAGCTCAACCCTACGCCCATTGGCCTTTTGGAGTTGGCAACAGTGCCAGGGATCACAAAATATTTCGGGTCAAGCGGGTGTTCATGAGTACCTCCAACCATGAAGGAAAATCCAACTGGCATTGAATTAGAGGAAGCCAAGTGGTGGGGAAGTTAATGAGGTGAGTTCGATGAGATATCACCAGGAAACTAGCTCATTCTCATACAGACAATCTATCTGTCATACTCAGTGAAAATGTCAATGTGACAAATCATTGTTAGATGCAGCCCAATGTATCGAAGACGCTGCTGACCATACCTATGTTACAAAGCTGCCAAACAAATGTTCAATCAATACTCTCCACCATCTGAACTCACACCAATATCCCATTCACCTATCATTCCTGGAAACACTGGCTCATGTTGCAGGATACCGTTGAAATACCTTCATTTCAGCATTCTGCATCCTGGGAATACATTCTTCCATGACATTGTCTCTCAAGCTCGCTCTCCTTGTCTATCCCCCAAACCCATCCCATTTGTTGATACTTAAACTGATTTCCACGCCATCTCTCCTTGGAGTGATTTTCACACCTACAGCACCCCTGTGTCATGGCACAATGGAGATATCGAGCTGTAGGTGGATGGGAGTTGTACATCCTGTTACTTCCAGCATGGGCTGCAAGTTTCCCCACGCTGGGCAGTGATCTAACAAAATGGTACTGAACAATGTCCTGGGATGATGGACACAATTCCACACCCTGGTTGCATGTCTCATCTGGGCTCATAGATCAATGTACTACTGTGGTCTGCATACCTTTCCACTCTGGCTAAATTGTGGTTTCATTGCACAGTACACCAGCCCGGTCTGCACTGTGCTCCCTGGTGAAAACATATCTCATCTGGGTTTATAGATCAATGCACTGCTGAGGTCTGCACAGTGTTCTTTTCTGGACTTATTGCAGGGTGGTGTTCAGCAGTGCACTAGCTTGGTCTGCGCAGTGATCCATGCTGAACAGATATCTCCTCAGGGTTTATGGTGTCTGGTCTGGTTCTCTGAGGTGGGTTGAGAATGTGATATAACTAATCCTTTCAGTTGATATGGCAATGGCTTTATTTTTGTTCTCATTCATGTGATTGGACCCTCCAAATTCTGACTCATCCAGCCAGTCCCATTCTTCAGTCTACCTCCATCATTCGGCAACATGCTGCTGATGAATAATTTTCCAGTTTCAATGTGAATATCTGTCCTGTCTATTTCCCTGGTCATTGACATTGCTCACCCTGGAGAATCGGGATTCACCGTGATACCTCAGTAAGATCACTCCTCAGAAACATCTCTTCAGGGAACATAGCCCCATACTCTCTCTGTAGCTCAACATCACTCGCCACCACCGCCCCACCCAATACTGTCAATATACTTTGCAATCTTTTCTGCACGCTTTCAAGTTTTACAACAGCGTTGCTACAGCAGTGAGAACAAAATTACAGAAGTGGCTGATCCTAGCGTGTAGGCGAAAGTGAGTATTGCAGATGCAGGAGGTTAGAGTCGAGACTGTTGTGCTGGAAAAGCACATCAGGTCAGGCATCCTCCGAGGAGCAGAAGAACCGAAGTTTCGGACGAAAGTGCGATTCCTGATGAAAGAAGTTTTGCCCAAATCGTCGAATTTTTCTCCTCCTCGGATGCTGCCTGACCTGCTATGTTTTTCCAGGACCAACTCTTAACCCAATGTAAATCCCAGATGGCCTCCTTCCCACATGGTCGATGATGCCATCCAGAGCATCTCATCCAATTCCCGTGCTTCTACCTTCAACATTCACCCCTCCAAACACAACAGGAAAGGAACATCCTGTTCCTCACCTTCCATCTCACCAAATCTCCAGATACAATGCATTATCCTTCCCCATTTGCGCCACCTACAAACAGGCCCCACCACCAGGGATATATTTCCCTCCCCACCCCGATCTGTGTTCCATAAAGAACATTCCTGGCGCGACTTCTTTGTCAGGTCCACGCCACCCAACAACCCACCCTCCACTCCTGGCACCTTTCCTTCCCACCAGAAGAATTAGAAAAGCTGAACCCTCACCTCCATCCGAGACCCCAAAGAATCCTTTCACATCCTTCGGAGTTTTACCTGCACTTCCACACACGTTGCCAATACTATAAGTTGCTCCTGATGTCTCCTCGATAATGGGGAGACCGGATGCCAATGTGCGGAACACTTCAGAGAACATCTATGGGACATCCACACCAACCAACCCCACCACTCCGTGGCTGAACAGTTTAACTCCCCCTCCCACCCCGCCATGGACATTGAGGTCCTGGGCCTCCTCAACCACCAAACCTTAACCACCCGACGCCTGGAGGAAGAAAGACTTTTGCTTGGGAACCGACAACCACATTGGATCCATGTGGATTTCACCAGTTTTCTCAATTTCCCTTCCTCCAACTTCTCCAAGTTCCAACCATCACTATCAGCACCGCCCCATCCTACCTGTCCAACTTCCTTCCCATCTATCTGCCCCACCCTCCTCTCCGACATATCATCTCCAACCCTTCCTTCATCGACCTATCACATTATCAGCTACCTTCCCCAACCCCATCCCCTTCTCATTTATCTCTCAGTTCCCTTGGGCCACAAGCCTCACTCCTGATGAAGGGCTTACGCAAGAAATGTCAATGCTCCTCTGATGCTTTTCCAGCACCACATTCTCCACTCTGACCTCTAGCATCTGCAATCCTCACTTTCTCTCTTGCGTTAATGCATCCAGAAATTTCCCCACCAGACATCTAATGAAGCTGCTCTGTTATTTTATCCCTGGGACATATACAGTCCTGCAGTGCTCTGGCAATACTTCCACATACAAGGAAAAATTTAAAAATGAATATTTATATTCCGTCCGTCAGTAACCCTCATCCATTCCATGCAGACTGAGTAAATATTCCCTTTTATTACGATATTAAATGTTATGTAATGAAGGGGTTAATTGAGCCTGTTTATTTGGTGACTGTGACTAATGTCAGTCTCCATGGATTCTAATTATCCCGGTGGAGATTTCCCTTCTTTTAATGATAAATGGGCACCGTTCAATGTGTTATCCCATAGTATGAGCGGAAGCATCATCGACAGCACAAACAGGGAGAAGCAGCTCTAGATGGAGAAGGGGAGGAGAGATCATAACCTGAGAACATTATATTGGAATGTTCCAACAATGGACAGGGGTTTATCCAATGATATTTCATCCCTTTCGTCTATTATGATTGGTCGTCATTATCATGGCGGATCTATTATGCTCTTCGTATTATTCAATATTTTTATTATCCTTTCCTGTCTATCGTTGGTGTCCCTGGTAATCTCACAGACCAACTATGTTTTTTTTCTAGAAACAAGTTATGACTGCGTTACTGTTCTTTCATATAGTCTTCACTTCTTGTGACTATTATTGTTCATGTTGAGACTCTGAATCCAGATATTGACTCCACAGACCACTATTAACTGCATCAGGGAACTTGTTCAATTACTTTCTCCCTCTTTACTTCTGGCAGTGTTACTCATGGGTCTCTATGTTGACCTACTCAGTTTCAGATGTGAATCATTGTCTCTCTGTCCTTGTTATTTAAATATTTGGAGTGTGGAGGTCATTGCCCTCTATTATGTTTACAAACTCCGTTTTCATCCTGGGACTCCCTGGCCAATATCATTTTTTAGAATTCATTTCTGGGACTTGGGAATCCCTGGCTGACCAGCATTGATTGCCCTTGAGAAGGTGGTGGTGAGCTGCCTTCTTGAATCGCTGCAGTCCACTTGCTGTGGATTGACATATAATGCCGTTAGGGAAGGCATTCCAGAATTCTGACCCAAGGACTGTGCTGGAACAGCGGCATATATCCAAGTCAGGGTAGTGAGTGGCTTGAAGGGCATCTTGCAGGTTGTGTTTGATACAGACGAATCACAACTTTGGTGATCCCTTTGGCCATGAACTGATTCCTGACACCATGGCCTGACCATTATTAACTTTAACTACTCACTGCTCCAGAATGTACTCCACTGGAGTAACCCATCTGCTGTTTGAACCTTGAGCTGTGAAATACAGTCTCAATGATGACAACAATCTGCTGCTGACACTGTCAGGTTGAAACCTGCAGAAGCCAATCTGATTCGAACTCATCCCAAAATCCCATCCATCTGACATTCCTGTGCACGCTGATCTATATCACTAATTTTCTGACAATGTATTTATTTTAATATTCTAAAGCAGTTTAATTCATCTGTCCATGAAACTTCCCTCAGCCTCCGTGTGTCGATTATCCAAATCCCTGCCAGTTGTTCATATTTAACCTCGTTTCCTTTAAGTGTATTTTCTCTCAAGCAATGATTTTCACACTCAACCACCCCAAATGCATGCCGCCCACCGCGTACACACACACACACATACACACACACACACACACACACATTTGCAGATGAGGCAGCTTGAACACAAAAAGGAATTTAAACAGTTTGAAATAAGATTAAAAGTAGAATTCAAAGAAATGGAAAGGAGAAGAAAGACAGAAAAGGAAAGAAGAAAAGCAGAAAGCGAGAGAGTTTCAACATCAAAAGTTAGCAATTGGAGAGGAAAGTCGTCTTATCTGGGTCGAGATGAAGGTAGACGGTAGGCTGGATAAGGAGGATAGTGAGGATGAGAAACCCTATGGTTGCCAAAGGCCTGATGGAGATCTGTTTAAATACATCTCGGCATTGCCGAAATGTGATGAGAAGGAGGTAGAAATGTTTTTTCAATTTCATTTAAGAAAGTGGCCACACAATTGCAGTGGCCAATGACCACGTGGATTTAGTTGTTCCAAACAGAGCTGGTAGGAATAAGGAGTGAGGTAGTTGCATCCCTATCGAAGAGGCATCTGGCCAGTATGAGAAGGTGAAGTGCATATGAACTTTTGCCTGAAGCGTACAGACAGTGTTTTCGAATCTAAAATTGTGTCCCTGGTTAAACATACATAGAGTTTGAAAGGATCAAACAAAGTAATTTTGAAAGATGAGTCAGGGTATGAAAAAGAGAGCAACCTATGAGAGATTCTTATTTTGGAGGAGTTCAAAAACTCACTTCCTGCAGTCATGAGAACTCATGTGGATGAGGCAGAGAATTAAATGGCAAGTTTAGAAGCTGAAATGGCTAATAATTATTAGTTGGACCATAAATCAAAGTTTGGCTTCTGGGAGGGCTTGTGAGGAATGTGCAAGATCTTAAAATATATACCTGTGTGTAAGGTTTAGTAGCATCGGACAGGAGTAGCAGGTAAAAGAGTTGCAGAATTAAGAGCAACAGGAGCACTTAAATCCTTTAAGCTGAGACAAGAGGAGATATCTCATTCAGAAGGACTATTGGAGAGATGAGAAGTGCTCTATTATGTAACATGTGGTTGGAAAGTCCAGTGGAAACATCAATAGAAATAGTTCACAACTGGGAAGGAGGCCTTGAGCTTGGTGTTGGCGTTACAATATTTCAGCATTTAAATTGCCTATAACGTGTCTGAGACAAATTACAATGCCTGAACATTGTTAGAGAAATTTAGGGAGAAAACTTCCAGACTGTTCAGACAGAGCTATTATTGTTGCCATTCAATTGGAAAATTACACAGGTGATAGGACAAGATACCGTACTTGCTGCCAAGCTGTCAAAACTTGGATGAAGAAAAACTGACGCGTTCTGTATCAGAAGTAAACCGATTGAAATAGAATGGGTTTTGTGAATGCTTGCATGCTTAGCGTCAATACAATATATGTATTGTAGTCTACAAAAACAGGAAGAATAAAGGGTTTGAAATGAATCCATCTTTGTGTATACGTGTTATTTGGTTTCAAACGGGAAGTTGTGACGGTGCTGTCACGTTAACAAGGTTATTTTCTCTTAAATGTTTTTGAAGAGAGGTCTTAGAGGCAGAGATGCCGAACAGCCGCCTGAAAACAGCTTGGTAAATAACAGAGAAGGCCTTTAGGTTTTATTAAAACGTTGGTAACAATGGAAGGGCAGTGGCCAGCTCACCCAGACCAGGTCTTCTCGTTTTGTTTTTAGCTGCACCATTCAGAAGCTGCTGGAGATCCCAGAAGAAGTGGAAGTTTCAATACATGATCCCCAGCTGTTATTATCTCTGAAAACTCTCTTAAAGTTGCTTCTTCCAGGATTGGAGAACTGCACATAAGATTCTGTGTTTGAATTTACCTTAATGCCAGGAGGTGTGTTTATGGGATGTTCAGTATTAGCACAGTTAATTAGTAGAAGGCACTGTATCTATTGTTTGCATAGGTGTTCCACTAGAGAAGCTATCCCCAATTGTTCTTCTCTTTGATTGTGTTTTAATTGGAGCGTTTGAATGGATTGCATTTTGCTTAACATTGAGTGGGTTGACTCGTTGCAACATCTGGAACAAACAGTTCGCATTCACGTTTAAAATAGGAAAAGTTAGGGTTTAGGCTGCCTTCTTAAAATATTTTGACGGGGTCTGGCCATGTCCATAATACTTGTGGCTGAGGATATTCTGACTGACTCCTTATTGAAAAGTTAGCGGAGGCGCTAGACGTTGTGCTGTGAGCTGCCGCAGACATTCAGGGAGACCTCAGTATTTAGTGACCCAACTCTGGATGGAGCACGTGTCTTAGTTACAGCATCTGGGTCTGTAACATGAACACCAAATGGAGCAGAGGCTGCAGAGAGCGGAAGCTTTGAAACCACAGAGTGAGTGTGTCTGGGGAAAAGGATCTGCAGGACCCATCCCGAATTTTCCAGGAACAGCTTCCCAAGCTCCACTTAACCCAGAAGCAGAGTGTGAGGGGACCCTGACTGAACAAGGGTCACAGAGCAGTGTCGCCTCCATCAACACGACCTGCAGCTTCACACTAGGGTGAGGACGGTGTGCCAATGGCTGTTAGGGTCACTGTTTCATTCAGCATCTATGATCTGGAACTTTCCATGCTGGATTGGTTGACATATCCATCATCTCCCAATCTCTCAACATCAGTGTCACCATTCGGTGACAGAGGATATATATTGTGGATGAGATGAATGCTTTCTCTCTCAGCAGAGAGGTGACAGTTGTATCCGTCTTTTCTCAATATAGCAGGATTTCCGGTGATGTACATGCCTATGTGGGGTCCCCATGTCAATGAGGAACTGAAAGACCTCTCACCCCATTCATGTTACAGTGTGCCCATGCACAGGACATCATGTTGGTGAATACTCATTGTCCTGGCAGCAGCCACAGCCTCTTCGTTCAGAAGCAGTCAACCATTCCCATATCTTTCGGTCTCCATTCGGAAAGAAAGGATAGTCTTTCGGTTAAAAGGCTCAAAACACCCTCCACCTGACCACTCCCCACCGTCAACCAACCACATCAAAATATCCCGTGTGTACTGAGAGCACCAGGAATACTGGAAATGTCAGGGAACAGACCATCAGGGAGATGGGACAAGACATTCCATGTCTGAATGGGTTCGAGTGAACCCTCCAGAACACACTGTATCAAATTTGTCATATAATCCATCTCCATTTCACTGACATAATGCCTTTCATTCTTCCTGAAAAAGCTGACTGGTTATACATTATGTTATATTCCACTTGGCAAGGTATTATTCATTGACTTTACCTGTCCTTATCAATTTTCAGACTCTCCACATTCTCTTGATAATTTAATGTCTTGCTTACCTTAGTATCATCATCAAACTTAGCAGCAGTACATCTAAGAATGAGAAACAATCCAGCCACTCGAGCCTGTTCCGCCATTGTATACAATCATGGCTGATATCATCGCCGGCTCAGTTCCATTTCCCTGCCAGCTCTCCATATCCCTTCATTTACCCAATTTCCCAGCGTCCCCTGCACACTCGGTCAGTGAATTACACAGATTCACAACCTATTGAGAGAAGTAATTTCTCTTCACCCCTGTTTTAAATCTGCTCTGCCTAATGCTAAATCTATGATCTCTTGTTCTAGTTTGCCCCATACGAGGAAATATCCACTCTACACCTTTAACATCCTCCAGACCTCAATGAGGTCTCCTGTCATTCTTATAAACCCAGAGTGCATCGGCCTGAACTGCTCAAACTTGCTTCAAAAGATAAATTCATCTCTGGAATCAACCTAATGAACTTGTTCTGAACTGACTTCGTTGTAACAACATCCTTCCTGCTGTCAGGACAACAAACCTGAATGCAGTATGTCAGTTACCGTCTCACTAATATCTTGCAGAGTTACAATAATTCATCCCTCCCTTAATACTCTGTTCTTTTACAAGTAAATGATAAACACATACTTGCCTTTCTCATTCCCTGCTATACCTGCACGTGAGTTTTCTGTGGTATGCACATGGACACCCAGATGCCTCTGCACGAAAGCACTCTGAAGTTGCTCGCCATTTCCATATCATGCCAGATTCCCCTGATCAAAATGGTTAATCCCATATTATCTAAATTAAACGTTAGTGGCCAGATGTTGCCACATTCATCTAAACTGTTCATGTCGATTTGTAAATTTTCTACATCTTCATTATATCAACCTACTTTTCCACTTGTTTTAGTTGTCAGCTGAAAATATGGCTGTATTATTTTCTCTCCTCTCACCCAAGTAATACAATGGATGGTAAATTGTCGGGTCATGTGGTCTGAACTCGATGGAACACCAAAAGTTGCCAAACAACTAACGAAACAACTATTCCATCTCATAGAACATAGAACATAGAACAATACAGCACAGAACAGGCCCTTCGGCCCACAATGTTGTGCCGAACTTCTATCCTAGATTAAGCACCCATCCATGTACCTATCCAAATGCCGCTTAAAGGTCGCCAATGATTCTGACTCTACCACTCCCACGGGCAGCGCATTCCATGCCCCCACCACTCTCTGGGTAAAGAACCCACCCCTGACATCTCCCCTATACCTTCCACCCTTCATCTTAAATTTATGTCCCCTTGTAACACTCTGGCGTACCCGGCGAAAAAGTTTCTGACTGTCTACTCTATCTATTCCCCTGATCATCTTATAAACCTCTATCACCTCACCCCTCATCCTTCGCCGTTCCAATGAGAAAAGGCCTAGAACTCTCAACCTATCCTCGTACGAACTATTCTCCATTCCAGGCAACATCCTAGTAAATCTTCTCTGCACCCTCTCCAAAGCTTTCACATCTTTCCTAAAGTGAGGCGACCAGAACTGCACACAGTACTCTAAATGTGGCCGAACCAAAGTGCTGTACAGCTGCAACATCACTTCACGACTCTTGAATTCAATCCCTCTGCTAATGAACGATAATACACCATCGGCCTTCTTACAAACTCTATCCACCTGAGTGGCAAATCTCTCAGCATTTTGTTGGCTCACCAGCCCTCTAACCAGGCGAATGGCCTCCTCCCAAACTCATGTCCTCTTATTTTACAGCTTAATATTTTATGCAGCGTTTAATCAATGCCTTTTCAAAGTCTAGGTAGTTAACTGTTCCAGGATCCCTATTGTATACTTTGTTTGCCACATCTTTAAAAAAATTCGAGCAAACAAATTCTAAAAAAACCATGCTGATTGTGATGTATTCAGATTCTACTTTGCAAATCCCCAGTTGTTAATTAATTAATAACGGATTCTCACAATTTCCCTTAATTCCCAAGAGTTTGCTCACAACCTTTTTGTGACAAGTAAAGGTGATTATCCTAATTCCTAACTTTTTGCAACCTCTACGTTCCCTTTCCCATGTTCCTGTGTAACAGGCACAAAGCTTGAAAAAATCTGCTCCAATCGCTGTGTAATAGGGATGAGTGTCTGAATGGATTCACTCAGTTCCTGATTTACACACTCAATGTGCTGAATGTCCCCATGGTGTTCGTGCATTATACTCTTGATGGCTGGAATGTCCTGATCTACAGATTCAAGATCTGCGTCTCCTCCTCTTCATAATATGTCACAAGCCTGAGGGATTGTGGAATCTTCCTGTTGCTGTACAACATTTTGAGGTGCTGAACGGTCTCTTCATATTTCTTCACAACAGGCTCGAGATACTGAACAACCACCTCCTGCATCCCTGAAATGGGATGAATGAAGTGATTTGTCTCCTCCTGTTCCCATACATCAGATACATGGGTGAATTACCTTCACCTTTCCATAACAAGTCTCAAATAATTGTATCTCCTTCTTTATTTCTCGTGCTGAATGGCATCCTGTTATTCGAGCATACCAATCTCTTCCAGATTCTGTGTTAGAGACTTGAGAAGGCTGAATGGACTGATCCTATTGCTGCATAACAGAATACTGATGTCTCATGGCCTACTCTGTGTGCAGTGTTATAGACTCGAAGAGCTGAGTGACCTCCTCCTGTAACTGTATATCAGTCACAAGGGGCTGAAGAACCTCGTCCTGTTCTATTGTAACATGGTCAAAGGCCTGAATATCCATCTGCAGTTCATGTGTAACAAGCTGGAGAAGTGGAATTAGCTGTATAATTGGCTTCTGTTGCTGACTCTTTCCAGTGTTCTATGTAAAATTAAGATAATCTTTTATTCTTGTCAACTCTAATGCATATTAGATCAATCTGATCATCCTTTCCTTATAAGTTAACCTCTTCATTGCAGGAATTAGTTGAAGGTACAATTTCTGAGCTGCTTCCAATATCCTTTCTTCAGTGAGGAGACTAATTCTGTAAACACTACTCCAGGTGTGATATGATTAAGATCTTGTACAGCATCCGCAACACTTTACCAGCCTGATGTAAAGTTCCTACCCAGGTTAGAGTAGTCTCAGCTGTCTGGGGGAATGCATACTATTGTTGAAAAAGCGTCGTCCTTCTCTGTAAATGTTGTCACAAGCTCTCAGATGTTAGGAAGGAGGTCTCTACAGGGTCGACAGGCCTTTGTTTCCCGTTCCCTTTTGCAATACTGAGATTGGTGCCGGGTGTTCTGTCTGGATTTATCCTTTAAGACCTCGGAGCAGTTTGATACAATTGAGTGCCTGGCTTGGCTGTTTAAGAGACCATTGAAGAATTTATCACATTTGTCTGTTTTTGGAGTCACTTTTAGACCAGACCAGAAAACATGAGAGATTCACTTTCTGAAATTACATTGGGAAAGCAAATTGGTGTTTACAATCGACTTTGGCTTCAGGTCACTGTTACAGACACCAGATTTTAAATCCCGACATTTTATTTATTGTTCTTAACTTCCACCAGCTGCCAGAGCATTAGAATGGTCTGGACTAGTAATGCAGTGACATTTCCACAACAGCACCATCTCCACATGGGGACCTATCAGAAATCTCACTGAGCTGGTTATTTCTGTGCTGATTGATAGCTCAGTCAAAAAGCACTCCCACCAATTTGACTGTCATGATGGAACTGAGGGGGTTATATTAGTCATACTGCAATTATTTTCCTCATAATGGGCTTGTCACAGTAATTTTCCACATTGCAGATCGATATCATATTTGGAACTGGAATGAAACAGCTTCTCGAGGGACGTGGCTTGTTGTACATTCTTTTGTCGTATCAACTGTGTTCAGATGTTTTTCATGTCACATAGTGCGAATAAGATTGTTTGAAAACTGCCATCTGTGATATTGTAAACATCCTGATGAGGTGAAGTGGATCATATACTCAACACTTCTAGCTGATTATGTGTGAATACTAGATCATTGTCTTTTCCACTGATGTGCAAGGCTGTTCTATTATTTAGGATGGGGACATGTGTATGACACTATCCTGCCGTGAGTTGCTTTATCCATTTATGACTGGATGCAGCAGGACTCTCTAGCTTCGATCTGATCTGTTGGTCTTGGGACCATTGCGCCCTGTCTATCAGATGTTAGTTCTGCAGTTTGGAATATAACCAGTCAAGTGCGGTAGCTTTATGGTTTGCCATCAGTATTAGGGGTGCACATGGTTCTGACCCTGGCATGTTTACCCACACTCGTCATTGAACCACAGATCAGCTTACTGTTATGGTAGACTGAGGGATTATCCCGGGCAAGAAGTTACAGATTATAGTTAAATATAATTCTGCTTCTGTTGTTGCAGTGGTTTACAGCACCACATATAATACACGATTTGAGGTGCAATGTCTCCAATGCAGTTCAGCTGCCTGTCCCCCAGTTTACACCGAGACCCATTCACCCATCAGCCCTGTACTCAGTGACCTACTCTGGTTTCTGATGTAGCACACGTCCAATTTTATATTCTCATTCCACTGAGGGTCTCTCCATGGTGTCACACTGGCAGTTTTCTCATTCCTCAGCATCCTTTAACATATTCACCTGAATACTTTCCTTTCCAGTATGTGCTACCTTCTGTGATTAGAGTGAATGTATCTCCCTCTGTTTCTCTCCGTGACTAAGAGTAAGAGCTCTGTAAGTGTCTGTGATGCCAGCCTCATGTAGTTTCAGAACCAATGAATTTGTGCATCTTGTGTTATTGTTCACTTCCTGGTATATGGCGCTCCAGGTTGTACAGGAGGTTTGAGCAATGTTGACACACATCTTCGAAACGCCTTGAAAAACAGAAATTGAGGGAGTGGAGTGAAAGTAGAGTTAATCATTTGGGTCCAGTGACCGTTCTTCAAGGCTCACAATTTCTCTTTTTTTGTTCTGGTTTCAGATTTCCAGTATCCATAGTTAATTGTTTTATTGAAAATGTGTTTTGTTAATCTCTGGAGAAACACAATAGATCTGGCAGCATCTGCGAAGACAGAGAAACAGAGTTAACGTTTCAAGTCCAGTGTGACTCTTCTTCAGAATAGAAAAGGATTGGAAAATGAGCTTTTTAATCCCTTGACAAAGGTAGAGGAGGGGTGACGGGAAACAGAAGGTGTGGAGGCGCAGTTCCACGAACGAATGGACTTTTGGTTGTGGTAAAAGAGTATCAAATGCGAAATGAGTATAAATTACATTGTGAATGGGGGGGGGGGGGGGGGGATGGTTTCCTTAATTGAGTGCAAGACAAACGATTCACAAACAGGGTAAGTTCATTGGAAGACTAGGAGAAGGAATATATGAAGATTGGAGAACAACCACAATGGGGTCAGGCTGTGTAAGTATGGAATTGAATTACAACTCCTTCAGGCTGCAACGTACCAAAGTGTAAAGTGAGATTTTAATCGAGCTTGGGTTGTGCTTCATTGGAACATTGCAGCAGCCCAGGATCGAAATGTCAGCATGAGAGCAAGGTAAGTTATTGAAATGCGAAGCAATGAGAGTATTATTCCAACAGACAGAGTGGAAGTGTTCAACAAAACAGTCTCTGGTTAGTCTCACCAATGTGAAGGATACTGCATTATGAACAGCAATGACAGGAGCCCGGATTTAAAGGGTACAAGTGAAATGCTGTTACATCTGGAAGGTGTGTATTCGGTGTTAAGAAATGAGGAATGAGTCAGCGATCTTTACAAATGTCCAAATTTCTTTCTTATTATCTGTAGACTATGTTGTTCCACAACTTGGAGAGAGTAAGTAGTACAGGTGCGGGAGGCCAGCGTTAATAAATCTGGAGCTGGATAAACACAGCAGACCAGACAGAATCAGAGGAGAAATAAAGGCAAGATTTTGATCTTGGACCTTCTGTCAGGACTGGCGAGGGGGAGAAGAATCCAAAAATGGAGTGATGGGATATGAAAGGGCAAAGCATAGGTATGATGGTGATAGGTACATACAGATATGGGGTTACTGTAGTTGGTCAGTGGGAAGGGTGGAACGGATATGTGAATGAGAAGATGGACAGATGTGTCTGGTCAGGGAGATGGGACATGGGATAAGGCTGCAGGTAGAGGAATTTTGAAGCTGCCGCAGTCAACATTGAGGCCATTGGGCTATCAGCTTCAAAGGTAAACACTCAGATGGTGTTCCCTGACAATGGACAGGTTATTGATGGGCATGTCGCCGGACGAGTGGGAGGGAGAATTAAAATGAATGGTATCTGGAAAGTCAGGTTGATTGTTGCGTGCAGAGCACTGATGCCCCACACAGAGCCTGATCCTGGCCCACCGAGCCTGTCTCCAACTCCCGATGTGGGCCAAACGGACATATTCATGGAGCATCTATCCAGCAACAGGTACATCCTTGGCCTCCCTCGACTGTCAGAGTGAGGCAAAACAGCAACTGGGGAACACAACCCGATCTTTCAGCTGGAGAGCTTACAGTTCAATGGTCTCAATATTGACTTCACTGGCTTCAAGATCTCTCCAACCACAGCCTTATCCAATTTTCCCCTTCCCTGACCTGACCTAAGCTGTCCATCTTCCCATTCGCATATCTGCTGCACCCTTCCCACTGACCAATCACAATATCCCCCTACTTGCATCCCTTATCACCATCCCACCTACCCTTCCAACAATTAAGGTTTATAAGATGATCAGAGGAATAGATAGAGTAGACAGTCAGAAACTTTTTCCCCGGGTACAACAGAGTGTTACAAGGGGACATAAATTTAAGGTGAAAGGTGGAAGGTATAGGGGAGATGTCAAGGGTGGGTTCTTTACCCAGAGAGTGGTGGGGGCATGGAATGCGCTGCCCGTGGGAGTGGTAGAGTCAGAATCATTGGCGACCTTTAAGTGGCATTTGGATAGGTACATGGATGGGTGCTTAATCTAGGTTAGAAGTTCGGTACAACATCGTGGGCCGAAGGGCCTGTTCTGTGCTGTATTGTTCTATGTTCTATGTTCTATAATCGCACGCCCCCCCCCACCTCTATTTACTCCCGGCTTCCCCTTCCCCCGCCACAATCTTGATGAGTTCTTTTAGCCTGAAATGTTGACTTTCCTGTTCCGAGGATGTTGTCTGACCTGCTGTGCTTTTTCAGCTTCATATATATTGGCTACTTAGTTGCACGTTGAGCCCTCCGCAGCAACAGACTTTATTGTGCTTTTTATACATTTTGTTTAGTCTGTTTACTGACAAGCTTATCTCAACATTCTCGCTACAGGATCAAGGAAGCAGTCTCTTTATCTCACATGATCCTGTCTCCTTCGAACTGATTTCCTTTGTTTCAACCGTATTTTCAAGCCTGCTGTTCAAAATAGCATTGAAAATGTAACTCTTGTTATGCTTTAGCTTAATCACACCATGTCCAATGTACGTCACAACTTCCTGGTTTTTTATATTCCACACACACAAGGATCCATTAAGTCTTTCTATACAACAGTTTCAACTTGCCTGGCCATTTATAGTTTCCTGTCTTCTGTGCACCTCTCTCCTTAAGCGGGGAGGTTACATTTGCCAGTCCTCCCTCACTCCAAAGATTTCTGAAAGCTGACCAGCAATGCCTCCACAATCACCTTCGATATCTCTTTAGAACGACGGAGTGTTGTCCGACTGGTCTCGGTGATTGATCCAAATTCACCTTCCCCGGCACCTTCTCCTTACTGGTGGTCGCTATACTCACCTCTATCTCCTCACTGTCTTGAAGTTCTGGTATTTTGCTGGTGTCTTCCACCGTGAAGACTGATGCGAATTATATATTCAATTCCGCTGCCAATCCATTGTTTCCCATAACTATTCAAGCTTCATTTTCCAACAGTTCTTTGTTTGTTCTTTTCTCCCTGCCTTCCTTGTGAAATATAAAGGTTTTTCAATATTCTTTTATATGATTAACAAGTGTAATATCATATTACACCCTGTCCTCCCATTTGCTGTTATTAGTTATCCGTGCTGGAATTAGTAGGCTTCGTAATCATTTACATTCCCAATAATCTTCACCACATTGTGTGCTTTTTCTTTTGCTTTTATGCTGGCCCTGAGTTCGTTATCACTCACGGCTGCCTTGTCTTCCGTGGAAAATTTTTCTTCTTACTTGGGATGAATTTCTGAAGTGCTGCTATATTATCTCCAGAAACTCCTTTCATTGCTGCTTCACCATATTCCCGTGCTCAGCTGCCCTTCCAAGTAACTCTGGCCAACTCCTCCCTCATGTCTTTTTAGTTACATTACTCAATAATAAGACATATCATCCAAAAGTGAGCAACAGATGTAAACTGAAGGAGGGAGAGTTGAGACATGGGGCACGATGAACGATTGGATGAGTTATTAACTAGATAAAAAAAAGAGACAGAGAGAGTGAAAATAGACATGGAGATGTGAAAATCGAGAAGTCAACATGATTGATAGAAGATGATGTACATCTCTATTTGGTTTGACAATTCCTGTGTGCTGTGGTCCTTTGTACAGTGTATGTATCGTAATATGTTGAAATGCTGGCTTTGATACCAGAACTTTTATCTCTATCAATATGACAGGTATCGACTGTTGACAGAACCCAGCAGGACAATGTATATGTTTCCTGGTGGAAAATTGATTAACCGAAATAAATTCGAACACCAGAAGCAGGAAAGCATCACATCCATCCCGATAAGAATTAGAGATTAGATCTGGGAATGCAAGAAAGGGGTAGGAGGCAGAGGATACGTTGAGAGAAGGGGAACATAACATCTCAGCTGAAGATTAAAAAACATATTAATGTTTTTAAATTTTGTACATCACATGCATCATTTTTGTTAACTATGTCTCTCCTGTCCATTCTGAATATGGTGCACACATATGAAAAATCTTATCAATCTGCACACACACACGCACACACACACACACACACACACACACACACACACACACATACACTCACTCACTCACACACAGACGCACTCACTCACACACACAGACACACTCACTCACACACACAGACACAGGCACACACATAGGCACATATAGACACACGCACACATTGATGCACTCACACACACAGACACACTCACTCTCACACACAGACACAGGCACACACATAGGCACACATAGACACACGCACACATTGATGCACTCACACACACAGACACACACACTCACACACACGCACATACATAGACACCCACACAGACACACAAAGACAAATACTCACACTCACACAGACCCACACACACACTGACAGTCACACACCCACTCATAAAAACAGAGACACGAACACAGACACAAACACACAGACACGCACACACACAGACACAGTCACACGTACACACACACTCACACACACTCACAACACACAGACACACAGACACTCACACACACAGAGACACACACGCAGACACACACACACTCAGACACAGAGACACACGGACACTTACACACACAGACACACCCATTCACACACACTCACACATACAAAATCATACACACAGACACACACCCACATACACATTCACACACACAGACGCACATGCTCAAACACAGACACACACTCAGACACGCACACAGACACACACACTTTCACACACAAACACTCACACACACACAGACGCATGCACACAGAAACACACACACTCACACACACACTCAGACACAGACATACACACAGACACACACTCACACTCACACACAGACACACACTCACTCACACAGACACACACTCACACACACACTCACACACAAACACCCACGCACATATTCAAACACACAGACACAGACACACACTCAGACACATACACAGACACACACACTTTCACACACACACTCACATACACACAGACGCACACACACCGACACACACACTCACACAGAGACACAGACATACACACAGACACACACTTACACTCACACACACAGACACACACAGACACGCACACAAATAGCCACACACGCAACACAGATGCACACAGACACACACGCTCACACACAAACTCACACACACACAGACACACACAGATACACACACAGACACACACAGAGAGACACTCACACGGACACACACAGACACAGACGCACACACAGAGACACATACACACACACCGACACACACAGGCACACACTCACACAAACACATTCGCACACACACACAGACATACACACACAGACACACACAGACACACACACACACACACACACACACACACACACGTCAATCATTGTTCGGCCTTTCCATTTCGAATTATCTTGTTTTGTGTGCACTGCCACCTGTCATTCCTTATTCGGAATATATTCTGTTTCATTCTCTGTATTTTATTTTATGCTGTCTGTCAAGAAGACATTGAGGTCTGAGGGGATGTCACTACTCCTCATCAGTCTCCACAGCCCCTGTCTTCTATTCCTTTCTGTTTCTTAACCCATTAAAAATACATGCTGTGTCTGGCCCTGGAATCCCAATAAACAGGTCAATTTTAAATAGAACATTTACTTTTGCGCTAATGCGACAAAAAAAATCTAAAAATGAAAAGGCATACAAACTGTACAAAAAGATGTTTGCATCTTCACAAACAGGTAAAGTGTATCATTGTATAAACGATAAACATTAACTGGTAAGAGCTGTGAGAGTAAAATCCAGAGAAATCCGTATTTCTTGTGTATGTTCAGGGCAGTTGTGCCCAGAGACAGTTTTTATATTGGAAGCTGTTGTGGTGGAGGACACGTCAGTGTAGTAACAACATCTCAAATGGCTCTGTTTACTGATGATTATTCAGGCAGTTTACTATCCCATCCTCGCTATTGTTGGTGTACCTGGTGAGTCTATCGCTGCCCATTTATTAATTCTCTAACCCATTGTGAATGTCATCGTTTTCTCTGTATATTTGGCAAATATATTGTCTTCGCTTTCAACCACAATCTCCATTTCTATACCATGAATTTCATATTCTTCGCTTACAAACATCTGAGGAGAAACAAAAGTGTTCATAACCACGATTATCCCATTTTGCACTAAACTGATTTATATTTCAATATTCCGTCGACCACAAAACCTGTCCACTCCCACCTTCACAATATCCCCAGTCTTCACTTCTGCGTCAATGCTGTTTCAGAATAATCCATAATCCACACCTTTCCAGTTACAATTCTCTTCTGGTAACTCTTCTCATTACACATATTTTGATTGCAAACTTTTTCTTGCCTCGACCTGGACCTATGCCAGGTGCAAAGTGTGAGGTCAGTATGATTCTAAAATGAGGTCGTCACAGCTTTGTGTCACCTGTTTCAGCATAACCTGTAACCTCGCACGATGGAGTGGACTATGTTTTCAGTGACCAGGAAGTGACAGTTTCATTGAACTGTCTTGATTCTAGAACTTCCTGAGCAGGAGTGGGTGTCACATCCATCATCTCCCAATTGCAGTGCTCCAATGTATTCACACAGTGACGGAATCCATCTCTGCCTCCTGCTGAGGGTAATACCTTCGTGCTGTCTCCACAATGGAACGTACCGAAATTCTTCCAGAAATACTATGGGACAGATTGACACGTGAAATTAAGAACCTGTGCATGATTAGAATTAATAAAATGAACTCACTCAAAAAACAAATTGAAATAAAGGTTGGCAAGTTACTACCCCAAATGAGCTCCATCCCAAAGTTTTCAGGGAAGTGGCAATACAGCTAGTGAAAGTGATAGCGAGTCATACAGGTCAGAAAAAAGACCCATCGATCCAACCAGTCCATGCTGACTATTCCAATTCCAAACTAACCTGCCCGCGCTTGGCCCATATCCATCCAAACCTTTCCTTTTGATGTACTTACCCAAATGTCTTTTAAACATTGTAACGACAAGAAAGAAGTATTGATTACTCTTCACATTTCTTTAGACTCTGGAAATTCTAGTTCCTGCAGACTGGAAAGTAGTTATTGTAATCCTAAGTATTTAAAACCGAAATGGGAGCGAAAACAAAAAAGAAAATGGGTACCTTGATGTCAGGTCTGAGGAAAATATTAGAACTTTTTATGAGAAAGGTTATAACTCGACACTTGGAAAATCATGGTATGGCTTGGCAGAGTAAGCTCAGATTTAGAAACAGGGAGTCATCGTTGAGAAACCTATGGAGTTTGTGTTAGTTGATACATCCACAAAAGAGAACCAGTGGGAGTGGTGTATTTGAATTTGAAGAATAATTTATTGCATTGTTGCTAACAACTGAACGAAGGAAGTTAGAGTACATTGATAAGGTGTGGACGGGGGAACTGGATACACCACATGGATTGAGAATTGGGCAGTGGAAGCAATACAGAGCTTCTTGCACTTTTATGGACCGAAGGGAATATCACATGTTTCAGCGTTTAAACCATAATAATTTGCAAGGCATAGAAATTATTTGCATGAGAGAAATAAACAGCACATATCTCATTTTGTATTGATTAAATGGTAAGGGATTGAGAAGTGTTGTTGTCCAAAGGGACCTGAATTTCCTTCATCATGTGTCACCAAAAATAGCACATCCAAGGCGTAAGTATTGAACATCTTGTATGGTATGTTGCCCTTTTGCAGCAGAGAGCAGCGGGAGCTGGCGGAAGTGAAGTCGGAGCGCAGAACTGTCGGGAAGGTAAGTGATTGTTATTTAAGAATGTACATTGACACCAACGGTCTTTTTGCAGCAGAGAGCGGCAGGAGCTGGGTGGAAGGGAAGTCAGAGCGCAGAGCTGGTTGGGAAGGTAAGTGATTGTTATTTGAGTGGACAAGGAACCCGAGACATTACACGTGTAGTGTCTCCCACCTTCCCTCCTCCTCTAACCTAAAAAAAGGACTCAGTCCGCTGAACAAATAAGCTACTTAGTGTTCTTGTTTTGGAGACTAAGTGTAGAGTTATGGCAGCGCAGGCAGTGGAATGTTCCTCCTGCAGGATGTTTGAGGTAGGGGTGACCACCGATGCTCCTGATGACTTCATCTGCAGGAAGTGCAGCCAGCTCCAGCTCCTCACAGAATGCGTTAGGGAACTGGAGCTGGAGTTGGATGAACTGAGAATTATTCGAGAGGGTGAGAGGTAGATAGATAGAAGTTACAGGGACATAGTTAAGCTAGAGAACAGAAATAGCTGGGTAGCAGTTAGAGTTGGGAAGGGGAGGAAGCAGGCAGTGCAGGGATCCCCTGTGGTCGTTCCCCTCAACAATAAGTATACCGCTTTGGATACTGTTGGGGGGGGGGGGAGAACGGCCTAGCAGGGGTAAGCTGCAGTGACCGGGTCTCTGGCACGAGGTCCGGCTCTGAGATTCAGAAGGGAAAGGGGGAGAGAAGGAGAGTGTAGTTATAGCAGACTGTACAGTTAGAGGGACAGACAGGCAGTTCTGTGGACATTGGCAGGACTCTCAGTTGGTTTGTTGCCCCCCGGGTACCAGGGTCCGAGACGTCTCGGACCGTGTCTTCAGATTCCTTAAGGGGGAGGGTGTGCAGCCAGAAGTCGTGGTGCACATTGGCACCAATGACATAGGTAGGAAGAGGGGTGGGGAGGTCATTCAGGAGCTCATGGAGTTAGGCGGGAAGCTAAAAGCTAGGACAGACACAGTCGTCATCTCTAGGTTGTTGCCGGTGCCGCGTGACAGTGAGGCAAGGAATAGGGAGAGAGTGCATTTGAACACATGGATGCTAGGATGGTGTAGGAGGGAGGGCTTCAGGTATTTGGACAATTGGACTGCATTCTGGGGAAGGTGGGACCTGTACAAGCAGGACGGTTTGCACCTGAACCAGAAGGGCGCCAATATCCTGGGAAGTTGGTTTGCTAGCACTCTTTGGGAGGGAGGGGGGGTTAAACTAATTTGGCGGGGGATGGGATCCGGACTTGTAGTCCAGCAAGTCGGTTAGCTGTTTTTCGGGATGTCCAAGACTGTAGGGAGGCTGTGGAGAAGGTAACACTGACAGGGAATACTTTTGGACACTAAGATGGGTTCAAGTGTGTATACGTCAACGCAAGGAGTATCAGAAATAAGGTTGGTGAACTTAAGGCGTGGATCGGTGCTTGGGACTACGATGTTGTGGCCATCATGGAAACGTGGATAGAAGAGTGACAGGAATGGTTGTTGGAGGTTCCTGGTTACAGATGTTTCAGTAAGATTAGGGAGGGTGGTAAAAAAGGAGGTGGTGTGGCGTTGCTAATTAGAAATGGTATAACGGCTGCAGAAAGACAGTTCGAGGGGGATCTGCCTTTGGAGGTAGTATGGGCTGAAGTCAGAAATAGGAAAGGAGCAGTCACCTTGTTGGGTGTTTACTATAGCAGCAGAGATGTGGAGAAACAGATTGGTAAACAGATTTTGGAAAGGTGCAGAAGCCACAGGGTAGTAGCCATGGGCGATTTCAACTTCCCAACTATTGATTGGAAGCTCTTAAAATTAAACAGATTGGACGGGGAGGGGTTGTGCAGTGTCCAGGAAGCTTTTCCAACTCAGTATGTAGATTGTCCGACCAGAGGGAAGGACATATTGGATTTGGCACTTGGTAACGAACCGGGACAAGTGATGGGCTTGTTAGTGTTTGAGCATTTTGGTGATGCTGAACACAATTCTGTGACTTTCACCTTGGTTATGGAGAGAGATAGGTGCGTGCAACAGGGTAGGTTTTACAATTGAGAGAAGGATGCTGCAAGACAAGATCTGAGGAGCATAAGTTGGGAGCATAGGATGTCAGGGAAGGATGTCATTGAAATGTGGAAATTTTTCAAGGAACAGATATGATGTGTCCTTGATATGTATGTACCTGTCAGGCAGGAAAGAGATGGTCGTGTAAGGGAACTTTGGTTGACGAGGGAAGTTGAATGTCTTATAAAAAGGAAGAAGGAGGCTTACATATGGTTGAGGAAGCAAGTTTCAGACACAGCGTTGGAGGGACACAGGATAGCCAGGAGGGAGCTGAAGAAAGGGATTAGGAGAGCTAAGAGAGGGCATGAAAAATCTTTGGCGGGTAGGATCAAGGATAACCCCAAGGCCTTTTATGCGTATGTGAGAAACACGAGAATGACGAGAACGAGGGTAGGTCCGATCAAGGACAGTAGTGGGAGACTGTGTATTGAGTCGGAAGAGATAGGAGAGGTCTTGAATGAGTACTTTTCTTCAGTATTTACAAACGAGAGGGACCGTGTTGTTGAAGAAGAGAGTATGAAACAGACTGGTAAGCAAGAGGAGATACTTGTTAGGAAGGAAGATGTGTTGGGCATTTTGAAAAACTTAAGGATAGACAAGACCCCCGGGCCTGACGGAATATATCCTAGGATTATGTGGGAAGCAAGAGAGGGAATTGCAGAGCCGTTGGCAATGATCTTTTCGTCTTTACTGTCAACGGGGGTGGTACCAGGGGACTGGAGTGTGTTGAATGTTGTGCCCCTGTTTGAAAAAGTGAATAGGGATAACCCCGGGAATTACAGGCCATTTAGTCTTACTTCGGTGGTCGGCAAAGTAATGGAATGGTACTGAGGGATAGGATTTATGAGTATCTGGAAAGACACTGCTTGATTAGGGACAGCCAGCACGGATTTGTGAGGGGTAGGTCTTGCCTTACAAGTCTTATTGAATTCTTTGAGGAGGTGACCAAGCATGTGGATGAGGGTAGGGCAGTGGACGTAGTGTACATGGATTTTAGTAAGGCATTTTATAAGGTTCCCCATGGTAGGCTTATGCGGAAAGTCAGGAGGCATGGGATAATGGGAAATTTGGAAAAGTTAGATAGAGAACTGGCTAACCAATCGAAGTCAGAGAGTGGTGTTCGATACAAATATATGTAAATATTCAGCCTGGAGCCCAGTTACAAGTGGAGTTCCTCAGGGATGAGTTCTGGGTCCTCTGCTGTTTGTAATTTTTATTAATGACTTGGAAGAGGGAGTCGAAGGTTGGGTCAATAAATTTGCAGACGATACGAAGATTGGTGGAGTTGTGGATAGTGGGGAGGGCTGTTGTCGGCTGCAAAGGGACTTAGATATGATGCAGAGCTGGGCCGAGGAGTGGCAGATGGAGTTCAACCCTGTCAAGTGTGAGGTTGTCCATTTTGGAAGGACAAATAAGAATGCAGAATACAGGGTTAGTGGTCGGGTTCTTAGTAAGGTGTAGGAGCAGAGGGTTCTTGGGGTCTATGTTCATAGCTCTTTGAAAGTTGCCACTCAGGTGGATAGAGTTTGTAAGAAGGCCTATGGTGAATTAGCGTTCATTAGCAGAGCAATTGATTTCAAGAGTCGTGAAATGATGTTGCAGCTGTACAGGACTTTGGTTAGGCCACATTTGGAGTACTGTGTGCAGTACTGGTCGCCTCACATTAGGAAAGATGTGGAAGCTTTGGAGAGGGTGCAGAGGAGGTTTACCAGGATGTTGCCTGGAATGGAGAATAGGTCATACGAGGATAGGTTGAGAGTGCTAGGCCTTTTCTCATTGGAACGGCGAAGGATGAGAGGTGACTTGATAGAGGTTTATTAGACTATCAGGGGAATAGATAGAGTAGACCGTCAGAGACTTTTTCCCCGGGTATACCAGAGTGTTACAAGGGACATAAATTTAAGGTGAAGGGTGGAAGGTATAGTGGGGATGTCAGGGGTAGGTTCTTTACCAAGAGAGTGGTGGGGGCATGGAATGCACTGCCTGTGGGAGTGGCAGAATCAGAATTATTGTCGAACTTTAAGCGGCAATTGGATAGGTGCTTAAGCCAGGACAAATGTTCGGCACAACATCGTGGGCCGAAGGGCCTGTTCTGTGCTGTTCTATGTTCTATGTTCATTGTAATATGATTCAAGTGCATAAGTAAAGCCGTCTTCCTGTAATTGTAGGGCCATGATGAGAGAGTATTTGGGCACTGCTAACAGGTATGGACTCCTCTAGCAAGTATAACCAGTCTAATCTAAGAAATGATGATACCATTAGAAGAGAGTGAAGAAACTGAATTTTTACTCTATAGTGCCGTGAGACAATGAGAGATGACCTCGTTGAAACGTGAGGGGTAGCGACGATCATATATTTCTAAAAGAGACAAAGTTAGGGCGAGAAATAATTAATTGATTAGATTTATTGAATTCCATGGATTCACCACTCTCTGGCTGAAGAGGTTTCTCCTTATCTCCATTCTAAAAGCTGTACCTTTTACTCGAAGGCTGTGCCCTCGGTCCTAGTCTCTACTACAAATGAGAACATCTTCACAACATCTAATCTGTTCAGACTATTCAGTATTCAGTATGTTTCATTTAGATCTTCCCTCATCCTTCTAAAATCCATTGAGAGTCCTGAAAGGTTCCTGATGTGTAAAGCTTTTCATTGCTGGAACCATTCTTGTGAAACGCCTCTGAACAAGTTCCAAGGCCAGTGCATCTGCTCTGTGATATGGGGCCCAAAACTACATAACATACTACAGGTACTCCCACGAAGGTTACTATATTTATGGATGATGCAAAATTAGGAGGTATCGTTGATAGCAATGAACGTTATCAGAAATTATAGAGGGATTTTAGTCTGATGGGGAAGTGAGCTGAGGATTGGCAAGTGCAATTAAATAGAGGTAAGTGGGAGGTGTTACAATTTGGAAAGTAAAACACAGATAGGACGTATACAGTAAATGGTAAGGTTCTGAGGAGTGTTGTGGAACAGAGGGACCTCGGACCACAAAGAGTGAAGTCTAAACAGCCAGGCCAATTACGAGTGTTTATTGACCAATCACAGAACCGGTTCTGTATCTCCCTCGTCCATCTTCAGAGTTACATCCTCAAAAAGGCTCGAGAAATCGTGGATGCATTGTTGATTATTTTCCAGAGTTCGAATAATTCGGGATCAGTTCCTGCAGATTGGAGTGTGGCTAATGTTATATCACTTTTTAAGAAAGGTGGGAGAGAGAAAGCAGGAAATTATAGACCAGTTAATCTGACCTCAGTGGTGGGAAAGATGCTGGAGTCTATTATAAAGGATGAAATTACGACACATCTGGATGGTAGTAACAGGATAGGTCAGAGTCAGCATGGATCTATGAAGGGGAGATCATGCTTGACTAATCTTCTGGAATTTTTTGAGGATGTGGGCGGTACGGTGGCACAGTGGTTAGCACTGCTGCCTCACAGCGCCAGAGACCCAGGTTCAATTCCCGCCTCAGACGACTGACTGTGTGGAGTTTGCACGTTCTCCCGTGTCTGTGTGGGTTTTCTCCGGGTGCTCCGGTTTCCTCCCACAGTCCGAAGATGTGCAGGTCAGGTGAATTGGCCATCCTAAATTGCCTGTGGTGTAGGTAAGGGGTAGATGTAAGGGTATGGGTGGGTTGCGCTTCAGCGGGGCGGTGTGGACTTGTTGGGCCAAAGGGCCTGTTTCCACACTGTAAGTAATCAAAAAAAATGTAACTCTGAAGATGGACGAGGGAGATCCAATAGATGTAGTGTACCTGGACTTTCAGAAAGCTTTTGATAAAGTCCCACATAGGAAGTTAGTGAGCAAAATTAGGGCGCATGGTATTGGGGGCGAAGTACTAACTTGGATTGAAAGTTGGTTAGCTGATAGGAAACAAAGAGTAGTGATAAACAACTCCATTTCAGAATGGCAGGCAGTGACCAGTGGGATACCCCAGGGATCAGTACTGGGACCGCAGCTTTTTACAATATATGTTAATGATATAGAAGATGGTATTCGTAATAACATTAGCAAATTTGTTGATGATACTAAGCTAGGT
Source organism: Chiloscyllium punctatum (assembly GCF_047496795.1). Lineage (NCBI taxonomy): Eukaryota > Metazoa > Chordata > Chondrichthyes > Orectolobiformes > Hemiscylliidae > Chiloscyllium > Chiloscyllium punctatum. The sequence goes on from NC_092745.1 coordinate 31,636,178, forward strand.
GGCAGGGTGAAATGTGATGAGGATGTTAGGAGATTACAGGGTGACCTGGACAAGTTAGGTGAGTGGTCAGATGCATGGCAGATGCAATTTAATGTGGATAAATGTATGGTTATCCACTTTGGTGGCAAGAACAGGAAGGCAGATTACTACCTAAATTGAATCAAATATGGTTAAATGGGTAGTACAGAGAGATCTGGGTGTTCTTGTACACCAGTCAATGCAGGTACAGCAGGTAGTGAAGAAGGGTAATAGCATGCTGGCCTTCATAGCAAGAGCGATTGAGTATAGAAGCAAAGAGGTTCTTCTGCAGCTGTACAGGGGCCTGGTGAGACCACACCTGGAGTACTGTGTGCAGTTCTGGTCTCCAAGTTTGAGGAAAGACATTCTGGCTATTGAGGGAGTGCAGCGTTGGTTCACGAGGTCTATTCCTGGAATGGCGGGATTACCTTAGACTGGAGCGACTGCGCTTGTATCACCTCGAGTTTAGAAGACTGAGAGGAGATATGATTGAGACATATAAGATTATTAAAGAATTGGACACTCTGGAGGCAGGAAACATGTTTCCGCTGATGGGTGAGTGCAGAACCAGAGGACACAGCTTAAAAATGCGGGGTAGACCATTTAGGACAGAGATGACGAGAAACTTCTTCACCCAGAGGGTGGTGGCTGTGTGGAATGCTCTGCCCCAGAAGGCAGTGGAGGCCCAGTCTCGGGATTCATTTAAGAAAGAGTTGGAGAGAGCTCTCAAGGTTTGTGGAATCAAGGGTTATGGCAGGAACAAGATACAGATTAAGGACGATCAGCCATGATCATATTGAATGGTGGTGCAGGCTTGAAGGGCAAAAAGGCCTACTCCTGCACCTATTGTCTATTATTTTTCATACGGCCGAGTCCAGAGCGTGCAGAAACACAGAGGTTATACACTTTCGTGTTCCTTGGAGGAACTGTGCACAAAGCTTAAACCAAGGACATGATCAAATATTGCGTTCGGACAATTACCAATCAATACACGATATTGATTTATGTGAAAGTTCCTTGGTCCAGTGATATTTCCTGGAACCAACTTTATTTTCGAACAATCAGGTCACGCTTATCTCACTAACAGAGCCATTGCACCTGCACCTACAGGCCTGCTAAAACTGTCTTATCTAGCTGAGTTATTTCTATGCTTTAAATGGCACATTTTCTGCTAAACACTACTAAAGCAGACAGTTAGTCGCGTATTCAGAATTAGCAGTTAGTAACTTAAAAGCCATTTTCTTCGGCTTTAGCAGAATTGTCAGTTTGCAGCCTAGAAGCCATTTAGTCATGTTATTTGCACCAAGAAGCCATCTTGTTGCCACATAGGTTATGAAGAGCAGCTGTAAGTGGTTGCCCTTGACTACAACCGATCACCTTAGCCTCTATTCAGGTGTCAGATCCAAAACTGTCCCTCTGTAACAGGCTCGAGAGGCTGAATGGCCTCCTCCTATTCCTGTGTAACAGACTTCACAGGCTGAATGGCCTCGTCCTATCCCTCTATAACCCATTCAAGAGGCTGAATGGCTTCCTCCAGTCCCTCTGTAACAGTCCCGAGACATTAAATGACTCAGCAATTGATGGATTGAGAGGCCGGTAAAGTGTATCGAACGAAGGTCCCTCCATTCTCAGTTACAGAGACATAAAGAACACAATTTACTCTCAGTAACACCACATTAAGCTGCAGTAACACTTCTCTCTGTCTTGAATAGTTCCCTTTGCATCTTTCCACCTCTTCAAGTGGAAATATGTTAATGATGGCTGAATGGCCTCCACCTATCCCTCTGTAACAGGCGCATTGGGAGAGAGTTGCTTCCCTCGTTCCAGAATCGCCATCCCACGGCTTTGTCAAAGTTATGAACGGATTTGATATCTGGGCTCTTTTACCCAGCAGTAGTCTCACACAAATTCATTTCGTAATAAGTATCGTACATTGAGTTAAAGTCTCTAGAAATTTCCTCTCCAGTCATTTTTTGTAGCTGCTATGATATTTTATTCCTGTTTCTTTTTATAAACATGGTGGGACTTATACAACCCTGCAGTGTTCCGGCAATATTCCCACATACAAAGAAAAATGATTAGATTGTTTGCAAGATTAATGGTCCATCCATCAGTAACTCTCATCCATTCCATCCATACTGAGTAAATGCTGACTTTTATTTTGATATGAAAAGGGATGTAACGAAGGGGTTAACTAAGTCTGTTTGTTCAGTGACTGTGATTAATGCAAATCTCCATGGATTCTCATTATCTCAGTGGAGACTTCCCATCTTTTAATGATAAATTGGCTCTGTTCAATGTGTTATCCCACAGTATGAGCAGGATCATCACTGACAGCACTAACAGGGATCAGCAGCTCCAGAGAGAAGGGGAGGAGAGATCAGAATCTGGGAACATTAGACTGGAATGTTAAAACAATGGATCTGAATCTGAGAACTTGAGACTGGAATGTTCCAACAATGGACAGGAGTTTATCCTCTGATGTTTCATTTCTTTCTACATATTATGATTGGTTGTCATTATCATAGCGGACCCATTATGCCCGTTGCATTATTCAATACTTTTATTATCCTCTCCTGTCTATCGTTGGTTTCCCTGGTAAGTCTCACTCTCTAGCTATTTTTTCGATAAACCAGTTATGACGGCATTATAGTTGTTTCATAAAGTCTACATGTCTTCCTACCATTATTGTTCCTGTTGAGACTCTGAATCCAAATATTCACTCCACAGACGAGAATTAACTGCATCACTGAACATGTTCAATTACTGTCTCCCTCCTTTCCTCTGGCAGTGATTCTCATGGGTCTGTATGTTAACCTACTCAGCGGTGAACTATTACCACACTGACATTGCTATTTAAATATTGGGAGCATGGGCGTCACTGCCTTCTGTTACGGTGACAAACTCCGTTTCCTTCATCTGATTCCATACCATTTTTATCCAAGAGCTTTTTAAAATACATGTTTGGGACTTTGTCATTGCTGGCTGGCCAGCATTGATGTTTCATACCACTTTGCCTTTGAGGAGGTGGTGGTGAGCTATCTTCTTCAATCGCTGCAGTCCACTCGCTGTTGGTTGAGCAATTGCAGTATTTCAGTAGGGAGGGAATTTCAGGATATTGTCCCAATGACTGTGAGGGAATGGCGGTAGTGCCAGAAGACTGGGGGAGAACAAATGTTGTCCCCTTGTTCAAGAAGGGGAGTAGATACAACCCTGGAAATTATAGACCAGTGAGCCGTACTTCAGTTGTGAGTAGAGTATTGAGCAAGGTTACAAGAGAAAGTCCTTATAAAAATCTCGAGAGGAATAAGTTGATTCGGGATAGTCAACACGGTTTTGTGAACTGTAGGTTGTGCCTCACAAACCTTATTGAGTTCTTTGAGAAGGTGACCAAACAGGTGATTGAGGGTAAAGTGGCTGATGTGATGTATACGAATTTCAGTAAGGCGTTTGATAAGGTTCCCCACAGGAAGCTATTGCATAAAATGCAGCGGCATGGGATTGGGGGCGATTTAGCGATTTGGATGAGAATTTGGCTAGTTAAAAGAAGACAGAGGGTGGATATTGATGGGAACTGACTATCCTGGTATTCAATTACGAGTGGTGAACCGCAAGGATCTGATTTGTGGCCACTGTTGTTTGTAATTTTTATATATGACCCAGATGAAGGCGTAGGAGGATGGCTGAGTAAAGTTGCAGATGGCACTAAGGTTGTTGGAGTTATGGATAGTGCCAAATGATGTTGCAGGTTACACAGGGACATAGATAAGATGCACAGCTGGGCTGAAAGGTTGCAAATGGAATTTAGTGTTTAAAAGTGTGCGGTGATGCACTTCAGAAGGAGCAACAGGAATAAAGAGTATTGGGCTAATGGGATGAGGATGGTCATGAGGATGAGCAGAGAGATCTTGGTGTCTATATGCAGAGATCACTGAAAGCTGCCAACCAGGTTGATAAAGTTGTTAAGAAGGCATACGGTGGGGTGGGAGTGGGGATGTATTCAAGATGGTGGCATTCCATAGGTCTGCCCTACTGAGCTCTGCACCAGAACCCAGACAAAGTGGGGCACTCACTCTCCCGTTATTACCCATTGTGGTCGAAATCATTAGTTTTTGATTACCAGAATTGCTGCGTGTGAGTTTAAAATTGTGAGCAAAATAACTAAAGGGAAGTGACTGCAAGAATTGCAACGACTGCGCCTGAATCATCGACCTCAGCGAGCGCTCATGTGGACTCAGCTGTGGAGCAGAGCCTGGCCTTGGTGTTTGTGTAACTCTGAGAGAAGATCGATTCAGAGATGAAGGAGACCTGGGCCAGGCTTGAACCGATCTCAGTCATGCTGCAGAGGCATGGCTAGGAGATCCAGCATCACAGGCAGCACATCATGGTGGGGGAGCAATGGACTACAACCTCTGAAACCGCGGTGGAATAATTGGCGTGTCACATCCAGGCCCTGGAACAGCAGGTACAGGCTTTGGAAGAGCAGGTCGATGAGCTCGAAAATCAAGGATGTCGGGAGAACATCAGCCTGGTCTGGCTGCAGGAACAGGAAGAGGGATACAAGCTGGTCAGCTTCTTAGAGCATTGGCTCCGCAGTGTTTCAAGCTGGGAGTCGGGTCGAGTCATGTTCGGGTGAGTGGGTCAGCGCCCCCACCCAGTCCTAGTGCTACACCAGCAGTTACAGAGATAAGCAAACGGTGCTGGAAGGAGCCATAAACTCTGATATACCAAGGATCGCAGATTATGCTTTTCCAAGACCTTTCTGCGATCGTGATTCGCAAAAGGAAGGCCTTTGAGTTAAAAAGGCAGCTGAGGGTCTTGATTATGCAGTACTCTGCAAGATACTACATTTCAGCTATGGAGCATCTGTGTTTAATTTTGACTCACCATAACAAGCAAAGTATTTCCTGGACACCTTATAATAGACTGGCTGGCTCGAATAATGTGGACAATAATGTTTACTTTACTATTTCTGTGTGTTACCTGTTCATCCTTTATATATATAGATATATTTTGTGGGTGTTCTACTTTTCTTATTTTTTCGACCTCATCTCCCTTCTCTCTCTCCTCCCATTATCCATTGTTTTTATTTTTGTCATTTCATTTCATTTCTCTCCCTTGATATTGGATGGGGGTTAGGGGAAGCAGGGGGTATTTTATTTTTAACCAGGAGTACCGAGGGTTAAAGCATATATAGGACAGGTTGAGCGCCCAATTTTAGTTTTCTTGTTATAAGATGTTGCCTGGGTTTAGGACACAGCTTCAGCTGGAAGGAGCAATGCAGGTGTTCGTGGGTAGCATGAGAGGTCCCTGTGGGCAAGGGGGCAAAATTTCCTTTTAATTTTGTTAGATGTCGATCTGTTGTAGACATAGATGTTAGAAGTTTTGATCTGGTAGGTTTGGAAGTTTCATTTTAAAATTTATGCAAACAGTTTGCTGTTTTCTATCGGCACGCTATGAGTCGGGTTCATCCTCCCAGGGGGTCATGTACTGTTTCAGACGGGTATGGCTAACCGTTAAGTTAAAAGTTGCACCTGGAATGTTAAGGGGAGTTATTCAGCAAGTAAGAGTAACAAGATGCTTTCAAGCCTGAGAAAAAAGAGTGTTGATGTCGCCTTGCTGCAAGAAACACATCTAACCAGTAAGGAGCACTTCAATTTACAGCAGGGAGTACAAGGAAGAACACAGAACAAAGAAAACTTACAGCCCAGGAAAGGTCCTTCGCCCTCCAAGCCTGAACCGATCCAAATGTACTGTCTAAACCTGTCAGTAAATTCCTAAGCATCTGTATCCCTCTGCTGCCCACTTACTCATGTATTTATCTAGACGCATCTTAAATGAATCTATCGTGCCTGCCTCTACCACATCTGCTGGCAACGCGTTCCAAATGGCCACCACCCTCTGGGTAAAGTACTTACCGCGTGTATCTCGCTTAAATATTCCACCTTTCACCTTGAAAGTGTGTTGTCCCGTTATTGAATCCTTCACCCTGGGAAAAAGCTCGTCTCTATCCACCCTGTCTATACTCTTCATGATTTTATAAAGCTCAGTCAGGTCCCCACTCAATCTCCTTTATCTAATGAAAATGAAACTAACCTACTCAACATTTCTTCATAGCTAGCACCTTCCATACCAGGCAACATCCTCGTAAACCTTCTCTGCATCCTATCCAAAGCGTCCACATCCTTTTGGTAATGTGGTGACCAGAATTGTACATAGTATTTTAAAGTGGCCAAACCAATATTTTCTCAGCTGTTATACTCAATACCATGTCCAATGAAGACAGGCATAATATATGCCTTCTTGACTACTCTATCCACCTGTGCAACAACCTTCAGGATACAATGGATCTGCACTCCCAGGTCTCTCTGCCCATCCAAGGCTCTGCCCATCCCAAGGCTCTTCCGTTCAATGTATATTTCGCTCTAGAATTAGTCTTGACGAAATGCATCACCTCACATTTGTCTGGATTGAAATTCATCTGCCACTTTTCCGCCCTACTCTGTAGTCTATGTATATCAAAAAGGAAAAATTGAGGACTGCAGATGCTGGCGATCAGAGCTGAAAAATGTGTTGTTAGAAAAGCGCAGGAGGTGTTGTTGGAAAATGTGTTGTTGGAAAAGCGATTCCTGAAGAAGGGCTTATGCCCCAAACGCCGATTCTCCTGCTCCTTGGATGCTGCCTGACCTTCTGCGCTTTTCCAGCAACACATTTTTCAGTCTACCTATGTCCTCCTGTATTCTTTGACAGTCCCTTATGCTTTCTGCTACTCCACCAATCTTCGTGTCATCTGAAAACTTGCTGATCATACCAACAGTGCCCTCTTCCAGATCATCTATGTATATTACAAACAACAGTGGCCCCAACACTGATCCCTATGGAACATCACTGGTCACTTTTCTCCATTGTGAGAAACTCCCTTCAACTGCTACTCTCTGTCTCCTGCTGCTCAACCATTTCTTTATCCATCTAGATATAACACCCTGCACACCATATGACTTCACTTTCTCCATTAGTCTACCAAGGGGAACCTTATCAAACGCCTTACTAAAGTCCATGTATATGACATCAACAGCCCTTCCTTCATCTATCACCTTGGTCACTTTCTCAAAGAAGTCCAATAAGTTGGTAAGGCACGATCTCCCCTGCACAAAAAATGTTGCCTATCACTGATAAGCCCATTATTTTCTAAATATAAATAGATGCTATCCCTCTGTGCCCTCACCAGCAACGTTCCCACTACCGAGTCACGCTCACTGGTCTGTAGTTACCTGGAATATCCCTACTACCCTTCTTGTACGGGGACAACCTGAGCAACCCTCCAGTCCTCCGGCACCACACCTGTATTTAAGGATTCCACAAAGCTATCTGTCACGGCTCCAAGTATTTCCTCACTCGTCTCCCTCAGCAACCTGGGATGGATCACATCCGGTCCTGGGGATTTGTCCACCTTAATAACCTGTAGCCTCCCCAACACGTCTTTCCTATTTATGTCAACGTGTTCCAGAGTAATCAAACTTCGATCTCTAATTTCAACATTCATCATGTTCCTCTCCTCAGTGAACACTGATGCAAAGTAATCATTCAGAATCTCACCCATTCTCTCAGGTTCGACACCCAGCCTTCCTTCATTATCCTTTAGTGGACCAATCCTTTCTCTAGTTACGCGCTTACTTCATTTATAAGAATAAAATGCTTTGGCATTTTTCTAAATTCTGCTCGCTAATGTTATTTCATGACCCCTTTTAGCCCGCTTGATTCCTTGTTTAAGACTTGTCCTACTCTTCTGATATTCCTCCACGGCCCGTTCTGTTCTTAGCTGCCTAGACTTTATGTATCCTTCCCTTTTCCTCTTGGCTAGTCGTACAATTTCTCCTGTCATCAATGGTTGATGAATCCTGCCCTCTTATCCTTTGCCATCAACAGGACATGTCTATCTAGCACTATCTTTAACCTATCTCTGAAAGCCTCCCACATCTCAAATGTGGACTTCCTTCAAATAGCTGTGTCCAATCTACATTTCCGAGTCCCTGCCGAATTTTGATATAATTGGCCTTGGCCCAGTTTATTACTCTTCCCTTAGGACCACTCTCTACTTTATCTACGAATATTCTAAAACTTACAGAATTGTGGTCACTGTTCCCAAAGAAATCCCCCACTGCAACTTCGACCACCTGCCCTGGCTCGTTCCCCAGTACCAGGTCAAATTGGCACCTTCCCTCGTCGGACTATTGACATACTGCAGTAGAAAATTCCCCTGGACGCTTCTTCCAAATTCCACCCAATCCAGACATTACATATATCCCAGTCAATGTCGTGAAAATTAAAATCTCACATCACCACTACCCTATTGCCTCTACACCTTTCCATAATCGGTTTACCTACTTGTTCTTCTATATCACGCTCACTGTTGGGAGGTCTGTAATACAGCCCCAACAATGTAACTGCGCCCTTCTTATTTCTCAGCTCCACCCATAACGCCTCACTACCCAAGACCTCCATAGTGTGCTCCTTTAGCATAGCCGTGATATCGTCCTTGGCCAGCAATGCCACTCCACCCCCACCCCCCTTTTGCTTCCCTCTCTGTCTTTTCTGAAGCGTCTACATCCTGGAAAATTTCCTTGTCAATCATCATGCCCTTCCATCAACCAAGTCTCTGTGATTGAAATAACATCATACTCTGGCAGCAATCCAAGCCCTAGGTTACACGCTATACTCCTTACATGAAAGTAGATGCATTTCATGCCACCAGATTTTTGCGCTCATCCGCTCTCTGCCTACCCTTCCCTTTATTCCCTTCACAGCTCCCACAGTCTCCAGTTTCGACCAAACTGCCTATTTGTTTTCTCTTCTGGTTGTCAGCCCCCTGCCACATTAGTTTAAAAACTCCCTAACAGTAGAATCAAAAACTCCCCTTGGACATTGGTTCCGATCTGATTCCGGTGTCGACCGTCCATTTTTTGTTCAATAACCTGAACCCCTCCCTCCTACCCCATCTCTCAAGCCACGTGTTCATCCTGCCTGTTCTTTCATTTCTACACTTGCCAGCACGTGGCACTGGTAGTAATCCCGAGAGCATTACCCTTTAACTTCTCTCCTAGCTCCATGAATTCTTCTTTCTGGACCTCATCTCGTTTTCTACTTATATCGTTGGTGCCTATATGCACCAAGACAACTGGGTGTTCACACTCCCCTTTTAGAATGCTCTGCAGCCAATCGGTGACATCCCTGACCCGAGCGCCTTGGAGGCAACACACCATCTGGGAGTCCTGTTTTCGGCCATAGAACCGCCTATCTACTCCCCTCACAATAGATTCCCCTATGACCATGGCTCTACGAGTCTTTTTCCCGCCCTTCTGAACAGCAGTGCTCGACACGGTGCCATGATCCTGGCAACTGCTTCCCTCCCCAGGTGAGCCATCTCCCCCAACAGTATGCAAAACGGTATAACTGTTTTGGAGAGAGATGACCGCAATGAAAACCTGCACTGCCTTCCTACTCTTTTAATGCCTTTTGGTCACCCATTCACTGTCTCCGTCAGCAATCCTAACCTGCGGTGTGAACAGTTCTCTGAACGTGCTATCCATGACCTCCTCAGTATCACGCATGCTCCACAGTGAGTCCATCCGCAGCTCCAGAGCCATCATGCAGTCAAACGAGAAAATGCTTCTTGCAAGTGAAAGAGCCAGGAATGTCAGACACGTTCCGAAGCTCCCATATCAAGCAAGAGGCACAATGCACGGGTCTGAGGTCGCCTGCCATTGTAAGCTTAGCTTTCTATGAACTAACTCAACCCAAACAATGCACTTAAATATATGTAAAAGAAAGATAAAGAAAAAAATAAAAGCCTTACCTTACTGAGTCTTCTCCTTCCGATTAGAGGATGGGGGCAAGAGGATGATACTACATGTGTAATATCTTGGGTTTAGACACTGCCCAAATATAAACTAAGCCTTTACCCTCCCGGCAGCCCTCGATTCACTGCACCTTCTCTCCTCACCGCTCTGTCTGAGTGTTCAGACGTGTAATTTTTCTTATCCTTTAATTCAAAAAGCGGAGGGGCTACTAACTTATCAAGAGATAACTTCCATTTCAACTGTGAGACCAAATTAAGGACGAATATGAGTAGTTTATGATTCTTAAAGCTTTAATGCTTGGAGATATGTATGGGATTTTGAATATACGGGATTTTGAATGTATGCTGCCACGGCAGATTTTCTCAAATTTTAACAGATACCTTTTCCGGGTTGATGGTCCTTGGGGCACGTCATACAGTAATAGGGGGAGACTTTAACCAACTTATTAACCTCGAAGTGGAAAGAATGCCTCGGGATCTTGCAGATATGTCCCCGCAATCCAGGCAGTTGGTGTACCTGAACAGGGAGCTGACAATTCTTGGAATTGTCCCCATCCTGAGGAGACGGACTTCATCTTTTTGTCTGAGCCACGTAAGTGCTTTTCGAGTATTGGCATTTTTTGCCCTGTTGACCTTTTTGAATTTTGAGCTGTCCTGCAGAATTGGGAAGATAGTCATTCCTGATCATGCAGCAGTGTACTTGGAGGCAAAGGTCGGTGCTGATGGGATAGGTTCATGGCACTAGTGCATGGCTCCTTTCTTCCTGAAGAATAGCAAGTTTATTGTATTTTATGGGGGGATTTCTGTCGGTAGTCTCGGAGACTGCCAAGGCCTATGTGAGGAGTTTGATTATTTCTTATTTGGCGACCCAGAAGCGGCAGAAGGCAGAGCAGCTGCATATGCTCGAGGCTTGCCTGAATGCAGCTGAAACAGCATCCCTTGCCAGACCGTCTGTAACCAAGTTGGAGCAGATTACAGGCCTCAGGTCTAGTTTGAATACTGGGCTCCCTTGCGAAACAGAGGTTATTTGAGGATGGTAGATATGAAATATACCTGACCAGAAAAAAGAATGCCCCATTATCTGTCACATCCATGAGAGAGAGTGCTGGGACTCTTACTTGCGATGCCAAAAATTACTTTTGAATGTAACCAATTAATTTGAATCATGCCCAGGATACCAGAAACTACTGGAAGCTAAATTTTATTGTTTGAACACTTGGAAACCAATCAAACAATGAGAATTGAATGTGTCAGGGGAGTATATAAACCTGGTATTTTGAAAATTAATGGGAAAGCTAATTGGACAGCTAACGTCTTGGTCTCAAATTAGGAAAAAAAAGTACTATCCAATATACTTTTTACATGTAAACCCTATTTACAGGTAAAAAAAATCAGAAGGAAGGTGGCCCAGGAAGATCAGCAGCTGGAAGACTGAAGACAGCGGGGAAGACAGACAGAATGTGGTGTTGAGATTAAGTTAATGATATGTTTAATAAGTTGGTTAATGGAACAGCGTATTTTCAGAGTTGTAGTCAGATAGTTAGCAGTTAAAAAAAATGGGATATTGTACTTGTGAATAGTTGGTGTTTACTATTCACTATTCGGGTTCATAAAATGTATTTGCATATTTCTTTGAATGGTGGAATTTGGGAGTTCTCTGTCACTCATGTTTTAACAGATTACTAGGCGGGGTGAGTTTGCTTGGTGTTTATTAACAGAGAGGTTCGACATCAATGTCATTCAGGCTTGTCATTCAGGATTTGGACAGATGTGAACAGATTAGGGGTACTAAAGGTCTCAACAGATTCCAACACTTGGCAATTATTGTCAGACATCTTTAAATAAAACTTAGGTCAGAAAATATTTTTAATTTTGGTTACTTGTGGATGATTAAATGAAAAGTGAGAGAAATGGGTCGAAACATTGCTAAAGAGATTCTGGGGTTTCAAAATGATTCCCAATTGCCAAGAAAGTTTAGAAAGACAGAGGAATGGTGTACATTTAGAAATAGTAAATATGTTAAAATTGGGTTTAACCAGGTACAAAACGAAAGCTGAAATTACAATGGAGTTGGTCAAGCACTTTGGTGTACCGGAGAAACTGACAGTGAGTGCAGTAGAGTTAGAAAGAAAGGATTACAAATGCAGTAACTGGAGTTAGAAGATTAAAAAGTGAGACAAAAAGGAAGAGAGAAGAAATAGAAAGAGGGGTAGAATAGAAAGAGAGAGAGAGGAAAAAGAAAGAGAGAATTTGAGAAGTTGTGAATTAGTTAGCAAAGTCAAGTTAACATGATAGAGATTAAAATAGAAGGTAGGTGTGTGTGTGTGTGTGTGTGTGTGTGTTTGTGTGTGTGTGTGTGTGTGTGTGTGTGTGTATACATACAGACACATATATAAGTATGTTAAAATATTGCCATATTTTGTTAAGTAAAATAAAACGTGGTTGCCTTTGTTATTTCATTTGAAAAATTGGATTGCTGGATGGAGTGGTCATAGAACATGTGGGTAAAGCTAGTTCAGACTATGTTGGTAGGCAGAGCTAGTGAGGTATGTGCAGCGCTATCAGATGAGTGGTCAAGAGGTTATGCAGATGTCAAACAGGCTATTTTGAATGTCAATGAATTGGTACCAGCAGTATATAGAGAGCGGTTCAGAAACATGATGATAGAACCAGGTCAGAATTATGTTGAGTTTGAAAGAGTTAAACATAATAGTTTTGATAGATGGGCATGGGCCTGAAAAATAGACAAGACATGTAAGGTTCTGAGACAGCTCATCCTGCTGGAGAGATTTAAATACTCACTTCCAGAGGCGATCAGAGTTCATGCGAATGAACAGGAAGTTCAAGAAGTGAGAAGATTGGCCGAGATGGCAGGGAAATATGCATTGGTGGATGAGCTTCAACTTAGCTTCCGGTAGGATCTCCCTACTGTGAGGGATAGAAATTGGGAGAAGGAGAGATCCTACTCTACAAAACAAATATTGAGAGCACACTGGGAATAGTTTACTTTCGGTTACTAAAGAAACCCAAGAGGGTGGAAAGGTGATGAAAGGCCTCAGGTGGTTTCAAAATACCGGAGTGGAACACATAAAATTACAGTGCAGGTGGTTTAAGAATGGCACTGAGAAAAGATCTCTTCATTGCCATAACACAAAGTCAAAATGCTAGTCGTTGAAGAAAGGTACTGTGGGAAAAGTTGTGGTAAAAGAGGCTAAGTGGAAGTAGCAAAGGAAACTCCAAGAAAAGTTGAGGGGCTGCAGGAGAGGGCAGGCAGGGGCTGGGTATGGAGTTAGTACCTGATCTCTATAAATAATTCACTTCTGTGGGTAAAGTTTACTCAGAAAGAACAGAGGAGAAGGACAACAAGTTATAATTTTGCGAGATACGGGATCTGCTCAGTCTCTAATATCGAAAAGTGTGGCGCTGGAAAAGCACAACAGGTTAGGCAGCATCTGTACATTGACATATCAGACAGAAGCCCTTCATCTGGAAAGTGGCGGGAAGGAGGGAAAAGGGGAGTAAAGGATAAATAGGAGAGTACAAGTGGGGCTGTGGTGAAGGTCACTGGGAAGGTGATAGGAAAATGAAGGTGTGAGTGATTGTAATAGGCTGGAGAGGAGGGTGGAATGAACATGTGGGAAGGAAGGTGGACAGTCAGGAGAGTTGAAGAGGGCGATGCTAAATTGAAGGGTTGGATGCGGGATGAGGTTGGGAGAGGTGAGAATTGGAAATTGGTGATATAGACAGTGATGCCGTGTGGTTGGAAGGTCCCAGCTGTCCTACCATCTATCCACTTCACCCTGCCCTCTGACCTCTCACCATCACCCCCCACTACATCTACCTATCGCCTTCCAAGCTACCTCCCGCCCAGCTCCACCCCCACTCACCTATGTATGTCTCAGAAACCTTTCCCCCATCCCCCTGTTGCCTTATGAAGGGGTTATGTCTGAAACGTGGATTCTCCTGCTCCTCGGCTGCTGCCTGACCTGCTGTGCTTTTCCAGTGCCACACCTTTCAACTGTGATGTCCAGCATCTGTAATCCTCACATTCTCTCAGCCTCTAAAAGTAAGCGATGAAAGTATTTCCCCTCTTTCTGTCATGTCACCTGAGAGAGTGACCATTTGAGAATTGGGAACAGAATATAGTGCTCCCTTGTGTAAGATCACGTTGGAGATCGAAGTAAAGATTGGGGACATAACAGTGGGTGTGAATGACAGACAGTCAGTTTCAGAAATACCGTTTTATTCTTGAGAACAATTTACCAGGATCCAAGGTGGGAGTGACACCTTTTGTGGTGGAGTAGTCAAAGGAAGAACAGGAAATTGAGGAGTTAAGAGACAAATACCCAGTAAATTATCCAGACTGTATAATGACAAGATCTCACTGTCATAGGTTAAAGCAAGAAGCAAAAGAGTAAAAATAAAGACAAAGGATCGGAAGTTTCATTAGCTGGCCCACTGTTTCAAATAATAATGCAGTAAAAACCTGAACAGGCAGAGTGTCATGGTAAAGGTGTTTAGTCCTGACAGGTTAATGGCCTTAGAACAGAAATTTACATAATCTGATGCAAACTCAGAAAAGGAATCAGAATATATTGTCGAGCGTTAGCAACTAAAAGAAAGAATCCTATATGAAAATGGAGATCACGGCAGGTTAGTGCGGAGGAGAAATGGGCCAAAGTTAACTAGATTGTATTGGCAGTCGCATACAGACGAAGCTTCTTGGATGCTGCCTGAACTGCTGTGCTCTTCCAGCACCACTAATCCAGAATCTGGTTTCCAGCATCTGCAGTCATTGTTTTTACCGCATCCAGACATGTATCACATGAACTACCTGCAGGAGGTCGTCTAGGTATACCTGCAGGAGGTCACTACAAGACTCAGGCTAAGGTACAAAAGTATTTCTACTGGCCTGGAATGGACAACGATGTGGTTATTTTTTACGACTATGTGTCATACATGCCGAATGGTAGGTGAGCCACAGGCAGGACTAAAACCGGAACCTTTGTTGCTAATTCCTGCATTCGATGGATCTTCCACGAGGGTTGTGGCTACCCCTTTCTAAAATAAAAGTGAAAACCAATATTTGCTGACCATAATGGATGTGTCTGTCAGATTACCAGAGGCAATTCCATTACAGAGTATTAAGGCAAAAAGGGTGGTGGCGGGGTTGGTAGCTTTCTTTAGTCAGTACGGGCTACCCAGAGAGTTTCCCGTCAGTCCAAGTAGTCATTTTACCACTCGGTTGTTTAAGTCAATCATGGATAGCTTAGGCATACAGCACTTATGCTTAGGCATACAGCTTAGGCATACAGCTTAGGCAATTAAATGCGTCTCATCCTGGATCGCAGGGAGCATTGCAAAGTTGGCATCAGATGCTGAAGACCATGTTAACAGCTTACTGTCAGGATTGGCCAAATGATTGGGATGAAGGTGTCCCATTGAATTGTTTGCCATGAGAGATGCCCGAACGAATCTACTTAGTTGACTCCCTTTGAGTTAATATTCGGACATGAAGTTAATGGTCTTTTGGAATTAATTAAGGAGAAATTAACAGGACGGAAGTCGAAGATCTCAAACTTGGATTATGTATCTGAGGTGAGGGAGAGATTAAATGGAGTATGTGAGTTAGCTAACCATCACCTGAAGAGGGGAGAACATAGAATGAAGCAAGTAGCAGCCAAAAACTTTGACTTTTGATGTTTTTTTTCCGTGGGGATGCCACCAGTGGTAGGAAATCCCTTCAAAGCCAGGTTTAGCGTCCGCTTCCAAAAGAAAAAAAAAGTATATTTGTGTAAACTATCTGGTAAAGATTCTGGATATAAAAAAAGATAGCAGGTATGTCATGTGAATACATTGTAATATTACTAATATAGAGATAGGCAACTGGGGAAATAGCTGTTAGTGACTGCCCCGCAGAGTGTGGAATCAAATACAGATGTCATGGAGTTTGATGTGCCTCAAGATACTTTAAATAACAAGGATGTCCTTGAGGAGTGGGATGGGATAGCAACCTGTCTGTTGCAAGAACAATGAACCCAGTTGATTGTTCATTGCAGCAGTATGAGGACATTTGCAGAACCATGACGGTAGGACTTACGCTTTTGTGTATGGGTTGGGAGTAGGGAATGCTGTTCTGATAAACAACACTCCTGCAGTCTAAATCCTTACAAAGCCACCGAGTCCGAGAAGGAAGTGGATGCGATGCTCAATGAAGATACCATTGAACTGAGTCAGAGTGAGTGGAGTACACTGATTCTGTTAGTTGCCAAACCTGATGGGGCTCAGCGGTTTTGTGTGGACTATCAGAAGGTCAACGCTGAAACAAAATCAGAATTCTATCCAATACCAAGATTCACAGGCTGCAGACGTAAAGTTTGACAAGCCACACACATCACAAAGTTGGACTTACTGCATGGTTATTGGCAGGCAACTTTATCAGCGAAAGTTTGTAACATTAAAAGAGCTACACCAATTCAAAGTGATGCTCTTTGGAATGAATAATGCACCAGCCACATTCCAAAGACTCGGGAACAGAGTTGTGGCCAGATTAACAAATTGCGCAGTTTATCTGTTAGATGCAGTAATCTTCAACATGTTAAAGTTGGCGGAGCTCATTGAACGATTACAAGAAGGAAAACTGATAATAAACGAAAAGAAAACAGAATTTTTGAAGGCAGAGGTGATGTTCTTTGGACATTACATTGGACATGGAAGGTTGACCTCATGGAAAACAAAGACGAAGGGCTTTGTGATATTTCAACAACCATCCTCGATGAAAGAAGAGATTAGATGTTTTGGGACTGTGTAGAATCCATTGGAAGTTTGTTCCAAACTTCAGCAGCGTCGTGGAGCCACTAATGGATTTATTAAAAAAGGACACAACATTTTGGTGTATAGAACAGTTCGAGCAGGCATTTGAGAATTCAAAAGCAGCATTAACCATCACATCAGTATTAGCGACACCAAATATTTTGAAACCTTTCAAAATTGCGATTATTGCTAGCGATATTGGGGTTGGAGATGTATTGATGCAGGAACATGATAATGGAATGGAATGGCCAATTGGCTACCTGTAAAAAAAACCGAACACCCACCGTAAAGAAAATGCTCCACTATTGATAAAGGATTATTGAGTTTGGTCCTGGCCTGATAATATGCGACAAATCCTTTTGCATTTTTTGAAATATTTAAAGATTAAATATGCGAATATTTCATTGGAGTCTTATGTTACCCACTTTTAACTGTCAAAATATACATGCTGTGGGCTGTAAAATTGTAATAGCAGATGCGTTATCGCAGATTTAAAGGAAAACGTGCAGATAAGATTACCGACAGTGTGGAAACATGCCCTTTGGCCTAACAAATCCCCACCAAAACGCAACCCACCCAGACCCATTCCCCCACAGGCAACTTAGCATGGCCAATTCACCTAACCTGCACATTTTTTTTGGACTGTGGGAGGAAACCAGAACACACCGAGAGAATATGCAAACTCCACACAAACAGTCACCTGAGGTAGGAATTGAATCTGGGTCCCTGGTGCTGTGAGACAGCAAAGCTAACTACTGTGCCACCATACAACCCAACAATATGCCTTGACACATTCCAATGTTACATATGTATGCAGAATAAATATGAAAGGTATAAGTTAGATTAATTACTTTGCATTTCGTAGTTTTGGATTCAGAATTATAGAAAAAGAAATGAAGCCATCTTTTAATTCTGATGCTTCATTTTTTTTTGCCCTGAAGGTGCGAGGTATTAAGCAGATGAAAGCATGTCTGGTCTCTTGAAAATAGAACGGGTTTTGCTGAATATAATATACAGCCAGAGCTGCTAGCTATTGGTAAGTCTTTTCCAAGTGTAATAATTGGCTGGTAAATACCAGAGTTTTGGTTGCTGTTTTGATAATAATTAGTTTAAATAATGCCCAGGATACCAGAAGCCAATGGAATCTGAAAATCATTGCTTTGACACGTGGAAACCAATGAAATTATGAGAATTGAATATGTCATGGGGAGTGTGTGCACCTGGTATTTTGAACACTAGATGGAGAGTAACTGCCACTGAACAGCAGAGCAACTGCTGTAGAGCCGAAGAGGTAACTGGCCATTCTAAAACACTCTCTACAAAGATACCTTTTCATGTAAAACCTTGTTGCAGTTTAAAACAAAGATGACGAATGGATATCAGCAGCTGGAAGAGTGAGATATCAGAAGAGACAGAGACTGTATGGTCTTGAGATTAAGTGAATATAATGTTTCATACGTGGGTTATAGGGACAACATTTATTTTTGAGTTGGTGTCAAAAAGTCAGCAGTTAAGAAAAAGGGGTCTTGCGTTGGTGAATAGTTGCTGTTAGTGATCACTATTAAAGTTAAGAAATTAAATTGTTGTTTTTCTTTAAATAGTGGAATGTCGGAATTTTTGTCACTCATATTATTACAAATTACGTGGTAAAGTGAGCTTTTCTGTGTGTTTGTTTTAATTAACAAAGGGGTTCGACCACCACGTCGTAAATGTCCATTCACACTAACCCCATTTCCTTGCACCTGGTCCATATCCTTTGAGTCCTTTCCTAGCCATATATTTGTCCGAATGCCTTTTAAATGTTGTTAATGTATGTACCCCACTCAAACGCATCCGTTAGCAACTCTTTGCATCTGCGTACCAGTCTCTGTGTAAAAAACGTTGCCCCTCAGGTTGCCTTTTCTCCTTCCATCTAACCTTAAATGGATGCCCTCTCGTCCTCGATTCTCCAAACCTTTGAAAAAGACTGAGAGCATTCACCATATCCATTCCCCACACGATCTTATATATCTCTACAAGTTTCCCGTTCAATCTCCTCTGCTCGAAAGAAGAAGCCTGAGAATGTCCAAACTCTCCCTTTAACTCAGACCAATGGGTTGTGGCAACATCCTTGTAAATTTCTTCTGCATTCTTTCCAGTTTAATAACATCCTTCCTCTAACAAAGTAACAAAAACTGGACGCAATACTATCAAGTGTGGCCTCACCAAAGTCTTGTATATCTGGAATATAACTTCCCAACTTCTATACTCAATGTTCTGATTGATGAAGGCCAGTGTGCATAAAGCCTTCTATCTACCTGTGACTCCACTTTCAGAGAACTGTGAACCTGAACTTCAAATTCTCTCCATCCACTACCCCCTTAAGGTCCTCCCATTCACCATGAAACA
This sequence comes from Chiloscyllium punctatum, assembly GCF_047496795.1. Lineage (NCBI taxonomy): Eukaryota > Metazoa > Chordata > Chondrichthyes > Orectolobiformes > Hemiscylliidae > Chiloscyllium > Chiloscyllium punctatum. The sequence continues at coordinate 31,655,253 of NC_092745.1, forward strand.
CGTACCTTGATTTGACTTTCCAAAATGCAAGACCTCACACCTATCAATGTTAAACTCCATTTGCCAGTTCTGGGTCCACTTACCCAGTTGATCAGGGTGTTGCTGTATTTATTTATAACCTTCCTCACTGTCCACGATACTGAATATGTTAGTGTCATCTGCAAATGTAATCATCAAGCTTGTTACAATTTCATTCCAATCATTGATAAGAGATAACAAACAGTACTGGGCCCAGCACTAACCCCTGAAATTCTCCGCTAGTTCACTAATATCCTTTAGGTATGGAAAATTCCATCCTTTAACCTGGTCTGACCTCCATGTGACTTCAGGCCCACAACAATGTGCATGATCCTTATCTGCCCTGTGGGCAATTAAGATGGACAATAAATGGTGCTTATCCAGCAATGCCCTCATCCAGAGAATGAATAAAAATTTACAGGTCTCCAGTCGTACAAGCATCCTTCCACTATTAACCTCTCCTTCCTAACACCAAACCAATTATGTATTCAATTTGCCTGCTCCGCCTGCATTCTGTGTGATCGAATCTTCCAGAGCAGCCTATCATGTGGAACCTAATCAAAGGCCTTACTGAAATCTATATAGACTATGTCTACTGCTCTCTATGTCTACTGATTCAAGAATCTAATTAAGCCATGTTCCTACAATTATGGATCCTTGCCGTGAAAGTATTTGGGGCAATCTCTACAGATTCGATCTCCTTTGTAAGGAATAATCTCCTTAATACAGACACAGATGTTTGTACAGTGAAATGAGAGGGAAGAAACTAAGTGTTTAATCTGTAGAGCTATGAGAGAACAGAGATGGTTGCAATCATCTATTTCCAGAAGAGAAATTGATCGAGTGAGAAATTCCACACTTTACCCAGGTTTGATTGTTTGATTTATTGTTATATGTACCGCAGTACAGGGAAACACTTTATTTATGAGCAGTGGAAGCAGATCATAGTAAGCATGGCCAGACAGATCATCGGGAGAAAATAGACATGTAGAGAGTAAGGTTACACTGCACAGGATATGCACTAGACAAGATCAACATGAACAAGATCAGCATTATGTGAACTTAGAGAGTCCATTCATCAGTCTAATGTGGTTTTCCTAATTGTTTCTAAGCCTTAATAAACTCTCCCCACATTAATAAGCAGTCAGTTTGTGACCCTGCACTGAACGTCATGTTGTGCACAATCCCCAATTGAAGCCACAATACCTTCCTTCTGAAACAGCCGTTCCCACCAGCTTCTGCCCTCCATAGAGAGCACCAGGCTGGCTTCTCAGAAATGGAAGGTGCGTCCTTGAGATTTCACACAAAGTATTTTGCTTCCCTCTTCACTGCAAGATAACCACGTGAAAGCCCCACGTGTGGATCACGAGCAACGGAGCCACCTGGAACAACATGGAGCAGTCTGTCTATGCAGCCTCTGCTCCACTTGTTCATCATATTGGAGCATCAATTAGGAGACAGTGAGGACTGCAGATGCTGGAGATCAGAGTCGGGAGTGTGGTGCTGGAAATGCACAGCAGGTCAGGCAGCATCCGAGGGGCAGGAGAATCGATGTTTCGGTCATAAGCCTTTCAGCAGGAATCAACAATGATGACCTCATTTTATCCCTCTGTAAGCGCATTGAAGGTCTGAATGGTGTCCTCCTGCTCTCCCTGTGTCAGGGACTCATGGCGCAGAATGGCCTCCTGCTGTCCCTGTGTAAGTGACTAAAGGGGCTGAATGGACTTCTCCTGATCCTGTGTAAGTGACTCAAGGGGCTGAATAGCCTTCTCCTGATTGTGTGGCAGTGACTCAAGGGGCTGAATGGCCTCCTCCTCTTTCTGTGTAAGTGACCAAAGGGGCTGAATGGCCTCCTCCTTTTCCTGTGTAAGTGACTCAAGGGGCCGAATGGCCTTCTCCTGATCCTGTGTAAGTGACTCAAGGGACTGAATGGCCTCCTTCTGTTCCTTTATAATGGACTCAAGGGGCTGAATGGCCTCCTCCTGTTCCTGTATAATCGACTCAAGGGGCTGAATTGCTTCTTCCTCATCCGATTGGACAGGGCCAAGGGCTTGACTGGGTTAATAACTAAACCAGTGGGGAGTTTACGCTGATTCCCAAACAAATCCAATTTTGTTTAACTCCTTGATGTCATCCTCAGTCAAGCATTGCCTTGATACCAGTAACTGTTATCTGAAACTTTGTGTTCAATCATATGTTCATAACTATAGGTCACGGTTTAGGAGTAGGGAGTGCTTATTTCAAACAGAGGGTATTTAATGTCTGCAATTTCCTTTTCCATCATGTTAGGAAAGCTAGAAGACAAAGTATTTAAAGAAGGGGTAGATGGATTGGACCTGACGCAGAGTTAAGGTCTATGAAGATTTGGACATTGAAGAGGATTTCAGACCTAGAGTAGATCAGCCATGCTCTTAGTGAAGGATAAGGCAGGCTTGAGGGGGATGAGAGTCCTGCCCTGTTTCTGATGATCTCACATTCTGTTAATGGAAAGTTAGTAGGTGTTTTTTTTTCCCTGGAAGGTCTGTTATTGAATGTTGCAGTCAGCGATGTAAGCCATCTCCGGGTGAGGTATGGGGGCTGCATTCACAGTCAATCTGGGTCTACAACATGACAAACAAACAAAGCACAAGTTGCAGAGAGGGGAAGTTCTGTAAAGAGAGATAAGGGGCCTCTTTCATACCCAGCTTGGGTTTTAAAATTACATTTCCCAAATCACCTCAAACCGTGTGTAACAATATTGAGGGGCTGAATGGACTTCCTTGTTTCTGTGCACCAGGTGATAGCACTAAGTGGCCTCCAACTGCTCCTGTCTAGCAAGTATGAAGGGCTGAATGGAACCCAGCCCTTTAAATATGGGACTGAGAGCAGAAGTGGGTCATTAGATACGTTGACCCTTCTCCACCAGGCACTAAGATTGTGGCTGATCAGGTTGTGGTCTCAGCCCCACTTTCCTGTCTGTGTCCCAATATCCGTGTCACAATTCCCTGTCAAGTGTTTAACTAACTCAGCCTTGAATCAATGTGAACATAGAGGCATGATAAACTTCCAGTGAAGAGAATTCTGACTTGAAAGGCCGTTTCAGAATTTCTCCTCAACCCTCTTATAGAATTAGAGAGACATGCAGCATGGAAACAGACCCTTTATTCCAATTTGTCCACTCGGACCAGATAACCAAATGTGATCTAGTCCCATTTGCCAGCATGTGGCTAGTATCCCTCGTCTTTCAGTCACTTTTCAAATGTGCAATTGTACCGCCTTCGACACTTCCTCTGTCAGCACCTTCTGTACATACATCGCACTCTGCATGAAATTTTTGCCCCTCATGTCCCTTTTTAATTATTCCCCTCTCACCTTCAAACTATGCCCTCTTATTTTGGACTCCTTATCCTGGCAAATAGTCTGTAACTATTCAGAGTATTCATGCACACTTTTTATTTAGCTTGCATACATTGCTGTGATGAGAAACAATGAGGGAGAGAGAGAGTGCAGTATAGGCCACTCCTTCTCTGGCAGATTACATTTTCTTCCTCTCTGAGTTGAGTCACACAATAATATCATCCTTGCCCAAACTGGACCATGTGATAGTTCATTGAACATTGACCAAACTATGTCTACATCACATTCCCTGCTCCATGTTGGTATATCGTTGCTGCTTTTTCATTAGCAGAAAATAGTCAATTTGAAATGTGTTTATGTATGCCTGCATCATTTAAAAATATTTAAATGTTTATGCATTCAGAATACCTGTGTTAAACTGATGCTATCTTATTTTTAACAAATGCAGAAATTACTGCAAAAACTCAGCAGATCTGTCAGCATCCAGATGCCTTTCAAAGGTTGAAATTGGACCAGCTTCCACCACTTCCTCTGATCGATCATTCCTCTGCGTGAAATGGTGTCGCTGAGGCCTCTTCCATATCCTTCCCTTCTCACTTTCAACCAATGGCCTCTACGTTTGCACGCCCCTACCCTGGGAAGAAACCTTGACTATTCACCCTATCCATGGCTGTTATGATTTCATAACCCTCTACTGCTGCGAAATGTGATTTCAACCAACACGAATGGCTGTGCTGTCAGTCTTCCCTGGGCATAAATTCTGAAATTCAATACTGACACCTCTTCGTTCTCCATCAAGACACAATTCTAACACCATTTTCATCAGTTTGTCTAGACGTATTATGAAGCATCTCTATGGGATTTGTACCTAAAACTTTGTGCCCGGAGACAGGGACAATAGCACCACCCAGCAATAGTCCCTAAAGCTGCAATATGACTCCTCTGTGTGTCTGTTTATCAGACTGTTCTGACATGTTTACACACCTCCACACAGGCAGGACTTGAATCCAGACCGTTTGGTCCAGAGCTAGGGACACTACCACAGAAGTTTAGGATTTGGAATCAAATCCACGGTTCTGGATCAGAGGCATGGGTATTACCCAAGCCACAAGATGTAAACTATTCCCAGACATTGGGTCACATTTTATGTGTCAGCTTTCAGCTCGGTATGGGATTTCTTAAAATCTGGTTAACATTACTGAACTACACAAAATATTTTTCATTGTTAAACAAATGCAAGGTATTTGTCTCAATTGTCAGATGTTGAGTTCACGTACTGGGCCATCGAGATAAACAATACACATCATTAACTGCTATTATCTGCAGTCTGCAATATTACGGAAATAAATCCTGCAGACAGACTCTGCATAATGATGGGTCTCCAATAGATATTTATTACTGAACACCAAAGATCATAATTTCTGGCCCCAAAACACCAATAAACGCCCTCTTCCTAAAAGCATGAAATGGTACCAGGCCGCTGATTACTGTCCAGCCTCTCGTCCCCACTGACTGTGTCTGCAATCTGTCCCTCCTCCCCCTAACCACACAAGGCAAACCAAGCTCAGGATCTTTGTGAAAATTAAGTCCGGAGTGTGTAGGCATCCTGGAGAGGGATGGGCATTTTAAAATTGAAGGGGGAGGGGGAGGTGGCAGTAATATCACACACTGGGCTGAGGGATGACAGATGGAGTTTAGTTTGGATTAATGCAAGGTATTGGATTTGGTAAATCAAACAAGAGCAGGTCCTCTTGGGACCTTTGGCAGTGATGTAAAACAGAGACCTAGGCCGTCAGGTATAGTTCATTAAAATTTGCATCTCATATAGATAGTGTGGTTAAGAAGGTGTTCAACACAATTGTCTTCATTGGTCAGACCTTTCAATATCGAAATTTGGACGTCAGGTTGAGGGTGTACAGGACATTGGTGAGGGCTCTTCTGGAATACTGTGTCCAGTCTAATCATCCTGTCAGCTCATTCTGTATTCACACCACCCTTTGTGTAAAAACGTTGCTCCTGAGGTCACGTGTAATTTTTTCCCCACTCGCTTTAAAACTATGCCCTCTAGTTTTGGTCTCCCCTAACCTTAGAAAATACCTTCAATATTTACTTTGATATTATTGACCTTGATATTATTAAGCTGGAGAGTGTTCAGAAGAGATTAACCTAGATGTTGCTGGGAATGGAGGGAGTGAGCTATAAGGGGAGGCTGTGTAGGCTGGGACTTCTTTTCACTGGGGAGTATGAGATTGAGGGTTTGACGTTTCGGAGGTTGACAAAATCATGAGGGGTACAGAAAAGCTGAAGGGCCAATGTCTTTTCCCTAGAGTCGAGGGTTCAAGACTGAGGGAAAAGGGGAGAAAGTTTTACAAAAGTCGTGAGAGATAATTATTTTAGACAGAAGCGGGCTTGGATGTGGAATGAACTTCTAGAGGAAGTGGTGAAAGCATTGTACAACATTTAAAGGACATTTTGATCAGGACATGGATAAGACATCAGTTTGGATGGTGCTGTGAGCAGCTGCCCTCTCCCTCCCACTCCATCTCTCTGTTGGTTTTCACCCTCTGCCAATGCCTGTGCAGTGGCGTGTGGAGGCCAGCAGAGGGTGGCATTGCATCACTTTAAGCACCACAATGACTGCCAGACCTTCCCCACACAGAGACATACACAGCAATTGTTAGGACACGGCGTGAATCTCACCGGGTAATTTAAACTAAACACAAAGAAATGCCTAATTTGCCTTGGAAAGTGTTAAAATACGAGGGACAGAGAACTTCCAAATTCCACTGTTTAAATAAAAACATCAATTTATTTTTTCATTCTGAAAGTGAATACTTTACATTAACCATTCACAACTCTGGGACCCGCTTTCTCTTAATTGCCTAGCACCTGACTCTAGCTCTGTAGCAATATACTGTTTCTGGGTCTGCCATCCTCTCATATCACAGGCGCTTGTAAGCTCTCAGTTCAGAATAGCATTCACCCTCTCTTAAAGGTACAGTACATGTTTCCAACTTCATCACATTAAGTGGAGCTTATCCAGATTTCTTTTGCTCTGTGGTTTGTCAATATTTCATTCGCTCCGTCTGGTGTGTGTCAGGACCTTTGTTTCTCCATTGACAGCACATCATTATTTGACTCCGTCCATGGCATTTCACTTGCTCACACTCGTGAGTGTGGCAGGATTTCAGTTGTTTCGTGGCGACTGTGATGCTATTACAATCTCAATGTTTGTAGATGGCACCAAACCTGGAAGAATTGTAAAGTCTATGGAGGACAGTGTGGAACTCTAACAGGACAATCACACGTTGGTGTACTGTTCAGTTGTAACTCGGATGGGGATCAGTGCAGATCAGTGTGAGGTCGGTACGACAATGAACGACAATATAAAACAGGCTGTACCGTTATAAAAGAGGTGCAGGAGGAGAGGGCGCTGGGTGTATATGAGCATAGATTGTTGAAGATGACAGGATAAGTGCTGAGAGCAGTAACTATCACAGATTAGTTTCAGTATCTGAGCTGTTTACAGGAGGAGGTGTAGGAGGGAATCTCTGTGCTCCCTTCCTGGGAGGTGGTGGTGACGATGTGTTGTGAGCCCACCCTCATGCCCACCGAGACCGTGCGGATTCCATTTGTAGCAGCTCAACACAAAGGGTGATGGCATCAGGGCCATGGCTTCTAAGTTGTGCCGGGTAGAAACGGAGCTGCCAGTGGGTTTAAAGTGAGAATTGCCCTTTACTGAATATTGCTCCTTACTCGATCGATAGGACGTGGATGTTTCAGAATATCCACACGAGGCGACCTGGTCCTGTCTGGCACATTCCAGGGTCGTCCCCACATGGCGGGGGGGAGGGAGGTAAGGGAACGGATATCGGGCACTCCACCACCCGGCTTGGCCCTTTTTTGTCCTATTCCAGGCGTTTCTCCTGGAATGGGAGGAAGAGAGGGAGGGACTGAGGGTGCGAGTGGGTGGCCCTGTTGTTAGTGCTGGTATAGATGGGGGACGGGGTCAAGGTGAGGGATCTGGGGGGAGTCAGTCCATAGTGTTGTATCCATGCAATGTTATTAATGTGGGGGGTAAAGTGGACAGAGTGACAGAGAGAGAGAGGGAGAGAGAGAGACAGAGAGGGGGAGAGAGAGAGAGAGAGGAACGAATGGGAGGGGGGACATGGTGAGGTGTCCAGGGGGAGTCAGTCCACAGTGTTGTATCAATGCAGTGTTATTAGTGTGTGTGTGTGTGGGGGGGGGGGGGGTGTAGTGAAGGGAAAGAGAGAGACTGAGAGAGAGAAGGTGTTGCATGTGGTAATGACAGTGGTGGAAAGTGTTGGAGCATGAGCCTTGTTCGGGGGTCGGTGCTATAACAGATATACCGTGTTTGTGAGAGAGTAGAGAGAATACAGTGACCCTTATCCTGACAGAGCAGGGAAGGTTATTGATGCTTGTCCTGTATTGCTGGACATTTCTTCAGACCGCAGATACTGCACTGAGCTGGGTGGGGAGCTCAGACCATGCTCGGTGGGTCTAATGGTGTGGCCCCCTCCGGGAAGAGAATGGTGCCCCTCTGCACTGGCCCATCCACCAGGACCTCCATGCCCCTGTTGACAAACCGCGGTGTAATTGCCCCTTATCTGCTATGCTCGGGGTAAACTGTGCAGGGCAACTCGTAACAGAGAAAGCTCAACCATGTGACCATTGGCTTGTTAAAGATGCCAGGGATCACGGAATATCCAGGGGTATCCAATAATCTAACACACTGTTACTGATCAATGCACTGGGGTGGTGTACACAGTCCTACATGCTGGGAGGGTAATTGCTCCTGGTGGACAGATCAATGCACTGGGGTGGTGTACACAATCCTACATGCTGGGAGGGTAACTTCTCCTGGTTTACAGATCAATGCACTGGGGTGGTGTACACGGTCCTACATGCTGGGAGGGTAATTGCTCCTGGTGGACAGATCAATGCACTGGGGTGGTGTACACAGTCCTACATGCTGGGAGGGTAACTCCTTCTGGTTTACAGATCAATGCACTGGGGTGGTGTACACGGTCCTACATGCTGGGATGGTAACTGATCCTTGTTTACAGATTAATTCACCAGAGATCACTGCACATTTCGCTGTTCTGGTCAGACTATCTGGTTGATTTGGTCTCTGCAGCTCCCCATGCTGGATGGATATTTGTTGCAGTTTCACACATTAATGCCCTGCTGTGGTCTGCATAGGCCCTAGTGCTGGACAGATATCTAGTTCGAGTATACAGATCAATGCACGGGTGAGGTCTGCACTGATTCCCCTGCTGAATGCTTGCTGGAGGAAGACAGCAAGCCAGGCAGCATCAGGAGGTGTAGAGTTGGATGTTTCGGGTGTAGCCCTCCTTCAGGACCTTGAAGAAGGATTACACACGAAACGTCAACTTCTCCACTTCCTGATGCTGCCTGGCTTGCTGTGTTCTCCAAGCTTCCTGCCTGTCTACTTTGGATTCCAGCATCTGCGGCTTTTCTGTCTCCATCCCAGCTTCCCGTATTGGACAGATGTCTAGTCTGCGTTTGAATAAAGTGCCCTGAAATGATCTGTGCAGTGTTTCAATCTGGACATATTCCCGGATTGTATTGACCAGTGCAAGGGATGAATCTGGACATGTTGCTGGATTGTACTGAGCAGTGCACTGGCCTGGTCTACACAGTGTTCCACAGTGAACAGATATCTCCTCTGGGTTTATGGTGTCTGGGCTAGTTCTGTGAAGTGGATTGAGAATGTGGTATATCTTACCTTTTGAGCTGATCTGGCAATGTATTTAGTTCCCATTCATGTGATTGGACCCTCCGTCTCTCACCCCATTAATGATACAGGCACAGTACATCATGTTGGTGGGGTGGGTAGGGCCGAAAGGTGATGGACAGGTCAAGGAGTTCCCCGGAACATTCTGTCCCCAATATTCTGTCCCCAACATTCTATAACTGACATTCCCTGGAATGTTCTGTCCCCGATATTCTATAACTGACATTCCCCGGAACGTTCCATCCCCAACATTCTATAACTGACATTCCCCAAAATGTTCTGTTCCCGGAATTCTATAATGGAAACTCCCCAGAAAGTTCTGTCCCCAACATTATATAACTGACATTCCCTGGAACTTTGCGTCTCCAACATTTTATAACTGACATTCCCCGGATTGTTCTGACCCCGACATTCTATAACTAACAATCCCTGGAACGTTCTGTCCCCGACATTCTATAACTGACATTCCCCAGAAAGTTCTGTCCCTGACATTGTTTGTGAACAGCCGGACGTCAGTGAATTGAACAAACGATAAGATCCCGAGTGAAGAGATCCCGTTCCAGGGAGAAGGATACACTGTTCCGAAGGCCCCTCAGGCAGTTAAAGGGGTGAATACATTTTCCTGCGTTTACATTTATTCACGACACAGGATCAGCCACAATTTACACCAACATACAGAAATTTCGAAACTCCGTTTGTCTTCAGAAAACTGGGAGAGAATCCTTCAGGACAGCAACGTTTCCACCCTCCCCATTAGCAAGTGGGAAGGAGTGACCTGTGTCTGCACTCGAGTGACCGAGCGTGTGGGAATGTTTTAGAAACCATCTGTCCTTATGGATGTGTCTCTGTGTGTTTGGGTAGAGAGGGTTTCTTGTGGTTTATGTCATATTTTTGTCAGTAATTCCGACCTTCCCATTTGGTATTCCAGCTCCAATTATTTTAATAAATCCCTGAATACAGGGGCACATTTGAAAATCTCACTGGGGTCCCAATTATTCGGGTCCCTTTGCCTCAAGGCTGATGGATAATGGATTTGTTTTCCTTCCTCACAGTTAATGTAGTGACCATCTACGTTCTGCTTTATAAAGATTGTGGATTGTCTCCATGTGTCAGACGTTACCTGGGCGCCATGTCAGCGGTGGATCTCCTGGTCATTATCCTCGACCTGATACTGAGACACATTCCCATTGTTTATTGGAAACAGTTTTATTTCCTGAAGGACTCCATCCCCGTGTGTAATATCCACGCCGTCCTGGTTTATGCAGCCACTGACTGCTCTGTCTGGTTCACTGTCACTTTCACCTTTGATCGGTTTGTGGCCATTTGTTGCCAGAAGCTGAAAAGTAAATATTGCAGTGAGAAAACGGCGGCTGTGGTCCTGGGAGCAGTGACTGTGCTGAGCTGTTTAAAGAACATTTCCTGGTATTTTATGCTCACAGCTCAGTATTGGCTGGGGAACCGCCCCTGGTTTTGTGATGTAACACTCACTGTTCGAATCTCCAGTGTCTGGGTCAGAATCGAGTTCCTCCACCACATTCTAACCCCGTGTGTCCCAATTCTCCTGATTCTGCTGCTCAATGTTCTCACCGTCAGACACATTTTAGTGACCAGCAGAGCCCGCAGGAGACTCCGCGCTCACATCAATGGGGATGCTCAGTCTGACACTGAAATGAGAAGCCGAAAAAAATCCATCATTTTACTGTTTGTGATCTCGGCCAATTTAATCCTGTTATGGTCCACGTTAATGATCTTTTGTATATGGAGACGGATGTGGGATATTGGGTATCGGTCTGTGTATCTCCATTGGTTTGTGCAGGAATTGGGCTTCATGCTGCAGCTCCTCAGTTGCTGCACAAACGCCGCGATTTATGCCGTGACCCAGACTAAGTTCAGGCAGCAGCTGAAGAATGTGCTGAAATATCCCTTCACCCAAATCCATCCATCACTCAAATTCAATCATTAATCAATCCATCTGGGATTTTCTCATTTCAGTTCAATGTTTCAGTGATAGAGCAGCCTGTCGCTATGTTAACAGACTGAGGGTAGCGCTGGTTTGTCTATCCTTGTCCCATAGGGGTGTTACAGGGACACATTTCTCACAACTCAGGGGCCAGTGAGAAAAGACACCATCCCACTGACTGTGTCCATCACCTCCATTTGTAAACAATAAAAATGTTCCTTAAAGCGTGCTGAGCAGCAGAGTGAACGATGTTGTTGTGTGTCTTTGTCTTGAAGAAGCTGAGCTGGAGAGAGACCGACTCAGCGCCAAATCCTGGTCCTCATGGAAGGGGAAGGCACCGCGCCCTTAGCTCAGGAGCTGGGATTAACTCCCTCTGTCCTTACTTTCCCTTCTGGGTCTCCCACTCCAACTTGGCTGTCAGCAGAATTCACCTTGCTCCCTTTGTCACTACCCCTCCATATATCCCTCCCACTCACACACTGCACCACTGTTCCTCTCTCCTTTCCCCATTTACAGATTCAATTCCACTCTCCTTGCCTTCCTCAATCTCACTCGCACTCTCTTCATCTTGCGATCATAACCTCCCAATGTTACTGTCTTCCTCGAATCCTTCGGTGCTGGGGAACAGAAGAGGCTTGTCGGTCTTCAGGCCGATATTAGGGAACAGAGATTGGGACGGCATATCAGACCATTGCCAGGGCAACAGTATGGAGCTTGGGCCAAACGCCATTTCTCGGGGACACAGTGGGTGTGAGAACATGAGCCGTTACAAGGGGGTAACAGGTGGAGTGGCACCATAAGCTGTAGCTGAGACTGGTACAACAGGATATCACATTGTGTGGGACATAATGTCCGTTTCTCAGGGAATAGAATGGGGATGGGTATAAAGGCCATTTGGAGGGGTCAACTGAGTCGGGGTTCACAGGCAGGTGCTCAGTTTAAGGTGTGTGAGGAGTGTGATGGTGGGAGACTGCGTGGGCATGTGAGTGTGATGCTGGGTGAGCAGCCGAGAGAGTGAGCCTGATGGTGGGGGTATGTGTGGGGGAGTGAGTGTGATGATGGGGGAGTGTGCAGGGTAGTGAGCCTGATTGTAGGGAAGTGTACGGGGAGAGAGTGACGATGGGGGAGAGAGTGAGGAAGTGAGATTGACGATGAGGGCGGGTTCAGGGAAGTGAACGGGGCAATGGGAGTGTGCGGGAGAGTGAGAGAGATGGTGGGGAATTGCACATGGTCTGAGAATCACGGTGGGGCTGTGTGTGGGGGAGTGAACTATACAGTGGAGGAAAGTGTCTTTGAGAGGGTCTCATGGTGAGGCTTTGTGCAGGGTGAGTGAGCAGGAGAGCGGGGCATTGTGTGCGGGAGTGAGTGTGATGGTGGGCGACTGTGCGGGAGAGTAAACGTAATGGTAGGGGAGTGTGTGGGAGAATGGTGGACTATGTGGGGGTGAGCGAGACGGTGAGAGTGGTGTGATGCAGTGTGCATGATAGTGGTGGTGGGTGTGGGGGTGAGCGTGTTGGTGGAAGTGGTGTGGGGCAGTGTGTGTGAGATGGTGGTGGAGTGTGTGGGGGTGAGCGTAGCGTTGAGAGTGGTGTGGGGCAGTGTGTGTGATGGTGGTGGAATGTGTGGGGGTGAGCGTGATGGTGAGGATTGTGTCAGCCAGTGTGTGAGATCGTGGTGGAATGTGTGGGGGAGGGTGTGACAATGCGGGAGGTGTGGGCAATGTGTGTGCGGGTGGTGGAGTATGTGGGGGTGATTGTGACCGTGAGGGTGGCGTGGGGCAGAGTGTGTGATGCTGGTGGAATGTGTGTTGTGAGCGTGATGGTAACGAAGGTGTGGGCAGTTTGTTTAAGGATGGTGGATTTTGTGGGGGTGAGCGTAACAGTGAGGGTGGTGTGGGGCAGTGTGCGTGATGGTGGCGGAGTGTCTGGGGGAGCATGACTGTGAGGGGGATGTGGGGCAGTGTGTGTGATGGAGGTGGAGTGTGTGGGAGTGAGCATGATGGTGGAGGTGGAGTGTGTGGTGGTGAGCATGATGGTGGAGGTGGAGTGTGTGGTGGTGAGCATGATGGTGGAGGTGGTGAGGGACAGTGCGTATCATGGTGTTGGAGTGTGTGTTGGGTGAGCGTGACAGTGAGGGTGGTGTAGTGCAGTGTGTGTGAGGGTGAGCATGACGGTGAGGGGTGTGTGGGGCAGTGTGTGTGATGGTGGTGGAGTGTGTGGAGGTGAGCATGACGGAGCAGGTTTTGTATGCTAGTGTGTGTGATGGTGGTGAGATGTGTGGTGGTGAGTGTGATGGTGGGGGTGCTGTGTGACAGTCTCTGTGAGGGTGGTGGAGTGTGTGGGGAGGTGAGCGTGATGGTGAGGGTGGTGTGGAGCAGTGTGTGTAATGGTGGTCGAATGCGTGGGGGTCAGCGTGATGATGGCGTGTGGTGTGGGGTAGTTTGTGTGAGGGTGGTGTAGTGTGTGGGGGTGAGCGTGATGGTAGGGGGTGGGGTTGTGGTGCAGTGTGTGTGATGGTGGTGGAATGTGTGAGGGTGCATGTGACGGTGGGGGTGGTGTTGTGCACTGTGTGTGATGGTGGTGGAAAGTGTGCAGGTGAGCGTGACAGTGGGGGGGTTGTGGGGCAGTGTGTGTGAATGTGGTGAGGGGCAATGTGTGTGATGGTGGTGGAGTGTGTAGGGGTGAGCGTGACGGTAGGGGTGGTGTGGCGCAGAGTGTGTGATGGTGCTGGAATGTGTGGTGGTGAGAATGATGGTGGGGCTGGTGAGGGGCTGTTTATATGATGGTGCTGGAGTGTGTGGGCGTGAGCGTGATGGTGGCGTTGGTTTGAGGCTGTGTGTGAGATTGGCGGAATTTGTGGGGGTAAGCGTGATGGTGGGGGTGGTGTGGGACAGTGTGTATGAGGGTGGTGGAATTTGTGGTGGTGAGCGTGACAGTGGGGGTGGTGTGGGGCTGTGTGTGATGGTGGTGCAGTGTATGGGAGTGAGCGTTACTGTGGGGGTGGTGTGGGGTGAGTGTGTAATCGTGGTGCAGTGTGGGGGAGTGAGTGTGAAGGTGGCAGTGGTGTGGGGCTGTGTATGTGATGGTGGTGCAGAGTTTGTGAGTGAGCGTGACAGTGGGGTTGCTGTGGTGTGTGTGTGTAATGGTGGTGAAGTGTGTGGGAGTGAGCATGATGGTGACGGTGTTGTGGGGCTGGGTGTGTGGGGTTAAGCGTGATGGTGCGGGTTGTGTATGACAGTCTGTGTGATGGTTTTTGAGATGTGTGGTGGTGAGTGTGATGGTGGGGTGTTACGTGGCATTCTGTGTGAGTGTGTTGCAGTGGGGAGGATTGTGGGGCAGTGTGTGTGTGAGCGTGGTGAGGGGCAATGTGTGTGATGGTGGTGGAGTGTGTAGGGGTGACAGTGACAGTGTGGATGGTGTGGCGCAGTGTGTGTGATGGTGGTGGAATGTGTGGTGGTGAGTATGACGGTGGAGGTGGTGTGGGGCTGTTTATGTGATAGTGCTGGAGTGTGTGGGAGGGAGTGTGATGGTGGCGTTTCTGTGGGGCTGTGTGTGTGAGGATGTTGGAATGTGTGATGGTGAGCGTGACAGTGGGGGTGGCGTGGGGCAGTTTGTGTGATGGTGCTGAAGTGTGTGGGAGTGAGCGTGAAGGTGGCAGTGGGGTGGGGCCGTGTGTGTGATGGTGGTGCAGTGTGTGGGAGTGAGCATGACGGTGTGTGTGATGTGGGGCAGTGTATGTAATGATGGTGCAGTGTGTGGGATTGAGCGTGATGGTTGGGGTGGCGTGGGACTGTGTTTCTGATGGTGATGCAGTGTGTGGGAGTGAGCGTGATGGTGGGGATTGTGTGGGGTTTGTGTGTAATGATATTGGTGCAATGTATGTTTCAATAACAATGAGTTTTAAAACCATTGCTTCACTAACTTACCCACACAAGGAGGTACCCATTGCTGCAGTCAGTAACATAACCTCAGTTTGTCAAACCAGAATAAGGCAAACTTTGTGGTGCAGCTGCTAATATCAACCTGGAAGTGGGGGCGGAAATGAGCACATGAAGGTATTCTGTGGCACCAGTGACATGATTGGTAAAGGTGTGGTCATTGAGTCATAGAGATGTACAGCATGGAAACAGACTCTTTGGTCCAACCCGTCCATGCTGACCAAATATCCCAACCCAATCTAGTCCCACCTGCCAGCACCCTGACGATATCCCTCCACCAAACCCTTCCTATTCCAATATTCATCCAAATGCCTTTGAAATGTTGCGATTGTACCAGCCTCCACCACTTCCTCTGGCAGCTTATTCCATACACGCACCACCATGTATGAAAATGTATGTATGAAAATGTTATCCCTTAGGTCTCTTTTATACCTTTCCCTTCTCAACCAAATCTAGTTCTGGACTCCCCGCACCAGTGAAAAGACATTGACTATTTATTCAAGCGTGTGAAATGCTGAGGATGGGAGTGCTTCTGGGCAAAGATGAGGTGGAAGGGCATCTTGGTCTCAATTGATTATATTATTAAGGTTCAGCAGCAGCATTAACCAGCACTGAGGATTGGCTCAGAGGAAGCTTGCTGCAGCCTTAAGTGAGAGGTCGATGTAGTGAAAGCATTCTAAGAGATTTTCCTTAACAAAGCGGTATTTTGTTACTTTGACAGTAAGAACTGATTTTGCTCACATCGAATCCACATCAATCTCTTGCTCCAGTAAACAATCCAATCCAGCGTACATTCCAACACAGAAACGCGTAGTATCTCTCTCCATCTGGAATAATCTAAATTGACAATGTCATCTTTGAATGGAGAAATGCAGCAGGGAGTTGTTAGTGCAGCAGCGATATATTGGGCTAGTAAATTTTGAAGACTGGAACGTGGAAGCTGCTGTTATTTAAATTCGATTAATAAAATCTGAAAAATGAACCCAATCTCAGGAACAGAGACAATAACTTTAATATGCTGAAAACTCATTCACTTGTGTCCCTTTGAAAGGGAAATCTGCCGACCATAACGAGTCCTATCAACATGTGACTCCAGACCCACAACAATGTGGTTCACTCATAAATACCCTCTGACTCAGTTCAAGGTGAATTAAGAATGAAGGACTAATGGTCTTCAGACCAATGATAACAACTTTTCGTGGGAGAATAAGGAAGCATAAAAATACATGGACGATGGGGGAAATGGGAATCGTGTCTGTGTGGACTCGAATTCAACTGTTTATCAAACTAAATAGACAAAAGGATACCCACAACGCCAAGAAGTCAGGGCCATGGGGCGACTGCAGGAAAGGATTCAATTATCCACTGAGGTGTAAATTCACTTGCTCAGTTAAAATGCGCACAGGTCACTCACCACACCCATATGTGAGAAGTGATCACTCCGGAGAACAACTGACAGAGTGAACAGCAAGTTTACAAATGACAGCAGTTCGATTCTGCTGTTATTGCAGCTGTTAATCCCAACCAGCAATGAACCATGTTTGTATGTGTGCTTCCAGTGGAGTTCCACTGTTTTTTTTTTATGTAGACCAACGATTTAGACTTAGTTGTAGGAGGTTTGCTGATGATTCAACAATTGGTCATGTAGTTGACGATGATGAAGAATGTCAGAGACTGCAGGGATGTATCAATGAGATGGAAAGGAAAAATGGTGAATTGCATTTAATTCAGACCAATGAGTGTTAACGAAATTGGGGAGGAGAAACAATATCAATGAGTATTCTGTGTGGTGTAGACAAACAAAGAGATCTTGGAGTGGACATTCATAATCGCTGAAGATCAATGGACAGGGGAATTAGTTGGACGGAAGTCGTCCTGTAGATGCTGGAGATCAGAGTCAAGAGTTGAGTGGTGCTGAAGAAGCACAGCAGGTCAGGCAGCATCCGAGTTGCAGACAAAAAATGACGTTTTGGGCAAAAGGCCTTCAATAAGGCTTGGAGCCTAGAGGTTGGGGAGATAAATCGGTGGGGTGGGGTTTGGTAGAATTTAGCTGAGACAGCAACAGGTGAATGGAGGTGGGGATAAGAGTGTTAGTTCGGAGAAGAGATTGGAGTGGATAGGTGGGAAGGAAGATAGACAGGTGGGACAGGTCATTAGGATGGTGCCAAGCTGGAAGGTTGGAACTAGGATAAGGTGGGAAGTGAGGGG
The DNA here is from genome assembly GCF_047496795.1 of Chiloscyllium punctatum. NCBI lineage: Eukaryota > Metazoa > Chordata > Chondrichthyes > Orectolobiformes > Hemiscylliidae > Chiloscyllium > Chiloscyllium punctatum. The sequence continues at coordinate 31,672,491 of NC_092745.1, forward strand.
AGATGAGGAACTTGGTGAAATCCACATTGATGCCATGGGGTTAAGTGTCATGAGGTAGAAGATGAGACGTTCTTCCTCGAGGCGTCAGGTGGTGATGGAGTGGCGGTGGAGGAGGCACAAGACCTGCATGTCCTCAGGAGAGTGGCAGGGGGAGGTGAAGTGTTCAGTCACGGAGCATTGGTGTTGATTGTTGCCAGTGTCCTGGAGATTTTCTCTGAAGTGGTCTGGGAGAAGGTGTCTGGTGGCCCCACTGTAGAGGAAGCTGCATCGGGAGCAACGGATGCAATAAATGGCATGTGTGGAGGTGCAGGTGAATCTTTGATGAATGTGGAAGGCTTCTTTGGGGCAGTGGGAGGAGGTGGGGGTGCGTGGGCGCAAGTTTTACAATTCTTGTGGTGGTAGAGGAAGGTGCCAGGAGGGGAGCGTGGGTCATTTGAGGGCGTGGACTTGACTAGGTAGTCATGGAGAGAATGGTCTTTGTGGAAAGTGGATGGGGTAGGGATTTGAAAAATATCCCAATGCTCGCAGCTCTATCTCCAAGCTGTGAAACCTGCACAGAATTGTTCCCTCATTCAGTTTATAACTAGCAGGATAGACCAAGCAGGTGAGGCAACACAGTGGTGTTTACAGTCGGAAGGGAGTTGCCCTAGGCGTCCTCACCATTAACGAGGGAACCCATGAAGTCTCATGACAGCAGGTCAAACCTGGGGAAGGAAACCTCCTGCTGATTACCACATTGCACCGCCCACCCCTCCAATCTGAGCTGAGCAGTCAGTCCTCCTCAATGTTGAACAACACTTGGAGGGAGCACTGAGGGTGGGAAGGATGCAGGATATACCCTGAAGTAAGGGACTTCAAAGCCCACCATCAAGAGATGCTCAGAAGCATTACTACTGATCAAGCTGGTCAAGTTCCACCTGATTCAGCTGCTCGACTGGACCTGGAGCAGGTGGTGAGGGAACCAACAAGAGGGAAAAACATACTCACTATCACCCTCACCAATCTGCCTGCTGCTGGTGCATCTGCCCATGACAGTATCAGTAAGAGCGACCACAGCACAGTCCGTGTGGAGACAAAATCCCATCTTCACTTTGAGAATACCTTGGATTTTGTTGGGCAAGAGATACAGGATGTCAGAAAGAACTTTGTTTCGCAGCAATTGGTAATGACTTGAAAATTAGTGCCCATTCAGGTGAGGCAGGTGAAGACACTCAGTTATTGCAATGACAGATTGGATGGGCTCTTGATGGAAATAAACCTGCAAGGCTCTGGGGGCTGAGGAGGGGAGTGGGTGGGACTGACTGGATTGCTCCATGAAATGACAGCATTTACCTGACAGGCTGAATGTTCTCCCCCTGTGCTGGAAATAGGTCTCACTCAATGAGGGGTTCAGAATTGGAGAGTTTGGACGCCGTAAATACAGGACAAATTGTTTCTCCAGGCCGGAGGGTCAGTAACCAGAGGGCACATATTTCAGAAAGGGTCTAAAGAACAAGAGAGAAGATAGGAACATTTTTATCCAGCGAGTTCATGATAACTGTCTGCAAAATGAGTGGAAGTGTTTCAACAGCAACTTTCAAAAGGGCATTTGGAGATACAGCTGAAAAGGACACAATTGCAGGGTTATACAGGAAGGGCTGGGTAAATGGGACTCATTGGAATAATTTGACTAACAGTCGCAATTGGCCCAGTGACCTCTGTCTGTGCGGTCACTGGGCCGATTGTGATGGTTAGTTAAATTACACACACTTAGTCTCACCTTTACACAAAGACTTGGAGAAACAGACAACCCAGTTTACAGAAGAGTGTTTTCTCAAGCAAAACGTTCTTGAAGGAACTCAGGGAACAGGCCAGACTAGATTTACTGATGAGGAATAATTTAGCAAATCAATGGCAATGGAACAGTGAACCAAAAGTAATGGCACTGAACAGTATATTTCATAGCACAACCATCGAGTGGGGAAGGGATGAAGGGCAGGAAGTCAGAGAGCACGCTGTAGGGTTCTGAAGGCTCTGCTGTCATTGGTGAGATGGAGGAAGCAGCCATAGATTGGAGACCAGAGACAGAAGATGGAAGGGGAAGGAGGGAATGTGAGTCTGCAGCAGGACACAGAGTGAGGGAGGAAGGAGGCTATGGAGGCAATTAGCTGGCAGTGAGGTCAGGGGTCATTCTGGAATGACAGACGGGGAAAATACGGAATGGCCCGTTCCATATCAAGCTGGGAGAGGACATTGGAATCATTGAGTTCGGAGGCAGGACAAGCAGGAATTAGGGTTTCTGTGGTCAAGGGGCTGAGGTAGTGCAGAGATGGACAATGTTGTTGAGGTTGATGTAAGAGGCATACCTGATAGAGAGGATGTGGGGTTTGCAGCTCAGGTGCTGGACAGTCCTGAGGGAAGGAGGGCCATGTTTACTGGTCTCTTCTGGGGCATCCAGTGGAAAGAGGTCCATGTTTTTTGGTCCTATGGGAAGGTGGCCCATGTATACATCATCAAAGAGTCATAGAGATTTACAGCATGGCATCAGGCCCTTCAGCTCAACTCATCTATACTGAACAAGTTTCCAAAACTGAACTAGTCCCATTTGCCTGCGTTTGGCCCAATCCTCTCTAAATCCTTCCTATCCATGTTCCTGCAAAAATGCCCTTGAAATATAGTAATTGTACTCACCTGTACCACTTCTTCTGGCAGCTCATTACACATACACACCAACCTCTGTTTGAAAAGGTTGCCTCTCAGTTCCCTTCTAATTCTTTCCCCTCTCAACTTAAACCTATTCCTTCTCGTACTCTCCTACCCTGGGAAAAGACTTTGGCTATTCACCTTATCTATGACCCCCATGATTCTATAAACCTCTATAAGGTCACCCCTCAATCTCCTGCATTTCCTGGAAAAAACATCTCGGCCAATCCAGCCTCGTCTTGTAATTCAAACCCTCCAATCTTGATAACATCCCTGTTAATCTTTCTTTTATTCAAACCAGTGTAATAACTTCGTTCCTACACCAGGATGAACAAAAACGTGCACAGAGTCTAAATTTGGCCTTACCAATGCCTTGTACAGCTGTAACCTGATGTCCCAACTCCTGTACTCCCTGCTTTGACCAGTGAAGGTGAGCATGCTAAATACCTTCTTCACCATCCTGTCTATCTGTGACACCACTTCCAAGGAGCTATGTACCTATACCCCTTGATCTCTCTGTTCAACAACACTCTCCATGGCTCTACCATTAATTGTGTAATGCCTGCCCTGGTTTGTCTTACCAAAATACAACTGGGGACTGATTTGGACACAAAGCCCATTCCAGCAGAGAGAGGGGATCCTCAGACCATCAGTGCGAGCTGGAGGGACAGGACAGGCTCTGACCCACTGACCCAGCCTGTCCATTCACAACATTCTCTACCATTAATTGTGTAATTCCTGCCCTGGTTTGTCTTACCAAAATACAACTGGGGACTGATTTGGACACAAAGCCCATTCCAGCAGAGAGAGGAGATCCTCAGGCCCATCAGTGCGAGCTGGACGGACAGGACAGGCTCTGACCCACTGACCCAGCCTGTCCATTCACAACATTCTCTACCATTAATTGTGTAATTCCTGCCCTGGTTTGTCTTACCAAAATACAACTGGGGACTGATTTGGACACAAAGCCCATTCCAGCAGAGAGAGGAGATCCTCAGGCCATCAGTGTGTTGACCCACTGCCCTAGTTGATCAAGATGACATTGCACTCTTGGATAACCTTCCCTGTCCACGATGCCAACAATTTTAATGTCAGCCATAAACTTACTGATCGTTCCTGCTATTTTCTCATCCAAATTGTTCATATAACTGATGAACAACAGTGGATCCAGGATCGATTCTTATGGCAGACGGCTGGTCACTGGCCTCAAGTCTGAAGAACAATCCTCTCTCACCAACCTCTGCCTCCTATCATCAGGCCAATTTTATATCAAATTGCCGAGCTCTCCCTGGATCCTATGTGATCTAATCTTATTAAGCAGTCTACCATGGGGAACGTTGTATAAGGCCTTGCTTCACTACATGTAGCCAGAGTGTTCTACTCTACCATTACCTATCTTCTTGCTTACTTTTTCAAAAATTCAACCATATACTCATCTCCATTAGAAGTTCCAGTGAATAGGAGGTCCATATTTACTGGTCTGTCTTGAAGGATCCAGTCAGAAGGGGATCCATGTTTACTGGTCTGTAATGGAGGTTCCATCAGGAAGGAGGGCCATGTTTACTAATCTCTACTGGACGATCCAGTCATAAAGAGGTCCATGTTTACTCGTCTCCTTTGGAGAGTCCAGTCAGAAGGAGACCAATGTATATTTGTATTCTTGATGAAGGGCTTTTACCCGAAACGTCGATTTTACTGCTTCTCGGATGCTGTCTGAACTGCTGTGCTCTTCCAGCACCACTAATCCAGAATATGGTTTCCAACATCTGCAGTCATTGTTTTTACCTAATGTTTACTGGTCTCTAGTGGAGGCTCCTGCAGGAAGGATGCCCATGTTTACTGGTTTCTGTTGGGACGTTCGGTGGGAAGTAGGCCATCAGGCAGCCCATGAACTGAATTCCATGTTTACTGGACTCTGTTGGAGAGTCCAGTGCATTGTGGACGCCATAGTGGGTATGGGGTTCAGTTCCTTTCTGTTGTAACTGTGTGATGGTTCAACTCACATCCCAGTAAAACACCCTGACTCAGAGACTGACCATGGAAAGGGAAGGAAAGGGGTAGGAGAGGGGAAGGGATTGAAAAATGTTGTGAATGGACAGGCTGGGTCAGTTGGTCAGAGCCTGTCCTGTCCCTCCAGCTCACACTGATGGCCTGAAGATCTCCTCTCTCTGCTGGAATGGGCTTTGTGTCCAAATCAGTCCCCAGTGAGAACAGGCCAACAGCAGAGAACTGCCCTTCATTTGACAAGAATCTAGCCATCTTTCTGAGAGAGGCCAAACCCAGGTCAATGTGGAAAATGGGGCCTTAGTCCAGGAGAAGACATGCTTCTGGGGTCAGTGGCTAACATCCATGAGCGGGGCAGAGCAGAGCGAGGTTCATCCTGCATTCAACTGCCACCACCTAAGAAACCGTGAGAAAGAGACAGAAGTGAGACTGAGACAGAGGACGAGTATATGTACATGTCTGTGTGTGTGTGTGTGTGTGTGTGTGTGTGTGTGTGTGTGTGTGTGTGAGAGAGAGAGAGAGAGAGAAAGTGAGAGACATGAGTATGATTAGAGAGAGAATGACAGAGACGGAGGGAGTGCGACTGTAGATTGGGAAAACAGAGAGGGAGGGAGAAAGACAGAGGGAGGTCGAGAAAGGAGAAATAACAGGCGTTAAATTGAAGTGAGAGAGGGAGTGAGTGGTGGAGACAGTGAGAGATGGAGAAATAGAGATTATGAGATGGACTGAGAAAGTATGAGTGAGTTGGATAGAGTGGCTATGAGACAGAGTGAGGGAGAGAGAGAAAACATGAAAGAGATTAACAGTAGGAGAGAGGTGTAGAGAGAAAGAAGTGGCAGTTGTGAGATAGAGAGAGAGGGACAGGTCCTGGTCATCACATTTTGGGAAGGATGTGATTGTACTTGAGAGAGTGCAGAGATTTCCCAGGATGCTGCCTGGGATGGAGGATCAGCTATGGGGAAATCTTGGAAAGGTTGGGGTTGTTTTCCTTAGAGCAGTGAAGGCTGAGAGGGGGCATGATACACGGGGATAAGATTATTTGGAGCAGTGATAGGGTGGGTAGGAAGGGACTTTAGATGTCAGTAAAGGACTCAATAACCTGGGACAGAGATTGAAGGTAACACAGACATGGACATATAGAAACTAGGAGCAGGAGTGGGCCATTCGGCCCTTTGAGTCTGCTCTGTCATTCAGTATGATCATGGCTGACCCTCCATCTCAAAACCATATTCCTGCTTTCTCCCCATTCTCTTCATGCTGTTAACATGCAAAACAATTACTTCTCTCTTTTTCTTGAATTTATTCAGTTGCTTGGGTTCCGCAGCTGTCCTACCCTTTGAGTGAAGAAATGTTTCCTCGTCTCAGCCCTAAATGGTCTACCCTTATCCCCCTGAGACTGGGTCCCTTGGTTCCAGACTCCCCAACCAGGGGAAACCTCCTCCCTGCCCAGCCCTGTTAGAATTTTATACATTTCATTCAGATCCCCTTTCATCCTTCTGAACTCGAGTGAGCCCAGGCCCAGTCGAATTGGAGAGTGAGAGGAGAGTTGAGGAGAAGTGTTTTAACCCAGAGGGTAGTGGGAGTCTCAAACTCAATGCCTGAAAGGCTGGATGAGTCAGAAACTCTCGTGACATTGGAGCAGTGTTTAGATATTCACTTGTATTGCTGTAGCATCCAGTGTAATGGGACAAGAGCTGGAGGATGGGATTAGTGTCATCAGATCTTTATTTACCAGCATAGACACAATGGGCCAAATGGCCTCATTCAGTGATGTTCACATCAATGACTCTCTGAGACGGACAGAGAGAGAATGAGGGGGGGAGAGAGAGAAGAGGAAGTGTGAGGGGCTGACGTGGCTTTCTCTGCCTGATGCCATTTACATACTGAGGAACACCCAGTCAGACTCTCACAGGCTGCAGCTTTATAAAGCAGAGCCCAGTGAAGCGAGAGATTATCAGGAACCAGGCACAGGGACAGGAGTACACACCATGATTTCACACATCCAGCTGATCTGGCCCCTGGCATTCTGTGTCGCAGGTACAAATCTCTCTCCTTCCACCTTGAATCTTTGGCTGCTCTCCATTTCACTCCAATTCCACTGACTTGTGATTGAAGGGAACATGCTGAAACCAGAGGAATGCTCAGTGTCTCCAACAATCTCTCATTTGACAGGCTCTTTCTGTGACAGTTCTGACTTCACTGTGTTTCTCTCTGAACCCTTAGGTATCAGTGGGGACATCATCATGACCCAGTCTCCCCCGAGTGTTGTCAGTGGGACTGGGCCAGACTGCAACCATCACCTGTATGGCCAGTCAAAGCATCAGCAACGAGAAGGTCAGAAACCCTCTCTCCTGATCTACAATGCAGCAACTCTAGTCACAGGTGTCTCTGAGCGATTCACTGGCAGTGGATCAGGGACCAGTTTCACCCTGACAATCAGCAACATTCAGAATGAGGGATGTCGCTGACTATTACTGTATGCAGAATTACAGCAACCCTCGACACAGTGATACAGAGCCATACAAAAAACGCAAAACACACAACACGACCTCCTGTACTGACACATCCTATAGTTATATAAAATGTATAATAATGGACACACAGTCCCACCTTCATCACTGACATATCCGACAGTTATATATAAAGTAAACTGAACAAATTACCCCATGCTAGGATTGTCATTGTCCATGACACACTCCAGTCCCTGTGGTGTCCACTGCTCACTAAAGGCCTCAAGTTTGCCTCTGACACACCATGGCCACATGTGAAGAGCAGCTGCAAGATTTAACATAGATAAATAAATTTCACAAACCCCCGAGTGTAGGTGGACACAACCCAGGGAGACAGAGAGAGAAAGACACATGAATGAGGGAGAGACAGAGAGGGGCAGGGAGTGGATGAGATTGACTTAGAAGAGACAGAGACAGGGAGAGCCAGGGAGAGGTTAAGAGTGACAGGGAAAAGCAGAGATTAGAGGTTATTGTTCAGCCTGTGCACTGGGAGCTCTCACTGAGGCTTACGTTCGGTAAAGGAACCAAGCTCAGACTGAGTCAGTAAACCTCAATCCTCCGTTATTAACCCTGTCAATACTGAAATACACTTTCTAAAATACACATGCTGATTTGTTGAAGGTGTTAGTGGGGACCTGCAATGAATGAAATGGTTGATTGAGGAGCACTGTGTCCAACAGCATGTCCAACTGTATTTCTTTAGTTTCATTGCCCCTTTAAGAAGCAAGATATAAGTCAGTCAGTTTTACTCACCGTGTGGAGGAGCTCTGTCCATTTGCAGCCTGTGGTCCCATTCCTGCAGCATGGAGTGAAATCAGTGAGTAGCCTCCTGTCAGTCTCAGTGCGACAGACACGGGCAGAGTTTGATGTGAGCTCTGGCTCCCTGTCCCAGTCTCTGATCTCACTGACATCAGCAGCAGCAGCACAGTGAGACACCGAGCTTCCACTTCCCCCAGCTTTAACTCTGCTCAATCACATAATCACAGAATTGTTACAGTGCACAAGGAGACCATTCTGCCCACCCTGTCTGTACAGGCTCTTGGAATGGGCACTTCACTGAGTGTCATTCTCCTGCCTTCTCCCTGTCACCTTGCACATTGTTCCTTTTCAAATAACAGTGTCATTCCCTTCAGAATGTTTCAATTGAAGCTGCCTCCACCCCACTCTCAGGCAGCGCATTCCACACCTTAACTGAAAATGTTGTTCCCCATCTCACTTTTGTTGCTTTTCCCAATTACTTTCAATCTGTGGTCTCTCGGTCTGAATCCTTTCTCAATTGGGAACATTGCTCCCTATTTACTCTGTCCAGGCCCTTCCTGATTTTGAATTCTTCAAACAAAGCTCCTCTCAGTCTTCTCCAAAGAAGACAGTCTCAAATTTTCCAAACAAACTTCATAACTGAGTTTCCTCATCCCTGGAATGATCTTTGAGAACAATTTTTGCCATCTCTACAAAACATTTGCCTCCTTCCAGAATTCTTCACATTATCTATGTACCTCATGATTTTCTAAACCTCTGTAAGGTCACTCCTTAGAACCTTCTGCTTCAGGGTAAGAAGTCTCAGCTTTTCCAGCCTCTCATAGTCATGGAGTCATACAGCGTGGAAACAGACCTTTCAGTTCAACTTGTCCATGATAACCAGATATCCTAAATTGACCTCATCTCAATTGCCAGCATTTGACTTACATCCCTCTAAACCCTTCCTATCCATGTACACATCCCAATGTGTTTTAAATGCTGTAACTGTATCTGCCTCCAACACTTTCTCTGGCAGCTTGATCCATACACATACCACCCTCTGTGTGACAAGTTACCCCTCAGGTCCAGTGTGAATCTTTTGCCTCTCACTTTAAACTGATGCCGTCCTGTTTTGGACTCTCTTTTCCAAGGAAAATACCTTGGATATACACTCTGTCCATGCCCCTCATTATTTTATCAACATCTGTAAGTTCACACCTCGGCCTAAGATGTTACAGGGAAAATAGCCTCAGTCTATTCAGCCTCTCCCAAGAGCTCAAACCCTTCAGTTCCTGCTCATGTCCTTGTAAATCTTTTCCTCAGGTTTTTAAGTTTAACAACATCCTTCCTTTCGCAGGATGAGGAATTGTTCACATTATTCCCAAAGTGGCCTCACCAATCGTCTGTACAACTGCAACATGATATCCCAACTCTGATACTTAGTGCAATGACCAATAAAGGCAAGCGTACCCAACACCTTCTTCATCACCCTGTCTCCCTGAGACTCCACTGTCAAGGAATAATGCACCTGCCCCTGGCCTTGCCCCTGCTCCTGCACCTGCCCCTGCCCCTGCCCCTGCCCGCCCACCTGCACCTCGAGGTCTCTTTTTTCAGCAACACCCCACAGGGCCCTACCCTTAACTGTATAACCCCTGCCCTGGTTTGCCTTTCCAAAATGCAACATCTCACATTTATCTAAATTGAACTCCATATGCTACTCCTCTGCCCATTGCCCGATGTGATCAAAGTCCCGCTGTACCCTGAGATCATCTTCTTCACTATCCACTGTCCCACCAGTTTTGGTGTCATTTACAAACTTAACATTACTCCTATGTTCACATCCAAATCATCTGAAATGATGAAAAGCAATGGACAAAGCACCAATTTTTGTGGCACACAGCTATTCACAGATCTTCACTGAGAACGAGACTCACGGTTGGTGTGTTGCCTCCCAAGTGCGAAGGGGCCGTGATATCGCAGATTGTGTCTTCGGGGTCTTTGGGATCCTGAAGGGAGAGGGTGCCCAGCCCCATGTCATGCTTCTGTAGGTAACAACAACATAGGTAGAAAGAGGGACAGGAATGTAAGGCAGGATTTCAGGGAACTTGTGTGGAAGCTGAGAGATAAACCAAACACAGTTGTTTTCTCTGGTTTGTTGCCCGGGCCACGTGATAGTGAGGCAAGGAATAGGGAGAATTATCAGTTGAACACATGACTGCAGGGATGGTGCAGGAGGGAGGGTTTCAGATACTTGGACAATTGGGGCTCATTCTGAGGAAGGTGGGACCTCTACAAACAGGACGGTTGTCACTTGATCCAGAAGGGTACGAATATCCTGGCTGGGAAATTTGATGGTGCTATTTGGGTGGGTTTAAACTAGCACAGCAGGGGGATGGGAACCTGAGGTGTCGTTCCACAGCACAGGAGGATGAGAGTAGGGAGGGCATTGACAGGATTTCACGGTCACAGGAATGTGCTGGCAGAGAGCAAGCTGGTTTGAAGTGTGTCTATTTCAACGGCAGAAGTATGTAGATTGTCCAACCAGAGGGGAGGCCATATTGGATTTGGTACTCGGTAATGAACCGGGACAAGTGATGGGCTTGTTAGTGGGTGAACATTTTGGTGATGGTGACCACAATTCTGTGACTTTCACCTTGGTTATGGAGAGAGATAGGTGCACACAACAAGGTAGATTTTACAATTGGGGGAAGGGAAATTACGATGCTGTAAGACAGGATTTGAGGAGCATAAGTTGGGAGCATAGACTGTCAGGGAAGGATGTAGTGGAAATGTGGAACTTTTTCAAGGAGCAGATACGACGTATCCTTGATATGTATGTACCTATCAGGCAGGAAAGAAATGGTCATGTGAGGGAGCCTTGGTTGACGAGGGAGGTAGAATGTCGAGTAAAGAGGAAGAAGGAGGCTTACATAAGGTTGAGGAAACAGGGTTCAGACAGAGCAGTGGAGGGATACAGGATAGCCAGAAGGGACCTGAAGAAAGGGATGAGGAGAGCTAAGAGAGGGCATGAAAAATCCTTGGCGGATAGGATCAAGGATAACCCCAAGGCATTTTATGCGTATGTGAGAAACCTGAGAATGACGAGAACGAGGGTAGGTCCAATCAAGGACAATAGTGGGAGATTGTGTATTGAGTCGGAAGAGATAGGAGAGGTCTTGAACAAGTACTTCTCTTCAGTATTTACGAACGAGAGGGACCGTATTGTTGAAGAGGAGAGTTTGAAATGGACTGGTAAGCTGGAAGAGATACTTGTTAAGAAGGAAGATGTGTTGGACATTTTGAACAACTTGAGGATAGACAAGTCCCCCGGGCCTGACGGGATATATCCTAGGATTATGTGGGAAGCAAGAGAGGAAATTGCAGTACCGTTGGCAATGATCTTCTCGTCTTCACTGTCAACGGGGGTGGTACCAGGGGACTGGAGAGTAGCGAATGTTGTGCCCCTGTTCAAAAAAGGGAATAGGGATAACCCCGGAAATTACAGGCCAGTTAGTCTTACGTCTGTGGTAGGCAAAGTAATGGAAAGGGTACTGAGGGATAGGATTTATGAGTATCTGGAAAGACACTGCTTGATTAGGGACAGCCAGCACGGATTTGTGAAGGGTAGGTCTTGCCTTACAAGTCTTATTGAATTCTTCGAGGAGGTGACCAAGCATGTGGATGAGGGTAGAGCAGTGGATGTAGTGTACATGGATTTTAGTAAGGCATTTGATAAGGTTCCCCACGGTAGGCTCATGCAGAAAGTCAGGAGGCATGGGATAGAGGGAAATTTGGCCAATTGGATAGAAAACTGGCTAACCAGTCGAAGTCAGAGAGTGGTGGTAGATGGTAAATATTCAGCCTGGAGCCCAGTTACAAGTGGAGTTCCGCAGGGATCAGTTCTGGGTCCTCTGCTGTTTGTAATTTTTATTAATGACTTGGATGAGGGAGTCGAAGGGTGGGTCAGTAAATTTGCAGATGATACGAAGATAGGTGGAGTTGTGGACAGTGAGGAGGGCTGTTGTCGGCTGCAGAGGGACTTAGATATGATGCAGAGCTGGGCTGAGGAGTGGCAGATGGAGTTCAACCCTGCCAAGTGTGGGGTTGTCCATTTTGGAAGAACAAATAAGAATGTGGAATACAGGGTTAATGGTTGGTTTCTTAGTCAGGTGGACGAACAGAGGGATCTTGGGGTCTATGTACATAGATCTTTGAAAGTTGCCACTTAGGTTGATAGAGTTTGTAAGAAGGCCTATGGTGTATTATCGTTCATTAGCAGAGGGATTGAATTCAAGAGTCGTGAAGTGATGTTGCGGCTGTACAGGACTTTGGTTAGGCCACATTTGGAGTACTGTGTGCAGTTCTGGTCACCTCACTTTAGGAAAGATGTGGAAGCTTTGGAGAGGGTGCAGAGGAGATTTACCAGGATGTTGCCTGGAATGGAGAATAGGTCGTACGAGGATAGGTTGAGAGTTCTCGGCCTTTTCTCGTTGGAACGGCGAAGGATGAGGGGTGACTTGAAAAGTGTTTATAAAATGATCAGGGGAATAGATAGAGAAGACAGTCAGAAACTTTTTCCCCGGGCACAACAGAGTGTTACAAGGGGACATAAATTTAAGGTGAATGGTGGAAGGTATAGGGGAGATGTCAGGGGTGGGTTCTTTACTCAGAGAGTGGTGGGGGCATGGAATGCGCTGCCCGTGAGAGTGGTAGAGTCAGAATCATTGGCGACCTTTAAGTGGCATTTGGATAGGTACATGGATGGGTGCTTAATCTCGGATAGAAGTTTGGCACAACATCGTGGGCCGAAGGGCCTGTTCTGTGCTGTATTGTTCTATGTTCTATGTTCCATGTTCTAAGTATCCAAAATAAGTTAGGTGAGCTTGCAGCATGGATAGGTATCTGGGACTTCGATGTTGTGGCCATTTCGGAGACATGAATAGAATAGGGTCAGTAATATTGCAAGTTCCAGGGTTTAGTTCTTTCATTAAGAACAGGCAAATGGTAAAAGAGGGGAGGTGTGGCTTTGTTAGTCAAGGACAGTATAACGGTGGCTGAAAGAACTTTTGACGAGGACTCGTCTACTGAGGTAGTATGGGCTGAGGTTAGAAACAGGCACAGAAGAGGTCACACTGCTGGGAGATTTTTATTGGCCTCTGCAAAGTTCCAGGGAGGTGGAGGAGAGGATTGACAATATGATTCTGGCTAGGAGTGAAAGGAACAGGGCGGGAAGGTCATTATAGGGGACTTTAACTTCCCCAACATTGACTGGAAATGCTAGAACTCTCGTACGTCGGATGAATCAGTTTTTGTCCAATGTGTGCAGGAGGGTTTCCTGACACAGTATGCTGAAAGGCTGACAAGAGGAGAGGCCACACTGGACGGGTGTTTGGCAATGAACCACGTCAGGTGTTTGGTTTAGTTGTAGGTGAGCACTTTGGAGAGAGTGACCAAAATTCAGTTACACTTAGTTTAGCGATGGAAAGGGAAAGATACATGCCAAAGGACAAGAGTTATTGATGGGGCAAGGGCAATTATAAAGTGATGCATAGAATGGGGGAGCAAAATGTAGGGGATGGGGCCAATCAAAGTGTGGAGCTGGCTTCAGGAACAGATATCGCATGTCCTTGATAGGTATGTCCCTGTCAGGAAGGGAGGAAGTGATAAGGTAAGGCAACTGTGGTTTACTATAGAAATTGCATCTCTTGTCAAGCAGAAGAAAGAGGCTTCTGTGACAATGAGACAAGATGGTTCGGGTGAGGTGATGGAGATTAGCAGATTAGCTAGGAAGGATTTAAAGAGACAGTTAAGATGAGCAAAGCGAAGACATAAGCAGTCCTTAGCAGGTACAATAAAGGAGAATCCTAAAGCTTTTGATAGGTATGTGAGGAATAAAAGGATAACTTGGGTAGGAGTAGAGCCAGTCAAAGACAGAAGTGGGAAGTTGTGTATGGATCCTGTGGAGGTCAGAGAGGTGTTAACTGAATACTTCTCATTGGTTATCCCTCAGGGAAAGGAGAATATTGTAGAGGAGAAGGAAGTGATGCCAAATATTAGTCTAGAAATTATCAAGGTGAGTAGGGAAGAGATGTTACCTATTCTAGATGGAGTGAAAGTAAATAAGTCCCCTGGGCCAGATGGGATCTATCTGAGAATTCTCTGGCAAGCTAGGGAGGAGATGGCGGAGCCTTTGGCTTTGATCTTTGAATCATCATTGTCTACGGTTTAGTACCAGAGGACTGGAGGATTAATAATGTTGTGCCCTTGTTCAAGAAGGGCAGCAGAGATTACCCCGGTAATTACAGACCAGAGAGCCTTGCACCTGTTGCAGGAAAAGTTTTGGAAAGCATTATAAGAGATAGGATTTATAATAATCTAGCAAGCAACAATTTGATTTCAGATATTCAACATGGTTTTCTCAAGTGGAGATAATGTCAGGAACCTCACTGAGGCTTTTGAGAAGGTGACCAAACAAGGGTAGAGCAGTTATCGTGGTGTACCTGGACTTCAGTAAAGCCTTTGATAAGATTCCACATGGTAGACTGTTGGAGAAAATGCAGAGGCTTGGGATTGAGGGTGATTGAGCAGTTTGGATTAGAAACTGGCTTTCTGATAGAAGGCAGCGTGTGGTGGTTGATGGAAAATATTCAACCTGGAGTCCGATTACGAGTGGTTTGCCACAAGGATCTGTTTTGGGACCACTGCTATTTGTCATCTTTATAAATGACTTGGACGCAGACACAGGTGGATAGATTAGTAAATTTGCAGATGACACTAAAGTTAGGGGCGGCACGGTGGCACAGTGGTTAGCACTGCTGCCTCACAGCGCCAGAGACCTGGGTTCAATTCCCGACTCAGGCGACTGACTGTGTGGAGTTTGCACATTCTCCCCGTGTCTGCGTGGGTTTCCTCCGGGTGCTCCGGTTTCCTCCCACAGTCCAAAGATGTGCAGGGTCAGGTGAATTGGCCACGCTAAATTGCCCGTAGTGTTAGGTAAGGGGTAAATATAGGGGTATGGGTGGGTTGCGCTTCGGCGGGGCGGTGTGGACTTGTTGGGCCGAAGGGCCTGTTTCCACACTGTAAGTAATCTAATCTAATCTAATCTAAGTAAAGTCGGTGGAGTGGTGGTCATTGTGGAAGAATGTTGCATGTTGCAGGGGGTCTTGGATAAACTGCAAAATTGGGCTGAGGGGTGGAAAATGGAATTCAGTGCAGCAAAATGTGAGGTGATTCATTTTCGGAAGAATAACAGGAAGGCAGAGAACTGGGTCAATGAAAAGATTCTTGGTAGTATGGATATATCGAGGAATCTTGAAGCCCATTTACATAGATCCCTTAAAGTTGCTGCCCAGGTTGATAGTGCTATTAAGAAGGCAGAGTGTGTGTTAAGTTTTATTAGTAGATGGATTGAATTCTGGAGCCATAATGTCATGCTCCAACTATACAAAACATTAGTGCAGCCGCACTTGGAATACTGTGTACGGTTCTGGTCACCTCATTACAGGAAGGATGTGGAAGCATTGGAAAAGGTGCAGAGGAGATTAACCAGGATGTTGCCTTGTCTGGAGTTAAGGTCTTATGAGGAAAAGCTGAGATACTTGGGTCTGTTCTCATTGGAAAGAAGAAGGCTAAGAGGGAATTTGATAGAGACATACAAGATGATTAGAGGATTAGATAGGGTAGACAGTGAAGTCCTTTTCCTCAGATGATGATGTCAGCTTGTACGAGGAGGCATAACTACAAATTGAGGGATGATAGATTGAAGACAAATGTCAGAGGCAGGTTCTTTACTCAGACAGTAGTAAGGGCATGGAGTGTCCCGCCTGCCAATGTAGTTAACTCAACCACATTATGGAGATTTAAACAATCCTTGGATAAGTACATGGATGATGATGGGATAGCGTAGAGGATGAGCTTAGATTGTTTCATAGGTTGGCGCAACATCGAGGGCCGAAGGGCTTGTGCTGCGCTGTATTGTTCGACCTATCTTTCTATCCAGTCTGAAAAGCAACCCTATACCACCACTCTCTGTTTCCTATCTTCAAGCCAACATTTTATTCAAATGGCTAGCTCCCCCTGGATCCCATGTGGTCTAATCTTACAAACTAATCTATCATATGGAACCTTGTCAAACACTTTACTGAAGTCCATATTGACATTGTCTACTGTTCTGCCTTCCTTAATCTTTGTCACCTCCCCAATCAAATTACGGAGACATAATTTTCCATGCACAAAACCACACTGATTATCCAAATGGATGTAAATTCTGTCCCTCAGAATTCACTCCAACATCTTACCCAGCACTGACATCAGGCTGTTTGGTCTATAGTTCCCTAGCTTTTCCTTACAGACGTTCTGAAATAATGGCATAACACTAGCCAACTTCTCCGTTTCTCCAGCACCTTACCCATGGTTGTCGATGATGAAAGTATCTCAGCAAGGGGCTCAATAAAATCTTCTCTCATTTCCCGCAATGTTCTGGGATAGACCTAATCGGGATTTATTTACCTTTATATGTCTTAAGACCTTTAGCATCTCCTCATTTGTATTGTAGACTCTTTTCAAGACATCACCATTGTTTTGAAAATCCTGAGCTTTCATGTCCTTCTCCACAATAAATACTAACCTGAAATATTTGTTTAGGATCTTGCCCATCTCCTGTGTCTTCCCAAAATACAGCACTCACATTTATCTGAATTGAACTCCATCTGCCATTCCTCATCCCACTTTCCCAGTTGGTCAAGAGCCCATTGTACTCTTACACAGCCTTCTTCACTGATCATGATGCCACCTGAAAATTCACCTGAACACACTCTCACAACTCTGGCCCCTCTCTGCCCATTATACTGTTACTACCCCAGTCTATATTCAGAAATTAAATCACATCCTTCCCCCACATTATTATGACTCTATCACACTTTCATGTCTCTGTAAATTCATTGCATTTGTATTCCTCCACATCCTTCCCACTGGGTGGCGACTTATTGACTGCACTGAGGATTCTGTCGACCTTGGTTTTCCTCTCTGATATTCCTCCTGGCTCCCACAGCCCAGCCAAGTTAGTTTAAACTCTCTCCAACAGCACTAGTAAATCACCCCAAAGGATCTTAGTCACAGCTCTGTTCAGGAGCAACACTGTCTGGTTTGTCCAGGTCCCATCTCCCCCAGACTCACTCCCAATGTCCCAAGAATCTGAAGCCCTCCCTTTTGGATCCTCTTTCCTGTGTTACCCTCCCGTTCCTCTTCTTACTTGCATGGGGCACTTGGAGCAATCTGGAGATTCCTACATTTTAGTTCCTGCTGCTAAGTCCCTCCCGAGCTCCCTAAATTCTGACTGCAGGACCACATCCCTTTTCTCCCTCTGTCACTTGGACCGATGTGGACCACCACTGCTGCCTGTTCCCCCTCTCCCCTCAGGGTGCTCTGCAGCTGCTCAGTGACATCCTTGACCCTGGCACTAGGGAGACAACACAACATTCTGGATTCCCATCTGCAGCTGCAAAAACACCTATCGATTGCACTTAATCTTGAATCTCCTCTCACTATCGCTCTTCCAGTCTTTTTTGTGCCCCCCACCTTGGTGTCATGGACTTGGCTATGGTTGCACACCCTAGATGAACCATCATTCTCATTAGGATTCCAAACTGAATCCTGGTTGGACAGTGAGATGCACTCAGAGTATTCCTGTACTAGCTACCTGGTCCTTTTGGACTGTCTGCTACTCCCCATTCCCTCTCTCTCTGCATACTCTGAAGCTGCAGAGTGACCACATCTAGAAACGTGCTCTCCACAGAGCTCTCAGCCTCACGGACTCTCTGCACTGACACCAGCTGCTGCTCAAGCTCTGAAACCCAGAGCTCCAACTGCTGTTACTGACCACACTTCCTGCTCTCATAGTGGGAACTGTTCAGAACCTAGCTATCTCTGTATGAAGTACACTCAATGACATGGCCTTCTGTAGCAGTGAGTTCCACAGATTCACAACACTATGGCGGACGGAATTCCTCCTTGTCTCATTTCGAAAGGGTCTTCCATTCACTCTGAGGCTATGCCATCGTGTCCTGGTCTCTTCACCTGTTGGAAACATCTTCTCCATATCCATTCGAGACAGGTCTCTCAGTATTCTGTAAGTTTCAGTGAAATTCCCTTTATCTTTCTAAACTCCATCGAGTTCTCATATGGTAAATCCTTCATCCCCTCGATCATTCTTGTAAAACCCTTCTGTACACCCTTCAATGCCTGCACATTCTTCCTGATATACAGGGCCCAAAACTGCTCACAATACATGAATTGTGTTCTGACCAAAGCCTTATACAGCTTCAGCAGTATATTTCTTTTCTTGTGATTAGATTTCCTACAATGTGGAAACAGGCCCTTCAGCCCAACAAATCCACTCCAACACTCTGAAGAGCAACCCATCAGACCCATTCCTTTATGTTTATCCCTGGCTAATGCACCTTGCACTACAGGCAATTTAGCATGGCCAATTCACCGAACCTGCACATCTTTGGACTGTGGGAGGAAACAGGAGCACCCGGAGGAAACCCACACAGACACGGGGAGGATGTGGAACTGCACACAGACAGTTGCCTGAGATAGGAATTGAACCCGGGTCCCAGGCGCTATGAGGTAGCAGTGCTAACTACTGAGCTACCGTGCCACATGTTCTAGCGTTTTTGAAATGAATGCTGACATTGCATTTGTGTTCCGAACTGCTAACTGAACCTACAGGGTAAAGTTAAGAAAAACCTGATTATGACTCCTTAGTCCCTTTGTGATTCAGATTTCTGATTCCTTTCCCCATTTTAAAAAAAAGTCTATGCCTTTATCCTTCTTACTAAAGTGCATAAGCTCACACATTCCCACATTGTATTCCATCTGCCACTCCTTTGTCCACTCTCTGAGCCTAATCAACTCCTTCTTCAGCTTCTCCACTTCCTCAACACGACCTGTCCCTCCACTTATCTTTGGGTTACCTGCAGAATGAGCAACAATGTCCTCAGATCCTTCATCAAGATCATTAATGGATCATTCATTTTTTGTGAATAGCTGTAGTCCCAGCATGGACCTTTGCAGAACCACACTAGTCACTGGTTGCTATCCTGAAAAAGATCCTTTTGTCCCACTCTCTGCCTTCTGCCAGGCGGCCAATCTTCTATCCATGCCAGGACCTTGTCCCTAACACCATGGGCTCTTCTCTTCTTTAGTAGCCTTCTGCACGGCACATTGTCTAAGGCTGTCTATAAATCCAAATAGATCACATCCATTGGCTCTCCTTTATCTAACTTGTTCATTCCTTCCACAAAGAATTCGAACAGATTTGTCAGGCCTCCCCTTGATGAAGCCAAGCTGACACAGCCCGACTTGACTATACACTTCCAACTCCCCTGCAATCTCATCCTTAAACTGAAGTCTACAATCTGACTAAAGACTGAGGTCAGACTAACCAGCCTATAATTTCCTATCTTCTGCCTCCCTCCTTTCCTAAACAGGAGAGTTACATTAACCATTTTACAGTCCTCTTGGACTCTCCCTGACTCCAGTGATTCCTGAAAGATCACCATCAATGCCTCCACAACCTGCTCAGCTATCTCCTTCAAACTCTGGGGTGTAGTCCATCCAGTCCGGTTGATTTATCCATCTTAGAACTTTCAGCTTCCCCAGCACCTTCTCCCCAGTGATCACCATTACTCTCATCTCTGCCCCTGAATCTCTTTAAGTTCTGGTATACGACTGGTGTCTTCCACCATGAAGACTGATGTAAAATCACTATTCAGATCCTCTGCCATTTCTTTGTTCCCCATTAGTACTTCTCCAGCCTCATTTTCCAGCAGTCCAACATCTAGTCTTGCCTTCCTCTTAGCTTTTATATTTCTGCAAAAAAAACAGTCTTGCAGCCTTCTTTTATATTATTGGCTGGCTGATCCTCATATTTCATCTTCTAACCCCTTGTTGCATTTTTAGTTATAAGCTTACAAGATCTTTGGGTTTTAAAGTACAGCACAGAGTACAAAAGCAAGGAAGTGATACTCTACCTCTACAGATCACTGATCAGACCAGATTTGGAGGATTGTGTTCAGGTCTGAGCACCTTATTTAAAGAACAATATTAAAACCCTGGAGAGAGTTCAAAGGAGTTTTATTGAAATTATCCTTTATTGAAAGGATTTTAAATACAAGGAAAGCTTAGAGAGATTGGGCTTATTCCCCTCTGAGCAGAGAAGATTAAGAGGTAATCTTATAGAGTTGTTCACTCTTTCGAACAATTTTTGACAGGGTTAAGGAGGATATTCTGTTTCCTTGTGTTGGTATGTCTGTAACTATGGGTAACAATTTCAAGATTGTCAGCAAGATGGCTAGGAGTGAGATGAGGAGGAATGTCTTTACGAAAAGAGTTAGGATTTGGAACATGCTGCCTGACACAATGGTTGAGGGGGTTTCCATTGGAGGTTTCAACATGTATTTTTAAAATTGATGAAGTTAGAGGACAACAGAAATCGGACTGGAGAGTGGGACTAGCTGGATAACTCTTTCTAGAGGCAGCACAGACATGATGAGTTGAATAGACTTCTTCTGTACTGAAAATTCGATTATTTCATTTCATCCTGTCAGGTCCTGTTGCTTTCCTCAGGTCCTGTTCAATTTCACTCCTGCATTTTCTAGCCTCCTCTCAGCTTTCTGCAGGTTTGAACTCCAGATAACCAACATCACCTTCCCTGTTTGGTCTGCTCTACACTGACTGCCTTTTGACATCCCAGGCTCAAAGTCTAGATTTGAGAGTCCCACCCTTACACTTTGTGGGAACAGATTCTGACCGATCTCTGTCTCGTCCTTGGAAGCCTCCCACTGCCCTGACACTGATTTCCCATCATGTCACTGGTTCCAGTCCACTTTAACTAAATCACTGCACAGTTTAGTAAATAGTTCTCCATTACGATCCCTACTCTCAATCACACTGTGTTCTGACCTTTGTCACTGAAATGCTCCCCCATCGATAGCCCTTCCAGCTGCCTACATTCATTCCCTAAACGATGGTCTAAAACTAGGTAAAATCATTGACTGCAGATGCTGGAAACCAGATTCTGGATTAGTGGTGCTGGAAGAGCACAGCAGTTCAGGCAGCATCTGAGGAGCAGTAAAATCGACGTTTCGGGCAAAAGCCCTTCATCAGGAAACTGTCCCTTCTCTTTCACCATCACCCTCCCAGGGGCAATAATAACCCTGCCAGTGACACTCAAATCCCAAGAAGCAATTTGAACATTTAAAATGTTTTGTCAGGATTGGATACAAATGTTCAACATTTTACCAGTGAATGTTCTGTGAATTGAATTCCCTTCAAATGGCAGGGATTAAAATTGTTTCTCTTGTCTTTCAGGCCGTGAGAACTCTCAGCCCAAGCTGACCCTGCTGCCCCCTTCCCCGGAGCAGGTCAATGCCAAGGGCACTGCCACTCTGGTGTGCCTTGCCAATCACTTCTGTCCCGATGAGCTGGAGGTGCAGTGGAAGAAGGATGGTACAGTCATTTCAGACGGGGTTCAGACCAGCAACTACCTGCGAGCTTCAGACAGCACCAACAGTGTCAGCAACCTGCTGACCCTCTCTGGGTCTGACTGGGAGTCCAACGCTCGCTTGTCCTGTGCCCTCACCCACGTGACCCTCCCCTCTCCCCTCAGCAAGAGCATCAGGAGATCAGAATGTATGTAGAGTGTTTGAGACAGTCCACAGAGGAGACACAACTTTAAATAGAACAGGGCTGATCTGGCAGGACAAAGGTCATTGTCAGCACTGAATTTCAACTCTCTTCCTTCTTGGGATCGGCTCAGAGATACGTCTGAGGTTCAGTGGTTAAGGCAGGTCATTGGGGCAATTTAAAGGAGATTTAATTTGTATCTCACCCTGTGCTGCCCCAGTTCTGGGAGTGTTTATTGGGGACAGCGTTGACTTGTGATGTCAAGTAAAACTCCTCGATACTGAAGACTGTCAGCTGTACACAAATAATGTGAACCCCAGAAGTCTCTCTTTCAGTAAACCAGATCAGTAAATCCTGCTCAGCCGCTAGTTCCAATTTAAGGTTCTGTCACTGTTTAAAGGGACAGGATTCTCTTTTTTTTGAGAAAATCTCCACAAGTGTTTTTCTCAAGCTCTATTGTGACTGTGAATTTGTGCAGCTTCCTCTGTGCGGGCTGTTAATTGCAGTCTGTTTTCTGTTAATGTCAATCTGGAAAAGGGAATAAAGATGAAGAAGATTCAGTCACTATCTCGTGTTTGCTTTCACAATAGACTGCCTCAGTCTCAGTTGATTGGCTACGTTTCAGCAAATGGTAGTCCTGATTGGCTGATTGGATGGTCAATCAATAACACATCAGCGAAAGATTAGATTGGGAGCCAATCATCAATCACTTTCAAGTGATCCCTTCGATCCGGAATCTGTCAAGTTTACAAGATTTTAAACAGAAACAGAAACGGAAAGCTGCTGGGACTCAGTTATTCCAATCTGAGGCATTCCCTCTTCACTCTGTCCAGACCCAACTGGTGGGATCGCACTGTGCCCTCTCTTCTGATGCTGGGTAACATTTGATATGAGCTGTGGCTAATCACAGACACTGGACGCTTCAGGTATTATATTCATTTGTCCCACATTAGTCTGTCACTCAGTGACAACTCAAAACTGAACTGAGTGAGGTCTTCGTTCAGAGAGAGGATCATACAGGATCTCACAGCATACATGACCCAGTGTGGGTGTAACTGTTACCCAGTACTGTCTGTAGGTGTGTGTCTCTGAGTGTGGGTGTGACTGTTACCCAGTACTGTCTGTAGATGTGTGCCCCTGAGTGTGGTTGTGACTGCCATCCAGTATTGTCTGTAGATGTGTGTCTCAGCTTTGCTGCATTTCATAGAGTCTCAGAATCATAGAGATGGACAGCACAGAAACAAACCCTTTGGTCCAACTCATCCATATTGACCAGATATCCTAAACTAATCTAGTCCCATTTACCAGCACTTGGCCTATATCTCTGCAAATCCTTCCTATTCATATACCCATCCAAATGTCCTTTCAATGTTGTAATTGTACCAACCTGCAACACTTCCACTGGCAGTTCATTCCATGTATAAAACACACTCTGTGTGAAAACGTTTCCACTCAGGTCCCTTTCAAATCTTTCCCTTCTCACCCTAAACCGAGTTCTGGACTCCCCCACCCCGGGGAAAACATCTTGTCCATTTACTCTATCCGTGCCACTCATGATTTATAAATCTCTATAAGGTCACCCCTCAGCCTCTGACACTCCAGGGAAAACAGCCCCAGCCTGTTCAACCTCACCCTGGTAACATTCTTATAAATCTTTTCTGACCCCTTTCAAGATTTACAGCTTCTTTCCGATAAGAGGGAGACCAGATTTACACACAACATTCCAAAAGTGACCGAACCAATGTCCTGTACAGCCACAACATGACCTCCCAACTCTTGTGTTTGATGCTCTTACTGAGAATAGAAAGCATACCAAAATGACTTATTCACTATCATTTTGACCTGTGATTCCAATTTCAAGGAACTATGAACCTGCACTCCAAGGTCTTTTTGTTCAGCAACACTCCCTCGTACCTTACAATTAAGGGGTGGCATGGTGGCTCAGTGGTTAACACTGTTGCCTCATAGTTCCAGAGCCCTGGTTCAGTTCCAGCCTCGGATGACTGTCTGCATGGAATTTTGCACATTTTCCACGTGTCTGCATGGGATACCTCCCATAGCCTAAAGATGTGCAGCTTAGGTGAATTGGCCATGCTAAATTGTTCAAAGTTCAGGCATATGTACGTTAGGTTCATTAGTCAGGGTTAAATGTAGAGGAAAAGGTAGGGGTATGAATCTTCAGAGGGTCAGTGTGGACTTGTCGGGCCAAATGACCTGTTTCCATACTGTAGGAATTCCTTTATTAAGCATCTAAATCCTGGCCTGATTTGACTTTCCAAAATACATCACCTCACATTTATCTAAATTAAACTCCATCTGCCACTCATTGGTCCATTGTAATTTTCTGTAATTTTCTTCACTGCGAACTACATCTCCAATTTGGTGTTATCTGCAAACTTACTAACTATGCCTCCTATGTTCACTTCCAAATCATTATGTCAATGACAAAAAGCAGTGGACCCAGCACTGATCCTTGTGGCACACCACTGATCACAGGCCTCCAGTCTGAAAAGCAACCCTCCACCATCAATCTCTGTCTTCTACCTTCAAGCCAGTTCTGTATCCAAATACTTAGTTCTCCCTGTAATTCCATGAGATCTAACATTGCACACCAATCTACCATAAGGAAACTTGTTAATGCCTCACTGAAGTCCAAATAGATCACGCCCAATCTCTGACATCCTCAATCTTTGTTACTTCTTCAAAAAACTCAATCAGATTAGTGAGTCATGATTTCCCAGACACAAAGCCGTGTTGACTATCCTGAATCAGTCCTTGTCTTTCCAAATATATAGGAGAAAGTGAGGACTGCAGATGCTGGAGATCAGAGCTGAAAAATGTGTTGCTGGAAAAACACAGCTGGTCAGGCAGCATCCAAAGATCAGGAGAATCGATGTTGCGGGCATGAGCCCTTCTTCAGGAATCCCTCCAACATTCTTTCCAAATATATGTAAATCCTGTCCTTCAGGATTCCCTTCAACAATTTTCCCACAAACGATGTCAGGCTCACCAGACTATAACCTAAAAAGAGAAAATGCTGGAAAATCTCAGCAAGTCTGGCAGCATCTGTAAGGAGAGAAAAGAACTGATGTTTCGAATCAAACTGACCCTTTGTCATTGCTGAGATTTTCCCGCATTTTCTCTTTTTTGGTCTCAGATTCCAGCATCCACAGTAATTTGCTTTTATCCAGTTTATTTTACCAGACGATAGTTCCCTGGCTTTTCCTTCCCACGTTAGCCAAACTCCAGTCTTCCAGCACCTCACCTGTGACCATTGATGATATACATATTTCAGCAAGTGACCAGCAATCACTTCCTTAGCTTCCAACAATGTTCTGGAGTGCACCTGATTAGGTTGTGGGGATTTATCTACTTTTATGCGTTTTAAGACAAACTGCACTTCCTCCTCCGTAATATGGACTTTTTTCAAGATGTCACCATCTATATCTTCCCTGTCTTTCTTCACAGTAAGCACTGATGCAAAATACTTGTTTAGTATGTCCCCGATCTCCTGCAGTTCCACAGATAGGCTGCCTTGCTGATCTTTGAGGGGTCCTATTCTGTCCTTTATTATTCTTTTGCCCTTAATGCATTTATAAAATCCATTTGGATTCTCCTTAGCCCTATTAAACAAAGCTATATAATGTTCCTTTTTGCCATCCTGATTTCCCTCTTAAGTGGGAGGAGTTAGCAATTCTGGAATATGTGTAAATAGATAAGTCCCCTGAGCCAAATGGGATTTATCCAAGGATTCTTTGGGAAGCCAGAGAGGAAAGTGCAGAGCCTTTGGCTTTGATCTTTATGCCATATGGAGGATAGCAAATGTAGTCCCCTTGTTCAAGAAGGGGAGTAGAGACAACCCTGGTAATTATATACCAGTGAACCTTGATTCAGTTGTGAGTAAAGTGCAGGAAAAGGTTACAAGAGATGTGATTTATAATCATCTAGAAAGGACTAAGTTGATTAGGGTTAGTCAACATTGTTTTGTGAAGGGTAGTCCATGCCTCACAAACCTCATTGGGTTCTTTGAGAATCTAACCGAACATGTGGATGAGGGTAAAGCAGTTGATGTGGTGTATATGGAACTCAGTAAGACATTTGATAAAGTTCACCACGATAGGCTATTGCACAAAATATGGGATTGAGGGTAATTTAGTGGGTTGGATCAGAAATTGGCTAGCTGAAAGAAGACAGAATGTGGTGGTTGATAGGAAATGTTCATCCTGGATTTCAGTTACTATTGGTGTACCACAAGGATCGGTTTTGGGGTCACTGCTGTTTGCCATTTTTATAAATGACCTGGATGAGGGCATAGAATGATGGGTTAGTAAATTTGCACCTGCAAAATAAAACACAGCATTTGCAGTACTCATTTTCACCTAGTAAATGTATGGATGACACGAAGGTCAGTGGAGTTGTGGGTAGCGCCGAATAATGTTGCAGGTTACAGAGAGACATAAATCAGCTGCAGAGCTGGGCTGAGAGGTGGCGAATGGAGTTTAATGCAGAAAAGTGTGAGGTGGTTCACTCTGGAAGGAGCAACAGGAATAAACGGTGTTGGGCTAATTGTAAGATCCTTGGCAATGTAGATGAGCAGAGAGATCTCGGTGTCCATGTAAGTTGCCACCCAGGTTGGTAGGATTGTTTAGAAGGCATATGGTATGTTAGCTTTTATTTGTAAATGGATTGTGTTTCAGAGCCAAGGTCACATTACAGCTGTACAAACTTCTGGCGCAGCCGCACTTGGAGTATTGCGCACTGTTCTGGTCACTGCACTGTGCGAAGGATGTGGAAGCTATGGAAAGGGTTCAGAGGAGATTTACTAGGATGTTGACTTGTACGGAGGAAAAGTCTTCTGAGGAAAGGCTGAGGAGTTGAGGCTGTTTTTCTTAGAGAGAAGAAGGTTGAGAGATAACTTAATTGAGACACATAAGATAATCAAAGGATTAGATAGGGTGGATAGTGAGAGCATTTTTCCTCAAATGGTGATGGCTAGCATGAAGGGACATAGCTTTAAATTGAGGGCTGATAGATATAGGACAGATAACAGAGACAGTTTCTTTACTCAGAGAATAGTTGGGTGTGGAACACACTGCCTGCAACAAAGTTAAAAATCACACAGCACCAGGTTATAGTCCAACAGGTTTAATTGGAAGCACACTAGCTTTCGGAGCGACGCTCCTTCATCAGGTGATTGTCACAATCACCTGATGAAGGAGCGTCGCTACGAAAGCTAGTGTGCTTCCAATTAAACCTGTTGGACTATAACCTGGTGTTGTGTGATTTTTAACTTTGCACACCCCAGTCCAACACCAGCATCTCCGAATCATGCCTGCAACAGGAATAGACTTGACAACTTTACGGGTATTTAAATAGTCATTGGATAAACATACTGATGAAAATGGAATAGTGTAGGATAGATCGGCTTCAGATTGGTTCCACAGGTCGCGCAACTTGTAGGGCCAAAGGGCCTGCACTACGTTGTAATGTTCTATGATCTATGTATACTCTTCTAAGGATTTACTCAATCTTTGCCGTCTACACCTGATATATGTTTTCTTCTTTTTTCCTGATTAAAAACCTCAATTTCTCTGGTCATCCAGCATTCCCTACCCCTATCAGCTTTGCTTTCACCCGAACAAGAACATACTGTCTCTGGACACTCATTATCTCATTTTTGAAGGTTTCGCATTTTCCAACCGTCGTTTACCTACGAATATCGGCCCTCAACCAACTTTAGAAAGTTCTTGCCTAATACAGTCAAAATTGACCTGTTCACTGCGTCAACAAGTTGCTGCAAGGTAAGCACAAAATTTCCTCAAATGTTAACTACATTGAACATTGAACAGGCCTGAAATTAAAGAACAGGACAAATTATTTGTTCTTTGTACATTATTCAAATCAAGTCCTTAAGCTGTTTCAAAGTAACCTGTCTCCTTAAACTATGGCCTTACTTCTGGATACCTCAACAAGAGAAAACATCCTCTTGGTATCCATCTGTCACGTTTCCTCAGGGTCTCAGTTCGTTCAGCAGTGTCTACGGTGGGAAAGAACATTTGTGTTTTGAGTCTGGCATGGCTTCTTCAGGAATCTTAACTCTGTTTTTCTCTGTCCTTAGATGTTGTCAGACTTACTGAGTTTCTCCAGCATTCCCTATTTTTTTGTTCAGATTTCCAGCATCACAGTATATTGCTTTTATCCCGAAGGATCCTAACTCTTTCATAGGGATCACCTCTCGTTCTCCAATGTGTTATGTGTGTCTATCCTTTTCATCTTGTTCGGAGTGTGCCGGCTAGTTAGGTTAGGCTTGGGAAATTTACGTTTGCAGGAATGGGGAGGATCTCATTGGGATGCTCTTCAGAGGGTCAGAGTGGACTTGATGGGCCAAATGGCCTTCTCCCATACTCTGGGGATTCTATGAAATAAGATCTTCCTCATGTTTTGCTGACGCTGTGTGCGAACTTTGTGGTTCATGTCTCAGTACACCCAGATCCCTCTGTGCCTGCCTGTAGAAAGGGGATAAAAATAAAATGCTTGCTCAGGGTCTTTGTGCTTGTCAGGGGTTAGGACGTGACAAGAGGACACTGCTGAAGGGAGCACTTGCTGGGAGAGAAAGTCAGGAGAAAGCAGTTTCCAGTGTGTTACAAATCAACAGGTGGTTGTGGTAAGTGAAGGATTTGCGCTATGAAAATGCAGGAATAGGTACAGGCCTCAAGAGGAAGGGACAGGAAAATGTCTTTGCTCAGAAACTGCTTTGAGCAGAGAGCAGTCAGCAGGTACTGTGCTTACAGCAACTAAGGCAGACTGGGAATGTTCAACTCGAATGTCTCAAAGCTACAAAAGTATCACCTGAATATGAGACTGAAGATGAAACCTCAGAGTGTGTCATCAGTGAAAGGAAACCAGGAAGCCAGGCCCCAGCAGGGTGCAGCTGCTCGAGGATGGTCACCCACTAACATTAAGAAAAGAATGAGAGACAAACCCCACACTCAGACCCTGAAATACCCAGCCACCCGATGCACCATTCGGTTCAACCCAATCTGCTCACTGTCCATCTCCCAGGAAGTAGGCAGCTGGTCATGGTGTCTGTACCTGTCTGTGTTCCGAAATGGTCGCACTTGTTCTGCGGACTTCACATTCAGCTTTCTCTAACTCCCTGCGAGAAACCTCCTTAATCTGCAACAGTGGCAAAACAAAGATCAGAACGAGAGGCTCAATCAGCATCAAACAATAACCACACAGACGAGGCCTCTACCCCCAGGGTCAGGGTCTCCCTCCGCATCAACCCCCAACTTCCCTTCTCTCCCTGCCCTCTCAGTCCCTGCACTGACTCTTCCTTCTCCTGTTTCCTTTTCCAATCTTCAGTCTCCACCAGCCTCTGTTTGGTTTGGAGGAGCTCTTTGTTGAGGACATCAGCCTTGTCTTCAACCTGAGTGGGCAAGATGGACGCAGTGTGAGGGACCGAGTAGAGGATTCCCTCCAAACTTGTGCCTGGATCTCCCCCTCATTCCCCAGTCATGGAACCTGGGCCCTGGGTCTCCCCCTCACTCCCCAGTCACAGAGCCAGGTCCCTCGGTCTCCCCCTCACTCCCCAGTCACGGAGCCTGGGCCCTGGGTCTCCCGCTCACTCCCCAGTCACGGAGCCTGGGCCCTGGGTCTCCCGCACACTCCCCAGTCACAGAGCCTGTGCCTGGATCTCCCCCTCACTCCCCAGTCACAGAGCCTGTGCCTGGGTCTCCCCCTCACTCCCCAGTCATGGAGCCTGGGCCCTGGGTCTCCCCTCACTCCCCAATCACGGAGCCTGGGCCCTGGGTCTCCCGCTCACTCCCCAGTCACGGAGCCTGTGCCTGGGTCTCCCCCTCACTCCCCAGTCACGGAGCCTGGGTCTGGGTCTCCCCCTTCACTCCCCAGTCACGGAGCCTGGGCCCTGGGTCTCCCCCTCACTTCCCAGTCACGGAGACTCGATGTCCCTCTGTTCCCACCCACTTCCCCTGTCACAGAGTCTGGGAGCGAGTCATGAAGTAACTCTCTGAGCCTTGAATGTACCATCACAGGACAGCAAGGAAAATCCCGATTGAAGGAGGGGATGACATGCTGGGCTACATTGTCTCGAGGAAGCTGTTCAATATTGAATGGAAACAGGAGGAACGGGCTGGACAACCAAGTTTCTGAGCCCAAAGCAAATGGGAATGGGACACGGTACAGGCAGAAACACAGAGACAGACAATCAGACAGAGAAAACCAAACTAGAAATGAGACACTAATACACAGCAGATTGAGTTTAATGTCAGAAAGTGTAAGGACGTGCACTTTGGTAGGAATAATCAAACGGCAGATTATTGTTTAAATGCAGAGAGACTCCAACAGTGTGCAGTGCAGAGAGATCTGGGTATTCTTGTGTATGAAACACAAAAAGTTAGTGCAAGTCATTGAGAAGGTGAATGGAATTGCAGCCTTTATTGCTGGGGGTTGAAATGTTAAAGTAGAGAAACCTTGTTATAACTGTACAGGGTGTCAGTGAGTCTGCATGTGCAGTACTGTGTGTAATTTTGGTCTCTGTATTTATGAAAGAATGGAGTGGTGTTGGAGTTCTCTTCCTGCTCCTATTTCCCATGTTCTTATGTGCTCCAGTGTCATTCCCTCACAGCCGAACTGGTTTGGAGACTGCCTGCAGCCTCTGGGTGGTGCCTTGCCCAGCCTCCCGATTCCTCTCCCCAGTCTCCTGCTGCAGCAGGTGGAGGAGGCGATACAATGGAACACTCTGTTATCCTCAATTCCTCCCCTATTTCCCAAAGCCTCCAATCTGGCCTTCCCTCTCATGACTGGCAGCTGTGCCTTCAGCCGCCCAGGCCCTCAGCACGGGAATTTCCTCCACAAACCCCTCTCACTTCTTAGAACAAGCTCTTTGTCTCGTTTTGGTCATCAATCCAAACACCTTTTGGATGGTTACGACATTAAATATGCTATATCAATGCAAGTTGTTGTTGTTACTATTATTGAGCAGGAGTTATTTATTGACAGATTTCACTGATATAAAAGGAAAGGGAATGACCACTGGCTATGGAGAGATGATCATTTTCAGCCAACTGTACCACCACTACCAGCTCTACCACAACTACCAACTGTACCACCACAACCCGCTGTACCTTTGCCAGCAGCTGTACCACCACTACCAGCTCTACCACAACTACCAACTGTACCGCCACTACCCGCTGTACCACCGCCACCAGCTGCAGCACCACTACCAGCTGTACCACCACGACCAACTCACCAAGTTTTTTTTAAGATATTACTTCCAAAACCACCAACACTTCCATCTGGATGGACAAGGGCAGCAGAAAAATGGGAACACTATCCTCTGCAAGTGTCCCTCCAGGCCAGTCCCCATCCTGACGTGGAAATATATCGCAGCTCCTTCGCTGTCACTGGTTCAAAATTCTGGAATTCCCTCCCCTAGTATATTGTGGGGTGGCCTGCAGCACATGGATTGCAGCGGTTCAAGAAGCCAGCTCACCACCAACTTCACCACGTCAACAAGTGACAGGTAATAAATTCTGGCCCAGCCAGTGACCCCCACATACCATGAAAGAATTTTAAGAAGCCTCTTTGCTTTGGCCTCTCCCTCCCACCCAGCCCAATACTCAGGCCATACTGGATACTTGGATTTCATTTTCCTACCCCCGATGTCCTGGACAATAGCTTGCTGTTATTGTGGGAGTCTGCTGAGAGTAAATGAGCTCTCACAGTTCCCACATTACAACAATGTCTAGATGTTGAAAATATTCCGCTGGCTGTCAAACATTGTTGAATATCCTCAGCTCATGAATGGTGCAATGGAAATACAATTCTCTCTCCTTTTTGTTTCCTTTCCATGCCTTCGCATATGTCCCCTTACAACATCCCTCCATGGTTTAAAATTTGGAATGAATTATGAATCTCTGGGAGAACCTACCCTGTGGCAACATTTGAGACTAACGACCACCTTCTCGGTGGGCTTTGAGTGTGAAGGTCAATAACACTCTCATTTGGACTTGATCTGGGTTTTATCCAGTCAGTCAGTATTATTGTTCTGGGGCCAGACAGTACTGACCAATCTTAGACCCTGTGATCTGATTGAGATGAAGGGTGAGCAGTGCCGGGTATTAACACACGGGTCAGTGTAGTGAAGCAGGGATTACCCATTTCACAAGAGAGTAAATTGAACGAATAAACTGGGTGGCTGTGACACTCCCACCCTGACACCGAGAGAGGAATGTGGGGGGAGGGGACAGGAACAGTAACATCCTCAGACAGAAAGGATGCTCAAAATGGTATGGCATCAAAGAGGGAGGAGACAGGGACAGCTACACTCCCCTGAAGAGAAAGGACAGTTACAATCACACTCCCCAGAGACAGGTGAACTGTAACTGTCTGTTCCCCACTTTCTTGCTGTGTTGTGACGTATGTACTGGGAAATTGGTTTGGTTTATATTTTCTGAGTTGTATTTGGGTTTGATGAGTTGATTCAGTAACAAGTATTCCAATCCTATATTTCCTGTAGCAGCAGATCCGCTGAAGGTCATCCTTTTATTTGGAGGTTGCCCAGGTTTCTGTCCAGGCTGATACAGCATGAACTACCAGTGCCGCTCCTATTGGGCTAAACTATCACACGTGAGGGAATCTGAAGGCACTTTCTCTTTGTGCTGGCAAAGGGAGAGAGCATACAACTACCCACTCTGTCACATGGTGTTGCAGATGCACTGCCCTCATAAAATCATGTTTGCAAAGCTCTTCGTAACACGTAAGGGGAGAGAAACATTGAAAACTGTATTATCCCGAGTTAGCGTCCATTAAAAACTAGGACCATGCTGTTAAATATTCCCAGCTGTAAACAACACTGATGTATTCACATCATTAGCTTGTTAAAAATATTATAAGTCTGTGATCAGAAAAAAGTAGTGCAGATTGTTGAACAGGCTCCTGTACCAGGGCCTGAGGCAGGACTGCAAGCTCCAACACACTGGCCTCACTTCACACCAACCTTCACATAGTGCAGGGTCATGAACTCCGGCCATCAATTCCTCTGGGACAGGGACAGAGTGAGGGAACAGGGACAATTGTAGAAGAGTCAATATGGAGTAAAGCAAGATGGAGAGGGTGTTCTGGAAAGGGATTAGAGGTGGAAATATACTTTGTGTCACTCAATACTGACATAGTCGACATGTATCACAGAATGAGCAAAACAGCACACTGTGAAGACAATCATATCCCAGGGGAAATTTCCACTGCGGTGTGATAAGTATCTTGGTTCGAAAGCTGTTCTCCCCCTCTCTCCACATTTCTACAGATTGAAATGGTTAGATCTGAACAGGGCCCAGGTTCATTTGTTCTGTTCAGGGACAGTGAAACAGCTGCCCTCTAGTGACTATAAAGTGCTGGTACTGATGCTGAGAAACAAGCGTCAAGTCCCGTGCTATGAGCATCTGAACGAAACAGCAGCCATTCCGATGGATTCCAGTGGGAATGAGTTATCGATTGTTTCTGTCTTGTTCCCCAGTTAGTCAATCAGGCCATGGCTGACATGGAAGACAACCAATGAGCAGTGACCTTCTTCATTGGCACAGCAGCTCCAAAAAGGCCTGCTCCTGCTCCTGGGTCCTATGTTCTAGCAGAGGCTGCAGCAATCCTGGACCCCCAACTTTCCTTTATCACTCACTGACAGAAATATAATTTCAAAACAAACATTATTTTCTTTAACAAGACCAAGTCAATTATGGTTGCTGTTGTTTTCTCAGCTCTCTTTTCATCTCAACAGGATTTTAGAAACATGTGTTTTGCATTACGTTGGAGTGGAGACAGACACAAGACAGAGCAAGGCCTCAGAGAACACAGAGAGCTTTCACTCTGCACAGCAAGGCTGTCATGGGGAACATCTAGTGAAAGGCTTGGAGGGAGCTGAAGAGGACAAAGACATTGGAAAAGAGACCTGACAGTTCAAAATAAAAACACTTCACATATTGCTATCATCTAATGAATTAATGTGAGAGGATTAGAGACCATTGACAGCGAGAGTGTGGTGGACCAGAGGCTCAAAGGCAGATAGCAAAGAGCTGCATTATTCCTTCTCGGGGCATTAATGTCATTGACAAGCCTTTTAGTTATTGCCATCTCCAGCTGCTCGGACTGAGTTCTTTGCTGCACCAGATCATGGGGCTGTAAAGAACGAATCATATCACTGTGGGACTGGGGTCACAGACCAGGTGATGACTGGGATCCCTTGCATAAAGAACATTTGTGAACATGACATTGAGTTTCATGGTTTTTGTTTGTACCCATCCCAGCACCTTCTTTCCCAGAATGGGAAGGCCACGTTGGGTTTGGTGCTGGGTAATGAAACTGGCCAGCTGTCAGATTCGGAGGTAGGTGAGCACATTGATGATAGTGACCACAATTTGGTTTTGTTTACTTGAGCAATGGAAAGAGATAGATATGTACTGCCGGGCAAAGGTTATTGGTGGAGGAAAGGATATTGGTGGATGCGATTAGGCAAGATTTTGGATGAATAGGATGGGGGAAGGAAACTGCAGAGGATGGGCACAACTGAAATGTGGAGCTTATTCAAGGAACAGCTACTGCATGTCCTTGATAAGTATGTACCTGCCAGGCAGGGAGGAAGTGGTCGAGCGAGGGAGCTGTGGTTTACTAAAGAAGTTGAATCTTTTGTCAAGACGAAGAAGGAGGCTATCTTAGGATAAGACCTGAAGGCTCAGTTAAGGCGCTTGAGAGTTACAAGTTAGCCAGGAAAGACCAAAAGAGAGAGCTAGGAACGGCCAGGAGGGGACATGAGATGTTCTTGGTGGATAGGATTAAGGATAATCCGAAAGCTTTGTATAGGTATATCAGGAATAAAAGAATGACTGGAGAAAGATTAGGTTCTGGATTCGTGGTGCTAGAAGAGCACAGCAGTTTAGGCAACATCCAACGAGCAGCGAAATCGACGTTTCGGACAAAAGCCCTTCCTGATGAAGAGCCCTACTTTGGTTGTGGGTAAAGTGTTGGAAAAGGTTAGAAGATATAGGATTTATAATCAGCTAGAAAGGAATAAGTTGATGAGGGATAGTCAACACGGTAGATAGGGCCTCACAAACCTTATTGAGTTCTTTGAGAAGTTGACCAAACAGGTGCATGAGTGTAAAAGGGTTGATGTGGTGTATATGCACTTCAGTAAGGCATTTGATAAAGTTCCCCACGATAGATTATTGCACAAAATATGGAGTCATGGGATTGAGGGTGATTTAGCGGTTTGGATCAGAAGTTGGCTGGCTGAAAGACGACAGAGGGTGGTTGTTGATGGATAATGTTCATCCTGGAGTTTAGTTACTAGTGGTGTAACGCAAGCATCTCTTTTGGGGTCACTGCTGTTTGCCATTTTTATAAATGACCTGACTGAGGGCATAGAAGGATGACTTCGTAAATTTGCGGATGACACTGAGGTTTGTGAAGTTGTGGATAGTGCTGAAGGAAATTACAGGTTACACAGGGACATGGATAAGCTGCAGAGCTGGGTTGAGAGGTGGCAAATGCAGAGTTTAGTGCAGAAAAGAGTGAGGTGATTTACTTTGGAAGGAGCAATAGGAATAAAGAGCACTGGGCTAATGGTAAGGTGCTTAGTAGTGTAGATGAGCGGAGAGATCTCAGTGTCCATGTACACAGATCCTTGAAAGTTGCCATCCAGTTTGATAGGGTGGTTAAGAAGGCTTATGGTAGGTTAACTTTTATTGGTAGAGAGATTGAGTTTAGGATTCATGAGGTCATGCTGCAGCTGTACAAAACTCTGGTGTGGCCACAATTGGAGTATTTCATACAGTTGTGGTCACCACATTAAAACAAGGATGTGTGGGAACTTAAGGGTTCAGAGGGAAATATACTAGGATGTTGCCTGGCATGGACGGAAGGCCTTATGAGGAAAGGATGTGGCTGTTTTCATTAGAAAGAAGAAGATTGAGACATACTAAGATAATCACAAGGTTAGATAGGGTGGACAGTAAGAGCCTTTTTCCTCAGATGCTGAGGGGACAGAGGTTTAAATTGAGGGGTGATAGATATAGGAGAGATGTCAGAAGTAGTTTCTTTAATCAGAGACTAGTCGGGGCATGGAATGCACAACCTGCAACATTAGCAGACTCGCCAACACTAAGGGCATTTAAATGGTCACGGGATAAACATATGGATGAAAATGGAATAGTGTAGGATAGATGGGCTTCAGAATGGTTCCATCGGATGGTGCAACATCGAGGGCTAAAGGCCTCTACTGCGTTGTAATGTTTTATGTTCCAGATATGACATTACTCACCACCACCCTCTCCAGGACAATTAGGGAAGGACAACAAAAAGCAGACAAATCAAAGCTTGCCCCATCCCAGGAGAAATCAAAATAAATGGCGTACAATTCAAATGATTAAACTGGTGAGGCTTGAATTCATCTCTTTGCAAGACTGGAGCCTCGGCCATGACGTGGGTGAACCTGCATTTTTAAATTGCAGGGTGGAGTGCCCTACGGATCAGGCCATAAAATGAATTACACTCAAAGAGTGAACAAACGGCGACCAAAGTGTGACACCAAACTGCAATAAACAGCAATTTGTCAGAAAGAACTCAAGAGAAAGCCATTAGTGGGTGTAAGAAGGTAAGACAGACGAGTGTCAGATGTCATTTAATGCACCATCAAAACAGTGAAACTGTTGGGATAGAGCAGAGCAATGGGATTAACTGAATTTTTCTATTGGCAGTATTCCTGGTTGTAATGACTCAAAACGTTAAAGGATAAAGTGTAGCTCATATTGTAAACAATGTAATGCAGTGGGCAAGAAAGAATGTTGGGCAACAAAAATGCTTAAAATTGGGAAAGAAAATCGGAAAAAAGAAATGGGAAACGCCAATGGGATTTTGGAATGAATATTGAGAGTGAGGAGATGGAGGGGAGAGTGGCCAGGACAGCTGTACTGAAGAATGGTTAGGTCTCATCTGGGATATGGTGTACAGTTAGGCGTTTCATTGAGGGGCAATGCAGAATGGTCCAGGGATAGGGGATCTAGGTTACAAGGAAATGCCAGAACAGGATCTCGAGGGGGGAGGGAGGGTATTCTGATAACAAAACTTCATTATGAAATTGACACAGTAAATGTAGATTTACTGTCAATACTGACAAACAGAAAGGAAAACGACACATTCTCTGGTCATACACCAGGTACAGGAGGGAGATCAGGAAAAATATTTTGACGCAGAGATTGTAATTTAGTGTGTGCTGGTGAACTGGATCCTCCATTCAAAACGGGACAGAATTAATTCTTGGAATTTGAACAGGTCTGAAGCAAAACACAAAATTAGGATCAAATAGTCATTTGAGAATATTGAACTGGCCTGAAAAATGCCCAGTGTTTGGAAGCTTTTCATTTTGCCCTCATCAAGATAATTGTAAAAGTACCAATCAAAGGAGAAAAACATGACATTGATATTGCATATGAGGAAAGTGCTGATCGATTGAGGTGTTGTCACTATGAAAACACTAGTTTAAATATTGTTTTCCTTTGCTGTGGCATTTCTTGTAAATTGTCCTGATGTATGCAAGACAAAAAGCTTCAATAAAGTGTTTTGTTTTTTGCAATATTCAAATTAGGATCAGTTTGGAGAGAAAGAATGAACATGGAAATATATTAAGTTAACAATAAAAATTAATCTAAATTCAACAGAGACAGGATAGCTTCAGCTTACACTTAATACAGGAATTATCAGGTGAAATTTAATCACTGGAATGATTTAACCACCTTGCACCAGTTTGATTGTTTGAATTGTCCATTAGTTATGTTGATTACTCCTGGGATGGGGAGAGAATGTCTGTTATTTATTGCCCTTCCCTAACTATCCTGGAGAGGGTGATGGTTAGCCATGAGTCTCTTGAAGGCGATCTGACAGAGTGACAAGATCATGTGCTGGGCCTGAGTACAGCTGTCCCTCAGGAGAATGAGCTGTGGCACAAGGGAAAACCTGGGTGTGGTGAAAAGGCACAGGCAGCCTGGCTAGGCGTTCGATGAATAAGCTGATGACCTTCTGAGCTGAGTTGCAGATTCAGGCTTTCAGGGCCGCACAGCTTGCATTGTTACTTACCAAAGCTCCATGATTGATGAGACCTGCCCCAGAAGAACATCCACAGAAAGCTGCCTCCTGTGTGTCTGATGTGTCTGTGTGTCTCTCAGACGTGACTGAGCAGGCAGCAAGAGTTTCAGCAGCAACAAAGGATTTATTCTAGTGCCCCTCCCACTTTTACCCATCAACTTACAAACTCCTTCCGGGGAAAGGGTTCAGCACCTGCTTCAATGTGTCCTACACCCCACCTCAAGACAACAGACCCCACTGCCCGCTGCCCCCTGCCCCTATCATCTGCTCTCCATTTCTCTCCTGAAGGCACTATCTCTGGCTGGGAAACATCTCGAACCTCCCCAGGTGGTCTCATTCCTTCAAGTGTGGGCTGGGATTGTAAACAAGGCAGGCTATTGGACCGAGAGGTGTCAGCCTGGTCTCAGTGGGGAGCACTCTCTCCTCACACTCACAATGTTGCATACTGGGTCGATGAGCCATTGGGAAATGCAGGGTTACAGGGATAGAGTCATGGGTTGGATCTGAGTAGGATGCTCTTCGGAGGATTGGTGTGAAGTCATTGGGATGAATGGCCTGCTTCAACATTGTACAGATTCCATAATTACATGATTCTATCACTGAAGCAAATTATCCAGGCTGAGAGTGCCCCAGCCCCCCTCCCCTCTCAGCACTGAAGGAGTGCAGCACTGTCAGAGAGTCAGGACTGAGTGAATGCAGCACTGTCAGAAGGACAGTACTGAGGGAGTGCCACACTATTGGAGGGTCAGTACTGAGGGAGTGTTGCACTAATAATGGGTCAGTACTGAGGGAGTGCTGCACTGTCAGAAGGTCAGTACTGAGACAGTGCCACACTGTCAGAGGGTTCGTACTGAGGGAATGCTGCACTGTCAGAAAGTCAATACCGTGAGAGTGCCGCACTATCAGATAGTTCATGCTGAGGGAGTGCTGCAATGCTGGTGTGTCAATCCTGAGGGAGTGCAACACTGTCAGAGGTTCAGTGCTCAGGGAATATTTTTCAGATGGGATGTTCTGATGTCTGCCCTCTCAGGGGGCAGTAGAAGATGCCATGACACTATTAGAAGAGCAGAGCAGATCCTCATGGTCTCCTGGTCAATATTTAACAAATATACCTTTTAAAAAATACCTGGATGGGCACCTGAAATATCCGAACATTCAACGCTTTGGGCCCAGTTCGGGAAAGTGAATGGAGAGTAGATTTAGTTTTGCCTTGGTGGGACAGACATGATCAGATGAGGGACCTCTTCCACACTGTATAATTCTCTGATTCTGTCAAACGTCTGGCTGATGACCACGTAGTGTCCTCCACCAGCTGATGAGTCAGTGTCTCCTCCATATTGAACAGCACTTGGAGGAAGCTCTGAGGGTAGTGAGGGCACAGAATGTACTCTGGGTGGGGGACTTCAATGTCCACAATCAAAAAGTAATTTAAAAAAACATCGGGTTTGTTAGGTATTCAATACAAATATTCAAACTGATACTTCTGCCAGTCCAACACTCACTTCTCCTGTGCCCTCACCCACGTGACCCTCCCCTCTCCTCTCAGCAAGAGCATCAGGAGATCAGAATGTGTGTAGAGTGTTTGAGACAGTCCACAGACACAACTTTAAATAGGACAGGGCTGAACTGGCAGGACTAAAGACATTGTCAGTACTTCATTTCAACTCCCTTCCTTCTTGAGACAGGCCTCTAGGAGACTCTGAGGTTCAGGGGTTAAGGCAGGTTACTGTGACACTGCAGAGAGAGCTTCACTCTGTTCC
Organism: Chiloscyllium punctatum; assembly: GCF_047496795.1. Lineage (NCBI taxonomy): Eukaryota > Metazoa > Chordata > Chondrichthyes > Orectolobiformes > Hemiscylliidae > Chiloscyllium > Chiloscyllium punctatum. The sequence goes on from NC_092745.1 coordinate 31,712,026, forward strand.
CAACCAGTGCTGTCCCTTCCGTGGGAGTGTTTGACGAGGACAGTGTAGAGACAGCGTTATTCTATTTCTTATCCTGTCCCTGTCCTGGATGTCTTTGGTGGGAACAGTACGGAAAGAGCTTTACTCTGTATTTAACCCTATTCTGTCTCTGTCCAGGAGACTGTTTGTTGGGTCAGTGTTGACTTGTAATAACAAGCATAACGTTACAAAGATATTGAAAACTGTCAGCTGTATAAAAACAATGTGAACCTCAGAAGTCTCTGCTTCAGTAAACCAGCTCTCCTCCTGCTCAGCCACCAGTTCCAATTTAAGGTTTTGTCACTGTTTAAAGGGACAGGATTCTCAGGTTATTGAGAAAATCTCCACAAGCTCCATTGTAGATGTGAATTTGAGCAGCTTCCTCTGTCTGGGCTGTTAATTGCAGTCTGTTTTCTGTCAATGTCAATCTGGAAAAGGGAATAAAGATGAAGAAAATTCAGTCTCTGTCTCGTGTATGCTTTGGAAATGGCCCAAGCTGAAGCCTCAGGGAAAGGGTGTGTGAAGGGTTAACCTCCACTCTCAAGGAATGGAACACGAGGGGGAGAATAAAGACGGCAATGGGGTCCCGGGAGCAGGAGGGCAATACTACAGTTAGGGACAGAAGGGGCACTTTCAGCAGGAACGCAGAGCCCTGAGAAAATCATCCCCAATAAATGGGGAAAAGAAGGAAGGTATGTTGGAATTCAGAAAGATTGAAGAATGATGCTGAGAGTAAGCTGAACTCAGATTGTAGAAGGGAAAGATCCAAACCCAGAGTGGGGAGGGTACCTTTCACTCCATAACTCCCCATCAACCATGGTGGTGCTCTGAAGGGACAGTACCCATCCTGAATACCTGTGCCTGATGGTGCACAATGAATGGAGAAGAGCCTGTGTCCATACGTGTGTGGATGGGGAACAGGGAACATATTAAGTTTCATATCTCACACACAGATGCATCCATCAAAACGACTGGCATCATCCCCCTCCAGTGGAGAACGAACTGAAAGGGTTCACGAGGTGGGGGGTGGGGGTAACTCTGTGATGGGAGGGCTATCAAAACCCTGGAGTGTAAGGGTGGCCTCTCTGGGCACTCAATGGCAGTGTTACTGAACATAATGGAGTGAGCTCACTCAGGGAGTGTTCAGAACAAATTGGAGCATTGCAGACAGACTGGCAATAGGTCTTTACACAATTGGTCATTTCGACTGTGCCCTGGTCCGTATCGGTTCAGGGAGGGCTGATGACCAGGACAAGCTCACCTTCACGTTTAAAGACCAACAATATTGATGGAGCTGTCTTCCCCAAGGGTTCCCCAATCGTCCCTCCGTCTTCCAGCAGAGAACATAGAACAATACAGCGCAGTACAGGCCCTTCTGCCCTCGATGTTGCGCCGATCAAAGCCCACCTAACCTACACTAACCCACTATCCTCCATATACCTATCCAATGCCCGCTTAAATACCCATAAAGAGGGAGAGTCCACTACTGCTACTGGCAGGGCATTCCATGAACTTACGACTCGCTGAGTGAAGAACCTACCCCTAACATCAGTCCTATATCTACCCCCCTTAATTTAAAGCTATGCCCCCTTGTAATCGCTGACTCCATACGTGGAAAAAGGTTGTCACTGTCAACCCTATCTAACCCCCTAATCATCTTGTACACCTCTATCAAGTCACCCCTAAACCTTCTTTTCTCCAATGAAAACAACCCCAAGTGCCTCAGCCTTTCCTCATAGGATCTTCCTACCATACCAGGCAACATCCTGGTAAACTTCCTCTGCACCCGTTCCAGTTTCTCCACATCCTTCCTATAGTATGGCGACCAAAACTGCACACAATATTCCAGATGCGGCCGCACCAGAGTCTTATACAACTGCAGCATGACCTCAGGACTCCGGAACTCAATTCCTCTACCAATAAAAGCCAGTACGCCATATGCCTTCTTCACTGCACTATTTACCTGGGTGGCAACTTTCAGAGATCTGTGTACATGGACACCAAGATCCCTCTGCTCTTCCACACTACCAAGTAGTCTACCATTAGCCCAGTAATCCATCTTTTTATTACTCTTACCAAAGTGAATCACCTCACACTTAACTACATTGAACTCCATTTGCCACCTTTCTGCCCAGCTCTGCAGCTTCTCTATATCCCGCTGTAACCTGCCATATCCTTCCTCACTGTCTACAACTCCTCCGACTTTCGTATCATCCGCAAACTTGCTCACCCAACCTTCTAACCCTTCCTCCAGGTCATTTATAAAAATGACAAACAGCAATGGTCCCAAAACAGATCCTTGCGGAACACCGCTAGTGACGGCACTCCAAGATGAACCTTTGCCATCAACTACTACCCTCTGTCTTCTTCCAGCCAGCCAATTACTAATCGAAACCTCCAACTCACCCTCAATGCCATATCTCTGTATTTTCTGCAGTAGCCTACCATGGGGGACCTTATCAAACGCCTTACTAAAATCCATATATACCACATCTACCGCTTTCCCCTCATCTACCTCCTTAGTCACCTTCTCAAAGAATTCAATAAGGTTTGTGAGGCACGACCTGCCCTTCACAAAACCATGATGACTATCCTTGATCACATCATTCTTATCCAGATGTGCATAAATCCTATCCCTTACAATTCTCTCTAAGACTTTGCCCACAACAGAAGTGAGACTCACTGGCCTATAGTTACTAGGATTATCCCTACTCCCCTTCTTCAACAAGGGAACCACGTTTGCTAGCCTCCAGTCCACTGGCACTACTCCTGTAGACAAAGAGGACACAAAAATCAAGGCCAATGGCTCTGCAATCTCCTCCCTTGCTTCCCGGAGAATCCTAGGATAAATGCCATCAGGCCCAGGGGACTTATCTATTTTCACCCTTGCCAGAATTTCCAACACCTCTTCTCTACATATCTCAAAGCCATCCATTCTACTTATTCGTGCCTCAGTATTCATATCGACAACAATGTCCTGTTCCTGAGTGAATACTGACGAAAAGTATTCATTCAGTGCCTCCCCAATCTCTTCAGCCTCCACACGCAACTTCCCATTACTATCCGTGATTGGACCTATTCCTACCCTAGTCATTCTTTTATTCCTAACATACCTATAGAAAGCCTTCGGGTTTTCCCTAATCCTACCAACTAAGGACCTTTCATGTCCCCTCCTTGCTGCTCTTAGCTCTCTCTTCAGGTCCTTCCGGGCTACCTTATAACTCTCAATTGTCCCTATTGAACCTTCATGCCTCATCTTTACAAAGGTCGCCCTCTTCCATTTAACAAGGGATTCCAACTCCGTATTAAACCACGGCTCCCTCACACGACCCTTTCCTCCCTGCCTGATAGGTACGTACTTATCAAGGACACTCAATAGTTGCTCCTTGAACAAGTTCCACATATCAATTACGCTCTTGCCTTGGAATCTACTTTTCCAATCCACACATCCTAAGTCATGTCTCAACGCATCATAATTTCCCTGCCCCCAGCTATAACTCTTGCCCTGTAGTACACACTTATCCCTCTCCATCACGAGAGTAAAAATCACCGAATTGTGGTCACTGTCCCCAAAGTGCTCACCTACCTCTAGTTCTAATACCTGGCCTGGTTCGTTACCCAGAACCAAATCCAGTATGGCCTCACCTCTTGTTGGCCTTTCTACATATTGTGTCAGTAAGTTCTCCTGCACACATTGCACAAACACTGACCGATCTAACGAACTTGAGCTATAGCTTTCCCAATCAATATCAGGAAAGTTAAAGTCTCCCATAACAATCACCTTATTACTGTCACTCTTCTCCTGAATCATCTTCGCAATCCTTTCTTCAACGATTCTAGGACTATTAGGAGGCCTGTAAAAGACTCCTAACAGGGTGACCTCACCTCTCCTATTCCTAACCTCAACCCAAACGACCTCAGATGGCAAATCTTCGTCCATCTTCCTTCCCACCGCTGTAATACTATCTTTGACAAGCAAAGCCACACCCCCCCCCCCTTTTACCCCCACCACTGACCCTACTAAAACATTTAAACCCTGGAACCTGCAACAGCCAATCCTGTCCCTGATCTAGCCACGTCTCCGTAATAGCCACAACATCGAAGTCCCAGGTACCAACCCACGCTGCGAGTTCACCTACGTTATTTTGTATACTTCTGGCATTAAAGTATACACACTTCAAGCCACTCTTCTGTTTACAGGCACCCTCCTTTAAGATTGATGCCATATTCCTAACCTCCCTACACTCCAGATCCTGCACCCTAAAGCTACAGTCTGGGTTCCCATGCCCCTGCAGAGTTAGTTTAAATCCCCCCAAGAGCACTAGCAAACCTCCCCCCAAGGATACTTTTAAAGGGGAAACAAACCTACCCAGGTAAGCTTACGCTCTACCTGCTTCCGGCTCCCGGCTGCCTCTCTGGTCGTCGTCACTTCCCCCTGCTGCTCCCGCTCTTTCTGTGAAGAGAGAGTGAAAAAAAACACCGCTGCCCGCTCCCGGTAAGTACTTTTAAAACAAACAGTCTTACCTTAGCTGCTGCTCGCACTCAAAATGACCGTTAGCGTCGAAGGGTGAGTATTTATACTCACTGCTTTCCTTCCCGGCTGCCTCTCTGGTCGTCGTCACTTCCCCCTGCTGCTCCCGCTCTTTCTGTGAAGAGAGAGTGAAAAAAAAACCGCTGCCTGCTACCGGTAAGTACTTTTAAAACAAACAGTCTTACCTTCGCTGCTGCTCGCACTCAAGCATGGCACAAGGGCTGTGAGAGTTCAGTTCAGCTCCCCCAAACAGTTTGGACAGTGTGTGGCTGACTTGCTGCGGTTTGTGGGAACTGAGGAGGAGGACTTGTCCCTTTGGGGTGACAGAACTCCCAGGAGCTTCTCGGAGGGATCCAGATGTTGATCCCTTCCCTGGAACAGCAGGTGAAAAGCTGCTGCATTGCTCGGGCTCCTTGATGCCACACACCATCAAAGAGGCCTTGATGTCAAGTGCTGTCACTCTGCCTTCACCTCACTCACATGGTCAGTGAGAGCTCAGTCCACTGATTCACGTTTATCGGAATGAATTCCACTTGTTAGTGATCAGCCCATCTGACCCTCCCAGCCCATCTATATCCTCATGTCGTCTTGTACTGCTTTGGGACACCCCCATTCGGGAAGGTCAATAAATGGAAAGCACAAAAACTTTAATTCAGATACTGAACTTTAATTCAATTACTGGTATCATCAAGGAATGGATGTAATTTGTTTGTAAGCGGGATCTATATTTCTTTATTAAATTTCAGTGATTCAGTATAAATACTTCTGTAGTGAATGCATGAAACTACAACAATGACCACTTAGGGTGTTTGGATTGGAGACTGAGTTGAAAAAAATGGTGACACATCAGGGAGGTGTGACGGATGGGAATGTGGCATTGGAAGCAATATCACATCAGCCATAGTCCTATTGATTGGTGGAGAAGTCCGGAAGGATTGAATGGCCTAATTCAGCCTCTAATTTTGTAAGTTCAATACAATTAAATATTTTTTTTTCTGTACCCACTCATGCATACTGTCAGTGTGAAAGATTTCTTCAACTCTTCATCCTTCCTCCTTTGTGTCTTAACCCTGAGCTCTCACTGTTGCTGGGAAATTTGAGAAGCAGATTTACTCACTTGCTCATTCACTCCCTTCTCAGCCTCTCTTTATCACCTGAAACTCCACTGAACACCAATATGCTGGGTCAGGAGCAAGGCTCTCAGCTCAATGTATAAAGGAACCTTTTCCAGCACCAAGCTGGTGAGTGTCAGCTGGAGAACAATGTCCCATTGCACATGCCTTCTTCAATATTCAAGGTGTCCAGCTATTCGCGACATCCACGTTCACTCCTGGTGGGGTCAGGCAAAGAGGAAGAGTCAGTGCAGCCATTGTGCAGCATCCAGGGTCGAATTGCCCCATTTTCAAACCCATTGCAATATCATTGTCTGCCCCAACACCAAGCAGATGCTCCCATCACAAGAGGCTCCATGTCCCTGAGGACTGTGAGAGTGAGCCCTGTCCATTCACCTCAATCATCAAGCTCCAGCCTTCCTGATGTGGTGGCAGCCAGGAGAACCCTGCCCATGGGAGATTCCACACACACTCCCTCCCTCCCTGCAGGGAAAGATGATTTCATGGTCCTGATTTCTCTCCAAACTGAATTTGAGTGTTGCTGAAAAAAATTGACACTTTGTCAAAGATTCTGTCTTGCACACATCAGGGCAATTTGCAAGAAATAGCACAGCAAAGGCAAATACCATGTAGACTGGAGATCCCAGCGGGTCAGGCAGCATCCATGGAGAGAAAGCAAGGCAAAGTGAAATGTTTTCACAAGAAGGGTTTTGTCTCACTCAAATTCTGTATACTGAACTGACTATTTGATCCTGATTTCCTCTTTTGCTTCAGACCTGTTGAAATTCTAAAAAGTAATTCTGTAGTTTTTTGAAAAGAGCACTCAGTTTATAATCATTAAATTCCAATAACTGCATCAAAATATTTTTCTTGATGGCCTTTCTGTACCTGGTATATGACTGGAGAATGTGTTATTTTAACGTTCAGTTTGTCAGCGCTGATGGTAAATCTACATTTTCTGTGTTTCTTTGTTTAGGAATTTTTGAACATCAGAATTCCCTCCCTCCACTGTCGAGATCCTGTTCTGGCCTTCATAGAATCATAGAATCGAGGAATTCCTATATGTGGAAGGAGGCCATTCAGCCAATCAACTCCACATCGACACTTTGAAGACCATTCCACCCAGACCCACACACCACTACCCTATCCCTGTAACCCTGCATTTTCCATTTGCTAGCCTGCACATCCCATGGAAATAATGAGTAATTTAGCACAGCCAACCACCTAACCTGCACATCTTCTCTCAGCTTTGCAAATGAAACATCAGGTTTGATGTTTACACTTTGAGCTAGATTTAATACAGTTGGAAACATGACTCCAGGCACATTTAATCACTCAAGTAGCCCATTTCAATTTCCTCAATGGCAGCTAAAATTTCTCTCTATGAATATGAGGACACAAGTAGTGAACTGGAATTCCCAGCCACCATCAGACGATATCAACTAGACGGAGGAGGCAATTGACCCCTAAATTCCTGAATCTATCCTGATTTAATGGCGGCTCAGGGATTAAATCGGCTTGGCTTTCCCAAAATGTGTCCAAACAAGGGACCGAGCTTCAGATGGTGTCCTCATGTTAAACTGCCACCTCTCCCATGAACCACACCTGCCTTTAGTTGCATTTAGACTGGGATTCCATAATAAGCCAAGGTCTCCAATGAGAACACTGCCTCCAACAAGCATTGCTCTGCTCGTTTCCAACTGGGGACCTCCCCAGGAACCAGAAGGAGCTCCCCATCAGTTCTGTCACTGATGGGTGAGATCGTTGTTGACCCACCTTAGAGTGGACTGAACCCAAACCTTTCTGACTCCATGGAAGGAGTTCTACCAACTTAGCCAAGGCTGAAACTTTTTTAAAAATCATAAAATCTATCAATAATTAGCACTGCCTTTGTGTTAGCTCAGAGTTTTGAGGTTTAAACGTGTTCTTTTGAAATGCAATGAAGCGTTACCATGGAGAATGTTGCTGCTGGACCAGAACAGCCAACTCTGCCCAAAACATCGCTGCAATAATTAATCCATCAACATCCAGCCAAATGCTTTCTAGCATTACTTTCCCTTTATTATTCCTCTTTTTCAGGTTATTAAACCCCTTTTAAAGTAGTACACACATGGGAACACTTCCATCTGCAAGATTTTCCCCAAACCATTCATCATCCTCACTTAGAAATATATCCCTGTTCCTTCAATATCACTGGGTTAAAATCAGGGTATTCTCTCCCTCAGGGCATTCTGGATCTACCTACAGCACATGGCTGCAGCGGGTTCAGGAAGGCAGCAGTTCACCGCGCTGCAATGTTGTTTATAATATAAACGGCCCTTCAAGCTTTATCGTTCTCAGAGGCGTTACAACCGAGAAAACCCCTTCCATCTCTCAGCAGAGATTTCAATTATTCCCGTTTCTTTGCTCTATCCCAATAGCTTCTCCTCATGTGTGACTGTGATTCTGGTGTATTCAACAATATCTGACACTTGCCTGCCTAATGCTCTTACACCCAGTGATGACTGTTGATTTCCCCTGGATATATTACTGTTCTCTGCAGTTTGATAGCCGTTTGTTTTGTCTTTGAGTATAATTCATTTTATGCCTGGTCCCAGTGACAATCCGAAGGACACTCCACCTTTCAGTCTGACAAACCAGGTTCACCCATGTTCACTCTACTTCTAGCCTAGCCTCCAGTCTTTCAAAGAGATGAATTCAAGCCTCTCCAGTTTGATCATTTGAAGTGTATCTCATTTATTTGGATTTCTCCTGGGATGGGCGGGCACAAAAGTGGCTGCTATTTGTTGCCCTTCCCTAATTGTCCTGGAGAGGGCGGTGGTGAGCCATATAATATCTGGGAAGGAAGGCGCTGGGATCTGAACAAAAAAACCCCATGAAACTCAATGTCATGTTCATGAATGTAGTTTGGACAAGGGAACCCAGTCATCACCCGGTCTGTGACTCCAGTCCCACAGTGACATGATTCATTCTTCACGGCCCCATGACCTGGCTCAGAACTCAGTCCAAGCAATTGGAGATAGGTAATACATTTTAGGCTTGATTTAAAATAGTTTATAATATTGTTTATTTTTTAAAAAATATTTAAAATAGTTAAATATATGTTAACCTGAGTGCACAAGGCATAATTTCGAAATTTGCTGATGGTATGAAACTTGGATGTATTACAGCTCATGAAGAAGATAGATTTTAAAAGATACAGGTAAGTTAATGGAATGAGCAGACGTTTGCTGGTACAATTTAATGGAAAGAGCTGTCACTGATTCATTTTGGAAGGAAAACGTAGAGAGACAAACAAACTAAAGGGTACAAGTATGGGTGCGTGGAGGGGCAGGAGGACCTGGATGTTTATGTGCATCAGCCATTGAAGGTGGCAGGATAGGCAGCTGTTCTCATGAGAGAGCAGCTGATTAAAGCAGATGCCATATCAACATGAACATAGAATACATCATGGATGTGAAAAGAATGCTTCCTTTTCAGGGAGAATATAAAACTAAAATAAGTTCCCTCATTTCAGACCAAGAAAAGCAGGGTTTTTTTTTCTAGCATAAGGTCATAGGTCTTTGGAACTCTTCGTCAAACATAGAAATGAAACCTCTAAATGTTTGTAGTGAAGAAGTAAATAGCCATTGCTTATCAAGAATCTATCGAAGTTAGGCAAGAATGTGGAATAATCAGGTCAGCCATGGGGAACAGGATCAAGAGGATGAACTCCTTCATCTGCCCCTAATTCGTATGATCATGTGGCCAGTTCCACCGTTGAAAGAACAGCGCCTTGAAAGCTTGTGGTTTTCAATAAACCAACTGAAGTGGCTGCAGGTTTGCGTGGGCGCGAATAGGAGGGGACTTTACCCACAATCCTCAGCAGCCGTGCAAGCACTCTCTCGCCACTAGAGGGCAGCTGCTTCACTGTCCCTGATCAGTAAAACATAAACTGGTGCCCTGTTTGTGGATAACCGACTCAATCTGTAGAGACCCATAGAGAGAGAGCACAACTTCAGAAGTACCACAATGAAGATGTCCCGTGTGATAAGAAAAGTACTTTGATGTGACATTTGTTTGTCTTCACAGTGTGCTGTTTTGTTCATTCTGTGATACACGTAGACGATGTCAGTACTGAGTGACACAAAGTATATTTACTCCTCTAACCCCTTTTCAAACACCCTCTCCATCTTGCTTTACTGCTTATTGACTCTTCTACAATTGTCCCTGTTGCCTCACTCCGTCCCGGTCCCAGAGGGATTGATGACCGGAGTTCATGACCCCGCACTGTGTGAAGGTTGGTGTGAAGTGATGCCAGTGTGTTGGAGCTTGGGCTCCTGCCTCAGGCCCAGGTGTAGGGGCCTGTTCAACAATCTGCACATTGTTCTTTTTCTCTTTCTGACCGTACTGGAGTTTTCAAGCTGCAGTAACTTGCTGGCAACAAGGTGTCTTGTCTAAAATATTCCCAGCACTGGACAGATCTCTGCTGTTGTTTTTCTCTCTCTCAGGAACCTGCTCTGTATTCAGTGTTTGTTATCATTAGTTTGTTGGAGTTCATATGTCAGCTGCTGCTTCCTTGTTATGGTACTGAAAAAAAATCATCAATGCCTCTTGAGATTTGAAATACTCTGTCTTCATGAAAGTGGTTGGCAGACTTTTTAACATCATTTAATATTCCAATGATGTGAATGAATCAGTGTTGCGTCTGGCTTGGAGCATTTAACATCATGGTCCCAGTTTTCAATGGATCCTGACTCGTGGTAATACAGTTTGCAATGTTTCTCTTCCCTTTCGTGTTATTAAGAAGCTTTCAAACATGTTATAATGAGGACAATGCAACTTCAACACCGTTTGACGAAGTGGGTGGCTGTTTGAATTCTCATCTCATTATCATCCAGCTTTCAAAGAAAATGCTGTAGTCTCTGAAATTAGATTGTACTCAGGTTTTATGCATATTGTGTTTGTATTTTATTTTTGGAATGCCAATTTGTCATAAAAGTATTCTGTTCGGTTTTGTAGCTCAGTAGTTGTGTTTGTTCCCTGAGATACTGAGAGTTTACACAACACTCCATTTGCCTGTGACCCAGTTGTTGGCTGAAGCCTGTTCGGTGAGTCCAAGCCATGGTCTTGCTCTCTGCAGTTATACCATCAACTTGGTTTCTCAGTGGGAGCCAGGAGACCACTGCATGGTGACTTCCTGTTCCACTGTTGGTGTAAAGGCAACTGGGAACTGTCAAGGTTAATCCCATCATGTACATCAGAACATTATATTCAGCTGGAACTACCTCCACTGACTCATTTCTTTGGCTGCCATTGCAGTAAAAGCAAATCCCTCCCTTTGCCAGCACAAAGAGAAAATGCCCGTCAGATTCCCTCGTGTGTGATGGTTTAGCCCAATCGGAGCAGCCCTGGTAGATCATGCTGTATCAGTCTGGACAGAATCCTGGGCAAACTCCAAATGAAAGCATGACGTTTAGTAGATCTGCTGCTACACAAAATATGGAATTGGAATCCTAGTTCCCGAATCACCTTGTCAAACCTAAATACAATTGAGAAAATATAAACCAAACCCATTTCCCAAGGACAAATGTCACAACAAGAAAGTGAGGAGCAGACAGTTAATGTTCGCCTATCTCTCGGGAGCGTCACTTTTCCTGTCTCCGGCTCTTTGCGGGATATTATATTTACCATCCTTTCTGTCTGAGAATACTGCTGTTCCTGTCCCCACTCTCTTGGGGACAGGTTGGGGATGTCACACCCAACCAGTTTGTTAGTTCCATTTACTCTCACAAAATGTGTAATCCCTGCTTCACTATGTGTGTGAGCCATGTGTGAAAGCCCTGCACAGCTAACCCTTCACTTCAATCAGATCACAGGGTCTAAGTTTGGTCTGTACAATCTGGACCCAGACAAAAACACTGACTGACTGGATCGCGATCAAGATAACCCAGATCAAGTCCCAGTGAGACTGCTGTTGACCTTCACCCGCAAAGCCCACTGCGGAGGTGGTCATTAATCCCAGTGTTGTCATAGATTAGGTTCTCCCAGAGATTCATGATTCATTCCAGATTTAGCACAAGTGTGTGATGTTGTCAGGTGACAGCTGGGAAGACATGGAGATAAAATATAAAAGCAGAGAGAATTATATTTATGCTATACGTTCCTTGAACTTAGGATGTTTGGAAATGTTTTACAGTCAATGGAATGCTTCCAAAGTCCAGACATTGTTGTGATGTGAGAACTGTGACAGCCTGGGCAAGGCAGATCATTTGGCAGCAGCACTCAGAGACTGGAGGCTGTTACTGCAGGCAGGCTCCAACCAGCTCAGCTGTGAGTGAAGGACATTGGAGCACACAAGAACATGGGAAATAGGAGCAGGAAAAAACCTTCAATAGCTGTCCAACCTTTCTTAAATACAGGGACCAAAATTGCACACAATACTCCAAATGCAGGCTCACTAACACTCTCGATAGTTTTAACAGGAATTCTCGACTTTTAAATTCCAACCCCCAGCAATAAAGGTGAAAATTCCATTCGCCTTCTTGATTACTTGCTGCTCCTGCACTAACTTTCTGTGTTTCATGCACAAAACTACCCAGATCACTCAGTACTGCACTTTGTTGGAATCTTTCACTCTTTAAATAATAGTCGGCCTTTAGATTATTCCGACCTAAGTGCATGGTCTCACACTTTCTGACATTAAATTCCATCCACTGTGTATTAGTGTTTCATTTCCAGTTTGGTCTTCTCTTTGTGATTGAACGTCTCAATGCATCTGTCTGTAGCATTCCCCATTCCCATTTGTTGCTGGCCCTGACACTTGATGATCTAACGCTTTCCTGCTGGTTCCATTTAGTGACAGGCAGGAGGTTGGAAGAACACAGCAAGTCAGGCAGCATCAGGTGGAGAAGTTGATGTTTTGGGGGTAACCCTTCTTCAGGAATGGTTTTAGGTATAGAGGAAGCTGCAGATAAAGGGGGTAGTGGGGACAGGATGATGAAGTGGGGATTGGTGATGACAGGTAGATGGTACAACTTGGTTGGTCAATGGGAGGAATGTATCCAGTAGGTGGCAGGCAGGAGTGGAAGGGAGGGAGAGGGGCTGGGAAGGGAGTCGGGGGAAGAGAAGAGTGTTTATTTGAAATTGGAGAACTTAATGTTGAGTCATCTGGGCTGTAGGCTGCCAGACGGAAGATGAGGTATTGTTCCTCCACTATGTGGTTTGGTTCATTGTGGCAATGGAGGAGGCTGATGATGGTCATGTCGGAACGGGAATGGGAAGGGGAATTGAAATGGGCAGTGACTGAGAGGTCTGGTCGGCCCCTGCATGCCTGGCTGAGATGTTCGGTGAAACATTCCCTAAGTTTATATTTGGTCTTCCCAATGTAGAGAAGACCACATCGCGGGCACCTGATGCAGTGAACTAGGTTGGAGGAGAGGCAATGTCTCACCTGGAAGGACTGTTTGGGGCCCGGGATGGAGGGGAGGGATTGGTGTACCAGCAGGCTTTTCATCTTCTGGTGTTGCGGGGAAGGTTCCTCGGGGTTCAGGAGGGTAGGTGGGCAAGTGGCACAAACCAAGAATTGTCAAAGGGAACAGTCCTTGGGGAAGGCAGCCAGGGATGGGGAGAGGAAGTTATTCTTGGTGGTGTAGTCTAGTTGGAGTTGGTGGAAGTGTTTTAGGATGATGCATTAATTGGCACAGGGATTGGTAATAGTTGAGGACAATGGGGATTCTGACTTTATTGTGTTTGGAGAGGGGTGGGTTTAGAGCAATGGAACGGGAAATGGAGGTGGTGCCGTGGATGACAGAAGGATGACAGAAGGAGGAAAAGCATGTTGTTCATAAGAGGTGGACATCTGTGATCAGCGAAATGTCTCCTCATCCGAGCAGATGGAGTGGAGGCAGAGAGATTGGGAGAATGGGATGGAGTTCTTGCAGGATACTGGTTGGGATGAGGTGTATTCCAGGTAGTAATGGGAGTCTGTGGATTTGTAGTAAATGCCTGTTTGAAGATTATCGCCAGAATTGGAAATGGAAAGGTGAAGAAAGGGCAGGGAGGTGTCTGAGATGGATGAAGTGAAGTTGAAGACAGGGTGGAAGTTGTGGGGAAAGTCAATGAATGCTCCAGTTCAGCCTGGGTGCAGGATGCTGCACCAATGTAGTCACTGATGTAATGGCAGAAGAGTTGGGGCACAGTGCCTGTATAGTCACTGAAGAGGGACTGGTCGACATAGCTCAACCGGGTGCCCATGGCCACTCCCTGGACCAGTTTGGCAAGGCAGAGGAGTGTATTGGTGGAGGGGGACTGAATGGGTCTGTTGCAGAGGAAAAGGTGTTTGGCCTGGAGGCCATCCTATTGGGGTATGGACATATATAAGGACTGCACATCCATAGTGGAGATAAAGCACTTAGGGCTGGGGAACTGGAGGTAACTGAAGAGGTGGAGGGCATGGTTGGTGTAGCGGATGCAGGTGGGCAGTGCCTGAACCAAGGAGAAGAGTTGAGGTAGGATGAGAGGAGTTCGGTGGGGCAGGGGCATGCTGAGACGATGAGTCAGCCAGGTAGTTGGGCTTGTGGATTTTGGGGAGCAGGTAGAACTAGGCAATGCAGGGCTGAAGGGATTATGAGAGACAGTGGAGGGGAGACCACTGGAGGCAATGGGGGCACTGACAGTGTGAGTGATTTTGGCCTGATTGGTCACGGCAGGGTTATGGGCAAGGAGGAACTAGGACATGATGTCAGAGAGTTGGGGTTCGGCCTCTGTAACATTTAGGTCTGTTCTCCAGACTAACACCACCCCACATTTGTCAGCGGGTTTGTTGGTGAACCAGGGGTTGGCACAGAGAGAGTGGAGTGCTTGATCAGAGGGGGTGTGGTTGGAGTGGGTGAGGGAAGAAATGGAGGTGACTGATGGCACATCAACAGTCAGCAATGAGGAGGTCTCGGGTGTGTACACAGCTGGTGGTGGGGGTGGGGGGGTGACCAAATGGAGGAGGAAGGTTGGAGGTGGGAGGAGGAGTCCTCAGAGGGAGGTTTGCAGTTTTTGTTAAAGAAGAAGACACGGAAGTCGAGGCAGTGGAAGAAGAACTCCGCGTTGTGGTGGGTGTGGGTTTCGTTGAGGTGGGGTTGGGTGGGAATGACTGTGAGCCCTTTCCTGAGGATGGACCTTTTGGCCTCAGTGAGTTCGAGGTCGGGGGGGATAGTAAATATGAGGCAATGCTCAGGGGTAAGGTTTTTGAGGAGGCCCAAGTTGGCTGAAGGAGGGGAGGGGGGAAGGGTGATGGCATGTGGTGTGTGAGGGTTGGTTGTGGTGTAGCACGGGGGAATGGGTGTGGGAGAGAAAGGAGATTGGGATGGAAGTGGATTGTGGAGTGAGGTGGGGGAGTGGGAAGGTGGGGGATGAGGTGTAGAGGGAGAAGTGGAGGGATAGGAAGGAGAACGAGTGTGCTGGCTGGCTGCGGGTAGGCAGTTGCACTCAGGGTGACTCTGGGAAATGCAGTCTGAGTCTTGGTTGCAGAGTGGGTGGGGCCAGAAGTGGAGGCAGAGGTTGGAGTGAAGTCAAGGCCGGCCCGAGTGTTTTGACCCAGGTTTAATTCCAACCTCAGGCAACTGTCTTTTTGGAGTTTGCACATTCTCAAAGTGTCTGCGTTGGTTTCCTCTGGGTGCTCTGGTTTCCTCCCACAATCTAAAGTTGTGCAGGTTAGTTGAATTGGGGCTGTGCTAAGTTGCCCGTAGTGATCAAGGATGTGTAGATTAGGTTCATTAGTCAGGGCAAAAGTAGAGTAATGGGATAGGGGATTGGGTCTGGGGTGGGTTACTCTTCCAAGGATTACTGTGGACGTGTTGCTCCAAATGGCCTGTACCCTCACAGTAGGGATTCTATGACGGTCCATTCCTGATTCCCAGCACCCGCTGAGTGAAAACATTCTTCCCCAAATCTTAATTGCGGTGTCCATGAAGAAATCTTTCAAACCATTCATTTTGTCTATTGTTGTTTAGCTCTTGAGCTCCTTGTTCAATAAATGTTTTATTCTTTTTGATAAAATATGAGTTCCCTGACAGGGACAGTTAACTTTGTCCAATCAGGGAGTCCTGGCTGACAGATAAAAAGAGGAGTGTCTTAATCCCTGCCCTCCCCTTCACTGTTTGATCACACAGCATTGCCCTTTGATGTGAAGGGCACTGCTTGTCACTGGCCACTCGGGTGTTTTACTTTCTTCCTGGTGGTGGAAATTGAATAAAGATTCGTGCACCTTGCATCTCTCATTGTGTCTCACACCTGCACACACACACAACATGGGTGCTGGGGAAGAATAAGCATGACCGCAGTTAGGCGGTAGTGTGGGGGTGAAAAAAAACAGGCGTGTCAGGAGTTCTGATCATTCTGAGAGCTGGGTCTGAGGGAGCTGGATCAGTGTCAAGGATTCTCCACATGTAAGTAAGAAAAAAAGAAAAAAAAGGAAAAAAAGTTAAAAAGAGGAGTATCAGAAGGACTGATACTCTGGGACCTGATTCTGAATAACAACCGGCCAACCATCCTTCTGTCACCCTCAATCTCCCCATGCTTACTCTTGTTTCACATTTGATCCAGCCTGTGCTGCCTTTGGGCAAGGTTGGCCTTCCCTCCATCACCCAGGAATGTGGTCATCATCCCAGAGCAATCGCACTTTTAACCTGGGGTTCATCACAGCTGAGGGAGGGGGAGAGAAGGTGGCACCTTCATGGTGGTCAAACCTGACATTAATCCACTGCAACCTCTCTTGGGGCTGCAAGAATTCAACCTCCCTCACTCAGACAGCTCCCCTCCCTGGAAGGTAATATTGCTACACCTAGTTTTGGGTTAATTAACCACTGAAATATGACTATGGGGAACCAGCATCGGCTGGGCAGGCAGCCACGACTGTTCTGACCCTGGATTCAGAAAATCTCCTTGGAATTTGTCAACACTTTCGGGAGCACAGTGACCACTGCCTCTAAAATCCCTCACTTACCGAGACTACACTCTCAGTATTCACCTTTTTCAGCTGTCATCTCAATTTACTATAAATTCTGTGTCTAATAATCCTGCCCTCCAGCTACCTGATGAAGGAGTAGCGCTCCGAAAGCTTCTAGTTCCAAATAAACCTGTTGACTATAACCTGGTGTTGTGTGATTTTTAACTTTGGCCATCTGAATGAGCTGCCATCTCAGACTGAATCAGCTGAACTGTTTTTCATTCATGATTTGAGAAGATTAAAGCCTGATCTTCAATCCCCAGCATAAAGCCCATTCTCAATCCATCGCCCTGAGATACATGCCTCAGAGACACCTACAGGCAGCACAGAGTGACACACGCACACTGAGAGAGACAACGACAGGTTGCACTCTGTGAGACAGGCAGCACTGAGTCACATGCTCACACTCCATGCTGTAGATAGGTGTCTCGCTGAATGTGGGTGTGTTACTGAGCGCTGTCTGTGGTGTGTCTCTGAGTAAGACACTCACACTCAGAGAGACATCTACAGACAGTATTAAGTTAAACACTCACACTCAAAGAGGCATACAGCCAACAGTGTCTGTGATTGGCCGAAGATTATTTCAGGGACGAGCCGACATGCTGCAGAGATTGCACAGTTTGATCCCATCAGCTGGACATGGACCAACAAAGTGAAGAGGGAATACATCAGATTGTACTTATTGAGTCCTAACATTTTTCAGTTTCTGTTCTTTTTGGAATCTACATAAATTCCCGATTAAAGGGATCATTTGAAAATGATTGATGATTGTAATTGATTGATAGGCCAAGTAACCAATTGTGACAATGACCTGCTGAAATTCAGCCAATCAACTGAGGGGGGGTGGGGGGGGGGGGTGTGTGTGATGAAGTCAGCTATTCCCAAAGCACACAGAGACAGAGACCGAATCTTCACCTTTATTCCCTTTACCACATTCACATTGACAGAAAAAAGCAACTGGAATTAACAGCCCAGACAGAGGAAGCGGCTCAAATTCACAGCCACAATGGAGCTTGAGGAAAACACATGGAGAGATTTTCTCAATAACATGAAAATCCTGTCCCTTTAAGCAGTGATAAAACCTTAAATTGGAACTGGCAGCTGAGCAGGAAGGAGATCTGATTTACTGAAGCAGAGACTTCTGAGGTTCTGAGGTTCACATTGGTTTGTACAGCAAGGCAAACCTGTCCCTGTCAAACACTCCCAGGACAAGGACAGTATGAGGTTTGACACAGTGTAAAGCTCTCTTGCCGCTATCCCAATGACCTGCTTTAACATCCAAACCTCAGACGTTTCTCTGAGCAATCCTGAGAAGAAAGAGAGTGAAATTCAGTGCTGACAATGACCTTTGTCCTGCCAGATCAGCCCTGTTCTATTTAAAGTTGTGTCTCCTCTGTGGACTGTCTCAAAACTCTACACGCATTCTGATCTCCTGATGCTCTTGCTGAGGGGGGAGGGGAGGGTCACATGGGCGAGGGCACAGGAGAAGCGAGCGTTGGACTCCCAGTCAGACCCAGAGAGGGTCAGCAGGCTGCTGACATTGTAGGTGCTGTCCGAAGCTCTCAGGTAGTTGCTGGTCTGAACCCCGTCCGAAATGACTGCACCGTCCTTCTTCCACTGCACCTCCAGCTCATCGGGATAGAAGTGATTGGCAAGGCACACCAGGGTGGCAGTGCCCTTGGCATTGACCTGCTCCGGGGAGGGAGGCAGCAGGGTCAGCTTGGGCTGAGAGTTCTCACGGCCTGAAAGACAAGGGAAACGATTTTAATTCCTGCCAATGGAAGGGAATTCAACCCTTCACTGTCCATACAATCTTTTTGAACATTTGTAGTCAATACAGAATAAACCCAACAAACGACCAGGCATTGTTCAAATTGCTTCTTGGGATGTGAGTGTGATTGGCAGGGTCAGCATTTATTACCCATCCCTAATTGCTCCCGAGAAGGTGATGGTGAAGCAGCAGAGAGAGAAGGGACAGTTTTGGACCATTGTTTATAAAATGAATGTGGGCAGCTGGAAGGGCTATCAATGGGGGATCATTTTCGTGACAGTGATCAGGACTCAGTGAGATTGAGAGTAGTGATGAAAATGGAGAACCATGGTGCAAGGGTAAAAGTTTTCATTTTACTCAACTGTGTGGTGTTTTGGTAAAAGTGGATCGGAACAAGCGGCATGATGGGAAATTAGTGTCAAGACAATGGGAGCCCTCGAAGGATGAGACAGAGATTGTTCAGAATCTGTTCCCACAAAGAGTAAGGGTGGGACTTCTAGATCTAGACCAAATGAACAAGAGGATTGGGAGTCATGTACTGACATGGATTGGGAACTGGTTGGCAGACAGGACAGAAAGAATGAGTCTTTTTCTGAATGACAGGTAGTTACAACTTAGGGTGCCACAGGGGTCAGTCCTTGGTACTCAGTTATTCATAAAGTATAATAATAGAATCATCGATTCAGAGAGACCCAAAAGGCCCAACAGCCCTTTGTGTCCATAATGGTCAAAAAACAACAACCCAATAATTCTCATCCATTTTACCAGCAAAAGGGAATTAGATGCGGTATGTGTTCAATAAAGAATTAGATATAGTTATTTGGATTAAAAGGATCAAAGAATGTGGGGAGAAAGCAGAAACAGGGGACAGTGTTGGATGATCAGCCATGATCATATTGAATGGTGGAGCAGGCTTGAGGGGCCGAATTGCTTACTTCTGCTCATAGTTTGGATGTTTCTATCTGTTTCTCAGATAATGAAGGAATGTCTCTTGTCAATTTGAAGCTGGAAGTCAAATGTTTGTGGAGGTGGAAGATGTGGCTATGGTGATTCATGCAGGTCAGTAAGGTGGTAAGAAGACACATGGGATAAACTGGTTTTCATTTTTCCTTGATGGGATGAGGGCAATTGCTGGATCGGCAGCATTTATTGCCCATCCATAATCACCCAGCGGGCAGTTTAGAGTCAACCACATTGCTGTGGGTCTGGGGTCACATGATAAGGATTTCAGTTTCTTTTCTGAAAGGACATTAGAGAATCAGATGGCTTTTTCCTGACAGTCAACGATGGTTTCGTGGTCATCATTAGACTCTTAATTGCAGTTTTTTTTTGTTTGAATTTGAATACCACCATCTGCTGGATTCTAACCCTGGTCCCCAGGATTAGAATGGACCTCAGGATTAACAGTTCAGCAATAACACCATTAGATCATTACCTCTCTTATCTCATTTTTGGTTGACTGTGAAAGCAAGAAGTTTGTGTATTCTGGAACTGTATAAAACCCCAGTTAGAGCACAGTGAGAGAACTGTGTACGGTTCTGGTCACCACATTACAGGAAAGATGTGATCCCATTAGAGACAGGGACAGAGAAGGAGTTTGTCTGGAATGGGGAATTTGAGCTTTGAGGAAAGATTGGTTTGGCTGGGAGTGTTTTCTTTGGAACAGAGGCGGCTGAGGGGAGATTTGATGGTGGTGTGTAAAATGATGAGGGGCTTGGACAGAGTGGGTACGAAGGACTGATTTCCACCAGCACAAAGGGCAATAACCATGGGGAGAGATTGAAATCAGTTGGGGGCAGGGTTAGAGGGGAGTTGAGGGTATTTGTTTTCACCCAGAGGCTGGGAGGTTGGAGAGGCAGAAACCCTCATCACATTGAAAATACACTTGGGTATTCACTTCAAACAGCAAAACCTCCAGAGCTATGGAGCAAGAGCTGGAAAGTGGGATGGAGCTCGATATCTCTTTAACAAACCTCCGATCACCCGCAGATCAAGAGAAATTTATTTGAGAACATTGGAGCAGACTCGGATCCACACGTTTTTAAAGAGTCACATCAGGGCGTCTGTTTAGAAGGTTCTAGATTACATTTCAAACCTTGCTGCACACTGCTGGGCTGAGGTCAAGGGTGAGGCTGCAAAAAGTCTCAGTGTCCTCACTGCTCCCAATGACCCCATGCCCCCGGAAGGTGAGAGTGCACAGACAATGGGTGAGTGTCCGGATCAGGAAACTTCATCCTTCAAGAAAGACTTGCATTTGTGTCGCACCTGTCCACAACTCAGGATGTCCCAATGGCTCTTTCCAGCAGACTGTGCGCAGCGAGATCCCAAACACAGTATAATAAATAACAGAGAAATAGATTTTTAGTGATTTTGACTGGGGGATAAATATTGATCAGGGACACCAGGGGGAACTGCCTGCTCTTCATCCAACAGTGCCATGGAATGGCATCTTTCACAACTGAAAGACTCCCAGTTCATCCAAAAAAAAGAATAGTTCACTGAAAGTGAAGTTGCAAGTCGGTAGGGGGGTGACAAAGTGATTTGGTTTGTTTTCTTTTATTGGTCAGTGCATTGAGTATTGGAGTTGGGAGCTGTTGCGGCTGTACAGGACGTTGGTTAGGGCACTTTTGGAATACTGTGTGCAGTTCTGGTCTCCCTGCTGTCGGAAAAATGTTGTGAACCTTAAAAGGGTTCAGAAAAGATTTATAAGGATGTTGCCAAGGTTGGAGAGTTTGAGCTATCGGGAGAGGCTGAATAGGCTGAGACTGTTTTCTTTGTATCATTGTAGGTTGATGGGTGACCTTATAGAGGTTTATAAAATCTTGAGCGACAAAGATAGGGTGAATAGAGAAGATTACTTACAGTGTGGAAACAGGCCCTTCGGCCCAACAAGTCCACACCGCCCCGCCGAAGCGTAACCCACCCATACCCCTAAATCTACATCTACATCTACCCCTTACCTAACACTACGGGCAATTTAGCATGGCCAATTCACCTGGTCGGCACATCTTTGGATTGTGGGAGGAAACCGGAGCACCTGGAGGAAACCCACGCAGACACGGGGAGAATGTGCAAACTCCACACAGTCAGTTGCCTGAGGCGGGAATTGAACCCGGGTCTCCGGCGCTGTGAGGCAGCAGTGCTAACCACTGTGCCACCGTGCCGCCCACAAAGATCTTTTCTCTAGAGTGGGGGAGTCCAGAACTGGAGGGCATAGGTTGAAGGTGACAGGGGAAAGATTTAAAAGGGACCTAAGGGACAACGTTTTCATTCAGAGGGTGTTAAATGTATGAAATGAGCTGCCAGAAGAAGTGGTGAAGGCTGGTTCTGTTACAACATTTAAAAGGCATGGATATGTAAATAGGAAGAGTTTAGAGGGATACGGGCATCAATCCAGCCCTTAACATTTCAGGCTCTTCCAAAGACATTTACAGAGCTTTGTTTGACAAGCAGTCACTGTTGCAATGTCAGGAACATGGCAGCCAGTTTCGACACAGCAAGATCCAACTAGAAGCACTGAGATCAAAGAGCAATAATGATGTTGGATTAATGATAAATATTGGCCCGATTAGATTCCCGACAGTGTGGAAACAGGCAGTTCAGCCTGACAAGTCCACACCAACCCTCCGAACAGCAGCCCAATGAGAAACCTTCCGTACATTTACTCCGGACGATTTCACCTAACACTGTAGGCAATTTAGAACAGCCAATTCACCTGACCTGCACATCTTTGGACAGTAGTAAACCAGAGCACCTGTGGGAAACCCACACAGACACAGGGAGAATGTGTAAACACCACGCAGACAGTTTCCCAAGGACGGGAATTGAACCCAGATCCTTGATGCTGTGAGGTAGCAGTGCTCAACACTGAGCCACCATGCCTGAAGGCAACACAAAGCGAGAGTAATTTGGTTCAGTTGGATGGAAAATGAGAAAACGGAAGGTGAAGAAGAAGGTACGATTGCTGATTAGCGATGGGATTGATTGTTACCAGAAAATAAAAGATAGGGACAGATTTTTTCAATATCAAAGGAATTAAAGAAGTGCAGGGAAAATCAATAATAGAACAAACTTAAAGATTTTGTAACTAAATGCACAAAGCATTCCGAATAACGTAGACAAAGTTATGCCATAAATCGAGCTAAATTGAGTGTCAAAGGAATTTAAACTAGTTAAAGTGGACGAGGGCTCAGGAGAGGTTATTCAAGTTTCTAGAAGATGTACTAGGACAGAGAGTACAGAAAGGAAAAAGAGTTGAACATCAAGCACAGCAGATAAGAGAACAATAATAAGAAGGAGGGCAGTCAATGCAGGACTGAGGGTGTTGTACTTAAATGCACACATAGAAACAATGAGCTTGTAGTGCAGATTGAAACTGGCAGGTACGATGTTGTGGATATCACAGAGACATAGCTGTAAGGGGATCCCGGCTGGGAACTAAATATCCAAGGATACATGTTCTATCAAAAGGACAGGCAGGTGGGCAGAAGGGCAAGAGTTAGTTAGTGTTAGTGCCTTGTCATTGTGAAATAAAATTCAATCAATAGCAGGAAGAGATATCGAGTCAGAAGGTGTAGAATCGGTGTGGGTAGAGTTGAGGAACCGCAATAAAGAATCTGATGCAGGTTATGTCCAGTTCTCCAAGCAGTAATCAGGGTGTGGGGAATAAAATCAATCAGGATACAGAAAAAGCATAAACTAAATGTCAGGGTAGACCTCAATGGATAGGTGGACTGGGTAGTGC
Source organism: Chiloscyllium punctatum (assembly GCF_047496795.1). Taxonomy (NCBI): domain Eukaryota; kingdom Metazoa; phylum Chordata; class Chondrichthyes; order Orectolobiformes; family Hemiscylliidae; genus Chiloscyllium; species Chiloscyllium punctatum. The sequence continues at coordinate 31,735,180 of NC_092745.1, forward strand.
GTCTAAAGAAAAGGATTTCAAGGAATATCTACGAGATGGTTTTTGGAGCAGCTTGTGGTTGAGCCATTATGGACAGGCAGGTCTGGATTCAGTGATGTGTATTGAGGCAAACTTGATTAGTGAGTTTAAGGTGAACGTATCCCTGTGGATAAGGGGCCATAATATGATGGAATTCCCCCTGTAGCTTGAGAGGGAGAAGCTACAATCAGAGGGAACTGTATTTCAGTTGAGCAAAGGTAACTACAAAGACATGAGGAAAGAGATGGCCAGAGTTGATTGGAAGGGGAGCCGAGCAGGTAAGATGGTGGGGCAGCAAACAGCAGAGTTTCTGGGTGTAATTCAGGAAGTAGAGTAGGAATTCATCCCAAAAAAGAAAAAAAACGTACTCAGGGGAGGACAAGGCAACCATGGCTGATGAGGGAGGTCTAGGACAGTATAAAAGCAAAAGAAAAGGCATCCAATGTGGTAGAGAATAGTGGGAAGCCAGAGGGTTAGGAAGTCTTTAAAAACCTTAGAGGATAACTAAAAAAGCATTAAGGGTGGAGAAGGTGAAATGTGGGAGTTATCTAGCCAGTAATATAAAAGAAGATTGCAAAAGTTTTAGCAGATATATAAAAAGGAAGAGGGAGGCAAAAATAGACATTGGATCACTGGAAAATGAGGTTGGAGAAAGAATAGTAGGAAATGATGGAATAGCTGAGGAATTGAATCGGTACTTTGCATCAGTCTGCACCATGAAAAACACCAGCAGCATACCAATACTTCAAGACTGTCGGGGGCAGAGGGGGATGGAGTGTCTATCTCTAAGGAGGAAGTACTGGGGAAGCTGAAGGGTCTGAATATGGATAACTCACCCCGACTGGATGAACTACACCTGTGTGTTCTGAAGGAGATCACTGAGGAGAGTGTGGAGGCATTGGTGATGATCTTCAAGGAATCAATGGAGTCAGGGTGTGGAGGTGGAGATTTAGTGGGGATAAGGGATAAAAAAATGGCTCACATACCAACCCTGTTTAAGAAGCGAGGGAGGTAGAAGATGGGACATTATAGGCCAGTTAACCTGGACTCAGTTGTTGGTAAGATTTTAGAATTCAATTTAGGGATGAAATTGCAGAGGACTTGGAAGTGCAATGGTAAAATAGGGCTGAGTCAACACGGTTTCATCAAGGGGAGGTCATGCCTGACAAACCTGTTAGAATTCTTTGAGGAGGCAATGAGCCAGTCAGACAAAGGAGAGTCCGAGGAAGTAATGTATTTGGATTTCCAGAAGGTTTTTGACGTAAGATAAGCACCCCCATTGTTAGGGACAATGCACTGGCATGGACTGAGGACTGGGACTAGCAGATTGGCATAAAGCAGAGAGTGAGGAAAGATGGCAGCTGGTGACTGGTAGAGTTCTGCAGGCATCAATGTTGGGACCATAACTATTTACGTTATACATTAACAATCTGGATGAAGGAAGTGAAGACATTGTTGCTAAGTTTGCAGACGACATGAGATAGGTGGAGGGACAGGTAGTGTTGAGGAAGTGGGAAGGCTGCAAAAGGTACTGGATAGGCTCTGAGAGTGGGCAAAGAAGTGGCAGATAGAATACAAGAAGGAATGCAAAGACTGGTTGCTAAATGAGGAAAGCCTTTGGAAATCTAAAGCACAAACCTCATTCAGGTTTGTCCGAAGGTTAACAGGCAGGTCCAGTTTGTGCTTGGGAAGATGAACGAAATGTTTGCATTAATTTCAATAGGGCTAGAATACACGAGCAGAGATGTACTGCTGAAGCTGTGTAAGGTTCTGGTCAAACTGCATTTGGAATATTGTGGGCATTTTTGGGACTCATATTTTAAGAAACCATGTGCTGGCATTGGAGGGGTTTACAAGAATGATCCTGGGGATGAAAGACTTGTCATATGAGGCGTGCTTGAGGACTCTGGGTCTGTACTCACTGGAATTTAGAAGGATGAGACTGATCTTATTGAAATTTACAGAATTCTGACAGGCCTGGATAAAGTGGATGCAGGGAATATGTTTCCAAAAACAGGAGAGACTCGGCAACCAAGGCACAGCCTCAGAATGAAGGGCTGACGCTTTAGAGCTGAGATGAGGAGGAATTTCTTCAGCCAGAGGGTGGTGAATCTGTGGAACTCATTGCTACAGAGGACAGTGGAGGCCAAGTCACTGAGTGTATTTAAGACAGAGATGGATAGGTACATGATAGTTAAGGGGATCGAACGTTCCTGTGATTAGGCAGGAGAACTGGGTTGAGAAGCATTTCTGTCAAGATCAAATGGCAGAGCAGATTCAATGGGCTGAATGGATGATTTCTGTTCCTTTTTCTTAAAGTCTTCTGAAGAGTTTCCCCAAAACCCTGGAACACTGAACCCACTGGACTGTGAGCCCTGCTGTAGCTGTTTATCATCAGAACATTGTCAACAGATAACCAAAGAGTGGATAGAGTGCGCATTTAGGTGGGAACTTCAGAATGTTTCCGAGCTCCTGGAATACCATTAGAGCAGGAAGTATGGTCAGTGACAGCAGTTGGAGTTCCGGGTTCTGGAGCTTGAGCAGCAGCTGGTGTCAGTGCGGAGCGTCCGTGAGGCTGACAGCTCTGTGGAGAGCACATTTCTAGACGTGGTCACTCTGAAGCTTCAGAGTATGCAGGGACAGAGGGAATTGGGGAGCAGCAGACAGTCAAAAGGACCAGGCAGCTGGTACAGGAATCCCACTCTCCAACTAGGATTCAGTTCAAAATCCTGATGAGAATGATGGTTCGTCTGGGGAGTGCAGCCAGAGCCAAGTCCCTGGCACCACGGTGGGGGGCTCAACTGTACAGGAGGACACAAGGAAGACTGGAAGAGCGATACTGAGAAGATATTCGAGAGTGAGGACAATCGATAAGTGTTTCTGCAGCTGCAGATGGGAATCCAGGATGGTGTGTTTTCTCCCTGGTGCCAAGGTCAGGGATGTCACTGAGCGGCTGCAGAGCACCCTGAGGGGAGAGGGGGAACAGGCAGCAGTCGTAGGCCACATTGGAGAAAAAGGAACATGGTCCTGCAGTCAGAGGTTCAAGAGCTCTGGAGGGAATAAGCAGCAGGAACCTAAAAGTAGGAATCTCCGGATTACTCCCAACCCCGCACGCAGGTGAGAATAGAAGCAGGAGGTGAACTGCGGGGCTGGAAAGAGGATCCTTGAGGGAGGGCATTGGATTCTTGTGAGGTGGTTTACTAGTGCGATTAGAAAGAGTTTAAACTAACTTGGCAGAGCTGTGGGAGCCAGGAGGGAATGTCAAAGAGGAACACAAAGGAACACAGAATCCTCAGTGCAGTCAATAAGTCACCTCCCAGTGGGAAGGATGTGGAGGAATACAAATGCATGAATTTACAGAGACCTGCAAATATGATAGAGTTGTTATAAATGGTGGGGGGTCTTTTGTTTCTGAATATAGACTGGGATAGTAGCAGTGTAATGGGCAGGGAGGGCCCAGAGTTGTGAGAGTGTGTTCAGGTGGCATCGGTCGCTCAGTGGTGGGTCAGGTGGGGCAGCACGGTGGCTCAGTGGTTAGTACTGCAGCCTCACAGTGCTTGCGTCACAGGTTTGATTCCAGCCTTGGATGACTGTTTGTGTGGAGTTTGCACATTCTCTCTGTGTTTGCGTGGGTTTCCTTCGGGTGCTCTGGTTTCCTCCCATGGTCCAAAGATGTGCAGGTCATGTGAATTGGCCATGCTAAATTGCCCATAGAGTTAGATGCATTACTGAGAGGGAAATGTGTCTGGGTGGGTTACTCTTCGGAGGATCAGTGGACTTGTTGGGCCGAAGGGCCTGTTTCCACACTGTAGAGACTCGAATCTAATCATTGGCAGCGAAGAAGGCTGTCTAAGAATACAATGGAATCTTGAGCAACTGGGCCAGTGGGCTGAGGAATGGCAGATGGAGTTTAATTCAGATAAATGTGAGTGCTGTATTTTGGTAAGACACAAGAGATGGGTGAGATCCCAAACAAATATTTCAGGTCAGTGTTTATTGTGGAGAAAGCTAGAGAATTTGGAAAAATAGTGATGTCTTGAAAAGAGATCACACACAAATGAGGAGACGCTCAAGATCTGAAAACACATAAAGGTAGTAGATAAACCGTAGGACCTGATCATGTGTATCCCAGAACATTGTGGGAAACTAGGGAAGAGATTGTTGGGCCCCTTGCTGAGAAATGTGTATCACTGACAACCATGGGTAAGGTGCTGGAGAACTAGAGAGGTTGGCTAATGTTATGCCATAATTTAAGAAAGAATGTAAGGAAAAGCCAAGGGAACTATAGACCAGTGAGCCTGATGTCAGTGCTGGGTAACATATTGGAGTGGATTCTGTGGGATAGATTTTACATTCTTTGGATAATCATTGTGGTTTTATGCATAGGAAATCATGTCTCCTGAATTTGATTGAGGAGGTGACAAAGAAGATTGATGAAGACAGAACAGTAAACATTGTCTATATGGACTTCAGTAAAGTTTTTGACAAGGTTCCACATGATAGACTGGTTAGTAAGGTTAGACCACATGGGATCCAGGGGAAGTGAGCCATTGGGTTAAAAAAATTAGATTGAAGATAGGAGACAGAGAGTGGTGGTAAAAGGTTGCTTTTCAGACTGGAGATCTGTGAATAGCTGTGTGCCACTAACATTGGTGGTGGGTTCACTACTTTTGTCATTTAAAGAAATGCTTTGGATGTGAATATAGGAGTTACAGTAAGTTTGTAGATGATATCAAAATTGGTGGGATAGTGGATAGCGAAGAAATACATCTCAGGGTACAGCGGGACCTTCATCAGATGGGGAAATGGGCAGAGGTGTAGCAAATGGAGTTCAGTTTAGATAAATGTGAGATGTTGCATTTTGGAAAGGCAACCCAGGGCAGGAGTTATACAGTGGTCGGGCCCTGTGGAGTGTTTCTGAACAAAGAGACCTCGGAGTGAAGATGCAAGTGCATTATTACTTGAAAGTGGGGTCACAGGTAGACAGGGTGATGAAGAAGTTGTTGGGTACACTTGCCTTTATTGGTCACTGCTTTGAGTATAGGAGTTGGGACATCATGTTGCAGCTGTACAGGAGATTAGTGAGGCCACTTTGGGAATAATGTGAACAATCCTGATCACCTCGCAATAGTAAGGATGCTGTTAAACTTCAAAAGCTGCAGAAAAAATTTACAAGGACATGGCCAGGACTTGGAGGGTTTGAGCTATAGGGAAAGGCTGAAGAAACTGGGCCTATGTTTCCTGCAGCATCTAAGGGTGACCTTATAGATGTTTATACAATCATGAGGGGCATGGACAGGGTTATATCCAAGGCCTTTTCCTTGGGAAAGGGAGTCCAAAACAAGATGGCATAGGTTTCAGGTGAGAGGCAAAAGATTCAAAAGGGACCTGAGGGGTAGCTTGTCACACAGAGGGTGGTGTGTGTCTGGATCGAGCTGACAGAGAAAGTATTGGAGGCAGATACTATTACAGCATTTAAAATGCATTGGGATGGGTACATGAATAGGAAGGGTTTTGAGGAATGTAAGCCAAATGCTGGCAAATGGGATGAGATGATTTAGGATATCTGGTTAGCATGGACAAGTTGAACTGAAAGGTCTGTTTCCACGCTGCATGTCTCCATGACTATGAGAAGCTGGAAAAGCTGAGACTTTTTATTCTGACGCATAAAAGTCTGAGAAGTGACCTTATAGATGTTTATAAAATCATGAGGGTCATAGAAAATGTGAATAATTCAGGAAGGAGGTGAAGCTTTGTAGAAATGGCAAAAAATAATCCTGAAGATCATTCCAGGGATGAGGAACATCAGTTATACAGATTGATTGGAGAATTTGGGACTGTCTTCTTTGGAGAAGGCTGAGAGGAGATTTGTTTGAGGAATTAAAACCGGGGGGGGGGGGCCTGGACAGAGTAAATAGGAAGAAAATGTTCCCAATTGAGAAAGGATTGGGACTGAGAGACGACAGATTGAAAGTAATTAGTAAAAGTAACAAAAGTGAGATGGGGAACAACATTTTCGGCCAGCGAGTTGTTAAGATTTGGAATGCGCTGCCTGAGAGTGTGGTGGAGGCAGCTTCAATTGAAACATTCCGAAGGAAATGAGACTGTTATTTGAAAAGGAACAATGTGCAGGGTGACAGGGAGAAGGCAGGAGAATGACACTCAGTGAATTGCTCATTCAGAGAATCAGTGCAGACAGGATGGGTGGAATGGTCTCCTTGTGCACTGTAACAATTCTGTGATTGTGTGATTGGGCAGAGTTAAAGCTGGGGGAGGTGGGAGCTTGGTGTCTCACTGTGCTGCTGCTGCTGCTGCTGAGGTCAGTGTGATCAGAGACTGGGACAGGGAGCCAGAGCTCACATCAAACTCTGCCCGGGTCTGTCACATTGAGACTGGCAGGAGGCTACTCACTGATTTCACTCCATACTGCAGGAATGGGACCACAGGCTGCAAATGGACAGAACTCCTCCACACGGTGAGTAAAACTTAATGACTTATATCTTGCTGCTTAAAGGGGGCAATAGAACTAAAGAGGTACAGCTGGACAACTGTTAGACATAGTGCTCCTTAATTTCATTCACTGCAGCTCCCCACTAACACCTTCAACAATTCAGCAACTGTATTTTAGAAAGTGTATTTCAGTATTGACAGGGTTAATAACGGAGGATGGAGGTTTACTTACTCAGTCGGAGCTTGGTTCCTTTACCGAATGTAAGACACAGTGAGAGCTCCCAGTGCAGAGGCTGTACAAAAACCTCGACTCTCTGCTTCCCCCCGTCACTCTCAACCTCTCCCTGTCTCCCAGTCTCTCGTTCACTCTCAACTCCTTTCTGCCCCTCTCTGTCTCTCCCTCATTCATGTGTCTTTCTGTCTCTGTCTCTCTCTCTGTGTCCAGCTGGGCTTGGGAGCTTTTTGAAATTTATTTTCCGATATTAAATCTTGCAGCTGATCTTCACGAGTGGCCTTGGAGTGTAAGAGGGAAACTTGAGGCCTTCAAGTGAGTGGTGGACACCACAGGGACTGGAGTGTGTAGTGAACAGTGACAATCCCAGCATGGGGTAATTTGTTCAGTTTCATTTGTATCTAATTGTGGATGTGTCAGTTCAGTCTGTGGGACTGTGTGTCCATTATTATACATTTTATATAACTGATTGATGTGTCAGTGCACGAGGTGGTGCTGTGTGTCTTGAGGTTTTTGTATGGCTCTGTAACACTGTGTAGAGCGGAGCTGCTATAGTAGCTGTTCTGACAATAATAGTCAGCGACATCCTCATTCTGAACGTTACTGATTGTCAGGGTGTAACTGGTCCCTGATCCACTGCCGGTGAATCGGTCGGAGACTCCTGTGTATCGAGATGTTGCATAGTAGATCAGGAGAGAGGGTTTCTGACCTTCTCGCTGCTGGTACCAACTGAGGTAGCTGCTAATGTCTTAACTGGCCTTACAGGTGATGGTTGCGGTCTGGCCCAGTCCCACTGACAGCACCGGGGGAGACTGGGTCATGATGATGTCCCCGCTGATACCTAAGGGGTCAGAGAGAAACACAGTAAAGTCAGAACTGTCACAGAAAGAGCCTATCAAATGAGAGATTGTCGGAGACACTGAGCATTCCTCTGGTTTCAGCATTTTCCCTTCAATCACAAGTCAATGTAATTGGAGTGAAATGGAGAGCAGCTAAAGATTCAATTATGAGGAGAGAGATTTGTACCTGCGACACAGAATGCCAGGGGCCAGATCAGCTGGATGTGTGAAATCATGGTGTGTGCTCCTGTCCCTGTGTCTGGTTCCTGATAAACTCTCCCTTCACTGGGCTCTGCTTTATTAAGCTGAAGCCTGTGAGAGTCTGACTGGGTGTTCCTCAGTATGTAAATGGCATCAGGCAGAGAGAGCCACGTAAGCCCTCACACTTCCTCTTCTCTCTCTCTTGTCCTTCCTTTTCATACTTCCTTTCTCCCTTTTCCCTTTTTTCTCTTTCTCACCTTTCTCTTGTATATGTTCTTGTTATTCGTTGACTTTCTCCCTCTGTCTCCGACTCTGTCCTCTCCCAATTATATAACCATTTATATCTTTCCCTTTTTCCATGTATGTTTGACACTGTTGGTTGGTCTCTCTCCCCCTCTCTCTTTCTTATCATTCATTCTTCTCCTTCACGTTATATTACTACCCAATTCCTCACTCATTCTCTCCTTATACCCTCAATCTCTAATTGCCTCACTCTCACTTTGTCTGTCTCCCTCCCTCCAGTCACTCTCTAACTGATCTCTATAACAGGCGTTATTCCAGGACATTGGAACAGTGAGACCTGGGGCAGCAATTAAATGCCTCGCCCTCTCTCACTCAATCTCACAATGTACACTTGCTCTCTCTCTCTCTCTCTCTCTCTATATATATATATCTTCTGTCTCTCTCTCTCAATCAGAAGTTCAATGACATGAACAGCATTTAATAAGTCTGTACTGGTCATCAATGATCTAGCAACATCAATCCCAGCTTGGCATTGAGGGAGAGGAACAGCCATGGTCATATTGAATAACAGAGCAGACTCACAGGGCTAAACCCTAATCCTAACCCTAACCCTAACCCTAACCCTAACCCTAACCCTACTCCTGCTCTCTGTTTCTATCTCTGTATGTCTGTGTAATCTCTAATCTCTGCCCCAGGATATTGATCCCTCTATTCATGGAAAAAGTTGTCTTCCTGTCCACTCTATCCCTGCCCCTCATAATCTTTTTGCCCTTCAGCAGGTTCCCTCTCAATCTTCACTGCTCCAAGAGAAACAATCCCGGCCTTTCCAATCCTTCCTCATAGCTCACACCCTCCTGGGAAATCTTTGCACCCTCTCGAGTACAGTCATATCCTTCTCATAATGTGGTGACCAGAACCTGTCTGCATGTCTGTCTCTCTCTTTCACTGGATTGCCTTTACTCTTTGTCTCACACCTACTCTGTCTCTCTCTCTCTCTCTGTCTCTCTCTCTCTCTGTCCCCTCTCTCAGTCACACTGTCTCATACTCTATCTCGCTCTATCTCTATTCTTCAACCCCACCATCTCTGCCTCTCTCTACCTCTCTCTCTCTCCCCCTTTTACTCATCTTACACTGCCTGAGACTCTTTATCCCGCTCTCTCACTTTCACACCCTGTCCTTCTATGTCTCTCTCGCCAACAGTCTCTCTGTCTCTCCCTCTCACTCACTCTCTCTCCGTCTCTCTGCCTTTCCAACAATGTCCCAAGTGGTAAAAGTTAAATACAGGGTAAATCTCCTCCAAATCTACCCCACTAATGGATGTTAACCCTTGACACCAGGAGTGTGTCTACTCCTGGAATAAGGCCCATTTCCCACATTGACCAGGATTTGGCCTCTCTCAGGAAGACGGTCAGATTCTTGTCAAATGAAGGACAATTCTATGCTGTTGGCCTATTCTTACTGGGGACTGGTTTGGACACAAACCTCATTCCATGAAAGCCCAGCAGAAAGAGGAGATCCTCAGGCCATCAGTGTGAGCTGGAGGGATAGGACAGGATCTGACCCATTGACCCATCCTGTCCATTCACAACATATTCCAATCCTTTCCCCTCACCTTCCCCTTCCATGGTCAAGCTCCAGTTTTACTGGTATGAGGATTGGACCATCACACAGTTACTACAGAAAGGAAATGGGCCCCACACTCGCTACGGTATTCATGTCCCACTGGACTGTCCAGTGGAGACCAGTAAGCATGGACTTTATTCCCACTGAACTCTCCAGTAGAGACCATTAAACGTAGGCCTCTTTGCCACTGGAGCCTCCAATGGAGACCAGTAAAAACAAGTCTATTTCCCACTGAATGCTCCAGCAGACACTAGTTAAAATAGAGCTTATTCCTGCTGGGCCCTCCAATAGAAACAAGGAGAGAAAGGCCTCCATTTCTTTGAACTCTCCAATACAGACCAGTAAATATGGACCAACTTCAAATTGGACCCTCCAATACAGACCAGTAAACATGTGACTCTTTGTGACTGGATCCTCCAATACAGACCAGTAAACAAGGATCTCATTGACTTAGCAAGATTGAACTTCGGAATGAGGAGCAGGAATTAGTAATTCAGCACTTCAAGCTCGTTTGCTATTTAACATGATCATGACTGATCTTAACCTCCTCTCCACTTTCCAGACTGCTCGCAATTGCCCTCTATCCTGCTTTTCATCAGAACAATATCTGTTTCTTTCTTGAATCTGTTGATTGATTCTGCCTCCACTGTGCTTGAGGAAGGGGGGGGGGGGGGGGAAATGGGGAGGGGGATGGGAGAGGTTTTGGGGGGGGGGTTGCGCACTGACTTCTACAGATTCGCAACACTCTGAGAGGAGTAGTTGGAATGGAACAGATTCCATACAGTCTGGAAACAGGCCATTCAGCCCAACAAGTCCACACCGAAACTTCAAAGAGCATTCCACCCAGAGCCATTCCGGAACACTTTCCCTGTGACCCTACATTTCCCATGACTAATGAATGTAACCTAAACTTTCCTGGACACTATGGCTAAATTAGCATGGCCAATCCTCTGAATATGTAGATCATTAGACTGTGGGAGGAAATTGGAGCACACAGATGAAACTCACACAGACAGGGGGAGAATGTACAAACTCCATATATTTGCCTGAGGGTGGAATCAAACCTGGGTACCTGGCACTGTGAGGCAGCAGTGCTCATCACTGCACCACTGTGCCACCTGTAGTTTCTCCTCATCTCAGTTTTAAACATACCTCCTCTCACTCTATATCTATGACCTATTGTTCAAGACTGGCCCACAAGAGGTAACATCTGTTCCATGCCTGCCCTATCAATCCCCTTTAGCATCTTATATACTTCACTCAGATTCTCCCTTCATATGACTGAATTCCAGTGAGTACAAAAATTAGCTAATCAACCATTCCTCATATGACAGCCCTTTCATCCCAGGAATCAGTCTGGTGAACATCCTCTGAACTGCATCCAGTGCCATCATATCCTTCACTAAGGAAGGAGACCACAACTGGACACAATGCTTCAGATGTGGTCTCACCAATGCCTCATAGAATTGTAACAATATTTCTTTATTTCTGTATTCCAGTCCTTTTATAATAAATACCAAGATTCCAATTGCTGCAAGAAATGCCAACATTCCAATTCCATGGGACTCAATTGGAACCTCCAACAGAGATCAGGAAACATGGGCCTCCATCCCACTGGAATTTCCAATGGACATCAATAAGCCTGGGCCTCTTTCCCACTGGACCCTTCAGTACTGGAGCTTCAAACCCCACATCCTCTCCATCACATAGGTCTCTCATGTCAAACTCCATAACATTGTCCTTCTCTGTTCTGCATCAGCCCCTTGACCACAGAAACTCTTATTCCTGCTCATCCCACCTCCAAATTCCATCATTCCGATGTCCTCTCTCAGCTTACTCCATCTGTGCTCCATAAATTCCAGATTGTCTGAAATGGAGTGGTCCCTTCCCTGTCTCACACCAAGGAGGAGATGGACATATTTGATATTAGTAATTCGTTGAAAGGTTACGGAGAGTGGGTGTGGTCAGAACTGGTCAAATTTGTGACGGTTCCTGCAGTTGAATATCCTGCTGGCAGGCTCCAGCCTTTTACACACAGAATGGAGAAGTGTGTATGGTAGGAATATATTGTACAGCTCCACAGAACTAATCCTCAGCATCAGATGTCCCTCAGGAGGGGAGATAGAATGTTCAGGGTCCTGAGCTCCATTTCCCAGCCCAGGCAGTTTGCCTCCCAATGAATGAATGAGGTGTCAATTCGGAGCCCAGGTTAGGGGCAGTCTCTGCTATGGACCCAGGTCTGCAAGAGGCTGCTGGAGATCGAGCTGAAAAGGAAAGATTTGCTGTGTTATGGGGAGAGAGGGGGGCAGTGGGGCTAATTGGATCACTCACAAACACGATGGGCTGAATGGCCTCCTCCTGTCCTGGGGGGCAGATTTAGGACTGAATAGAGAAGGAACTTCTTCACCCAAAGGGTTGTGAATCGATGGAATTCCCCGCCCAGTGAAGTGGTTGAGGTTTCCTCAGTAAATGTTTTTAAAGCTAAAGCAGGTAATTTTTTGAACAGTAAACGAATCAAGGGTTTTGGTGAAAAGGTGGGTAGGGGGAGCTGAGGCCATGAAAAGATCAGCCATTATCTTACTGAATGGCAGAGCAGCCCAAGAAGCTAGATTGCCTGCTCGTGCTCCTAGTTTTAATGTTCTTATGTGCTGTCAGATTCCAGGGAGTGCAGACAGTTCACAGTTTTCTCTAGTCTCAGTAACAAATGTCCAGCTGCTCCGAGCTCCTTCTTTCACTTCCTCTGTTGGTAAAGTTTCAACCTTGTGATCTGACAGTCTTTGTGGTTATTTTTTACACTGGGGCTTTCTGCTGTGGTCAGAATCTCTAATAATAAGTGTCCAATCAGTGACAATCACAGCAGCTAAGAGCAGTCAGGACTGAGGAGCCAGGCTCAATGGGAAACACATTGGGAAGGTCAAAACCATCCTTTCAGCTCCCGGTACAAGCTCCATCCCTCTCCCTGAGCACTGTCTGCTGCTCAACAAGACTCTTTACAAAAACAGAATACCTCAGCAGGTCTGGTCGCATCTGGGGTAAGAAATCAGAGTTAACCTTTTGGGTCAAACGACCCTTCTTCAGAACAGTTCTGAGAAGATTCACTTGTCCCAAAGTGTTAACTCTGCTTTCTCTCCACAGATGGTGCCAGACCTGCTGAGCTTTTCCTGCAATTTCTGCTTTTGTTCCTCATTTGCAGCTTCTGCAGCTTTTTCAGCTTTTATTTAGTACCAGATTCCTTACAACCTTGGCCTCATCTTTGAGGCTGAATTGAGCCCCAAATCCTCCACATCACAGAGATCACTCGCTGAAAATCTCGGTCATTTCTTTGGGACTCCAAACGTGATCATACTAATGTCCTGGGCCACATCACAGCCACTGCCCTCTGTAAACTTCAGCTCATCCCAAACTCTGCTGGTCGTATCCGAGCTCGCAACAAATCCCATCCCTATCCCCCACTGTCCTCACTGGCCTACATTGGCTCCCGGTCCAACAACACCTCGATTTTCAAATTCTCGTCCTTGTTCTGAAGTCCCTCCTTGTCCATCCACCCTCCCCATCTCTGTAACCTCCTCATAGCTGCCTCACTCAGTGTGGTCAGCAATCTTGGATATATGGCTCTCTATTCCTTCATCCAAGTCATTGAGAATGTTCAGGGTCCTGAGCTCCATTTCCCAGCCCAGGCAGTTTGCCTCCCAATGAATGAATGAGGTGCCAATTCGGAGCTCAGGTTAGGGGCAGTCTCTGCTATGGACCCAGGTCTACAAGAGGCAGCTGGAGATCGAGCTGAAAAGGAAAGTTTTGCTGTGTTATGGGGAGAGATGGGTCCCTGGACACTCCACTATTCACCTCTTACTCATTGGAGGACACATACATTATCGCCTCACTCTGTCTCCTATCTCCAAACTAATTCCTAACTCAAGGCAAATGTTTTTTCTCTAATTCAATATGTTTCCACGTTGATGAACAGTCTCTCAAACAGTGAAACTTGGAGCAGGAATAGGCCATTCAGCCGTTCGAGCCTGTTCTGCTATTCAATATGATCATGGCTGATCAACCAACTCAGTTGCCTGTTCTTGCTTCCTCCCCATAACCTTTGATCCCTTTCATTCGAACAACTGTATCGTGCCCTTTCTGGAAAACATTCAGTGGTTTGAGCTGAACTGCTTTCAGTGACAGAAACTTCTACAGGCTTCCCACTCACTGAATGAAAACATATCTCTCCATCTCAGCCCTAAATGTCCTTTCCCGTATCCTTAAATTATATTCCTTGGTTCTGGACTCCCCAGTCATCAAGAACATCCTGCCTTGTTCTGTTACAATTTTCGAGTTTTCAGTGTGACTCCCCTCAATCTTCTAAGCTCCAGTGAATATAATCCTAAACGATCCAGTTTCTCCTCAAATCTAAGTGCTGTCATCCCAGGAATCAGTCTGGTAAACCCTCGCTGCCCTCCCTCCACAGCCAGAACATCCTTCCTCAGATAAGGAGACCAAAACTGAGGGCAATAGAAACATAAAGTTACACAGTACAGAAGAGGCCCTTCGGCCCATTGTACGTGTACCAGTCAAACCACACTAAACCTGCAATCATCCAACTTTCCAACACAAGGGCCATAGCTTTAAATGTTATGATATTTCAAGGGTTCATCCAAGTACTTTTTGAAGGTCACCTCAACTACCAGCCCAGACAATGCAAACCAGATCCCCATCACCTTCTGGGTGATAATCTCCTCTTCAAATCCTCTCTGAAGCTCCTGTTTTTCACATTGAATGTGTGCCAACTCTGAGTAAGGGGAACAACTGCGTTCTATTCATTCTGTCCATTTCCCTCATACCTCTATCAGGTCCCCCTTCCACCTTCTCTGCTTCAAAGAAAACAACCCGAGCTTATTCAGCCTCTCTTCATCGCTGAAATGCTTCATCCCAAGCAACATCCTGGTGAATATCCTCTGCATTCCCTCCAGTACAATCCAATCCTTCCGATCGCGTGGTGACCAGAACTGTACACAGTACTCCAGCTGTGGCCTAACCAAAGTTCTGTATAGCTCCAACATATGTGATCTGGTCTTCTCATCTGTACCTGAAATGATATAGGCAAGTGTTCTGTCTATCTTCATAAATACTTTATTTACCTGTTACATCTTCCAAAGTTCATCACCTCACATTTATCAGGGGTTAGTTCCATCTGACTCTGATCTGCCCATTTGACCAATCCAGTTAGATCCTCCTGTAACCTAAGACCTTCTTCCTCTCTGTCAACCATCTGCCAAACTTCGTGTCATCTACAAACTCAGTCATTATACACTCACCCCCACCCCTCACCTCTCACATTCTCTTTTTCATTGTTTCATATATCCTGAACAATAAGGCACCCAGCATTGATTCCTGTGGTATCCCACTGCACACTGGACCCAGTCAAACAAACAACTTTCTGCCTCCATCCACTGTCTTCTGTCACTGAAGCAGTTTTGGTTTGAATTTTGGTGAATTTTGGCCCATACAATTACAACAAGATATCCCTGTTCCTGTACTCAAATCCTCTCACTATAAAGGTAACATATCAGTTACCTTCTGCACTGCCTGCTGCACCTGCACGCTGACTTTCAGTGACTGGTGTACATGGACACAGGCATCTTTGCATCCTCCTCACATCTCCCCCTCCCACCCAGCTTTGTGTCATCTGCAAACTTGGAGATATTACTCTTAAGTTCCTTCATCTAAACCATGAACAAATATTGTGAATAGCTGGATCCAGGTCTGTGGTACCCTTTCAGAAAAAGACCTGTTTTTCTTTTACACTTTGTTTCTTGCCTGCCAACCAGTTCTCTATCCATGTCAGTATACTGCCCCCAGTCCCATGAGTCTTACTTTCATACGCTAAATTCTACTGTGGGACTTAATAAAACCTTCTGAATGTTCCAGATAAACCACATCCATTGGCTCCCCCTTGTTAAATCCGCTTATTACATCCTCGAAAAATTCCAGTCAATTTGTCAAGCATGAATTCCCTCTCACAAACCATGCTGACTCTTTCTAATCCTGTCACTGTCTTCCATGTGCTCAGTGATTAAATCTTTCACAACGGACTTGAGTATTTTCCCCAATACCAACGTCAGGCTGACTGGTCTAAAATGCCCAGTTTTCTCTCTCCCTCCCATTTTAAATATTGATGTTAAATACACAACTCTCCAGTCACTGGGAACTGTTCCAGAAATTATATAATCTTGAACACCAATGTTACCAAACTTTTTGGGCAATTCCTGAAGTAATCTGAAATGTAGGTTATTGGTCCCTGCAGATTTATCAAACTTTAATCCCATAAATTTTCCAAAACCATTTCCTGAATGAAAATAATTTTCTTCAGTTCTGCCCTCTATACTCTGTCGTCCCAACATGTTTCGAATGTATTTGAGTTTTCCATTGTGTACAAAGATCCAGAATGCAGCAAAGGCAGAAATATCCTTGGCTTTTGTCAGCGGTACTTGTCAATATACTTTCATCAAATCAATTTTCGACAGGAATGACGCACTACCCACCATTTCAATGCAATCTTCTGACCTGGCAATAGGATACAAATCCATCTTTGTGACTACATTCACTTTCCTATAGTGTACACAGAATAGAATTGAAACATCTGGTTGAACCACCAAACAAGAGAACTCCAATTACTCTTACAATTCAATCAGGGGACCCTCTCTCGTTAGTGATCAGTAATTGCTGATTTTTAGCTGGTTTGAATCATCCCCAGATCCCTAGTTCTGCAATGGACTTATTTAAAATTGTGAAATAAAGAAGGCAGTAGACAGGTTCAGGGCAAAAGAATCTCTGTGTTTATTCAATACAAAAGATAAGTATAATACAAGAACAAATGCAAATGTAATAAACAGTGAAATTAACACGATCAATTATGCTGAAGACAATAATGAAATACACTGTCAAAGTAAATACTTGTAGAAGTGTTACTAATTTACACACAGGACGGTAATTAAATACAGGATAAAATTAAACAACGGTTAAACACTATTAGAAGTTAGAGTTAAAAAGTATGGTGCTGGAAAAGCACTGCAGGGCAGGCAGCATTTGAGGAAAATGAGAATTGATGTTTTGGGCATAAGCCCTTCATCAGGAATGTTGAGGCTGTGGGAAGGGGGCTGAGAGACAAATAGTAGAGTGGGTGTCGGGGTGGAGGGAAGGTAGCTTGGAAGGCGACAGGCAGATACAGGTGAGAGGTGATAGTGATAGAGGGAAAGGTAGAGTGGATAGGTGGGAAGGCTGATTGGAAGGTTGGATGTGGGTTGAGGTGAAGGAGGGTGAGATGAGGAGACTGGTGAGGTCGATGTTAATGCCATGTGATTACAGGGTCCCAAGGCAAAAGATAAGCCATTCTTCCTCCAGTCATTGGATAGCTTCGATTTGGCAGTGGAGGAGGCCCAGCATGTCTTTGCATGTCTTTGACAGAGTGAGAATGGGAGTTGAAGTGGCCGTTCATAGGGCAGTGGGGTTATGTAGTGTGTGTGTCCCAGAGACATTCTCTGGAACATTCTGTGTGTCCTCCACTGTCCCTCTCACTACATTCCTGATGAAGGGCTTATGCCCAAAAAGTAATTTCTCCTGTTTGTCGGACCTGCTGTGCTTTTCCAGTGCCACTTTCCAACTCTGATCTCCAGCATATGCAGTCCTCACTTTCTACAATTACAAGCGAAACAGTTTTAATCACAGAAACTTTAATCAGGATTCCTAACCTTGGGGTCCGAATGCACTGTCACCACCCACCATCCCCTCCCTGCGAGCTCAGAGGGAAACCTTCGGGTCTCAGAATTTTCAGCTCACCACTGAGGAAAGTACATGTTTAAAATGTGTCCTGTTGCTTAGGTTCTCACCGTCGGTACTCTTGGCTCAGAACAGGCCTGTGTCTGGAAGCTCTTGTTCAGATAGCGTTTGGTTGGTGTTCCCGCTCTCGGGTGTCCTTTGTTACAATGATATTCTTGGTTTGGTGTCTGGATTCAGCTTCTCTGTTCAGCCTCTGTTGTTCTTGGTTTTAAACCTGCTTGTTGGTAGTGTGTGTTGGTAGGCCGAGGTTGTACAAGTTAGTTTCAGCCAAGAGAATGTGTTCTGGTTGGTGTCCCTTTCAGAGTTAAGGTGTGAACTGGAATTCCAGGCAGAACAATAGTTCCAGGCAGCCATTTTTAAAAAAAAAATTGAGGGTTTTAGAAAATAGTGACTTTTGCTCAATCCTCCACAAGAGAACTCCAATTACTCTGACAGTTCAATCAATTGATTCTCCAACAAATATTGAGCTTCATTTGTTACTTTGGCTTATTTCTCTGGTTTTAACCAAAATGAGTTTTGTTTTATTGGGTCTGAATAACCTGTATCCACATCATGATCAATTAATCTGGGACACCTAAGTGTATCTTTTAAAGACCATGTATCAGTGCAGAGTTAGGCCATTCGGCCCATCAAGTCTGCTCTGCCATTCGATCATAGTTGATTTGTTTGTCAACCCCATTCTCCTGCCTTCTCTCCATTACCCTTGATCCCTTTACTAATCAAGAATCCATCTATCTCTGTCTTAAATACACTCAATGACTTGGCCTCCACAGTATTCTGCGGCAATGATTAATCCACAGATTAACCACTCTCTGGATGAAAAATCTCCTCCTCATCTCAGTTCCAAAGGATGGTCCCTTCACTCTGAGACTGCGCCCTTAGGTCTCAGTCTCTCTGCCAAGTAGAAACATCTTCTCCATGTCTACTCTATCCCGGCCTCTCAGTATACTGTATGTTTCACTGAGATTCCCCCTCATCCTTCCAAACTCCATCGAGTACAGACCGAATACAGGTCCCAACCACTCCTCACACAAACTTCTTTGTATTCTCTAAGCAATCTCACTCTGTCCCTCTGTTGATCTTTTTCCAGATACAAAAATACAGTGTCTGAATTCTCTAATATCTCTGAATTTATTCACCTCATAGGAGGAAGTTCACTTTGGAAATTGTCCAATTTTCTTTGGCTCTCACACCTTTTCTCATCCTCTCCTCCATTTTACTCACTACTTGACACACCTGTACACGACTGAATGGTTCCTCGAAAACTGGGAGAGGAATTAAGGATGCTGGTTCAATCACATGTTGAGGTTTACCTATAATTTGACAAGTTTTCTTTTAAATTATTCATTTTGTATAATGTGAGCATCACTGGCTGGCCTGCATTTGTTGTTTATCCCCAGTTGCCCAAGGCCAGCATTTATTGCTCATCTTTTGTCCATATTTCAACCAATCTGTAACGAAGCCAGGAACTGTGTGACCCTGGTGGAACACAAACTGGGCATCACTTGAGCAGGTTATTGCTGAGCAGGTGCTGATTGATAGCACTGTTGATGACACATTCCATCACTTTCCTGATGATCGAGAGGAGATTGATGGGGCGGTAACTGGCTGGCTTGGATTTGTCCTGCATTTTATGTACAGGACATAGTTGGGCAATTTTCCACATTGTCGGGCAGATGCCAGTGTTATAACTTTCCTGGAACAGCTTGGCTAAGGAAGTGGCAAGTTCTGGAGCACAACCCTTCAGTATTATTACCACAATGTTGTCAGGGCCCATAGCCTTTGCAGTACCCAGTGCCTCCACCCATTTCTTGATAACACATGGAGTGAATCAAATTGACTGAAGAGGGTTGTCTTTAATGCTGAGGACCACTGGCGGAGGCCAAGATGGATCATCCTCCCAGAACTTCTGGCTGAAGATTTATGCAAAAGCTTCAGCCTTATCTTTTGCCCTGATGTGTTGGACTCTTCCATCATTGAGGATGGGGATATTTGTGGAGCCCGCTCATCCAGTGAGATGTTTAATCATCCACCAGCACTCATGACTGGACATGACAGGACTGCAGAGCTTAGACCTGATCCATTGGTTGTGGGTTGTCTAATACTGTCTATGACTTGCCGTTTGTGCTGCTTGGCATGCAAGTAGTCCTGTTTGGTGGCTTCACCAGGTAAATACCTCATCTTGGTGAATGACTGGTGCTGCTCCTGGTATGCCCACCTCCTTGTCTTCATAGTCATAGAGTCATACAGCAAACAAACAGGCCCTTCTGCCCACCATGTTGATGCTGATCAGTAAACACCAAACTGCACTAATCCCATATACCTGCACTTGGTCCATAGTCTTCCATTCCCTGGCAGTTTATGTGCTTATCTGGATGTGTCTTAAATATTGTGAGAAGAGCTGCCTCCATCACCTTCTCAAGCAGCACATTCCATATTTCTACCACCCTCTGGGGAAAGAAAACAATCCTCAATTCCCCTCAAAACCACATTTTCATCACATTAAGCTTATTCCCTCCGGTCAAAGACATGTCTACCGTGGGGAAAAGATGGTCACAATTGACTTTGTCTGTGTTTCTCAGAATATTGTATACCTTAATCAGATTCACCACCCCCTTCCACCACGCCCCCCACCCCCACCGCTGCCCCCCCCCATGCTTCCTCTGCTCCACAGGAAACAAACCCAGTTGATCCAATCTCTCTCCTCATTGCCTACACTTTCCATCCCAAGCAAAATCCTGGTGAATCTACTCGATACCCGCTCCAGTCCAATCATGTTCTTCCAACAGTGTCATGACCAGAACTGTACACAGTGTTCCAGATATGGCCTAACCAATGCTCTGTAAATTAACAACGAGACTTCCTGACTCCTATATTCTACACCCTGGCTAATGATGGGAAGCATTCCATATGGCTTTTCACCACCCTGTCTAGTTGTGCTGATACCTTCCAAGATCGATGGAGTTGAACACCAAGGTCACTTTGTTCCTCACTACTCCCAAGGAACATAAGAACATAAGAACTAGGAGCAGGAGTAGGCCGTCTGGCTCTTCGAGTCTGCTCCACTGTGCAATAAGATCATGGCTGATCTTTTCCTGGACTCAACTCCACTTACCTGCGCTCTCATCTTATCTCTTAATTCCTTTATTTTCCAAAAAAAAATCTGAGCTCTAGAAATGTTTATTGAAGTAGCATCAACGACTTCACTGGGCAAGGAATTTCATAGATTTATGACCATCTGGGTGTAGAAGTTCTTTCTCAACTCAATCCTAAATCTGCTTCCCTTAATTTTGAGGCGATGCCCTCTTGACCAAGTTTCATCTGCCAGTGGAAATGTTCTCTCTACTTCTGTCTTATCTATTCTCTTCATAATTTTATATGTTCCTATAAGATCCCCCCTCATTCTTCTAAGTTCCAATGAATATATGCCAGTCTACTCAGTCTCTCCTCATAAGCCAACCACCTCAACCCTGGAATCAACCTTCTCTGCACCCCTTCTAGTGCCAGTACATCCTTTCTCAAGTAAGGAGATCAAGTAACCTCTCTGCGTTTTAAACTCAATCCCTTTAGCAATGAAGGACAAAATTCCATTTGCCTTTCGAATTGCTTGTTGTACCTGCAGACCAACCCTCTGTGATTCATGCACAAAGACACCCAAGGCACATAACTTTCATTGTGTATATCCTTCCCTTATTAGACCACCCAAATTGGATCACCTCACACTTGTATTAAATTCCATCTGCCATTGCTCTGCCCAGTTACCAGCTGATCAATATCTTAGGACTCTTCAGACCGAGTTTATCTGCTCTGTCTATTTCCTTTTTTGCTTTTTTCTTCCACTGGTTTTTATTTTCTTTTGTGTTTTTCTTTTGTCATTCTCTCTTCTTTTCTCTCCCAACCACGGACTCCCAGCCTCACTCGCAAGGCATCTGACCAGTGCAGCCCCAGTGTTGCGGCCTCTTGACTTGGTGTGGCAGAGTCCTGACCTGGCAGACAGACCTCCCAGCTCGGTGAGGCAGACTCTCAGTCTGACATGTTGGGCTCTCAGTTTAATGTGGTGCCCTCTCGGCTCAGTATGCTTGACTGTCACTCCAGCGTGATGGACTCTCGGCCCGGCATGGCGATCTCTCAATGGCCCAGCGTGGTTGTCTCTCGGCCCACAGGGTGGTCTTTTTCTGTGTATGGTGGTCTTTCAGCCCAGCACAGCCTCAGCTTGCCTTCCGGTCTCGAAGTGATGATTCAAAGTATGATCCCACGGTAGCTAAGCACTTAAGAAAGACTGGAATGATTGAACTTCCAGATTTATTTCTTTATTTTCTTCTTAAAACTAAAAAGGTCAAGAAGTCTGTAACTTGTAACTTTTAAATTTATTCTTTCTTTATACCTTGTTCGTAAGATTCTGTACTTTGGTCCTTGTACCTAAGATAGCTCCTTCCAAGGTGACATCACATACTTTTCACTATACTCCAATACTTTTGTATTTGAGTCCATGTAACAATAAAATAAAATAAAATTAATATCAACAACACCACCAATTTACGTGGCATCTGAAAACTTTCTAATTATACAACCACAGGCAATTCATTAAGGTACATTACAAACAGAAAGGGTGGCAGCCCCAATTCCTGTCATACACCACTGGTCAAAGGCTTCTAATTATTAAGATAACCCTTCACCAACTTGTCAACTTGCCTTGGATCTCATGGGCTCTGCCCATCTGGACCAGCCTTCCATGTGGGGCCTTTGTCAAACAAATCAATACTGGCATCCCTACCTCTCCAAGTATTGCTTAATCCTGTACTTCAGGATTTTTTTCTTATAATTTCCCTCACACTGACATCAGACTAACTGATCTGGAATTGCCTGGCCTCTCCCTGCTGCCTTCTTGAACAAAGGAACCACATTGACAATCCTCCAGTCTGGCCCTTCACCTGTGGCCAGCGAAGTATTAATCAAGGAAAAGGCAATCAAACTTTCAAGACAATGAAATGAAAACTACAGTTAAGTTAAAACTAAAGACGCGTTAGAGAAATGAACCCCTTCTCCCTGTTATTTAAGTACAATAAAGTTATAATGTTAGAATAGAAAGGATTTTATTTTGACGTGTTTTGAAATCTTTCGAAATTGTGTTTTGTGTCAGTATGTTTTATTTTATCTTTATTTCTTTTGTGCACTGAGGTCTTATTATTCAATCTAATTCATCAGCATTGCGTAGTTATGCTCTACAGATGCTGCAGACCAACTGCATTTCTTCAGCAGTTTCTGGTTGTGTTGCAGTCTGAGACCTGTGTTGTCCAATAATACCAGCAGTTGGGGTGGGAATGGTTGGCTAGCATCATGATTGTCACTCTAATTAGAAATTGGCACTTCATATTTGACGAATCCAACATCTGTTAGTCATCACATCACTGCTAACACTCCTACCTTTCCAGAATCCAGGCAAATATGTGACTTATGTACTTAACTTGGGCATCTTTAATTGCAAACTTTCTTGTTCAGCTTAATGACTCTTTCTTTCTTGTTCAGCTCCTGACAAGCTGCACCCAGCAGGCCAATAGATGATGATTGTGGTCAGCAATGCTTTGTATCTAGAACAGCCCACTTTCTCCCCATATCCTTCTCACTCACACTCTCAACTGATTACCCAAGCATCACGGCAGCTTGCCATGTTTGAGGAGAAATTGACTCGAAATTGAATCAACTGTTGGTATTTCATGTGGTCATTCAATTGAAAAACAAGTATATTTATAATGAAGTTAATAAATTATAAATGTATAATAATTGGACAGAATGATATATTAAACTTTGCAGCATTCAAAGGATATAACTTCTGCCGGTTTGTCAAAATGCCAGGTACAGGTTACAACAAAATTTGCTGCGCATCTTTTATAATGGACTCCCGTATTTCTCCCACTACTGATGTCAAGCTAACCAGTCTACAAAAACCCACTGTGTTCTCTCTGTCTTCCTTCTTAAATAGTGGGGTTATGTTAGCCACTTTCCAGTCCATAGGGACTGCTCCTGAGTCTAGATTTCTGAAAGATGACGATGAGTGCAACTATTCTTTCCAATGCCACTTTCCTAAGTATTCTGGGGTGAGGGGATCAGGCTGCCAAAGATATTTTATGGCTCCTCTTTGTCCTCCTATTTTTAAGCACCTCCCCACACTTTCTCTCTTCCTGAAGGGCCTCTCCTCTTTTTGATGTTCTGTACTTGGCATATGCTTATTCCTTTTTCTTTCTCAAACTATCCATGTCCTTTGACATCCAGGATCCCAGGAGCTGCTGTCCTTGCCTTTCCTTCTGAGCTGGCCCTGAACGACATGAAAAAGATCCCCACTTTCCAAATGTAGACTGACCTCCAAGTAACTGATCCCAGTCTATATTTGCCAGATCCTGTCTAATGAAATTGAAATTGGCCTTGACTCACTTTAGACACTTAACTTCTGCACTATCCTTATTCCTTTCCATAATAATTAGGAAACGTACGGAGTTATGTCCCCTATCTCCAAAATGCTCACCCATTGACTCTTCAACAATTTGACATTACCTCGGATTGAGCCCAGCACTGCCCATGTCTAGTGGGACTATCTACGTACTGGCACCAAAAGCTTTCCTGGATGGACTTTAAAAATTCCATTCACATGAAGTTAAACATAAAGTTTATGGTCGAGAAGTTAGAATTCCTTGCTAATATAGCCCTATTCCTCTCATGCCTCTCAGTGATTTGCCGACTGACTGTTGGGAAGCCTGAAGAATAATCCCAGCAAAGTGATTGTCCTTTTGTCTCGCTCTACCCAGATGGCGGCACATGAAGACCCTTCCAAGAAATGTTCCTTCAGTAGCAATACTGCTGTCATGCTTTCTTTTATCAATAATGCAACACACCCACCTCTCTTGCACCCTGTCTATCTTACCTGAGACTTGTCGACCCTGGAAGGTTGAGTGGCCAGTCCTATCTTTGTTCAATCATGTCTCAGCAATTGCAACAATATGATAGTCCAAAAAGACAATGCAACAGCATATGAAATAGCATCAGAGGTATGGTTAGTAAGTTTGCAGATGACAGTAAAATTGGAGATGTAGTGGACAGCAAAGAAGGTTAGGAGAAAGTGAGGACTGCAGATGCTGGAGAGCAGAGCTTAAAAATGTGTTGCTGGAAAAGCACAGCAGGTCAGGCAGCATCAAAGGAGCAGGAGAATCGATGTTTTGGGCATAAACACTTCTTCAGGGATTTCTTTTAAGCAAAGAAGGTTACCTCAGTTTACAACAGGATCTTGATCAGATGGGCCAATGGGCTGAGAAGTGGCAGATGGACATTAATTCAGATAAATGTGAGGTGATGCATTTTGGGAAAGCACACCTTAGCAGGACTTATATACTTAATGGTAAGGTCCTAGAGAGTGTTGCTGAACAAAGAGACCTTGGAGTGCAGGTTCATAGCTCCTTGAAAGTGGAATCACAGGTAGATAGGATAGTGAAGAAGGTGTTTGCTAAGCTTTCCTTTATTGGTCAGAGTATCGAGTACAGCAGTTGGGAGGTCATGTTGTGGCTGTATAGGACATTGGTAAGGCCACTGTTGAAATATTCTGGTCTCCTTCCTATCGGAAAGATGTTGTGAAACTTGAAAGTGTTCAAAAAAGCTTTACTAGGATGTTGCCAGGGTTGGATAATTTGAGCTAAAGGGAGAGGCTGAACAGGCTGGGGCTGTTTTCCGTGGAGTGGCAGAGGCTGAGGGTGACCTTATAGAAGTTTAAAAAATTATGAGTGGCATGGATAGAATAAATAGACAAAGTCTTTTCCCTGGGGTTGGGGAGTCCAGAACTAGAGGGCAGAGGTTTAGGTTGAGAGGGGAAAGATATAAAAGAGACTTTGGGGCAACGTTTTCACACAGAGGGTGGTACGTGTATGGAATGAGCTGCCAGAGGAAGTGGTGGAGGCTGGTACAATTGCAACATCTAAAAGGCATTTGGATGCACACATGAATAAAAAGGGTTTGGAGGGATGTGGGCCAGGTGCTGGCAGGTGGGACTCGATTGGGTTGGGACATCTTGTCGGCATGGACAGGTTAGACCAAAGGGTTTGTTTCCATGCCGTACATCTCTATGTCTCGATGACTCGATATTCCCAAATGCCGTTCAATGCTCTCAGTTCAACCACATTACTGGTCAAGCTCCTTACATTGAAATAGCTACAGTTCAGCTTTCTGATCCTCCTGTTTTCTGGATCCAGTCCTAGTGGTCGCTCAGTGGTTTTCTGTGTAGCCCTTACTTTCCCGTGAAGGGAAACATTGAGCATTAACTTCAGGCAGTTTTAGACCAATTAGTCGGACATCAGCAGTGGAGAAAATGCTCAAATTCATTATAAAATATTTTATAGCTTTGCACTCAGAAAATAGTGACAGAACTGGACAGAGTCAGTATGGATTGGAAAAAGAAAAATCATGCTTAACAAATCGACTGGACCTGTTTGAGGATGTAGTGAGTGGATTTGACAAGGGGGAGCCAGCGGATGTGGTTTATTTGGACTTTGTAAGGGGAGTGGATAGGTGGTTCTGTGGTCAAAAATAAGACTCCCGAATATCTCTGAAGGGGGAGGGTGAACAGCTACCTGTGATGGTGTATGTAGGCCACAATGATATATGTAATAAACGGGATGAGGTCCAACATGCAGAATTTAGGGAGTTAGGAAAAACATTAAAAATAAGGACCTCAGAGGTAGTAATCTAAGGATTGCAACCAGTGCTGCGTACTAGTCAGAATAGACGTGAAAGAATAGGCAGGATGAACGAGGCCTTGAGAGATGGCACAGTAGGGGGGGTTTCAGATTTTTGGAACATTGGGATTGGTTCTGGGGGAGGTGGGACTATTACAAATCAAGAATACCTGCACCTGGGTAGGACTGGAACCAATGTCTTCCAGTCTACTTTTGTTCTTGGGGACGATTCAAAATAATGTAGCAGAGGGATGGGAACAAAATGAGGAGGTTAGTGGACAGTAAGGGGGTAGTAACTAAAGCCTGTAAGGAACTAGGTAATGAAATCAGCGTGACTAAGGTTGATGAATAGGTAGATGATGAATGCAAAGGGACAGGTGGTCTGAGGTGCATTTGTTTTAATGCAAGAAGTGTAGGAGGTAAGGCAGAGGAATTCAGGGCTTGGATTTGTACCTGGTAGTATGATGTTATTGCTATTACAGAGACTTGGTTGAGAGAAAGGCAAGATTGGCAACTAAATATCCCAGGATACAAATGTATCAGATGGGTTCGAGAGGGAGGTAAAAGGGGTGGAGGAGTGGCATTACTGGTCAGACAGGATATCACAGCTGTGCTGAAGGAAGGCACTATGGAGAACTTGAGAAGAGGGGCAATTTGTGCAGACCTCAGAAACAGGAAGGGTACAGTAACAATGCTGGGGCTGTACTACAGTCCTCCCAACAGCAAGCGTGAGATAGCGGTCAAATAAACAGATTATGGAAGATGTAGGAGCAACAGGGTGGTGGTGATGGGAGATTTTAATTTCCCCAACATTGACGGGGATTCACTTAAAGTTACAGGTTTATACAGAGCAGAATTTGTAAGGATCACCCAGGAGGATTTTATATAGTAAGTAAATAGTTCAACTCAGGAAGGGGCCATACTGGGGAATGAGCCCAGCCAGATGGTTGAAAGCTCAGTCAGGGATTACTTTGGGAACAGTGATCACAATTCCGTAAGTTTTTAGAATGCTAATGGACAAAAATGAGAGTGGTCTGAAAGGAAGAGTGCTAAACTGGGGGAAGGCCAACGATAGCAAAATTTGGCAGAAGCTGGGCAAATGTGGATTGGGAGCAGCTGTTTGAGGGTAAATCCAAATTTGATATGTGGGAGGCTTTTAAAGAGGGGTTGATTAGAATGCAGGACAGACATGTCCCTGTGAAAGTGAGGGATTGAAATGGCAAGATGAGGGAACCCTGGATGACAGGTGAAATTGTGAGACTAGCTAAGAGGAAAAAGGAAGCTTACATAAGGTCTAGGTGGCTGACAACAGGCAAAGCTTTGGAAGAATATCGGGAAACTAGGAACGATCTGAAATGAGGAATTAAAAGGACTAAAAGGGGTCACAAAACATCATTAGCAAAATGGGTTAAGGAAAATCCCAAAGCTTTTTATTCATATATAAGGAGCAAGAGGCTGACTAGAGAAAGGGTTGGCCCACTCAAGGACAGAGGAAAGTTATGCATGGAGTCAGGGAAAATGGGAGAGATTCTTAATGAGTAGTTTGCTTTGGTACTCACCAAGGAGAGGGAAAAAATTGACGTTGAAGTTGGGGATAGATGTTTGATTATTTTTGGTCAAGTTGGTTCAAGGAGGGAGAAAGTGTTGAGTATTCTAAAAGGCATTAAGGTGGACAAGTCCCCAGGTCAGGATGGAATCTATCCCCAGGTACTGTGGGAAGCAAGAGAGGAGATAGCTGGGACCTGAAGAGATATCTTAGTAGCAATCTTGAACATGGGTGAGGTCCCAGAGGACTGGAGAATAGCTAATGTTGTCCCCTTGTATAAGAAGAGAAGCAAGGATAATCCAGTTAATTATCAAGCGGTGAGCCTGACGTCAGTGGAAGAGAAGCTGCTGGAACAGATACTGATTTGGAAGAAAATGGATGTATCAGTGATAGGCAGCATGATTTTGTGCAGGGAATGTCATGTCTTACCTACTTCATAGAATTCTTTGAAGAAGTGACACAGTTGATAGATTAGGGAAGAGCTGTAGATGTCATACACATGGACTTCAGTAAGGTGTTTGATAACATTCCCCATGTAGCCTGATGGAGAAATTAAAGTCGCATGGGGTCCAGGGTGTACTAGCTAGATGGATAGAGAACAGGCTGAGCAACAGGAGACAGAGAGTAGTAGTGGAAGGGAGTTTTTCAAAATGGAGAACAGGAACGCGTGCTGAGACCACTCTTGTTTATGATATATATATATATATATATATATATATATATACATGATCTGGAAGAAGGTATCGGTGGTCTGATTAACAAGTTTGCAGATGACACTAAGATTGGTGGAGTAGCAGGGAACTATCAGGGAATGCAGCAGAATATAGATAGATTGGAGAGTTGGGCAGAGAAACGGACAGATGGAATTCAATCTGGGCAAATGTGATCAGATGAATTTTGGAATATCCAATTCTGGAATAAACTATATGGTGAATGGAAAACCCTGGGGAAAATTGATGCACAGAGAGATCTGGATGTTCGGGTCCATTGTACACTGAAGGTGGTAATGCAGGTTGATAGAGTGGTCAAGAAGGCAGATGGCATGCTTTCCTTCATCGGTTGGGGTACAAGAGTAGGCAGGTCATGTTAGAATTGTATCGGAATTTGGCTTGGCCACATTTGGAAAACTGCATACAGTTCTGGTCGCCACATTACCAGCAGGATGTGGATGCTTTGGAGAGGGTGCAGAGGAGGTTAACCAGGATTGTCTCATATGGAGGGAATGAGCTCTGAAGAGAGGTTGAGTAGATTAGCATTATATTCAATAGAAAGTTGAAGATTGAGGGAGGACCTGCTAGATGTCTACAAAATCATGAGAGCTGTAAACAGGGTGGATAGCAAGAATATTTTTCCCAGAGTGAGGGGCTCAATTATGAGGGACCATGGGTTCAAGGTGAGAGGCGAAAGGTTTAAGGGAGATATGCGTGGAAAGTTCTTTACGCAGAAAGTGGTTGGTACCTGGAACATGTTGCCAGCGGAAGTGGTAGAGGCCAGCATGATAGCATCATTAAAGATGTATCGAGATAGGTGTATGAATGGGCAGGGAGCAGAGGGATACAGATCCTTGGAAAATTCATGATAGGTCTAGATAGAAGCTATCGATCAGTGCAGGCTTGGCGGGCCGAAGGGCCTGTTCCTGTTTTGTAATTTTCTTTGTCCCTTGTTCTTTGACCTGAGAAAGTTCAAAGGAACAGAGTGATCTTGGGGTACTTGTCCACTGATCCCTGAATGTGGCAAGATAGGTTAACAGAGCAATTATGAAGGCACAGGGGACACTTGCCTAAGTCATTTCAGGTATTGGTTATAAAAGCAGGAGGATATGCTGCAGTTAAGCAGAACATTGGTTAGGCCACAGCTGGAGTACTGTGCGCAGTTCAGGTCACCACACTGTAGGAAGGATGTGATTGCACTGGATGGAGTACAGAGGGGAATCACCAGGATGTTGTGTGGGATGGAACCTTTCAGTGATGAAGAGAAATTGGATCAACTCGGGTTGTTTTCTTCAGGGCAGAGAAGGTGGAGGGGGGGGGGTCCTGATAGAGGTGTATAAGGTTATGAAGGAAATGGACAGGGTGCAGAGAAAGCAGCTCTTCTCCTTCATGGGAGGGTCAATAACAAGTTGGCTCACATTCAATCTGAAAGATAAGGAGTTTCAATATGTTTGAGGAAAATGATTTTTACCCAGAGGATGGTGGGGGTCTGGAAGGCAAAGCCTGGGAGGGTAGTTGATGTGGGAAACCTCACAAACTTTAAAAAGTACTTGGGTGAGCAGTTGAAATGTCATAACATTCAGGCCATGGGCCTCATGTTGGAAAGTGGGACTTGTGTAGGTTTAGTGTAGTTTGGCTGGTACACAGTTAATGGGCTGAAGGGCCTCTTCTGTACTGTGTGATTTTATGATTGTATTGTGTGCAGTTTTGGTCTCCTTATCTGAGGAAGGATGTTCTGGCTGTGGAGGGAGGACAGTGAAGGTTTACCAGAATGATTCCTGGGATGACAACATTTAGATCTGATGAGAAACTGGATCAGTTAGGACTATATTCACTCGAGGTTAGAAGATTGAGGGGAATCACATCGGAACCTTTAAAATCCTAACAGGACAAGACCGGAAATACACAGGAAGTATGTTCCTGATCACTGGAGAATCCAATTACAGTTTAAAGAAAAGGGAAAGGTTATTTCAGACTGAGATGAGGAGACATTTCTTTAGCCAGAGAGTGGGAAGCTCGTGGAATATTCTATCAGAGAAAACGGTTGAGACCAAAACATTAAATGTTTTCAAGAAGGAGATAGGTTTAAAGAGACTTAGAACTAAAGGGATGAAGGTTATAGGGAAAAAGTGGGAACAGGGGACTAGGTTGGATGATCAGCCATGGTCATATTGAATGGCAGAGCCCACTCGAAGGGCTGAATGGCCTACTTCTGCTCCTAGTTCCTTTGTTTCTGTTTTTGAGTGAATGTCCATAAACATGGAAACATATGGAATTATTGAGTCAAAGAGTCATTGAGTCCTGCAGCACAGATACAGGCGTTTTGGTCCACAGTGGTCATGCTGACCAAAATGTCGATCCATGCTAACCCCATTTCCCTGCACTTGGCCCATATCCTTCGGAGCCTTTCCTATCCATGTATTGTCCAAATGCCTTTTTAAAAGTTGTTAATATGCCTGCCTCAATCACTTCCACTGACAGCTCATTCCATATGTGTGCCACCCTCTGTATAAACAAGTTGCCCCTCAGGTTCCGTTTTATTCTTTCCCCTCTAACCTAAAACTGATGCTCTCTCATCGTCAATTCCCCAACCCTGGGAAAGAGACTGAGTGCATTCACCCTATCCATGTCTCTCAAGGTCTTATACACATCTAAAAAAAACCCCTCGGTCTCCTACACTCTCAGAAAAAAGTCCTAGCTTGTCCAACCTCTCACAAAAACTCAGATTGTCGAGTCCTGGCATCATGCTTGTACATTTCCTCTGAACTCATTCCAGTTTAATAAAGTCCATCCTAGAACAAGGTGACCAAATACTCCAAGTGCGACGTCACCAACGTTCTGTACAATTGTAACATAACTTCTCAACTTCTATACTCACTGCCCTGACTGATGAAGGCCAGTGTGTCAAAAGCCTTCCTCAATGCCCTTTCGAACTGTGACTCAACTTCCAGAGAACCGTGTACCTGAACTCCAAGATCTCTCTGTTTCACTATTTCAGCTTTTTATGATATTTCTCAATGACTTGGATGAAGAAACAGAGAGCCATACATCCAAGATTGCTGATCACACTGACTGAGGCAGCTTGGAGGAGGTTACAGAGATAGGGAGGGTGGAGGGCAGAGTGGGATTTGCGAACAAGGATGAGAGCTTAAAAATCAAGGTGTTGCTGGAGAGGAGCCAATGTAGACACAGAGTGCGGGGGTTGGGGGAACAGGACTTGTTGCAAGTTTGGATACAGGCATCAGAATTTGGGATGAACTGAAGGTTACGGAGGGCGATTGCTGTGATGTGTGCCAGAACAACATTGGAATGGTCATGTTTGGAGTCCCACCGGCATGACTGAGATTTTCAGTGGTTGGTCTGTTTAATATGGAGGATATCGGGCTCAGATCATTTTCAGAGATGTGGCCATGTTTGTAAAGTGTCTGGTTCGGCAGCAGACCCCCAGGGAGAGGGATGGAGTTTGTACCAGGAGATAAAGATCTTCCCAATATGTTTCACAGTGAGCCTGGC
This sequence comes from Chiloscyllium punctatum, assembly GCF_047496795.1. Taxonomy (NCBI): domain Eukaryota; kingdom Metazoa; phylum Chordata; class Chondrichthyes; order Orectolobiformes; family Hemiscylliidae; genus Chiloscyllium; species Chiloscyllium punctatum. Next base: position 31,767,093 of record NC_092745.1, read on the forward strand.
TCCTCAGTCCTGACTGCTCTTAGCTGTTGTGATTGTCACTGATTGGACACTATTATTAGAGATTCTGACCACAGCAGAAAGCCCCAGTGTAAAAAATAACTGCAAAGACTGTCAGATCGCAAAGTTGAAACTTCATCAAAAGAGGAAGTGAAAGGAGGAGCTCGGAGCAGCTGGATGTTTGTTACTGGGACAGGAGAAAACTGTGAACTGTCTGCACTCCATGGAATCTGACAGCACAGGAGTCTGGTTCTGGGATTTAATTTTTGCAGAAACAGCACAATGATGGAAAAAGTGTCAGTCACTCTCTCACAAACACACTCGCCTGCACTCGGAGATCAGAAACAGAATCCAGCAGCAGCTCTGTCTCCAAGCTGTGAAACCTGCACAGAATTGTTCCCTCATTCAGTTTTTAACTGGCAGGATAGACCAAGCAGGGGAGGCAACACAGTGGTGTGTACAGTCAGAAGGGAGTTGCCCTGGGAGTCCGCACCATTAACTATGGAATCCATGAAGCCTCATGACAGCAGGTCAAACATGGGGAAGGAAACCTCCTGCTGATTACCACATAGCACCGCCTTACCCTCCAACCTCAACTGAGCAGTCAGTCCTCTTCCATGTTGAACAACACTTGGAGGGAGCACTGAGGGTGGGAAGGATGCAGGATATACCCTGAGTAAGGGACTTCAAAGCCCACCATCAAGAGCTGCTCAGAAGCATCACAACTGAGCAAGCTGGTCAAGTTCACCTGATTCAGCTGCTCGACTGGACCTGAAGCAGGTGGTAAGGGAACCAACAAGAGGGAAAAACATAGTCGCTGTCACCCTCACCAATCTGCCTACTGCTGGTGTATCTGTCCATGACAGTATCAATAAGAGTGACCACAGCACAGTCTGTGTGGAGACAATTTCCACACTGTAAGTAATCTAATCTAATCTAATCTAAAATCCTATCTTCACATTTAAGTTACCTTACATTTTGTTGGGCAAGAGATACGGAATGTCAGGAAGTACTTTGTTTTTAGCAGCAATTGGTAATGACTTGGAAATTAGTGCCCATTCAGGTGAGGCAGGTGAAGACACTCAGTTATTACAATGACAGATTGGATGGGCTCTTGGTGGAAATAAACCTGCAAGGCCCTGGGGGTCGAGTAGGGGAGGGGGTGGGACTGACTGGATTGCTCCATGAAATGACAGCATTTACCTGACAGGCTGAATGTTCTCCCCGTGCTGGAAATAGGTCTCACTCAATGAAGGGTTCACAATTAGATAGTTTGGATGCAGTAAATACAGAACAAATTGTGTCTCCAGGCCGGAGGGTCAGTAACCAGAGGGCACACATTTCAGAAAGGGTCTGAAGGACAAGGGAGAAGATCGGAACATTTTTATCCAGCGAGTTCATGATGACTGTCTGCAAGGTGAGTGGAAGTGGATTCAACAGCAACTTTCAAAAGTGCATTTGGAGAAATATCTGAAAAGGAAACAATTGCAGGGTTATACAGGAAGGGCTGGGTAAATGGGACTCATTGGACTAATGTGACTGTCACAATAGGCCCAGTGACCTCTGTCTGTGCTGTATAAGAGCTTACACACACTTAGTCTCACCTTTACACAAAGACTGGGAGAAACAGACAACCCCAGTTTATAGAAGAGTGTTTCTTCAAGGAAAACACTCTTTAACCAACTCAGGGAACAGGCCAGACTAGATTTACTCGAATAAGTAAGCAAATCAATGACAAGGGAACAGTAAACCAAAAGCAATGGGACTGAACAATATATTCAAAAGCACAACAATTGAGAGGAGGAGGGATGAAGGGCAGGAGGTCAGAGAGCACGCTGTAGGGGCCAGAAGGCTCTGCTGTCAATGGTGGGATGGAGGAAGCAGCAATGGGCAGGAGACCAGAGAGAGAAGATGGAAAGAGGAGGGAGGGAATGTGTGTCTGCAGCAGGACACAGATTGAGGGAGGAGGGAGGCCATGTAGGAAATTGGCTGGCAGTGAGTTCGGGGGCCATTCTTGAACGACTTCAGATGTCAGACAAGGATGGGACCACTCCATATCAGACAAGTTGAGGTTTATGGAATGTGACTTCAGGAAGCTGGGAGAGGACATTGGAATCAATAGTTAGTAGATGGGACAAACAGGAATTAGGGTTTCTGTGGTCAAGGGACTGAAGTCGTGCAGAGACAGACAGTGTTGTTGATAGTGAAATAAGAGGCCTTCATGATGGAGAGGATGTGGGGTTTGCAGCTCAAGTACTGGACAGTCCAGTGGGAAGGAGGCCCATGTTTACTGGTCTCTCCTGAAGCATCCAGTGAGGAGGAGGTCTATGTTTATTGGTAAAAACAATGACTGCAGATTCTGGAAACCAAATTCTGTTGTGCTCTTCCAGCACCATGTTTATTGTTGTTTATTGGAGGTTCCAGTGGGAAGGAGGTCTATGTTTATTGGTGTCTATTGGAGGTTCCAGTGGGAAGGAGGTCCATGTTTACTGGTCTAGTGGGAAGGTGGCCCATGTATACATCATCATAGAGTCATAGAGGTTTACAGCATGGCATCAGGCCCTTCAGCTCAACTCATCCATGCTGACCAAGTTTCCAAAACTGAACTAATCCCATTTGCCTGTGTTTGGCCCAAATCTCTCTGAATCCTTCCTTTCCGTGTTGCTGTAAAAACCTCCTTGAAATGTAGTAACTGTACTCCCCTCTACTACTTCCTCTGGCAGTTCATTACACATACACACCAACCAATGTGTGAAAAGTTTGCCCCTTCTAATTCTTTCCCCCCTCAACTTAAACCTATTCCTTCTAGTACTGGACTCTCCTACCCTGGGGAAAAGACTTTGGCTATTCACCTTATCTATGAGCCTCATGATTCTATAAACCTGTATATGGTCACCCCTCAATCTCCTGCATTCTCTGGAAAAACATCTTTGCATATCCATCCTCGCCTTATAATTCAAGCCCTCCAAACTTGGTAACATCCCTGTTAATCTTTCTTTTATTCAAACCAGTGTAATAACTTCCTTCCTATTGCAGGGTGAGCAGAAATGTACACAGTGGCCAAATGTGGCCTTCCCAATGCCTTGTACAGCTGTAACATGATGTCCCAGCTCTGTACTTCCTGCTTTGACCAGTGAAGGTGAGCGTGCCAAATACCTTCTTCATCACCCTGTCTACCTGTGACACAATTTTCAAGGAACTATGTACCTGTACCCCTCGGTCTCTCTGTTCAACAACACTCCCCATGACTCTACCATTATTTGTGTAATTCCTGCCCTGGTATGTCTTACCAAAATGTAACTCCTTGCATTTATCAAAATTAAACTCCATCTGCATTTGTTGACCCACTGGCCCAGTTGATCAAGATGACATTGCACTCTTGGATAACCTTCTTCCCTGTCCACGATGCCAACAATTTTAATGTCAGTCACAAACGTCCTGACCACTCCTGCTATTTTCTCTCCAAATTGTTCATATAAATGATGAATAACAGTGGATCCAGGATAGATTCTTGTGGCAGACGGCTGGTCACTGGCCTCCAGTCTGAAGAACAACCCTCTCTCATAAGCCACTGCCTCCTATCATCAGGCCAATTTTATATCCAATTGGCTCGCTCTCCTTGGATCCTATGTGATATAATCTTACTGAGCAATCTACCATGAGGAACCTTATCTACGGCCTTGCTAAAGTCCAAGTAGATAGATTGTACTGCTCTACCTTTGTTAATCTTCGTGATTACTTCTTCAAAAACTTAGTCATCTACTTGTCTGAATCAGAAAGTCCAATGAATAGGAGGCCCATGTTTACTGATCTCTCTTGGAGGATCAAATCAGAAGTAGGCCAATGTTTACTGGTCTCTCTTGGAGCTTCCAGCAGGAAGGAGCCCATGCTTACTGGTCTCTTCTGGGAACTTCAGTGGGAAGGAGGCCCATGTCTCTCTATCGAGCAGCTTTGTGAACTGAATTCCATGTTTAGTGGACCCTGTTGGAGAGTCCAGTGCGTCATGAACACATGGTGAGTGTGGGGTCAGTTCCTTTCTGTTGTAACTGTGTGATGCTCCAGCCCTCATCCCAGTCAAACAGCCTGATTCAGAGACAGATCATGGAAGGGGAAGGAAAGTGAAAGGGATTGGAACATGTTGTGGATGGACAGGCTGGGTCACTGGGTCAGAAAATGTACTGTCCCTCCAGCTCACACTGATGGCCTGAGGATCTCCTCTCTCTGCTGGGCCTTCATGGAATGAGGTTTGTATCCAAACCAGTCCCCAGTGAGAATAGGCCAACAGAACAGAACTGCCTTTCATTTGACAAGAATCTGTCTGTCTTCCTGATCAAGGTGAAACTCTGATCAATGTGAGAAATGGGGAGTTACTCCAGGAAAAGACATGCTTCTGGGTCAAGGGTTAACATCCATTAGTGGAGCAGAGCAGAGGGAGATTTAATCTGAATTCAACTGTCACCAACTGGGACACTGTGAGAAAGACAGAGAAGCAAGACAAATTGTGTGTGTGCTCGAGCGATAGAGGGAGGGGCATCTGAGACAGTGTGAGATATGTGAAGGGACCGAGAGAGGTAGAGGGAGGTAGAAGTGGTGTGGTTGAGGGATAGAGAGAGAGAGAAACAAGATGTGACTGATAGGGATGGATAGAGAGAAAGAGATAGGATGGGTGTGAGACCAAGAGTGAAGGGAAACAAGAAAGAGTAGGTAGGTTTGTGTTTGAGAGAGAGAGAGAGAGGAGACATGCGTACGGTAAGAGACAGAATGACAGAGAGGGAGGAGAGAGACTGTAGATTGGGATGCAGAGAGGGAGGGAGAGACAGAGAGAGGAATAGAGAGGGGCAATTAACATTTGGAGGCTTTCAATTGAAGCGAGCAATGGAACGAGTGACAGTGAGAGAGAAAGATGCAGAAATAGAGATTATGAGATGGAGTGAGGAAGTATAAGTTGGAGAGAGCGGCTATGAGACAGAGTGAGAGAGAAAGAGAGAGACAGAGGGGCAGCTCCTGGTCACCACATCCTGGGAAGGATATGGTTGTACTTGAGAGGGTGCAGTGATTTACCAGCATGCTGCCTGGGATGGAGGGTCAGCTGTGGGGAAAGGTTGGAAAGGTTGGGGTTGTTTTCCTTGCAGCAGTCAAGGTTTAGAGGGGACCTGATAGAGGGGTATAAGATTATTCAGGGCAGTGATAGGGTGAGTAGGACGGCACTTTTTACAAGAGTCAAGGACTCAATAACCAGGGACAGAGATTGAAGGAAAAACAGGCATGGAAACATTGAAACTGCCTCAGGAATAGGCCATTCGGCCCTTTGAGACTACTCTGTCTTTCAGTATGATCATGGCTGATCCTCTCTCTTGAAGTCACCTTCCTACTTTCTCCCCATTCCCTTCATTCTGTTAAAATGCAAAACAAATCTCTCTCTCTCTTTCTCTTGAATATATTCAGTTCCTTGTCCTCAATTGCCTTCAGTGGAAGATAAATCCACAGATCGACCACCCTCTGAGTGAAAAAATGTTTATTCATCTCACTCTGAAATGGTCTACCCCGTATCCCACTGAGACTGTCCACCCGGTTCCAGACTCCCCAACCAGGGGAAACCTCCTCCCTGCCCAGCCCTGTTAGAATATTATACATTTCAATCAGATCCCCTCTTATCCTTCTGAGTCCAGGCCCAATCGAGTTGGAGAGTGAGAGAAGAGTTAGGGAGAAATGTTTTCACCCAGAGGGTGGTGTAAGTCTGGAACTCACTGCCTGAAAGGCTGGTTGAGTCACAAATTCTCGTGACATTGGGGCAGTGTTTAGATATTCCCTTGTGTTGCTGTCGGCGCCAGGGCGCCAGGGAAATGGGCCAAGAGCTGGAGGATGGGATTAGTGTCTTCAGATCTTTTTTTAACAGCACAGACACAATGGGCCAAATGGCCTCATTCAGTGCTGTTCACATCAATGACTCCCTCAGACAGAGAGAGAGAAAATGAGGGGGAGAGAGAGAGGAGAGGAAGTGTGAGGGGCTACGTGGCTCTCTCTGCCTGATGCCATTTCCATACTGGGGAACACCCAGTCAGATTCTCACAGGCTGCAGCTTTAGAAAGCAGAGCCCAGTGAAGGGAGAGTTTATCAGGAACCAGGCACAAAGACAGGAGCACACACCATGATTTCACACATCCAGCTGAACTGGCCCCTTGCATTCTGTGTCGCAGGTACAAAACTCTCTCCTTCCACCGTGAATCTTTACATTGACTTTTTAGATTAGATTACTTACAGTGTGGAAACAGGCCCTTCGGCCCAACAAGTCTACACCGCCCCGCCGAAGCGCAGCCCATCCATACCCCTACATCTACCCCTTACCTAACACTACGGGCAATTTAGCATGGCCAATTCACCTGACCTGCATATCTTTGGACTGTGGGAGGAAACCGGAGCACCCGGAGGAAACCCACGCAGACACGTGGAGAATGTGCAAACTCCACACAGTCAGTTACCTGAGGCAGGAATTGAACCCAGGTCTCTGGCGCTGTGAGGCAGCAGTGCTAACCACTGTGCCACAGTGCCGCCCGAAGGGACAGTGTGATTGAAGGGAAAATGCTGAAACCAAAGGAATGCTCAGTGTCTCTGACAATCTCTCATTTGGCAGGCTCTTTCTGTGACAGTTCTGACTTCACTGTGTTTCTCTCTGACCCCTCAGGTATCAGTGGGTACATCATCATGACCCAGTCTCCCCGGGTGCTGTCAATGGGACTGGGCCAGACTGCAACCATCACCTGTACGGCCAGTCAAAGCAGTAGCAACTAGCAGCAGAGAGAAGGTCAGAAACCATCTCTCCTGATCTACAGTGCACAACTCAATTCACCGAAGTCTCCGAGCGATTCACCGGCAGTGGATCAGGGACCAGTTTCACCCTGACAATCAGCAATGTTCAGATTGAGGATGTCGCTAACTATTACTATCAGCAGTATTACTATCAGAAGCTGGCCTTCACAGTGATACAGAGTAGTACAAAAATCTCAATGTGCACTGCACCACCACCTGTACGAACACATTCCACATTTTTGTGACATACACACAGTCCCACCTCCTGCACAGACACATCCACAGTTATATGTAAATGAAATTGAACAAATTACCCCATACCGGAATTGTCACTGTACACGACACACTTCAGTTCCTGTGGTGTCCACCGCTCACTGAAGGCCTCAAGTTTCCCTCTTGCACTCTATGGCCACACGTGAAGAGCAGCTGCAAGATTTAACATCGAAAAATAAAGTTCACAAACTGCACAAGCCCAGCTGGACACTACCGAGAGAGACAGAGGGAGGGCAGGGAGAGGGTGAGACTGAGTAAGAGAAAGAGAGAAAGACAGGGGGAGGTTGAGAGTGATGGAGGGAAGCAGAGAGCAGAAGATTTTGTACAGCCTCTGCACAGGGAGATCTTACTGTGGCTTACGTTCTGTAAAGGAACCAAGCTCAGACTGAGTAAGTAAACCTCAATCCTCCATTATTAACCCTTTCAATCTCTAAACACAATTTATAAAATACTGAATTGTTGAACTGTTGCAGTGAAGAAAATGTTTTATTGAGGAACACCGCGTCCCATAGGGTGTACACCTGTCTTTCTTTAGTCTTATAACCCCGTTAAAAAGCAAGATATAAGTCAGGTAGTTTTACTCACTGTGTGGAGGAGCTCTGTCCATTTGCAGCCTGTGGTCCCATTCCTGCAGCATGGAGTGAAATCAGTGAGTAGCCTCCTGCCAGTCTCAGTGTGACAGACACGGGCAGAGTTTGATGTGTGCTCTGGCTCCCTGTCCCAGTCCCTGATCTCACTGACCTCAGCAGCAGCAGCAGCAGCAGCAGCACAGTGAGACACCGAGCTCCCACCTCCCCCAGCTTTAACTCTGCTCAATCACAGAATTGTTACTGTGCACAAGGAGACCATTCTGCCCATCCTGTCTGGACCAGCTCTCCGAATGAGCAATTCACTGAATGTCATTCTCCTGCCTTCTCCCTGTCACCCTGCACATTGTTCCTTTTCAAATAAGTCTCATTCCCTTTGGAATGTTTCAATTGAAGGTGCCTCCACCACACCCTCAGGCAGGGCATTCCACACCTTAACCACTCACTGGCTGAACATGTTGTTCCCCATCTCACTTTTGTTACTTTTCCCAATTACTTTCGATCTGCTGTCTCTCAGTCTCAATCCTTTCTCAATTGGGAGCATTTTCTCCCTATTTACTGTATCTCGGCCCCTCCTGATTTTAATTCCTCGAACAAATCTCCTCTCAGCCTTCTCCAAAGAAGACAGTCCCAAATTCTCCAAACTATCTTCATAACTGATGTTCCTCATCCCTGGAATGATCTTTGGGAATATTTTTTGCCATTTCTACAAAATTTCACCTGCTTTCTGAATGATTCACATTACCTATGTCCCTCATGATTTTATAAAGCTCTTTGTTGTCACTCCTCAGACTCTTAGACTTGAGGGAAAAAAGTCTCAGCTTTTCCAGCTGCTCTTGTCATGGAGTCAGACAGCGTGGAAACAGACATTTCAGTCCAACTTGCCCGTGTTAACCAGATATCCGAAATTCCCTTATCCCATTTGTCAGCATTTGGCTTACATCCCTGTAAACCCTTCCTATCTATGTTCCCGTCCCAATGTGTTTTAAATGTTGTAATTTTACCCGCCTCCAACACTTTCTCTAGCAGCTCAATCCAGACACAAACCACCTTCTGCGTGACAAGTTTCCGCTCGGGTCCCTTTTGACTCTTTTGCCTCTGATCTTAAACCAATGCCATCTTGTTTTGGACTCCCCTTACCAAGGAAAAGACCTTGGATGTACACCCTGTCAATGCCCCTCATGATTTTAAGCACATCTATAAGGTCATCCCGAGGCTTTAGATGCTGCAGGGAAAATAGGCCCATTTCTTTAGCCTCTCCCGACAGCTGAAACCCTCCAATTCCTGGCCATATCCTTGTAAAAATCTTTTCCGCTGCCTTTTAAGTTTAACAACATCCTTCCTATCTCAGGATGATCAGAATTGTTCACATTATTCCCAAAGTGGCCTCACAAACTTCTGTACAACTGCAAAATGATGTCCCAACTCCTATACTCAATGCAGTGACCAATAAAAGCAAGCACATCTTCTTCATCTCCCTGTCTACCTGTGACTCCACTGTCAAGGAATAATGCACTCGGACCTGCACCTTCTCCCCAGGTCTCTTTGTTCTGCAACAGTCCGCAGGGCCCGACCATTAACCGTAAAAGTACTGCCCTGGTTTGGCTTTGCAAAGTACAGCACTCACATTTATCTGAATTAAATTCCATCTGCTATTCCTCAGCCCACTGGCCCAGTTGGTCAAGTTCCAATTGAACTCTTAGACAGCCTTCTTCACTGCACACAATGCCACCTGAAAATTCATCTGAACAGACTCTCACAACTCTGGCCACTCCCTGCCTATTACACTGCTACTACCCAGTCTATATTCAAAAATTAAAGAGCCATTTATAATGACTCTATCACGTTTGCAGGTATCTGTAAATTCCTTGCATATGTATTCCTCTGCATCCTTCCCACTGGGTAGTGACTGATTGACTGCATGGAGGATTCTGTGGTCCTTGGTGTTCCTCTCTGTTATTCCCTCCTGGCTCCCACAGCCCAGCCAAGTTAGTTTAAACCCTCTCCAACAGCACTAGTAAATCACCCCAAAGGAACTCAGTCACAGCTCTGTTCAGGAACAATGCTGTCCAGTCTGTCCAGGTCCCATCTCCCCCAGACCCAGTCTCAATGTCCCAAGAATCTAAAGTCCTCCAACCTGGATCCTCTTTCCAGCTTCACATTCACCTGTGTTATCCTCCTGTTCCTATTCTCACTTGGGTGGGGCACTGGGAGAAATCCGGAGATTCTTACTGTTGAGCTCCCAGTGCTAATTCCCTCCAGAGCCCCCTAAAGTCTGATTGCAGGACCACATCCCTTTTCTCCCTCTGTCACTGGGACCGATGTGGACCACGACTACTGACTGTTCCCCTTCTCCCCTCAGGGTGCTCTGCAGCTGCTCAGAGACATCCTTGACCCTGGCACCAGGGAGACAACACACCATCGTGGATTCCCATCTGCAACTGCAGAAACACCTATCGATTGCCCTCACTCTCGAATCTCCTCTCACTATCCCTCTTCCAGTCTTACTTGTTCCCCCCTGTACAGCTGAACCCTCCACCTTGGTGCCAGGGACTCGGCTGTGGCTGCACTTCAGAGATGAACCATCACTCTCATCAGGATTCTGAACTGAATCCCGGTTGGAGAATGGGATGCACTCAGGGGATTCCTCTACCAGCTACCTGGTCCTTTTGGACAGTCTGCTGCTCCCCCATTTCCTCTCTCTCTGCATACTCTGCAACTGCAGAGTGACCACATCTAGTAACGTGCTGTCCACGGACCTCTCAGCCTCACGGACGCTCCGCATTGACACCAGCTGCTGCGAAAGCTCCGGAACCCGGAGCTCCAGCTGCTGTCACTGACCAAACTTCCTACACTCATGGTATTCCAGGAGCTAGGAAGCATTCTGAAGTTCCCACCTAAATGCACACTCTCTTCACCCTTTGGTCATCTCTTGGCAAAGTTCTGATGACAAACAGCTTCAGCAGGGCTCGCAGTCCAGTGGGTTCAGTGTTCCAGGGTTTTGTGGAAACTCTCCAGAAGGCTTTAAGAAATAGGAGCAGAAATCAGCCATTCAGCCCATTGAATCTCCTCTGCCATTTGATCTTGGCAGAAATGCTTCTCATCCCCATTCTCCTGCCTACTCCACAGGAACATTCGATCCCCTTAACTATCATGAACCTATCCATCTCTGTCTTAAATACACTCAGTGACTTGGCCTCCACTGCCCTCTGTCGCAATAAGTTCCACAGATTCACCACCCTCTGGCTGACGAAATTCCTCTTCATCTCACCTCGAAAGGGTTGGCCCTTCATTCTGAGGCTGTGCCTTGGTTACCAAGTCTCTCCTGTTTTTGGAAGCATCTTTTCCGCAACCACTCTATCCAGGTTGATCAGTATTCAGTAAATTTCAACAAGATCCCTCCTCATCCTTTTAAACTGCATCGAGTACAGACCCCGCGTCCTCAATTGCACCTCATATGACAAGCCCTTCATCCACAGGATCATTCATGTAAACCCCTCCAATGCCAGCACATCGTTTCTTAGAATATGGGTCCCAAATCTGCTCACAATATTCCAAATGCAGTCTGACCAGAGCCTTACACAGCCTCAACAGTACACCACTGCTCTTGTATCCGGGCCCTATTGAAATGAATGCTAACATTTTCATTTGCCTTCCCGAGCACAAAGTGGACCTTCCTGTTAACCTTAAGAGAAGCCTGAATGAGGTTTGTGCTTTAGATTTCCAAAAGGTTTCCTTATTTAGAAAACAATCTTTGCATCTCTTCTTCCCACCAAAGTACATAACCTCACACTTTAACACATTGTATTCTATCTGCCACTTCTTTGCCCCCTCTATGAGCCTATCCAGTACCTTTTGTAGCCTTCCCACTTCCTCAACACTACCTGTCCCTCCACCTATCTCATGTCATCTGCAAACTTAGCAACAATGTCTTCACTTCCTTCATCCAGATTGTTAATGTATAATGTGAATAGTTAATGTCCCAACATTGACCCCTACAGGACTCTACCAGTCACCAACTGCCATTTTTCCTCACTCTCTGCTTTATGCCAACCTGCCAGTCATCAGTCCATGCCAGTACCTCGGCCCTCACACTATAGGCTCTTATCTTATGTCAAAGGCCTTCTAGAAATCCAAATACATTACTTCCTTGGACTCTCCTTTGTCTGACTAGCTCATTGCCTCCTCAAAGAATTCGAACAGATTTGCCAGGCATGACCTCCTCGTGATGAAGCCGTGTTGACTCAGCCCTAGTTTACAATTGCACCTCCAAGTCCTCGACAATTTCATCCTTAAATTGAAGTCTAAAACCTTACCAACAACTGAGTCCAGGCGAACTGGCCTATAATATCCCATCTGCTCCCTCCCTCCCTCTCTTCTTAAACAGGGCTCTTATGTGAGCCACTTTCAAGTCCCTTGCCCCCATCAAATCCTTCCCCACCACACCTTCATACCCTGACTCCAGTGATTCCTGAAAGATCATCTCCGATACCTCCATAATTTCCTCAGTGGTCTCCTTCAGAACACACTCATGTAGTTCATCTAGTCTGGGTGAGTTATCCACATTCAGACCTTTCAGCTTCGATTCAATTCCTCTGCTATTTCTTCACTTCCTATGATTCTTTCTCCAGCCTCATTTTCCAGCGATCCAATGTCTATTTTTGCCTTCCTCTTCCTTTTTATACATCTGATAAAACTCGTGCAATCTTCTTTTGTATTACCGGCTAACTTAAACCCACATTTCCCCTTCTCCACCTTTAATGCTTTTTTGTTTATCCTCTCCAGGTTTTTAAAGGCTTCCTAACCCTCTGGCTTCCTACTTTTCTCGATCACATTGTGCGTTTTTTTTCTTTTGTTTTTATGCTGTCCGTGACTTCCCTCACCAGCCATGGTTGCCTTGTCCTCCCCTTAGTATGTTTCTTCTTTTTTGGGATGATTTCCTACTCTGCTTCCTGAATTACCCACAGAAACTCTGCTGTTTGCTGCCCCACCATTTTACCTGCTCGGCTCCCCTTCCAATCAACTCTGGCCAGCTCCTTCCTAATGTCTTTGTCGTTATCTTTACTCAATTGAAATACTGTTCCATCTGATTGCAGCTTCTTCCTCTCAAACTACAGGGGGAATTCTATCATATTATGATAGAAATATGATCACTAATCCAGAGGGATACTTTCACCTTCAGCTCACTAATCAAGTTTGCCTCATTCCACATCACTGAATCAAGAACTGCCTGTTCCATAATGGCTCAACCACAAGGTGCTCCAAAAACTATCTCGTTGACATCCATGAAATCCTTTTCTTGAGAAGCGCTACCCAGTCCACCTATCCATTGAGGTCTGCCCTGACATTTTGTATGCGGCTTTTCTGTCTCCTGATTGATTTCCTTCCCTACACCCTGATTACTGCTTGGAGACCTGGACATAACTTGCATCAGGTTCTGTATTTGTTGCGGTTCCTCAACTCTACCCACACACATTCTACACCTTCTGACTCTATATCATTTCTTGCTTTGATTTAATTTCATTTCGTACTAACAAAGCAACTCTTTCCCCTCTGCCCATCTACCTGTCATTTTGATAGGACATGTATTCTTGGATATTTCGTTCCCAGCCCAGATCCCCTTACAGCCATGTCTTTGTGATACCCACAACATTGTACCTGCCAGTTTCAATCTGCACTACAAGCTCATTGTGTATACTGTGTGTATTTAAGTACAGCACCCTCAGTCCTGCATTGACTGCCCTCCTTCTCATCAGTGTCCTCTTATTTGCTGTGCTTGATGTTCGACTCTTGTTTCTTTCTGTACTCTCTGTCCTAGTACGTCTTCTAGAAACTTGAATAGCCTCTCCTGAGCCCTCCTCCACTTTAACTAGTTTAATTTCCTTGGACACTCAATTTACCTCGTTTTATGGCATAACGTTGTCTACCTTATTCGGAATGCTTCGTGCATTTAAATACAAACCCTTTAAGTTTGTTCTATTATTGATTTTCCCTGCACTTTTATGGTACCTTTAATATTCAAAAATTCTTTCCCTTCCTTTTATCTTCTGGTAACAATCAATCCCATCACTAACCAGCAATCCTACCTTTTCTTTTACCTTCCATTTTCTCATTTTCCATCCAACTGAACCAAATTACTTTCTCTTTGGGTTGAGTTCAGGACAATTATCCTTGGACCAATATCATTGTGTATACTGTATGTATTTAAGTACAGCACCCTCAGTCCTGCATTGATTGCCCTCCTTCTCATCAGTGTCCTCATCGAGTCTGATATGCCGTTCAATAATTTCTTGTATGTACCCCAACCTCATTCTCCTGCCTTCTCCCTCGAATCCTTGATCCCTTTAAAAACGAAAAACCTGCCGATTTGTGTCTTAATGACACTTGTGCTTGTGTCTCTGTATGTATGTATATGTATGTGTGTGTGTCCGTATGTTTGTGTGTCCATGTGCTTGTTTTCTTTGTATTTGTGTGTCTACGTCTGTGTATCTGTGTATCAACCTCTGCGTTTCTATCTGTGTTTGTGTCCATTTGTGTGCAACTGTATATGTCGCTGTGTGTTGCAATGTGTGTGTATGCCCATCTCCTTATATGTGTTGTGCATGTTAGTATGTTGGGGTGTTTACCAATACGTCTGTGCATTTCTGTGTCTGCATCTCTGTGCAGTGAGGTATCTGTTTTTGTTTGGGAGTGAAAGGACTGACGTTGGAACTGACAGTGGGTTTAAAGTGAGAACTGAACGTTGCTCTTTACTCAGTTGATGGGAAGTTGATGTTTCAGAAGTTCCACATGAGCCATCTTGTTTCTGTCCGGCTCATGCCAGGCTTCACCCAGTATGGCGGGGGAAGGGGTTGTGAGGAAACAGATATCAGACACTCCACCACCCGGCTTGGCCCTTTCTGTCCCATTCCAGGCAGTTTCTCTTGGGCCAGGAGAAAGGGAGGGAGTGTGGGAATGGGTGACCCTGCTGTTCGTGCTAGTGGAGGTGGAGCTGACGGGAATGGTGAGGTGTCCAGAATGAGTCAGTCGTCAGTTGTAAATCCATTATTATTACTTGCGTTGGGGGGTATTGCGTAGGTGACAGAGAAAGTGAGGAAGAAAGTTGTTGAAATCAATAATGAGTTTGGTAGTGCCTGGGCCTTATTTGGAGATAGAGCATGAGCCTTGTTCGGGGGTTGGTGCTATAACAGATATACAGGGAGTGTGAAGGAGCAGATAGAATATGATGACCCTTATCCTGACAGAGCGGGGAAGATTATTGACCGCTTGTCCTGTATTGTTGAGTATTTCTTCAGATCATCACAGCGTCAAGGTGACCCTTCTGGAATGTCTTGTCCAAGTCTATCACTAACAACGGCACAGATCATGCCCCTCAGATTTAGTTTCGATGGAGCTTACAAATAATAAGGAGAAGCAAACCTTGGTGTATTATATATCAAAACTAAAACAGTTGCAGAAAATCTGAGCGTCATATACTCTGAAAATTAGACATGCAGGTATCATGGATATTGCAGTCTTATTGGACGGTCTCAAGTTGCATCTCAACTGCGTTAACTAAGTGACGGCTCATGCTGTGAAAAATAAATTCCCTAAATGTATATCAGGTGGGTTGAAGAGTATGAATTGATCCAAACTAGAGATCAAGTTTTTTTTCGGATTTGGTGCTGTGTGGTCAGGAGGACTGATCAATAACCTTGCTCTGAAGCATCTTTGGAGGAGTAGTGACATTAATATGTTATATTTTACACGGCGTCTACATACAACACAGAATGTTTGTACATTCTGGTCAAACATGATGGAAGCATGGAGCCGAGAGGGTCAAGTTTGTTCCAGTGAATTGGGAAAGTACAATATAACATTCAGTGGGAGATAAGCAATGGTTGTTAGAGTCATAGAGGCCTACAGCACGGAGACAGGCCCTTCTGCTCAAACTGATCCATTCCGACCAAAATGTCCATTCACACTAACCCCATTTCCCAGCCATTGCCCCGGATCCGACTAATCATTTCCTATCCTGTATTTCTCCAAATGCATTCTAAATGTTGTGAATGTACCCACCTTAACTACTTCTGCTGGCAGCTCAGTCCATATGCGTATCACCCTATGTGTAGAAAAGTTGCTCTTCAGGTTCCCTTTTATTCTTACCCCACTGACCTTAAACTGATGCCCTCTAGTCTGTGATTGTCCAATGCCGGGAAGTAAAGGCTGAGTGTATTCACTCTATCCATGCCTGTCTTAATCTTATACCCTTCAATAAGATCGTCTCCTCAGTCTCGTACACGCAAAAGTAAAAAGTCCTAGCTTTTCCAACCACTCCCTATAACTCAAAACCTTGAGTCCTTGGCAACATCTTCGTAAATTTCTTCTGCACTCTCTCCAGTTTAATAACATCATTCCTATCGCAAAGTTAACAAAACTGAACATAACACTATAAGTATGGCCTCATCAGTGCCCCCCGTATAACTGCAACATCGCTCCCCATATCCGATACTCAGTGCCCTGACTGATGAATGACAGTGTGGCAAAAGTCTTATTCATTGCCCTGTCTACCTCTGAATCAACTTTCAGAGAACCATGCACCTGAATTCCGAGGGCCTTCTTTTCCACTACACTCCTTAAGACCCAGCCATTTACCATAAAACTCTGATATTGATTTGAGTTTCTAAAATGCAAGAACTTGCACTGATCTGCAGTAAAATCCATTTACCATTTCTCGACCCACTTCCCCAGCTGATCAAGGTACTGTTGTAAGTTCTGAAATTTCTGATAACCTTTCTCAGTCTCCATGATTTTATTGTCATCTTCAAATTTACGAATCATGTCTGTACATTCTCATGTAAATTATAGATATATGTAATATGTAGTGGTCCCATCACCGAACCTGAGGCATTCCATTAGTCCCAGGCCTCCCGTCTGACAAACATCCTTTCACTATTACTCATTGCGTCCTACCATCAAGCCAATTTTGCACCTAATTTGGCAGGTTCTCCACAATTTCATGCGATCTAACCTTCCAGAGCAGCGCACCATGTGGAACCTTATTGAAGGCCTTACTGGAATCCATATAGACGACGTACACCACCCTGCCCTCCTGAACATTGGTGGTCACTTCATCAAAGAATTCGAACACATTTGTGAGCTATGGTCTCTGATGCATAAAGCCGTGCTGACTTTGATCATGGGTTTTTGCCCAAAATGTTGATTTTTCAGTTCCTCGGATGCTGCTTGACCTGTTGTGCTTTTCTAGCACCACTCTAATCTTGTTCCTAATTACACCCTGTCTTTCCAAATGCATGTATATCTTATCTCTCAGAATCTCTTCAAGCAAGTTACCTAATGCAGATTTTAGGTTGAGCGCTCTATAGTTCGCAGGTTTTTCTTTGTAGTCCTTCTTGAGTAAGGGCACAACATTTGCTATCTTCCAGTCCTCCAGGACATCACCCGTTGGCCAGCAATGATGTAAAAATATCAGGCAGGGCGCCCGCAATTCCTTATCTGTCCACCTGCATGTTCCTGAATATATCTGATCACGATCAGGAGATTTATAGAAATACTGCAAAGTCTGAAAAATGCGTCTAATTATTTCAAGTACAAACACCAAAGAAGGGGAAAATGATACAATGATGTTTCATATATCAAATTAGAAAATATATTAATCATAGGAAATGGCTTAAGATGAATTTCAGTCATTGTGGAAAACTGGGAATTCTCAGAAATTCACGATCCAGAAACAAGGGCCATGAAACTAATAAGGAAATCAAAAGCATAACATAAATGCTAACAAACAGGAACAAAAAATCTGCACTAATCAACAATCTGTATTTCAAAGGAAACAAAATAAAAGCAAGGTCAAATATGGAAATTTGAAATCGGAAGAGGAGAGTTTATTGTGAAGAACAGGGAAATGGCCAAGAAAATAACCACTTACTTTGCATCTGTGTTCATGGAGGAAGATCCACAAAATCACCCAGTAACACCCAGTGATCATATAGGTCTTTTGCAACTGAAGACACAAAGTCAATTTATATCAGTAACAAAGTAGTATTTGAGAATGGAACTGGATTGAGCATTGCTAAGTCTGACAAATCTGATGTACTTCATACTAAAATGTCAGACATAAATCGGCAATAGAAATATTAATTGCACTGCCGATGACTGTGTTTTATTTTTCCTGTGCATTCTGCAGAGGCTGGAAGCCATTGTGGATAAGTGGAAGTTAGCAAACTTGGTCCAAGCACTATAGATTAATGGAAGGAATCCAAGCATCTATAAAGGGAAGAAGACATCGCTTTGAGAACTGCCAAACAATTAACTTGACATCTGCAGGGAAACTGTTGGAATCTATTATACAGCATGTGATATTGCATATTCAGTGATTAACAGCAACAATGGAGAAAATCCATATGTATTTCTGACGGATGTCTAACTCGATGTGCTATTAGTTTTTAGACCCCATCAACCACCCTCTGAGAAAAGGAACAGGAAGTGACTTCACCACAGGAAATAGCATCACCACAGGAAACGACATCACCAGCCCAAAGAAACCCAATCATAAATGACAAGCAGGAATTTTCAGCATTGTTTCGCATGACGTCCACTGAAGATGTTACGTAGTAAGATAGCGAAACGTCTGCAAATGAACCTTTCAGCGTAGTGAGCAAACCTACATCAATTGTGTAAAGTATTGGTGATCCCATCTGAGAAAGAATATATTGACCACAAAAAAGTGCAATGGACATTGTCCAGATTAATCCATCAGATGGCGAGATTGCCTGATGAGGAAACTCGGCCTGTGTTCTCTAGAGTTTCAAAGAATGAGAGGACGGTCAAAATGAGACTTGGAAAATTCACAAAACATATGCCAAGTTGGAAATAAATAGGACGCTTCCCTGGCTGTCTAACCAACATTCAAGGCAAATAATTACAGTTTAAGGGACAGACAATTTAAGACCCCAATAATGAGGAAATTCTTCACTCGGTGAGAACTTCCTAAAACAGGGGCATAGAAACCTGCTGGTAGGGCAAGTTTAGGGAAAATCTCCAGATATTCTGCAAGTGTGTCAAGCAGAAAAGAATAACAAGGGAACAGATAGGAGTTATTCGTGACTTGCCAAATTGCATCCAAATCAAAGAACTGTTAGGAGACAGAGGGTAGTGGTTGAAGGCTGTTAGTGTGACTGAGGCCGGTGTCCAATGGTGTATCACAGCGATCAGTGCTGTGTCCCTTATTATTTGTAACACGGAGGCGCCAGTGTTGGACTGGGGTGGACAAACCTAAAAATCACATAACACCAGGTTATAGTCCAGCAGGTTTATTCAGAGGCACGTGCTTTCAGAGCGCACAACCACCTGATCAATAAGCAGCGCTTCGAAGCTCGTGCCTCCGGATACACCTGTTGGACTATAACCTGGTGTTTTGTCATCTTTAACCTTATTATTTGTGGTATTCATAACTGATGCAGCTATGAATATAGAAGGGGATGGCAGGAGTGTGACGACTAAGTTTGTGTTTGATGCAAAGATTGGTCAGGTGGTTGGCAGTGAGGAGGTAGGCCATATGTTACAGGAAGATACAGATGGAATTGTCAGATGGGTGGATCAATGACAGATGGAATGTCACCCTGATAAATATGAAATGGTGCACTTTGGAAGAAGGAACTGAACAGGGGAGTACTCAATGAATGCCAGCACACGAGGAAGCTCAGAGGGTGCTTCTCCACAAATCCCTGATAGTGACTAAACTGGTTAATGCACAATTTGAGAAAGCTTAGGGGACCGTAATCATAACCTTTACTCATCATGGCATAGATTATAAGAGCTATGCGGAAGTTTGATTTTGCCAAGATGGAATACTGATTGTAGTTCTGGGAGCCATATTACAGGAAGGATGTGATTGTAGTCGAGGGGCCTCAGAGGAGATTCATCGGGATTTTCGCTGGGATTGACCATATCAGCTACGGAGAGAGGCTGGATAAGCTCGGGTTGTTTAGTTTGGAGGAGAGAAGACTGAGTGTGCCGAGATTCAGAATGATAGGATTAAGAGGGACATGGACAGGGTGGATAGATAGCAGCTGTTTCTTTTAGTCAAAGGGCCAAGAACAATGGAGCACATTTTAAAGTGAAGGGTATGAGATTTGGAGAGGAATTGAGGATTGTTTTTCACCCAGAGGGTGCTGGGGTCAGGAATACACTTCCTGAGAAAAGAATTGCCATGGTATCTTCACAGCCATTAGAAAATACACGGCTGTGCACTTGAAATGCCATAAGATTCATGGCTACAGTCTTGTGTTGGAAAGTGGGTCGAATGTAGACCGTGCTGTATTGTTGATGGTACAAAGTCTGTGCTTCTCTGCTTGTATGGCTATGGAAGGTCAATCATTAAGTAGCTTAAGATAGGAATTGTTGGGTTTCTGAAGAGTATATTAACAAGGGTTTTAAGATTGAACTTGTAATATCTTCTGAAAATATGTCAATGGCAAAATTAAAGGAAAAAAGGTGTAGCTTTCTTACAGTCTGATACCAGAGAATTGAGGACAGGGAAAAGGCAAAACTGTGGACCAAATACGTCAGTTATGTCTTCACAGCAGAAAACTAAACAAAAAAGAAAACTTCTCAACAATAATAGTGAACATTAGTCTGTTGAGAAAAAGGGAATAGAATGAAATTAGCAACTGAACAGTTTTAGAGGAAGTATTGGAACTGAAAGTAATGAGCACAGACAAAGTCAACAGAGATTTATCAAATGGGAATCATATTTGAGAAAGTGACTTTTAGCATAATTATGAAGAACCAATCAATGAAATATGATTGCATTTCCAGAAAGATTTTTCATAAAGCCCCAAGCCAATTATGCAAATTCAAATCTTATGGGACTGGGACTAATATGGTTTTAGAATGGGAGAGCTGGCAGGAACCAGTGAGTAGGAATAAAACAGTGCGTTTTTTTGAATGGAAGGCTTGGAGGAGATAGCAAGGGTCGGGGTTTGTGCTCCAGCTATTCCCAATACACATCATATATTTAATTGAGTGCATCAAATACAATATTTCCAAGTTTGTTGATGGCACTAAACAATATACAATTGTGAGTTTGTGAGCAGAATGTCAAAATGCTCCAAGGTGATGGAGCCAAGTGGAGTGGCTGGGCAAATAGGTGGCAGATGGAGAGCACTGAGGAGGGGAGGCGTGGGATATGTGATATTGTGACCTTTGATGGGAAAAACAGAATGGGAGCCTATCATTTGAAAAGAGATTGGTTGAAAAATGTTGATCGATACAGGAACTTAAGCTGCATTTTTGTTTCCTTCTGTGCAGCCCGACAAGGTCAGTGCAGGGCAATGAGATCTGAATCGAGAAGTTAATACTGGGAATGGCATTGGCACGCTGACCAGTGTACACAGACACTTCAAGTGGGGAGCTTTCAAATTGAAAAGAATCTGGATCTCCCTGTACACCAGTCACTGAAAACAATATTGCAGGAACAGAAAGCAGATAGGAAGATAAATCATTTATTCACCTTCATTTCAGGGGGATTTGAATGCAGGAGTAAGGGTGTTTTACTGCAGCTGTACAGAGCGTTGGTGAGACCACATCTTGAACACTGTGTTGCATTATGTACAGTTTTGGTCTCCTTACCTAATAAAGGACAAACCTGACATTGAGGGAGAGCAGCGAAAATTGACCAGACTGATTGCTGGGATAATCGGCTTGTTGTGGGAGCAGAATCTGGGGTGGCTGAGTCTGTATTCCATGGGCTTTAGGAAAATGAGTGGAGATATCAGTGAAATATATAAACCTCTGTCAGGACGAGACAGATTGGAAGCAGGGGTGAAAATTCCCCTGGCTGGGACATAAAAACAATGGGCCACAGTATTAGGTACAGAGAGGCCACTCTGCATTGAGATGAGAACAAATGTCTGCACTCAGAGACTATGAACTTGGGGAATTATCTCCCAGATCAGGCTGTGGAGACCAAAGCACTGAATATAAATATGGTTTTCTGGAAACTGAAGGGATAGGGAGAGAGCAGGGTATGGTATGAAGATAGAGGATCAGATATCATTACAGATTGTTCTTCAATAACGTGGTAGCTGTGTTCCTATGCATCACTGTGTTGCTGAAAATCATGCAATGTTAATAATGTGGTCTGTGGGGAAAAGCGAATGATGGGCGAACCGCAATAATATATCAGTAAAAACCAAACATTAAAGTTAGTCTAACACACACACTAGCACAGTCTAATTAAACCTTTAAAACATATATTGTAATGAAATAGTGCTGTAAATTCAACACTTTCACAATACAGTCACTGGCTACATCCCTGTACCTTTCACCAAGCTCTTCACCAGAAAGCGCACAGAGATGACTGACCACGTGATGCCAACATGGAATTCCATTTCTCCTCAAGATTCTCCACCTTTTTTGAAATAAAGGTTCCTCTAACTGGAGAGAACACTTCCCCGTTTCAGGCATAGGTTCAAGGCTTTGCAGAGCGGATTGCATTCCTGCTTTAGCTGAACACTCAGAGGGTGCATTTTGCAGACAGAGGATCCTGAAGCTGGGTTTTGTTGTTGAGCTGGTGCCTGGCAAGGAAACGCGTCACAGTGAGCGGGAGTTCACTTTATAGAGAAAAGGTGTGCAATTCACGAATCGCATTGCAGTCAAATCACGTTTAATAAACACACGTTATCAGAGAACTGCCTGTATATTGAATCGAGGAGCAAGATTGATGGACTGAAGGGGCTACAACAGTTCTTATTTTATATTTCACAATGTTTAAACATATGAATAGATATGAACACTGTGTCGGGATAACTGCATTGAGGAGATTTTCTCCATGAACTAGAATGGGAAAGGCTCAATGTGTTGAATGACCTACTCCTTTCCTTATGTTTCTGTGCAGTCTGTGGGAAAGCTCTAAGATGTTAGGAAGGACCTTTCTGCAAGGTCAACAGGACTGTGATTCTCGTTCCCTTTTCTGATATCGAGGCTGGTGCCGGGTATTCTGTCTGGTTTTATCCCTTAAGACCTTGGAGCAGTGTGACACAATTGAGTGTCTTGCTTGGCCGTTTCAGGGACCAGTGAAGAGTCATTACATGGCTCTGTGTCTGGAGTAATTTTTAGGCCAGACTAGGAAAGCACGGGAGATTCACTTCCTGAAAGTACATTGGGGAAGGAAATCGATGTTTACAATCAACATTGGATGCAAGGTCACTGTTACCATCACCAGATTCTAGATCTTGATATTTTATATATTTTTTTAACTTCCACCAGCTTCCAGCACATTATCCTGTATTGGATTAGTATTCCAGTGACATTTCCACAACAGCATCATGTCCACATAGGAACCTGTCGGAAA
Organism: Chiloscyllium punctatum; assembly: GCF_047496795.1. Lineage (NCBI taxonomy): Eukaryota > Metazoa > Chordata > Chondrichthyes > Orectolobiformes > Hemiscylliidae > Chiloscyllium > Chiloscyllium punctatum. The sequence continues at coordinate 31,790,112 of NC_092745.1, forward strand.
CCACACTGAGCAGATTATTTCTGTACTGCTTGACAGCTCTGTCATATTCTCATTCTGCTGAGTGTTCTCCCTGGTGTCATGCTTTCAATTTGTTACATTACTGAAAACCTTTAACATATTCACCTGAATCTTTTCCTTTGTCGTTGTTCCATCTTCTGTATTTCCCTCTGGTTTTCTCCCTGCCAATGATTAAGAGCTCTGTGGTGTCAGTGATGCTAGCCTTATGCAGTTTCTGAGCATATTCTGTAGTGAATGCAGTGTTAATCTTTCGGGTCCAGTGACCCTCTACAAAGCTAGCAGTTTCTCCTTCCAGTTTTGTATTTGTTTCCGGTATCCATAGTTATTCGTTAAATTGAAAATGTGTTCTGTGCCTATTCGTTTCTGGAGAAACTTAGCAGGTATGGCAGAATCTGCAGAGACAGAGAAACAGAGTTAGAGTTACACTTCCAGTGTGACTTGTTCAGAACTGAAAAGGGTTGGACACTGGGCTTTTTAATTCCCTGCCGGAGATGGGTGATGGGTGATTTGGAAAAGAATGCATGGCAAAAGATAAACGGGCTATTAGCAGTGATGAATGAGAAGATGATGCAAAATTGGTTTAAATTATGGTGTGAATGGGGAAAGGGGTTATCTCTAACTGAGTGTAAGATAAAGAAGACATAACCACACAAGGTCATAGGGAGAACAGGAGGGAGAATGTTGACCGTGTGGTTTTATGTAGATCTGAATCTATACGTTTTCACAGTATACTTCATCACTGTCTTCACACTATGGAATTCAGGTGCTTGACCTGAATTGACCTGAAACAAGTAAAAGTTTCATGCAGTTTTGTAACATAGAGCAAAACTAACAGTATGAAGTTTGGGTTGTTTTCTTTACCTGTCATTTTTAATATTCTTTCAAATTTGCAATGCTTGTCCTTAAGCGTTTGATCTTGAAGTTAGTATCAGATGGAGTGTACGAGTTTGAGGGGTGGCATTCTAGAAGTTTTCAACATCACGGGAGGCATGGATAGAGTGAATAAGCGAAGGTTATTTTCTGCAGGATCGGGGAGTTCAAACACAAATGGATAGCTTTAAGGTAGAAGGGGGAAAACTTGAAAGTGACAAAATGGCAACTTTTTTTACACAGAGGATGATGTAAGTATGGAATGAGTTAACAAAGGAACAGTGGTACATGCAATTACAGCTACAATATTTCAAAGACATTTGGACCAACATATGAATGTGAAACGTTGAAACACATATGGGCCAAGTGCAAGCAGATGGGATTAGTTTAATTTAGAAAACTGGTCAGCATGGACAAGTTGGACCAAATGGTCTGTTTGTGCACGATATGACTGTATGAATCAAGAAAGTGAGGAACATGTACAAAAAAGATATATTGTAATAAATTGGCAAGAAATATAAAAACAAGCATCATGAGCGTTTCCGTCTACATAAAAAAAGCTTGAAGATGTGTGTGTGAGCTGAAGCAGAAGTGAAGTGAGGAAAGTGCATTGAGGCCATTAGGAGGGTGTGACTAGAGACTCATAACAAAAGGAACAAGGTTTTATCTAATAAATAAGAATAAGGGTAGGCAGGTCAGCAATAATTCATAGTTAATTTTAAAACAAGTGGTAACAGAGTGACTAACGGCATTGTGTGAAATATTCCATAACTCTTTGGATTACAGGAGTGTTCCAGTGAAATTGGAGAACCTCCAATGTGGTGCCTGTCTTCAAGAAGGGAATGAGACAGAAGGCAGGAACAATTTAGCCTAACCATTATTGCTGGGAATCTGCTAGAGCCTGTTATTAAGGAAGGAATTGCAGGGCACTTAGAAAATCTTAATGAAGAGTTGGCATGGTTTTGTGAAGGGGAACCTATTTTTGTTCTGTAAAAACAAACAAATTCTTTTTTGGAGATCCCTGGGAATGTGAAGATTAGAGTCATGCTGGAAAAGCACAGCATGTCAGGCAGCATCCGTGGAGCAGGAAAATCACTGTTTCGGGCAGGAGCCCTTCATCAGTAATCCCTGAGAAAGTGACAAATTTGACAAAGGGAACTGGTCAACATGAGGCTTTCCAGAGATTTTTCACAAGCTATCACAAAATAAACGTTCTGACACTAGACAGAGGCTCGTACTATGATGAATAATATATTAGCATGGGATGATAGTTGCTTAACACATAGAAATCGGAGAGTCAAGATTAATGGATTTTTATGATAAAGACGTTTCTACTGGATTACCACAATATCAGGCCGATGGCATCAGTTATTTACACTCTATACCGATAGTCTGATGGCGGGAGCTGAGTGGAATATACATCCGAGTTTGTGGATGACACTGAGAACCGAAATGCAGGCTGCTATTTAATGAAGAGGACTCCTAAAAAAGGAGCAGTACAAAGGGATTGGAGGGTTCCTGTGTATGAAACGTAACGTCAGCACGCTGATGCAGCAAGTAACTAGGTTGGTTCATGAGGCGGCTTCCTGGGATGGAAGGGTTAAATTATTGAATACATCTAAAATGGTGAGGTGATTATTCATTGTGGTTGAAACGAATGAGGGTGATATTCCTGAAATGTACAAGATACAGAGAAGCTTGACAAGGTAGATGCTGAGAAGGTGTTTCTCCTGAGTCTCGAACTCGAAGTGGTAAATACTGAATAAGGCACATCGATTTCAATCTGAGGTGAAAAATGATATATTCTCTCAGAAGGTAGTGAATGTCTGGAATTCCCTAACCCAGAGAGTTGTGGAGGGATACAAGAAATTTGGTAGGAAAGTGGAGCTGAGCCCGGAAGTAGATCAGCCATGTTATTATTGAATGAGAGTTCAGGCTTGAGGGGCCTAATAGCCGACTCATGTTCCTATTTCTTACGTTTTTATGTTATGCTTTTGGAAAGTAATTGTTTTTTTTCCCTGGAAGTCGTGTTGTACAATGTTGCATTCGGAAGAGGAGAAAATTTGCTTGAGTTAACCCTGGATGGGATATGTGAGCTGCATTCTGAGCAATTCCAGAGCAGAAGTTACAGAGTGGGGAAGCCTGGAAAAAGGGATTGCAGCTGGGAGTCATTTCCTGACCAAGCCTGGAATTTCCAGGTGCACTTCCGAAACTACACCTAACCATCGGCGTGGCCTCAATCTGCCTGTGTGTAGCAGATCCGAAGGGCTGAATGGAATATCAGAACATAGAGCTGAGGGACAAGAGTGGGTCAATCGGCCCTTTGACACTACTCCACCAGTAAATAAGGTCATGGCTCATCTCATTGTGGTCCCAGCTGCTCTTTTCCCTCCATGCACTATTATCTCTGATTCACCTGTCTATGGAAAATCAGACAAAGCCAGCCTCGATATAATATAAATATTCAGCCATCCCAAACTTCTGGGAAAGGGAATTGCCACTTGAATGAAATCCCACTTTGTGAATTTTTCCTCACTCCAGTTCTGACTGAGGTTGGAGGGTGTCACTGTTTCCTTTTCGAGTTCCACTCCTCCACTGAACCAACAAATTTTAATGTAACCAGGTTGGTGATATGACCGATGATAAAGGTCTCAGACTGTGTCAGGTTTAGTGATAGGAACAAGTCAGGCAGATTTCTTTCGTTAGCTGCAGGTAAATAATAGGGATAACAGAGCAGCATGTTAGATTTGTGAATAGCACTGCTGCCTCATATCAGCAAGGAGCTGAGCTCAGTTCCAACCTCGTCCGATATTCTCTGTGGAGTTTGATCATTCTTCCCATGTCTGTGTGGGTTTCTTCCCAGTTTTCCAGTTTCTTCCCACAGTTCAAAGATGTGCAGCTTAGTTTGATTAGCCATGCTAAATTACCAGAGTGACCAGGGATGTGTAGGTTAAGTGGGTACATCATGGGAAATGGAGGTTTACATTAATAGGGTAGGGGGACAGGTCTGGTGGGATACTGTTCGGTGGGTTGGTGTAGACTCGATGGGTCAAATGTCCTGCTTCCACACTATATGGGTTCAATGACAACGGCATCGAGTTTGGGCTATACAAACTCCCAGTCGGTTTATCGCTGATCCACTCGCCTCAAGGTTTTGTATATTTCCATAAGATCAGCTCTCATTCCAAGGGTAACCTGTTAAAGTCCCGAAAATATCAGCCCTTCATGCGTGGAATAAATTAAGTGAAACACCTCTGAACTGCTTCTAGTTTTACTATATCCTTTCTCAGATCAGAATGCAAAAATAAAACTAATCTCACACACCAAACAGTCGGTTTATTTTTGTTTTCTCAGGGTGTAGTGAGTCTTTGGAACACTGTTCCCTGCAAACCGTTTGAGGCAGAGATAGTGAATATTTTTGAGGCAAGGTTCACGAATCACAAAGGAGTCAAGGATTATCGAGGAGTGGGCAGCAATATGCAGTTTTGGGGAAATTGTAGACAGTGGTACCAAATGACACGGCTCCAGAATATCCAGGAATTAAACGAAATGGACAACATCGATAAAGTTTTAAGGGAGAAACAAGACGACAGCGATCTGAAAGGTCTGCTTTGCTGATTTCTGCATCACAGTAATGCTCTACGCCACCCCATCACAGTCATTTACTTACAATTCAACACTATTGTGGGCGGCACGGTGGCACAGTGGTTAGCACTGCTGCCTCACAGCGCCAGAGACCCGGGTTCAATTCCCGCCTCAGGCGACTGACTGTGTGGAGTTTGCACATTATCCCCGTGTCTGTGTGGGTTTCCTCCGGGTGCTCCGGTTTCCACCCACAGTCCAAAGATGTGCAGGTCAGGTGAATTGGCCATGCTAAATTGCCCGTAGTGTTAGGTAAGGGGTAGATGTGGGGGTATGGGTGGTTTGCGCTTCGGCGGGGCGGTGTGAACTTGTTGGGCTGAAAGGCCTGTTTCCACACTGTAAGTAATCTAATCTAAAAGAGCTATAGAATCCTTACTAATCCCGTTTTGTCAAGTGGAAATGACAAAACACGAGAAAGGATCGAGTAAGTCCCAACATGCAGCGCACCCATCAGAAGCTTTCAGCATGCCTGTGGCCGCACCTGTAACCCCCTCTGCTCGTTCAATGGACACAGTTACTCACCAGGCCTTGGTCAACGAGTTCACCAAGTTACCTGAAATGTTTGAAGCCATGATTGAAGAAACATTCAGCAGAAGGATAGAACCACTCTCAGCAGTGCTCCAAAAATATGAGCAGCAACTTGAAAGCCTTAGAAACAGAATGGTTGAGATCGAAAGCCAAACTGCGGGGGCAGACACTGTTATCGATTCCTGTAAGGAGCGGATCCTCACCCTTGACAAACAGATCTGTACCTTAACTGAACAAGGTGACAACCTCGAGAACAGGGGCAGGATGAAGAATGTTCATATCATCGACCTGCTGGACCGGACATAAGGTGATCAGCCAGTGAGTTTTTTTGCAAGAACTGGCTGCAGTGATTCCTTCACTTCGAAGCTGAAGAGGGACGGGTGAAGAGTGAGACAGTTCATCGGGTTACGGTGCGCAGTCAGGCTCAGACCAACACCCTCATCCTGTCCCTGTGCAATTACATAGTTGCAGGGACAAACAGAGACTCATGGAAGCTTCCAGAACACAGGGAAAAGACCCGACGAGGGCTCCAGGGTTATGTTCTTCCAGGTCTTTTTAGGAGCATTTATTCATAAGAGAAAATCTTTTGATGATATCAAGTGAAGATTAAGGGAACTTGAGATTCAGTATTCCTTTATGAACTCAGCGGTGCTCCGTATGCTTTCAATCGATCCACTGACTCTCCAGAGGATGCGAAAACTTTGTGGACACTTTGAAGTAGGCTGGATGCTTTAATGAAAAGCGATAATCTTGTTTCTGTTTTTTAAAAGAAAGTTTGTTGAATGCTTTTGGTATTAAGCAGTGCTAAATTATAGTCAGTGATGGGTAGAGGTCGCACTTTTTAACTTCTTCATTAGTATTACTACTCGTGTTTCTCTTGCTTAATTTGTGTTTCTGGTTAGGCTAAAGCTGGGGGGAGTTATGAAGGTCATCGTGATGACTGAATGCCTACCTAAGGGCAGTTCAATCCCGATGTTTGTGATTAATTGCCCTGGATGTAGTATTGATAATGGGGCAGAAGATAAAGATTTGTGACGTGCAAATGCACCCAGTGGGTGTGGTATAAATGCCCCTGCTGGGTGCAATTGGCACATTGTATCCTTTTTTTTTGTTTTTATATGTATTTAGTTTTGGAACGTTTTGAGAGCTTGTTGGTTGTAGTAGCTTTAGTTTGTATGTCTTTTTAGGCTCTATGATTCTTTTTTCATTGGTGCTCAGCAATTTGTAATTCGCGTTCTTGCTCTCTGGAGTTGAAATATTGTTTCCGTGTGTACTGGCTAATGTCGTGCTTAAATGGTGTATCTGGAACATTAAGGGGAGCAATTCGCCAGTTAAGAGGGAAAAGGTACTTTCTCATCTTAAAAAGGAGAGGGTGGATATTGTCGTATTGCAGGAGATGATGACAAGGAACATTTGACATTACAGCAGGGTGGGTTTGATCGGGTTTATTTCTCGTCTTCTAATACCATGAGTAGGGGAGAAGCCATACTAGTGAGGAAGAATCTTTCATTTAAATTACAAGATTGTATTAGACACCCATGGGAGGATCATAACCCTCAAAGATATATGGGGATGAAAGCGGTATTTTGAATGTTTATTGCCCCCGGCGCACAGCCTTAAATTCCTGATAGATGCATTTTCCAAATTAAGTAACCTTTCTTCGCAGCACATTACGGTAGGAAGAGATTTCAATTGTCTTTTGCACCCATGGTGGACAGAATGCCCAAAAGGCCCCAGTACCATGTTTACTATCTAAGCAATTAATGGATTTTTTTGTGGAACTGGGACTGGTGGATGTATGGAGGCAGATCCACCTCATATATAAGGATTCTCCTTTCTTCTTTAACCCGCAGAAATGCCACACTAGGGTTGACCTCTTCCTCACTTTGCAGCGATCTTCGATTCGTTGGTGTTCTTTACAAGTGGGAATATTACCATTTCTGACCATGCAGCAGTATACTTATTGGTTAAGATTAAGGGCAATATAGCAGGTTCGAGGCACTGGCCAATGGATCCCTTTATTCTTAAGGATAGTAAGTTTATTGAGTATTTCTGTAATGAATTCATATATTTCTTAGCCATTAATTCAGATTCAACCAGTAACCCATCCATTCGATGGGAAATTGCCAAGGCTTATGCCAAGGGAATGATTATTCCTTCGGATGCGGCAGAGGCTGGAGCAGGAACGCTTGCTCCAGGCATGGTTGAAGGCAGCCAAGAGTGCATACTGTGATAGACTGTCGGTGACTAGGCTGCAGAGGGTCACAACACTTCAGTCTACAATGAATTCTATGCTCACACAGACAGCCAAGAAGGAACTTACTTCCAAAGGCTGTTTGAGCATGGTGATAAGCCAGGCAAGTATTTAGCATATCTTGTGAGGAAAAGAGCGTGACCAAGCCATTACCTCAATTCCGAAAGGTACTGGGAACCTTACCTGTGATCCCATAGATTAAAGCAGCATTTCGGAGATTTTACTCCGAATTATATCAGACTGAGCATTATGAGGATAGGTAGATTAAGTTGGAGTCTTTCTTCAAGAACTTGGATTTCCAGGGTTAACCCCCAAATAAGCATCTTACCTTATGCAACATTGTCAGTGCTGGAGGGAATAAAGCAGATTCAGGGTGGAAAGGCGCCCAGTTCTGACGGATTTCCAAGTGAATTTTATGAGGAATTTATAAACCTGTTGTCAGGGCCAATGCTTACCATGTTAGACACTTACACAGTCACAATTGCCTCCCACCATTCTTAAGAGAGGCTCATGTCTCTCTTATTCCGAAGAAAGTGTGTTTCTTATAGGCCCATCTCACTTTTAAATGTTGATTTCAAAATCCTGTCTGAGACCCTAACTTTACGGCTGGAAACTGTGTATCATTCCATTGTCAAACTGGACCACAGCAGCTTATAAAAGGCTGCAGATATTCCAGCAATATTAGTCAATTACTCAATATGATCCAAGCGTGTCAACAACAAATTATACAAGTATTAGTCATCCCTTTCGATGCGGAGAAGGCATTTGATTGGGTTGAGTGGCTGTAACTCTTCTATATGTTAGAATGATTTGGTCGAGGCAAAGTTTTTATCAAGTGGGTGAGGGTCCTTGAAAGCGATCCTCTTGCCACGTTTCTCAGCAATGGTATGCGATCGTATAACACGAGTATTCGTAGAGGCAGTCGACAAGGTAGTTCGCCAGTATTGTTTAAGTTGGTGATTGAGCCACTGGTGAAGGCCAGCTGCAGGGACCACAGCATATCTGCCCCAGAAGTGGGACAGAAGTCACGTAATATTACATTGTCTGCGGATGATGATCTTATATTTTTGCTATATCCCACAGATTTGGTACCTCACCTCATGCGATACAACAGTTCGAATGGTGCCTTTTCCGGCAATACGCTTGATTTTACAAAGTCAGAGGCCGTGCCTATGGGCGATCTTAGGGAAATACCTGATGCCAAGGGAGAGTCCTGGTTTCCTTTTAAATGGTCCTGGGGTTTATGGAGTGTGTCTTAAATACAGAATGACTATGGGCACTCTTACTCATTGCTTGTTGAGCTTCCACCAACGCTACAGGAGCGGTGTGTTATGGAGAGGATCTTGGGGACTTAATTGGAGATGGATCTGGTTTCCCTTTTCCTGGGCCTGCCCAGTGTACCTTACTCAGTTGTGCAGAGGGAAAAATATTTCAATACCCTCACTCTGTGTTCAGAAAAAAATTCTGTTGTGTTGGGTGTCTGAAAATTCCCTGGCTCTGTTGGGTTTTCGCAAGCTCGTCATGGAGCATTGCTCTTTGGACTTTTTAAAGGTCTGATGCAACAGAAAATAGAGGATTTTTATAAGACATGAATTATCAAGATACAGGCTGATTTGCCAGTCTAATAAGGACTTTTATATAGCTATGACGAACTTGACTAATGAATCCAATGTTCAGACAGGAAGAATTATGGGCAAATGAATGTGTATTAGTTAATTCTCATGAAGGTTGAGAGCTATAGTTTTGTCACACTGAGTTGTATTATTCATTTGTTTTTATTTTTCTTTTTCTTCTGTCCCTATATTTACCATTTTGTTTTGTATGTACATGCACATTGGTGTACGTTTGTTCAATTTGCATTGTTGTTTGAGTTGTGTACTTAATGGTTCATTGTAGCATTAAAAAGATTTTCTCTCAATAAAAATATTTTTGAAAAAATTAACGTTATCCTGCGTAGAATAGAGTCTCAAAGGACCACTTTCTCACTGGTGAGACCACCAATTGTGGTTTATCCTCAGGTCATCACATCTCGGGTAACAGGATAAGGTTGAGAGGGCGTCCCCTTCATGGTAACCTCTGTCAGAGTGGGGAATTGAATCTGCGCTGTTGGCCTTCCTCTGCATCACAAGCCAGCGATCCAGCCAACAGAGTGGGAGACTGCGTAACTGCTATAGACAGAAATTGCCAAACTAAAAATAAAATAAAAACTTTGATAAGAAGGAGAAAGGTACAATTCAGATGACGGTCAAGATAACGGCTGAGAAAAAAAAACAAGCCGATGGAAATTGTATTTTATAACGAGATAGATGATTAGATGCTATCTTTGGTTGAATATAATAAGGTGACACAAGCGAAATAACCAAAATTACTAACTGTGATTAGATATCAATAACCATAAAATAAGAGTATATCTTTGAATGCTCTGTGTGAAGCATGCTAACCATCACATGAAAGTAAAAAGCTGATGGAGCATATTTTTTGGAGGGTCCATCCTCATGGGAAATGCCACCCGAACACATTCTTGAAGAAACCCGTGGTAAAACGTGCCTGAGTGTCGTCTGGCTAGTGACAGAAACCAGGGGGCTGAAAGTTCCTGCAACGTGAAGCTCACGTGACAGTCAGTTCTCCCCGATATTATTAAATGGTGCAGCACATAGGAAGGGCTGAATGGCCTCATTATGGATTTTAATTGCAAGTGATGAAAAAAAAAACCTTTGTTCCTTCCCCTAATGTTTTACACAAAGAGGCACTGCCATTTTTCTGAAACTGGAATATTATTTGGAATATTATCTGGAACATGCCATAATCTGCATTCTCCAGAGCATTCTACAATCTGTGGGGGTATGACAAAGGCAAGCGACAAAGGGAGAGAGAGAAATAGAGAGAGATAGGGGAGGTGCTGCATGCAGGAGTGAGAGTGGTGGAGCATGAACCTTGTTCGGGGGTCGGTGCTGTAACAGATATACAGTGAGTGTGAGGGAGCAGAGAGAATACAGTGACCCTTATCCTGACAGATTGGGAAAGATTATTGATGCTTGTCGTGTGATACTGAACATTCTTCAGACCACAGATACTGCACTGAGCTGGGTGTTGAGCTCAGACCATGCTCGGTGGGTCTAATAGTGTGGCTCACTCTGGGAAGAGACGTACTAACTCAGCCACCAGGGCATCCGTGACCCTGTTGGCAACCCGTGGTGTAATTGGCCTTAATCTGCCATGTTATGGGTAAACTGTACAGGGCAGTTCCAAACGAAGGAAAGCTCAATCGGGTGCCCATTGTCCTTTTAAAGATGACACTAGTGCCAGGGATCATATAATATCCAGGGGCATACGGGCAATGGTGGGTACCTCCAGCCAAGACGGGTGGGAGAATCGGGCTGGCAGTGAATGAGAGGGATACCATGGGGTAAGGTGGGTAGTTAATGAGGTGAGTTCTATAAGATAGCACCAGGAAACTAGCTCGGCCTTGTGCAGACAATCCCTCTGCTACACAATGAAAATCACACAAAGATGAATTATTGTTGGATTCAACACAATTAGTTGAAGACCCTGCTGACTCCATTCACAGTTACAGAGCTGCAGAACAAATCCTCATCCAAAACTCTCGATCATCTGACCTCACACCTATATCCTGTTCACCATCATTCCTGGTAATACTGGCTTATTTTGCCAGATGGTATTGAAATGTCTATATTTCAGCATTCTGAACCCTGTGAACACATCGTTCCATGACATTGTTTCTCAATCTCACGTTCTCTGTCTGAACCCAAAACCATTTTCATTTGCAGTCATGCACGGAGACAGGCCATTAAGCCAAAACTGATCCATACCAAACAAAATATCCGTCCACATTCACCCCATTTCCCTGCACTTGGCCCATATCCTTCTCTGCCTTTCCTATTTATACACTTTTCGAACAAAATGCAGCGAGATTTTGTGACATCAAGAAAGGCCTCAGGAAAAATATCCCTGAATCTACGATTCATCTCATCCCGGAAATCAGATTACACAGAAACAGTTTGATTGGACCTTATAAACAAGACATAGAAGCAAACGCTGGTGGGAGATGTGTTTGGAAGTAAATACTGCAGGAAAAAAATGATTACGTTACAAACGGGAAATTAGATACACAAGCGTTTGCAGGCAAAACTCAACGGGTCAGGCACCATCTGAAGGAAGAAAGTTGAAACTGTGGCTCTCAAAGAGCACAGCTGGTCAGGGCGCATCTGAGGAGCAGGAAAGCCTATGTTTTGGTCATAAGCCGTTCACTGATGTAATTCATTTCAGAATTCACTTTTTCCTAATCATCTGTGGGACGAGAGTGAGTTAACATTTTTGATCTGGGGACCCTTCATCAGAACAGTTTTTGTTTCCGAATTCCAATTTATGCAGCTCTTTGTTTGATTTTAGATCAGCAATTATCTTGCATGCTGCAGTATTAATGGCCAACTTGATCTGGGAAGAAGTGGAAGTGGTGAGGGCAGAAGAGCAGGCAATGTGTCAGTAAAGCTTAAGGCCCTGTCCACCAGAATGTGAATCCCCGCACTGGAATTTGACATCATTTGAACAGATGTGACAGATCCAGAGAAAGTGGAAGGATGCAGCCTCTCTCGCAGTTGATCATTGAGAGGCACAGTGGCTAACAATACTGCCTTACAGCAACAATGACCTGGGTTCGATTGCACCCTTTGGTGACTCTCTATGTGGTGTTTGCACCTTCTCTCTGTGTTTGTATAAGTTTCCTCTGTGTGCTTGGTATTCCTCTCACAGTCCAAAAATGTGCAGGTTAGGTTCAGTGAACTCACTAAATTGATCCGCAGTATCAAGGGATGTGCAGGTTCGGTGGATTGTCTATGGGAAATGTAGAGTTACCGGGGTAATGTATGGGTTTGTTGGTCGGGATGTTATCTGGAGGGTCAGTGTGGACTTGATAGACCAAATGACCTGGTTCCACACTGCAGGGCTTCTACAATTTCTATGTAGCTGTCTGTGTTTGAAAACACTTCCCAGGATCCTACCTATAAGTGCTGACACAATTTGCCTCAATAAAATGTTACACCTTCTGTTTGTCTAACATGAACTCCATCAGCCACTGCTCAGCCCTTTAGCACAATCTGATCAGGGTCCCATTTTACTCAGAGTTAACCACTGTCCACTGCCTCACCAATTTTGGTGTCATCTGCAAACTCACTAACCATTCCTATTATATTCACATCGAAATCATTTACATAAAATGACTAAATCCATTCGATCTGTGTGGGAGACTGCTGGTAACAGGCCTCCAGTCCAATAAAAATAACTGTCCACAAACATTACCTTCGTCTATTACCTTCGACCCAATTACCTCCAACTCTCCCTGTATTCCATGTGATCTCACCATGCTAACCAGTTTACCATACGGAAACTTTTTGAATGCCTTACTAAAGTCCATATTCCATTCCACTGTTCTATTTCTGTGCCTTCATCAATCTTATTCGTCACTTCTTCAAAACGCTAATCAAATTAGTGAGACACGATTTCCCACATGCAAAGTCATGTTGACTATCGCTAATCGGAATTTACAATTCCAAACAGAAGTAAGTCCTGTCCCTCAGAATCCCCTCCAACAAGTTACCCACCAATGACATCAGTCCCACTTGTCTACAGTTTCCTGGCTTTTCCTTACCAACTGTTCTTAAACAATGGCACAACATTTCGTGCGACTGACCATGATGCAAATATCTCAGCCAGATACCAAACAGTTACTTCCCTACATTCCCAACAGATTCTGGGATACAGCTGATCAGTTAATTGATCATAGAACAGTGCAGCACAATACAGGCCCTTGAGCTGTTGATGTTGTGCCGGCAGTTTATCTTAGTCTAAGGTCAGACTAACCTTCATGCCCTTCATTGTACTAAAATGCATGTGCCTAACCAAAGTCACTTAAAAGGTCAGAGGGAGTTATCCACCTTTATGCATTTTAAAATCTCCAGCTCCTCATTTTCTGTAATATGGACAATTTTCAAGATATTACTATTCATTTTACCTGGTTCTCTAACTTTCATATTCTACTCCACAGTAAATACTGATGCAAAATATTTATTTAGTATCTCACCAATCTCCTGTAGTTCCATACATCGGTCACTTTGCTGATCTTTATGGGGTCCTGTTCCCTTCCTAGTTACTCTTTTGACCTTAATGTATTTGTAGAATCTCTTTGAATTGTCCCGTACCCTATTTTCGAAAGATATCTTATGTCCCCATTTTGCCGTCTTGATTTCCCTCTTGAGTATTAGCGTACATCCCTGATATTCCAAGATCCCAACTGTCTATATCTATCATACGCTTCTGCCTTTTCTTGAACAGAGCCTCAATTCCACTCGCAATTCAGCATTCCCTCCACTATCAGCCTTACCCTGCTCATAGACAGCAACATGCTGTCGATAGACTCTGTAACTCATTTGTGAAGGCCTCCCACTTTCCTGCCAATAGCTTTTCCAAAGCAGCTTTTCAAACTGCCAACATAAAACGTTCAATGTTGACCTGACTCAACTTAGAACTTTAACATTTATACTCCATAAGTATTTTAGAACTAATAGTTACTGCATAACAGGCTCAATATGCTGAAGGGCCTTCTCCTGTCCCTCTGGAACAGACCCGAGAGGCTGAATGGCCTCCCCTGTCCCTTTGTAACAGGCACATGGGGACAGAATTACTTCCTCCTGTCCCTGCACAGCAGTCTCGATGCTCTGAATGATGTCCGAAGGTTATGGAAGAATTTGACAACAGTGCACATAAAACCAGGAGCAACATTACACAAAGTCAATGACAACAAATATATACACTGCTGGGATCATTTGACCTCTGGAGACCATTCACCATCGGGAATCCCTCCCGCCTGTTCTTTCATACTTCTCAGTCCCCTTTATTTATACAACTACATACTACATATTGATTTTAAAAAGCATTAAAATAAATGTCATTTTATTGGTTTATATATAAGAATGAGTTAAAAACTTTAACCAGAAATAGGAAATATTATGGCAGTAAAATCTGACATTAATATTAAACAATGAAATTTCAGTTCGTTTGATAGTTATGCGCTATTCCTCTAAGATATTGCAAGCCATCTCTTTCGCTGTATTCAAGAACATTTTTTAAATTCTATCATCTGCGTCTCGGTTTTTTTAAGCTTTATTTGTGGTGGGTAACCCGCTAACAGCTGTTCCATATATAAATCGCATCCCTTTTGCACGTTCATTAACGTTCCAATACATTTCCATATGGTTGGGTGGTGAGCTCCGAGTTCAGAAGCAATACTCCGATGCGTAGCTTCAGCGTGATTATATATGCGATCTTCATCGTTTAGTATTGTCTCATAGACCGACGACGTATCATGGGGAAGCAAAGATGCCCTTTGGCTACTGCCACGTCTATTGTAGAGTCCAATATAATTAAATTCAAATCGATCTAGTGTTGGTTGCAGTTCTTGAGGCAGAAACTCTGCGAGTGCTTCTACGTAGTTATCAAGGTCAGTAAGTGGCATAAAAGCCAAAGCAATTATCATTTTTGCTTTTAAAGCATAATCTGGATCGGTGTTGTATTGACGAGTTGCTCCAACTGCAACAATGTTTCGATGCGTACTTTGTGTCAAATGAAAGAAACGTTCCCTAATTTTTACTTCAGGAAAACATGCTCTCATAGTACTGATAGCTGCCTGCTCAAAGTCAAAATGGATGTACTGTGGTCTGGGATTAGGTACCAAGGACTTCACCATTTCAAACATGCATGCATCCATTGTACGCTGCTTATTGGATGACACCATCAAGTCTTTTAGCTAAAATACAATATACCTGAGAGAATAAAATGGGGCTATGTTGAATGTGCCATCCACAAACCACGTCGATTCTGCTAATTGATGTATCCAAGATTCCCTACCAAATACGATTACTTCCTTGACCATTATCTGCCAAAAGAAATTATTTTTTCTGCTCCGTTATCCAGCTTATATACTTTGTATCGAATTGGAATCACAAATTGGTGTAGATCAGTAGGGTGTGGTGACGCTCATCTAAAATCATTCCTTTATCATTTTCTTCATGCTGCTTGTCATTGGTAAAGATGCCAGGACTGACTGAGGGACACTAGCTACACATTCATTAATATGAACACGAGGTGCTTCCTGTGATTCTTCTGCACGACACTTTAAATTTGTTTTCACATTCGCAACTTGGACATTTGCTGCAGAAGGAGAATGTGTGTGTTCATTTATTGTTTTAATCACAGTACCACTCTTCGTGTGGATCAAGTTCAGTTGTTAACGTGATTTTTGACTTGCCACTTCCTGCTGTTTATTTTCAAATACATTCTGTTGGGTCACAATCACTCTGGCCATCCGCAGAGATGTACAATTTTATTTTGATACTGGTGAATGTGAAGGTGACACTTATTGGATACGGTTGTAAAGGTTTCTTTGTGAGACACAATGTGCTGCAGAAGACTGTAAACCTGTTGACATCTTCACCCAGTGTCTGGTCCAGGTTGCAGATGCATGGAGTCTGAGAGGCAGGTCAGATGTCATCACCAGAAGTAACTTGTGCGATGTGATTTTGACACTCGATGTCCATTCATCTTTCACCGGGCCAGGCTCATACTGAAGATGAATTTGTAAGGCATGGTTGCTGACCAGTCTTTGATCTAATTTGGACAGCATTTGTGCCTACACAGAGACCAGTGATTGTCTGTTGGTTGGTTTCCCCTCTATCCAAGGTGGAGTCCAAATAATTTGTTGTGAAATAATGTTTGAATTACTGCCCTGACCCAGGTGGAAGCTCTCTGAATACATTGAAGAGCAGGCCAATGTCTTACTAAGTATCACAGACAACTGTGACTGAATTCCAATCTTTCAAAATCCATTTTCAACATAGGTTATGATTGCAAGCTGATGAGTTTACTGATCTGAAAAATAATCAGACATTTTCTATATTCGTGATTTAGGCAAAAATGTGAAATATAATTATTCAACCAAACAATAATTACATCATCTCTGAAAACAATTAGGTTGATGTTATATTTATGGAACTAAAGTATAAAATACTGTCAAAATTATATGATACAAAAATAAAGAATGTATACTTTATTTAATATCGAACAATGAACAGATATCTGACTACAGTGGTGATCACAATTGCATATTCATTGTCAGTATTTAAATGAATACATCGTCGCTCCAACATTGGGAACGTGGTTGGCCCCTGAATAATTACATTTTCAGAGTGAGAAAACGATTGCACATCGTATAGAAATAGCGTTCTCATACATTTATATATAATCAATCAGTTTAATTTCTCATAGAAACGTGCGAGTTTCAGCTATTTACCAGCAGTTGAGAAATGACAATAATTCAACATGCACTGTGAATATTAGTTTAAAGAAATGATTTTCTTATTAAATCGAAGTGAACAATAATTTGAAATTTTGCAATTATTAGAATGAATGGTATTTAATGTGAAATGTGAAAAAGATCGATGAACATATATTCGTGAGAATGAACAGTCAGACAATTTCAAAGGATTTTGTGCCAAAGCAAAGGAAATATTTGTTTTAGTGATTGGGATACAAGATTTAAAATATTCATGTGCTGAGTACTAATTAGAGCTCATCATCAAGCCGACCTTGTAATACTTGCATTTTGATTGGTTATGCTGCAGCAAATGCGATCAGATAGTTGCCAGCATTTACAACAGGAAATAATCTGATACTGGCTTTGACTTGCATTTGTACATGATGGAGTACACACCTTTAATGTACACAAAGAGACTATTGGGCCACTGTATATGCATCAGCTTGTGAAATGTCTCCCAAGATCCTCCCATTTGCCACCTCTATCACTGTAGCCCTTTAAAGTCGGAAATTTCAAATATATATCCAGTTCCCTCTTGAATCTTCATCCACAAATCTCCCAGGCAGGCCATTCCAAATCCTAACAACTCTCTCAATAAAGATTTTTTTTCCTTATCTCACTCGGAGGTCTTGTGCTGACAGTCTTGGAACTGGGACTCCTAGATGCTGTAATACCAGCGAAAAGAAACGGGGTATTCTCATCTTATCCTGTTTTGTTTTTCAAAATTTTGAGCACTGCAATAAGTTCACATCTTTGTCTGTTCTGATCAATAAAGAGTAAGTCTAGCTTCTCGCATTTTACCTTTAACTAAGTCCTTCATTCCAGTTGTCATTCTGATTATTTGTAAGGTTAGTGGTGTTTGTGTCTGTGTCTGTGTGTGTGCATGTGTCTGTGTCTTTGTGTGTGTCTGTGTCTGTGTGTGTGTGCTTCTCTCTGTGACTATGTATGTGTATGTTTCTCTGTGTGTGTGTGAGCTGTGTGTGTGTGTGAGAGAGAGAGAGAGAGAGAGAGCGAGAGAACACTCCTCTGCAATGTCTGAATTGCACCCAGTGCCTCGTGTAAAAGACGTAAGGATGAGGAAGGCGGTATAGGTTAACATATGGTTAAAGAGCGAGTTCAGGGGTGAGGGTTTCAGACTTCTGGATCATTGGGACTTCTTGCAGGACAGGTGGGAGCTTTAAAAATGTACAGATTTCATCTTAACTGGAGGAGCACCAACATCATGGTGGGGAGGTTTTCTAGTGCAAATTAGGTGGATTTAAACTAATAAACCAGAAGGCTGGGAAACAAAGCAGCAGGTCAGGAACGGAGCAGAAGTTAGAGGTGAGTAGGACATCAGACACGGCCAGTCTCATGACCATGCTGCGAGAAGGGATCAAATCAGTCCAAAATGTGAGTTGGAGGTTGGAATAAATGACAGAGATATTTATCAGAATTTTTAAAAAAAGATGGAAAGTGTGGGGGACGTGAAGGAGTGAGGTGTGTGAGATCTGGAAGCTCCTACTTAAGAAAATACTAAAGGGGAAACCAAATCAAAATAACTTATTTAAAATCCTTGGACCTAAAAGCACGCAGTATTTGAAATAAAATTGATGAGCTGGCAGTAGATACAGGGACAAATGAGTGTGACCTTGTAAGGATGATTGAAACATGATTACAGGAAGATCAGGCGTGGACAGTGAACTATCAATGGTACTTGGTATTCCGAAAGGATAAAGATAAAGGTAAATGAGGTGGTAGTGATGTATTGGTTAAGGGTGAAATCAAGACTATAATAAGAAATGATGTTGGCAGGATGGAACAAAATGAAAATCAATATTGGTGCAAATAAAAAGCAAAGGAAGATACCTCTTTGGAAGAGTAATTTTCCGCCACCATCTTCCCAAAGTACTTCTGAGGTCGGAAGTAATTGGAGCTCGTGACAAGATAACAATGGTGGGATGACCATGCATATTGAATCAATTAATCAACTCGGCAAAGGGTCGGCTCCAAGTACAATTCATAGAGCATATGAAGGATTGTTTCTGAGAGCACATGTCATGGAACCACCCAGAGAGCAGGCTACTTTAGATTTGTTATAAGGAAGCAATGAGAAATTATCTTGCAGTTAAGGATGCTCTGGGAAGGAATGACAACAACATGCTGATTGAAAGAGTGAGGACAGAGTCACATACAAAACCCTAGTGTTGGGCAATGATACTTACAGTGGACGAAGGAAGGAGTTGGCGTGGGGTGGGGAAGAGCAGTCAAAGGCAGAATAGATGAAGAAATTTGGCAAATACGTTAGGTGATACCATATGCCTCACAATTAAAGTATATTCGGGAGAGAAAAAGAATTGCATGACAGAGAAAAATCATCCAAATCTAGATAAGGAAGTCAATGACAGCATGAGAGCAAAAACTAGGACAGATCATACTGCACAAGTTTGTCACGCTCTGGGAGATTGGGTAAGGCAGTGGCCTAGTGTGTTATTGAACTGTTCTTCGAGAGACGCAGATAATGTTCTGTGGAGTTGGGTTCGATTCCTGCCATGGCAGGTGGTGGAATTTGAATTCAAATTTGGGATTAACTAACTGATGGTGAACATGAATAGATTGACAGGAGAAGCTCGCCTGTTTCACTAATTTTCTATGGGAAGGAAACTGCCATCCTGGTCTGACCTACATGTGACTCCAGACCCATAGCAATGTAAGTAACACCGAACTGCCCTCTGGGCAATCAAGGATGAGCAAGGATGAGCAAGAAATGCTGGCCAACGCAGCAATTCCCTCTTTCTGTGAATTAATGAAAACGAAACAAAATAAATCAACAAAGGGTTCCAACACAATATTAAAAGAAGCTATGACAGGAAACGAATGGATACATAAACACTGATACCAGATGCTTTCACTAGTATAGAAAAAGTAAGCGCATAGTGAAATTTAGTGCTTTTTTTTCAGGGTGAGACTGAAAAGGTAGCAATGATAAACTCAAAAATGGCAGAGGCACAAAACCAATGCTTTCTGTTTTCACAGACTACACAAAAAAACTGTAGTTACTAGAGGATCGAGTTGGGATTTTTGCTGTTTATCATTTTTATAAATGACCTAGATGAGGGCATAGAATGCTGTGTTAGCAAATTTATGGATGGTACTAAGGTGGGTGAAGTGTGGATTGTGCTGAAGGATATTGCAGGTTACAGAGGGACGTAGATAAGCTGCAGAGATGAGTTGAGAGGTAGCAACTTGAGTTTAATGTGGAAGAGTGAGACGTGATTCACTTTGGAAAGAGCAACAGGAATGAAGAATACTGGGCCAGTGGTAAGATTCTTGGCGGTGTCGATGAGCAGAAAGATCGCTGAAAGTTGCCACACTATTTAAAGGCTTGTTGAGAAGGCGTATGGCATGATAGCTTTTATTGGTAAAGGGTTTGAATTTTGGAGGCACGTAATCATACTGCAGGTGCACAAAACTCCGGCGTGGCCGCACTTGGAGTACTGCGCATAGTTCTGCTTGCTGCATCATAGGAAGGACGTGAAAGGTTTGGAAAGGGTTCAAAAGAGATTTACGAGGATGTTGCCTGATTTGGAGGGAAGGACTAATAAGGAAAGTCTGAGGTAGTTGCGTCTGTTTTCGTTGGAGAGAAGAAGGACGAGAGGTGACTTAATTGATCTATATATGATAATCCGACAGTGAGAAAGGGTGGACATTGTTATGGAGTTTTAAGTGTAATATACCATTAAGAGAGTTGAAAGGTTGGCCAAGGGCTTAGCAAGCGCACTGAGTACTGGGAAAATTAACAATGTAATATTTGGTCAAACAGCTAGCAGTATCTGAATTGCTGTGAGACAAAAACAAATTCAAATTCAGCCAATCAGTTTAAATGATGTCCCAAGATACCAAATGCCAATTAAGTTTGTATTTAGTATTTTGACAATATTAAAACCAATGAAACGATCCAATGTTTTGGTCTATAAATGTCAAACATGTTGAACAGTTAGCAAGAGCAGCAAAGAGCAGCAAGCCGCCAACAAAACCAGCCTGGTAGCAGAAAGAACTGCTCCCTGACAGGGACCTTTATCAATGACCGACTTGATACCGACAAACCCACCAACAACCACAGCTACCTGGATTACACCTCTTCCCACCCTATCACCTGCAAAAATGTCATCCTGTATTCCCAATTTCTCCGCCTCCGCTGTATCTGTTCCAGAAGGACCAGTTCCACCACAGAACACACCAGATGACCTCCTTCTTCAGAGACCGCAATTTCCCTTCCCACGTGGTTAAAGATGCCGTCCAATGCATCCTGTCCACATCCCGCACCTCCGCCCTCAGACCCCAACCCTCCAACCGTAACAATGACAGAACGCCCCTGGTATTAAACTTCCACCCTTCTAACCTTCGCATAAATCAAATCATCCGCCAATATTTCCGCCACCTCCAAACAGACCCCACCAACAGGGATATATTTCCCTCGCCACCCCTTTCCGCCTTCTGCAAAGACCATTCCCTCTGTGACTACCTGGTCAGGTCCAAGCTCACCTTCAACCCACCCTCCCATTCTGGCACCTTCCCCTGCCACCGCAGGAATTGCAAAACCTGCACCCACACCTCCTCCCTTACCTCCATCCAAGTCCCTAAAGGTGCCTTCCACATCCATCATTTACCTGCACATCCACCAATATTATTTTTTGTATCCGTTGCTCCCGATGCAGTCTTCTCTACATTGGGGAGACTGGACGCCTCCTAGCAGAGCGCTTTAGGGAACATCTCCGGGACACCCGCACCAATCAACCACACTGCCCTGTGGCCCAACATTTCAACTCTCCCTTCCACTCTGCTGAGGACATGGAGGTCCTGGGCCTCTTTCACTGCCGCTCCCTCACCACCAGACACGTGGAGGAAGAACGCTTCATCTTCCGCCTCGGAACACTTCAACCCCAGGGCATTAATGTGGACTTCAACAGTTTCTTCATTCCCCCTTCCCCCACCTCACCCCAGACCAAACGTTTCAGCTCAGCACTGTCCTCATGACTTGTTCGACCTGCCTATCTTCTTTTCCACCTATCTACTCCACCCTCCCCACCGACCTATCACCTTCATCCCCTTCCTCCACTCAACTAATGTACTCTATGCTACTTTCTCCCCACCCCCACCCTCCTCTCGCATATCTCTCCACCCTTCAGGCTCTTTGCCTGTATTTGTGATGAAGGGCTTTTGCCCGAAACGTCGATTTTACTGCTCCTCGGATGCTACCTGAACTGCTGTGCTCTTCCAGCACTACTAATCCAGAACCAGATACTTGTATCAACCAAAGATCTGGGAAGCAGAATTCTCAAGAATAAGAAAAGAAGGCAGAAATATGGAGAAAAGTCGACAGCTGCCTGCTTTTGAGATAAGATTATTTTAAAAGCATAATCAAGAACTTTTGATCGGACTAGTAATTATAGAGATAGAGGTAAAAGATAATTTTAAGGTAAAGGAGTTGTAAATAGTTGTTAGACAATATTCTCTGTTAGACTTAAAGAATAAAGTTGTTAATCTTTACTTTAAATAGTAATTTCAGGACAGTTGTTTGCCTCTGGAATTTTAAAAGATTACTGCACGGGGTGAATCCTTTCTGTGTTGCTGGTTTAAATTAGCACAGGGGTGTACCTCGGGTCGTAACAACAGTGAAAGCCTTTTTCCTCGGATGGTGATGGTTTCACGAAGGGCATAGCTTTAAATTGGTGGGGGTGGGGGTGTGATAGATATAGGACAGATGTCAGAAGTAGTTTCTTTACTCAGAGAGTGGTAGTGCCATGGAACGCCCGCCCTGAAACAGTAGTGAACTCACCAGTTCCAAAGGCATTTAAATTGGCATTTGATAAACGTATTTATGAAAATGGAATAGTGTAGAATAGATTGGCTTCAGATTGGTTCCACAGGTCGGCGCAACATCGAGGGCCGCTGGGCCAGAACTGTGTTTTTATGTTCTATGATTACTATGACCAGGGACAAATTATATTAAGCAAACTAATGGGATTAAAGACAGATATGTCCCAAGGGTATTAAAGGAGCTTGCAGCAGAGATGATAGATGTATTGGTTGTGATATTAAAAAATTACTTGGATTGTAGAAAGGTGCCAATGCATTGGAAACTTACTAATATAACATTCTTATTCATAAGGGAGATAGGCAAAAGGTGGGACATTATATACCAATGAGCTTGACCTCTGTGTTGCGAAGTTGCTGGAATCAATCATAAAGAAGGAAATAGCTGAACACTTCGAAAAACAAAGATCATGTCACCAGTTTCAGCAGTTTCATGAAGGGTAGGTCATGCTGGACAAATCTTCTGGAGTCCATTGAGGATGTAAAGAGAAAGTTGGATATTCGGAATCCAGTGGATGTAGAATATCGAGACTTTCAGAGGCATTTGGCAAGGTTCTACATAAAAGACTGAGTATTGACTTGGATAGAGGTTCACTGACAGAAGGTAGAGAATTGGGAGGTGGAGCAGTCACATTTCAAGTGCATGGAAAGAGAAATGACCATTTAGATGAGAATTAAAGAGTGTTGAGCATATATTTTCGATTCAAAGATTTTTTATCATCAACTGCAGGCTGGAAACTGGGAAGGCGGGCTGCACGAGACAGAAAGAAACTACAGATGCTGGAATTCAAAATAGACAGACAGAAGGCTGGAAGAACACAGCAGACAAGGCAACATCAGGAGGTGGAGAAGTCGACGTTTCATGGTTAAACCTTCTCCACCCCCTGATGCTGCTTGGCTTGCGGTACTCTTGCAGCCTCCTGCCTGTGTATGATAGACCTGCAAAACCTGTTAGCATTGCTGCAAACTGACAGTTTGGACATGGTGCAAAAATATTACATTGTCAACACCATTGGAATGTGGCTGCAATCTTTTCTTTGGCAGGAACGTCTGACCGTAATATGGAAGAATATAAAGATTTAAAAGCTAAGAAAGGGAAGATATGAAGCAGATATCAGTCTATTGGTGCGTAAAAATGGCAAAATTGCAACATTTTGGGCAATACCATGATGACCTTTGAAACGGTAAGGTGTTTTCCGGTGATTAAACAGAAAAAAAAAATGACCATCTGTAGGTAAGCAGTTTGCAGGTACTCAGTTGACAGAATGGATCAAAACTGTTCAGTTATCAGGCCCAAGCAGCATTTTTACCCGGGCAACAATTCAAATTCTGCCAATTAGTTAAAAAGGCACTTGGAGACTAAGGGTCCATTTTAGAGTTAATAATCTGAAACAAATCATTATATAAGAATTTCTTGTATCAAGGAGGGATACATAACAGAGAGACAATTGAGCAGAGGGGGAGAATCAACTACAATCTGACAAGATGATAACAGGGAAGTGTAATCTTTGAAAGAAATATTGGGGTTTCACAAAAAAATCTCCATGCTCTGTCTAAAACGCTGTATCAATCAGTAAAGGCGCACAACACGCTGAGTAAATATTCTTGAAACCAGAAAACAACTAAGAAGGCATTTTCAGGCAGAGAAAGACGAGAGGATAAGATACATAAATTTCTAGTGAATCAATGCTGCATGAACTTTGAGAAACTAATTTTTAATTTATTGTTCTTACTAATAATGGATGTATGAGTAGAATATGCATTATTGAAACAGCATATCAAGAAAATCTTGGTTCATTCCAGAATAGGTAGTTAGTTACAGAGTGATTGTTCAGTTTGTTAGTGATTTGTTCACTGTTAGAGTTACAATCATAAAATCTCTACATTGGGGAACAGACACTTCAGTCGAACAAGGACCATACTGACCCTCTGGAGAGTAAACCACTCACATGGATTCCTCTACCCTATTAACTACATTTACCCCTGACTAATGCACCTAAGTTACACATCCATGAACACTATGGGCAATTTACTTAACCTGCATATCTTTGGATTGTGAGAGGAAACAGGAACACCCGGTTGAAGCCCACGCAGACAACGTGTTAACTCCACAAAGACAGTTGCCCGCGGCTAGAATCAAACCCGGGTCTCTGGCGCTGTGAGGCAGCAGTGTAAACCCCTGAGCCACCGTGCCGCCCATAGACTGGTAAATAGTTACTTGTCAATTACAGAGTGCGAGAAAGGATTCCAGTTCACTGAACCACTCCTTTATAACAAACGGTGTGTCAAAAAAGAGATGGGTTACATCACTTGTGACACTTCCTTACCATATTATAAGGCGAGGAAATCTTCGCTGGGTGCATTGATTTTAATAATCAGATGGATGTTGACCTCCACTTCATAATATTATAGAGAACTTCAAATTGGTCAAGTGAATTGGTATATGGAGCATAGCAGGAAAAAAGTGTCTGTGTTGAATAGATTTGTGGTTTGCATGGAAAAACAGTGTATTATTCCAATGGAGAGATTGCAAAGCTGAGGCACAGAGGAATCAGGCACCTAGATCACAAAAAAACACACTGCTTGCACATCGTAGGGAGACAATATAAATTTCCATACCTTTTGCTAGAGAATATATCCAGACGTAGAAGTAGGGAAGACTTTCTACAGTTTGCAGGGTAATGGTGAGAACACACCAGGAGAGCTGAGGACATAATGACATGAAAAGCCGTCCGGAGGAGATTCACTCAACTGATTCCTGTGAGGAGCATTTATCTCTGCAGGAAACATTGTCAGACTGGCCTTGGATCAGTTGGAGTTTAGGCAAATGACGCATGATCCCGTTTAAACCATAATACTCTGAGTAGTATATTCAAGTTGAATGCTGAAACAATATTTCAATTTGTGCAAGAGATTTCCAGAAATGGATGGACTCCTGGAAACTGGAGAATATCCCAGTGAAGGAGTTGGCGATTATTTTAATCATCTCAAAGGGTTCTGCATCTGTGAGAACTCCCCTCCGCGAGAGTGATGGAAGTTAAGACATTGAATATTTTTAAGACACAGACAGTTTATCGCCTAAGAATGATACACTAACGTTATAAGGCACAGCAGGAATGTGTGTTTCAGGCCACAATCAGATCATCTATGATCTTATCACAAGGCAGACTTGGGTCAAGTTGTCCAATCACTTACTCCTGATCTTAGTTTCTACGTTGCTATTGCCTTTAGATACGGACAAATGATGAAAGCATTCTCAAGCATACAAAGGCTCTCCCTTTCAGAATGATGAGCACAACTTGCAAATGTGATTTTTTAACAGCACTGCGAATGCACTCGTGGAAGTTTCATGGAGTTACGGAAAGACCAGATACTTAGGTCAAAGTAAAAGCCGCATTAAAACTGCATTAGAAATCAAATCGGTTAGAATGGATGCCTTTGATAGAGCAGATTCCTGTCAGTTGTTCTTGTGAGGTGAATTCTGTTAGCAAGACCAGCATTTATTGCCTGTGTCTAATTTCCGTTCAGAATATGGTGGTGAACCCCAGTGATCCTCGTGGTGCTGGGACACTAATAGATATGTTTCAAAGATACTCACAGGGTTCTGAACAAGTGACAGTGAAGGGACAATTGTATTGATTCAAGCCAGGATGCTGTGAAACCTTGGAGATTGTATTCCTCACCACATGACAGCGATGGAAATAGTGGTAATTCTCACGTTTTCCTTGAATTGGAAGCAAATCATTAGAACAAACGCCCATTGTTGCACATACGATAAAAAGAAGTTTAGGAAATGTTGAGGCGTCACACGAGGCGAGAAAAAAACATGTTGTCTGCACTTAATGGAGATACAGAAATTCAGAACAGCTGCACAATCTGAAGAAGAATCAAGTCATAGAAAAAACGTATAACAAGTATTTTCTAATACCATGACACCCACCACGGCTCATCAGGCCATTGTATCAACTGCGATAACTGATCTAATTTCTCCTGATGATCCCCTCCCCCCACACTGCCCTCCCAAACCTCAGCTAATGGCCCCAAGCTGATGGTCCACTGATAGCAGAGGTCGCTTCCATCTCCTCCAGACATCCGCACACAAGATAGCCCAAGCAGACCCTTCAATCTGCACCTGCTACAAACAACTCATCTCTTCCTACTTTGACTCAATAATCCCTCCTGGTCCAGTCCCTGCCCACGTACAGCCGTGTTTTATCTGACACTTTACACACATTTCAGAATTTCTATTTTGCATGCTCCATCCACCTCCTCCTTCCCATGGACGTACCATCCCATTACACATCCATCAACACCTCTCCCCACCCTCCGCCCACACTAGGATGGCCTCAGGACTCTCCGCTTCTTCTTGGAACAAAGGCCTGAACTGCACCCAAACACCACCACCATCCTCCAATTGACTGACCCCCGTCCTCACTCTCAACATCCTTTCTTTTTAACATCCCCATGATCACTCTAACTTTGCTTTTCCTACAAATCTTTTCTCCCTTCTAGTGTATCGTGTACCCCAGCTCCTGACTGCTGTTTGGAGGCCTGTACACGACTCCAACTTTGTTTATTTTCCACCTTTTCGATACCTCAATTCTACCCACAGAGATTCCCCATCATCTGACCCTACTTACTTTCTTACAATTGATTTAGTTTTATTTCTTATTAATAAGGCAACCCCACCTCCTCCGCTGGTCTGCATATCTTTTCAATAAGATGTATATCCTTGAATATTGAGCTCCCAATCCTGATTCCCTTGCAGCCATGTCTCCGTGATGCCCGCCACGTCATAGCTACCAATTTCGATCTGCGCCACATTTACCCTATTCCTTATACTGCATGCATTCAGATATAACAACTTCAGTCCTGTATTAACCGTTCCTCTTCACATTGTCATTCGTTTGCTTGAAGTTTGATTGCTGACACTCTCCATACACTCTGTCATATTTGTGTCTGTGCTGGAGATTTTAATAACTTCTCCTGAGTTCTGCACTCTTACCTCCTCCTTTAACTCGGGTTTTCTAATTCCACCAATATCTGACCTTCTGCACCGTCACCCTATTTAGTTTAAAGACCTGTCTACAGCCCTGGATGTGCGATCGCCTAGTACGCTGGTCTAACCACGGTTTGGATGAAGACCACCCCATTGGATGCCATTCAGCCCGTTTACTCTGCATTGCTATTCAATTGGGATTTAGTTAGACTGTTCCTTTCAATGGCAGGGTCTTTTCCCAGCATCCCTCGTGGGTTAGAAAGTGCCCAATGTCTTTGTGTACACAGCCCTGCTTAGGAAGCATCCAGTGCCAGTTGATGAATTCTGGGGGAGTCTCAGGAGTGGCTTGAGGAAAGTCTGCATGCAGTGATGTATGGACTGAGGGTCTGAGAGGAATAGCTTGGGAACCAGTGACACTGCACTCACACAAGTGGCCAGGCAGGTCTCCTGAACTCCAAGGGCAGCCTGAACACCAGGGTGGCTTTTTCGAAAACTGGTTGCATTTGCTGCATTTCGTCATCGTCCTAAAGCAAAAATACTGTCGATGGCATAAACACGGAGATGGACAGTGGAGAGACAAAAGGAGTTAATGCTCCTAATCCAAACATGGGGAGATTGTACAAACGCCATACAGATAGGCTCCAGCGATTGTAACTGAACCCAAGTCCCTGGCACTGTGAGGCAGCAGAGCTGTATTACTGTGCAACCCAATGATGGCTACCAGGATTAGTATAGTTACATGTTGCCTTCTGCAGTTAATTCCATGGAATACTCTCCCTCAGTCTCGGTAAGATTGCGAAGCCTTTCTAAAGAAGCAGACGATAATTTTTAAAAAATAAGGTGGAGAATATGGAACTTGTAAGCTAGTTCCCCATATAAAAAGAGACTGCAAGAGTTTAGTTGAGATCTACAAAAGGAAGAGATGCAAGTGAACATTGGACAACTTGAAAACGAGGCTGGTCACAGAGAAATGGAGAACAAAGAATTGGAGGATGAACTGAATAGGTGCTTTGCATCTGTCCTCACAATGGTTGACAACCAGCAGCATTCCAGAACTTCAAGACAGTCAAGGGCGAGAGAAGAGTGTAGTGGTCAGTGCTGATAAGAATGTGCTGTGGAAGCTGCAATGTTTGAAGATGGATAAATCACAAAGACTGGAAGGATAACAACCCAAAGTTCTGAAGGACATAGAGGAGAAGATTGTGGAGGAACTGGTGGTGGATTTTCCTGCGGTGGCAGGGGAAAGTGCCAGGATTGGAGGGTGGGTTGTTTGGGGGCGTGGACTTGACCAGGTAGCCGCGGAAGGAACGGTCTTTGCGGAAGGCGGAAAGGGGTGGGGAGGGAAATATATCCCTGGTAGTGGGGTTTGTTTGGAGGTGGCGGAAATGTCGGCGGATGATTTGGTTTATGCGAAGGTTAGTATGGTGGAAGGTGAGCACCAGGGGCGTACTGTCTTTGTTACGGTTGGAGGGGTGGGGTCTGAGGGCGGAGGTGCGGGATGTGGACGAGATGCATTGGAGGGTATCTTTAACCACGTGGGAAGGAATTTGCGGTCTCTGAAGAAGGAGGTCATCTGGTGTGTTCTGTGGTGGAACTGTTCCTCCTGGGAACAGATCCGGCGGAGGCGGAGGAATTGGGAATACGGGATGGCATTTTTGCAAGAGGTAGGGTGGGAAGAGGTGTAATCCAGGTAGCTGTGGGAGTCGGTGGGTTTGTAAAAAATGTCAGTATCAAGTCGGTCGTCATTAATGGAGATGGACCAATCTCATATTGTCGCATTTGTCAGCACCCGGCCCATATCCCTCTAAACCCTTTTTAATCATACACTCATCCAGAGGCCTTTTAAATGTTGCCTTTTAAATGTTGCAATGGTTCTCATTGCATAGGACTAAATCTAAACTAGCCCAATTGATTGTGTTATGTTAAATTTCAACTGAAAAGTTGTGGGTGGTATTAATTGCACATTTGTCATTGAGCATTCCCAATTTTGAACTTATGATGGAGGGAAGGACATTGATGAATCAGCTGGAGATGGCATGGCCTGGGATATTTCGCAGAAGAACTGGGCCCTTGTAATGCAGTACTTGGAGGTGCATAGTAAAATAGGGCTGAGTCAGCATGACTTTGTCAAGGAGAGGTCTTGCTGACAAGTCTGCCAGAATTCTTTCAGGCGATAATGTGCCAGTTTGACAAAGAAAGGATGTGATTTGATTGGCTAATTGGGACTCTGCGAAATATGAATCTGCCTTAAATTGAATTTTGTTAATCTATTGGTTGCAAGTTGCATAAGCAGAGATATAAAAACAGTTAAAAATTAAAAAAAACAAATTCAGCAATCGCTAAATACAATAACGATGGCGGGTAGGTTGATATGTTGTTTCTGCAGCATGTGGTAGCTGGAGATATTCACTGTCTCCCTCAGCAATCCCAGCCTATGGTGTGACCAGTTCACTAAATGTGATATCCACGGCATCCTCAGCATCGTGGATGCTCCACAGTGAGTCCATCCACAGCTCCAGAGCCGTCATCCGGTCAAACAACACCTGCAGCTGGACACACTTCTTGCAAGTATAGGAGTCAGGAACGTCAGTCACGTTCCTAAGCTCCCACATCAAGCAAGAGTCACATGCCACGGGCCTGAGGTCCCCTGCAATTGTAAGCTTAATTTTATATGAACTAACTAAAACTAAACAATGCACTTAAATAAATTAAATATATGGATAGGAAATAAAAGCCTTACAGGATTTTGTTCTTCCGGTTAGACGAGCGGGCGTTAGGGAGATCCAAATGTAGTATCTCAGTATATCCACTGCCCAAATATAAATTATGCCCTAACCTTCCCGGCAGCCCTCCTTTCGCTCCTCCTTCTCTCCTCGCTGCTCTGGAAAAATAGAATTCATTATCAAGCAGGTTTGGTGGAGGTTATCGATATCAGATCCTGTAATTACGGTCATGATTCAGAGGACTCCTCTTTCCCAGTTAATGAACTCACATTTAAGTATTTATTGTCAAGTCTGTCCATTTTAAAGAAAAAGGTCTTGCCGGAGTTGTGCTGAAATGACATTTAAATTTTGGTGTGACAAGACTAATCCATGTGCCAATGAGTTTAGGAATAGGATAGTAGTACAGTTAATTATATGGGCAAAGAGCTGGTAGAGGAGGCAACAATTCTGATATGTGTATCATTGGGATTCACGAGTCCCTCTTTCAAACAAATCTCTATAATATTAACACAGCAGTTATATATACTCACACAAGCTCCAAGTTCATCCGTCTTGCCTGACATTCTCCTCACATTATAATCAGCGCAGTTACTTGAAACGGTATGTGGATAGTCCACTACAGGAAGGGCCATACTGGGCCTTGTATTGGTTTATGAGCCTGGACAAGTGACTGACATTTGAGGGGGATAGCATTTTGGAATCATTTAGGAAACTCCTTCAGTTTTAAGGTAGCTAAGAACATGTACAGGTCAGGACCTTTTGAGAAGCTATGGAATTGGAGTAATGCAAGTTACATCAGAATCAGGCAGGAGTTAGCGAGTGTTACATGGAAGGAGTCGCTATCAGGCAAATCCAAATTTTGTGTGTGGCAACTGTTTATTTAATCCTGATTGCAATATCATCTGGCGAACATCCTCCCGACTGTTCGAATTTCAATCTATTTTGTTTGAACAGATATTTCGAGGTCGTTGTATACCAGAGAACAGCAAGAGACAAGAGTGCCTTGTGTCCTTCACTGAACTAGCTTGTCTCTACAGGCACCTAACGTTTTTATTGTGGGTCAGAGAATCTCATAATTAATAGAGCACAGACGGAAGCAATTTAGTCCTTTGTACACCCATGAGCTCTCCAACTACGCTATCTGGAGGCAGAGAGAGTTATTGGAGAAAGACAGAGAGAGAGAGAGAGAGTGCAACAGAAAGAAAGAATATGAAGGGAGATAAACAGAGAGGAGAGAAAACGGAGTGACAGAGTGAGTAAGAAATGAAGGGGTGTTGTGAGAGGTAATTTCGGTTTAAACTATAAGATGTGCCTGGACCACAGACTGATCTATAATAAAAGACAAAACTTTTGTTTCTTTTCTAAAACATTTTGTATACTCAAAAGTAGAATAGTTTAAATTGTGCAGAATGCTGACAATTTGTGAGCAGAGTAAAAACAAACAGGCCCTTGATTGATGAAACCATTAACACAGGCAGGGAAGGATGAGTCCTTGACTGATAATACTGCAGGGTGAGAGAAACAACTTTGGAGACTCTGAAGACTTTGTGATAAGGGTGCAAATCAAAGAATAATGATGTTTTTAAGAATGTGAACCTCATGGCTCGTTAGAGCCAGGGAGGGGAGGGTCTGGAGGCATTTGTTGCAGACTTTGTGATAAGGGTGCAAATCAAAGAATAATGATGTTTTTAAGAATGTGAACCTCATGGCTTGTTAGAGCCAAGGAGGGGAGGGATTTGTACTGTATATAATGAGAAACTTTGTAAGCTTCAGCGCGCCTTTTACTCAGAAGGCTGCCCGACTCTGCAGACTTGCTAATAAAACTTTGTTTTCCTGAATTTGTCTAGAGCGATTATTAAGAAGCGATTTTCGTTTCTAACAACTTGGGGGCTCGTCGTCCGGGATCAACACTCCGGCCGCGGGGGGAGCTGAGGAAGGACATCGGAGAAGGTGCACCCTGCTGATTTCAGCAGTCCCTGATTCCTTGCTTGTCGCCCCGCGCGGCTTGAGCGAGTGATATCCGGGAGGCTCAGGAAAACAAAGGAGGGGTGTAGCCGAGGCAGTGGGGACGGTTAACGATCGAGTAATTTCGGTGCACCGAACCCAGGTAAGAAAAACTTGCGGGGACCGTGTTTCCGGACGCCTGGGGACCTACGGGGTGCCTGTGGATTTTTCTACAGAGACGTAGGACTCAGGTATCTAGAGACCGGGGCTGGCCTGTGAGGGATTTTGCAGAGACCGTGTTTGCGGAGGAACGTGTACCTACGGGGTGCCTGTGATCTGTGTCACAGAGACGTAGGACACAGGAATCCAAAGACCGGGGGTGCCTGCAAAGGAACCTGGGCGATCACGGGACTGAAGGTCCGGGAATTGGCTACATTGTGATAGATTATCACGGGAGAAATACGAAGTCCTCGGAAATGGGAAATAAGGGATCTAAGGCGATTAAGGGATGGGCTGGGGTATGTTTTGTTATTTGTAGATAGAATAAGTATAAGTAGCAGGAAATGATCTTGGAAACATATGTTATAAAATCCATATAAGTGGGAGCTTATAAAAAATAATGGGTAAAGATGCTGCTGGGAGTTGTCCACAGACCCATCAACAATAGCTTTCTTTGGGACAGAATAGTTCAGGGAGAAAATAAGGTGTGTAAAAAACAGGCAGTATATTTATCACTGGTGATTTTAATTTTCATGTAGATTGGGAAAATCAAGTTGCCTAAGGAAGTCAGAAGGACACTTTTCTAGAATCATATGTTCTACATCCAAATGGGAATCAAGCTATTTTGCGTCTGATAATATATACTGAGGAAGGTTTAATACATGATCACAAAGTAAAAATAAACTCTAAAGGTTACAGTGACCATAATATGATAGAAGTTAGCATTCATGTTAAGAGTAAGAAACTTGGGTTGAAAACAACTGTGCTATAAACTCGAAGAAGGTAGGCATTGTGCAGAGTTAACTGGAGTGGACTCAGAAAGAAGTTTAATAGAAAAGACAACTAATGAACAACTGCACACTTTTATGAAAATAGTTCATGACTCCCAGTTTCCTCAGTGAGGAAAAATGATTCCAGGAAGGGAATATCAAAGAATGATTAACCAAGGGAAAAAAACAGACAGAGTTGAAAGAAAAGTCATAAAAATGGAAAAGATTGTGAGAGAATCAATGTCTGGAAGGTATCAAAAAAAAAACTTAAATTTTGCTGCAAACAAAAAAACATTTATGACAGCAACAGACACACAATGCATGAAAATTGGTCCTATCCACTTAATGATTCAAATGGTTAAACAAGCTTTTGGAGAACACAAAGGACATCATCTGAAAATTGGTTGTGCACGGAGAGAAATTGTATTATTGATAGTCACTGCTCGGATGTTATGCATTTTCCACCAAAGATATTTAATTGTGATTACTTTCCCCAATAATTGCATACAAATTAAGTCTGCAAAGGCTGCCAATTGTTATAACACCACCTTCTTGTGGTCTGTATGAAAATAGAATCTCTGTTGTATACTATTTATTATAAGGGAACACTGTTCCAACTACATGACAGAAAGGATAGCTGGCTTGCTTAACTGTAAGTATAACCTGTCTAAACAATAACTTCTCAGGATTAGTGACAACTGACTGAATTTCTGAATCATACGGTGCATTCTTGTAGTGTGCAGAAAACTGAGAAAGAACTCCATTAGCAGCTAAAAGGGTGTAAACTACTCAATGTATAAAACATACAGGAAACAGTTTGCAGAAAAATTCACCATTGACACGTTTAATTGCTACCATTCAAACACCCAAACTTCAGAAATGTAGGCCATCATTTACCTAACTGTGCAAATGTCCAAATCAACTGGGTTTACAGAAGCCCCGAGAAATTCTAAAGGACTGTTGCAATTTCAGGGAGGTGGGGGGATGGAATGGTGGAGAAGAGAGACCAACTGAAAATGATATTACTTTGAAGAGAGTTAAAGTTTCAATCAACCTCTTCAATTGTTGGTCCACCAGAAGGGTCCTTTCTGACTTGTTCTGAGAATGGCCCTTCGGGCATACCTCCCTGGTAAAGTTTGGCAATGATGGGCTTGCATATTTTTTTTTCAAATCTTTCAACTGCTGCTCAAAGTCCTCCTTCTCTGCTGTTTGGTTTGCCTCCAGCCAGGAGATGGCCTGGTTACACTTT
The DNA here is from genome assembly GCF_047496795.1 of Chiloscyllium punctatum. Taxonomy (NCBI): domain Eukaryota; kingdom Metazoa; phylum Chordata; class Chondrichthyes; order Orectolobiformes; family Hemiscylliidae; genus Chiloscyllium; species Chiloscyllium punctatum. The sequence continues at coordinate 31,824,569 of NC_092745.1, forward strand.
TCGATGACTTTGTTCTTATCTTCCTCACTGATCTTGCCTTTCGTTTTCTCTTCCTCCACTGAACTCTTCATGTTAAATGCGTACGACTCCAGGGAATTCTTGGCTGTAATTTTCTCACGCTGCATATCATCCTGACCTTTGTACCTCTCCGCTTCCTGCACTATCCTCTCGATCTCCTCCTTACTCAACCTGCCCTTGTTATTGGTGATGGTGATTTTGCTCTCTTTGCCAGTGCTCTTGTCCACAGCAGAGACATTCAAGATGCCATTTGCGTCAATATCAAAGGTGACCTCAATCTGTGGTACACCACGTGGCGCAGGAGGGATCCCACTGAGGTCAAATTTGCCCAAGAGAACTCCGGAGGAAAGGTGTCCTGGCTCAGACTCCGCCGCTCGACTTCCTCTTGCATAAGGTGGAGCCCGGAGATTGGGTACTTGTTAAGACCTGGAAGGCCGAAAAGCTCCAGCCGCGGTGGGAAGGACCGTTCCTGGTTCTGTTAACAACTGAAGCAGCTGTTCGGACGAAAGAAAAAGGGTGGGTCCACGCATTAAGGATAAAGGGGCCTGTTCCATCTGAAGAAGAAAGCACTTGGACATGCGAGCAAGGGGACAAGCCGTTGGTGGTAAAACTGAAAAGACAGCAATAATGAACTCTACTTGGACTGTATTGGTGGGGATATTGATCAATTTACTCCTGTATGTGGGGGAGGGTGAGGGGAGATGTGACAAATGTCGAACTATAGTAAGACTTGGGATTCGAATCTACTCGGGATCATTTGTGTCCCATTCCTATGTGGACGATAGGTGTTACGATGTGAGTGCACGCCATGAATGTTGGGAGGATGGGAGACCCTATTATCAGGTATATAATAAAGGATACGGTGGCAAAATCCGTGGATGCCCTATAAATGACCGCTGGGTGTCTATTAGCAAAACTGGGAGGTGGGACCTATCCTCCGTGTTGCTCAGGGAGCAGGTTGACAGAGTCAAGGAGACCAAGATACAGATCACTGATCGGGGGTTGGGGAAGGAGCAAGACCGTTAGGGAACGGTCGTGCTCCCTAAAGTGCCATCCGTATACGAAGAGGTAGAAGGAAAAATTGAACTCCCTGATGTTACTCAAAACCTGTTTATTGATCTCACCTCTAGAATAGCCACTGTTTTAAATGTTAGCAATTGCTGGGTTTGTGGGGGGCCGCATATGTCGGAACAATGGCCGTGGACTGGTCAAAGCTTAGACATAGGGGAATTGCAGCAAACTTGGACTCATGTCAACGACAGAAAAAGCCAGGGGTGGAGACTGACAAACAGCCCTGAGGGCCAGTTCTGTATTGAAGGCAAGGGGACCGTGGAGGTAGGGATTAGTCCCTGTCAGAATATATTGGATGCAACCACGCGAGTATGGTGGCCTGAGGATATTACTTGGTACATTGCAAACCGAGGTCATAAAAATTGCGTTCCATTACGTACTGATTCCTCCTCTGACGAACTAGGTTCTGATTCTTCCGATGGCATGATGAGAGTCTGGAGTGGTGGTTGTCGGGGGAATCGATGCTGGGATACTCCTGTCCAGACTCTGGGTCAGGAGTCCGAATACTGGAATTGCAGTGGTCCTGGTCCTTATGAGGGCGTCCCCGGGGTAAAGGAGCTGTGGGATGACGTTGTGAGGCAGGGAGGGCCTGCTCCAGATGGCCTATTTTGGATATGCGGTAATCGGGCATACTCCAAACTGCCCATGGGATGGGCTGGGGTATGCTTCCTGGGTCTAATACGACCTGCGTTCTTCCTATTACCCCGGGAGGAAGGCGATGATTTGGGGATTAAACTCTTTGACTCCCTCCGTAGGTCACCAAGGGATATCCAAGTCGGTGATTGGGGGGATGAGTGGCCACCGGCCCGGATTATTGAATACTACGGGCCAGCTACATGGGCACAGGACGGATCATGGGGATACCGTACTCCTATCTATATGTTGAATCGAATTATCAGGCTCCAAGCAGTCGTAGAGGTTATTACTAACCGGACTGCCCTGGCCCTGGAGCTGCTGGCTAAGCAGCAGGATCAGATGAGGGCTGCTATATATCAAAACCGACTTGCCTTGGATTATCTGTTGGCCTCGGAGGGGGGTGTGTACGGGAAGTTTAACCTGACTAACTGCTGCCTAGAAATTGACGATAATGGTAAAGCGGTTTTGGAAATTTCCGATGAAATTCGGAAATTGGCCCATGTGCCAGTACAATCTTGGCGTCCTCTTAGTGGCATCGGATGGTGGGATGGTCTCCTAGGTGGTAGCTGGTGGCGCACTGCGTTGCTGGTGGTTGGGGGGGCATGATTCTTCTTCTCGTATTACCCTGCCTAACTCCCTGTATTCAGTTTTTAATTCAGAAAAATATTTCCCGACTCCAGGCAGTGGTGGTTCCACAACATGGGACGCGTGAACTTAAAGTGATGTTGCTGCGAAAGACCAAGGATTTCCCGGGCCCTTGAGGAGGGGGGGCTATCTTGGTCAGGCACATCTTAAAGAAAGAAAAGGGTGGAATTGTGAGAGGTAATTTCGGTTTAAACTTTAAGATGTGCCTGGACCACAGACTGATCTATAATAAAAGACAAAACTTTTGTTTCTTTTCTAAAACATTTTGTATACTCAAAAGTAGAATAGTTTAAATTGTGCAGAATGCTGACAATTTGTGAGCAGAGTAAAAACAAACAGGCCCTTGATTGATGAAACCATTAACACAGGCAGGGAAGGATGAGTCCTTGACTGATAATACTGCAGGGTGAGAGAAACAACTTTGGAGACTCTGAAGACTTTGTGATAAGGGTGCAAATCAAAGAATAATGATGTTTTTAAGAATGTGAACCTCATGGCTCGTTAGAGCCAGGGAGGGGAGGGTCTGGAGGCATTTGTTGCAGACTTTGTGATAAGGGTGTAAATCGAAGAATAATGATGTTTTTAAGAATGTGAACCTCATGGCTTGTTAGAGCCAAGGAGGGGAGGGATTTGTACTGTATATAATGAGAAACTTTGTAAGCTTCAGCGCGCCTTTTACTCAGAAGGCTGCCCGACTCTGCAGACTTGCTAATAAAACTTTGTTTTCCTGAATTTGTCTAGAGCGATTATTAAGAAGCGATTTTCGTTTCTAACAGGTGTGAAATGGGGATGAAATTAGATAGATAAGGAGACAGCATGGCGAGAAATAGACAGAAGATGGAAGTTTTATTTAAAAATTCCACTGAAACGCAAGCTATCTGCCTGGGAGCCATACCATGTGAGCAGATCATTTATCTCGTACAATATCACAGAGTTGAGTGGCTGACGGCGAAACAGAATCCAATAGAACAATTGACTGGCTCCAGAGAGAAGGTGGATTAATTTAAATAGACTGTGCCAATGGTAGGAGGAACTGATAACCCCCTGAGAAACTGTGTGAGAGACTGTGCCAGGGAATCTCAGTGATGGGGATCACTGTCAGAGGGGAAATCAGCATCTCGGCTGTGGCTAGAGTAATGACTGAAAAAGTTTGCACACCACTTCCATAGTTTAGTAATCCACATTTCACTTCATATAGCTCGATATCATGAGTGTATTTTAACAATCTTATCTCTTTGTACATTTCATATTTTGGTTTGTCCAGAAAATCATTTTGTCCCTGTATTTTGTGTTGAATAAACACATTTCATTTCTATGGCAGAAAGGACTTGTTCTGATGGGACAGCCTTCATCGGATCCATGTTAGGACCAGAGTCCGAATGAATCACATAACAAGGGCGGTAGACAGGGATATAAATGGAATAGGAGTGACGATGGGGGTGGGGGAACGGGAATCAGTTACAGGGGTAATTAGAAAAGCTGTATTAAAAGAGGAGGTAAGAGTGCAGAAGTCAGGATAGATTATTAAATGCTCCAGCACAGACATAAATAGGATAGAGTATCGAGAAATTGTTAACAATCAAACTTCAAGCACTCTGGAAAACGAATGACAATTAGAAGAGGGATGATTAATACAGGATTGGCAGTGTTATATCTGAATGCATGCAGTACAAGGAATAGGGTAAATAAATTCGTGACTGATTGAAATTGGCAGGTATGATGTGGCGGGCATCACAGAGACATGACTGAAATGGGATCAGGATTGGGAGCTAAATATTCAAGTATATGCACCCTTTCCAAATGATACACAGGTTGGCAAATGAGGTGGGGTTGCCTTATTAGTAAGAAATGAAATTAAATCAATAGCAAGAAATAACATAGGGTCAGATGGTGTAGAATCTGCATTTGTAAAATTGAGGAGGCACAATGTTAAAGCAACCACAGTTGGAGTCTTATACAGGCCTTCAAACAGTAGTGAGGAGCTGGGCCATCAGATACATCAGGAGATAGAAAAGATGTGTAGGAAAGGCAAGGTTACAGTGATCATGGGGATTTCAATATGCAGGGGGACTGGGAAAATCAGATTGGTAGTGGATTGTAAAAAGAACAATTCATGTAATTTCTACAATATTTCTTTTGAGTAGCTTATGGTGCACCCCACGAGGGAACAGTCAATACTGGTTTTAGTGCTGTGCAATGAGGCAGACTAGATAAGGGAGCTTAAGTTGAAGGAAGCCGTCGGAAGCAGCGATCATAACATGTTTGAATTTACTCTGCAATTTGAGAGGCTGAAGATAGAATCAAAGGCAACTGTATTTCAGCTAAATAAAGGCAACTGCAGAGGCATAAGGATGAAGCTGAGTAGAATTGACTGGGAGAGTAGCCTAGCGGGAAAGACAGTGGAACAGCAATGGCAGGAGGGTCTAAGAGTAATTTAGGAGACGCAGCAGAGATTCATTGCAAGGAGAAAGAGGAATGGTACAGGGAGGATTAGGCAACCATTGCTGACGAGGGAAGTCAGGGATAGCATCAAAGCAAAAGAGAGAAGCATATAATGTGGTGAATGACAGTGTGAAACGAAAGGATTGGGAAGCTTACAAAGACCAACAGAGGGCAACAAAAATGTATAAGGAGGGAGAAAATTAAATAAGGGGGCAAGTAGCCACTTAGATATATAAAGTGCAAAAGGAAGGCAAGAGTAGATAATGAAAATGATGCCAGAGAGGTAATGATGGGGGACAAGAGAATAGCTGAGGAACTTTGCGTCAGTCTTCACAGTGGAAGACACGATTAATTTCCCAAAAATTCAACAGGGTGAGGGGCAGAACGGAGCATGGTGGTTATCACCAAAGAGAACGTGTCAGAAAACTGAATGGCCAGAATGTAGATAAATCATTTGGTGTCAGAGGCAATGTGCTAGCATCGATAGAAGCTCGCAGAGAGTAAGGATAAAATGTGCCTTCTCAGGATGGCAGTCAGTGACAAGCATTGCTCCACAATTTGGTATCACCAAATTTCACATTATACAGTTAACGATCTAGATGAAGGAACTGAGGGCACGTTGGCTAATTTTTAGTATTAGAATCACAAGAGTGTGGAAACAGGCCCTTTGGCAAAATAAGTCCACACCACCCCTTTGAAAAGTAACCCAACTAGACCCATTCTCCGCTGACTAATAACTTAATGTATTGGCAATCTAGCATACCCATTTCACCTAATGTGTGCATGTTCGGACTGCAAGAGGAAACCAAGCAACCATGGGGAGAATATGCAATCTCCAAAGTGGCAGTCAACCGAGGTGGGAATCGAACCTACGCCCCTGGCACTGTAAAGCAGTCATACTAATTACAAAGCCACAGGGCCACCCAACCTATGGCCGAACACTTCAACTGTCCCTCGAAATACACCAAGGACATGTCAGACCTGGGGCTTCTCCACTGCCAAACTCAGGTCACCCAACACCTGGAGGAACAACATCTCATCTTCCAAGTTGGGACCGTCCAACCACACGGTATCAATGTCAATTTCACCAGTTTCCTTATCTCACCTTCCCCTTCCTTATCTCGGATCTAATACTCCAGCTTTGCACTGGCCCTTTGAACTGTCACATCTGTCCATCTTCCCTGACCTCCACGATCACAACCCACCTTCGTCTAACTATCGCCTTCCACGCTACCATTCCCCCAGCCTCACCCTCTCCTATTTATCTTTCAGCCACCTTCTGTCCACTCCCCTCACTCCTGCCTGAATTGTCGAACCTCCTGCTCCTCGGATGCTGCCAGACCGGCTGTGCTTTCCAGCACCACACTTTTGGATTGTGATCTCGAGCATCTGCAGTCCTCGCCTTCGCCTGTAGAAGGATGTGGGCTGGTTGGGAGATCGGGTTAAGAACTGGTCAATAGAGTAAAGTGTGCGAAAGTGTGTGGTCGTGCGCTTTGCCAGAAAGACAAAAGACATGGACTATTTTCAATAGTAGGAGTAAAATCAGAAGTCTGAAATGCAGAGAGACTTGAGATCTAATCCAGGAGTCTCTCAAGGTAGGCTTGCTGGTTGCCAATAGTTAGGAAGGCAAATACAATGTTGCCATTCATTTCAAAAGGGTTTGAACATAAAAGCAGTGTTCTACTTCTGAGGCTGTATAATGCTCTGGTCAGACTACATTTGGATTATTGTGCGCAGCTTTGGGCCCCGTATCTCAGGAAGGATGCAATGGCACTGGAGGATGTTCAGAGAAGATTCATAGGAATGGTTCCAGGAATGGAAAGCTTAACATATGTGGAACACTTGAGCACTCTGGGTATATATTTGACGGAGTTTAGAATGATCTGTGGGGATCAATTTGAACTTTATAAAATACTGAACGACGTGGACAGAGAGGATGATGGAAAGATGTTTCTATTGATAGGAGAGACTAGGAATCGAGGGCTCAGCATAAAGGGAAGACCTTTTAGAACAGAGATAAGGAGAAACTTCTTCAGACAGAGTCGTGCATCTATGGAATTCACGGCCACAGAAGCTATAGAGATCAGGTCATTAAGTATATTGAAGACTGAGATCGATAAGTTCTTGATTGTCAAGGGGATCAAGGGTTACGTGGAGAAAGTGGGAGGGTGATTTTGAGAATCTGAACAGCAATGATTAAAAGGCGGAGCAGACTCAATGAGCTGAAAGGCCAAATTTCTTCTCCTATGTCTTCTAGTTTTATGGTTAATGTTGGCTGTCCTCATCCCTCACTACAGATGTGTCCTGAATCAGATCTTATGATTTATAAATAGGCACGTTCCAATACTGATGTCTGGCAAGATCATTATCTCTCCCTTCAGTCTCAGCAGCCATTTCCTCCAATTTCCTCTGATTTTGATTCCTCCCAATGTCATAATCACACAGTAATTGAAGTCAATTAATTGATACTTCATCATAGTTTATTGACATCAATAACATCAATAGCATGACCCTCACTTGCCACTTCTGATCCTCGAATAACAATCTGAATTGTATTTGTCACGTACACTTCCCTGTTAACATATCCATGCAGTTTGCCTGTTATAATCCATGTTGTCATAAGCACCTTTTCCCATCAGATTATGGACTAAAAACTCACTTAACAACATAATCAATAACTTCAGGCTGTACGTTTCCATTTATAAATTGAGAAACTGGTTTATGTTCCAACAATTCTCTGTCATTAACCCCATATCCAAGGCAGATTGAGTGATTACACGCAAACAATCTGCCACCTCCTTCATCCCTTCCCTCAGTCTCTCCCACATATCCCATGATGAATGTGCAAATTTTAAACGTTATTTTGAATTTTAATGAAATTATTAATGAATTGAAAGGGATTCACTGGAGCTATTTGTTCACCGACTGTGATAATTGTCAATTCCTGTTGATTCTAATTATCCCAGTGGAGGGTTTCCATCGTTAAATGATAAATGGGCTCTGTCAATCCCATAGTGTGAGAGGGAGCATCACCGACAGCACTAACAAGGATCAGCCGTTCCAGAGGGAAGGGTAGGAGAGATCATAATCTGAAAACATTAGACTTGAATGTTCCAACAATGGACAGGAGTTTATCCTTGGGTCTTTACAATCTTTCTCAGCCTTGGATATAATTAGCATGGCGGATCAAGGATATCCTTTGGATTATTCAAAGTGGTTACCATCCCATCCTTGCTGTAGTTGGTGTTCCTAGTAAGTCATTCTCTTTGACTGTTAAACTGGGTTGAACTGAATTTCAGCTCATTATATGTAAATGTTAGAAAATGGAAATTAATATCTACAGTTCCAATCAAAAATTCCTTTCCATATAAAATATATAAAGCAAATTACTATTTACAAATTACTCACTGATATACGAGAAGGAACCAGACTGTTCTCAAACTCCCTAATCCTTTCTGCCCTGCCCTACATTTCCATATCCTCCCCACGCACCAATCCTGTCCAATACCACCATTATGTTATCCCAGCCTCCTCCTCAGCCTCAGTGCAACTGCTGAATGAACCATCATTTTAGCTTTTGTTAAATCTGATTCAGCTGTTTCTTCAAGTCTCTTCAAACCACGTGTCCATTACAAAATAATTGCACTTGAGATGTTTAACTTGTTCCCTGCACAGAATCTGTCAGATGTAAGACAGTGTATCGTGCTCAAGTCATTGACTCATAATCTACTGCCACCGAAAAATAATCCATTGATATCTCATGAAGGAAATTGATATAATTAAAATGAAACCATTATAATTTGTGAGAAAAAGCCCATCTGTTTGCCTCATGTCCTTTAGAGAAGGCAATGGGTCATCCTTGCCTGGTCAGGTCTCTGTGTGACTTCGAACCCAAAGCAATGTGGTTTACTCTTAACTGTCCTGTGGAACAGCTGAATCAGCCACTCAGTTTTAGATCGGTGTAAAATGCTGGCCTGACCAGGGCTGTACACGTTCCGTGAGGGAAAACGAATGGAAAGATAGCTCAAACCTCTGCCTGTTTACCATATTCCGACAGATCATTACCATTCAGGTAGGTGATTATACATTGTTTTAGGTGTATTCTATCTCTTTGAAATTTTTCACAAGAGTGATGTTCATTTCCATCTCTGGTGTGGGCTTTATTGATGTTGATGTACAGACGTAAGGAACTTGTAAATTCCACATCAGTCTCTGTGCAGAGAGGAAAAATGGCTTTTTCACACCACAGGAAAGAAACAGAGACGGCAAAGTGAGGGAAGGGAATTATTGTGATCAACCCTGAAAGTGTTGTTGAGGAAGTATTTGGGGTGTTGTGGACAGGCTTTATTTCCTTTAGAAGGAATGATCTCAAAATCACAGACAGAGTGTGAAAGAGTATCAACAGACGTATCACTGGGATCATGGTACCATGAGGAGTGAGTGAAGATTAATCAGAAGTGTTGTGAGAGAATAAGAGGTGATTGCATTGAAACTTGAGGGGAATGGACAATCACTCATTATGTTCTAAACAGACACCATGAACGTGATAAATTCCATTGTTTGGTTTTCGACTGGGGTTATAGTTCTCAATAGTTTAAGGGCCTCTGAGAACGTTTCCCCTACTTCAGCCCCTCTCTTCATGTCGATTGACAGAGACAGGTTCAGGCTTTGCATAAAGTCTCCCCACATTAATAAAGTGCATTCGGTGTGTGTGATTCTGCACTGAACGCCATGTTTTCCACAATCTCGACAGCAGCCACAATGCCTTCACTCTGAAACAGTTAACTATTCCTAATAGTTTCTGACCTGGATGGAGACCATGGTTCAGTCTTCTCGGAGATGGAAGATGACTCCTTGAGACTTCGCACAAAATATTTGGCTTCTCTCCTCACTGTCAGGAAACCATGTTAAAATGGCACACGTTCCACATGCGATGGGGCCACGATGAACTTCATGGAGCCGTCTCTGAGTGCAGTTTCTGCTCCATTGGTTTGTCACTTTGAAGCATCAATGAAATCCTCCTGTTCCTGCACAAGCCCTTGAGGGTCTGAATGTTCTCGTCCTGGTCGCATGGAACACGTTCAAGAGTCTGACTGGACTTTGCACATTCCTGTTTAGCAGCAAGGCTGCTTCTTTTCCTATGAAACAGGCAGAAGGATTAAATGGTTAGTCCATCTTCTTGTTCACTCGTTTTGATGACCTGAATGACTCCCAAATACCCATGTGCAACCAGCTTGAGATGCTGAATGAGCTCCTCTATTAACTGTGGGAATGTGCAGTGCCTGGTAGCATGGTTCCATGAATGTTACCGACACTTTAACAGCACAAGCCTGAATGTTGTCCGGGTCTTGCTGCACATGAACACAGACTGGTTCAGGAACTGACGGGGGACAAAATGTTCTGAAAATTGTCTGATCTTCAGTGACAATCACAACTTCTGATCTTATGCTGGGCTCCTGTGTTCACCTCTTTTGAAAATATCAATAGGTTGTTGTGCCTGTGTGGGGAGTGTTTTCTTCTCACAGAGGTTAGTGAATGTCAGGAACTATCTGGACTAGAGAGTTCGGGGAGATAGATCACTGAAAGTACTTGCAGAGGAGGTAGATTGTTTTTTTGCCCTCTACTATTGAGTTGAGGAATATGAAGAATTCGGATTTGAATGGAGTTGATACCAACAGTGGATCAGCCATGATGGTACACAATGGTGCAGCAGGATTTACCGTCTAAATTACCTGATCTTGTTCCTTATGTTCTCATATTCTGTAACTGGAAAGCGGATGGTTGTAATTTTTCTGAACATTCTATCATTGGACGTGCAGTCAGAAAGAGCAAAGTATTTTGTGTATCATCTCTGAGTGACGTCTGTGGTCTGTATTCACAGTGAATCTGGGTCCACAATATGACCAACAAATGAACTACAAGTTGCAGAGAGGAAACAGTCTATAAAGAGCCCAGATGAATCTTTCGAAAACAGCTTGGATTTCCCAATAACATTTTCCAACCCACACCAAATTGTGTGTGTCAGTCTGGAGGGACTGAATGATATCCTATGTTACTGTAGACCAGATTTGTGAAGCAAGTGGCCTCCATCTGCTCCTGTGTTTGGGTTGAATAGAACATTGGAACACTTGAGTGAGGAACAGGACTGGGTCATAAGTCACTTTGTCACTGTTGACCCAGGAATTAAGATCGTGGTTTATCTGGTTGTGGTCTTAGCAGCACTCTTCTGTATGCGTAACATTTTCCTTCATTCACTTGTCTGACAAATACTTAACAGACACAGATTTGATTACATGCAAACACCTAGACATCACAAACCTTTGGGAAAGGGAATCCCCACTTGTACAGCGTTTTCAAAATTTCTCATTCGTGTTCCAACCAATGTTACAGAGTCACTGATTCCTTTTGCAGTCACACTCCTCCACTGGTTACAAGTTTCAAAGTTTCGTGATAAGGCCAATGATATAAGTGTCAGCCTGGCTCATCTTCTAGAAAAATGTGACAAACACACAAACATGCACCTGCATGCACACATGAACACACACATTTTAAGACAAAACAGAAAAATGAAAACTTTCCAGAGTTTCATAATAGCTGAACTCTTAACAAATGGAAATATGACTGTGTCCCAAATGTTATTCTATCCTCCAAAGTTTTTCCACTCACACAAGCTGCTTATAATGGGATATCTTCCCAGAACAGTTGAATTTGGTTCAATTCACTTTGCTTCAGGTCGTGGAAAGATGCCAAAGAATCATTCATCTGGAAACATCCACGATTGGCAAAGAAGACACAGGATTCTTTTTTCTCTTGTCTGGCGGAACAAAATGAGAGAGAGAGAGAGGGCACTAGGCTGCTGCTTCTGAGGTAGGTAACATTTTTCACCATCCCTGTGTTAAAATATGCAATAATGTCAACTGAAAACCAAAACGGACCATGTGTGATTTCCCTGAACATTCTCTGGAATGGATGATAAGGGGCTATGTGCAAGTGCATCATTACTGCTGTTGTGCACAGTGCCTTTCCTTAGCAATGAAGTATCCCAGCTTTATAATGTGATGGCATGTTTAATGTGTCTGCATAATTTTGAGAAATCGGTTGATGTCTTCATTATCTCTGCGTTAAAATCAATGTTACTACAGAGTGTGAAGCCCTTCTGCTAATTTAAACCAGACACACAGAAAGAATCACCTCGCCTCATTGTCTGTAAAAGTGTGAATGCCAAAGAACGACCAAATCCAAATATTTATAGAACGCAGCAACAGTTTATTCTTTAACTCCAAGAAAAAAAGAAAATATTAAACAACTAATTTCTTGTTGTAATCATTCTTGTCTCATCAATTTATCTACTTCCCACTCTACAGCAATATAGTGATCCGATAAAACCATCTGCTTAAGATTTACAAAAAAAAATAAATTTTACAACCCCCAGTGAGTTACGTCGATTTTCCTGCGAATCTTCCTCTGCAGGGTTTCCTGGGTCTTTTCTTTGGTCTTCTGCTGCACATATTTCATAGAAACAGGTACATTTCAGAGAGCGATGTTGCAGGCAGTCTGCATTTGTTCGTGCTCTTTGCTCCTCTGGCTAACTGTTCAAAATGCCCGATTTTATACCACAAAACATCAGATTGTCTCATTGGTTTTATAAAATTAAAATTCAAATTCGTTTGGATTTTGGTTTCTTGTGGCATAATTTAAACTGATGGGTCAAAGTCGAATTTATTATATACAATTGCACTCAGCACAAAGCTACTTGTTTCCGCCAAATGTTACTTTTTAAAAAAAAAATCAGCACACTCTGTGCTTGATAAGTCCTTGCCAACTTTTACTCTGTAAAAGGTACAGTACACACCTATGCATTCATAACAATTAACATATTTTATTCTTAAAATTTATTCTGTAGTTTTAAACACCCGAACAAGAGAAAATATGTATCCAGCAATTTTTTTCTCAAAATTGTGTATGGTTCAAAACGATTTCGCATCCAATACTTAAACTGATAATGCTTCATATCAAAAGGCCTTCCAGGAACGCGTGCATAGGGAGGAGGAGAGTCATGTCTCGGGCACATTCCTGATGAAGGGCTTATGCCTGAAACATTGACTTTCCTGCTCCTCGGATGCTACATGACCTGCTGTGCTTTTCCATTGCACCATTGTTCGACTCTGACCACCTGCATCTGCAGTCTCGCTGTCCAGATGCAGTAATGCATTGCTATGATTAAACCCAATACTCTTTCCCAGAAACAACATCATTTCAAACCACTTGCTGCAGCTGCAGACCAACGTCATGGATAGGAGCAGCAGTTGGCCATTCAGCTGTACCATTCAGAATGCTCATGGCTGATGCGAATATGTCTGACCATCGTCTCCGGTCTGTTCCCAATAAACACTGACTCTTCTGTCCAGCAAAGATCACTCGAGTTCAGCCTTGAATATCTTCAATAACTGCGTCCTTACTGCTCCCTGAGGACAAGGCCACCACAGATAGCACAAGACTAAAGGGAAAAGGACATCCTTATTTCATTGCAGGGCCCGTTTGTTTAAAACTGTGCTAACCTAACATCAAATTGCCAACTTTTTTGATACGTAAGGACAGAATAATTAGGTATAGACATAAACTATACAGCCCTCTAAACCTGACCAACACTGCCAATCTTTGCAATCAAGTATGTATTAAACTAATTCTCCGCTCTTGTCGCAGGAAGAGAGCACCACACGAGCATTTTAAAAAGGATCAGAATTAGACCATTCGGCCCATCGAGTCTGAATACCATTTAATAATGGCTGAGAGGTTTCTCAACATCATTCTCCTGACTTCTCTCTGTAACCCTTGGTACCCATATTTATCAAAATCCTCTCTATCTCTGGCTTATAGCCACAAGTGCCTATGTTTCTGTGTGTCTGTATGCATGTGTGTGTTTGTTCATGCGTTTTTGTGTGTCTGTGTATTTGTGTGTATGCATTTGTCCTTCCGTGTGTTAGCCTCTATGTTTTATCTGTGTTTAAGTCTGTTTGTGTGTGACTGTGTATCTCTGTATGCCTCTACATGTGTGCGGGTCCATTTCAGTGCATGTGCTGTGAGTTTTAGTATATTGAGGTGTTCACGTATGTCTCTAAGCATTTCTGTGTCTGCATCTTTCTGCAATGAGATATTTGGTGTTTTGGGAGGAAAAGAAGTAGCGGAACAGACAGAGCGTTTAAAGTGAGTATTGACCTCCACAGAACATTGTTTCTTACTCAGTAGGACGTGGATATTATGGAATCTCCATACGATTCTCCCGGTCCTCTCTGGCTTGTGCCAGGTTGGGAGGGGAGAGTGGAGAAAGGGAACGGATATTGGGCACTCCAACACCCAGCTTGGCCTTTTCTGTCCTGTTTCTCCTGCAATGGGAGAAAGGGAAGGGACGGGGTGGGGGTGGAATGAGCTGTTTATACTTTTGTAGGTGATGGTGGTGGCGGGGAGGGTTGCTGAATGGTGAGGTGTCCGGTGGGAGTCAGTCCACAGTGCAGAATACATAAGGTGTTATTGGTGTGGGGGTATTGCATAGGCGATGGACAAAATGATGGAAGGAAGGTGCTGAATTCAATAGTGAGAGTGGTAGTGCATGAATTTTATCTGGGGACAAAGCGTGAGCTTTGTTCGGGAGTAGATGCTATAACAGATATTCCTTGAGTGTGAGGGAGCAGAGAGAATACGGTGACACTTATCCTGGCAGAACAAGGATCCAGAATGTCCTGTATTGCTGGATATTTCTTCAGATCATCTCGGCGTTAAGGTGCACCTCAATGAATGTCTTCTCTAAGTCTATCACTATTAATGCAACCGACGCTGTCCCTCAGATCCCACAGAATCAGTTTGGGAGGATCTTAGCAACAAAAAACAAACATGGGTGTGTTCTGCCATGCAAAACTGCTGTGCAAATGTTGTACATCTTATGCTATGGAAATTAGATATTGTGGTTGCTGCAGTAATGCTGAATTATCTCAAGTTATATCTAAACTGCGTTAACTAAGTGACTGCTAATGCTATGAAAAATAAATTCTAGAAGTGCGTATCAGGTAGCTTGAAGAGTTGTTGCGATCCAAACTAGAGAGCAGGTTAGTATGGATTTGGTGATGTGTGCTCAGAAGGACTAATTAATAAGCTTGTTATGAGGAATAGTGACATTAATATGTTGCATTTTACACGGCATCTGCAGATAAGATCCATGGTTAAACATCATGGAAGCCTGGAGGCTAAAGGGTCAAGTTCGCTACTGTGAATTAAGAAAGTGAGAACTTATAAGAAGCAAATCCATCACTTGAAGGGGACTGACTAACATAGGGGCATGGACACCTGCTAGCAGCAAGATTAGGAATAATCTCCACATATTCTACAAGTATGTCAGCTGGAATAGAATAACTAGGGAACAGTTAGGACTCGTTAGAGAAGTGCCACGTTGCATCCAAATCAACTTCGTGTTAGCATAGACAGCATGGTGTTAGAAGGCTGTTTGTGTGACTGGGGACTGCTGTCGAATGGTGTACCACCGGATCAGTGCTGGGATCCACATAACACTAGATTATAGTCCAACAGGTTTATTTGGAGGCCTTAGCTTTCGAAGAGCATCATCACCTGATGAAGAAGCAACGCATCGAAAGCTCGTGCCTCTGAATAAATCTGGTGGAATATAACCTAGTGTTTTGCAATTTTTTAAACTTAAAACGATTGGCCCAGTGTTTAGAAGTGATGAGGAAAGGCTTAACTTACAGTAAGGCGTAAATGGAGTGGTCAGATGGGCAGATCAATGGCAGATGGATTGTCAACCTGATAAAGGTGATGTAATGCACTTTGGAGGGAGGAATCACACAGGGTAGTACTCGATGAATGGCAGCACACTGGGAAGCTCAGCAGGTGCTGCTCGACATATCCTTGAATGGGATGGACAGGGTAACACCCAAGTTGACAAAGTATAGCGACCGTAAACATCGCCTTTATTCATCAATGTATAGATTGTAAGAGCTATGCAGAACGTTAGTTAATCCAAGATGGAATAATGTGTGTAGATTTGGGATCCACATTGCAGGAAGGAATATGATTGTTCTGGAGGGAATGTAGAGGAGATTCACAAGGATGTTCTCTGGGATGGAGCATATCAGCGATGGAGAGAGGCTGGATATGCTTGGGTTGTTTACTTTGGAGCAGAGAAGGCTGAGGGGACCGTGATTCAGAAGGATAAAATTACGAGGGACATGGACAGGGTGGATAGACAACAGCTGTTCCTTTTATTGAAAGGGTCAAGAACAGGACAGCACAGTTTTAAAGTGAAGGGTTTGAGGTTTAGTGAGAATTTGACGATTGTTTTTCTTAACCCAGCGGGTGTTCGGGCTGGGATGCACATCCTGAGAGGGGAGTTGTCACGGGTAACCTCACAACCGTTAAAGAAAATACATTGCCGTGCACTTGAAATGCCATAACATTCGCGGCTACGGATCTTGTGTCAGAAAGTGGGACTAATGTCGACAGTGCTGTATTTGTGATGGTACAGAGTCTATGCTCCTGTGATTGTATGGCTGTGGAATGTCAGTCATTCACCAGCTTGAGACAGGAATTAATGCGTGTCTGAAGAGTATATTAACAACGGTTTTAAAAGTGAACTTATAATAGTATCTAAAAGCATGTAAGTGGCAAAATAAAGGGAAAAAGGTGCAGCTTCTGACAGGCTGCAACCAGAGAATTGAGGACAGGGAAATGGCAGAACTATGAAGCAAATATTTCAGTTATATCTTCACAGAAGAAATCAAATCAAAAAACATTCTTCCTAGCAATACTAGGAAACTTTAGTCTGGTGAAAAAGAAAGAGAATAGAATGAAATTAGCAACTAAACAGTTTTAGAGAAAGTACTGTGACCGAAAGTAATGGGCATAGACAAAGTCAACAGAGATTTATGAAAAGAGAATCATATTTGAGAAAGTGACTGAGCGAATTTTGGATAAGCAATCAATGTACTACGATTGGATTTTTAGGAAAATAGTTGATAAAGGCCCGACTAGGAGAAAGTGAGGACTGCAGATGCTAGAGACCAGAGTTGAAAAATGTGATGCTGGAAAAACACAACAGGCCGTACAGCATCCGAAAAGCAGGAAAATCAACGTTTCGGGCAGAAGCCCTTGTTCAGGATAAAAGCCCAAGTCGACCATACAAATTCAAAACTTATGGGACTGAGATATATATGTGGACATAGTTTAGAACGCGACATAGTTTAGAACGCACACAGTGGGTTGGAATAAAACAATGTGTTTTCGAGTGGAAGGCTTAAGGGTATAGCAGGAATTGGGGATTGGACCCCAGCTATTCCTAATAAACACCAAACTTTTGGCGAAAGGAATAAAATGTGTTATTCCCAATTCTGTTGATGGCATGAAACGATGTCGGATTGTGAGTCGGTGTGCAGGATGTAAAAAAACCTCCAAGGTGATTGAGACAAATGGAGTGAATGGGCAAATACGTAGCAGATGGGGAGAAATGGGGGTAGGTGTGACGTTGTGCCCTTTGGTGGGAAAAACAGAACGGCAGCCTTCCATTTGAAAAGGGATTGATTGAAAAAAATATTGATTTGCAAAGGAACTTATGCTGCATTTTTGTTTCTTTCTGTGCATACCTCCAAGGTCCATGCAGGGCAGTGAGTTCTAAAGCCAGAATTCAATACTGGGAATGGCATTGGCATGCTGACCAGTGTACACAGAACCAATGAAGTAGGGAGCTGTAACATTGAAAAGGATCTGGATCTCCCTGTACACCAGTCACTGAAAGCAATATTGCAGCATTAGAATGCAGTTAGGAAGATAAATATTGTGTTGATCGCCATTTCAGGGGGACTTGAGTCCAGAAGCAAGGGTATCTTACTGCAGTTGTACTACGGAATCGTGAGACCTCAACTAGAACATTCTGCAGGATTGTGTGCAGTTTTGGTCTCCTTACCTAATAAAGGAGAAACCTGACATTGAGGGAGTGCAGTGGAGGATGACCAGACTGATCTCTGGGATGACAGGGTTGTTGTAAGAAGAGAGTGAGGGTCGACTGGGCCTATATTCCATGAGCTTTAGGAAAATGATTGGAGGTCTCAGTGAAATATAAAAAACTCTGATAGGGCGAATCCGATTGGAAGCAGGGATCATAATTCCTCTGGCTCAGACGACTAAAACAAGGGGCCACAGTATTATGTGCAGACAGGCCACTCTGCATTGAGATAAGAATAAATTCCTGCCCTCAGAACTGGAGAATGTGCGGAATTTTCTGATACATAAGGCTGTGGAAGTCAAGACACTGAGCATGAGTGAGGAGTTCTAGACACTAAGGGGATTGCCAGAGAGCAAGGCAATGCTATGGAGATGGGGGATCAACCATCATTACAAGTAATTCTCCAATAATGCAGTCGATTTTTTTATGTGCAACAGCATGTCATAGATAGAAAATGGCGCAACATAAATAATGGGTGTGATGGAGAAAAGAGGATAAGGGGAGAACCCTGAAATATCAGTAAAAACCAAAAATGAAAGGTGGTCTAACACAAACACACTTGCACAGTCTAAGTTAATCTTTAAGATATTTTCACAATGAAATAGTACATTAAATGCAACATTTTAACACTTTAACAAATGTAACAGTCACTGACTACAGCTTTCACGATGCTCTTGATCAGAAGTTTTCGGGCTGGCTGACCACGTGATGCTAATGTGAAATCCCCAAGATTCTCCTCCAGGTTGAACTGATGTTCCTTCGAAATGTAATCTACAATTCCAAGGTTGAGGCTTAGTTTCAAGGCTTGCAGAGTGGATTACATCCCTATTTTAGCTGAACACACTGAGTGTGCATTTTTCAGATAGAAAACCCTGAGCTTGGTTTTGCTGTTCAGCCGATGTCGGGGATGAATTGCGTAACAGTGAACAGGAACTTGCTTTATTGAAAAAACGCACACAATTCAAAAACGGCATTGCAGCCAATTTGCATTAATTAAACACGTGTCATCGCAGAACTGCCAGTGTATTGAATGGAGGAGCAAAATTGATTGATAGCAGGGACGACAGTTGTTCCCATTACATATTTCACAATGATTAAGAGTATTAAGGGATATGAACACTGTGTGAGGAAAACTGCATTGTGGAGATTTTCTCCATGACCTAGAATGGGGAAGATTGGTCTACTCCTTTCCCGATGTTTCTGTGCAGTGTTGCAAACTCTCAGATGTTTGGAAGGAGGTATCTGCAGTGTTGACAGGACTGTATTTCCCGTTCCCTTTTCGGAAACTGAATCTGGTGCCGGGTGTTCTGTCCAGTTTTACCCTTTAAGACTCCGGTGCTTGGCCGTTTCAGAGACCATTGCAGAGTTTATCACATGTCTGTGTATCTGGAATCACTTTTTCGCCAGACCAGGAAAGAACAGAATATTTGCTTCTGGAAAGTACTTTGGGGAAACAAATACATGTTTACAATCGACATTAGCTTTAGGGTCACCAGATTTGAGATCTTGATATTGCATAATTATTTTTAACTTCCACCAGCTGCCAGTGCATTACCCTGGTCTGGATTAGTAATCCAGTGATATTTACACAACAGCACCATCTCTACATGGGAACCTATCGGAAACCACACTGAGCAGGTTATTTCCGTGCTGCCTGTCAGCTCGAAAAGAACTCCCACCAATTTGACTATTGTGATGAGACTGAAGGAGTGGTAATTGGTAAATTTGTAATTAGTCCTCTCTTTGGGAACTGGACATAGCTGAGTAATTTTTCGCATTGCCAGGGAGATGTCAGAGTTGGAGATGGAATGAAACAGCTGCCCCAGGGACACGGATTGTCGTGCAGCACAATTCTTCAGGCCCATTGCAGGAATGGTGTCAGGGTCCATTGCCTTTGTCGTATCTACTGTGTTCAGCTGCTTCTTCATGTCATGTGCAGCAAATCGAATTGATTAAAGACTGCCATCTGTGATTCTCTGGGTATGATGACGAGGGTGAGGTGGATCATTCACTCAACATTTTTGGCTGAGAATGTGAAGTCATCTCCTCCAGTAAGTTGTTCAATGATCCATTGACATTTATGGCTTGATATGGCAGGATTGCAAGTCTTAGATCTGATCTGTAAGTCTTGGGATAATATCTCCATCTCCATCAGATGTTAGTTCTGCATGTTTGGAATCTAACCAGTCAAGTGTGGTAGCCTTAACGGGTTATCATTACGTTTAGGTACACATGTTTCTGACACTGGCACTTTCACCCCACATTCGTCACTGAGCCATAGATAAGCTTGATGCTCATGGTATACTGGTGGATTATGCTGAGAAAAAAAATACAGACTGTGATTGAATACAATTCTGATTCTGCTGCTGCTGATGTCTACACTTAGCATCACATGATCGTCCAGTTTGAACTGGGGCAATTCAATTCAACTGACTGTCCCCTAGTTCACACCGAAACCTATTAATCCTTCAGCCCTGTACTCAGTGAGCTAACTTGGTTTCTGATGTGGTAATACTTCAATTTTCATATTCTCGTTCTGCTGTGAATCTCTCCATGGTGTCACGGCTCCGATTTATTACATTACTCAAGCTTTTACATATTCATCTGAATCGTATCCATTTCTGTAATGCCATCATCTGCGTTTGATGTGAATGTGTTTCCCTCTGTTTCTCTCCCTGACTATGATTAAGAGCTCTGTAGTGTCAGTGATGACAGTCTTATGTAACTTCAGAGCCAATGAATGTATGCATTTTGCGTTATCATTCACTTCCCAGTCTACGGCGCTTCATGTTGGACAGGGTTTTTAAGCTTTTTTTGACACGTGTCGTTGGAACTTGTTCAAAAACAGAAATTACTGAAGAAACTAAGCAGGTCTCGCTGAATCTTGTGGAGTGAAAGCAGAGTCAATCTTTCGAGTGCAGTGATCCTTCTACAAAGCTCCCATTTTATCCCACTGAGTGCATTTTTCTTTTTAGTGTCCAAAGTTATTTGTTTAAATAAACATGTGAGCTTTGCGAATTAATTTCTCTAGAAACTAAGCACGTCTGGCAGCACCTGCAGAGACAGAGAAACCGAGTTATTGTTTCAAGTCCAATTGACACTTCTTCAGAACTGAAAAGCATTGGAAAATGGGCTTTTTAATCCCTTGTCAGAAGTGCATGGGAAGGACGGTGTGGCAAAAGATAAATGGGCTTTTAGCAATGGTGAACAAAAAGATGATGTAAAATAGGTATAAATTAATGTGTAAATGGGGAAAAGTGTTCTCTCTCTTGAGTGCAAGATAAAGGAGACACAACCACGTAAGGTCATAGGGAGGCCAGGAGGGAGAATGTTGACCATGTGGTATTATGTAGATCTGGTCAGAGATACGTTTTCACTGTAGAGATCATCACCCCCTTCAGATAAAGGAATTCAGTAGTTTGACTTCTTCTTGGCACCAGTAAGAATTTCATACTGCCTTGGTAGCGTAATACGAAGAAAAATAAATCACATTATGAAGTCTGGGCTGAGTGCTGTTTACCTGTCATTTTTAATATTATTTCAAATTTACAGTGCTTATCTTTATTGCTTTCTCTTAAAGTTAGTATCGGATGGTGTGTAGAAGGTTGGGTTGACATTATAGAAGTTTATAAAATCATGAGAGAAATGGATAGGGTGAATAGTGAAGGGCTTTTCCACAGGATAGGGGAGGCCAAACATAGACGACAAAGATTTAAGGGGAAAAGTGGAAGATTTAAATGGGACAAAGGGACAACTTATTTACACAGAGGGTGATGCAAGTATAGAATGAGCTGCTGGAGGAAGATTGGTAGATGCATGTATAACTTCAACATTTCAAAGACATTTGGACAAACATATGAATGTGAAACGTTCAGAGGCATTTGGGACAAATAGAAACAGATGGGACTAATTTAAATTGGAAAACCTGATCAGCATGGAAAAGTTGGACCAACGAGTTTGTTTGTGCGTGATATGACTGTATGAATCCAGAAAGCGGGGGGAAAGGAAGAAAATATATAATGGAAGCAAATTGTCAAAAAATATAAAAACAACTATCACAGGCTTTTTCATGTGTATAAAAGTTTTCAGATGAGTGCGTGGCCTTTTTTAGAAAGAAAGACAGGAAAATATATTCAGGATATTTAGAGGGTGTGACTCACTAGAGGGAACAGGCAGATAATTTATACCAGTATTTTACATCGTTCCGCAAAGGGGAAGACAGATTAATATTTCAATGATATCAACAAAATGGTAATAGGAGGTAAGTTCTTGAACTGTCTCTAACAAAACTAAGAAGGATTTTAACAAACAGATAATACAAAGGGTAGGCAGTTCAGCAGTAATTCATGGCTGACAAGAAGTAAAAATAAGTGGTTACTCAGTGATTGGCAATGTTGTGTGAAATATTCCATGACTCCCTCGATTACAGCGTTTCAGCATAACTGGAGAACCTCCAATGTGGCGACTCTCTTCCAGAAAGGCATGAGACAGAAAGCATTCTTGCTGAGAATCTTCTAGAGTCTGTTATTACGGAAGGAATTACAGAGCATTTAGAAAAGCTTCACAAAAATTCAGCATGGTTTTGTGAAAGGGGATCCACATTTTGCCCTGTAAAATCATGCAAAGTTTTTCTGGAGATCCCTGAGAATGTAACAAGCAGATGTTATAAAGGGAACTGGTTCGCATGTGGCTTTCCAGAGATTTTCCACAAGGTACCACAAAATAAATGTTCTTACACAAGACAGAAGCTCACAGTATGACAGGTAACGTATTAGCACAGAATGACAATTGGCAAACACATAAATATCGGAGATTCAGGAATAATGGATCTTTATGATAAAATGTATCGACTGGACTAGCACAAATATCATTCTGTTGACAAAAGGTATTTGCGAGCTATACTGATATCCTGACCGTGAGAGGGACGTGGAATATACATCTGAGTTTGTGGATGGCACTGAGAACCAAATGGCATGTTGTTATTTCATGGAGTGGACTCCCAAAAAAGGAGCAGTGCAAAGGGATTGGAATGTTGCTGTGTATGAAACATAAAGTCAGCGTGCTGATGCAGCAAATGATGAGGATGGTTCATTAGGCGGCATCTTGCGATGAAAGGGTTGAATTATTGAGTACATCTAAAATGGTGAGGCGATTATTCATTGTATTTGAAATGAATAAGAGTGATATTACTGAAACGTACAAGATACAGAGGGGGCTTGGCAAGGTAGATTTTGAGAATGTGGTTCCACACGTGGGCAGAATCTCGAGCTTGGGTATGTATGGACAGAATACGGGATATCGATTTCAACCTGAGATGCAAAGAAATGTCTCCTTTCAGAAGGTAGTGAATGTCTGGAATTTTCTAACCCAAAGCGTTGTGGGGCTGGGTCACTGAATGCATTTATAGACGGGGTGGATTGGGTTTGGACATATCAGCGAGTTGAGGGATATAAGGGGTTAGCAGGAAAGTGGAGTTGAGCCATGGAATAGATCAGTCATGTTCTTATTGAATGACAGTGCAGGCTTGAGGGGCCGAATAGCCTGCTCCTGTTCCCATTTCTTACGTTGTTATGTTGTGCTTTTGGAAAGTTACTGGTTATTTTCCCAGAAGTCGTGTTGTACAATATTGTTTTCAGGGAGATTAGAGGATTTCTTTGACTTAGACCTGGCTGGGGTATGGGAGCTGTATTCACAGCAAATCTGCGTCTGTAACATGACCCACATTGGGAGAAGAGGTTACAGAGAAGGGAAGCCTGGAAAGAGGAATTGGCGTGTGGAGGTCACTTCCTATCCAGCCTGGATTTTCCAAGTACATTTCCGAAACTACCCCTAACCATCGGAGTGGCCTCAATTTGCCTCTATGTAGCAGGTCTGAAGGGCTGAATGGAACAGCAGAACACAGGGCTGAGGGACATAAGTGGGCCATTCGGCCCTTTGACACTACTGCACCAGTAAATAAGGTCGTGGCTGATCTCGTTGTGGTCCCAGCTGCACTTTTCATTCCATGTACCATAATCCCTGATTCACCTGTCCATGGAAAATCAAACAAAGCCAGCCTCGATATAATATAACGATTCAGCCATCACAATCTTCTCGGAAAGAGAATTCCCACTGGAATGAATTCCGACTTGGTAAATGTCTGCTCACTCCGGTTCTGACTGAGGTTGGAGGGTGTCACTGTGTCCTTTTCTACTCCCACTCCTCCACTGCTTACAACCAATTTTATATGTAACGACTTTAGTGATATGGCCAATGATAAAGGTCACAGACTGGATCAGGTTCATTAATTGGAATACGTCAGGTAGATTTCTTCAGTCAGCCACAAGTAAAGAATATTTCTAACAGAGGAGCATGGTTAGCACTGCCACCTCCCATCACCAAGGAGCTGAGCTCAATTCCAATTTCGGTCAACCCTCAATGTGGAATTTGAACATTCTTCCGTGTCTGTGTTGGTTTCTTCCCAGTGCTCTAGTTTCCTCCCACAGTCCAAAAATGTATAGCTTAGAGTGGACTGGCCACGCTAGACTGCCCATAGTGTCCAGATGTGTGCAGATTAGGTGGGTTAGTCATGGGAAATGCAGGATTACATGGGTAGTGTAGGGGGACAGGACTGGGTAAGATGCTGCTTAGTGGGTCGGTGTGGACTCAATAGGCTGAATGTCCTTTTTCACACTGCAGGATTTATGTGGCAATGACAAGTTTGGACTATACAAACACCCATTGTGTATCTACCTGATCCACTCTCCTCAATGTTTTGTATGTTTCAATAAGATCTCCTCTCATTCCAAGTATAACCTGTTAAAGCTTCCATCATTTAAGCCCTTCATCCCTAGAATATATGAAGTGAAACACCTCTGAACTGCTCCCAATATAATTATATCCATTCTCAGGAAGGAGATTTTTAAAAACTCACACCTCAGATTAGGCTAGTTTTTGTTTTCTCAAAGTTGTATGTCTTTGTAACTGTCTTCACCGCAGAGCATTGGAGGCAGATATATTGCATATGTTTAAGGCAGAGATAGAAGGTTCATATATATAAATTGAGTCAAGGATTATTGGGGAGTCAGCAGTAATGTGCAGTGGGGGGTAAATGTTGACAGTGCTACGAAATCACACGCTCCAGAACACTGCAAAACAGAAATGATAACATGGATAAAACGTTTAAATGCTCACAGTGATCAAATAGAGTTCCAAAGGACCATGGGGCTGCTTTGTCATTAGAGAAAGTCCATTTGATGTGATTCACCCGAGGGTCGCCACACCTGGGTGATGGGGTGAGGTTGAGAGAGCGCCCCCTTCATGGTAACCTCTGTCAGTGTGGGAGAATTGAAACTGCGCTGCTGGCATCCCTCTGCATCACAAACCTGCTGTCCAGCCAACTGAGAGGGAGACAGTGTCACTAATACAGACAGAAACAGTCACAGACAAAAGGCAATAGAAACTTCCATTACAAGGCAAAAGATACAATTCAAATAACGGTCAAGATAACATCTGAGGATAAAAACGTTTTCTGCTCGAAATTGCATTTTGTACCGAGACAAGTGTTTAGAATCTGTGTTTGGCTGAATACAATAAGGTGAGGCAAGTGAAATAACCAGAATGTTTAATTGTGATTGGATATCAATAACCATAAAATAAGTGCATGTGTAAAATGTGCTTACCATTGCATAACACTGTAAAGCTGATAGAATATATTGTTTGGAGTGTCCATCTCCAGGAGAAATGCCCCTGCACAGGTGCTTGAAGAAAACCAGGGTAAAAGTGCCTGAGTGTCATCTGCTCAGTGACAGAAACCCAGGGAGTTGAATGACTGTAAGTTCCTGTAACATGGAGCTGAGGAAACCATCAGATCAGCCGCGATCTTCTTAGATTTTTAGAGCATGTTTGAAGGGCTGAATGGCCTCATGATGGATTTCAATTGTATGTGATTTGAAAAACGTGCATCTCTACTCCTTCCCCTTCTGTATTACAAACGAGGGCATCGATATTTTCCTGAAAATGGGAATTAATTGCAACACTAGCTGGCACATCCCATAATCAGCATTCTCCAGAACATTCTATAACCATGTCGAGAGAGAGAAGGCGAGAGAGAGAGATAGAGAGAAAGAATGAAAGAGACAAAGAGAGAGAGAGGGAAGGTGCTGCATTCAGCAGTGAGAGTGGTGGAGCATGACCTTTGTTCGGGGGAAGTTGTCATAACAGATATACAGTGAGTGTGAGGGAGTGTCGAGAAGATGGCGAGCCTTATCCTGACAGAGCGGGGAAGGTTATTGATGCTTGTCCTGTATTGCTAGACATGTCTTCAGACCGCACATACTACACTGAACTGGATTGTGAGTTCAGACCATGTTTGCTGGGTCGGGTAGTGTGGCCCCCTCCATGAAGAGAATAATCCTCCTCTGTACTAGCCCATCCACATGCCCCATCGATAAATTATGGTGAAATTGCTCCTTTTGTGCCCTGCTTTGGGTAAACTGTGCACAGCAGCTCTAAATTGAAACCGTTTCGTCCGGATTTCTGAATCAATGCACCACTGTGGTATGTATTGCTCCCCATCCTGGACAGATAGCTGGATTATACTGAGCCTGGTCTGCACAGTATTGCACCCTGGACAAATCGCTGGTTGTACTGAGCCTTTTCTGCACAATGCTCCATCCTTGACAGATTACTGGGTAGTACTGAGGTTGGTCTGCGCAGTGCTCCATGATGTGCAGATATCTCATCTGGAGTCACACGTGTCTGGGCTGGATCTGTCAGGTGGATTGAGTATGCGATATAATTCCTGATATATCTACCACTCCTCCAGCTCAGCACCTTCTGCTGTCAAACCCCGTATTTCTGCAACATGTTGTCCATGAAGGAATTCTACAATTAAAACGTGAATATCTTTCCTTTTTGCTATGTACCTGAGCAGACACCCTGCACAATACATGATGAAGTAAGTCTGGACCCGAACATTTTCTTATTTTAGAGGTAAATGCAAGGTGCCGTGTTTCAGCTACAATTCGCTTGGTCAAAATATTCGACTTTAAGCAAAGCACAATGTTTTCAAACGCTGTAGACAAAATACAACAAAAACAAGAGGAACTTGGAATAACTTAATTCTACTGGAAAAATGAACAGAATAAGAGGCTACTTAACTACTAAACAGGAAATGCTTCAGTATGGTAACATCACCTAAACATACACTTGCCAAAAAAACAAACTCAGGAAACAGATTGTCTCACATGCAGTTCTCCAATCCAGGGGGAATGAACATCAAAAGACAATTCTGAGAGAAATCTCAGAGAGAGTGCAGGAGCTGAGAGAGATTTCTGCCTTCCAAACCTGCTGAGACCCCGGCAAAAACTGTTGAAATATAAAACTAAGAATCCTGGTTCTGTGAGAGCTTGACCATCACTCCACAGGACCAGCCTGTGGCTGCAAGGATCACAAGGTATGGACAGTATCTACACCGTCTATGGCACTGTAGGAGCCTCTCAAATATGCCTAACTCCACCCAAGCCGTTAAACGATGATCAGGTAAATGTCAAAGTGTTATCCTCAAGATGATTGAGCCCAGCAGCTACAGGGAGAGGGACAGGAAGAGAATCTTAGAGCAACAGACTGGAATGTTCCATCAATGGCTCAGAATCTGAGAACATTAGACTTGAAAGTTACAACAATTGACAGTTTTTCCTGGGGTCTTTACTGGCTTTCTCGGGATTGGCCATGGTTAGATGTGTGGATACGAGCTGAACTGATGATTATTCAAGCAGGTTACTATCCCTTCCTGGCGATTATTAGTGTTCCTGGTAAGCCTATCTCTCTCCATTCCATATACGATGGTGAAGGTTATTGCTATTTCGGTTATTTATAGTTAATAAATGTATCATCTGTTATCTTCAGTTTCAGTCACAAACTCCTCTTCATTTCCATCAATTTCAGCATCCTCACTCATAAACATCTAAGAAGGAAAAAGACTGTTCAGACCCTTGAGTCCTCCTTTTGCCCTGAACAGTTTTATGTCTCTGTATTCTCTCTGCCATCAACTCTGCTGACACCCATCTCTATAATATCCCCAGTCTCCAGCTCTGCTTCAATGCTGTTGCTGAATTAATCATCATCTGCCCCCTTGTTAAGTTCAGATTTTACAGGTACAGTTCTTTTCTGCGCACTCTTCCAGTTACAAATATTTTGACCACAAACTTGTTCTTGACTCTCCACTTTTTTCATAATAGGGGCCTCATGTTAAGTAATATTGTCACTGGCCATGTAATTCACAGGCACAATTTCTGATCTTAAAGGCATTGTTTTAAATCCCACCACAGTTGATGATAGAACTTAAGTTAGAATGCCAACAATTGGAATGTAACGGCTTTTGCAAACCACAGCTATAAACCATCAGGATTTCTTTTATTATTTCTCTGATAGCCTCTGTCATGAGAAAATCTGGTAAAGTTTCGAATATATTGACCCTATATCACAACTGAAAGCAACTGGGAAATAATATTATTTATATCAGGGATGGTCAGATGAGTGAGGAGGAGGTTAGTTGAAGGATATAGAAATGTCCAGCGAGAAAGAGAGAGAGAGAGAAATGAAAAGCAAACACACTCACTGCTGATGCTGAACCAGAAGTAAAATAAAATGGGAGCGTTCTCTAAACATTTCCCTTTCCCCATATTCCTGAATATCAAGTCAATTTAGATGTGTCCCTGTTTAAATTGAGTTATATTCTCTCTGTCTTTCTTCTCTGAGTGGGGTGATCAACTCCATTGGCAATACTGGCGCTGATGTTATAGTTGCTGAGATACAGTGAAATGGAATGTTACATTGTCAACTGCTTTATTAGAGAAGGGAGCTGTACCTGTAGGACTATGCAGAGATCTAACTGTTTTTCTCTGCTAGGAAGGGAAACATTTTCATCATGGAATTGGTGCACCATGTGTGTTAAAACTTGACTTACTGTTGTCATTACAGAGTAAAGGGATGTTCTGTGGATGCTTTTCTCAGGTGTGTGTTATCAGCTGCTGCATTCATTCAGAGAGACCCAAGGGTATGGTAAACCCACTCTGGACGAGATATGAGAACTGCATTTACAGAGTGTTCTGGGTCCATGGTAAACACATGGAGTCGAGGCTACACCGAAGGGAAGCTCCGTACACAGGGAGGGGCAGGGCACTGCATGATCCTCCCTGGGATTTCCAGTAACTTTTGCTTAGCTGGACCCATTCCAAGTGTAAAATGTGAAACCAGCGTCTTTCAAAAACGTGGTGGTCACTGAGCTGTTTCCCCTCCTTCAATATAGCCTATAAACTCACACCAGGGACAGGACAGTGTTGACATGAAGTGAACTGGATTGATTCAGGAACTTTCCAGGCAAGTATGGGTGACATATTCATCGCCATAAAGTGTATTGGATTGATTCTGGAATTTTCCAGGCAGGTGTGAGTGACATATCCGGGATGCAGTCCTCGGATATAACACTAGCTGACAGAAGCCATCTGCCTGCTGAGAGGAATACGTTGGTTCTGTCTCCACAGAGGAAGGTGCAGAAACGAACTTCCAGAAATGCTAGGGGACAGGGGCACTGGTGAAAATGAGGGGCTGCATAAAATTACAATTAATGAAGAGTATTGCTTTCAAAATCTAATCAAATTCAAGGTTGGGGTGTTGCTGGATCTGAGGAGCTACATCCCAGAGAATTGAGGATATTAGAACAGAGCTAGTGTAAGAATGACTGCGTATTCTTCAAAGCTGGTTAGATTCTGAAAAATGCTGCAGACTGGAAAACAGCTATTGTAAACCTAATTATTTAAACTAGGACAGAGAGGGAAAACAGAAAACTAAATAGTTTGCTGTCAGCTGTGAGGAAAAACATTGTAACCTTTTATAAGGAATGTGACAACTAGACAGTTGGAGAATAATGAAGTGATTTGGTAGAGTCAGCCTGGATTCAGGAAAGGGAAATGATCTTTGATAAATCTGCTGTAATTTGTGGAGATTGTCCTTTGTGAAATCGACAATTGAGAACCAGTGGGAGTAGAGTATATGAATTTCCAGAAATAGTTTGATACGTTGTAATACTGGTGAGTGGGGAATATTAGAAACCATGGGTGGGTAGGGGTGGAATGTACCAAATGAATCAAAAATTGGATAATGGGAAAAATGAAGAGAGTAGTGTTTTTCTCTGGGTGGAAGGCTTCTGGGGAATCAGAAGGATCAGTGCTTTGGCAAGATCTGTTCACATGGTATAAAATGTTTCAGATGGGAACAACCAATATTATGATTTTTATTTATGTTTATTAAATGTTGAGAGGTTGGGAAGTTCTGTTGTTGAAAAGCACCTGGATGCCCTTGGTTCTAAGTCACTAACAGAATTTAGATGGGACTGAAAGTAATGATAACTGAAAATGATATCTGGTCTTCCACGCAAAGTACGTGAAGTACCACAGTAAATATATCTTACTCAATGGTAGTGTTTTGATGAAAGAATATTCGGGGTATTGTGGACAGACGGAGTCTGCTTTATAAATAATAACGTCACCGAGACAGTGCAAAGAAGTTTCACCAGACTGAACCTTGGCAGTATGGTACCATCAGGAAAGAGTGCAGTAACTATGTGTTTAACCTGTGGCACTGTGAGAGAATACGAAGTTGAAATTTGATGGTTATGGATGGACAATCATTACATCCCAATTAGCCATTGATAAGGTGGGAATTTCCATTCTTTTCACAGGATTCTCGATTCCTGATAGATTACATGTCTGTGCTGAGACCTCATTTCCATTAACAGAGAGGTCCAGGCTCGGAAAGAACTCTGAGCACTTTCATGCACAGTCACTGTGTGACCCTGCACTCAACGTAACATTGTTCACAATCATGTCAGCACCCACAATATATTAATTCTGAAAGTTAGCCATTCTCCATCAGCCTCTGACTTCCAGAAAGAATGTATGTCTGCTCTCTCAGCGATGGATGTTCCCTATGAAACTGTTTAAAAATGGCTTCATTTCCACTGCCAGAAAACCACGCTAACATAACACGGATGCACTATGAATGATGAAGCCATTAGGAATAACATTCAACAGTCGATTTGCGCAATTCCTGCTCCATTTGTTTGTGAATTTAGAGCATATATGACATCTTTTGTTCCTGTGTTCGTGGCTTGAGATGCAGAATGACCTCTTCCTGTTCTTTAGTCAGTGACACCAGGTGTGAAATGGTTGCTTTCTGATCCCGTGTAAGTGATGTGTGGGAATGAGCAGATTCCTTGTCTTCCTGTGTAACAGGAGGAGGGACTGAATGGGCTGTCCCTCTTCTTGTCCAGTAGTTTTGATGGGCTGAATGACTTTCCCATATTCCTGTGAAGCCAGAATGAGGTACTGAGTGAACTCCTCCATTTCCCAGGGTAATGTGCAGCGCTGTTTCATGAATGTCAACGACGGTTTAACAGCACAGGCTTGAACGTTGTCTCAGTCTTATTGCACATGGACACAGACTGCATCAGGAGGTCAGGGATGATGAAGCCTTCTGAATATTGTGAAGCAGACAGTAAATATCCCCACTTCTGATCGATGTGGACTCAATGGGATGCATGGCCTGATTCCTCATAGCAGGGATTCCCCGCTGACAAACTGGGGATGCCTGGGCTGAGGGTGCTACCCTGAGGATCTCATGCAGTGATGTCCCACTGCTAAGATGATTGATACCCACCGATGATAAACATGAAAGCTGAAAGTTGCCACCCAGGTAAATAGTGCAGTGAAGAAGGCATATGGTGTACTGGCTTTTATTGGTAGAGGAATTGAGTTCCGGAGACCTGAGGTCAGGCTGCAGTTGTATAAGACTCTGGTGCAGCCGCATCTGGAATATTGTGTGCAGGTTTGGTCGCCATACTATAGGAAGGATGTGGAGGCACTGGAACGGGTGCAGAGGAAGTTTACCAGGATGTTTCCTGGTATGGTAGGAAGATCCTATGAGGAAAGGCCGAGGCACTTGGGGTTGTTTTCATTGGAGAAAAGAAGGTTTAGGGGTTACTTGATAGAGGTGTACAAGATGATTAGGGGGTTATATAGGGTTGACAGTGAGAACCTTTTTCCACGTATGGAGTCAGCTATTACAGGGGGCATAGCTTCAAATTAAGGGGAGGGGGGGTAGATATAGGACTGATGTTAGGGGTAGGTTCTTCACTCAGCGAGTCGTAAGTTCATGGAATGCCCTGCCAGTAGCAGTGGTGGACTCTCCCTCTTTATGGGTATTTAAGCGGGCATTGCATAGGTATATGGAGGATAGTGGGTTAGTGTCGGTTAGGTGGGCTTTTATCGGCGCAACATCGAGGGCCGAAGGGCCTGTACTGTGCTGTATTCTTCTATGTTCTATGTTCTATGTTCCCTTGTGCTGTGAATGTCACCAAACAGCAGAGAGTTCGCAATTAATTCTGATGAAGTGAAATTTTGCTCAGGCTGCTTGATGTCATCCTCAGTTGAATACTGCCTTCATTTCAGGGCCAGTCGGTCATTGATAAGCCCTTGTATTCACCTCTACTGCTCAAATCAATAGGTCATGGCGTAGGAGCAGGCAGTGGTATCTTCAAACAGAGGGTCGGGAATGTCAGGAATTCTGTATTCCAGAGACTGAGGGCAGCTATAGCAGTAAGTGGCCTCCAACTCCTCCTGCCTAGCAGGTTGGAGGGTCTGAATGGAACATCAGAACATCAGACTCAGGAGCAGGATTAGATCGTTAGACATGATGAACCTTCTGCACCAGGCACTAAGATTGTGGCTGATACGGTTGAAGTCTCAGCCCCACTTTTCTGTCTGTATTCCATTATCCATGACTCAACCTCTGTCAAATATTTGACCAACTCAGTTTGTATAAATGTGAACAAAGAGGCACAACATACCTCTGGAGAAGAGAATTCCCACTCAAATTGTCCTTTTAGAAGTTCTCCTCATCTCTTTTACAGTGTCATATAGCAGGGGACCCTGTCCACATAAATAAAGAACCCAGTCTGATCTAGTCCCTTTTGCCACCATTAGGCCCATATCCCTCGAAATCCTTCCTCTTAATATGTATATTCAGATGCCTTTTAAATGTTTTAACTATACCAGCTTCCATGACTTTCTCTGACTGCTCATTCCATACACACACCACAAACTGCATGAAAATGTTGTCCCTTTACTATCTTGCTCCTCTCATCTTAAGCTTTTGTCCTATAATTTTCAACTCCACGATCCTAGGAAACTGACCTTGGCTATTCAGATTTTCCGTGTCCCTCATGATTTTATAAACCTCTATAATGTCATGCCTCCACCTCCAATGCTCCAGAGTAAACAAGACCCAGTCTGCCGAGCTCAATCCCTCCATTCCCGGAAAAACCCCTGTAAATCTTGCCTGCACCCTCTCAAGATTAACATCCTTGCTGTCGCAGAGAGAAGGGAATTAAACACAGGTTTCTAAATCTGGCTTCACCAACATTCTGCCCAGTCGCAACATGATCTCCCAACTCGCATCCTCAATATACTGACCAAAAAAGGCAAGCATACAAAAACCTTGTTCACTACCCTGTCTACCTGCGACTCCACTTTCAAGGGTCTAAGAGCCTGCAGTTTGTTTCAACAACACTCCCTATGAGCTCAACATTAATTGCATATCTCCTGCCCTATTTTACCTTTCCAAACTGCACACTTCACATCAATCTAAATTTAACTCCATCTGTCACTCCTTGGCCCATTGGCCCATCTGATCGATGTCCCATTGTACTCTGATGTAAATCTTGCTGGCCACTGCACCTCCAATTTCAATGGCATCTGTAAACATAATAAACAGGCAAATATTAACATTCAAATAATTTATATAAATAATGAAAAGTAGTAGATTCAGCACTGCTACTTGTGGCACATCACTCGTCACAGATATCAGTCTGAAAAGCAGTCCTCTAGTACCCTCTGTCTCCTACCTTCACTCTAAATTTGTCGTCATTTGGCTAGCTTATCTTGGATCTATTTATGAGCTAACCTTACTAACTTGTCTGCCATGCAGAATCCTTTCGAATGCCTTTCTGAAGTCTATATGGACAGCGTCTACCACACTGCCATCACCAATCTTCTTTGTCACCTCTTCACAAAATGCAATCAACTTTGTTAGAAATGATTTCCCATGCGCAAAGCCATATTGACTCTCATTCATCAGTTGTTGCAATTGCAAATACATGTAAATCCTGACCCTCTCAATGCTCTCCAACAACATGTCTACCAATGACGTCATGCACACTGATCGATAGTTGAGGACATTATTCCTTTTCCTCATCCCACGCTTCCACGGCACACCGCAAGTGTTAATGTAACCGGTATGGTAATATGATCAATAATCTAAGTCTCAGACTGTAGTCAGGCAGGATTCTTTAATCTGTTAAAATTAACAAGTTTATGACCGAATAAAAATTATTCAATCTACGACTGATAAAATGTTAAAATGTTTGACTGTTGAACATCTGTGCACAGATGTTGCCCTCTCTAAAATACTGACACATACCTACGTTTGATGACAAACAGAAAAATATAATCTCTGCAGAACATTAACTTGAAAGAACCGTGATCAAAGATTAATTGAACTCATGACGAAAGGAAACATACGTGATTGTTCCAAATATCCTTCAGCTTATGGAGCTGGTCTGCTCTTACAAGTTACTCATAATGGGATTACTTCCTGGAACAGGTGGATTTAGCTAGAACATAGAACATAAAACATAGAACAATACAGCACAGAACAGGCTCTTCGGCCCACGATGTTGTGCCAAACATTTGTCCTAGATTAAGCACCTATCCATGTACCTATCCAATTGCCACTTAAATGTCACCAATGATTCTGACTCTGCCACTCCCACAGGCTGCGCATTCCATGCCGCCACCACTCCCTGATATCTCCCCTATACCTTCCACCCTTCACCTTAAATTTATGTCCCCTTGTAACACTCTGGTGTACCTGGGGGAAAAGTCTCTGACTGTCGACTGTATCTATTCCCCTGATCATCTTATAAACCTCTGTCAAGTCACCCGTCATCCTTCTCCGTTCCAATGAGAAAAGGCATAGCACTCTCAACCTATCCTCATATGACCTATTCTCCATTCCAGGCCAAATCCTGGTAAATCTCATCTGCACTCTCTCCAATGCTTCCACATCTTTCCTAAAATGAGGCGACCAAACTGCACACAGTACTCCAACTGTGGTCTTACCAAGGTCCTATACAGCTGCAACATCACCTCGTGACTCTTGAATTCAATCCCTCTGCTAATGAATGCTAATACACCATAGGCCTTCTTACAGGTTCTATCCACCTGAGTGGCAACTTTCAAAGATCTATGAATATAGACCCCAAGATCCCTCTGCTCCTCCACCTTACTAAGAACCCGACTGTTAACCCTGTATTCCGCATTCTTATTTGTCCTTCCAAAACGGACAACCTCACACTTGACAGGGTTAAACTCCATCTGCCACTTCTCAGCCCAGCTGTGCATCATATTTAAGTCCCTTTGCAGCCGACAACAGCCCTCCTCACGATCCATAACTCCACCAATCTTCGTATAGTTTTCAAATTTACTGATCCACCCTTCGACTCCCTCTTCCAAGTCATCAATAATAATTACAAACAGCAGAGGACCCAAAACTTGCCTTTACTTCAGGCAGTGTGGCGATTCCAGTGAATCCTCCACAGGAATCCTCCATGAGTGGTAAAGATGACTGAGGTGTTTTCAGCTCATACACATTGTTGGAAAGAGCAACACAGAGAGAGAGGGAGCAACAGGCTGTGCCTTCTCAGGAAGAACGTACTTTCTCCCTCTCTGAGTTGAATCGCATAATATCATTATTCGGCCCCAAACTGGACCACATGAGGTCTGTTTCAATAGTGTCTGAACTGTACCACCTCCATCCCATTTCCTGCTCCATGTAGGTACATCACTGCTGCTGTTGGACACCCAACCATTTCTTTCGGAACAATTAGCGCCAATAGCTTTGAAGATACATTTATATGTTCCCGTATAATTGTATAATACAACTTGTGATATCTTCACGATATCTGCATTTCAGTGAATGTATCTTATTCTTAAATTAGCTCTCCAGCCCTATTTTCCCATATAAGATAAAATGTTCATCAGGTATTGACCAGCTCAAAATCTTACATGGTCAATAATAACATGTCTCATTCTTAGGCCTAATCTTCGAATCGTTCATAACACAATACATTCGCAAGAACGAGTAAAGAAAAACATGTCTGAAACATTTCAAAAGCAATTTGTTTTTCACTTCAGTGGAATTACAACCACACACAGTACGTCATATACCTTCTCAACCTCAGCCTGAACAGATGCAGCAACACATCCTTAAGATCAGACCCAATACTCTTTATCAAGAAAATAAATCTCCATTTACTTTCCAAATCACGTGCTGCGTCCACAGTCTAACTTGCTGTGATTTATGTACCAGGACACGCAAAGCCCTTTGTCACACCGAGTTCTGCATTCTGCCTCCAGTTACATAATTTACTGTTGTTTCATGCGTCGTCCAAAACACAAACTTCCCATCACCCATATTGTACATTTTTTTTTGCTGAAGGTTTGCTTACGATCCTCCCCTGTCTGTCTCCTCATGCAGACATTGTGTCTCCACTTGACATCTAATTGAATGACGATCCTGGTGTATGGGCAAATTGAGCTCCAATCCATTCATCTGCGTCAGATTGTAAACTGCTGATACACTCACACTGATCTCTGAATAATTTCACTAGTTACAGCTTTACAACTTGAAAACAAGTAGTTATCTCTATTCTGTATTTCCTTTTCATTGCCCAGGACTCCCCTGTTCCTGTGTAGCAGCCTAGAAAGATTGCATGGCCTTCTGCTATGCTGTGTAGCTGATTGTCGATTTGTTTCTGATCTCAGCGATCCCCCATTCGGCCATTTGTTGTCAGATGATCAAGTGGAGTTCGTACTGATCCTGAGATTTTAAAAGATGAGCACAGAAAATAGACTAACATTTGGGGGATCGCTACCCAGTCAAAAATGTGGTATTTCTGATGCAGCAATACAACGATTCTGCAATATCAGTCATGTGCTCAATGTGACCTTTCGACACTGAGGAGGTGTGTGGGAGGGGAAAATTTCCTCTGAGCCTGATTAACATCTGTCCCCTTAACAACACAACCAATAATCTTCTTCATGAGTTGGTGCTGTGTTGAAAAATTGCCGCAGTCACTACACATTAAAATAAGCTATTCTCTTTGAGAGGTGACCTTTTAGAGGTTCATAAAATCATGAGGGGCATGGATAGGGCAAAAAGGCCCTTGGGAAAAGAGTCCAGAACTAGAGGACAAAAGTTTTGAGGTGATGGGGCAAGACATACAAGGGACCTAAGGGGCAACTTGTTCACGCAGAATATGCTGTGTGTGTGTGGAATGAGCTGCAATTGGAAATGGTGGAAGCTGGTATAATTGCAACATTTAAAAGTCATCCAGATGGGTATATGAAAAGGAATGACTCAGAGGGATATAGGTGAAATGCTGGCAAATGAGGACATCTGGTTGGCACGAATGAGTTGGAGGAAAGGGTCTGTTTCCCTGATGTATATCTCTATTTCACTATGACTGAATCCTTCATTCTATTCCCGTGTATCTCCTTCGAGGGGCCGAGTGCGTTCCTCCTGCCTCATTGCAGTGTTACTGTCTAAATTAATGGGGTTTTTCTCCCTCTGTTACAGACTTAAGGGATACAGTGAGAGAATAACATGGGATAGGAGCTCCAGCCAGCTACTCAGTTTATAAAGGTAATGGCTGGTCCGTTTGCGGCTGTAAAGCCCTTTCCTATCTATTCCCAAGAAACACTGACACCCCTGTCCAACAAAGGTCAGTCAAGGTGAGCCTTGAATATCTTCAATGACCCCCCACTACTTTTCATCATTTATATAAATGATTTGGATGCGAGTATAAGAAGTATAGTTAATAAGTTTGCAGATGACACCAAAATTGAAGATGTGGAGGACAGCAAAGAAGGTTATCTCAGAGTACAATGAGATCTTGATCAATTGGACCAATATGCTGAGAAGTGGCTGATGGAGTTTAATTTAGATAAATGTGATGTGCTGCAATTTTGGAAAGCAAATCTTAGTAGGAGTTATGCACTTAATGGAAGTGTTGTTGAACAAAGACACCTTGGAGTGCAGGTTCAGAGCTCCTTGAAAGTGGAGTCGCAGATAGATAGGCCAGCGAAGAAGGCGCTTGGCAGGCTTTCCCATATTGGTGAGAGTGTTGAATACAGGAGTTTAGATGTAATGTTGCGGCTGTACAGGACATTGGATCAGCCACTGTTGGAATATTGCGTCCAATTCTGGTCTTCTTCTTATCGAAAAGTTATTGTGAAACTTGAAAGGGTTCAGAAAAGATTTACAAGAATGTTGCCAGGGTTGAAGGATTAGAGCCATAGGGAGAGTTTAAATATGTTAGGGCTGTTTTTCCTGGAGTATTGGAGGCTGAGGGGTGACCTTATGGAGGTTTACAAAATCATGAGGAGCATGGATAGGATAAATAAATGGTCTTTTCCTTGAGGTGGGGGAGTCGAGAACTGGAGGACATAGCTTTAACGTGAAAGGAGAAATATATAAAAGAGACCTAAGGGTGAGCATTTTCCAGACAGAGGGTGGTACGTGTATGGAATGAGCTGCCAGATGAAATGGTGGAGACTGGTACAATTGCAACGTTTAAAAGGCATCTGGATGAGTATATGAACAGGATGAGTTTGAAGGGATATAGGCGAGGTGGTAGTAGGGACTAGATTGCGTTGGGATATCTGGTCGGCACGGATGAGTTAGACCTAAGGGTCTGTTTCCGTGCTGTCCATCTCTATGAGTCTATGACTTTATGGTCTAGTCTTCACTGTTCTCTGAGGTTGAGAATACCACAGAAAGCGCAACCCTCAGGAGATAGGAACATACTTATCTCAACCTTTAATAGACAGCCTCTAAATTTTAAAGTGTATGAACCTCACAGCAAGTCAGCTTCTCTTTTTTTAAAAAAAAATGAAGGCACAACCAATAGGAAAGGTATAGATCATTCAGCCCTTCAAACCTATCCCACATTCCCATTGACTCTGTTCAGTAAAGTATTTGTCAAATTCAGCCTCCACTGCTCTCTTGGGTCAACATTTTAGATAACGTAAACCGTAGAATATATGAAATTCTTGCGGAACTGGAATGTTTGGTCCATCGAATCTGATCTGCTGTTCCATCCTGGCTAACATGTTTCTTAGCAAAGTTTTCCCACCTTCTCCTTCTAACCCTTGACCCCTAATCAATCAAAATGTATCTATCTCTGTCTTAAAGACAGAAATGTGTCTGTGTCTCTGTATGTCTGTATGCATGTGTGTGTTTTTTGAGTTATTGGGAGGAAGCAGAGGGTAGGGCAGGAGGGTGCCTTTGGGAGTGGAGGCCTGTGACCAGCGCCGTTCCACAGGGATTGGTGCTGGATCCACTTTTGATTGCAGTTTATCTCAATTATTTAAATGAAAATTATAGAAGGCATGGTGAGCAAGTTTACGGCCGACACAAAGATTAGTTATTATAGGAAGGTAAAGAAGGATACATAAGATTACAGAGCGATCTTTACAATTTGGATCGATGAATCATAGAGTTGTACAGCGCAGAAACAGACTCTTTGGTCAAACTCATGCATGCTAATCAGATGTCCTAAATTAACTTAGTTTCATTTTCCACCATTTGTTCCATATCCCTCTAAACCTTTCCAATTCATGTCAACATCCAGATACCTTTTAAATGTTGTAATTGTAATAGCCACCACCACTTCGTCTGGGAACTCATTGCATGCACGCACTACCATCTGTGTTAAAATGGTCCCTTAGGCCCCTTTTAAATCTTGTCCATCTCAATTTAAATCTATGTCCTCTAGTTTTGGAGTTCCTTACACTGGAGTAAAGACTCTGACTATTCACCCTATCCATGCTCTTCATGATTTTATAAACCTCCACAATGTGCAAATTTGACTCCAATCAACACGAATGGCTGTGTTTTCAGTAAAATCAGGCCTAAATTTTCAAATACAATACTGACACCTCGTCCTTCTCCAACACATCATAATTCTAAAATTATTTTAATCAACTTGTTCAGCCACATTAAGCACCTCTGTGGGATTTGAATCTAGACTTTTAGGCTCAGAAGTAGGAACATTACCACCAGTTGGCAATAGTCCCTAAAGCTGCAACATTATTCACCTCTGTGCTTTTTCATCAGCCTGTTTTTAAATACTGTGACATATCTCCATGACAGTCAGTACTTTAATCCAGACTTCTGGTCCAGAGTGAGAAACACGACCACGCAAGTTCAGTAATTGGAATCTAACCCAGAGCTCATGCTCAGAGGCTTGGGGTTTACCCACTACACAAGACTTAAACCAAGTCCAGATTTTCGGTCACATTTTAAATGTCATCTTTCAGCTCGGTCTGGATTCATTAAGAATTGGTTCTATTTTACTAAATTACACAGTTAAAAGAATTACATTTTTGCCACAGATAAATGATCTTCACCTCAAATGTAGGATGTTGAGTTTATGTGCTCTGCCTTCGTGATAAACGATAAAGATATTTAATTGTTTAGCTATGATTCCCACCTTCAGTGATTATTATCTGTGGTCTGTAATATGAGGGAAATACATCCTGCAGACACACTCTGCGCTATAAACGATCTAGAATATATACTTGTCCCTGAACACCAGAGATGAATAAAAAGTGTACGTTATGGATCAAAAACACCAATCATTCTTTCTTACCAGTAAAGTGTGACTGCCCTCTACTTAAAACCAATAAGTAATCCAAGGCAGCTGATTACTGTCCAGCTTTTCTTTCCCAGCACTACCACTCACTGGGCTGAGGAGTGTCAGATGAAGTTTAATTTCGCGAAATACACATATCACAATTTGATAAAACAAACAAGGAAAAGATATACACAATTCAATTTCGGGTCATTGGTAGCGTTGTAGAACAGAGGGATCGAGGAGTTCTGGTATATTTCTTTGAAGTTTGCATCATGAGAAGGCAGGGTAGGTATGAAGGTGTTTCTTTTGCTGGCCTTCATTGCTCAGACCTTTGAGTACAGGAGATGGAACATTTTCTTCAGGTTGTGTTGGACATTTGTGAGGTCTTTCCTGGAGTATTGTGTAGTTGTGGTCACCCAGTCACATTGAGGATAATATTAAAC
Source organism: Chiloscyllium punctatum (assembly GCF_047496795.1). Taxonomy (NCBI): domain Eukaryota; kingdom Metazoa; phylum Chordata; class Chondrichthyes; order Orectolobiformes; family Hemiscylliidae; genus Chiloscyllium; species Chiloscyllium punctatum. Next base: position 31,865,625 of record NC_092745.1, read on the forward strand.
TGGAGAGGGTTCAGAAAGACTTAACGGGTTGTTGCTGGGAATGGAGTGTTTAAGTTATAATGACAGTCTCGATGGACTGGGGCCTTTTCCACTGCAGCATAGGAGGTTGAGACCTTATCAACCTTATAGAGGTTTATGAAATAATGAGGGGTATAAATAATGTTGAATGGCAAGTGTCCTTTCCCTAGAGTGTTGAATTTCAAGACGGGTAATTTTAAGATAAGAGAAGCAGAACACCGTGTCATAGAGCTGTCCAGCATGGAAACAGGCCCTTCTATCCAACTCGTCCCTAAATGACCAGATGTCCTATATTAATGTAGTTCCATTTGCCAGCATTTGGCCCATATCCCCCTAAACATTTCCTATTCACGTGCCCATCCAGATGCCTTTGTAATTTTAAATGTTGTAATTGTCCCCGCCTTCACAACTTTATCTGGCAGCTCAAAACATATAAAGCACACTCTCTTTGAAAACGATGCCCCTTAGATTCCTTATAAGTCTTGCCCCTCTTACCTTCAACCTATGTCTTCTAGCTTTGGAGAGTGCTACCCTTGGAAAGGATCTTAGCTATTGACACTAGCAATTCCACTTATGACTTTAGAAACCTCTAATATCACCTCTCAACCACGGATGCCCCAGGGAGAATAACCCCAGCATATTCAGCCTCTCCATAAATCTAAAAGCATCCAACCCAGGCAATATCTTTGTCAATCTTTTCTGAATTCTTCCAGGTTTCACCCCTCCTTCTTCAAAGAGCGAAACTGTAATTGCACGAAGTATTCAATCGTGACCTAACCAATGTCCCGTACAGCCGCAATATGACCTTCCAACTCCTACATTCAATGCACTGACCAACAACGAGAAGCATATCAAATACCTTCTTCTGTTTCTTATATGCCTGCGACTCCACTTTCAAAGTACTATGAACTGCACTCCAAGATCTCTTTGTTTAGCAACACTCCCCAGGGACCTAATGTTAAATGCATAAGCCAAGCGTTAATTTTCCTTTCCAAAATGCAGCACTTCACATTTATCTAAATTGATCTCCATCTGCAACTCCTCAGCGCATTGGTCCATCTGATTAAGATCCCGTTATATTCTGAGGTAATCATTTTCTCTGCCCACTGCACCTTCAATTTTGGTGTCAACTATGAACTAACTAACCATACCTCCTGTGTTCATATCCAACTCACTTATGTAAATGATGAACAACAGTGGACAGACCACCAATCTTTGTGGCACACCACTGGTAACGGGCCTCCAGCGAGAAAAACAAACCTCCACCACCACCCTCTGTCTTCTTTCTTTGAGCTAGTTTTGTATCCAAATGGCTCGTTCTCCTTGTGTTTCATGAGACCTCACCTTGCTAACGAGTTTCCCATGGTGAACATTGTCGAATGCCTTGCTGAATTCCACATAGATCACGTGCACTGCTCTGCTCTCATCAATCCTTTTTTGAACTTCTTCAAGAAAAGAATAATCCAGTTTGTGAGACATGATCTCCCTTGCACAAAGCCATATTGACTTTCCCTTATCAGTCCTTGCCTTTCCAAATATATGAGGAGAAAGTGAGGACTGCAGATGCTGGAGATCAGAGCTGAAAATGTGTTGCTGGAAAAGCGCAGCACGTCAGGCAGCATCCAAGGAACAGGAGAATCGACGTTTCGGGCATCAGCCATTCCTGAAGAAGGGCTGATGCCCGAAACGTCGATTCTCCTGTTCCTTGGATGCTGCCTGACTTGCTGCACTTTTCCAGCAACACATTTTCAGCTCTTTCCAAATATATGTCAATCCTGTTGTTCGGATTCTATCCAACAACTTGCCCAGCACCGATGTCAGGCTCAGTGGTCTATTGTTCCCTGGCTTTTCCTTCCCAATTTGTTTAATAATGGCACCACGTTTATCATCTCATATCTTCCATCACCTCACCTATGCTATTGATGTTCAGAACATGTCATTAAGATTCCCAGCAATAATTGCACATAGAGCATAGAACATTAAAGCGCAGTACAGGCCCTTTGGCCCTTGATGTGGCACCGATCTGTCATACCAATCTGAACCCCATCTAACCTATACTATTCCATATATGTCCATATGCTCATCCAAAGACGACTTAAATGTACTTAAAGTTGGCGAATCTACTACCGTTGCAGGAAAAACATTCTATACGCTTACTACTCTCTGAGTAAAGAAACTACCTCTGACATCTATCCTATATCTATCACCCTTCAATTTAAAGCTATGCCCCCTCATGCTCGCTGTCACCATACTTGGAAAAAGGCTCTCCCTGTCCATCCTATCTAACCCTCTGATTATCTTATATGACTCTATTAAGTCATCTCTCAACCTTCATCTCTCTGACGAAAATAGTCTCAATACCCTCAGCTTTTCCTCGTAAGACCTTCCCTCCATACCAGACAACATCCTAGTAAATCTCCTCTGCACCCTTTCCAAAGCTTCCACACCCTTCTTATAATACGGTGATCAGAACTGTGCACAATACTCCAAGTGCGGCCGCACCAGTATTGTACAGCTGCACTCCTGGAGCTTCCCACAGAGTTCTCACGTGTACCTGACCAAGACCCATGAAGTGCATTGTGATTACACCTCATTTGATTCATGTATAGCATGACCGTCCTCAGAAGCGATAGATGTGGGCAAAGTTACAACATTTAAAAGACATTTTATTAAGGACAACAATAAGAGAAGGTTTGGAAAAATATGTTCCAAGTGCAGGAACGTGGGCCTAGTTTAATTTGAGATTATCATTAGCATTAAGTGTATGGGCCAATAGGTCTTTTTTCAAACCACCTGTATAACTCTCTGATTCCATGTGCGTTTGTATGTCCAAGTATCTATCTGCATATTTCTGACCACGCTTATAGATTTGTATGTGTATATATATGTTCATGCGTGTATTTATCTCTCTGTGTGTTCCTGCCTTAGTGTGTGTATGCATGTTTGTATCTCTATCTCTGCATCTGTGTGCAATGGGAACTATTTTGTTTTGGGGTGAATCATTGAATGGGGTTCAAAGCCTCCCTTCCTCCCTTTCTCTCTCCCTTTGTCTCTCCCTCTTTTGCTGAAAATGATACAATGCCATGTTCTGCTGGTGTGTTTTAGGACTTTTCAATTCTTTCTTACAGTCACTTTTCTTGTGTCTTAAGTCACTTTTTACAGGATGTGTGTGCGTGTGTGTCAATGAGAGTGTGCCTCTGTGCGTGTGCATATGTGTTTGTATGCTGTGAGTGTACAGCTGTGTGTATGTATGAGCGTCTGTGTGTGCATGTTTTTGTCTGCGTGTTAACGTGCGCCTTTGTTCTGTGTGTGTGCGTGCAGGTGTGTCTGTGTACGTTCATGCGTGTGCATGTGTGTGGGTAATGTGGGTGTCTGTGTATGGGGGCGTTGTGAGTATCCGTTCATCTGTCTGTCCGTATGCATGCCTGTGTGTTGGTTTGGGTGGGTGTGTTTATGTATGGTGTATGTCAATGCGTGTGTATGCCTGTCTGTCGGTCTAACTAAATCCCTGTGTGCATGTGTGTGTGGGTGTATACATATGTTATTTGCATGTGTCTGCGTCTGTGTCTGTGTGTCTGTTTGCGTGTGTATATCTGCTTGTGTGTGCATGCCCGTGAGCGTATATGTGCATGTGTGGGGATTGTGGGTGTTTGTGTGTGTGGGTGGGGTTATGAATGTCCTCATGGGTGGGAAGTGTGGCTGTTTGTGTGTGGGTGTGTCAGCATGTGTGTGTGTGTCTCTGTCTGTGTATGTGTTTCTGTCTTGTCTGTGTGTGTGATTCTGTGGCTGTGTGTGCATGTGTGGGTCTGTGATGAAATAGTGTGGTGCTGGAAAAGCACAACTGCTCCGGCAACATCTAAGGAGCAGGAGAGTCGAAATAATCGAAGGATTATTCCCTTCATTACAAATGAGGCTGTAGTCAATGATGGCTGTGGGATAAATGGGAGAGGGTGGTGCTGGGGGAAGATTGTTGGGAGGTGAATGTTAAATGAAGATGGGGTGAATGTGATAGGTCGGAGTGGAGGTTGGAATGGATGGGTGGGAACGAAGCTGAACAGGAAGTACATTTCAAGAAGGAGGTGCCGAGTTGGAGGGTGGGATCTGGATAAGGTTGGGAGGGAGGGGAAATGAGGAAATGGGTGAAATCTTTGGCTGTGAGTGGTGCGTGCGTGTGTGTGTGCGCGCATTTGAGTGTGTCGTTTGGCGTGTGTACATCTCTCAGTGTCTGTGCATCTGTGTGTCTCTCTGCATTTGATTGTGTACGCGTGGGTGTGTGTGGGTGTGTCTTTGTGGGCGTGGGGTTCTGTGAGTGTATGTGCCTGTGTGCAGGTGTATGTGTGTCTGTTCCTGTGAGCATGCGTGCGAGTCTGTGTGCGTGTATCTGTGCGTGTGTGTGTCGGCGTCTGCGTGTGTCTCTTCCTGTGTGTGCGTGTGTGTGTGTGAGGTTGAATGTGTTGATGATGCTGTGAGCTGCTGTCCTCCCTCTGTCCTTACCAAACTGTATCCCTGATGATTTTCATCCTCCAGAGTCTCCTGTTCAGTGGTGTCGGGAGGCCAGCAGAGGCTGACAGCATCTGTGGGCAGAAATAAAAGGACTCATCCTCAGAGCTGGTGTCAGCCGGATATTACATCACTTTAAGCACCATAGAGACTGCCAGACTCGTTCCACACTGATACACTCAGATAGGCACACACTGATACAGAGACGTAGAGACACTCAGTAATATACAGAAATTAATAAAGGCATGGAGTGCCTGTCAATATTTGTCTTGCTCCGTGGTAACCTTGTCAATATTTCACTTACTCTGGCTGGTGTGTGGGACAGGATTTAAGCCTGTCCTTATGGAGTGTGTTAGTATTGCACTTGTTCACAATACTGAGTGCGTCAGTATTTCTGTGTGGATTGTGACTGTAGGATAACTTCAATGTTTGCAGATACCAAACCTGGATGAATTATAAAGTGTGTGGAGGACAGTGTGGAACTCCAGCCGGGCAGTGACACGTTGGTGTAGTTTTCAGGTTTATGGCAGACCAGGATAAATGAAGAGCAGTGTGAGGTGATGCACCTTGGTAGAAATAACTCTGAAAGTTAATGTAAAACATTCTGTACCGTTCTGAAGGGGTGTAGCAGCAGAGGGTGTTGGATGTATATGAGCACAGCTCATTGAAGATGTCAGGACAAGTGGGGAGAGCAGTAAATATCACAGATTAGCTTCAGTATCTGAACTGTTTATAGGAGGAAGTATATGAGGGAGCCTCTGTGCTCCCTTCTTGGGAGGTGATGGTGATGATGTGATGTCAGCCCACCCTCCTGCCCACCAAGACATTGAGGATGCCATTTGTACCAGCTCGACACAAAAGAGAGATGGTATCATGATCACGGCTTCGAAGTTGTCCTGGGCGAAACAGAAGTGCCACTGGGTTTAAAGTGATAATTGCATTTCACTGAGCATTGTCCCTTACCCGGTTGCTCGGAAGTGGATGCTTTTGAGTCTCCACAGGAGGCGTTCCGGCCCACTCTGGCTTGTACCAGGGCCCTCCTCACATGGCGGTTGGGGGGGGGGGGAGGTGAGGGAATGGATATTGAGCACTCCACCACCCAGCTTGGCCCTTTCTGTCCTATTCTAGGCAGCTTCTCCTGGAATTGGAGAAAGGGAGGGAGTGAGTGAGTGAGGGTGGGAATGGGTAGCCCTGCTATTTACGCGGGTGTAAATGGGGGTGGGAGTGGAATGGTGAGGTGTCCAGACAGGGTCAATCGAGAGCGTGGTATCCATGCAGCATTATTAGTGTAGGTGGGGGCTAACGTGGAGGGAGGGAGAGAGAGAGAGAAAGTGGGGCGAAAGGTGCATTCAGTAGTGAGGGTAGTGTACCATGAGCCTTGTTCAAGGGTAGGTGCTATAACAGGTATACTGTGTGTGTAAGGGAGCAGAGAGAATACGGTGACCCTTATCCTATCAGAGTAGGGAAGATTATTGATGCTTGTTCTGTATTGCTGGAATTTTCAAAGACTGCAGATACTGCATTGAGCTGAGTGGTGCGCTCAGACCTTGCTCGGTGGTTCTGAAGATGTGGCCCCCTCTGGGAAGAAAATGGTCCCACCAAGCCCACCCACCAGCACCTCCGTGCCCCTGTTGACAAATCATGCTGTAATAGCCCCTTATCTGCCATGCTCAGGGTAATCTGTGTAGGGCAGCTCCACGCTGATAAAGCTCAACCGTGTGCCCAGTGGCCTTTTAAAGATAGCACCAGTGCCGGGGTCATGGAATATCCAGGGACATCCGGAAGATTGTGTGTACCTCCAGCCATGATGGATGGGAGTAGCGGGCTGGCATTGACAAAGAGGGATGCCATGGGGTGGTGTAGGTAATTAATGAGGTGAGTTTGGTAAGACATCACCAGGAAACTAGCTCGGTCGCAAACAGACAATTCATCTGTCATACTCTGTGAAAATGTCACTGAGAAAAATTATTGTTAGACTCAGCCCAATGAGTCGAAGTCTGTGCTGACTACTCACAGTTAGAAAGCTGCAGAACACATCCTCATCCAAAACTCTACATTATCCGACCTCACACCAATATTCCATACACCCATCATTCCTGAAAACACCCGGTCATGTTGCAGGATGCTGTCGAAATGTCAACATTTCAGCATTCTGGAACCTGTGAGCACATACTTCCATGACATTGTCTCTCAATCTCGCTCTCTCCATCTAATTCCCAACCGCCCCCCATTTGTTCATTTTCAAACTGATTCTCTAGTGATCTCTCTCTGGCAATGATTTTCACACCCACAGCATCCCTTATCATGACACAGTGGAGATGTGGAGCTGTAAGTGGATGGGAACTGTACATCCTGTTACTTCCAGCATGGGCTGCAAGTTTTTCCACACTGGACAGTGATCTAACACAGTGTTCTGAGAAAGGTACTACGGTATTTGACACAGTTCCACACCCTGGTCACGTATCTCATCGGGGTTTATAGATCAATGCACTGCTGTGGTCTGCATACCTTTCCACTCTGGGTAGATTGTGAGTTGTATTGCACAGTACACCAGCCCGGTCTTCACAATGCTTCCGGTTGAACAACATATCTCTTCTGTGTTTATAGATCAATTCACTGCTTAGGTCTGCACAGTGTTCCGCTCTGGATTCATTGCAGGGTGGTGTTCAGTAGTACACGAGCCTGCTCTCCACAGTGCTCTACACTGAACAGAAAATTTCCTCTGAGTTTATGTTGTCTGGTCTGGCTCTATAACGTGGATTGAGAATGTGATATTACGAATCATTTCAGTTGATATGACAGTGCCTTTATTTTTGGTCTCATTCATGTGATTGGACCAACCAAATTCTGACTCCTCCAGCCAGTCCCATTCTTCAGTCTACCTGCATAGTTCAGCAACTTGTTGTCTCATGAGTAATTGTTCAATTTTAATGTGAATAACTGTCCTGTCTATTTCCCTGGTTCTTGACGTTTCTCGCACTGGAGCATTGGGATTCACTGCTACAAACCTCAGTAAGGTAACGTCTCAGACTCAACACTCCTGGGAATATAGCTCCAGCCTATTCATACCCTCCATGGAGCTCAACATCACCCTCCACCATCACGCTACAAAATACGGTCAACATACTTGGAAATCTTTTCTGCACACTTCAAAGTTTAACAACATCTTTCCTATAGCAGTGAGAACAGAATTAAAGGCAGTATTACAGAAGTGTGTATTCGAAAGTGAGTATTGCAGATGCTGGAGATTAGAGTAGGGAGTGTCGTGCTGGAAAAGCACAACAAGTCAGGCAGCATCCCAGGAGCAGGAGAATTGATGTTTCAGGCACAAGCCAAATTCTTGATGAAGGACGTTTGCCCAAAACATCGAATTTTCCTGCTCTACGGATGCTGCCTGACCTGCTGTTCTTTTCCAGCACCACACTCTGAACCCAGTGTGTATACCAGATGGCCTCCTTCTTCGAAGACTGCAATTTTCCCCTCCCACATAGTCGACGATGCCATCCCAGAGCATCTCATCCACTTCCCGCACCTCCACCTTCAACTTCCACCCCTCCAAACATAACAGGGCAAGAATACTCTGTTTGTCACCTTCTATCCCACCAAACCTCCAGATACAACACATTATCCTCCCCCATTTGTGCCACCTACAAACAGACCCCACCACCAGGGATATATTTCCCTCCCACCCTGATCTGCATTCCATAAAGAACATTCCTGGTGCGACTCCCTTGTCAGATCCACGCCACCTACCAGCTCACCCTCCACTTCTGACATCTTCCTCTGCAACTGCAATAATTGGAAAAGCTGCACCCTCACCTCCCCCTCACCTCCGTCTAAGACCAAAAAAGACCACATACTTTCAAGTTTTACCTGCACTTCCACACACGTTGCCTACAGTATCCATTGCTCCTGATGTCTCCTCTACATTGGGGGACCGGATGTCAACGTGTTGAACATTTCAGAGTACATCTCTGGTACACTGGCACCAACCAACCCCACCATCCCATGGTTGAACACTTTAACTACCCCTCCCACTCTGCCATGGACATGCAGATCCTGGACCTCCTCCACCGCCAAACTTTAACTGCCCGACGCTTGGTGGAAGGAAGATTCATCTTCTGCCTTGGAACCCTGGACCCATATAGGGTCAATGTGGATTTCGCCATTTTTCTCATTTCCCCTATCCCTACATTATCCCAGATCCAACCATCAAAATCAGCATCACCCCCATGACCTGTCCTACTAATCCATCTTCCTTCCCATCTATTCGCTCCAACCCCCTCTCTGTCATATCACCTCTGACCCCAAATTCATCTACTTACTCACAACCCCATCTCCATTTATCTCTCAGTTCCCTTTGGCCAAAAACCTCATTCCTGATGAAGGGCTCACACAAGAAATTTCGATGCTGTTCTGATGCTGGCTGACCTGCTGTGCTTTTCGAGCACCACATTCTCGACTCTGATCGCCAGCATCTGCAACCCTCACTTCCTTCCTTGAGTTAATGTATCCACAAATTTCCCCACCAGACATTTCTTGCATCTGGTCTGTTATTTTATTCCTAGCTCCTGCATAGACAGAGTGGGACATTTACAGCCCCGCAGTGCTCTGGCAATACTCCTACATACAAAGACAAGATTAAAAAATTGAAAGATTTAAAGTTCGTCCGTCAGTATCCCTCATCCATTCCATCCAGACTGAGTAAATATTCCCATTTATTATGATATGAAATGTTATGTAATGTTATGTAAGGAAGGGGTTAATTGAGCCTATTTGTTCGGTGACTGTGATTAATATCAATCTCCATGGATTCTAATTATTCCAGTGGAGATTCCTATCTCTTAATGATAAATGGGCAACGTTCAATATGTTATCCCATTGTATGAGTGGGAGAATCAGCGACAGCACTAAGAGGGATCAACAGCTCCAGAGGGAGAAGGGGAGGAAAGATCAGAATCCGAGAACATTAGACTGGAATGTTCCAACAATGAATCAGAATCTGAGAACAATGGATTGGAATGCTCCAACAACGGATCTGAATCTGAGAGCATTAGACTGGAATGTTCCAACAATGGACAGGGATTTATCCGATTATGTTTGGTCTCTTTCTATATATTATTCTGGGATATCATTATCGTGGCGGATGTATTATGCTCTTCGCATTATTCAATGTTTTTATTATCCTCTCCTGTCTGTTGTTGGTGCCCCTGGTAAGTCTCACCGTCCAGATATATTTTTCTTTCAACCAGGTATGACTGCATTACTGTTCTTTCATAAAGTCTTCACTTCTTGCCACTTTTATTGTTAACGTTGAGACTCTGAATCCAAACATTCACTCTGCAGACCACTATTAACTGCATCAGGGAACTTGTTCAATTACTTTCTCCCTCCTTACTTCTGGCAGTGTTACCCAGGGGTCTCTATGTTGACCTACTCAGTTTCAGATGTGAATCATTGTCTCTCTGTCCTTGTTATTTAAATATTTGGAGTGTGGAGGTCATTGTCCTTTATTATGTTTACAAACTCTGTTTATGTCCTGGGACTCCATCCCATCCGTGGCCAATATCTTTCTGGATTCATTTCTGGGACTTGAGCAAATTTGCCGTTGAGAAGGTGGTGGTGAGCTGCCTTCTTGAATAACTGCAGTCCACTTGCTGTGGGTGGACCCACAATGCCGTTCGGGAGGGCATTCCAGGATTCTGACCCAACAACTGTAAAGGAACACTGGTATATTTCCAAGTCAGGGTGGTGAGTGGCTTGGAGGAGAACTTGCAGATGGTGTTTGACACAGACAAATCACAACTTTGGTGATCCCTTTGGCCATGAGCTGATTCCTGACACCATGCCCTGACCATTATTGACTTTAATTACTCACTGCTCCAGAATGTCCTTCACTGGCTTAATTCATCTGCTGTTTGAACCTTGAGCTGTGAAATACAGACTTTATGATGACAACAAACGCTGCTGACCCTCTCGGGTTGAAACCTGCAGAAACAAACATGATTCGAACTCACACCAAAATCCCATCCATCTGACATTCCTGTGCACGCTGATCGATATCGCTATTGTCTCTAACAATGCCGTTCTTTTCATATTCTCAAGCACTTTAGCTCATCTCTCCATGAAACGTCCCTCAGACTCTCTGTGTCGATTATCCAAATCCCTGACAGTTGGTCATATTTAACCTGGTTTCCTTCAAGTGTATTTTTTCTCAACCATTGTTTTTCACATTCAACCACCCCAAATGATGGTTCCCCACCCACCCCAACCTACACACACCTCATACTGTTCCAATGGAGATAGAAACCTTCCCCTGCTGTGTGTATTTTATGTGTGGATCGTTCCCATATTATGTTAAAGGTGAGTAATACTCCTTATGCTGGGCAGATAATCCAGTTTACTGAGCAATGCACTAGCATAGTCTGCAAACTCTCCATGTTGGTCTCTCACCTTGTCCCAGCTTATGCTGTTTGAAGTGTTCTGTGAAGCCGATTCAGAATTTGATGAAACAAATCATTTCAGCTCATCTGAAAACATGTTCAATGTTCTCATTCTTGTAATTTTGCTCTCTAAGAAGTCAATCCTCCAGTTAGTCCCACTACCCAGTCTTTTTGTTCACAACATGTTCTCAGTTACCTAACTGTCTGTTTCTGTCTTTAATGTGAATCTCTTTGTCACTCTGTATATTTCCCTGGCCTTGGCTCTGGCTCGCTCGTGTATCGAATGCTGGCATTGTCAGGCTCAGAAACAATGTAATGGTCTGTGTCAGGCTGGTGTTCATTTCCTTTTTGGGTTCAATGTGGTGATCCATGGACAGGGGAGTGGGTGTCCGACTGTTGTTCACTTCCCAGTGTGTCTGTCCCATGTGGTGTTCTATGTTCGGGGCGGGGGGAGGTCAGGTTGTTGTTCAATTTACGCTGTGTCCCATGTGCTGCTCCATGTTGGAAAGCGGGATGTGTATCATTTGTTATTCAGCTCCTGGTGTATCCCATCTGGTGCTCCATGTTGGAAAGGGGTGTATGTATCGTTTATTATTCACCTCCCTGTGTATCCCATATGCTGCTCCATGTTGGATAGGGGTTTCAACAGCTTTGAAGCATGTCTTTGAAACTTGATCTGTGCCTGTCCACTGAACATCTGACTTCTGCATTTGTTACTTTGAGCGGATCGTGTGGTCAGTAACAAGAGGAAGCACCTTGAGTATTATTGTAAAGGACCAGGTATCTAACATCTCTGACAATGATGCCACTTTAAAACAGGTTACTTGTTGATTTTCTTAAAAAAAGAGATCTTAAAGGCCGAACTTCCTACTGCAGACGGCTTAAGTAAATAACTTAGGAGGCATTTAGGGTTTTTCTTAAATAGTGACAACAATGGCCAGCTCGCACAGACCAGGCTTTCCACTTTTTCTGAGCTGTAACACTCACCAGGTGCTTGCGGTCGGAGAAGGGTTGAATGCTTCAGTAAATGGTCCCGAGCTGCTATTCCCTCTGAAATCTGTCTTGATGCTGTTTCCTCCTGGGTTGGAGAATTGCATTCGAGACTGAATGACCTGGGATGTGTCTTTTTTTCCAAGGGATGAGTTTGTAGGACGTTAGTACATTGGAACATTTCATTAGTAGAAGGTACTATATTTATTATTCTGTTAAGATTTACAGTAGTTTAGTTATTCCAAAATCCTCTTCTTTTTGTATGTATTTTTTGAATGGAGTGTTTACATAAATTGTGTTTTGCTTAAAGTTGCGTGGTTTGATCAGCCCCATCATATCTGAAACGCCCATTTCACATTTATATTTGATATAAGACAAGGTTGGAGTCCAGGCTTCCATTTTAAAGTATTTTAAGGCAGCCTGGTCTGATCCATAGCAAACGGAGGACTCTTGTCTGTTTCGAAATCAACAATTCCAAATTGGGTTCTGAATTAGAATCCCTATAGTGTGGAAACAGTCCATTTGGCCCAACAAGTCCAAACGGACCATCTGTGAAAAAGGGAGAGATGATTAGAGCTGTAGCTTGGCATTTAACGTTTGGTGAAAACACCATTAGAATCTTTGGAAATGGCTAGAATTCAAATGCAGATGAAGCAGCTTTAGCACAAAAAGGAATTGAAACAGTTTGAAATCAAATTAAAAGTAGAATTAAAAGAAAAAGACAAGAAGAAGAAAGACAGATAAAGAAAAAAGAAAAGTAGAAAGAGAGAGAGATTTTCAACTTCAAAAGTTTACAATTTGAGAGGGAAGTCGACTTCGAAGGCAGATGGTAGGCGGAGAGGGCAGGATAATGAGGAGGAGCAAATCTATGGTAGCCAAAGGCCTTGTGGGGACCTGCTTCAATACATCCAGGCATTGTCTACATTTGATAAGAAGGATGCAAAAGCCTTTTTTAGTTTACTTTGAGCAAGTGGCTAAACGAGTGCACTGACTAGTAACCACGTGGATTCAGTTGATCCAAACAAAGCTACAAAGTATAAGGATTGAGGAATTTGCATCCCTATCGGAGGAGGTATCTGATCAGTATGATGAGGTGAAGAAAGCCATCTGAAGTGCATATGAACTTGGGCCAGAAGCACACAGACAGCATTTTAGGAATGTAAAATAGTGTCCCTGGTTAAACGTGCATTGAGTTTGAAAGAATCAAACAAAGTAATTTTGAAATGTGAATAAGGGTATTAAAAGCAGAGCAAACCTATGGCACTCTTAGAGAGATCCTTACTTTGTAGGATGTCGAAACTTCACTTCCTGCAGTCGTGAGAACTCATGTGGAAGAGCAGAGAGTTCTGCTGATTACAGTCTGAAATGACTGATGATTATCAATTGGCACATAAATCAAAGTTAACCTTTTGTGAGGGATTGAGAAGAATGTGCAAGATCTTCTCAAAGCATATACCTGTGAGAGTAAGGGTTACTGTCATAGGCCAGGAGTAGCAGGTAAAGGGGTTACAGCATTAAGAGGTACAGAAGCATGCAAATCTTTGATGCTGAGACATGAGGAGACATGTCATTCAGAGGGAGCATTGGAGAGATGAGAAGTGCTACATTATGTAACGTGTGGCTGGAGTGTCCAGTGAAAACATCAACAGATTTATTTTGCAATTGGGAATGAGGCCTTGAACTTGGTGTTGGAGTTACAACATTTGAGCATTTAAATTGCCAATAACTTGTCTGAGACAAACCTCGGTACTTAACATAACGCCGAACCATTTGGGATAAATTTCAGAAGAAAACTTCCAGTCTGTTCGGATAGAGTTTGTTATTATTGCCATTCAGTTTGGAAGTTATACAGGTGACAGGACGAGAAATTGTACTTGCTGATAAGATGTCAAGACATGAATGAAGAAAATCAGAGTCGTTCTGTGGCCAGAGTAAACTGACTGACATAGAATAGAGTTGTGAATACTTGCATGCTTAGTGTCAATGCATTGCATAAGCATTGTAGTCTACCAGTATCAAGGAATCAATATCACTATTCGGTGACAATGAATATATATGCTGGATGCGGTGAATGTTTTCTCCCTCAGCAAAGAAATGCAAGGCTTATCCATATTTTGCCAGTATAGTCGGATCCCCGATGGTGTACATAGCTCTGTGTAGTCCCCATATTAATAGGGAGAGCTAGATAAACTGAAGGAACTCTCACCTCATTAATGTGTACAGTGTGTTTATGCACAGAACATCATGTTGATGAATATTCACTGTCCTGACAGCAGCTACCGCCTCTTCATCCAGAAGTAGTCAGCCATTCCCATCGTCTTTGGGTCTCCATTCAGAAAGAAAGGATAGCCTCTCAGTTAAAGGCTATCCCCTTGATACACGGCTCAAAACACCTTCCCCCTCACCACTCCCCACCACCAACTAACCACATCAAGCTATCCCGTGCATACTGAGAGCAATGGGTCCACTGGGAACATCAGGGAGCAGACCATCAGCGAGATGGCGCAACACTTGTCATGTCGGAATGGGTTAGAGTGAACATTACAGTACACACCGTATCACTGTGTCCTGTAATCTCTCTCCATTTCAGTAACGTACTGCCTTCCATTCTTCATGAAGAGGCTGTCAGGTTATACATTACATTATATTCCACTTGGCAAAGTATTATTCATTGACTTTACCTGTTCATATCAATTTGCAGATTCTCCACATTCGCTTGATAACTTAAATGACTTGTGTATCTTCGTGTCATCACCAAACTTAGTAGCAGTACATCTGTTCTATCGTCCTGATCCTTGATATCGTTTGTAAACAGTTGAGGACGCAGTACTGGTCACTATGTGTCAACATTGGTTGCGTTCTGTCAAACAGATTAAGGCTGATGTATCCAGTGTGCCTGCTTCCTGTCTGATACCTAGTCCTCCCCCATTCCTGTGTAACAATGTCGAAGGGCTGAATAAGAACAAGAAGAATCAGTCAGTAATCCAGCCCCGTGAGCCTGTTCCGCCATTGAATATAATCATGGTTGACATCATCGCGGTCTCAGTCCCACGTTCCTGCCCGTTCTCCATACCCCTTCATTTACTCAATGTCCCAGCATTCCCTGCACACTGGGGCAGTATTTTACACAGATTCACAACCCTTTGAGAAAAGTAAGTTCTCCTCACCCCTGTTTTAAATCTGCTCTGCCTAATCCTAAAACTATGATCTCTTGTTCTAGTTTGCCTCACATTAGGAAATATCCACTCCACACCGACATTGTCAATCACCTTTAACATCCTGCAGGTATCAACGAGGTCTCCTCTCATTCTTTTAAACTCCAGAGAGTTTAAGTCTGAGCTGCTCAAACCCTCTTTCAAAGAAACATTCTTCTCTGGAATCAATCTAATTAATTGTTCTGAACTGCCTTCATTGTAATTACATACCTTCTGCTTTCAGGGCACAAAACCTGTACACATTACGTCAGCTACTGTCTCGCTACTGTGTTGCAGTAATTCTCTCTCTTTATACTCTATTGTTCTACAAGTAAATGCTGAAATTGCACTTGCCTTTCTCATTCCCTGCTGTACCTGCATCCGAATTTTCTGTGGTATGCACAAGGACACTCATGATGCCTCTGCACGTAAGCTCTCTGATGTTGCTCTCCACTTCCATAACACATTCGATTCCTCTGACCAAAATAATTAATCCCATGTTATCACGTCAAATTTTAGCTGCCAGATGTTGGCACATTCATCTAAACTGTTCATGTTTATTTGCAAATTTTCTATATCTTCATTACATCAACCTACTTTTCCACTTGTTTTAGTGACAGCTGAAAATCTGGCTGTAGTGTTTTATCTCCTCTCATCCAAGTACTATAATAGATTATGAATCGTCTGGTCATGTGGTTTGAACTGTATGGAACCCCAAAAGGTGCCAACCATCAACAAAGCAGCTATTCCATCTATCCGCATTTTGTTGGCTCACCAGTCCCCGATCCAAGGGAGTAACTTCCTCCCAAACCCATGTCCTTTTCTTGTACAGCTTACTATTTTGTGCAGCATTTCATCAATGCCTTTTCAAAATCCATGTACTTTTCTTCTCCAGGATCCCTATTGGTTACTTTGATTTTCACATTTTTAAAGAACTCGAGCAAACAAATCCTTTAAATAAATGCTGATTCTGATGTATTCTAGTTTGACTTTGCAAATCTCCTGTTGTTAATTATTTAATAATGGATTCTCACAATTTCCCTTAATTACCAACAGTTTGCTCACAACCTTTTCTTGACAAGTGAAGAATCTTATCCTAATTCCTAACCTTTCTGTTACTTCTGCGTCCCTTTCCCGTGTTCCTGTGTAACAGGTACAAAGCTTTAAAAGATCTGCTGTAATCGCTGTGTAAGAGACACGAGTGGCTGATTGGATTCATTCAGTTTTTGGTTTGCACACTCAATGGGCGGAATGTCCACATGGTGTTCCTACATTATAGTCTCAATAGCCGGGATGCCCTGACTGACAGATTCAAGATCTCCTTCTTCTCCCAATAATACGTCAGAACCCCGAGGTCTTGTGGAATCTTCTTTTTGCTGTATAACACTTTGGCGCGCTGAAGTGTCTGTTCATATTTCTTCATAACAGGATTGAGATACTAAACAATCATCTCCTGCATCCCTGAAATGGGATCGAATAAGTGATTTGTCTCCTCCTGTTCCTATACAACAGACACACGGGTGAATTACCTCCTCCTTTCCATAACAAGTCTCAAATAATTTGATCACCTTCTTTAATTCTCGTGCTGAATGGCCTCCTGTTTTTCTCGTCTACCAATCTTTTTCAAGTTCCTGTGTTAGAGACTTGCGGAGGCTGACTGGACTGATCCTGCTACTGGTGCCTCATGGCCTACTCTGTGTGCAGCGTTATAGACTCAAGAAGCTGATTGGCCTCCTCCTCTAACTGTACATCAGGCACCAGGGGCTGAATAATCTCATCCTGTTTTGGTGTAATGGGGTTGAAGGTCTGAATATCCTTCTGCTGTTCCTGTGTAACAGGCTGGAGAGGTGAAATTGACTATGTAATTGGATTCAGTTGCTGACTCTTTCCGGGGTTCTATGTAAAAATACGATCATCTTTCATTCTTGTAAATTCGAATGCGTATTGGATCAACCTGATCATCCTTTCCTGAAAAAATTACCCCCTTCATGGCAGGAATCAGTTGTGGGAACCATCACTGAGCTGCTTCAATTATAACAATATCCTTTCCTCAGTGAGGTGACTAAATCTGAAAACACTACTCCAGATGTGATCTGATTAAGATTCTGTGCAATATCAGCAACTCTTTACCAGCCTGCTGTCAGGTTCCTACCCAGGTTAGAGCAGTCTCAGCCCTTTGGGGGAATGCTTAGCATTATTGAAAAATCATTGTCTATCTCTGCTCAGTGTAATGAGATATCTGTTAAAAATATCATAACAACAATTGAGAAGAACGAATAACGTGACGAGATTATCTCAATGTCCAAATAGGCATCACCAAATATCTCACCTGAAACTACCATTAATCTCTCCAGAGGCCACATCACTCAAATTTCACAGAATCTGGCAAGGCAAGGCTTAGAAACAGCAAGGAGAAGCAAAGATTGATGGGAGTTATATATCAAAGTGAAAGTTATCAATACAAATTTTGGGTCTGTTATAAAACAGGAAATTAGATACCCAGGTTTGTGGGTACCATAGTATTAATGAGCGGTTTCAAGCTACATCTAAACTGTGTTAACCCACGTGAGTAATAAAACTGGGAAAGTGGATTTCATGAGCGTATTTGAGATGGATTACTTTAACAGTATGTTGAGCACTGAGGTAGAGGTCAGGCTGTTTTGAAAATGATGCTGTGTGATCAGAAGAAATAATTGCAAACCCTGCTGAAAATGAGGTTTCGGGGATAGTAATTATAATATATTGAATTTTATATGATGACTGAATACAAAACAGTTGTTTTAGGAATTGTGATCATAAACCTGAGTCATGCAATGCTCAAAAGTATGAGGCGCAAATTAGCTTCAGCGAATTGGAGAAGTACATGAAAAAGATTTATTGGAAGACAGGCAATGGTTGTTGTTTTAAAAAAGCACTTTAAACTGTACAATATATACATGTCCACCACAGTTCAAAGAGCAAAGGGGTAAGGTGACTTAACAATAGTTAACAACAGAAGTTAAAGATTGCATTAGAACAAAGGAAGCAGCTCAGAAAAATGCCAGATATTGTTGTAAGCCATGGATTCAGAGACATTGAGGACAAATGAACTGATAACGAAATACAAGAAAATCCAAACTAGCAAGAAACATAAGGATGATTAAACGTTTCTCTCCACACATGATGGGAAACTGAAGGCAAGGACACGCGTGGAATGGGGAATGTCCACACAAGATCATTTCTTGCAGAGAACTAGGAAGACACAGAGAAACTAAACAGTTACTTTCATGTCTATCTTATTAGGGGCAAGACTAACTGTTGGAGAAACTCAGTTTGTGTTCTCCAATGATTGCCAAAATGAAAGGAGATCGCAGTGATGCTTAGAAAGTTCACACAGAGAGATGGACTGACACAGAGCAGGGAGAAGTGTTGCTAGGCAAGGTTATGGAGAATCCCAAGATGTTTTCCCCGCACATCAATCAGAACAGAATAACCAGGAAACAACTAGGGCCCATTAGAAACCAAGGGAGCACGCTGTGTGCGAAGCTGGAGAACATTGATCACTTGTTACATGAGAGCTCCATATCTGTTTTACTTGGGAGAAGTAGGATGCAGGGACAGAATTCAAAAATATGGATTGGGAAGCTCTTGACCAGATTGATATAAGATGTGAGCAGGGAGTGGAGGCTTTGGTTGGCATAAAATTGGACTGACTGCCAGGTCTGGGTGAGTTGTACCACAGGCTGCTATTGGAGACAAAGAACAAAAGGCCCAGACTCAAATGTTTAAGTCGAATCTGGTCACAGGGAAGTTGTAGATGCCAGGTGACTGAACAACGAATGTGGTCCCACTTTATGGGAATGGTGGTGGAAATAGACCGAGGAAGTGTAGACCAGTCAGTATTAGATCAGTGTTAGGTCAAGTAGTGGAGAAAATAGGAAAGGAGAAAGTTGATCGCTATTTAGAGAGACAAGGTTTAATCAGGGATAGTCAGCATGACGTCATCGGGGAAGTCATACTAAATGAAATTTATTTTATATTTTTTGGCATGTTGTTTATGTGGTTTTTCAGCAAGGTCTTTGATCAGCTGATAAACCAAAAAAGTCATGATATCAAGGATAACTTAGTGAGTTACATCAAACATTGTCTTAGTGGCAGGAGACAGAGGGTGGTGGCAGAGGGATGTTTGTGTAAGTGGAGAGCAGTGTCTGCTGGTGTACCACAGGGATCAGTGCAGTGTATCTTATTATTTGTGGCATTCATAAATTATCTACATGTGAATGTGTATCAGGGTGGGGGAATGTAATAATTAACTTTGTGTTTGACTCAAAAATTGGCCGGGTGGTTGGCAGTGAGGAGGAACGTCTTCTGTTACAGGAAGACACAGATGGAATGGTCAGGTGGTCAGATGTAATGTAACCCTGATAAATATGTGGTGATGTACTTTGGAAGAAGGAATAAACACTGGGTGTATACAATGAATGGCAGCACACTAGGAAGCTGAGAGCGTATTTCTCCATAGGTCCCTGAATGTGACTGTACAGGTTCGTAGGTTAGGGAATAAGTGAGGACACAGATGTTTGAGACCAGAATCAAGAAATGTAGTTCTGGAAAAGCACAGTCGGTCAGGCAGCATCCAAGGAGCAGAATTATCGAAGTTTCGAGCAGAAGATTTTCATCAGGATTGGTGGCCACATTCCTGATGAAGAGCTTTTTGGCGAAACATCGACATTTCTGCTTCTCAGATGCTGCCTGACCAACTGTGCTTTTCCACCAATATACTTTTTGACTGAGGTTAATATGTTAGTTAAGAAGGCAGAGGGAACTGTAGGCAGAGCCTTCATTCACCGACGTAGAGATTGTCAGAGCTTTACAAGTTTATGGTTAGGCCATGTTGGAATACCATGCGTGGTTCTGGGAGCCATGTTGCAGGAAGGATGTGATTGTAGTGGAGGGGTGCAGAGGAGATTCACAGGGATGCTCCCTGGGAGAGAGGCTGGATAAGCTCATTTTGTTTACTTTGGAGCAGAGAAGGCTGACGGAGAGTTGATTCGGAAGGATAAGATTAGGAGGGGGTTTTCCAGAAAGATTTTTTTCCTAAGTCCCAAACCCAGTGTGCAAAATCAAATCATATGGGATTGTGGAAAACATTTGGACATGGTTACAGAATGGGAGAGCTGGCAGAAAAAAGTGTGTAAAAGTTTTTTGATTTTGATTTTATGACCAGGTGGATTTTCCTCGATAAATACAGTAAAATGCTTTCACTTGTTCCCACAAAGTGGTGCTATTTTCAATAATTGAAGACAACGCAATCAACAGAGGATACAGCCTGAAGAGAGTTTATGGGTTATAAGACAACTCCTCATCATTGACTACCCCTACAACCCAACCCCTCCATGACAGCTTCATCCCCATCTACACCAGACCCCAGCAACAGCGAAGTTGCTGATGGCCAGGCACAATCTTTGCCACTGGGCAGATACTCCTCCATCACCAGCTCATTGCCTCCTCTGCCAGACCGCTCCAATGTCAGAGACATGTCTCTTATTGCTGGGCCCACCTCATCGATGTTACCATCACGGCAATCCACTATCCGCTTCACCACAACCAGTGCAGGACCCAACCAACAACAAGTCTCCAATCTTCAGGCATCACCTTTTGATGCTGGGCCCTAGCTCACGCACGTTGACTCTGCTGATGTAGCAGCTGCCAATTAATGTGCTTGCTCGGGAAAAGTAAGGACTCACTCTCCTCTGCACTGGGCTTAGCTTGAGTTCCAAACACAGGGCCCAGCTTGAGGTCAGTAAATTACAGAAATAAAAATGAAGGAGAACATAATGAAAAGAAAGCAGGTCAGAGTGTACAAGCTCCAGCAAGGAGCCCTTGGACCGGAAAACAGGAAAGAAGTATCCTTTTATTGAAGATGAAGGATCGTGGGGTATCTCAGGAATATGTCTTTGGGTCCCAGCTTTCGCAAACATCTCAAACATTTGGCTGACGGAATCAATTGCAATATATCTCAGTCTGCTGCAGGCGAAATGCATTGAGGAGACTCTAGCTATGATGAGAACGTGGGAGGCTCACTGTGTTGAATGACCTACTCGTTTCCCAATGTTTCTATGCAGTCTATGGAAAAGCTCTGTCAATGTTGTCACAAGCTCTCAGATGTTAGGAAGGAGGTATGTTCAGAGTTGACAGTCCTGTGTTTCCCTTTTCTGATGCAGAAGCTGGTGCCAAGTGTTCGGTTCGGTTTTATCCTTTCAGACCTCAGAGCAGTTTGATACAATTGAGTGTCTTGCTTGGCCATTTCAGAGACAATTGAAGAATTTATCACATGTCTGTGTGTCTGGAGTCACTTTTAGGCCAGACCATGAAAGCACGGGAGATTAACTTCCTGAAAATACATTGAGGAAGCAAATTGGTGTTTATAATTGACATTGGCTTCAAGTTCATTATTACTGACACAAGATTTTAGATATAGATATTTTATTAATTGCTATTAACTTCCACCAGCTGTCAGAGCATTAGCCTGGTCTGGATAGCAATCTAGTGACATTACCATCTCCACATAGGGACCTATCGCAAACCACACTGAGCAGTTCACTTCTGCGCTGCTTGACAACTCTGTCAAAAAGAGCTCCTAACTATTTGACTGTCATGATGGAATTGAGGGGGTGATGTTGGTCATATTGTAATTATTCTCCTCTTAATGCTCTTGTCATAGTTGAGTAATTTTCCAGATTGCAAGATAGATGTCAGAGGTGGAACTGGAACGAAACAGCTTCTTCAGGGACATGCCTTGTTTTACATTGCCTTTGTCATATCTACTGTGTTCAGATGTTTCTTCATGTCACATAGAGCGAATCAGATTGTATGAAAACTGCCATCTGTAATTGTGTGGGCATCCTGACGAGGTGAGATAAATCATGAACTCAACACTTCTGGCTGAGTATGGCGCAGATAAGTGCATGCTTGTCTTTTGCACTAATGTGCAGGACTGTTGCACGGCCATTTAACCCATTTAACCCATTTATGACTGGAAGTGGCAGGACTGTAGCGCTTCGAACTGATCTGTTGGTCTTGCAATCATTCTGTCCTCCCTATCAGATGGTAGTTCTGCTGTTTGGTATGTAAACAGTCAAGTGTGGTAGCTTTATGGTTTGCCCTCAGATTTAGGTGCACATGATACTGTCCTGGTATGTTCACCACACTCTTCACTGAAGCATAGATCAGCTTATGGTAATGGTAGACTGACGGATTATCCCGGGCAAAAAGTTACAGTTTATGGTTGAATATAATTCTGCTTTTGCTCCTGTTGTGGTCTACAGCATCACATGGAACACAGTTTGAGTTGAAATATCTCCAATACAGTCCAGCCGCCTATCCCCCAGTTCACACCAAGTCCCATTCACCCATCAGCCATATACTCAGTGACCTACTCTGGTTTCTGATGTGGCACACTTCCAATTTTATACTCTAATTCTACTGAGGGTCTCTCCATGGTGTCACAGTTACAATTTGTCTCATTGCCCAACACCCTTTAACATAATACTGTAAATCCTTTCATTTCCAGTATGTGTTACCTTCTATGTTTAGAGTGAATGCATGTCCCTCTGTTTTTCTCCATGACAAAAAGAAAGAACTCTGTAGTGTCAGTGATGCAAGCTTTACGTCATTTCAGAGACACGGAAATTGTGCATCTTGTGTTATCTTTCACTTCCCAGTATATGACGCTCCAGGTTGAATCGGGCGTTTGAGCCACGTTGACACATGTCTTTGAAACATTGTGAAAATCAAAAATTGTTAGAGAAATTAAGCAGGTCTGGCAGCATCAATGGAGTGAAAGTAGACTTAATCATTTGGGTCCAGTGACCGTTCTTCAGGGCTCACAGTTTTCTTTTGTTCCCGTTTCGGATTTCAAGTATCCAGAGTTTTGTTTTATTCAAAATGTGCTTTTTTCATTTCTGGAAACACAGCAGGTCTGGCAGCATCTGCGAAGACAGAGATGCACAGCTGGCGTTTCAAGTCCAGTGTGAGTCCTCTTCAGAACAGAAATGGATTGGAAAATAGGCTTTTTAATCCCTTGACAGAGGTAGAGGAGGGTGATGGGAAACAAGAGAGTGTGGAGACACAAGCCACTGACAAATGGAATTTTATTTCTGGTAAAAGAGAATTAAATGTAAAATGAGTATTAATTAGATTGTGAAGGGGGGAATGGGTTTCTTAATTAAGTGCAAGACAAACAAATCACAACAGGGCAAGTTCATTTGGAGGCCGGAAAAAGGATGTGCGAGGAATTGAGAATAGCCATAATGCAGTCAGGCTGTGGAAGTATGGAATTGAATAAAAACTCCTTCAGAATAGAATGTACCAAAGTCTTAAGTGAGGTGTTACACGAGGTTGGCTCGTGGAGCATTACAGCAGCCCAGGACTGAAATGTTAATATGAGAGCAAGGTAAGTTATTGAATTGGGAAGCAATGAGATGGTCAGGATTATTCCCACAGACAGAGTGGGAGTGTTCCTCAAAACAGTTTCGATTTGGTCTCCCCAATGTAAAGGAGACTACATTGTGAGCAACAATGACAGGAGACTGGATAGGAAAAGTACAAATGAAATCCTGCTTCATGTGGAAGGTATGTATTGGGTTGTTACGAAATAACGAATGTGTCTGCGACCTTTTCAAATGCCCAAATTTATTTCTTCTTATATGTAGACTACCTAATTCTACAACTTGGAGAGAGTAAGTACTATAGGTGCGGGAGGCTAGAGTTAATAAGCTTGGAGCTGGATAAACACAGCAGACCAGATAGAATCAGAGGAGCAGAAAAGGGGAGGAGGGGGGGGGAGCCCACAAATGGAGTGATGGGATATGGAAGGGCAGCGGGTAGTTATGGTGGTGATAGGTGCATGCAGGTATGAGGTTACTGTGATTGGTCAGTGGGAAGGGTGGAGCGAATACGTGAGTGAGAAGATGGACAGGTGGGTCTGGTCAGGGAAAAGGGACATGGAATAAGGCTGTGGGTGGAGGGACTTTAAAGCGGCTTCATTCAATAGTGAGGCCATTGGACTATCAGCTGCAAAGTTAAACTGTCAGGTCGTGTTCCTCTGTCAGTGGACAGGCTAAGGATGGGCATGTCGCTGGGCGAGTGGGACGGGGAATTGAAATGAATGGTAACTGGGAAGTCGGGTTGGTTGTTTCGTGCAGAATACTGATGATCCACACAGAGTCTGATTCTGGTGCACTGAGCTCGTCTCCAACTCCCAACATAGTCTTCTCTATGTTGTGGAGACCAAAGGGAGTCTGAGGGACATATTCATGGAGCATCTGTTCTCTGCACACTTTAATGAACCCAACGTTCCAGTTGCCATCCATTTCAATCACTCCCCCAGCCCCCCAAACCCCGTGCTCATCCGGACGCAGGTCCATCTTCGGCCTCCTCCACTGTCAGAATGAGGCCAAACAGAAACTGGGGAACACAACCTGACATTTCAGCTGGGGACCTTACACCTCAATGTTCTCAATATTGACTCCACTAGCTTCAAATTCTTTCTACCCATAGCCTTACCCCATGTCCAACTTCCCTGACCTGACCTAAGCGATTCATATTCCCATTCGCATATCCGTTGCACCCTTCCCACTGACCAATCACAATAATCCCCTGCCTGCATCCCACATCACCATCCCACCTACGCTTCCACCAGCCCCACGCCCCTCCCTCTATTTAGATTAGATTAGATTACTTACAGTGTGGAAACAGGCCCTTCAGCCCAACAAGTCCACACCGCCTCACCGAAGCGCAACCCACCCATACCCCTACATCTACCCCTACTGGCAATTTAGCATGGCCAATTCACCTGACCTGCACATCTTTGGACTGTCGGAGGAAACCGGAGCACCCGGAGGAAACCCACGCAGACACGGGGAGAATGTGCAAACTCCACACAGTCAGTCGCCTAAGGCAGGAATTGAACCCAGGTCTCTGGCGCTGTGAGGCAGCAGTGCTAACCACTGTGCCACCGTGCCGCCCATTTACTTCCCAGCTCCCTTCCCCCACCCCAATCCTGATGAAGTCGTTCAGCCTGAAACGTTGACTTTCCTGTTCCTTGGATGCTGTCTCACCTGCTGAGCTTTTTCAGCTTCATATGTATTGGCTACATAGTCACACGTTGAGACCTTACCAGCCACAGAATTTATTGTGCTTTTTATACATTCTTCTTTGTCTGTTTACTGACAAGCTCATCTCAACATTCCCACTGCAGGATCGAGGAAACACTTTTTTGTCACTCATGCTCCTGTTTGCTTCGAACTGATTTCATTTGTTTGAACTTTACTTTCAACTCTGCTGTTCGCAATTGCATTGTAAATGTAACTCTTGTTATGTTGTAGCTTTTTCACACCATTTCCAATATACTTCACAACTTCCTTGTTCTTATACTCCACACATCTATTCATAAACCCAATGATCCATTAAGTCCGTCTACAATTTCGTCTCTTCTGTGTCCCTCTCCTTAAACGGGGAGGTTACATTTACCAGTCCTCCCTCACTCCAAAGTTTCCTGAATGATCACCAGTAATGCCTCCACAATCACCTTCGATATCTCTTTAGAACGAAAATGTGTTGTCCAACTGGTCTCGCTGATTGATCCAACTTCTCCTTCCGCAGCACCTTCTCCTTACTGAGATCACTATTCTCACCTCTATCCACTGACTGTCTTCAAGTGCTGGCTATTGCTGGTGTCTTTCACCATGAAGACTCATGTAAAGTATCTATTCAATTCCTCTGCTATTCCATTGCTTCACATAACTAATCAAGCCTCATTTTCCAACACTCCTTTGTTTGTTCTTTCCCCCCTGCCTTCCTTGTCATGTCGAAAAATCGCTTTCAATATTCTTTTACATGATTAACAAGCGTAATATCAGATTTCACCCTCTCCTCCCATTTGCTGTTATTAGTTATCCGTGCTGGAATTTGTAGGCTTCATAATCCTTTGGATTCCCAATAATCTTCACCACATTTTGTGCATTTTCTTTTGTTTTTGTCGTTGAGTTCGTTATCACTCACGGCTGACTTGTTCTTCTTACTTGGGATGAATTTCTGATGTGCTGCTGAATTATCTCCAGAAACTCCTGTCATTGCTGCTTCACCATCTTCCCGTGCTCAGCTTCCCTTCCAACGAACTCTGGCCAACTGTTCCCTCGTAACATGTAGTTATGTTACTCAATTATAAGACATCACATCCAAAAGGGAGCAATAGATAAAAACTGAAGGCGGGATGTCTGAGGCATGGGACAGAAAGAACGATTGGAGGATTTATTAATTCGATCAAAACAGAGATCGAGAAAGACAGAGAGAGAGAGAATATAGACATGGAGATATAAAAATAGAGAAGTCTACATGATCGATAGAAGTAGATGTACTTCTGTATTTGGTTTGACAATTCTTGTGTGCTGTGATCCTTTGTACAGTGTATGTGCAACAGATTGATATGGTGAAATGTGGATCTGATGCCAGAACTTTTATCTCCATCAATATGACAGGCACCAGCTGTTGACAGAACGCAGCATGGCCAATGTATATGTTTCGCGGTAGAAAATGGATTAACTGAAATAATTTGGAACACCAGAAGCAGGAAGTTATAACATACCATAAGATTTTGAGATTAGGCCCGGGAATGCAAGAAATTGGCAGAAGGCAGAGGGTACGTTGAGAGAAGGGGAACATAACATCTCAGCTGAAGATTAAATAGCATATTAACGTTTTATTAATTTTGTACATCGCATGCATCATTGTTGTTAACTACGTCTCCCTTGTTCATTATGAATGTGGTGCACGCATATTAAAAGTCTTACATATCTGCACGCACATGCACACAGACACACGCAGACACGCACTCACACACACAGAAGCACACACACACACAGACACCCATACACACAATACACACAGATACACACTCACACAGGGACACACACACAGGCACCCACACACACTCACTCACACAAGACACACAGACAGACACACGCACATTATCAGCCACACACACACGCACGCACACAGGGACACACAGACAGACAGACGCACATTATCAGTCACACACACACACACGCACACAGGGACACACACACACACACACACACACACAGATCAATCATTGTTAGGCCATTTCATGTCAAATTATCCTGTTTTACTTACACTGTCACTTGCCATTCCTTCTTCCGACTATATTCTGTTTCTTTCTCTGCATTTGATTTTATTCTGTCTGTCAAGAAGACATTGGGGGAACTGGGGGGATGTCACTTTACTCCTCATCAGTCTCCACAGATACTGTCTTCTATTCCTTTTTGTTACTTAGCCCATGAAAAATACATACTGCCTGACCCTTGAATCCCAATAACCAGGTCATTGTTTTTAGCTTCCCGATAGTATGGAAACAGGCCCTTCAGCCCAACAAGTCCACATGGACCCTCCGAAGAATAATCCACCCAGACCCATTCCCCTACCCTCTGTTCACCCCTGACACTATGGGCTACGTGACATGGCCAATTCACCTAACCTTCATATCTTTGGACTGTGGGAGTCAACCGTAGCACCCGGAGAAAACCCACGGGGATAATGTGCAACCGCCGCACAGACAGTTGCCCAAGGCTTTTCAGTCAACAAAACAGTTACATTTGGGCTAAGGCTACAACAAATCAAAAAAGGAAAGTCATACACACTGTGCAATAAGATGTTTGCTTCTTTGCAAACAAATTATTGAATTACTATGTGTAAATGATAATTAATTGATAAGAGGTATGAGAGTATAATCCAGCGAAATCCATATTTCTTGTGTATGTTCTGGGCAGTTGTGCCCAGAGACAGTTTTTATATTGGAAGTTGTTGTGGTGGCGGAGACTTCAGTGTGGTAAAAACGTCTCGATTGTCTCTGTGTACTGACTTAGAGGGCTACAGAGTTAGGACTGGAGAGTTACGCTGCTGGGTAGCTCTTTCAGGAGTAGGTACAGAAACGATGGGTCAATGGCCTCCTTTTGTACTGTCAATCCCACGACTCTGTGAGGGTGATCAAAGTTCGTCAAAGCCCTTGAAATTATGGAAATGATCCTGCAGACTTGAAAGTAGCGACTCTGATCGCAAATATGTAAAATAGGGAAACCAGAATATCAACTGATGCCAGTTGTCAGGAAAATATTAGATGCTTTTAATAAATAATAATAACTAGAAATTTGGAGAATAATAATATGATTTGCAGAGTCAGCCTAGATTCAGGAAATGGAACTTATTTTTGATAAAGCAATTGGAGTTTGTGGAGGATGTTGGCTGTGACATGGACAAATGAGAAACAATGGGAACGGTTTATTTGAATTTTCTGAAGGCTTTTGACAAGTGAGTGAAGAACGTTAGAGTCCTTGTGTAAGGAGTGAATATACTATTTGGATTGAGAATTGGATAATAGGTAGAATACAGAGAGTAAAGTCTTGCTCTGGACTGAAATTCATTGCTCTTAAGGGATCACATGTATCAGTGCTTGAACTGGAGCAAAGAAATAATTTGAATGCGAGCAATAAATGCAGTCCTTTCCGTTTTGTATTTATTAGAAAATGAGAGATTGGCAACTGCAGTTATTGAATAGGACCTGTGTGTTCTTGGTATTGAGTCACTAACTCAATTTATATAGGTCAGCAAGTAATCAGGACAGTATGTTGTCATTCAGTATAAAATGATTCAAGTAAAGAACGAAATGCATCTTGCTGCAGTTGTAGAGTGTTGATGGGACAGTATTGGGGCACTGGTGACAGATGTTCTCTCTTTTATAAGGAATGATTCAGCTATTACAAGGGGGCATAGTTTTAAATTAAGGGGGGTAGATATAGGACTGATGTTAGGGGTAGGTTCTTCACTCAGCGAGTCGTAAGTTCATGGAATGCCCTGCCAGTAGCAATGGTGGACTCTCCCTCTTTATGGGTATTTAAGCGGGCATTGGAGGATAGTGGGTTAGTGTAGGTTAGGTGGGCTTTGAATGGCACAACATCGAGGGCCGAAGGGCCTGTACTGCGCTGTATTCTTCTATGTTCTATGTTCTATGTAACTGAGAGAGCAAAGAGTTTCAAAAGACTAATTCCTGCTTGATAAGGAGAGCGGGAGGGAAGTGAATATTTAATCTGTAGCATTGCAAGAGAATAACAAGCGATTACATTTAAACTTGAGGATTATGGACTAACATTTATTATGCCCAGAACAAAGATGGTGATTTTGTGAGAAATTGCATTTTCCCCATGATATGTGATTCCCAATAGTTCATGTACCAGTGTGAAGACGCCATGTTGGTTGAGAGGGAGATCCAAGCTCTGAATGAAGTCTCATCGACTCAATGTGCAGTGCGTGTGTGTCTCTGCGCTGTGCATAAATCTATCAGCAGCGTTAATGCCTTCCTCCTGAAATAGTTTGCCATTCCCACCAGCTTCTGAACTCTGTAGGAGTACAATAATGTCATCTCAAAAATAGAAGGCATTTCCTTGAGACTTGGCACAAACCTATTACTTTCCCTCCTCATGTTCAGCAAACAAAGTAAAAGTGACACACGTGTACCACGAGCAAAGGAACCAGGAGGAACAACATAGAGCAGTCTAGTGTAGACTCTGCTTCACTCTTTGTCATGTTGGGGCATCAAAAACATCTTCCTATTTTTGTATGCGTGGTTTGATAGGCTGAATGGCCTCGTCCTGGTCACATGGAAGCAGCTCAAGGACCTAACTTGGCAACACCGGTTCCTGTTTAGCATCTTAATGTGCTGACTGCACTCCTTCACTCCTTGTGTAATAGACAGGAGGGTCTGAATGGGTTATTCCTATTCTTGTCCAATAGTTTCAATGGATTGAATGGCGTCCTTGTATTATGTTGAAACCACCTTGAGGTGCTTAGTGAGATCACCGTATTTAACTGTGGAAATGAGCAATGTCTAGCAGGATGAATGCACTTCAACAGCACAGTTTAAATGCTATCTAGGTATTGCTGCACATGGACACAGACTGCTTCAGTGGCAGAGAGCTGAACGTAATGTGATCTTAAGTGAACGTCTTCACTACTGACAGTAGAATGCTGGAACGGAGTTGAAGCAGCTGAAGAAAGCTACCTTGAACATGCAGGCGGAGATGTCCAATGACTGAGATGATTGATCCTCACCAACTCAAATATCTTCCCTTGTGCTCTGAATGCCTCTAGCCATTGGGGAGTTTACACTTCATTCCCATTACATGCAATTATGTTCTGGTTCCTTGATTCCATCCTCAGTTAATTCCTGCCTTGACAACAGGGCCAGTCACCCTTACCTTTTGTTCATATCTTTTATTCATGTCAATAGGTCAAAGTGTGTATGTAACGAGTGTTTCCATCTCACAGAAGGCAGTGATGGTCGCAACTTCTCTATTCCAGGGATTTAGGGGAGGTAGATTACTGAGATGTTTGGAAGGAGGGCACAATGACCATTTGAAGCATCAGAGAGTCGAGGGCTGCAGGGATTGGGCACAAAAGAGGAGTTGAAGTCTCGGCAGGTGAGCCATGATCTTATTGAAGAGAAAGAGAAGCTTGAGGGGTTGAATAATCTATTCGTGTTTGGTATGTTCTCTTATTCTTTTACTGGAAAGTTATTTTCCTAGAATTCCTGTTATTGAATGCTGCAGTCAGGGCGACTGGTGGATTTTGTGAGCCAATTCTGGGTGAGTTATGGGAGCTGTATTCACAGTGACTCTGAGTCTACAACATGACCAACAAATGAAGACAGTTCTGCAAAGAGAGAGGAGCGGGCCGTTTCACACCGTCACCCACTCTTTCTTTTCCCAGGAACAATTTCCAACGCCATAACAAACTGTGTGTGAGACACTTTAGGCACGAAGAGAAAGTGAGGACTGTGGATGCTGGAGATCAGGGTCGACACTGTAATGCTGGAAAACACAGCAGGTCAGGCAGGTCATCCAACATAATCCACGTTTCGGGCAGAAGCTTATGCTCAGAAACGTCGATTCTCCTGCTCCTCGGATGCTGCCTGACCTGCTGTGCTTTTACACTGCTACACTCTCGAGTCTTCAGGCACTGAATGTTCTCCTCTGTTCTATGCACCAGGTTATCGGAGTAAATGAACTCCAAATGCTCCTGTCTTGCAGGTTTGAGGAACTGAATGGGACATAGTGACGTAGGACTGAGGAGTAGGAGTGTGTCATTTGACACTTTAAGCCTTCTCAACTAGGCAGCAAGATCGTGGCTGATCTGGATGTGATCTCAGCCCCACTTCCATATCTGTAGTTCTTTGTCCTTGACTGTTAAATATCTAACTACCACAGGATGGACTAAATGCAAACACACAGGCACCACAAACGTCTGGGGAAGAGCATTCCCACTCAAACAACCCTTTGTGAATTGCTCCTCACCCGTATTCAAACTGGGGTTGGACGGATCACTGTTTCATTTTCTAGTCCCGTTCCTCCATTGATCATGGTAAATTTTAAATGTAACCAGGTTGGTGATTTGACCAATGATATAGGTCTCAGACTAGGTCAGGCTCGTTGCTGGGGACAAGTCAGTTCGATATCTTACTTTGCAAAAATAATTCACCAAAGCAAAGTTACTCAAAGCTAGGATGGAAAAATACATGGCAAACAGTTTGGACAAATATGTACATTAATATTTATCTTTTAATGCATACTGAGATGCAGTTTGTGCATACACACAGACACACACATTAAGATTATTAAAGACAAGGAGGAAAAAAACTCTGCAAAATATCAGCTGGAAAGAGCTTTGTCCAAGCAATAGTTAAACTCAAGACACATGTAAAACAATTAAATGTTATTCTGCCTCTGAGGTTATTCTGCTCACACAAGCAGAATTTATTCCTGGAACAGTTGGATTTGGCTGAATTCCCTTTGATTTTAGGCAGTAGGGAGATGCCAATGATTCCTCAACAGTAAACCTACATGAATGGTAAAGATGACTGAAGGGTTTTCACCTCTCATACATTGCTGCGAGAAGGAACAAGGAAAGAGTGGGAGCAATAAGCAGTGGCGTCTCCAGCATGTTGCATTTTCTCCATCTCTGTTCAGAAATATACAATAATGTTATCTGACCAGCAAACTGGACCACGTGTGGCCTCCTTGAACATTCTCGGAACTGTATGACTCCGTCCCTGATATCTGCTCCACGTAGGAGTTTTAATGAAGATATGTTTGTATGTGGCCTCATATTTTTGACCAATAAAATCATGTCTTTATAGTATTTATGTTCTTATACTATAAAAAGAGTATATAACACATACATGTTGCGTTCTTAGATTTGAATCTCCAGTTCCAGACTCCCATACCAGAGAAAATATCGATAGGCTATCCACCAGATACACTCTCCACAATATCTTAGATGGTTCAATACAAACAACTATAATTCTCAACCTTGAAGTGCTCTCGCCTTATAGAGGTTTACAACATCATGAGGAGCAATGAAATGGTGAAGATCCAAAAACATTTTCCTAGGTTAGGGCAGTCCAAAACTAGAGCACATAGATCTAAGGTGAGGGAAGAAAGATTTAAAAGGGACGAAAGTGGCAACTTTTCACAGAGCATATGGAATGAATTGCCAGAGGAAATGTTGGAGGCTAGGGGACAGTTGCAGCATATAAAATCCATTTGAATGAACATGAAGATTTTATGGGATATGGGCCAAGTGATGGCAAATGGAACGTGATTAATTTAGGATATCTGGTCCGCATGGACATGGTGCACCTAAGGGTCTGTTTCCGTGCTGTATGACAGAATAAGGCCCTCTTTCCAGGAGCAAGCACAGTGAAACATCTTTGCAAAGCTTCTAAAGTTATTGAGTATATTTATTTTTCAGTTTATGGAATCATCACTGAACACAATACATCAGATGTTGACTCAGAATTCCCCTGTACAGATGCAGTAAAACATTCTGATAGCCTTTTCATGAAGTAATTATTCCATATACCATCCTAATTACTTGCTGCATCTGCATACTAAGCCCGTGTGATGTATGTACCAGGGTGAACAAATGCCTTTATACCACTGAGTTTTGTGATCTCGCTTCTTTTAATTAGTTTCCTGCTGTTTTACCCTTCTTTCACAGCACAAACGTCGGTAGCGCATGTCATCCTGTTTCTGCTGAAGGTTTGCAAACTAACCTACCCTGTCTATCTCACATTCCAGACTCTCTACCTCCACTTGACATCTTATCTTGGTGATTGAGCCAATTGAGTTCCATCCAATCAGTTCCGACACGCAAATCATTTACAAATTCTAAATAGTTTTTGATTTTGCACTGATCTCTGAGGCACTTAACCAAGTTAAAGATTTCCGATCCGAAAATAAACATTTATCCAGACTAGCTATTTCCTGATAGTTACCCAGGGCTCCCCGTTCCTGTGTAGCAACATAGAAAGTAGGTGTGACCTCCTCTTGTGCTGCGTAATGTACTCAAATGGCTGAAGAACTTCAACCTATTCCTTTGTAAATCCTTCGAGGGGCAGAAAGGCCTCCTCATGTCTCATTAAATCGATCCTAGATGGCTGAATGCAATTTCCTCACCTTCTGTAACAGCATCGAGGGGTTGAGTGAGTGAAGCAAGCACATGAAGCAAGAGCAGCAGGTGGCCATTCAGCCCCTCGAGCCTGCTGCACAATTTAGAATGCTTATTGTTGATCTGATTGTAACTCAGCATCCCTTTCCTGTCTGTTCCCTATAAACATTGATTCTCTTGTTCATCAAAGATCTATATAAATCCGCCATGAGTGCTTTCAGCAACCCAGTCTTCACTGCTCCTTGGGCATGAGAAGACTACAGACAACACAATCCTAAAGAGAAAGGAACATCCCTTTCCCAGTCTGCAATAGGAATGCCCTTATTCTCAAAATGAGTTCCTCTCAAACCAATCATCATTCTTTTGACACAAGGACATAACGATCAGGAACAGATATAGACCATTGAGCCCCTCAAATCTCCCAAAATTTCCATTACCCATCGAAAATCAAATACTGACCAGATTAACCTCCACTGAAGTTAAAGGAATTCCAGGTACAATACGTTCACAAGAGTTCAAGAAATTAGAACAGCGAATATTGAACAGAACAGCACAGTAAAAGCCCTTCAGCCCTCAATGTTGTGCGGACCTCTTATCCTCCCCTAAGAATAAACTAAACTACAGTGCCTTCATCTTATTATCATCTATGTGCCTATCCAAGAGTGCCTATCAGGAACGATGAAGGGCTTTTGCCCGAAACGTCGATTTTGCTGCACTTTGGATGCTGCCTGAACTGCTGTGCTCTTCCAGCACCACTGATCCAGAATCTTGCACATCTCTATCAAGTCACCGTTCATCCTTCTTTACTCTAATGACAAAAGCTAAATCTCCTTCAAACCTTCTTCATAAGACATGCCCTCTAGGACAGGCAACAGTCTGGTAACTCCCATCTGCACCCTCTCTAAAGCTTCCACAACCCTCCCTTAATGGGGCAAACAAAAGTCAACACAATATTCCAAGTGTGGTCTAATCCTGACGCTATGGAGCTGCAGCATAACCTCGCTTCTCTTAACTCAATCCCCCAGTTTATGAAAGCCAACACATCATATACATTCTCAACAGCCCCCCTATCACCTTGAGTGCTTTGGCAACTTTGAGGAATCTACGGACGTGGACCCCAGAATCCCTTTGTTCCTCCCCACTACCAAGTAAACTACCTTTAACCCTGTAATCTGCATTCAAATTCAACCTTTGAAAGCGACTTTCTCCTGAAAATGGGAAATTGGAACAGAATTAGGCCACTTAGCCCATTGGATCTGCTGTGCTATTGGATCACAGCTGAAATGTTTCTCACCTACATTCTCCTGCCTTCACCAACTGATCATTGATTCCCTAATTAATGAAAAGCTTATTTATCTCTATCTTAAAGAAACTAGAGTGTCTGTGTGCAGGAGTATGCATGTGTTTGTTTGTGTGTCCATATCTGTATGTGTATGTGTTGTGTGTTTAACGGGTCTGTGTATGTTTGTGTGTATCTCTGTGAGATGAGATCTTGCCGTTTTGTGGGGGTAAATCCATTGAAATTGAGAACAGCTCCTCACCCCCACTCACCTCTACGTCTGTCCCTGTTAAGTTTAGAATTATACAATGCCGCTCTCTGCTCACCCCCCATGCCATTGACTAGTGTCAGTTTCTTTCAGAGCACATCCAACACTGTCAATCTTTCAAATTGCATGGCTGTTTTGGTTTTTAAAATACTGTCTTTGGAAGCACAGAGCAGTTTCGTCTGATACCTAGTGTTATCGTTCCTGAGATATTACCACCACCACTTGGTCAGTTTCAGGACTTTTCAATTTTTTTCTCATTTATAATTTGTAGGTGTGTATTATAAAAGATTTCAACTTAACGAACGTGCAATAAATTCATTGCACCAACTTACAAATGGTTCCGTCAACCATGCTTGGATGCATTTGCGGTGGAAATACTCTTTAATTTGTGTTTCCACCGCAATCCCTGATAGTTGTGACCCTGTGGTGCTGTCAACGCAGAGGAGTGTGAAGGCCAGCAGAGGGTGACATTGCATCACTTTAAACACCAGAGAGGCTGTGCACATGGGCATGCAGATACTCACAGTGATGAATACAGTCACGCAGACAAAACGCAGATGAAAACAGACACGCAAATACACAGAGACAAATACAGACGCGCAGATACACACAAAGACGAATACAGACATGCAGATACACACAGAGATGAATACAGATGCACAGGCGCACAAAGAAACAAATACAGGCACACAGAGACACACAGAGACAAATACAGAGAGGCAGATACACAACAGAGATGAATACAGGCACGCAGATACATATAGAGACGAATACAGACACGCAGATACAGAGATGAATACAGATGCACAGATACACACAGAGACAAATATAGACACGCAGAGACACACAAAGATGAATAAACTCACGCAGATTCCCACAGAGATGAATACAGACACAAGGATACACAGAGAGACGAACACAGGCACACAGATACACACAGATGAATGCAGACACGCAGATGTGCACAGAGACAGATGCAGACACGCAGATACACACAGAGACACGCAGATACACAGAGAGACGGATACAGACACACAGATACATGCAAGATGAATACAGACACGTTGATACACACGGAGACACGCAGATACACAGAGAGACAATAGAGACACACAGATACACACAGAGATGAATACAGACACGCAGATACACACAGTGACATACAGATACACACAGAGACTAATAGAGTCACACAGATATCCACAGAAACAAATACAGACACACGGATACACACAGAGATGAACACAGACACACAGATACACACAGAGACAACCACAGACGCGCAGATATACATAGAGACATGCGGTTACATACAGAGACAAATTTAGAGACACACAAAAAGAGATGAATACAGGCACGCAGATGCACAGAGAGATGAATACAGATACACAGACAGACAAATATAGACACGCGGTTACACACAGAGATGAATAAAGTCACACAGATAACCACAGAGACGAATACAGATACACATATACACACAGAGTTGAACACAGACACACCGATATACACAGAGACAAAAACTGACACCCTGATACACACAAACACGAATGGAGACGCACAGATATACACAGAGACGAATACAGACAGTCAGATACACACAGACACAAATACACGCACGCAGATACGCACAGAGACATATACAGATATGCAGAAACACACCGAAACAAATACAGACATGCAGAGATACACAGAGATGAATATAGATGCACAGACTCACACTGAGACTTATGGAGTAGAACAGATACTAATACAGGCAAACAGAGACAAATACCAATACACAGATGCACACGCACATACAGATATCCAGTCATCACTACACCCACTGACACACTGACGTTTATATAAACATTGGGAATCTGCTTGTCTTTATTTTTCACGTGGTGACTTTCTCAATATTTCATTCACTCTGTGTGGCTTGTGTCAGTCTTTCTGCTCTTCCATAGGTAATTCTCTGCATCCTCTCTATAGCTACCACCACTTTCCTTAAATGAGGTGACGGTATTACAGGTGTGGTGTTATGACACAGTGATGAATCTTTCTACTAATTAAACCAAACACTCAGAAAAGCTCACCTTGCTCATAATCTGTTAAAGTCGAGTGACAAAGAGCTCGCAAATTCCACTACTTAATAGAAAATAATATCTTTAATTCTAAAAGTGAGCATTGACCACAGACAGTTATTCCCAACTCTCAGCCTCCCTTTCTCTGAACTTTTTGTTATCTTCCTACACCTTTAACAATGTACTCTTCCAATTAAAGAAAAAAAAATGAATTAAAATTACATAAACCAGGCAGTGGCTGTAGTCTCCAATGTCGTCCTTCTTTCCCTGGGTCATGTTCTGTCTTTTAATGCAAGGGTTTTTTATCCACAAAAACGTATCTTGCACAGAGAATATTGGTCATGGCAGACTCTCACAATGGTAGTTTACTCTCTGTCTAACTTTAAAAAATGCGTGCCCCTTTATTCCCTCAACATCAGCTCATCTCCTTGGTTTGATGTTGGCAAAACAATAAATTTAAAATCAATTGGGTTTAGTGTAGTGGGTCATAATTTCAACTTGATTGTTTAAATTCGAATAGTTGTCAAAAGAACAACCAAAGCTCAACATACCTGTTTCACAGCCAAATGTTACATAGTTTCAATTGTCCAGTACACTCTGAATTACACCCATTGCAGACGCTCTACCCTCCCCCTGTCTGTACACAATTGGAGATGCTCAGTCGTACCACTGCCTGTGTCCTATTGCTGACACTCTGCCCTCCCACTGTCTATATCCATTTGCAGACGATCTGCCGTCCCCCCGTCTGTATTCCATAGCAGATGATCTGTCGTTCCCCATCTGTATCCCATTGCAGACGCTCCACCGCGCCCCTGTCTATATCCCATTGCAGACGATCTGCCGTCCCCTGTTTGTATCAGACGCTCTGCCCTCCCCCTGTCTTTATCCCATTGCTGACGTTCTGCCCTCCCCCTGTCTGTATCTCCTGCAGACTCTCTGCCGTGCCCCCGTCTGTATCCCATTGCAGACGCTCTGCCCTCCCCTGTCTGTATCCCATAGCAGATGCTCCGCCCTTCCCCATCTGTATCCCATTTCAGACGCTCTGCCCTCCCCCGTCTGTATCGCCTGCAGACACTCTGCACTCCCCATGTGTGCATCCCATTGCAGATGCTCTGCACTCCCCCTTTTGTATCCCATGGCAGACGCTCTGCCCTCCCCCTGTGTTTGTCCCATTGCAGACATTCTGTCTCCATTTGACATGTTATTGAATGACTATCCTGGTACATGAGCAAACTGAGCTCCATCTCCTTCATCCGGTTCATTAGTATAGATTGTAACTTGTTGATGACCTCACACATATTCCTGAAGAACTCCACTCATTACAGCTTTCCAAACATTAAGTGAGTAATGATCTATAATCTGTATTTCCTGACAGCTACCAATGACGCCCCTGCTTCTGCATAACAGCGTGGGATGGTTATATGACGTCCTCCTGTTCTGTGCAATTTCCTGAAATGCCTTGAATACTTCATTCTGTTTGGTGTGGTCTGTTTGGTGCAGCCCATTTTGCCGCAGACCCATTTAGGTGCAGAACTATTTCAGTGCAGCTCATATTTATTCCTTTTCAGGCTTAGCTAAAAGCATTAATCAAAGCAATAAAAATTAAAATGCTGTTTATTCCCTTTAGTGAAAATGTTAAAAATACACTTCAGTCAGTATACGTTGACTCGGAGTTTGCTTTGAGAGTTAAAATAGTGATTGGTCTTGCATTTATTCAGATTGAAAACATTCATGAAGCTATTAAATATTTGACTGATGCCCTTCCAGATAAAATGCAACCGCTGCTGGACTGGTTCGAGGATAACTATGTAGGTAGAAGATTACACAGAGGCATCCACCGCTTTTTCCAGTTGGAATGTGGAATTTATTTGAAAGAACGTAAAACAATTAGGACAAAACAAACAATCATGCAGTAGCTGCCCACAGTAGATGACAATGCGAACTTGGAGTGGAACATCCAGTTACTTGGAAGTTTGTTGACTGTTTACAAAAAGTTCAGGGAGGAAGGGACATTTACTATTAGTATCTCCTAGCAGGGCACGATATTCCATTGAAATTAAAGAAGCAGACGCTAGAATACAAAGACTCGTAAGAAGATTTAAGGAGAGAAATGATGTTGAGTATTTACGAGGGGTTGCCCATAATTTTGAATAAACATCGTATGCTAGATTTTTCGCAATGAACTTATTTCTTTTTTTTGTTTTTAAAATTTTTACTAAAGAGAATAAACATTATTTTTATATTTAGTGCTTGCTTTAATGCTTTTAAATAAGCCTGAAACGGAATAAATATGAGCTGCGCTGAAATAATTCTGTGCCAAAATTGGTCTGCGGCAAAATGGGCTGGGCCAAACAGGCCACACCAAATCGTATGCGCCAAAATGGCTGCGCCGAATGGTCCCACTCCAGGAATCCTCCATAAGGATTAACGGTGACTCAGGGATTTTCTGCTCTTACATGCTGCCTGTTTTCAGGCAAAACAAAGTTAGAGAGAGAGAGAAACCAATTGGCTGCTGCTTCTGAGGCAAATAATATTTTTCTCCCTCTCTGTGGAAAAATACAATAATGTCAACTGAACACCAAACTGGACCATATGCGATCTCCATGACCACTTTCTGGAATGGATGATAATGAACTATATGCAGGTACATCATTGCTGTTGTTGTGTGCAGTGCCTTTCATTAGCAAAACAAAACTGTGCCTGCTTTATAATTTGATGACATGTTTATATGTGTCTGCATAATTTATTTTAAAATGGGTTGATATCTTCAGAATATTTGTGTTAATATCAACACATCTCATTCAGAAAAAAAAATCTCTTGCTTTAGTCTCCTTAAGAAGATTAAATATGTATCCAGCTGATACACGTTTTCTGAAAATCACAGTTCAATAAGATTTCTCATCTAAGACCTAAACAGATAACACCAATAAGAAAAGGCCTTCATTTCAGTGACGAGTAAAAGGAAGCATCTTTGAAAATCTTCAAAAGGAGTTCTTAATTTAGAGCATCAAAACTGCTCCCATTGTATCAGATGTGGTCTCAGCAATGTCCATACAGATGCAGTAAAACACTCCTGATTAAACCCATTTCCCGTTGCCACAAACAGCATCATTCCACTAACCTTCCAAGTCACATGCTGCATCTGCGTACAGATTTCTTATGATTAATGTACCATGGATTATGAAAAACATCTGCATCACAGTGTTCTGTGATCTCTCTCCACTTAAATCGTTTCCTGCTGTTCTATCCTCCCTACCACAATGGACAACTGACGTTGTATTATTTCTGCTGAAAGTTTGTTCACTAACCTTCCCTGTCTATATCACAATGCAGATTCACTATCTCCATTTGAAGATATATTGAATGATCATCTTTGTGTACAAAGTAATTTAGTTTTGATCCATTCAGTACTTCATCCAGATATTTGACATAGCTTATTGATCATTAATGACCCCACGATGATCTCCGAGGAAAAACTACAGTTTTTAAAAAAAAATATTAATTTATCTCTACTGTCTATTTCCTGTTAGCGTCAGCATCCCTGTTCCTGTGCAGCAGTTCAGGCAATTTAATGGCCTCCTCCTGGGCTGTGTAATGTACTCAACGAGCTGAATTACGTCCTTCGATATTCCTGCGTAACTCCTTCAAGGGCCAGAATGGTCTCCTCCTGTCTCATTGTAACGATCCAGTCTGGTTGAATGGGATGGACGTTTACCCTGTAATCGCATGGAGGGGTGGATTGAAGGAACAATACAAGGGCAGCAGTTTATCTCTATAACAGCCAGGTGGGTGGATTGAGGGAAAGCACAAGGGGGCAGTAGTTGGCCATTTGTCTGCACCATTCAGAATGCTCACAGCTCACCCGATTGTGTTTAACCATCTGTCTCCTGTCTGATCCCAATAAGCATTGACTCTCCTGTCCTGCAAAGCACAGTCGAATTCAGCCTTGAATATCTTCAATAACCGAGTCTTCGCTGCTCCCTGAGGATGAGGACACCACAGATAGTGCAACACTAATTCTTATTTGATTGTTGGACCCATTATTTTAAAAATGTGTTAACGTCACATCAAAACACGACCCCTGTTTAGATATAAGGATAAAATAACTAGGAATAGACAAAAACCATTGCGCCCTCCAACTCTGTCCCACAATCCCACTCAGCCTTTCCAATCAAATATGTATCAAACCCAGCCTCTGCTGGTGTCTCATGAAGAGAATACCTGATAGCATAATACCACACACACATTAAAAAACGAGGAGAATTAGGTGATTTGGCCCATCGGGTCTGATATGCCATTCTACAATTACTTATGTGTTCCTCAACATCATTCTCCTACCTTCTCCCTAGAATCCTTGATCTCCTTATAAATCAAAAACTTACCTATTTGTGTCTTAATGACACGCGTGTCTGTGTCTCTGTGTGTAGGTATATGTGTGTGTGTGTCCATGTTCTGGTTATCTGTGTATTTGTGTGTGTTTGTATGTCTTCGAGGAGAAAGTGAGGACTGCAGATGCTGGAGATCAGAGCTGAAAATGTGTTGCTGGAAAAGCGCAGCAGGTCAGGCAGCATCCAAGGAGCAGGAGAATCGACGATTCGGGCATCAGCCCTTCTTCAGGAAGAAGGGCTTCATTCCTGAAGAAGGGTTGATGCCCGAAACGTCGATTCTCCTGTTCCTTGGATGCTGTCTGACCTGCTGCGCGTTTCCAGCAACACATTTTCAGCTCTGAGTTTGTATGTCTGTCTGTGTATCAGACTTTCCATCTGTGTTTCTATCTGTGTTTTTGTCTATTTTTGTGTCACTGTATATGTCTTTGTGTGCTTCTTATGTGTGTGTATGTCGATCCCCTTGTATGCATTGTGCATGTCAGTATATTGGAGTATTTACCAATACTTCTGTGTAATTTAATTCTTGCATCTCTGTGCAATGTTGTATCTGTTCTTTTTCAAGTGAGAGAGATGAGATTGAAACTGCCAGTGAGTTTCAATTGAGAATTGCTCTTCACTGAACATTGCTGCTTACCTGGTTGGTGGGACGTAGATGCTTCCAAATCTCCACACAAGGTGTCCTGTTCCATTCTGTCTCTTTCCAGGATCGTTCCCACATGTCGAGGTAAATGGTGAGGAGAGGGA
Organism: Chiloscyllium punctatum; assembly: GCF_047496795.1. Lineage (NCBI taxonomy): Eukaryota > Metazoa > Chordata > Chondrichthyes > Orectolobiformes > Hemiscylliidae > Chiloscyllium > Chiloscyllium punctatum. The sequence goes on from NC_092745.1 coordinate 31,908,070, forward strand.
TATCGGAAAATCTAACACCCGGCTTGGCCCTTTATGTCCTATTCCAGGGTGTTTCTCCTGAATGGGAGAAGAGGAGGGATGGAGTGATGGTGGGGGTGTGTCACCCTGCTGTTAATGCTGGTATCGGGGAAGGGGGAAGGGTGAGCTGTCCGGAGGGAGTCTGACCACAGTGTTGTATCGATGCAGTGACATTAGTGTGCGGGGCTATTGCGTTAGTGACAGAAAAAGTGGGGGAGGGAAGGTGCTGAATTCAGCAGTGAGTGTGGTCGTGCTTGAGCCTTATTTGGAGATACAGTGTGCACTACCTCCTACCACCTGTTCGGGCTAGGTGTTATAACAGATATATAATGAGTGTGAGGGAGCAGAAGAATATAGAACATAGAACATAGAACAATACAGCACAGAACAGGCCCTTTGGCCCACGATGTTGTGCCGAACTTCTATCCTAGATTAAGCACCCATCCATGTACCTATCCAAATGCCGCTTAAAGGTCGCCAATGATTCTGACTCTACCACTCCCACGGGCAGCGCATTCCATGCCCCCACCACTCTGGGTAAAGAACCCACCCCTGACATCTCCCCTATACCTTCCACCATTCACCTTAAATTTATGTCCCCTTGGAACACTCTGTTGTACCCGGGGAAAAAGTTTCTGACTGTCTACTCTATCTATTCCCCTGATCATCTTATAAACCTCTATCAAGACACCCCTCATCCTTCGCCATTCCAACAAGAAAAGGCCGAGAACTCTCAACCTATCCTCGTACGACCTATTCTCCATTCCAGGCAACATCCTGGTAAATCTTCTCTGCACCCTCTCCAAAGCTTCCACATCTTTCCGAAAGTGAGGCGACCAGAACTGCACACAGTACTCCAAATGTGGCCTAACCAAAGTCCTGTACAGCTGCAACATCACTTCACGACACTTGAATTCAATCCCTCTGCTAATGAACGATAATACACCATAGGCCTTCTTACAAACTCTATCCACCTGAGTGGCAACTTTCAAAGATCTATGTATAAAGACCCCAAGGTCCCTCTGTTCCTCCACCTGACTAAGAACCCTACCATTAACCCTGTATTCCGCATTCTTATTTGTTCTTCCAAAATGGACAACCTCACACTTGGCAGGGTTGAACTCCATCTGCCACTCCTCAGCCCAGCTCTGCATCATATCTAAGTCCCTTTGCAAACGATAACAGCCCTCCTCACTGTCCACAACTCCACCTATCTTCGTATCATCTGCAAATATACTGACCCACCCTCCGACTCCCTCATCTAAGTCATTAATAAAAATTACAAACAGCAGAGGACCCAGAACTGATCCCTGCGGAACTCCACTTGTAACTGGGCTCCAGGCTGAATATTTACCATCTACCACCACTCTCTGACTTCGACCGGTTAGCCAGTTTTCTATCCAATTGGCCAAAATCCCTCTATCCCATGCCTCCTGACTTTCCGCATAAGCCTACCATGGGGAACCTTATCAAATGCCTTACTAAAATCAATGTACACTACATCCACTGCTCTACCCTCATCCACATGCTTGGTCACCTCCTCGAAGAATTCAATAAGACTTGTAAGGCAAGACCTACCCTTCACAAATCCATGCTGGCTGTCCCTAATCTAGCAGTATCTTTCCAGATACTCATAAATCCTATCCCTCAGTACCCTTTCCATTACTTTGCCTACCATAGAAGTAAGACTAACTGGCCTGTAATTCCCGGGGTTATCCCTATTCCCTTTTTTGAACAGGGGCACAACATTCGCTTCTCTCCAGTCCCCTGGTACCATCCCCGTTGACAGTGAAGACGAGAAGATCATTGCCAACGGTACTGCAATTTCCTCTCTTGCTTTCCACATAATCCTAGGATATATCCCGTCAGGCCCGGGGGACTTGTCTATCCTCAAGTTGTTCAAAATGTCCAACACATCTTCCTTACTAACAATTATCTCTTCTAGCTTACCAGTCCGTTAGGATGACACCTATCCTTCAAAGTAGGGGGAAAGAATATTGATGCTTGTCCTGTATTGCTGACCAATTCTTCAGATCATCTCAGCATTGAGGTGAGCCTCCCTGAATGTCTTGTCCAAGCTTATTGCGAATAACAACACAGACCCTGAGCCTTGCATCCCACAGAATCAGTTTAGGTGGATCTTACAAATAGCAAGGTGAAGCAAACATTAGCGTGTAATATAGCAAAACTAAATCTGTCACACAAATACTTTACATCATATGCTCTGGAAATGAGGTATGCCAGTGTATGCAAGGGGAAGCAATAACATTGTGATATTATCGCTGGGCTCTAAACCCAGAGACCCAGGTAATATTCTGGGGACAGGAATTCAAATCCTGCCATGGAAGATGGAGGAAATTGAATTGAATAAGTATCTGGAATCAAGAGTTTATGATGACCAGATATCCATTGTTGATTGTTGGAAAAACCCATCTGGTTCACTGATGTCCTTGAGGGAAGGATACTCCTGTCCTTACTTGTTCTGACCTGCATGTGACTTCAGACTCAAGACAACGCTGCTCACTCTTCATTGCCCTCTGGCATGGGCAAAAAATGTTGGCTATTCAGCGATGCCCTCATCCTACGAATGAGTACCAAATAAGCGTGCGTGCTGCAGTAATAATGGATGGTCTCAAGTTGCACCGAAGCTGCATTAACTAAGTGACTACTAATGCTGTGAAGAATAGCGCCCATAAGTGTATATCAGGTAAGTTGAAAACTATGTTGTGAACCAAACTAGACAGCAGGTTATTTCAGATTTGGTGTTGTGTTGTCAGGAGGACTAATTAATAGTCTTGCTCTGAAGCAGCATTGGAGGAATAGTGACATCAATATGTTGCATTTTTACATGGCGTCTGAATGCAATGTCGAATGTTTGAACATTCTGGTCAAATATCATGAAAGCCCAGAGGCTAGAGGGTCAAGTACTCTCCAATCAATTGGGAAAGTACATTAATACATTCTGTGGGAGAAACAATGATTATGAGATTCATAGAGTCCAACAGCATGGAGAAAGGCCTTCAGCCCAAACTGGTCCATTGTGAACAAAATGTCCATTCAAATTAACCTTATTTCCCTGCCCTTGCCCCATATCCTTCTTATTCTTTCCTATCCGTGTATTTGTTCAAATAAATTTTACATTTTGTGAATGTACCTGCCTCAACCACTTCTGCTGGCAGTTCGTTCCATGTGCATACCACCCAGTGTGTAAAAGAAATTGCCCCTCATGATCTCTTTTACTCTTTCCCCTCGGATCTTAAATTGATGCCCTCCAGTCCGTGGTTGCTCAATGGTGGGAAAAAAAAGACTGAGTGCATTCACTCCATCCATGCCTCCCATAATCTTATGCACTTCTATCAGATCGCCCTCAGTCTCATACACTCTAAAGTAAAAAACTCCCAGCTTGTCCAACCTCTCAGTATAACTCAGACTATTGAGTCCGGGCAACAACCTTGTAAATTTCTTCTGCGCTATTTCCTGAGTAAAAACATCCTTCCTATAGCAACGGGAACAACACTGAACGTAACACTACCAGTATTGCCTCACCAGCATCCTGTACAACTGCAACATAACTCCCTAATTTCGATACTCCTTGTTCTCACTGATGAAGGCCAGTGTGCCAAATTCCTTTTTCACTGCCTATCTACCTGTGACTCCACTTTCAGAGAACCTTGCACCTGAATTCCAATACACTCCTTAAGACCCTGCCATTCACCATGAAACTCCTACCTTAATTTGACTTTCTAAAATGTAAGAACTTACACTTATCTGTATTAAACTCCACTTGCCATTTCTCGGCCCACTTCCTCGCGTGATCAAGGCACTGCTGTAATTTGTGAAATTTCTGATAATCTTCCTCACTGTCCTTAATACCGCCTATTTTAGTGTCACCTTGAAACTTATAATTCATGCCTGTACATTCTCATCTAAATAATTGATATGTGTAATATGTAAATATATATATACAATATACATGAATAAAACAAACAGTAATAATCCCAGAACCGACTCCTCAGGCATTCCATTCATCACAGGCCTCCAGTGCGACAAGCATCCTTCTACTATTACCCTACGTTTCCTACCATCAAGCAAATTTTGGATCTGATTTGCCAGCTCCCCCTCGATTCCATGTAATCTAAACTTCCAGAGCAGCGTACCATGTGGACCCTTACAGAAGGCCTTACTGAAATCCATATACTCTATAATACCACCATGCCCTTGTCAAAGTTACTGGTCATGTCACCAAAACAATCTAACAAATTTTTGACCCATGATCCCCCATGCACAAAGCCGTGCTGACTGCTCATAATCACACCCTGCCTTTCCAAATGCATGTATATCTTCTCACTCAGAATCTTTCCAATACATTTACCTACTAGAGATGTTAAGTTTATTGGTCTATAGGTCCCAAGTTTTTCTTTGTAGCTCTTCTTGAATAAGGGCACAGCACCTGTTACACTCCAGTCCTCCAGAACCTCACACGTTGGCTACCGATGATATAAAGCACCAAGGCCCCCGTTATTTCTTCTCTGTCCTCCTGCAGTGTTCCTGAATATATGTAGTCAGAACCAGGAGATTTGTAGGATTACTGCATAGGCTGAAACATATGTCTACTCATTTCAGGTGAAAACACCAAAGAGTAAGAAAGTGACTTAGTGATGATGAACATAACAAATTAAAGATTATATTAATCACAGGCAGTGACATCAGAAGAATTCCAGACATTGTGGAAACCTGAGAAATCTCTGAAAATTACGATGCAGAAAAGGAGGGCCATGAAACTGATAAGGAAATCAAAAAGCGAACATGCATGCAAACAAGCATGAACACAATGACTGCCAGAATCTATGATGTATATTTCAAAGGAAAAGAAAACATAGTCAACTGTGGAAATTTGCAATCGGGAGAAACAGGGAAATGGCCAAGCAAATGACCAGTTACTTTACATCTGTCTTAATGGAGGAAGATCCAGAAAATCACCCAGAAATACGAAGTGATCGTATAGGACTTGTGGAAGTAAAGACATAAAGTCAATTCATGTCAGTAACAAGGCAATATTGAACAAGCAGCGGGATTGAGCATTGCTAAGCTTGACAAACCAGATGTACTTCATACCAAAATCGTCAGAAATAAATCACCAGTAGAAGTATTAATTGCGCTGTCGATGACTGTGTTCTATTTTCCTGTACATTCTGCAGAGTCTGGAAGCCAGTGTAGGTAAATGTACATTCGTAAACGTGATCCAAACACTATAAATGAATGGTAGTGATCCAAGCATCTACAAAGGGAAGAAGAGATAGTGTGGAGAACTGCTGACAAATTGACTTGACATTTGTCGGCAAATTATTAGAATCTATTATATAGGATGTGATATTGTATATTTAGACATTAACAGCAACATTTGCGAGAGTAAGTATGCATTTCTGAAAGGGAAATCACACTTGACAAACTTTGGAATTGTTTGAAGTTGATTCTCACACCAGAGATAATGGGGATCCAGTAGAATTGGCGTTTTTAGATTATCAGTAGGCTTTCTAAAATAACTCACACAGTGAGTTCGAAAATGAAATGAATGTGAAGGTTATTTAGAGAAATATATGTCAGTGGAAACTTAAAGTTTGGTTTGCCTAACTTTAAGGGAATCAGAATATAGATGTAAAAACATGTTGAAACAGTTTCACAGTTCCAAGTGAGACTGTACCTGAAATATTGAGTACAGTTTTGGTGAGCAAATCTGAGAAAGAATATTCTGACCACAGAGGACATGTAATGTATATTGCCAGATAAGTCCCTCAGATGGCGAGATTGCGTGATGAGGAAACTCGGCTGATGCTCTCTAGAGCTTCAAAGAATCAGAGATGGGTCACTGTGAAGTTTATAAAATTCACAAAACATACGCCAAGTTGGAAATTAACAGGATGTTTATCTGCCTTTCTAATCCACATTCAAGACAAATAATGGCAGGATAAGGGACAGACGATTGAAGACTGCAATAAGGAGGAATTTCTGCGCGTGGAGGGGACTGATTAACACAGGGGCATGGCAGGGCAAGATTACAGAGAATCCCCAGATAATCTACAAGTGTGTCAAGCGGAACAGAATAACCAGTGAACAGGTAGGACTCATTAGTGACTTGCCAAGTTGCATGCAAATCAACTTTAGTAGTAGGAGAAAGAGGGGAGTAGCAGAAAGCTGTTTGTGTGACTGGAGGGCAGTGTCCAATGTTGTACCACGGGCATCAATACTGGGACCCTTATTATTTGGGATTCGGAGGTGCTGGAGTTGGGCTGGGGTGGAAAAATCTAAAAATAGCATAACACCAGACTATTGTCTAACAGGTTTATACGGCAGCACTAGCTTTCAAAGTGCTGCTTCTTCATCAAAGTGCACAACCACGTGATGTAACGGATGTTGAGAGATTTTTAACCTTATTATTTGTGGTATTCATAAATGATGCAGCTGTGTATATGGTGGGGTGTGGAATAAATAAGTTTGCGCTTGATACAAAGATTGGCCAGTTGGTCAGCAGTAAGGAGGAAGGCCTTATGTTACAGGTAGATACAGATGGAACGGTCAGATGGGTGGATCAATGGCAGATAGAATGTAAGCCTGATAACTATGACATGATGCACTTTGGAAGAAGGAACCAGGCAGGGGAGTACTCAATGAATGACAGCACACTAGGAAGCTCAGAGGGTGCTTCTCCACACATCGCTGAATGTGACTGGACATGTTAATACACAATATGTGAAAGGTTAGAGGACTGTAAACACAGCTTTTATTCATCGAGGCATAGATGATAAGAACTATGTGGAACTTTGGTGAGGGCAAGATGGAATACTGTGTGTAGTTCTGGGAACAACATTACAGGAAGGATGTGATTGTAGTGGAGGGGGTGCACAGCAGATTCACCAAGTTGTTCCCTGCGATGGAACATATCAGCTATGGGGAGAAGCTGGATAAGCTCGGGCTGTTTCGTTTGGAGGAGAGAAGGCAGAGGGGTCCGTGATTCAGAAGGATAGGATTACGAGGGACATGGACAGTATGGATAGACAGCAGCTGTTCCTTTGAGTCAAAGGGCCAAACTTTTAAAGTGAAGGGTTGGTGGTTTAGTGAAGATTTGAGATTTGTCTTTCAACCAGAGGGTGTTGGGGGCTGGAATGCACTTCTTGAGAGTGGAGTTGTCATAGTAACCTCAAAACCATTAGAAACGACACTGTTGTGCACTTCAAAGGCTTTAAGATTCACGGCTATGGTCTTGTGATGGAAAGTGGGTCGCATGTAGACCGTGCTGTATTTCTGGTAGTACAGAGACTTTGCTTCTGTGATTGTATGGCTGTGGAAGGTCAATCATTGAGTAGCTTAAGGTAGGAATTGATGGGTTTTTGAAGAATATCTTAACAAAGTTGATAAGAGAGAACTTGAAATATTTTCTGAAAATATGTCAATTGCAAAATTAAGAGAAAAAAAAGTGTAGCTTTCTTACTCTCTGATACCAGATAATTGAGGACTGGGAAATAGCAGAACTATGGAGCAAATACTTTAGTTATGCATTCACAGAAGCAAACAAATCCAGTTGCTGCTTGACAGGATATTGGTGCAGCATGGCCCACTCTGGGTCCAATGTTATAGGGTCGAGTGGCTGATGGGCCTCCTTCTCTAAATGTATATCAGGCTCCAGGGGCTGAATAGCCTCGTACTGTTTTGGTGTAACAGCGTCGAAGGCCTGAATATCCTCCTGTTTTCCAGTGTAACAGGCTGGAGAATGGAATGGATTCTTCCACTATCTGTGTAATTCGCTTTTCTTGTTGACTCCTTCTGTCATCTATGTTGAAATAAGATCATCTTTAATTTTTGTAAACTCCAATGACTACTGGATCAACCTGATCATCCTTTATTTATAAGCTAGCACCTTCATTGCAGAAATCAGTGGAGGGAACCATATCTGGGCTGTTTCCAATATAACAACATCCCTTCCTCATTACTCCAGATGTGATCTCACTAAGACCCTGTACAGCAGCAGCAACACTGAACAAGCCTGCTGTAAGGTTCCCAACCAGGTTAGAGCTGTTTCAGCATTCTGGGGGAATAGAGAACATCGTTGGAAGATCATTGTCCTTCTCTACTCGAGAGAAATTAAAGTTGGAGAAGATAAGAAATGATGTGGCGAGATGATCTCTACCATTAACCTCCCCAGAGCCCACATCAGTCAGATTCCACAGAGTCTAGTAAGGTGGAGTTCCAAAAAAGCAAGGAGGAGCAAACATTGATAGGAGTTATATATCAAAGTGAAAGCTCCAATGCAAATGCTGGACATGTTATAAGAGAGGAAATGAGATATGCACGTTTGTGGCTACTGCAGTAATAATGTACTGTTTAAATTATATCTAAACTGTGTTAACCCAACTGACTGCTAATACTGGGAAAAACGAATTCCATGAGGACGTGTGATATGGTTTGCATTAGCATTACGTCGAGCACTGAGCTCGATATCAGCTTACTTAGAAATAGATATTGAGTGATCAGAAGAGCTAATTGAAAATTTTGCTGTAAATGACCTTTTGGGAACAGTGACCACAATGTTTTGGTTTTCTTTCATGCTGTTTGAGTACACGACAATGTTTATTTTATTGGAGTAACTGTTATAAACCTGAGTCATGCAAGCTATGAAGGTGTGAAGAGAAAGTGGGGACTACGGATGCTGGAGGTCTGAGTCGAAGAGTGTGGTGCTGGAAAAGCACAGTCAGGCATTATGCTAAGAGCAGATAAATCGATGTTTCTGGCATAAACCCTTCATCAGGAATGTAGCTTATGGGCCAAGGGGGCTGAGAGATAAATGAGAAGTGGGTGCGGCAGTGGGGAGGTAGCTGGAATTGTGATAGGTAGATGAAGGTGGGGTTGAAAGTGATATGTGATGAAGGGAAACAGAACGCCTCATCTACTGCATCCATTAAACCCGATGCGGTCTTCTCTACATTGGCGAGGCAGGAGGTCAACTTGTGGATCTTTCAGAGAACATCTCTGGGGCAGCCACATTGAACAACTCCATCACCTTGTAGCTGAGCACTTTAAATCCCTTTCCCACTCTGCCAAGGACATGAAGGTCCTGGGCCTGCTCCATCGCCAAACCCGAGCCACCAGAATTCAGCGGGAAGAAAGCCACCATTTCTGCCTTGGGACCGTGCAACCACAGGGGATCATAGAGGATTTCCGCATTTTCCCATTTTTCTAATCCCACCTTATCCCACTCCAACCTTTCAAGTCAGCACCGCCTTTTTGAACATCCCCTTGTGTTCATCTTCCTTCCTATTAATCTGTTCCACCCTCCTCTCCGACTATCACTTTCCACTCCACATTCATCTTCCTATTAGACAAAAGGAGGCAGCTTTGAAAAATGCCAAGTGTTGCAGTAAGCCAGTGGATTCAGAGAAATGTAGGACCCAGCAAAGAATGACAAAGAAACTGAGAAGAAAATCAAAAGAGAAAAAGCGTGCAAACGAAAGAAAACATAAAGACTGCTAAAAAGCGTCTATCAATGTATGAAAAAATTAAAAACAAGGTCAAATGTGGAACATTTGGTATGCGTTCAGCATAATTTATTGCAGAGAACAGAGAAATTGCAGGGAAAAGAAACAGTCTCTTTGCGTCTATCTTCATGGAAGAATGTCCAGAAAATCTTCCAGAAATACCAAGTGATCATGGTACTTGGGTAAGTAAAGTCTAAGATTATTCTTATCAGTGTTGAAGTCATCTTTGAAAAGAAAGCTGGATTGAGTATTTATAAATCTTACAGACTAGATGTACTTCATGCAAGACTTTCAGAGGAAGCAGCAATAGACACGTTGAATGCATCGCAGATTTTCACTTTATTTTCCGACACATTCCCGAAAGGCATTTAGCCAATCTGGATAAGGCAAAGATTATAAATATTATCCAACAATTTAAGAAATCATAAATTTAGTGAGTGGTGAACTACAGACCAGTTATCTTGTCATTCGTAGTCGGATATCTGTTGGACTCGATTACAAAGAACATGTTACTAGATATTTATAAGGTAATAACATAACTGGGGAGTATGATATTATATGCATGAAAGGAAAAACATATGTCTTTTCTTTTTGGAATGGTTTGAAGACGATTCTTGTGGACATAGGCAATGAAGAACCAATGTATAACGTATAGCTGGATATTCATGAGCTTTTATTAAAGAACTCACACAGTTAAGAAAAGTTAAAGCGAGAGATATTGGGAAGAACATATGCAAATGAGAAAGTAAAAGTTAGGTTTATATTCATATCAATGTAATTGGAATATAGAGGATGTCATGCACCAATTGTATCGAGTGTTCATGAGACTAAACTTAGTGTATCGTTCGGAGTCCCAATCTAAGATAGAATATACTGATTACAGAGGAACTGCAAAAGGTATTATCCAGATTAATCCCTAAAATAGCAAGATTGTCTCATGTGGAAACTCACCCTGTGATCTCGAGTTTCAAAACATGAGAGGTGATTGCAGTGCACTTAGAAACATAGAGGGGTCTGAATAACAGAGGACATGGCGAAGTACAAGTAGGCAAGATCGAAAAGAATTCCACGATATTATACAAGACAAGTAGAACAGAATAATCAGGAAACAGTGTCCATTAGAAACCAAAGGGGCAATCTGTGTGTCAAGCTGGAGAACATTGATGGATTGTTACATGAGACCTTCACATCGATCTTACTTGGGAAAAGGAATAGTCAGATTCAGAACTCAAGGAGATGGATTGGAAACCTCTTGAACAGATTGATGTAAAATGCGAGAAAGAATTTGAGGCTTTGTTCTGTATAAATGTGGATCAATCACCATGTCTGAATGAGTTGTATAACAGGTGGCTGTTGGGGTCAAGGGGGAAAAGATTATTTTAATTAGAATCTGACCATGGGGAGGTGCCAGAGAATTGGAGAACGGCTAATACGATTCCACTTCACAGTAAGGGTGTGAGAGATAGACCAGGTAACTATAGACGAGCGAGTATTAGATCACTGTTAAGGAAACTGCTGGAGAAAACAGGGGAGGAAAAAATCGAATTCCAATCAGAGTCACAAGGTTTGATCAGGGATAATCACCATGACTTTATCAAAAGGACGTCACATCCAATGGATTTGATTGAATTAGTTTGAGGAGGTTGATTGTTTAGTTTTGTAGGAAGGCCTTTGACAAATTTCCACCTGGGAAACTGGAACATTAAGCAAAATCTCACAATATGAAGGATAACTTGACAAGTTACAATGAGTCAGTATGGATCGAAATTAGGAACAGCAAGGGAACAGTCACCTCGTTAGGGGTTTACTACAGGCCCCCCAATAGCAGCAGAGAGATTGAAGAAAGCATAGGTCGGCAGATTTTGGAAAAGTGTGGACGTAGTAGGGTTGTTGTAATATGTGATTTTAACTTTCTGAATATTGATTGGAACCTCCTTCGAGCAGAGGGTTTGAATGGAACTGTTTTTGTAAGGTGTGTTCAGGAGGGTTTCCTAACTCAGTACGTTGACAGGCCGACGATGGGAGAGGCCATTCTTGACTTGGTGATCGGAAACGAGCTGGGGCAGGTATCAGATCTTGTGGTTGGAGAGCATTTTGGTGATAGTGACCACAACTGCCTCATATACTACATAGTTATGGAGAAGCAGAGGATGAGGCAAAATGGGAAGATATTTCATTGGGGAAGAGGAAACTATGATGCGATTAGACATGTGTTAGGAAGCATGGACTGGGAGCAATTGTTCCAAGGTAAAGACACTATAGACATGTGGAGACTGTTTAAGGAACAGATGTTGCAAGTAATGAATCAATATGTATCTCTGAGAGAGGCAAGAAGGGGTAAGATAAAGGAACCTTGGATGACGAGAGCTTGGAGCAAATCGTCAAAGGAAGAAGATAGCTCACATAAGGTGGATGAAGCTAGAGTCAAGATCAGATCTAGAGGATTACAGGCAGGCAAGGAAGGAGCTCAAAAAATGTCTGAAGAGAGCCAGTTGTGGGCACGAGAAAGGCTTGGCAGAACGGATTAGGGAGAACACAAAGGCATTTTACACTTATGTGAGGAATAAGAGAATGGTCAAAGAAAGAATAGGGCCGATTAGGGATAGCATAGGTAACTTGTGTGTGGAGTCTGAGGAGGTAGGGGAAGCCCAAAATTAGTTTTTTTGCTTCTGTCTTTACGAAAGAAATGAACTTTGTAGTGAATGAAACCTTTATAGAGCAGGTGTGCATGCTGGAATGGATTGAGACAGAGGAAGCTGATGTGCTGAAAATTTTGTCAAACATTAAGATTGACAAGTCGCCAGGCCCGGACCAGATTTGTCATCGACTGCTTTGGGAAACGAGAAATGCGAGTGCTTCGCCACTTGCGAAAATCTTTGCATCCTCACTCTCCATTGGAGTCGTACCTGAGGACTGGAGAGAGGCAAATGTAATTCCTCTCTTCAGGAAAGGAAATAGGGAAATCCCCAGCAATTCTCACGTCTGTCGTCTGCAAGGTGTTAGAAAGGATTCTGAGGGATAGGATTTATGTCCATTTGGAAGAGCATGGCTTGATTAAATTCAGTAAACACGACTTTGTGAGGGGCGGATCATGCCTCACAAAACTTTTTGAGTTCTTTGAGGATGTGATTATAAACGTTGATGAAGGTCAAGCTGTGGATGTGATGTATATGGACTTAAGCAAGGCGTTTGATAAGGTTCCCCATGGTAGACTCATTCAGAAGGTCAGGAGGAATGGGATACAGGGGAACTTAGCTGTCTGGATACAGAATTGTTTGGCCAACAGAGACAGAGAGTGGTAGTTGAAGGAAAATATTCTGCCTGGAAGTCAGTCGTGAGTGGTGTTCCACAGGGCTATGTCCTTGGGCTTTACTGATTGTAATTTTTATTCATGACTTGGAAGAGGAGATTGAAGGATGGGTCAGCATATTTGCAGACGACACAAAGGTTGGAGGTGGCGTTGACTGTGAAGAGGGCTTTTGTCGGCTGCAGCGGGACATTGACAGGATGCAGAGATGGGCTGAGAGGTGGCAGCTGGAGTCCAACCTGGATAAATGCGAGGTGATGCATTTTGGAAGATCGAATTTGAAAGTGGAGTACAGGATTAAGGATAGGATATTTGGCAGAGTGGAGGATCAGAGGGATCTTGGTGTGCAGGTACATACATCCCTTAAAATGGCCACCCAAGTGGACAGGGTTGTTAAGAAAGCATATGGTGTATTGGCTTTCATTAACAGGGGGATTAGGTTTCAGAGTCGTGAGAGCTTGTTGTCGCTCTACAAAACTTTGTTTAGACCGCACTTGGAATACTGCGTCTATTTATTGTCGCCCTATTATAGGAAAGATGTGGATGTTTTGGAGAGGGTTCAGAGGAGGTTTACCAGGAAGCTGCCTGGACTGAAGGGCTTACCTTATGAAGAGAGGTTGAGAGAGCGTGGACGTTTTTCATTGGAGAAAAGGAAGTGGAGACGGAATCTAATTGAGGTATACAAGATAGCCGATAGCCAGAGACTAGTTCCCAGGGCAGAAATAGCTAACACGAGGGGTCATAGTTTTAAGCTAGTTGGAGTTAATAATAGAAGGGATGTCAGAGGCGAGTTCTTTACACAGAGAGTTGTGAGAGCATGGAATGCGTTGCCAACAGCAATTGTGGAAACAAGGCCATTGAGGATATTTCGGAGCCTGCTGACATGCATATGGTCACAGAAATTTGAGGGTGCATACATGAGGATCAATGGTCGGCGCAACATCATGGGATGAAGGGCCTGTTCCGTGCTGTACAGTTCTATGTTCTATGTTCTAAAATTGCCTAAGTAACAGGAGACAGAGGGTTGTGGGAGAAGGCTGTTTGTGTGACTGGAAACCAGTGTCCACTGGTGTAGCACAGGGATCAGTGTTGTGTTCCTTATTGTTTGTTTTATTCATAAAAAACTAATAGATGTGAATGTGGAGGGGGCGAGGTGAAGACTGGGGAGGTGTGATAAGTAAGTGTATGTTTGGCATAAAGATTGGCCGAGTGGCTAGCAGTGAGGGGAAGGCCTTAAGTTACAGGAAGATGTAGATTGAATCGTCAGATGGGCAGATCAATGGCAGATGGAATGCTACCCTGATAACTATGACATGATTCACTTTGGGAGAAGGAGCAGACAGGGGAGGACTCAATGAATTGCAGAACACTGGGAACCTCAGAATGTGCTTCTCCACACATCACTGAATGTGAATGGACAGGTTAATGGACTAGTTAACAATTGGACCTTGGGTGTAGCGTTTCCTAATCAGGGCGTTGATTATAAGAACAATACAGGGCTTTGGTTCGGCCGAAATGGAATCCTGTCTGTAGTTCTGGGAGCCACTTTCCAGGAAGGATGTGATTGCACTGGAGGGGGTGCAGAGTTGATTCATCAGGATGGTGACTAGGATGGAGCATATCAGCGATGGAGAAAGTTTGGATAAACTCAGGTTGTTTACTTTGGAGCAGAGAAAGCTGAGGGGTCCGTGATTCAGAAGGATAAGATTAGTCTTACTTCTGTGGTAGGCAAAGTAATGGAAAGGGTACTGAGGGATAGGATTTACGAGTATCTGGAAAGACACTGCTTGACTAGGGACAGCCAGCACGGATTTGTGAAGGGTAGGTCTTGCCTTACAAGTCTTATTGAATTCTTCGAGGAGGTGACCAAGCATGTGGATGAGGGTAGAGCAGTGGATGTAGTGTACATTGATTTTAGTAAGGCATTTGATAAGGTTCCCCATGGTAGGCTTATGCGGAAAGTCAGGAGGCATGGGATAGAGGGAAATTTGGCCAATTGGATAGAAAACTGGCTAACCGGTCGAAGTCAGAGAGTGGTGGTAGATGGTAAATATTCAGCCTGGAGCCCAGTTACAAGTGGAGTTCCGCAGGGATCAGTTCTGGGTCCTCTGCTGTTTGTAATTTTTATTAATGACTTAGATGAGGGAGTCGAAGGGTGGGTCAGTAAATTTGCAGATGATACGAAGATAGGTGGAGTTGTGGACAGTGAGGAGGGCTGTTGCCGGCTGCAGAGGGACTTAGATATGATGCAGAGCTGGGCTGAGGAGTGGCAGATGGAGTTCAACCCTGCCAAGTGTGAGGATGTCCATTTTGGAAGAACAAATAAGAATGCGGAATACAGGGTTAATGGTAGGGTTCTTCGTCAGGTGGAGGAACAGAGGGATCTTGGGGTCTATGTACATAGATCTTTGAAGGTTGCCACTCAGGTGGATAGAGTTTGTAAGAAGGCCTATGGAGTATTATCGTTCATTAGCAGAGGGATTGAATTCAAGAGTCGTGAAGTGATGTTGCAGCTGTACAGGACTTTGGTTAGGCCACAGTTGGAGTACTGTGTGCAGTTCTGGTCGCCTCACTTTAGGAAAGATGTGGAAGCTTTGGAGAGGGTGCAGAGATGATTTACCAGGATGTTGCCTGGAATGGAGAGTAGGTCGTACGAGGATAGGTTGAGAGTTCTCGGCCTTTTCTCGTTGGAACGGCGAAGGATGAGGTTTATAAGATGATCAGAGGAATAGATAGAGTCGACAGTCAGAAACTTTTTCACCGGGTACAACAGAGTGTTACAAGGGGACATAAATTTAAGGTGAAGGGTGGAGGGTATAGGGGTGACTACCTGGTCAGGTCCACACCCCCCTACGACCCACCCTCTCATTCTGGCACTTGCCCCTGCCTCCGCAGGAACTGTAAAACCTTTGCCCACACCTCCTCCCTCACCTCTATCCAAGGCCCTAAAGGAGCCTTCCACATCCATCACAGTTTCACCTGCACATCCACCAATATCATTTATTGTATCCATTGCCCCCGATGTGGTCTCCTCTACATTGGGGACACTGGGCGCCTCCTAGCAGAGCGCTTTAGGGAACATCTCCGAGACACCCGCACCAATCAACAAAACCGCCCCGTGGCCCAACATTTCAACTCCCCCTCCTACTCTGCCGAGGAAATGGAGGTCCTGGGCCTCCTTCACCGCCGCTCCCTCACCACCCGACGCCTGGAGGAAGAACGCCTCATCTTCCGCCTCGGAACACTTCAACCCCAGAGCATCAATGTGGACTTCAACAGCTTCCTCATTTCCCCTTCCCCCACCTCATCCTAGTTTCAAACTTGCAGGTCAGTTACTGTCTCCTTGACTTGTCCGACCTGCCTATCTTCTTTTCCACCTATTCACTCCACCCTCTCCTCCTTGACCTATCACCTTCAACTCCTCCCCCACTCACCCATTGTACTCTATGCTACTCTCTCCCCACCCCCACCCTCCTCTCGCTTATCTCTCCATGCTTCAGGCTCACTGCCTTTATTCCTGATGAAGGGCTTTTGCCTGAAACGTTGATTTCGCTGCTCGTTGGATGCTGCCTGAACTGCTGTGCTCTTCCAGCACCACTAAACCAGTATTTGATTTTCAGCATCTGCAGTCATTGTTTTTACCTTGTTTTTACCGTATAGGGGAGATGGAATGCACTGCCCGTGGGAGTGGTAGAGTCAGAATCATTGGCGACCTTTAAGCGGCATTTGGATAGGTACATGGATGGGTGCTTAATCTAGGTTAGAAGTTCGGCACAACATCGTGGGCCGAAGGGCCTGTTCTGTGCTGTACTGTTCTATGTTCTATGTTCTATTATGAGCGATACGGACATGGTGGATAGACAGCAGTTCTTCCTTTTAGTCGGAGAGTCAAGAACAAAGGAGCACACTTATAAAATGAAACGTTTGAGATTCAGAGAGGATTTAAACAATTTTTTCACCTAGAGGGTGTTGGGTTCTGGGATTACTTCCTGAGAGGGGAATTATCACGGGTAATCTCACAGTCATTGAAAAGTACTTGGACGAGCACTTGGAAGTGTCATAACATTCCAGGCTATCGGCCTGCTGTCGGTAAGTGGGACTAATATAGATCGTGCTGTACTTCTGTTGGCACAGAGTCTATGCTCCTGTGAGTGTATAGTGTGGAATGTCAATTATTGAGCAGTTTAAGGCAGGAAATGATGAGTTTCTGAAGAGTATATTCACAAGGGTTAGAAGAGTGAACGGTAATAACTTGTCAAATCATGTCAATGTGAGAAATATGAGAAAACAAGTGCAGTTGCCTTACAGTTTGAAACCAGAGAATGGAGAATAGGGAACAGGGAAATGGCAGAACTATGAAGCCACTACTTCAGCTCTGTCTCACACAACTTTCAAACAATACAAGGAAAACCAAGTCTGGTGTGGGAAAATAACAGAGTACATGGAACATAGAACATAGTAAGTAAATGGTTTAGGAGAAATTATTGCGGCTGAAATGAGTGGTCATAGACAACACTAACATAGATTTATGAAATGGGAATTACATTTGAGAAACAGACTGGGAGACAAATGAAAGAGAAGCAAATAATGTAAAACATTTGGTTTTTAGAAAACTTTTGGTAAAGCTCAAAGCCCAGTTTGCAAAACCAAATCTTAGTGGATTGGGGCTGATATATGGTCATATTTCTAGAATGGAACAGCTGGCAGGAAACAGTGAATTGATATAAACAGACTCATCAAGCAACAGTCTGACATTGTCTGTAAGGTATGATTCTTTGAGTATGACCCAGACACCCCATCACATTCACTGGATGTCTCTGTCTCATCAGCAGGATGGACACAGCAGAAGTGGCGGCACAGTGGGTTACAGTTGGAAAGGATTTGCTCTTGGAGTCCTCAACAATGACTAGATATCCCATGAAGTCTCATGGCGTTAGTTTACACATGGGAAAGGAAACCTCCTGCTAATTGCCATGTACCAGCCTCTCTCAAATGATGAATCAGCACTCCTTCATGCTGATCAACACTTGGAGGAAGCACTGAGGATGCAATATGTACTCTGTTTGGTTCACTTCACCTCCACCTCCAAGAGTATCTCAGCTACAGCGCTACTGATCGAGCTGGCCGGGTCCTAAAGGATAAAACTGCTAGACTAGTTCTGAAGCAGGTAGTGAAGGAACCAACAAGAGGAAAATACATACTTGACCACAGCCTTACTAATCAGTTTCAGAAGTATCTGTCCATGACAGTATCGGTATATGTGACCACCGCATAGTCATTGTGGAGACAAAGTTACACCTGCACATTGAGAATAACCTTCACCATTTTGGGTGGTAATATCACGGTGGTAAATAGGGCAGACTTCGAACAGATCTAACAGCTCAAGTCTGGGTGTCCATGAGGTGTTGTGGTTCATCAGTAGCAACAGAATTGTACACCCACACAACCTCATGGCCTGGCGTATCCCCTCTCAACAATTACCATCAATCCAGATGATCAACATTGTTTCAATGGAGTGTGCAGGATGGCAGGAGCAGCACCGGGCATACTTGAAAATGAGGTGTCAGCTTGGTGAAGTCGCCAAACAGGGCTACCTATGCGCCAAACAGCATAAGAAGTAAGTGAAAGACAGAGCTAAGTGATCCCACAAGCAAAGGATCAGACTTAAGCTCTGCAGTCCTTCCACACCTAGTCGAGAAACATTGGGGACAATTAAACACAAATAACCCCTTCCTCCATGATGGCAGAGCCCAGCACTTCAGTGTTTAAGATAAGGCTGATGCATTCGCAACAATCTTCAGTCAGAAATGCTGAGTGAATGATCCATCTCCGCCTCCTCCAGTGGTCTGCAGTGATTCAGTTACCAATCATCAACCAATTCGATTTAGTCCAAGTGATATCCAGAAACGCTTGGAGATACTGGATACTCAAAAGGGTCCATACTCTGACAACATTCTGGCAATAGTACTGCAAACTTGTGGTCCATAACTTGCCACTCCCATAGCCAAATTGTTTCACCTCAGTTACAACAATGGCTTTTCCTAATTATGTGGAAAATTACCCCAAACATCTCCTGTATGTAAAACGTAGAACAAATCCAATCCGGTCAATTACCACCTCATCAGTTTACTCTCGATCATCAGTAAAGTGATGGAAGGGTTCAGTGTTTTTAAGCAGCAGCTGCTCAGCATTAACCTGGTCAATGACACCCAGTTTGGGCTCCACCAGTGCCACTCAGCTCCTGACATCTTTACCTTGGTTCAAACATGAACAAAACAGCTGAACTCCAGAGGTCGGGTGAGAGTGACAGCCCTTTAAAACAACGCTGTCTTCGACCAAGTCTGGCATAAAGGCACCTTAGCAAAACTGGAATCAATGGGAATGAGGGGCAAACTCCCTGCTGGTTAGAATCATACCTGACACGTAGGAAAGTAGTCACGGTTGATAAAGGTGAGTTCACTCAGCTCCAAGTCTGTAGGAGTCCCTCGAGCAGTGACTGCAAACTTCTTCAGGGCTGCTTCATCAATGACCTTCCCTCTATTTTAAGGTCAGAAGTGGGGATGTTCGCCAATGATTGCATAATGTTCAGCAACATTTCTGGCTCCTCAGATACTGCCATCATCTTCAGGTTCCCCTCCAAGCCAATCACCATCCTGACTTGGAAATATATCACCACGCCTTCATAGTCGCTGGGTCAGAATCCTGGAATTCCCTCCTTAATAGCATTGTGGGTCAACCACAGCAGGTGGACTGCAGCGTTCAACAACGCAGCTCACCACAACCTTCTTAAGGGGCAACTAGGGACAGGCAATAAGTGCTGGCCCAGCCAGTCACACAGAGATTCACGAAATGAATGAATAGATATTAACAGAGGAAGTTTGATGAGGTGTTGGAGGGAACAGTGCTGGGGCCCAGTTGTTCGCATTGCCCTTTAAACATTTGGTTTCTGGAATCAGATACTTCTGACAGCAGTGATGGATGTGTGATTGTGAGTGTGTGAGGAGGATGTAAAAAAGCACCAAGACGACTAAGACAAGTGGAGTGAATGGGTAAATATGTGACAGATGGAGAACAATGTGGATAGAGGTGACAGTATGCCCTTTGATGAAACGATAAATTGGCAGCTGACCATTTGAAAAGGATTGGTTGAAACATGTTGATCTACAAAGGGGCGTATGTTCCTTTTTGTTGTTTCCTTTTGCATAAACCTCTGAGGCACATGCAGCGCAGTGAGTTTAAAGTAAATTAGATTAGATTAGATTAGATTACTTACAGTGTGGAAACAGACCCTTCGGCCCAATAAGTTTGATACAAATGAGTGCTTTGTAAGCCGTTTCAGAGACCATTGCAATGTTTATCACATGTCAGGTTCTTTGGAGTTTTTAGGCCAGCCCAGGAAATCATTGGACATTCACTTCTTAAAAGTACATTGGAGAAGGAAAATCTGTTTACAATCGATATTGGCTACAAGGTCACTATTACTGACACCAGATTTTACATCTCGATATTTCATTAATTGTCTTTAACTTCTTCCCGCTGCCAGAGCATTAGCCTGGTCTGGATTCGTAATCCAGTGATATTTCCACAACAGCGCCATCTCCACATGGGGATCTATCTGAAACCACACTGAGCAGGTTATTTCTGTGCTGCTTGACAGCTCTGTCAAAAAGAAGTCCCATCAATTTGACTGTCGTGATGGGACTGGGTGGGGGGGGGGGAGTAATTGGTCAGATTCTAATTATTCCCCTCTTAGGGGACGGGACATAGCTGAGTAATTTTCCACATTGCCAGGGACATGTTAGATTTGGACCTGGAATAAAACAGCTTCCCCAGGGACAAGGCTTGTTCTGCAGCACAAGTCTTCAGTCCCATTGCAGGAATGGTGTCAGGACCCATTACCTTTGTCGTATCTACTGTGTTCAGCTGTTTCTTCATCTCACATGCAGCAAATCGAATTAGTTGAAGACTGGCTTCTGTGGCTTTGTGGGCATCATGATGAGGGTGAGATTTATCATTGACTCAACACTTCTGACAGAGGATGGTGCAGATAAAACATCCTTCTCTTTTACACTGATGTGCAGGTCTGTTCCATTATTTAGGGTGGGGATGTTTGTGGAGTCCTCTTCTCCAGTCATTTATTTTAATTGTCAATCACTATTTATGACTGAATGTGGAAGGACCTCCAGGCTTCGTTCAGATCTGTTGGTCAAGTCCGGTAGCTTTAATGAGTTAGAATCAGGTTAAGGTTCATATGATTCTGACTCTGACATGTTCACCTACAGTCATCACTGAGCCACAGATGGTGTTGATGGTAATGACAGACTGAGGTGTTACCGTGGCAAAAAGTTACAGGTTCTCCTGCTGCTGTGGTCTACAACACGACATTAATACGCAGTTTCGAGCTGCTATATCTGCAATTCAATTCTGCTGTCTGTTCCATAATTCTCACTGAGATCCATTCAACCATCAGCCCTGCACTCAGTGACCTAACCTGGTTACTGATGTGGTAATACTTCAATTTTCAAACTCTAATTCTGTTGAGGGTCTCTCTCTCCATGTCTCGCTTCCAATTTGAAACATTCCGCAAAAGCATTTAACGAATCTTAATTCAAATGTTTAGTTCACCTGAACATTTTTCCTTGAGTAATGCCATCTTCTGACTTTGAAGTGAATGTGTTGCCTCTGTTTCTCTCCCTGACCATGATTAAGAGCTCTGTATTGTCGGTGATGCCAGCCTGATGTAGTTTCAGAACCAATGAATTCTCTGGATTCCCAATCATCTTCACTACATTGTTTGTTTTCGCTTTTGGTTTGATGCCGTATCACTCATGGATGCCTTGTCTTCCCATGAGTATATTTCATCTTCTTCGGGTTGAATTTCTGGTATTATCTTCCGAATTATCCCCACAAACACCTCCCATTGCTGTTATATTTTCTTACCTGCTCAGCTCCCCTTCCAATTAACTCTCGCCAGCTCCTCTCTCGTGTCTGTGTAGTTACATTGCGCAATTATAATCACATTACATTGATAAGAGACCAAAGATATAAACCGAAAGAAGTTTTGAGAGATGGGAAACAAAGAAGAATTGGTGGATTTCTGAACTAGGTACAAAGGGAGAACAAGAGAGAGGACATAGATATGGAGATATTGAAAATGAGAAAACTACATTATCAAAAGAAGTAGATGTACTTCCCTCAATGTTTTGGCAATTCCTGTGTGCTATGGTCCTTTTTACAGTGCACACGCAACAGAGTAATATGTTCAAATGCTGGATCTGATGCCAGAACGTTTATCCCCAATAATATGACAGACACTAGTTTTGGAAAGAACCCAGCAGGCCAACATATTTAATTGCTGGTAGAAAGGGTATTAACTGAAGTTACTTGGGAGACCAGAAGCAAGTATTTAGAACACACATCATGATAAGAATGAGAGATCAGTGTTGGGAATCCCAGGAAAGTGGGAACGTTCAGAGAAGGGGAACGTATCACTTCCAATGAAGATCAAATAATGTTTTAATGCTTTATAAATGTTATACAAAATGTGCATCATTTGTTGTCAACTGTATCTCCGTTGTTCATTCCGAATGTGTTGGACACATATGAACAATCTTCCATATCTGAACACACCCTGATTAAACAGTGTATATAAAATCATTTTTCCTACATTTCAAACTATCCTGTTGTCGTGCTAGCAGAATACATGAACACCAACTGGCCACCAAAAGACATGACATACTATCATTAGTTTCCATACATACAGACAAAGAAGGACACCACTTTGACTGTGACAACACACACATCCTAGGACAAAGCCACGCACGAAAGTCCTTAGAAGCATGACATTCTTTCCAGAAGTACAGCAATAAACACATCAATTTAGATCCTAACTACCTTCCCTTGAAAAAGAAGAACTGGAAATGACATCACACACTTTATGAAACTGTAGGGGGTAGTGTAATTTTTAAACGGTTAGCTGCCTTTTAGTCTTTTCTACCACATAGTAAACACAAGCAGACACTCAACTGTTGCCGGACCTCCCCCACGTTTATATGAATGAAACAGTTGTAACAGCTTTCCTCGATAGTTGAGAGACCGCCCTTAACCACAGTTGTACAACATCATCCATATAAGGGAAGAATGGGAAGCTCAAACACTGATTGGCCAAGTGAATGATAAAAGAATCGCAGGCACCAGAACCCAAATAAGGAAAACAGTGGGGAATCCGAGCACTCGTTGGTCAAGGCAGCAGTAGTAAACCCAGCCCACATATACATGTATATAATGTGTGGAGATTACTATGCTTGTGTGTGTGTACCTTTGGGAACAGCACCCGACTTTGCAAAGTTGAATGAAAAAGTTTTGGACTGACTCCTCCGTGTCTTTGTTCCTGGGAAGGGAAATAAAAAGTGCCGTAGATGGGGCTGGATAGCCACTTATCTCGCACAATTGGGGGCTCCTCCGGGATGAAATAATTATTGCCGGGGGGGTCAGTCTCTTCGGCTCACGGATCAAGCCTGATTACAACAAAGACGCGTCTAGTATATATTTATACTTCTCACTGATCGGCTTGGTCCGTTGGCCGTCGGCCAAGAGACGATGTGACCCGGCTCATTTAAAAATAATTTTGAATCCTGGAAAAGGAACACACGGACGAGTGCTGGGACGACCGGTTAGTGACTATACACGGGGGTACACACATTTAAAAAGGCCAGACAACTCCGTGCACGGATCAAGGTAAGAGATTCTTTTGTTCTTCCTTGTTGGCCGCGTGGTTTTGACGGTCATCTGTGAAAACGCTTTGGGTGTTTAAGACCAGGACTGAAGATAAACCACGGGAAATTGTGGTTTTGACGGTCATCTGTGAAAACGCTTTGGGCGTTTAAGACCAGGACCGAAGATAAACCATGGGAAATCAGACTTCTAAGGAAAAGTCAGGGAAGACTGCAAATGGGAAAGAAATACCCCCCGATAGTCCATTAGGTCGGAAGTTAAGTCTATGGACGGACAGTAGTGGAACGAAGGACTTAAAGAAAGAGACCATGATAAAATATTGTTGTTTTATATGGACCAAAGAACCTATCCGCGCCCCCTCGGTAGTTTGGCCCGAGTATGGGTCTGATGAAGACTGGGTGTGTCAAATCCTAAATGTATATGTTAACAGAAAACAACCGTTTGACCCAGAGGAGAGCAAATATGCCGCCGCCTGGTTGGCGGGCGACGGCGAGAGTCCCACGCGTCTCTATCCTCTGATTCCCCAAACAGACCCGAGGAAGCCCCAGAAGTCTTGGGACATCCTCACCGACGGTTTGCCACCGTCTTCCCCGCCCCCGTATATACCACCCGCGCACGACCAGGCGTCCAGCGCGGACCTCCCTCCTGCGACGGATAATTCCGAGTCCCAGCAGGCTACGACCAGTGAGGAAGGGACTGCTGGGGGGGGGCACAGGAGGGGGCACAGAACTCACCCCAGGCACTAGGAAATCAGTCCGACTCGAGATGCGGAGAGGTCGAGAAGAGGGATTGAGAGCTGGGAGGAGTGACAATATTGAACAGCTGAACCCCTTACGAGAGGTGCCGTTTGGGAACGAACGGACCGGGTTCGTAGTACAACCTTTAAATTCTGGGGATATCCGGCAACTCCGTAATGAACTACCCCGTCTACTGGACGACCCCGTCAGTGTGGGAATACAACTGGACCAATTTCTGGGGCCCAGTATATACACATGGGCTGAACTGCAGGCCATGATGAGAATACTATTTAATTACGATGAAATTGTTATGATCCGGAATAGTGCAATGGCCATTTGGGATAGGGAGCATCAGGACGGCCCTCAGCGTGGAGAGCAGAAGTACCCCTTAGAGGACCCCCGGTGGGATCATAACGACGCGGGGGGAAGGGCCAATATGACAGACCTCAGAAGCAATATAATCAGGGGGATCCAAACCTGCGTGCCCAAAGAGCGGAATTTAGCAAAAGCATTTGAAGTTGGACAGAAAAAGGATGAATCCCCGAGTGAGTTTTTAGACCGTTTGCGGGAGTCCATGCGAAAGTATTCAGGTTTAGACCCCGATGGGGAAATAGGCAAGAGCATGCTTAAGGTGCACTTTGTGACTAAGTCATGGCCTGACATTCAGAAGAAATTACAGAAAGTGGAGGATTGGGCTGAAAAGGATGTTGCAGAATTATTACGGGAAGCACAGAAGGTGTACGTTCAGAGGGATGTAATAAGGGAGAAACATAAGACAAAAATGATGGTGGCAGCCGTACGGGAAGCTTGTAAGTCCACCGGAATGGGGGAGGGAGATTATGGGGTGGAAAGAGGAACGTCGAAGAAAAGTTGGAGAGGGAGAGAAGCGAGACGGGGCAGAAGTGAGAGAGGAAGAATTAGCCGTTACCATGTCATACCTTAGTGAGTCCCGATTGACAGAGATAGACCCAAGGGTGTGGGTCGCCAAAGGGAACCGGGGGGGACTCGCAATTCGACCTGTGGAGGTAAAATTAAAGCCCCAGAGCCCCGACGTCAGAGTGCGCCAATACCCCATCTCTTGGGAAGGGAGGCAGGGCCTGAAGACAGTTATGGAAGACCTAATAAAAGATGGATTGGTAGAGCCCTGTATGTCACGATACAATTCTCCCATCCTGCCGGTCCGGAAGTCGGATGGGAGCTACCGAATGGTCCAAGAACTAAGGGAGGTAAATAAAATTGTCCAAGTACGGCACCCTGTGGTACCGAACCCATACACTATTCTGGGGCGAATCCCCCCGGACCACGGCTGGTTTAGTGTTATAGACTTAAAGGATGCCTTCTGGGCGTGTCCCCTGGACAAGGACAGTAGGGATCTTTTTGCTTTTGAATGGGAGGATCCTGATACTGGCAGAAAACAACAGTACAGGTGGACCGTACTCCCCCAAGGATTCACTGAGTCTCCGACTCTGTTCGGGCAGATTCTGGAACAATTACTGGAGGGACTAACCTTGTCCCCGGCCCTTAAGCTTATACAATACGTGGACGATCTCCTTTTATCCGGACCGGCGGAGGAGGACGTCCTACTTGGGACTAATGCCCTGTTAAATTACCTAGCTGAGAAGGGGTTAAGAGTGAGTCAGAAGAAGCTCCAATATGTCGAGAAAGAGGTTAAGTACCTGGGACACTTGATAAGCCAGGGACAGAAACGAATAAGTCCGGAAAGAGTGCGGGCAATAATCGAACTAGGCCTCCCAACGACCAAGAGGGAGTTGCGGAAGTTCTTGGGACTCTTAGGCTATTGTCGGTTATGGATAGACGACTATGCCCCCCTTACTAAAGACTTGTACCTAAAACTCATTGAGGAGGCACCCAACAGAATAAAATGGGAGGAGGAGGAGAAAAAGTTAATTGAAATCCTAAAAGGAAAATTGATGGCCGCACCTGTTTTAAGCTTGCCGGATTTTAGTAAGACATTTCGCCTCTTTGTGAACTCTAGAAAGGGAACCGCTCTTGGAGTATTGACCCAGGACTGGGGGGGTAAAAGGAAGCCCGTGGCTTTCCTGTCAAAAATTCTGGATCCAGTCTCCCGAGGGTGGCTGGAGTGTGTCCAAGCGGTGGCAGCCACGGCAAAGCTGGTAGAGGAAAGCAGGAAGTTGACTTTCGGGGCCCCCTTGACAGTCACTACTCCCCACCAGGTTAGAACTATCCTGAATCAGAAGGCCGGGAGGTGGCTGACTGACTCGAGAATTCTGAAATATGAAGCCATATTGTTAGACCGAGAAGACCTCCGAATAGAAGTCGGGGGCTGCCAGAACCCGGCGGACTTTCTTTGGAAAGGGGAAGGGGAGGAGGAACTGGAACACTGTTGTTCAGACATAATAGAGTACCAGAGTAAAGTGAGGGAAGATCTGAGGGATACCCCCTTACATGCAGGTAGGCGGTGGTACATTGATGGGTCCTCTCGAGTGATAGATGGGAAGAGACACAACGGTTATGCAGTCATTCGTGAGACTGGTTGGGAATTAGTGGAAAGTGGACGGCTACCGAATGCCTGGTCCGCACAAACGTGCGAATTGTACGCCTTGCACCGGGCTCTGAGGAATTTAAAGGGAATAGCCGGGACAATCTACACTGACTCTAAGTATGCCTTTGGGGTAGTACACACCTTTGGGAAGACCTGGAAAGAAAGGGGAATGATAAATAGTAGAGGAAAGGAGTTGGTCCACGAGGAACTAGTAGCCATGATCTTGGAGGATTTGTTGCTGCCACAAGAGATTGCTGTAGTACATGTGAAAGGACACCAGAAAGACGATAAAATAGAGACCCTGGGGAATCAATTGGCAGATGAACAGGCAAAATTGGCTGGGATGGGGAAGGAAGTAATAAACTGCCTGGTAAGGATTCCACAGATATCCGAAATTACCGAAGTGCCCACGTTTACTGACAAAGAAGAAACTCTTCTCGCGTCTCTGGGGGGTACAAAGGATAGGGAAGGCAAGTGGACCTTACCCGATAGCCGCCAGCTACTAAATCGACCGTTGACGCGGGACATTATTGCCCGTTTACACCAAGGGGGTCACTGGGGCGCCCAGGCACTGTGTGATGCCTTCCTGCGCCGATATGCTCACCCTGGTCTGTACACGGTAGCCAAGCAGGTCACAGGAGATTGTATAACATGTCGAAAGATTAACAAAAGGGGGCTGCGGCAGCATGCAAGACAAGGGGGTAGGAGTCCGGCCTATAGGCCGTTTGAGTATATCCAGGTAGATTACACTGAGCTCCCCCCCATAGGTCGCCTGAAGTATCTATTAGTAGTGGTAGATCACCTGACAGGATGGGTGGAAGCTTTCCCCACTACCACGGCAACGGCAACTCAGGTTAGCAAGATTCTACTCGAGCAAATCATCCCACGATTTGGGCTACCCCGCGCTATTGACTCTGACCAGGGGAGCCACTTCACCTCGACCGTCCTCCAGAATGTAGTGCAAGCAATGGGGATTGACTGGGATTTGCACACCCCCTGGCATCCCTCCTCCTCGGGCAAGGTCTAAAGAATGAACCAGACCATCAAAAAGCAGCTAACCAAGCTCACTAGTGAAATCGGCCTGCCTTGGACCAAATGCCTACCCCTTGCCCTGTTGCAAATTCGCACCCAGCCAAGGCGGGATTTGGGCGTCTCCCCTTTCGAAATGTTATTTGGCCTCCCGTTCCATGGGCCGAAGGGGGAACCTCCTGTATTTGAGTCTCGGGATATGTTTGTGCAAAAATATGTGGTGGCTCTGGGGTCTGCTCTATCTCGTTTACGCCAACAGGGACTTTTGGCACAGACGCCGCCCCTCGAGTTTGCGGTGCACACCGTCAAGCCGGGTCAGTGGGTCCTGATTAAAAGCTGGAAGCAACGTACCCTCGAACCAACTTGGGACGGTCCCTTCCTGGTACTTTTGACGACCGAAACGGCTGTCCGTACGGCCGAAAAGGGCTGGACACATTACACTCGAGTCAAGGGACCAGTGCCACAACCGACGGAGGACGAACGAACCTCTCTGACAAAGGCATCTAAGGAACAGAGACTCTGAGAACGAACTAATCGGACTTTGCCGAGTCTAAAGGAACTGTGCCCTTGGGCTACGGGTGTCGCGACAAAATGCGGTCAATCGTATTGTTAACTTGCTATGCCATTGTCCTTGGGCTGGGTCATAGTGTGCGTGTTACCCAATTTGGCCTCCGGATGAAACAAATAGAGGACCGTCAGTGGTTCACCATCTCCGTGCTTGCCAACCAATCAACACAGACACTTAGCTTAGACCTATGTGAGTTGGTGCCCTGTAGGACTAAAAGTCAACTGAATCAAACTAAGCAGAATCTAGAGAGAGAAAGGGGATTCCAGGGTCAGACGTTAGTATTACAATTGTATGGTAGGGAAGGCCTAAGTAGGCTTCCAGCCCCCGGGGTCCAGGCTATGGTGTCAGTTGTCCGTGATCCCATCACCCCTGGACGAGATTGTGGGCATAATCGGTGCAATCCGCTTTATCTGACCATAAAGAACTTGGAAAAGAACGAGGCGAGACTTAATAGAACAATACTGGGTATTAGAGTTGGGGGCCAGGCAGGATGGGGGGGGGAATGCAGCTGTGCTGCACGTATATCACGGTCATTGAAGCTGTGTCTGGGGGCTCATCCACCACTGGTAAGCAGGAAAAGATTAGAATAATTGAGACAACGGATTTGGAAAAGACCTTTGAAATAGAAACGGTATACGGGGAGGCGAATGCCTGGATGGAATGGGTCAAATATACTGTGAGGAGCATGAAAAAGAGTGATTGCTACGCATGCACGAGTGCCCGCCCTAACCCTCAGGTGGTCCCATTCCCGCTGGGATGGGAGAAACACCCACGAGCCATGGACTGCATGATAAGGCTGTACCAGGACCGAGAGGCCTGGAACGACCCCACTTGTCGACCCTTGAGTTTGAAGTTTCCCCCCGTCAGGTCTGAGGGGGCGCCCCGCCCGCCATCATTCTCAGGGGTAACGGGTACGCACCAGGCCTGCGTCTCTCGGACGGGACTACAGTGGGACGACGATGTGGGGACATTTGACAAGTGCAGCGGATCAATCCGGCTGGTCAATGAAACTAACGGGGGCGGGAATTACTCCCACATTCATGTACCTAGGGCAGACCTCTGGTGGTACTGTGGTGGGAGGGTTCTGCGACCGACCCTGCCCCAAAAATGGATGGGCACTTGTGCGATCGTTCAATTGGCCATCCCATTCACCCTGGCATTCGAAAAACAAGAGCAACCCCGTTCTAGTGGAAGAACTGAGAGAGCTTTGGAGACCTCTTTCGATGATAACATATATTTAGATGCCATAGGGGTCCCCAGGGGTGTTCCTGACGAATACAAGGCTAGGAACCAGATAGCGGCGGGTTTTGAGTCGTCACTGTTCTGGTGGGTGACCATCAATAAGAATGTGGATTGGATTAATTATATTTACTACAATCAGCAGAGGTTCATTAATGATACCCGGGATGCAGTGAAAGTAATAGCAGAACAACTGGACGCCACTAGTAGGATGGCGTGGGAAAATAGGTTGGCCTTAGATATGATGTTGGCAGAGAAGGGGGGTGTTTGTGTCATGATAGGCACTCAGTGCTGCACTTTCATCCCCAACAACACAGCCCCTGATGGGTCCATCACCCGCGCCCTGGATGGACTCACCACATTGGCGGACGAACTGGCCGAAAACTCGGGCATCGACTCTGGCCTCACGGACTGGTTGGAAGCTTGGTTCGGTAAATGGACGGGGGTGGTCGTTCCCTTTCTTGTCTCATGTATAGTGGTGGCAGGGGTACTCACTGCCCTTGGGTGTTGCGTTATTCCCTGTGTCCGGGGATTAACTCAACGACTGATCGAAACCGCCCTTACTAAGAAGGATGTTCCCTATGGGCAGGTTGAACGAATAAATCTCGAGATGGACCAACGTGAATCCCTCTTGGGCGGGGGTAGTATTAGAGAAGGGCAGTTTGATGAACAAGCTCAGGAGTTATTAAATGCCCTGGAGAAGAAACTTACAGTTGAAAAATTACAGGCCGTAAGAAAAGACACGGGGGATTTGTAGGGGGTAGTGTAATTTTTAAACGGTTAGCTGCCTTTTAGTCTTTTCTACCACATAGTAAACACAAGCAGACACTCAACTGTTGCCGGACCTCCCCCACGTTTATATGAATGAAACAGTTGTAACAGCTTTCCTCGATAGTTGAGAGACCGCCCTTAACCACAGTTGTACAACATCATCCATATAAGGGAAGAATGGGAAGCTCAAACACTGATTGGCCAAGTGAATGATAAAAGAATCGCAGGCACCAGAACCCAAATAAGGAAAACAGTGGGGAATCCGAGCACTCGTTGGTCAAGGCAGCAGTAGTAAACCAAGCCCACATATACATGTATATAATGTGTGGAGATTACTATGCTTGTGTGTGTGTACCTTTGGGAACAGCACCCGACTTTGCAAAGTTGAATGAAAAAGTTTTGGACTGACTCCTCCGTGTCTTTGTTCCTGGGAAGGGAAATAAAAAGTGCCGTAGATGGGGCTGGATAGCCACTTATCTCGCACAAAACCAAGACCTATAAATAGACAGACAGGACATACCACTAGTGGGCCACCAGAGACTCTCACTGATGATGTTTCCTAGTTACGGTGATGAAACATCTGAAAACAAACCTTCAAGCTCAGTGAGCTAACTTTCATACTTACAAATGGTTACTTTTCTCTTAATTGTGGAATTTTGGACTTCTCTGTTACTCATGTTTTAACAGATTACAAGGCGAGGTGAGCTTTTCTGGGTGGGTTGTTTTAATTAACAGAGGGGTTCGAAATCGACATCATAACAGTGTGAGAGCTTGTCGTACATGATCTGGACAGATTTGAACAGATTTGGGGTGCAAAAAGTCCCAGCAGATTCCATTATTTTGGCAGTTAGTGAGCTAGATCTTCAAATAAATCAGGTGAGAAAATTAATTTAGTTCTGTTTACTTGTGGGTGGTTAAATTAAAATAAATGGCTTTTAACATTACTAAAGAGGTTCTGATCTATTGGTTTCTCCAGGGGCAAAAGGACAGCTGTAAGCATAATGGAGTTGGTCAAGCACTTTGGTGTATCAGGGAAACAGTCAACTGCAGTCGAATTAGAAAAAAAACTTAAGTTGCAAGTGGGGCAACTGGATTTAGAAGATAAAGAAAGAAACAGAAAGAGAGGGAGAAGATAGAGAGAAAGAGAGGAAAAATGAAGAGAGGGAGAATTTGAAATTCAGAATTTTGGAATTAGATAAGAATGAAGCAGGATGAATTTGCAGAATGAAGATGAAGGGAGAACGTTGGGATGTATAGAACTATGTTAATAAATTGTCATATTTCGGTGAGAAAAATGCCAAAACCTTTTCATTACATTTGCAAAATTGGCTCGGCAGATGACGTGTCCAGTGAACTTGTGGTAATGCTAGTTCAGACTCAGCTGGTGGGCACAGCTTGAGAGGTATGTGCAGTGCTGTCTCATGAGAGTGTACGAGATTATGCAGATGTCAAAAACTCATATTTTGAGTGCTTATGAATTTGTACTAGAAGAATATAGACAGTGGTTCAGAAATATAGATACTGAACCAGGTCAGACTTATATTGAGTTTGAAAGAATTCACCACAGTCATTTTGATAAATGGGTGCTCTCCTTAAAAATGGATAAGACCTGTGAGGCTCGAAGGGAGATTATTCTGCTGGAGGAGTTTAAAGACTCACTTCCAGAGATGATAAGAATTCATGTGAATGAACAGAAAGTTCAAGAAGTGAGAAGCACATCAGAAATGGTAGCTAAGTATGCATTAGTGCATGACATGAAATTTAGCTTCTGGGAGGATTTCCATCCTGTGAGAGATAGAAATTGGGAGAAGGGGAGATCCTACAGTACAAAACATAGAGAAAAGCACACTGGCAATAGTATACCACAGGTGAAAGAAAAGCCCAAAGGGTTTGAAAGGAAGTGAAAGGCCTCAGGTGTTCTCACTATAAGGAGTGGAACACATAAATATACAGTGCCAATGGTTTAAAAAGGGCACAGGGAAAAGGTGTTTTCACTGCAGTAAGCTAGGACATACAATGCTGGGCACGGAAGGAAGGCTCTTTGGGAAAAGATATCGTAAAAGATTTGCATTAGTGAACCTGTTAAAGGAGACCCCAAGTGGAGCCAAAGAGTTGCAGGGGAGTGCACAGCCTAGACAGGGGCTGTGTATGAAGTCAGTGCCTGATCTCTATAAAGAATTCGCCTCTGGAGATAAACCTTATTAAGGAAAAACGGTGTGGGTGGGGAGGACAAGTAATTATAATGTTGCAAAATACGGGATCTGTTCAGTATCTAATAGTTGAGAAGGGATGCGCTGGAAAAGCACAACAGATCAGGCAGCATTCGAAGAGCAGGACAATCTACATTTCAGGCATCTATCTATCGTCAGGAATGTGGTGGGGGACAAGGGGGCTGAACTATAAATAGGAGGGTAGGAGATGGGCTGGCGGGAGGGTCACTACAAAGGCTATAGGAAGATGTAGGTGGAAGTGATAGTGATATGTCAGAAGGGAGGGTCGACTGGATAGGTGGGATGGAAGATGGACAGTTCAAGAGGGCAGTGCTAAGTTTAACTGTTGGATCTGGGTTGAGGTTGGGGGAGGGGAGATTTGGAAATTGGTGAAGTCAACGTTGATGTTGTATAGTTTGAGGTTTCCAGCTGTCCTACCACCTATCCACTTCACCCTCCTCTCTGACCTGACACCATCACTCCCCACCTGCTTCTACCTATCGCCTTCCAAGCTACCTTCTACCCAGCTCCACCCCAACCTCCTATTTGATTCTCAGCCCCCTCCGTTACCTCCCCCCCCATTATGCCTGAAACGTTCATTATGCCTGAAACGTTCACTCTCCTGCCCCTTGAATGCTGCCGACCTGCTGTGCTTTTCCAGCCCCACACTTTTCAACTCTGATCTCCAGCATCTGCAGTCATCACTTTCCCTCGGCCTCGAATAGTAAGAGATGGAAGTATTTTAACTCGTTCTCACATGTTACTCAACAGTGTGATAATTTGTGGAATGGGGACAGAAATTAAGCATTCCCTTGTGTAACATTAGGTTGGAGTGCTAAATCATGGATGGGGAAGTAACAGTGTGAATGAGTGACAGAGTGTCAGTTCCAGGAATGCAGTTTGTTCCTGGAAATGATTTAGCAGGATCCAAGGTGGGAGAGGCACCCCTTGTGGTGGAGAATCCAAAGTAAATCCAGGGAACTGGGGAATTAAAAGGAAAATGTTGAGGGATTTTTCCAGATTGTGTGGTAACAAGATCCCACTGTCATAAGTTACAGCAGGAAGGAAAACCGAAAGAAAATTCCAAAGGAGTTGATTCATGGAAGACTCAGGCTAAAGCATTTCTCATGGCCTGGAATGCACACGGATGTGGTTATTTTTTGTTATACATGTCATACATGCCAAATGGTAGGTAAGTCACAGGCAGTATTAAAACCAGCACCTTTGTTGCCAATTCCTGTATTCGGAAAACCATTCACGTGGATAATGATTGATCGTGGAGCTTCCCTTCCTAAAGTAAAAGTTGAAACCAATATCTGTTGATCCTAATAGATGTGTCTACCCGATTTCCATGGATAATTCCATTATGGGGTGTTAAGGAAAAAAGAGAGGTGGAGGAGCTGGTAGCTCCCTTTACTCACTGTGGGCTGTGCAGTGTGATTCAGTCAGACCAAGGGTGTAATTTTACTGCTCAGCTGTTTAAGTACATCATGGATAGCTTCGGCGTACAACAGTTTAAATCAAATGCGTCCCATCCCGAATCCCAGGGAGCCTTGGAAAGTTAGCATCAGACACTGAAGGCCATGTTAACAGCGTACTGTTATGATTACCCGAATGATTAGAATAAACATGTCCCATT
Source organism: Chiloscyllium punctatum (assembly GCF_047496795.1). NCBI lineage: Eukaryota > Metazoa > Chordata > Chondrichthyes > Orectolobiformes > Hemiscylliidae > Chiloscyllium > Chiloscyllium punctatum. The sequence goes on from NC_092745.1 coordinate 31,942,373, forward strand.
ATATTGTTTGCTATGAGAGATGCCCTAAATAAATCTACTCAGTTTAGTTCCTTTGAGTTAATATTTGTACATAAAGTGAGAGGTCCTTTGAAATTAATTCAATATAAATTGACAGGACCAAAGTCGAAGATCTCACTCTTGGACTATGTATCTGAGGTGAAGGAGAGATGAGATGGAGTAGGTGAGTGAGCTAAACAGCACCTGAAGAGGGCACAGCATAGAGTGAAGCAGATGGCAGATAAAAACTGTGAAACTTTGACGATTTCCCGTGGGGATGACGTATTAGTCTTGCCACCAGTGGTAGGAAAGCCCTTCAAAGTCAGGTTTAGTGGCCCCTTTCAAGTAAAAAAAAATGTTGAGTGAGTTAATCTATCTTGTGAAGATACTGGATCTGACAAAAAATATTCGAGTATGTCATGTGAATGAATAATGCTCTATACACATTTAAGACTCCAGAACAGAGTTGTGGCCAGATGAACAAATTGTGCAGTTTATCTGGATGATGTAGTGATCTTTCATAAGTGATTGTAAATTCACATGTTACTTTTGGTAGAGCATGTTGAACGATTACAAGAAACAAACTAGGTAATAAATTTAAAGAAAACAGAATTCGTGAAGGCAGAGGGAATGTTCTTGCGACATTACATTGGACATGGAAGGTTGACCCCATTGGACACAAAGGCAAAGGCCATTGAGGAATTTACACGACCAGCCTCGAAGAAAGAGGTGCTTCGAATTTTGGAACTGAGTGGATTCTGTCAGAACTTTGTTCCAAACTTCAGCAGCCTATTGGCATCACAGATGGATTTACTAACGACGATTAGAATTGTGGTGGGCAGAACAATGCCAGGAAGCATTTGAGAATTTTAAAGCAGGATTAATCACCACACCAGTTTTGGCTGAACCAAATATTTTGAAACCCTTTGAAAATTGTGTTTGATGCGACGGATATAGGGGTCAGAGATGTATTCATACAGGAAGATGATGATGGAATTGGATGGCCAATGGCTACTTGTTGAAAAAACTCAATATCCACCAGGAAAAAAATACAAAATCTCCATTATTGATATAGAATGATTGAGTTTCGTACTCGCACTGGCCTGATAATATTTTAATGTTTATATGACAAACAAATTGTCGGAGATGGTTGTGGACAACACCGAAAATCTTCTCTCAATTTTTGGAATATTTATAGACCAAATTATGAGACTATTTCATTGGAGCCTTACGTTACCGACTTTAATCTTACAAAATGTTCGTGCTTGTCGGCCCTAAAAATGTGATAGCAGATGTGTTAATTAGCATATAAAGGAAAACGTGTAGATGCAATTTGACTTATTCCAGTGTTATATATGTGTGCAGAATTAATATGATTGTCATAACTGAGATTAATACTTTTGTATTTCATAATAATGGGATTAACAATTACAAGAAAAAAAATGAAGCCATCTTTTCATTCTGATGTTTTTTTTTCTGGACGAGGGAGGTGTTATGAAGCCAAAAGCATGTCGATCACTTTAGGACAGAGTAGGTTTTGCTGAATGGAAAGTACAGCCATACATGCCGCTAAAGGTCAGACTGTTCTACATGTCACAATGAGAAATGGATACCTGAGTTTTGATTGCTGTTTTGACAAAGATACAAATATAACCAACGTGTTTAGATAACGCTCAGGATACCAGAAGCCAACGGAAATTTAATATTATTGTTTAGACACCTGGAAATCAATCAAATTATGAGAGTTATTGTATCATGGGGAGTATATAAACCCAGAATTTTGAACACTAGAGGGAGAGTCACTGCCATTCAACAGCAGAGTAACTGCTGCAGAGCAGGAGATCGAACTGGCCATTTCAAACATTCTCTATCAAAGGTACTTTTTTCATGTAAAATCTACTTGTAGTGAAAAAATAACATGGCCCATGGAGACCAGCAGCTGTAAGAGTGAACACAGCGGGGAAGATAGAGACTGTGTGCTCTTGAGAATGTAATGTTTAATATGTGGGTTGTTGAAACAGCATATTTTTGCAGAGTTGGAGTCAGATAATAAGTGGTTAAGAAAAGAGGGGCTTGTATTTGTGAATAGTTGTTGTTTAGTGTCACCTATTTAAGTTAAGAAACTAATTTGTTATTTTTGTTTAAACAGTGGAATGTAAGAAATCTGTGTCACTCATATTTCAACAGATTACGAGGTGAGGCGAGCTTTTCGGGGTTTTAATTAACAGAGGGGTTTGACTCTACCTTGTAAATGTCCATCCACGCTAACCTCATTTCCCTGTAGTTGGCCCATATCCTTCTAGTTCTTTCCTATCCACATAGTTATCCAAATGCTTTTGAAATGTTGTTAATGTACCCCCTCAACAACATCTGCTGGCTGTTCATCCACGTACCATCCTCTGTGTAAAGAAATGGCCCCTTAGGTTCCAATTATTCATTCCCCTTTAACTTTAAACGAACCACCTCTAGCTCTCGAATCTCTAAACTTGGGAAAAAGACTGAGAGCATTCACCCTATCCATGCACCTCATGATTTAATACAGCTCTGTAAGATCCACCCTTAGTGAACTACTCTCTAAAAAAAGGTTCTAGCTTGTCCAACCTCTCCTTATTACTAAGGCCAATGGGTCCTGGCATTTTCCTTGTAAGTTTCTTCTGCACTCTTTATAATTACATAACACCGTCCCTATAACAAGGTGACAAATACTGAACTCAATACTCTAAGTGTGGCCTTTCCAAAGTCCTGGGTAACTGCAACATAAATTCCCAACTTCTATACTCGATATCCTGCCTGATGAAGGCCAGTGTGCCAAAATCCTTCTTCGCTGTCCTGTCTACCTGTGACTCCACTCTCAGAGAACCGTGCACCTGAACGCCAAGGTCTCTCTCCACACTGCACCCCTTCAGACAGGCCCCCCCCCCATTCACTGTGAAACTTCTATCTTGATTTGAGTTTAAAAAATGCAAGACCTCACACTTCTATATTAAATTCCATTTGCTATTTCTCGCCCCACTTACTCACCTGATTAAAACCCTGCTGTAATTTCTTATAAACCTCCTCACTGATTACGCGACCACTCCTTTGAGTGTCATCTGCAAACTTACAAATTATGTCTTGTACATTCTCAACCAAATCTTAGATAACAAACAGCTATGGACCCAGCCTCCAGTCTGACAAGCATCCTTCCACTAAACCCTCTGCTTCCAACCATCTACCCAACTGTGTATCCAATTGGCCAGATCCCCCAGCATTACACGTGATGGAACCTTCCTGAGCAGCCTGCCATTTGGAACCTTATCAAAGACCTTCCTGAAATCCATAGAGTCTACATCTACCACTCTGCCCTCATCAACCTTCTCGGTCACTTCACCAAAAGAACTCTTAACAAATTTGGGAAGCATGATCTCTCATTAACAAGTCTATCCTGACTGGACTGAATCAAACCCTGTGTAAGTAATTGTTGCGGTAAATGGTATGCTTTCTGTCACTGTAATTTGATTCAAGTTTGTAAATAGTGCCAACTTCTTGGTTGTAAATCTTTGCTGAGAGATCATTTTGGGCACTCTCTACAGAGTTGATCTCCTTTTTAAGGAATGATCTCCTTGCCACAGACACAGGTGATGGATTCCTGAGGAGACAGAGTGAAGAAGAAAAGTGTTTAATCTGCAGAGCTGTGAGATACGAAGAAATGGAGACGCTAAACATGAGGAGTGGCTGCTATATCTTATTTCCAAAAGAGACATTGAAAGGGTGAGAAATTCCATACTTTAACTAGGTTTGATTAGTTTGATTAATTGCCACGTGCACCTCAGTACAGGGAACAAGTTTATTAATGAGCAGTGGAGGCAGATAGTAAACATGGCCAGACAGATCATAAGGTGGAAATAGACTTGGACAGAGTAAGGCGTACGGGTTACACTGCACAGGACGTGCACTCGACAAGATCAACATTATTTAAACTTAGACAGTCCATTCATCAGTCTAACGTGACTTTCCCAATAACTTATATGCCTTAATTAACTCTCCCCACATTATTGTGCAGTCAGCGTGTGAACCCGTACTGAATGTTATGTTGCTCACAATCCTCAACAGCAACCACAATACCTTCCATCTGAAGCAGGTAGCCATTTCCATCAGCTTCCGTCCTACACAGAGGACAGCAGGCTGTCTTCTCGGAAATGAAAGATGCCTTCTTGAGAATTCACACAAGACATATGGCTTCCCTCCTCACCGCGAGAAAACCACGTTAAAGTCCCACTTGTGTATCATGAGCGATGGAGCCATGAGGAACAACGTGGAGCAGTCTGTCTGTGCAGCCTCTACTTCAATTGTTCATCATGTTAGAGTGTCAATTAGGAGACATTGAGGACTGCCGATGCTGGAGGGCAGAGTAGAGAGTGGATGTCTGGAAAAGCACAGCAGTTCAGGCAGCGTCCAAGAAGCAGGAGAATCGACGTTTTGAGCATAAGCCATTCATCAGGAATCAGCATCAATTACCTCATTCTGACCCTGTGTAAGTGAGTTGAGAGGGGAATGGCCTCTTCCTGTTTCTGTATAAGTGGCTCAACGGGCTAAATGGCCTCCTTTTGTCCCTGTGTAAGTGACTCAAGGGGCTGAATGGCCTCATTATGTTTCTGTGTAATTGACTCAAGGGACTGAATGACTTCTTCCTTGTCTGATTGGACAGGGCCACGGGCCTGACTGGTTACCCCTGGTTCCTGTTTGAGAGCTCGATGTATTGACAAGTGTGATGATGCTACAGCTTTAAGACGTTATTTTGTCCTGGTTTCTTTTAAGAGAGAGATTGAACAATCGTTACCAACCTGGCTAGGTAAGACCACTTGAGTAAACAGATAGGGAGATCTTGGGTTTATTTTACTGCAGCCTGAATTGGTCTGGCCAGCTCTCACAGATTAGAATCCTTAGGTTTTCGTTTCTCAGCAACATCAGAAACAGTTGGGGTCTCAACAGAGTTGGAAGCGTCAGTGAATGTCTCCTGGCTGCTACTATTTCTGAATTTTATCTTTCTCCTGTTTTTTAACTTCTGGATTGGAGAAATGTTTGTGATAATCTGTGACCTAATATTCATTTTTGCCAAAGGCTGTGTTTATGGGATTTTCCTATATTGTGACAGTTCATTAGTAATAGCTCCACGATTTATTATTCTGTTAACTTGTCCAATAGAATTAAGTTATTCTAAGTTCCTCTTCCTTTGGTTTCATTTCATCTTTCGTATGAAAATAAATGGTGTTTTGCTTCACACCGAGTAGTTTGACCAGTCACATTGCATCTGGAATGGACACGTTACATTTCCTTTAAAATAAGAAAACAATAGTATCTAGGGTCCTGCTTTCAAATATTTTTTGAGGGGCTCTGGTGTGGCCCATCAAACTAGACTCCTTCTCTAGTGCTGGAGGCACTGAATGGGTTGTCCCTGTTCTTCTGCAATAGAGTCAATGGGCTGAATGACTCCCTCGTATTCCTGTGAAACCAGTGTGAGGTGCTGAATGAACTCTTATTTTACTGTGGCAATGTGCAGTGTTAGGCAATGCTGTTACATGAATGTTATGGACCCTTTAACAGCACAAGCCTCGTGGAGTCCGGGTCTTGCTGCACATGGACACCGACCGGTTCAGGAGCTGACGGGGGGACAAAATGTTCTGAACATTGTGGAATTTCCAGTGACTATCCCTACTTCTGATATAATGGTCGGAGACTGGGGGCGAGGAGACATTTATGCAGCAGCTGAAGGTGTTTGTGAAGAGGAAGCTACCCTGAGGAGCTCCCAAAGAGGTGACCCTGGACTGAGATGATGAACATCTTTCTTTGTGCCATGTTTGAATCCAAACACTGAAGAGTTTTCTCTGATTCACATTATGTACAGTTTTGTTAAGCTCCTTGACGTCAACAGAAGGCAACCACTGCCTTGATATCAGGACTAGTCATTTCCATCAAGCTCTGTACCAACCTCTTTTGTTCATATCAATAGGCCATGATATAGGAGCAGCAAGTGTTATTCAAGCAAGTGGTACTGAATGTCAGGATTTCTCTTCGCAAGAGTGTTCGGGAGCTAGATAAATGAAAGTATTTGAAGAGGAGGGAGATGGATATTGACCTGTCAGAGAGTTGAGGGCTATGAAGAATTGGAATGAAAGAGTATTTGAGATCGAGAGCAGATCAGTCATGATCTGAATGAAGGTCAAGGCAGGTTTGGGGAGTGAATGACCAGCCCTTGTTTCTGATGTTCTCGCAATCTGTTATTGGAAAGTTAGTGGGTGTTATTTTCATGAATGTTCTGTTATTGTATCTTGCAGTCAGTGAGACCAGAAGATTTTGTGAGCCATCGCTGGGTGAGGTATGGGGGCTGTATTCAATGATTCTGGGTCTACAACATGACCAACAAATGAAGCGCAAGTTGCAGAGAGGGGAAGCTCTGTAAAGAGAGATGAGGGGCATCTTTCATACCCACCCTGGGTTTACGAAATACATTTCGCAGATCACCTCAAAGCGTGTGTGATGGTCTTGAAGGGCTGAATAGTCTCCTCTGTTTCTGTTCACCAGTTTATAGCAGCAAGTAGCCTCCAACTGCTCATGTCTAGCTGGTATGAGGGAACTGAATGGAACACAGATATATGGGACTCTGGAGCAGGAGTGGATCATTCGAGACTTTGAGCCATCTCCAACGGGCACTAAGAATGTGGCTGATCAGGTTGTGGTCTCAGCATCACTTTCCTGTCTGTGCCCCATTATCCATGAATCACTTCTGTATCAAATATTTAACTAAAGCAGCTGACAATCAATGTGAACAATAGAGGCACGATAAACTTCCAGTGAAGAGAATTCTGACTCAAAAGGTACCTTCAACGTGGAAACTGAACCGTAAAAACAATTTGGTCACTCTGATCAGAAATCAAATTTGATCTAGTCCCATTTGCCACCATTTGGCCAATATCCCTCCTCTTTAAGATACTTTTAAAATGTGCGATTGTAACTGCCTTCACCACTTCCTCTGACAGCACTTTCAGTACACACAACCCTCTCTGTATGTAACATTTCCCTTCAGTTCCGTTCTAAATCATTCCCCCCCACCTCGCTTTCAACCTAAGCCCTCTCGTTCTGGACTCCTCTATCCTGGGGAGTAGAATGTGGCTGTTCAGAATATCCATGCACCGATGGTTTTATAAACCTCTATCATGTCACCCCTCAGCCTCTGACACTCCACACTGCAACCTAATCATACTCTCCCTTAAGCTCAAACCTCTAGTCCTGGGACATACATGTAAATCCTTTCTGCAAACAATCGAGTTGTACATAGTATTCTTAACGTGGCCTCACCACCATCCTGTATAGATACAACATGCCACCACAACTCCTATACTTAATGCTCTGACTGATTAAGGCAAATGTGTCAAATTTTTAAGGAACAGTGCACCTGCAGTCCTAGGTCCCTTTGTTCCACAACATTCTCCAGGACATTTCAATTAAGTGTATAATTTCTACCCTGATTTGCCTTCCCAAAATGCAAACCCTCATATTTAACTAAATTAAATTTCATCTGTCACTCCTTGCCCCTATGTCCCATCTAATTGTGGCTTCATTGTACTCTGAGATAATCTACTACGCCACCTTTCTGATGTCATCTGTAAACTTATTAACTATGGCCCCGATATCCAGATCTAAATCCTTTACATAAATGATGAAATGCAATGAACTCAGTACTGATTCTTACCACACACTGCTGCTCACAAGCCTCCAGTATGAAAAATACCTCTCTTCCTTGAAGCCAGTTGTGACTAGCTTCCTCTGTTATCCACAAGACCGAACCTTACCAATCTGTCTACAAATTGGAATGTTATGAGCACCTTGCTGAGGTCCACATAGACAATGTCTACCAAACTGCCTTCATCAATCTTCTTTGTTACCTCTTCATAAAACTCAACCAAATTCATAAGAAATGATTTCTCATGCAGAATTCCAGGTTGACTATCCCACTCAACCCCTGACTTCCCAAATGTATGTAAGTCCGGGCCCTCACTTACCCACCACTGACATCAGGCTCACCGGTCTATAGTTCCCCGGCTTTTTGGGTCACTGTTTTCTTTAGTCGTCCCATTCCTCCACTGCTCACAACAAATGTTAAATGTAACCAGGTTGGTGATGTGGCTGATGATATCGGTCTCAGACTGGGCCAGAATCAGTTTTAGGAACAGTCAGGCTAGTTTCTTTAATCTGCTAAAGTTGCACGTTTATGATTCAGAGCAATGTGCCTCAACTATGATGGAATGAAGAATGACAAACTGTTTGTATATTGCTAATAAAGAATCAACATTTCCCTTTCTAAAAACACTGGTGCACACACGCGCGCACGCACACACGCACACTCACATACACATACAACCAACAAACAAAACCTCTGCAATTTGAAGTTGAAAGAACTTTGTCTAGATATTAGTGTAATCATGACAAAAAAAAATTGAGAGATTGTACAAAATGTTATTCTGTTTCTAAAGATGCTCTTCTCACACAAGCTGCATCCTGGAACAGTTCGATTTGGCTGAATTCCCTTTGCATTGGGAAGTGAGGAGATTCCAATGAATTCTGGTCAGGGATCACCCAAACGATGACTCAGTGATTAGCATTGACTCAGTGATTAGCATTGTTGCCTCACAGCACCAGGAACTTGGGTTCGATTCCAGCCTCGGGCGACTATCTGTGTGGGTTTGCACATTCTCCCTTTGTTTGTGTGAGCTTCTAATGGGTGCTTCAATTTCCTCCCACAGCTCAAACTGTGTGCGTTAGGTGGATTGGTCATGTTAAGTTTTCCGTAGTGTTCAGGGACTTCTAGATTAGGTGGATTAGTCAAGTGTAATTCTCTGGGAACGAGCCGAGGAAGATTACTTTTTGGAAATCTGGAATGGACTTGCTGGGCCGAAGGGCCTGTTTACACACTGCATGAATTCTTTAAAAATATGAATTGTAATGATGATGGTAGAGGTGTTTTTTTAAGCTCACACACATTGTTGTGATGAGCATTAAGGAGGGAGAGAGAGATTGTAATAGGCCATTCTTTCTCAGGCGGATCACATTTTCTTCCTCTCTGAGCTGAATCACACAGTAATGTAATTCATTCCCAAACTGGATCATGTGAGGTCTCCTTGTACACTGTCCAAACTATGTCTCCATCACCTTTCTCCTCCATGTAGGTGTATCATTGCTGCTGTCATGCACAGAGCCATACCCTTAGCAGAAAATGCCCTTGGTCGATTTGAAAATATGTTTATATGTGTCTACGTCATTAAAATATAAAAGATTTAATGTATTCAGAATACCAGAGTTAAAATGAATGCATTTTTAACAAATACAGAAATTGCTGGAAAAGCTCAACAGGCCTGTTGGCATCCAGATGCCTTTTACATGTTGTAGTTGTACCAACCTCCATCACTTCCTCTGGTAGCTCATCCCATATACACACACCACCCTCTGCGTGAAAAGGTGCCTCTTAGGCCTCTTCAAAATCCTTCCTCTCTCACTTGCAACCAATGCCCTCTAGTTTTGGATGCCCCTACCCTGGGGAAAAACCCTGACTACTCACCCTATCCATGAGCATTCTGATTTTATAAACCTCTACTGCTACGAAATGTGACTCCATTCAACACGAATGGCTGTACCTTCAGTCATCCTGTGCCTAAACTCTGAAATTCAATACTGACACCTCTTCTTTCTCCAACAGGTCACAATTCTAAATCCATTTTAATCATTTTGTTCAGATGTATTATGAAACACTTCTGTGGGATTTACACCCAGACCTTTGTGTCCGGAAGTAGGGACACCAGCACAACTCGGCAATACCCATAAAGCTGTAACATTATTCTCCTGTGTTCGCTCATCAGCCTGTTCTGACACGCTGTGACATAGCTCTGCAACAGGCAGGACTTAAATTCAGTCCTACTAGTCCAGAACGAGGAACACTAACACGCAAGTTCAGGAATTGGAATCAAATCCAGAGTTCTGGCTCAGAGGCAGGGACGACCATACCCAGTCTTTGGGTAATATTTTATGTGCCCACTTTCAGCTCGGTGTGGATTTATTATAATCAGGTTGCCATTACTAAGCAACACAAAACATTTTGCATTGTTCAACAAATGCAAGATATTTGTCTCAACTGTAGGATGTTAAGTGCACGTGCTGCGCCATCGCAATTAACTGAACGTCTTTAATCACTATTATCTGTAGTCTGCAATATTAGGGAAAGAAATCCTACAGAAGCACTCAGCTTAATGAAGGGTCCCGAATAGATTTTTATTACTGGACACCAGAGACGGGGAAAGAGCATAATTTCTGGCTCCAAAACACCGATCACTCTTACCCACCTCTTAACTGCCCTCTTCCTAAAACCATGAAATTATACCAGGCCGCTGATTACTGTCCAGCCTCTACTCCTCACTGACTGTGATTGCAATCTGTCCCTCCTCGCCCTGACTACACAAGGTGAACCAAGCTCTTGTGAAAATCAAGGCCGAAGTGTGCCGACCTTCTGGAGACGGGGACGATATTTTAAAGGGGGAGAGTGAGGAGGTGGTAATATCACACACTGGGCTGAGGGGTGGCAGATGATGTTTAGTTTGAATTAGTGCGAGGTATTGGATTTGGTAAATCAAACAATTAACATTAGGGCCTTTGGCAGTGTTGTAGAACAGAGGTCTCGGCCGTCAGGTACAAATCTTTAAAATTTGCATCTCATACAGATTGTTTTCAAAAAGGTGTTCAACACACTTGTCTTCATTGGTCAGACCTTTGAGTATCGTATTTGGGACGTCATGTTGAGTTTTTACAAGACATTGGTGAGACCTCTTCTGGAATATTGTGTCCAGTCTGGTCACCCTGCCCGCTCATTCCATAGGCACACCACCCTCTTTTAAATTTTTCCCCTCTCACCTTAAACTTGTACTGTCTACTTTTGGTCTCCCTTGCCCTTAGAAAATAGCTTGAGTATTCACTTTGATATTACTGACCTTGATATTATTAACTGGAGAGGGTTGAGCAGACATTAACCTGGATGTTGCTGGGAATGAAGAGACTGAGCAAGAAGGAGAGGCTGGATAGGCTGGGGCCATTTTCACTGGAGAGTATTAGATTAAGGGGTAACTTTACAAAGGTTTATAAAATCATGAAGGGTATAGATAAGCTGAAAGGCTGATGTCTTTTCCCTAGAGTTGTGGATTCAAAACTGAGGGATATTTTAAAGTGTGAGGAAAAAGATTTACTAAAGTCATGAGAGGTAACTATGTTCCACAGAATCTGGCTTGTGTGTAGAATGAACATCCAGAGGAAGTGGTGAAATCAGGGACAGTTGCAATGTTTGTAGGATATTTGGATAAGACATCAGTTTGGATGGTGGTGTGAGCAGCTGCCCTCTCCCTCCCCCTCTCTGAATGAATTCCTGTTGGTTTTCATCCTCTGCCAATGCCTGTGCATGGCGTGTTGAGGCCAGCAGAGGGTGGCATTGCATCACTTTAAACACCACAGAGACTGCCAGACGTGCCCCACTCAGAGACACACGGGAATTGTTAGGGCACAGCGTGAAGCTCATCTAGTAATTTAACTAATCATAAAAAAATACTAAATTCACCTCATAAACTGTTAAAATATGAGTGACAGAGAACTGCCAAATTCCACTGTTTAAATAAGAATATCAATTTATCTTTTAACTCTAAAAGTGAACATTTTACATCAAGCATTCTGAACTCTGAGACTTCCTTTCTCTAAACTGCTTATTACCCTACTCCAACTCTAGAACGATATACTCTTTAAATAAGACACTTATTCAAATTGCAGTAAATTAATTTCAAAATCATACAGCGTCTGTTGTGTATGTATCTTCTTGCGGCTGCAGATCTCACCGGGTCATCTTCTGTCTTTTTACTGTGGATAATTTGCATATGAATAGTTACCTATGTTAGAGAGTGTTTCCTAATCTCTTGGATCTGTGTTGATGGCAATTGCTCTCTCTGCAATTTTCAAAATGCCTGCATTTTTAACATCTATAGCATCGGATTATCTCATTGGTTCAATTTCGAAAACCAATACATTCAAATTTGATTTGGTTTTAGTTTATTGGGGTATAATTTAAACTCATTGGTAAAGTTTGAATTGTTGTCCAAACAGCAACCATCTCAGGGCTCTATTTCATAGCCAAATGTGATATATTTTCAGTTGTCCTTGGCACTCTGCGACTGCCATCCTCTCATACACATAGGTGCTTGTAAGTTCTCAGTTTAGAACAGCTTTCCCTCTCTCTTAAACGTACAGTACACACTTCCATATTCATTACATTAATACCCTAATGTCAATAAAGGCATTAGGGCACGGTGTGTTGTGGGCGGCACGGTGGCACAGTGGTTAGCACTGCTGCCTCATAGTGCCAGACACCCGGGTTCAATTCCCGCCTTAGGCGACTCTCTGTGTGGAGTTTGCACATTCGCCCCGTGGCTGCGTGGATTTCCTCCGGGTGCTCCGTTTCCGGTTAGGTTAGGTTAGGTGAATTGGCCATGCTAAAGTGCCCGTAGTGTTAGGTAAAGGTGTAAATGTAGGAGTATGGGTCTGGGTGGTATGCGCTTCGGCTGGTTGGTGTGGACTTGTTGGGCCGAACAGCCTATTTCCACACTCTAAATAATTTAACCTAATCAAACCTAAAAAAGATACCTGAAAAATCCGGATTTCTCTTGCTCTATGGTTGGTCAAAATTTCAGTCACTCCTTCTGGTTTGTATCAGGAATTATGTTGCTCCATTGACAGCAAGTCATTATTCGACTCCATCCGTGGAATATAGCAGTATTTCACTTGCTCATACTTGTGTGTGTGGGTTAGGGTTTCAGTTGTTTCATGGGGAGTATGACACTATGAAAATCCTAATGCTTGTAGATGGCACCAAACGTGGAAGAATTGTGAAGTCTATGGAAGACAGTGTGTAACTCGAACAGAGCAATAACTCTTTGGTGTAGTGTTCAGCTTTATGGCAGACTGGGATCACTGCAGAGCAGTGTAAGGTGATGCACTTTGATAGGAAGAACATTGAAAGACATTTTATAACAGGCTGTACCATTATAAAGGGGGTGCAGGAGCAGAGGGTGGTGGGTGTATATGAGCACCGATTGTTGAAGATGTCAAGACAAGTGGGGAGAGCAGTAACTATCGCAGATTAGTTTCAGTATCTGTGCTGTTTACAGGAGGAGGTGTAGGAAGGAGACTCCATGCTCCCTTCCTGGGAGGTGTGGTGATGATGTGTTTGAGCCCACCCTCCTGCCCACCAAGACCGTGGGGATTGCATTTGTACCAGCTTGACACATAAGGGAGATGGCATCTGGGACACGGCTTCTACGTTGTGCCTGGGGAAACGGTACTGCCTATGGGTTTAAAGTGAGAATTGCCCTTCACTGAGCATCGCTACTTAATCGGTCTATGGGACCTGAATGGTTCAGAATCTCCTGATTCTCTCCGGCTCCTACCAGGGTCCTCCCCACATGGCGGGGGGATGGGGATCGAGGGAACGGATATCAGGCACTCCACTACCCGGCTTGGTCCTTTCTGTCCTATTCCAGGCTGTTGCTCCAGGAATGGGAGAAGGGGAAGGAAGGGAATGAGGGTGTGGATGGGTGTTCCGTCCTTTAGTGCTGGTGTCGGTGGGGGTGACATGGTGAGGAGTCTGGAGGGAGTCAGTCCACAGCGTTGTATCCATGCAGTGTTATTGTTGTGGACGGTGGAGTGAAGGGGGAGAGAGAGAGAAACAGGAAGGTGCTGCATGCAGTAGTGTGAGTGGTGGAGCATGAGGCTTGTTCTGGGCTGCGTGCTATAACAGCTATACAGTGAGTGTGAGAGAGCAGAGAGAATATGGTGAGCCTTATCCTGACAGAGCGGGAATGGTTATTGATGCTTGTCCTGTATTGCTGGACATTTCTTCAGACCGCAGATACTGCACTCTGCTGGGTGGTGAGCTCAGACCATGCTCGGTGGGTCTGGTGATGTGGCCCTCTCTGGGAAGAGAATGGTCCCCCTGTATACTAGCCCATCCACCAGGAACTCCGTACCCTTCTCGTGGTGTAATTGTCCCTTATCTGTCGTGCTCTGGGTAAACTGTGCAGGCAGCTCCGAATTGAGAAAGCTCAACTTTGTGCCCATTGGCCTATTAAAGATGGCACCAGTGCCAGGCATCATGGAATATCCAGCGACATCCGGGCGATGGTGAGTACATCCAGCCATGTGGAGGGGAGAATCGGGCTGGTATTGAATGAGAGGGACAACATGGGGTGGGGTGGGTAGTTATTGAGGTGATTTCGATAAGATAGCACCAGGAAACTAGCTCGGCCTCATACAAACAATCCCTCTGTCGCACACAATGAAAATGTTACTGAGACAAATTATTGTTAGATTCAGCCCAATGAGTCAAAGACTCTGTGACCCTACTTCCAGATAGAAAGTTACAGAACACCCAGCCAATACTCTCCATTATCTGAACTCCCACCAATATCCTGTTCACCCATCATTCCAGGAAACATTGGCTCATGTTACAGGAGTCTGTCAAAATGTTTTCATTTCACCATTCTGAAACCTGGCAACATATCCTTCCATGACACCGGCTCTCAGCCTACCCCCTCTGTCTATTTCCCATACACCTCCCATTTGTTATTGTTTAAACGGATTCCCCCTCCATCTCTCTCTCTAGCAGTGAGTTTCACACCCACAGCTCAATAGAAATATGGAGCTTTGAAATGGGTGGGAGCTGTACATCCTGTCACTTCCAGCATGGACTTTAAGCTTCCCCACACTGGGCAGGGATCTGACACTGTGTTACCGAGCAATGCACTGGAGTGGGGTACACAGCTCTCCACGAGGGGAGGTTACAAATTGTTGATCACTGCACAGCTCCCGGTGCTGGACAGATATCTAATCCAGGTTTATTGATCAATGCATGAATGTGGTCTCCACCGCTTCCCACACTGAACACGCAGGAGGCTCGAGGAACACAGTAAGCCAGGTGGCATCAGAAAGTGTGGAATTTGGCATTTCCGGTGTAACCCTTCTTCTGGACTCCTGCAGAAGGGTTACTCCCGAAACATCTACTTTTGCACCTCCTGATGCTGTCTGGCTTGCAGTGTTCTTTCAGAGAGATGGGACCACACTTCTCATTTCTGGACAGGTCAGACTGAACCCTCCAGTACACATTGTATCACTAAGTCCTGTAATCCCTCTCCATTTCTGAAATATAAAGCCTGTTCTTCTTCCTGAAAAAATATCACAGTTACCCACATTATTATTCGATCTACCAAGTTGTTGTTCATTATTTATCCTTTTACAGATTCACTGCCTCCCCTTGATTACTTCGGTTTCTCTCAATCTTAGTGTCAGTTTAAATTTAGTTCGAACATGCATGTTGCACTTCTGGAAACCATTTATATAGTTTGCAAATTGTTGAGGTCCCAGCCCTGGTGACTGTGTCACTGCAGTCGTTAATTTGTGTTAAACTGATAGAGACTGATTTCTCCCAAATTTATCCCTGCTCCAGGTTCAGTAACCTGTCACCCCAACAATCCCCCCCCCCACCCCACCGTGTAGCAGATTTGAAAGGCTGAATGTTCCCTTCCATTTCCTGTGTAACAGGTATGAAAGGTGAAAAGATTTGCTCTAATTGCTGAGTAACAGCCTCCAATGGCCGAATGGCCTCATTTCGTTCCTGTTTAAAACTCTTGATGGGCTGAATAACCTGCTTCATTGTAGGTGCAGTTGAGAATGGTGCAGAACATCTTGGAAACATCAGTGAACAGCCCACTTCTGACTTTATGATGGAAAGAAGGCCATTGATGCTGCAGCTGCTTCTAGCACACTGTGCCTCATGGATGCACAGTTTCCATGTGCTCGGTCCTTTAGAAGCATGTCCTACTTCACAGGAGGGAGGGCCACACAACACAATGGGCAGTGACTTCAATATGAGGCTGAGACTTTCCCTCCACTAGGACTGTTTGCTGGCTGCTCCTACAGATACTTTTAGAGACAGATCCATCTGGGACAAGTGGTTTGGTGAGAATGTTTTCTTTTGGTTGGTTCCCCCATCACTTCCTCCAGTCTGGCTGCTGTGTATGTGAGGTCTCTCGCTGATCGGTCAGTGGGAGGCCTGTGGGGACACTCTTGGTGATGGACATTGAAGTCCCAAACACAGAGGATGGTCTGTGTCCTTATCACCCTCTGTGCTTCCTCTGAATTATTTTCAACATCGAGGGAAACTGATTTATCACTGGGAGTAGGGATGTGCGCAGGAGATATCCATGCTCCCGCGATTTCCTTGAACATCTGTGAACTGTTACAATGTAATTACCCGGGTTATAGAATCAATGTTGGAGAATTGCAGGGTAACTCCTTCCCTGAATGTATCCCAGGGTGTCCTCATCACTGGTGGGTCTGTCCTGCCGGTTGGACAGGATTTACCCAGGGATGGTAATCGGGCTTCATGAAACATGACCCATCAGGCCTGATCCAGTGAGTATAACGGTGGTGGCCTGTTTCCTGACTGGGAGGATTGTGCTGGTAAAGCACAAGAGGTCAGGCAGCTTCTGAGGAGCAGGAGTATCAACGTTTCAGGCATAATTCCTTCATCAGGAATGAGGGTTGTGGGCCGGTGAGCAGAGAGATAAATGGAACGGGGCTACAGCTTTGGCTGGGGGGAAGGAAGCTGGAAATGTAATCGGTAGATTGAGGTGGGAGAGAATTGATAGGTCAGAGAGGAGGGTGGGGTGGATGGGGAAAAGGTGACGGACAGATCAAGAAATTCCACGGAACATTCTGTCCCCGACATTCTAAAACTGACATTCCCCAGAACATTCTGTCAACAACATTCTATAACTGATATTCCCAAGAACGTTCTGTTCCCAACATTCTATACCGGACATTCTCCGGAAAGTTCTGTCCCCGACATTCTATAACACACATTCCCCGGAACATTCTGTCTCCGACATTGTATAACTGACATTCCCTGGAGCGTTCTGTCCCCGACATTCTGTAACTGACATTCCCCAGAAAGTTCTGTCCCCGGCATTCTATAACTGACATTCCCAGATCATTCCATCCCCAACAATCTAAAACTGACATTTCCCAGAACGTTCTGTCCCATACATTCCAGTTCTGACATTCCCCAGAAAATTCTGTCCCCGACATTCTATAAATGACATTCCCCGGAACGTTCTGTCCACAACATTCTATAACTGATATTCCCCAGAACGTTCTGTTCCCAACATTCTATACCAGACATTCCCCGGAAAGTTCTGTCCCCAACATTCCATAACTGACATTGCCCAGAACGTTCTGTCCCCGGCATTCTATAACAGACATTCCCCGGAACGTTCCATCACCGACGTTGTATAACTGACATTCCCTGCAACATTCTGTCCCCGACATTCTGTAACTGACATTCCCCGGAAAGTTCTGTCCCCGACATTCTATAACTGGCATTCCCAGATCATTCCGTCCCCAACATTCTAAAACTGACATTTCCCAGAACGTTCTGTCCCATACATTCCAGTTCTGACATTCCCCAGAAAATTCTGTCCCCAGCATTCTATAAATGACATTCCCCGGAAAGTTCTGTCCCCGACATTCTATAACTGATATTCCCCTGAACGTTCTGTCTCCACCATTTCATAACTGACATTGTCCGGAACATTCTGTCCCCAACATTCTATAACTGACATTCAACGTAACGTTCTATCCCCGTTATTCTATAACTGACATTCCCCGGAACATTCTGTCCCCGACATTCTATAACTGACACTCCCCGGGACGTTCTGTCCCCAACATTCTAAAGGCCCCTCAGGCACTTAAATGGGTGAATGCATTTTCCCTGCGTTTACATTTCTTCACGACACAGGATCAACCCCAATTTAGACCAAAATACGAAATTTCCAATTGCAGTTTGTCTTCGAGAAACTGGGAGAGAATGCTAAAAGACAGCAACGTTTGCACCCTTCATATTAGGAACTGGGAAGGAGTGACCTGTGTCTGCTCTTGAGTGATCGAGTGTGTGGGAATGTTCGAGAAAACATCTGTCCTTATGGATGTGTCTCTCTGTGTTTCGGGAGGCAGGGTTTCTTGTAGTTTATGACCCATTTTTGTCAATAATTCTGAACTTCCCAGTTGTTATTCCAGCTCCAATTATTTTGATAAATCCCTGAATGCAGTGATACATTTGAAAATCTCACTGGGGTCCCAATCATTCGGGTCCCTTTACCTCAAGGCTGATGTATAATGGGTTTGTTTTCCTTCCTCACAGTTAACGTAGTGACCATCTACGTCCTGCTTTATAAAGATTGTGGATTGTCTCCATGTGTCAGACGTTACCTGGGGGCCATGGCAGTAGCGGATCTCTTGGTCATTATCCTCGACCTGATACTGAGACACATTCCCATTGTTTATAAGGTACAATTTAATTTCCTGAGGTACTCCGTCCCCGTGTGTAATATCCACGCCGTCCTGCTTTATGCAGCCACTGACTGCTCTGTCTGGTTCACTGTCACTTTCACCTTTGATCGGTTTGTGGCCATTTGTTGCCAGAAGCTGAAAAGTAAATATTGCAGTGAGAAAACGGCAGCTGTGGTCCTGGGAGCAGTGATTATGCTGAGTTGTTTAAAGAACATTTTCTGGTATTTCATGCTCACGGCTTGGTATCGGCTGGAGAATGATCCCTGGTTTTGTAATGTAATAGACGCTGTTCGTAAATCCAGTACCTGGGCCACAATCGAGTTCCTCCACCACATTCTAACCCCGTGTGTCCCATTTCTCCTGATTCTGCTGCTCAATGTTCTCACCGTCAGACACATTTTAGTGACCAGCAGAGCCCGCAGGAGACTCCGCGCTCACACCAATGGGGACGCTCAGTCTGACACTGAAATGAGAAACCGAAACAAATCCATCGTTTTACTGTTTGTGATCTCGGCTAATTTCATCCTTTTATGGTCAATGTTAATGCTTTATTCTATATGGAACCGGTTGTGGTGGATTGTGTATACGCCTGTGTATCTCCATCGCTTTGTGCAGGAATTGGGCTTCATTGTGCAGCTCCTCAGTTGCTGCACAAACACTGCGATTTATGCTGTGACCCAAACTAATTTCAGGCAACAGCTGAAGAATGTGCTGAAATATCCCTTCACCCAAATCCATCAATCAATCAAATTCCCTCATTAATCAATCCATCCGGGATTTTCTCATTGCAGTTCAGTGTTTCAACGATGGAGCATCCTGTCGCTATGGTAACAGACTCAGGGTAGCGCTGGTTTATCCATCCGTATCCCACAGGGGTTTACAGGGAGTCATTTCAATGTTTCTCATAACTCAGGGGTCAATGAGAAAAGGCACCATCCGACTGAATGTATCCATGAATTCTGTTTGTAAACAATAAAAATGATCATTAAAGCGTGCTGAGCAGCAGAGTGAACGACGTTGTTGAGTGTCTTTGTGTTGGAAAATCTGAGCTGGAGAGAGACCGACTCAGCCCCAAGTCCTGGACCTCAGGGAAGGGGAGGGATACGCACCCTGAGCTCAGGAGCTAGTCTTAATTCACTCTGTTACTGGTTTCATCCCTGTGTACCACCGATCCCATTTAAATGCTGATTCCAACAGAGGGTGTCTCTCTCTCTTTGTCCCAATACATCCATGCATCCCGCCACGCTCACAGGGATCCCCTCTGTGTCTCTGTCTCTCCTCCCGAAATTTACACAGTTAATAAAGACAGCGATGGCGGGCGAATGTGTAGGAGAGTGAGTGTGTTGGTGTGGGAGTGTGCAGGAGAATGCGATGACAGTGTGGGAATGTGCATGAAGTGAGGGTGACGCTGGGGGAGTGTGTAGAAGAGTGAGTGTGATGGTGTGGGAGTGTGGAGAGTGAAAGCAATGGTGGGGGAGTGTTTAGGAGAGTGAGTGTGACAGTACGTGAGAGTGTACCAGTGTGAGTGTGAGGGTGGTGCAGTGTGTAGGAGAGTGTGTGTGATGGTGGGGTAGTGTGCAGAAGAGTGAGTGTGATGGTGTGGGAATGTGCAAGAGAGTGAGCAAGATGGTGTGGGTGTATGCCGGAGAGTGAGAGTGATGGTGGGGCACTGTGTATGTAAATTATTGTGACCGTGCGTGAGTGTGTAGGACTGTGAGTGTGACGGTGTGGGAATGCATAGGTGAGTGAGTGTGACAGTGAGGGAGAGTGTAGGAGAGTGAAGATGACAGTGTGGGAGTGTGTAGGAGAATAGTGTGACAGTAGGGGAGTGTGCAAAAAAGTGAGTGATGGAGTTGGAGTGTGCAGGAGAGGGAGTGTGATGGTGGGGGAATGTATAGGAGAGTGAGTATGATGGTGGGGGAGTGTGTAGGAGAGTGAGTGTGATGGTGTGGGTGTGTATAGGAGAGTAAGAGTGACGTTTCAGAAGTGTGTAGGAGAGTGAAAGTGACATTTTGGAAGTGTGTAGGAGACTGAGTGTGATGGTGTGCAAGTGCGCAGGACAAGGAATGTGACGCTGTGAGAGTGAGAGTAATGGTATGTGACTATGAAGGAGAGTGAGTGTGACGGTGTGGTAATGTTTAGGAGAGTGAGTGTGCCAGTGGGGGTGTGTGCAGGATAGTGAGTGTGATGGTGTGGGAGTGTGTAATAGATTGAGAGTGATGGAGAGAAAGTGTGTAGGAGAGTGAGTATGACCGTGTCGGAGTCTGTAGCAGAGTGAGCGTGACGGGTTGGGAGTGTGTCGGAGAATGAACGTGATGGTGGGGGATTGTGTTGGAGAAAGAGTGTAATGGGGTGTGAGTATATAGGAGAGTGACAGTACTGGTGTGGGTGTGTGTAGGAGAATGAGTGCGACTGTGGGGGAGTTTGCAGGACAGTGAGTGCGACGGTGGGGCAGTGAAAAGGAGAGTGAGTATGACGGTGAGGGAGCGTGTAATAGAGTGAGTGTGACAGTGTCGGAGTGTGTAGGAGAGTGGATGTGACAGTGAGGGACTGTGCAGGAGAGTGAGTGTGAAGGTGTGGGAGTGCATAGGAGTGTAAACGTGACAGCATGAGATTGTTTAGGAGAGTGAGTGTCACTGTGTTGGAGTGTACAGGAGCATGAACGTGATGGTGTGGGAGTGAGAAGGAGTGTGAGCATGCCTGTGTGGGAGTGAGTACGAGAGTGAGTGTGACGGTGAGGAAGTGTGCGGGAGAGTGAGTATGCTGGTGGGGCAGTGAGGAGTAGAGTGAGTGTGACAGTGGGGAGTGTGTCAGAATGTGAGTGTGACGGTGTGGGAATGTGTGCGAGATTTAGGGTGACAGAGGAATTGCGTGGGAGTGTGAGTGTGACAGTGTCGGAAGGTGTATGAAAGTGAGGGTGACAATCTGAGCGTGTGCTGGAGAGTGAGCATGACAGTGTGGGAGTGAGCAGGTGACAGAGCATGACGGTGTGAGAGTGTGCAGGAGAGTAAGTGGGATGGTTGATTTGTGTGTAGGATAGCGAGATAATGGTGTGGGAGTGTGTAGGAGAGTGAGTGTGAATATGTGGGATTGTGTAGGAGAGTGAGTGTGACGCTGGGGAGTGTGTAGGAGAGTGAGTCTGACGGTGTGGGAATGTGTAGGAGAGTGAGAGTGTTGGTGTGGGAATGCATCAGAGTGTGAGCATGCCTGTGAGGGAGTGAGTAGGAGAGTGAGTGTGACGGAGGAGTGAGTGTGCAGGAGAGTGGGTATGATGGTGGGGGAGTGTGCAAGAGAGTGAGTGTGACGGTGGGGGACTGTGTAGGAGAATGACTGCGATGGTATGGGATTGTGTGCGAGATTGAGAGTGACGGTGTTGGATTGAGTGGGAGAGTGAGCGTGACAGTGTTGGAGAGTGTAGGAAAGTGATATTGATGGTGTTGGAGTGCGTAGGAAAGTGAGGGTGTCGGTGTGAGAATGTGTAGGAAAGTGAGGGTGACCGTGTGGGTTAGTGCAGGCGAGTGAGCGTGACATTGGGGGAATGTGTAGGTGACAGACCGTGACGGTGTGAGGGTGTGTAGGAGAGTAAGCGGGATGGTCGGCCTGTGTGTAGGACAATGAGAGTGAAGGTGTGGGCGTGTGTAGGAGACTGAGTGTGACGCTGGGAGAGAGAGCAGGAGAGTGAGTGTGAGGGTGTGGGAATGTGTAGGAGAGTGAAAGTGATGGCACGGAAATGTGTAGGAGTGTGAAGGTGTGGGGCTGTGCAGAAGAGTGAGGGTGACGGTGGGCGTGTGTGTGGGAGAGTGTGTGACATTGTCACAGTGTGTATGAGAGTGAGTGTGACAGTGGAGGAGTTTGTAGGAGAGCGAGTTTGACAGTGTCGGAGAGTGTAGGTGAGTGAGTGTAATGGTGGGGGAGTGTATAGGAGAGTGAGTGTGATGGTGTGGGAATGTGTAGGAGAGTGAGAGGACGGTGGGGGAGTATGTAGGAGTTTGCGAGAAATGGTGTAGTGGTGTTTAGGGGAGTGAGCGTGACGGTATGGTAGTGTGTAGGAGAGTGAGCGTGACAGTGTTAGAACATAGACCACAGAACATAGAACAATACAGCACAGAACAGGCCCTTCGGCCCACGATGTTGTGCCGAACTTCTATCCTAGATTAAGCACCCATCCATGTACCGATCCAAATGCCGCTTAAAGGTCGCCAATGATTCTGACTCTACCACTCCCACGGGCAGCGCATTCCATGCCCCCACCACACTCTGGGTAGAGAACCCACCCCTGACATCTCCCCTATACCTTCCACCCTTCACCTTAAATTTATGTCCCCTTGTAACACTCTGTTGTACCCGGGGAAAAAGTTTCTGACTGTCTACTCTATCTATTCCTCTGATCATCTTATAAACCTCAATCAAGTCACCCCTCATCCTTCGCCGTTCCAACGAGAAAAGGCCGAGAACTCTCAACCTATCCTCGTACAACCTACTCTCCATTCCAGGCAACATCCTGGTAAATCTTCTCTGCACCCTCTCCAAAGCTTCCACATCTTTCCTAAAGTAAGGCGACCAGAACTGCACACAGTACTCCAACTGTGGCCTAACCAAAGTCCTGTACAGCTGCAACATCACCTCACGACTCTTGAATTCAATCCCTCTGCTAATGAACGATAATACTCCATAGGCCTTCTTACAAACTCTATCCACCTGAGTGGCAACCTTCAAAGATCTATGTACATAGACCCCAAGATCCCTCTGTTCCTCCACCTGACCAAGAACCATTAACCCGGTATTCAGCATTCTTATTTGTTCTTCCAAAATGGACAACCTCACACTTGGCAGGGTTGAACTCCATCTGCCACTCCTCAGCCCAGCTCTGCATCATATCTAAGTCCCTCTGCAGCCGACAACAGCCCTCCTCACTGTCCACAACTCCACCTATCTTCGTATCATCTGCAAATTTACTGACCCACCCTTCGACTCCCTCATCTAAGTCATTAATAAAAATTACAAACAGCAGAGGACCCAGAACTGATCCCTGCGGAACTCCACTTGTAACTGGGCTCCATGCTGAATATTTACCATCTACCACCACTCTCTGACTTCGACCGGTTAGCCAGTTTTCTATCCAATTGGCCAAATTTCCCTCTATCCCATGCCTCCTGACTTTCCGCATAAGCCTACCATGGGGAACCTTATCAAATGCCTTACTAAAATCCATGTAAAGTACATCCACTGCTCTACCCTCATCCACATGCTTGGTCACCTCCTCGAAGAATTCAATCAGACTTGTAAGGCAAGACCTACCCTTCACAAATCCGTGCTGGCTGACCCTAATCAAGCAGTGTCTTTCCAGATACTCGTAAATCCTATCCCTCAGTACCCTTTCCATTACTTTACCTACCACAGAAGTAAGACTAACTGGCCTGTAATTCCCAGGGTTATCCCTATTCCCTTTTTTGAACAGGGGCACAACATTCGCTACTCTCCAGTCCCCTGGTACCACCCCCATTGACAGTGAAGACGAGAAGATCATTGCCAACGGTACTGCAATTTCCTCTCTTGCTTCCCACATAATCCTAGGATATATCCCGTCAGGCCCGGGTGACTTGTCTATCCTCAAGTTGTTCAAAATGTCCAACACATCTTCCTTCCTAACAGGTATCTCTTCTAGCTTATCAGTCCGTTTCACACTCTCCTCTTCAACAATACGGTCCCTCTCGTTCGTAAATACTGAAGAGAAGTACTTGTTCAAGACCTCTCCTATCTCTTCCGACTCAATACACAGTCTCCCACCACTGTCCTTGATCGGACCTACCCTCGTTCTCGTCATTCTCAGGTTTCTCACATACGCATAGAATGCCTTGGGGTTGAGTGTAGGCGAGTGACCTTGACGGTAGGGGAGTGTGTAGGAGAGTGACGTTATGGTGGTGTTTAAGGGAGTGAGTGTGATGGTGGGGGAATGTGTGGGAGTGTGTGCGTGACATTGCTGGAGTGTGCAGGAGAGAGGGAATGACGGCATGGGAGTGTGTGGGAGAGTGAGCGTGATGGTGGGGGTGTGTGTAGAAGAGTGAAAGTGACAGTGGTTGGGTGTGTAAGAGAATGAGAGTGACGATGTTCGATTGAGTGGGAGAGTGAGCGTGACAGTGTCTGAGTGTGTAGGAAAGAGGGGGTGACGGTGATGGACTGTGTATGAGAGTGAGGGCGACGGTGTGAGAATATGTAGGAAAGTGAGGGTGACAGTGTGGGAGTGTGTGGGTGAGTGAGCGTGACAGTGGGGGCGTGTGCAGGAGACAGAGCGTAACATTGTGAGGGTGTATAGGAGAGAGAGTGGGACAGTGGGCCTGTGCGTAGGACAGTGGGAGTGACGCTGTGGGAGTGTGTTGGAGAGTGAGTGTGAGGGTATGGGAATATGTAGGAGAGTGAGAATGATGGTGGTGGAGTGTGTAAGAGTGTGTGAATGACGGTGTGGTGGTGTGTAGGAGAGTGAACGTGCCAGTGTTGAGGAATGTAGGCAAGTGAGTATGACATTGTCAGAGTGTGTAGTAGAGTGAGAGTGACGTTGGTGGAGTGCGAAGGAGATTGAGAATGACGGTGTGGGGGTGTATAGGAGAGTGAGCATTACGGTGGGCCAGTGTGTAGGACAGTGAGAGTGACGGTGCGAGAGTGTGTAGGGGAGTGAGTGTGACACTGGGGGAGTGTTAGACGAATGAGTATGAGGATGTGGAAGTGTGTAGGAGAGTGAGAGTAACGGTGTGGTAGTGCGTAGGAGAGTGAGCATGACGCTGTGGGAGTGGGTAGGACAGTGAGCGTGACTGAGGGTGAATGTGCAGGAGAGCGTGAGTGATCGTGGGATAGTGTGCAGGAGAGTGAGTGTGACAGTGTCGGTGAGTGTAGGCGAGTGAGTGCGACGGGTGGCGAGTGTGTAGGAGGAGTGTGAAGATTATGGGAATGTATAGGAGAGTGAGAGTGATGGTGGTGCATTGCGTAGGAGAGTGAGAATGACGGTGTTGGGGTGTGTGTGACATTGTCGGAGTGTGCATGAGAGTGAGAGTGACAGTGCGCTAGTGTGTAATAGAGTGAGCCTGATGGTGCGGGAGTGTCTAGGAGAGTGAGAGTGACAGTGGGGGAGTGTGTTGGAGAGCGAGTGTGACGGTGTGGTGGCGTATAGGTGAGTGAGCGTGACGGTGGGGGAATGTGCAGGTGAGTGAGAGTGACGGTGGGAGAGTGCGTAAGAGAGTGAGTGTGACATGGTCAGGGAGTTTTGCCGAGTGCGTGTGATGGTGGGGGATGTGTAGGAGAGTGAGTGTGATGATGGGAGAGAGTGTAGGAGAGTCAGTGTGACGATGTGGGAGTGTGTAGGAGAGTGGGTGTGATGGTGTGGGAGTGTGTAGGATAGTGAGCGTGATGGTGTGGGATTGTGTAGGTGAGTGAATGCGATTGTGTTGGATGATGTGGGAGACTTAGAGTGATGGTGTGGGAGTGCGTAGGAGAGTGAGAGCGACGGTGTGGGAGTGGGTAGGATAGTGAGTTGACTGTGGGTGAGTCTGCAGGAGAGTGAGAGTGATTGTGGGAGAGTGTGCAGGAGAGTGAGTGTGACAGTGTCGGAGAGTTTAGGCGAGTGCGTGTGATGGTGGGCGAGTGTGTAGGAGAAGGAGTGTGAGGATGTGGGAATGTGTAGGAGAGTGAGAGTGACGGTGGTGGAGTGCTTAGGAGCGTGAGAATAACAGTGTGGGGGTGTGTAGGAAGTGAGCGTGACAGTATGGGAGTGTATAGGAGAGAGAGCGTGATGAAGCGGGAGTGTGTGGGAGAGTGTGTGTGACATTGTCGGAGTGTGTAGGAGTGTCAGAATGACAGTGTGGTGGCGTGTAGGAGAGTGAGCGTGACGGTGTGGGAGTGTGTAGGAGAGTGAGCGTGATGGATGCAGCGTGTGGGAGAGTGTGTGTGACATTGTCGGTGTGTGCAGGAAAGTGAGCATGATGGTGGGGAAGATTGTGATAGAGTGTGTGTGACATTGTCGGTATGTGCAGGAGAGTGAGTGTGATGGTGTTGGAGAGTGTAGGTTAATGATGTGACGGTGGGGGAGTGTGTAGGAGAGTTAGTGTTACGGTGCCGGAGAGTGTAGGTTAGTTTGACGGTGGGGCAGTGTGTAGGAGAGTGAGTGTGAGGATGTGGGAAGGTGTAGTAGAGTGAGAGTGACGGTGGTGGAGTGCGAAGGAGATTGAGAATGACGGTGTGGGGGTGTATAGGAGAGTGAGCGTGACGGTGGACCAGTGTGTAGGACAGTGAAAGTGACAGTGCAAGAGTGTGTAGGAGAGTGAGTGTGATGACGGGGGAGTGTTAAACGAGTGAGTGTGAGAATGGGGGAGAGTGTAGGAGTTTCAGAGTGATGCTGGGGGAGTGTGTAGGAGTTTGAGAGTGACGGCATGGTGGTATGTAGGTGAGTGAGCATGACGCTGTGGGAGTGGGTAGGACAGTGAGCGTGACAGTGGGTGAGTGTGCAGGAGAGTGAGAGTGAGAGAATGAGCGTGACGATGTTGGATTGAGTGAGAGAGTGAGCGTGACCGTGTCGGAGTGTGTAGGAAAGAGGGGGTGATGGTGTTGGACTGTGTAGGAGAGCGAGGGCGACGGTGTGAGAATATGTAGGAAAGTGAGGGTGACAGTGTGGGTGTGTGTGGGTGTGTGAGTGTGACAGTGGGAGTGTGTGCAGGAGACAGAGGGTAACATTGTGAGGGTGTGTGGGAGAGAGAGCGGGACAGTGGGCCTGTGCGTAGGACAGTGGGAGTGACGCTGTGGGAGTGTGTAGGAGAGTGAGTGTGAGGGTGTGGGAATATGTAGGAGAGTGAGAATGGCGGTGGTGGAGTGTGTAAGAGTGTGTGAATGACGGTGTGGTGGTGTGTAGGAGAGTGAGCATGCCAGTGTCGAGGAATGTAGGCGATTGAGTGTGACATTGTCGGAGTGTGTAAGAGTGTGAAAATAACGGTGTGGTGGCGTGTAGGAGAGTGAGTGTGCCGGTATGGGAGTGTGTATGAGAGTGAGCGTGATGGTGGGAAAGTGTGTGGGAGAGTGTGTATGATATTGTCGGTGTGTTCAGGAGAGTGAGTGTGATGATGTGGGAGAGTGTAGGTTAGTGATGTGACGGTGGGGGAGTGTGTAGGAGAGTGAGTGTTACGGTGTGGGAGAGTGTAGGATAGTGAGTGTGACGGTGGGGGAGTGTGTAGGAGAGTGAGTGTGAGGATGTGGGAATGTGTAGTAGAGTGAGAGTGACGGTGGTGGAGTGCGAAGGAGATTGAGACTGATGGTGTGGGGGTGTATAGGCAAGTGAGCGTGACGGTGGACCAGTGTGTAGGACAGTGAGAGTGATGGTGCGAGAGTGTAGGGGAGTGAGTGTGTAGGGGAGTGTGACACTGGGGAAGTGTTAGATGAGTGAGGATGAGGGAGTGTGTAGGAGAGTGAGAGTGACTCTGGGGAAGTGTGTAGGAGTTTGAGAGTGATGGTGTGGTTGTGTGTAGGAGAGTGAGCATGACGCTGTGGGAGTGGGTAGGACAGTGCGAGTGATCATGGGAGAGTGTGCAGGAGAGTGAGTGTGACAGTGTCGATGAGTGTAGGCAAGTGAGTGTGACGGTGGGTGAGTGTGTAGGAGAAGGATCTGTTTTGGGACCATTGATGTTTGTCATTTTTATAAATGACCTGGAGGAAGGGTTAGAAGGTTGGGTGAGCAAGTTTGCGGATGATACGAAAGTCGGAGGAGTTGTAGACAGTGAGGAAGGATATGGCAGGTTACAGCAGGATATAGAGAAGCTGCAGAGCTGGGCAGAAAGGTGGCAAATGGAGTTCAATGTAGCTAAGTGTGAGGTGATTCACTTTGGTAAGAGTAATAAAAAGATGGATTACTGGGCTAATGGTAGACTACTTGGTAGTGTGGAAGAGCAGAGGGATCTTGGTGTCCATGTACACAGATCTCTGAAATTTGCCACCCAGGTAAATAGTGCAGTGAAGAAGGCATATGGCGTACTGGCTTTTATTGGTAGAGGAATTGAGTTCCGGAGTCCTGAGGTAATGCTGCAGTTGTATAAGACTCTGGTGCGGCTGCATCTGGAATATTGTGTGCAGTTTTGGTCGCCATACCATAGGAAGGATGTGGAGGCACTGGAACGGGTGCAAAGGAAGTTTACCAGGATGTTGCCTGTTTTGGTAGGAAGATCCTATGAGGAAAGGCTGAGGCACTTGGGGTTGTTTTCATTGGAGAAAAGAAGGTTTAGGGGTGACTTGATAGAGGTGTACAAGATGATTAGGGGGTTAGATAGGGTTGACATTGAGAACCTTTTTCCACGTATGGAGTCAGCTATTACAAGGGGGCATAGCTTTAAATTAAGGGGGGGGTAGATATAGGACTGATGTTAGGAGTAGGTTCTTCACTCAGCGAGTCGTAAGTTCATGGAATGCCCTGCCAGTAGCAGTAGTGGACTCTCCCTCTTTATGGGTATTTAAGCGGGCATTGGATAGGTATATGGAGGATAGTGGGTTAGTGTAGGTTAGGTGGGCTTTGATCGGCGCAACATCGAGGGCCGAAGGGCCTGTACTGCGCTGTATTCTTCTATGTTCTATATTCTATGTAAGGAGTGTGAGGATGTGGGAATGTGTAGGAGAGTGAGAGTTATGGTGGTGGAGTGCATAGGAGAGTGAGAATGACGGTGTGGGGGTGTGCAGGAGAGTTAGCGTGATGGTGTGGGAGTGTGTAGGAGAGTGACCGTGATGGTGGGGTTGTGTGTGGGTGAGTCAATGTGATGGTGTGGGAGTGTGTAGGAGAGTGGGTGTGACGGTGTGGGAGAGTGTAGGATAGTGAGTGCGACGGTGTTGGTTATGTGGGAGACTGAAAGTGATGGTGTGGGAGTGCGTAGAAGAGTGAAAGTGACGGTGTGGGAGTGGGTAGGATAGTGAGTTGACTGTGGGTGAGTCTGCAGGAGAGTGAGAGTGATCATGGGAGAGTGTGCTGGAGAGTGAGTGTGACAGTGTTGGAGAGTATAGGCGAGTGCGTGTGATGGTGGGCGAGTGTGTAGGAGAAGGAGTGTGAGGATGAGGGAGTGTGTAGGAGCGTGAGAATGACAGTGGTGGAGTGCATAGGAGTGTGAGAATGACGGTGTGGGGGTGTGCAGGAGAGTGAACGTGATGGTGGGTGAGTGTGCAGGAGAGTGAGATTGACGGTGCGGGAATGTGTAGGTGAGTGAGCCTGACGGTGGGGGAGTGAGTTGGCGAGCGAGTGTGATGGTGTGGTGGCGTGTAGGTGAGTGAGCGTGACGGTGGAGGAGTGTGCAGGTGAGTGAGAGTGACGGTGGGAGAGTGTGTAAGAGAGTGAGTGTGACACTGTCAGAGAGGGTTGACGAGTGCGTGTGGCGGTAGAGGATTGTGTAGGAGAGTGAGTGTGATGGTGTGGGAATGTGTAGGCGAGTCAGAGTGACGATGGGGCAGTGTGCAGGAGTATGAAAATGACGGTGTGGGAGTGTGTAGGATAGTGAGTGTGACGCTGAGGGATTGTGTAGGACAGGGAGTGCGACGGTGTTGGATTATGTGGGAGACTGAGAGTGACAGTGTGGGAGTGCATAGGAGAGTGACAGTGACGGTATGGGAGTGAGGAGGACAGTGAGCGTGACTGTGGGTGAGTGTGCAGGAGAGTGAGAGTGATCATGGTAGAGTGTGCAGGAGAGTGCACAAGAGAGGAAATGGAACTAACAAACCACTTGCATTTGAAACACCCAGCCAGTGCCTGAGAGAGTGGGGCGGGGTGGGGACAAGAACAGGGACATTCTCAGACAGAAAGGATGCTAAAAATGGTACCACCCCAGAGTGAAGGGGTGTAGACAGTGACAGCGACATCCCCCAGAGAGTGGGGAAAGTAATACTGACACAGTTAAAACTGTATTATCACAAGTGAGAATTCAAATAGACACCCATTCCGTCACACGGTGTTGAAGATGCACTGTCCTCATCAAACCACGTTTGAAAACTTCTTCATAACACGTCAGGGGAGAGAAACATTGAAAACTGTATTATCACGAGTGAGGGTCCATGTAATTCTGGGACCATGATGTGAAATGATCCCAGCCGTAAACAACACTGGTATATTGATGTCATTATCTTATTAAACAACATTAAAACATCAGCCAAACATTTTCCTTCAGACAGTGTATTTAAAATATCAAGAGGCTTTCCGCATTGTTGGTTTGATCAGTGACGTAGCAAGGAAGCAGCAGCTGCTCCATGAACTCCAACAAAAGAATGAGAACAGGCTCTTCATACGGAGCTGGCTCCCGAGAATCCAATTCAACAGCAGGGACCAAAGAACAAGGAACAATACAGCACAGCAACAGGCCCTTCAGCCCTCCCAGCCTGTGCTGACACATTTTGCCCTTCCTCACTGAAACTATCTTCACCTACAGGATTCATATCACTCTATTCCCTTCCTAATCATGCATTTGTGCAGGTATTTCTTGAATGCTTCTCTTGTGTCTGCTTCCACCCCCTCCTCTGGCAGTGTGTTCCAGGTACCCAACTCCCATTGAGTGAAATAATTGCCTCCCACATCTCTTTAAATTCCCCCACCTCTGCATCTTGAACCTCTGTTCCCTGATAATTGATCCATCCAATCTGGAAAATAAAGGCCTCATATTTTCCACTCTACCTATGCCGTTCACAACTTTACAAACTTCTATCAGGTCACGCCTCATTTTCCCACATTCCAGTGAAAACAACCGCAGTCTATCCAACATTTCTTCAGAACTAAAATCCTTCATACCAGACAATATCCTGGTAAACGTTTTCTGCACCATCTTCAAAGCATCCACATCTTTCTGGTAGTGTGGTGACCAGAACTGTGCACAGTATTCCAAGTGTGGCCGAACGAAAGTTCGATAAAGCCACACATGACTTGTTTATCCTTACACTCAATGCACTTTCCAATGAAGTCAAGAAGGCCATAAATCTTTTTTACTGGTTTACCCTCCTGTGCTGCCACCTTCAGTGATCTGTGAACATACACACCCAGATCCCTCTGCATATCAATACTCCAAAGGATTCTGTCATTCACTGTATAATTCCCACCAGTACATCATCTTTCAAAATGCATCACCACACATTTGTCTGTATTAAACTATATCTGCCATTTTTCTATCCATGCATCCAACTGATCTATATCCTGCTGTATCCTCTGACATACTTTCTCATTATCTGTAACTCTACCAATCTTTGTATCAACTGTAAACTTACTAATTAGACCAGCTACGCTTTCCTCCAAATCATTTATGTCGACCATACACAGCAGAGTTCCCACCACTGATCCCTGTGGAACACCAGGAGTCACAGTCCACCATTCTGAAAACCACACTTCCATCACTGCCCTCTATCTCCTCTGACTCAGCCAGTTCTGTATACAATGCTGGGAGCATTTTAGACAAGACACCTTGTTGCCAGCTCGTTAGTGCAACTTAATTCAGTTCATTCAGAAAGAGAAAAAGGACAATGTGCAGATTGTTGAACAGGCCCCTACACCTGGGTCTGATGCAGGAGCCCAAACTCCAACACACTGGCCTCACTTCACACCAACCTTCACACAGTGTGGGGTCATGAACTCTGGCCATCAATTCCTCTGGGGCCGGGATGGAGTGAGGGAACAGGGACAATTGTAGAAGAGTCAATAAGAAGTAAAGCAAGATGGAGAGGGTGTTTTGGAAAGGGTTTAGAGGAGGAAATATACTTTGGACCACACAGTACTGACATAATCTATGTGTATCACGGAATGAATAAATAAACACACAATGAAGGCAATCATATCACAGGGGAAATTTCACTTGGGTGTGATAAGTACCCTGGTTCGAAAGCTGTTCTCCCTCTCTCTGTGGAGGATGAAGTCAGGACTGCAGATGCTGGAGATCAGAGCTGAAAACGTGTTGCTGGAAAAGCGCAGGTCAGGCAGCATCCAAGGAACAGGAGAATCAATGTTTCTCGCTTATGCCCGAAATGTCGAATCTCCTGTTGATTGGATGCGGCCTGACCTGCTGCGCTTTTCCAGCAACACATTTTCAGCTCCCTCTCTCTATCCCCATTTCTACAGTTTGAACCGGTTAGACCAGAGCAGGGCCCAGTTCATTTGTTCTGTTCAGGGACAGTGAAACAGCTATAGAGTGGTGGTACCACTGCTGAGAACCGGGGCCATGAGCACCTGAACGAAACAGCAGTCATTCCGGTTGGAATGAGTTATCAGTTATTTCGGCCTCATTCCCCAGTCAGTCACTCAGGCCATGGCTGACCTGGAACATATTCCCCCTTAATTCTGTAACCCTTACCATCCTGAGTGAATGAACTTTGAACCTCAACGTTGATAGCTTTTTCAGATTGAAAGTTCCAGATTTCCCCCACTCTTTGTCAAAAGAGTTCCTCCTGAAATCATTCCCAATTTTCATTTTATCCATTCTCTTGTTTTGGACACTGGAGAATACAGTTTACATCAACACCGTTAATCATTTCCAGAGAAAAGCCTTGCTTTTACAACCTGTTCTCTCTCATTAACAGTTTCTGAAGGTGACATGACAGGCTGGATACTGAGAGGGTGGTTCCTGTTACAGGGCTGACGAGAACAGGAGGGCCAGTTTAACACAAAACAGTCTCCCGTTTAAAAGGAAGGAGGGGTTTTCTTGCTGAGGGTTGACAATCTGTGGAATTCTTTTATCTACATAGGAATGCAGGTTGGGCCATTGCGTTTAGTCAAGGTTGAGGTAGACAGATGTTTGATGAACAAGGCAGTTAAGGATAATGGGAGGGGGGAGGGAGGCAGAAAGTGCAGCTGAGACCATAACCAGATGAGCAGTGATCTTCTTCATTGGCACAGCAGCTCCCAAAAGGCCTGCTCCTGCTCCTGGGTCCTATGTTCTGGCAGAGGCTGCAGCAATCCAGGACCCCTATCTTTCCTTTGTCACTCACTGACAGAAATATATTTTCAAAACAAGCATTATTATCTTTAACAAGACCAAGTCAATTATGGTTGCTGACATTTTCTCAGCTCTCTTTTCATCTCAGCAGGGCTTTAGAAACATGTGTATTGTGTTACATTGGAGAGGAGACAGACACAAGACAGAGTGAGGCCTCAGAGACACAGACAGCTTTCACTCTGCACAGCAAGGCTGTCACGGGAAACATCTGGTGAAAGGCTTGGAGGGAGGTGGAGAGAAGAGAGGCATCGGAAAAGAGACCTGACAGTTCAAAATAAAAGCTCAACACATAATGCCATCATCTACTTAATTAATTTGAGAGGATGAGAAACCCATAACAGTGAGAGTGTGGTGGATCAGAAGCTCAAAGGCAGACAGCAAAGAGCTGCATTATTCTTTCTCGGGGAGTTCATGTCATTGGCAAGCCTCAAATTTATTGCCATCTCTAGCTGCTTGGACTGAGTTATTTTCTGAGCCAGATCACGGGGCCATTAAGAATGAATCACGTCACTGTGGGACTAGAGTCAGAGACCAGGTGATGACTGGGTTCGCTTGCCTAAAGAACATTTGGGAACATGACACTGAGTTCCATGGTTTTTTTTGGACACATCCCAGCACCTTCCTTCCCAGATAATACATTGCTCACCACCGCCCTCTCCAGGACAGTTAGAGAAGGGCAATAAATAGCAGACCCGTCAATGCACACTCCATCCCTGATGTCTGATGTGTCTGTGTGTCTTTCAGACGTGACTGACCAGGCAGCAAGGGTTTCAGCAGCAACAACGGTGTTAACTGTAGTGCTCCTCCCACTTTCACCCATCGACTTACAAACTCCTTCTGGGGAAAGGACTCAGTACCTGCCATCGCCTGCTTCAATGTCCCACATGCCACCTCGAGATAACAGACCCACACGCACTCTACCATCATCTGCTCTCCATCTCTCTCCTGAAGGCACCATCTCTGGTTTGGAAACAGCTTTAGCCTCCCCAGGTGGTCACATTCCTCCAAATGTGGGCCGGGATGAGGAAACAAGGCAGGCCATTGGACCAGGAGGTGTCAGCCTGGTCTCAGTGGGGAGCACTCTCCCCTCACACTCACAATGTTGCAGACTGGGTGGATGAGCTATTGGGAAATGCAGGGTTACAGGGATAGTGTTGTGATTTGGATCTGAGTGGGATGCTCTTCGGAGGATTGGTGTGAACTCATTGGGGTGAATGGCCTGCTTCGACATTGTACAGATTTCATAATTACATGATTCTATCACAGAAGCAAATTATCCAGGCTGAGAGTGCAGTGCAGCGCTGAGGGAGTGCAGCACTGTCAGAGGGTCAGTACTGAGGGAGTGCAGCGTTGTCAGAGGGTCAGTCCTGAGGGAGTGCAGCACTGTCAGAGGGTCAGAGGGTCAGTACTGAGGGAGTGCAGTGCTGTCAGAGGGTCAGAGGGTCAGTACTGAGGGAGTGCAGCACTGTCAGAGGGTCAGAGGGTCAGTACTGAGGCAGTGCAGCACTGTCAGAGGGTCAGTACTGAGGGAGTGCAGCACTGTCAGAGGGTCAGAGGGTCAGTACTGAGGCAGTGCAGCACTGTCAGAGGGCTCAGTACTGACGGACTATCTTTCAGATGGGATGTTCAGATGTCTGCCCTCTCAGGGGGCATTGAAGATCCAAACCTCTCAGATGCCATGACAGTATTAGAAGAGCAGGGCAGATCCCCATGGTGTCCTGGGAAATATTTACCTCCCAACCAACATCAGTAAGAATGTGATTCTCTGCTCATTATTAGACTGCATGCTGGGATCTTGCTGTACACAATCTGAGGTGGTGATAGGTGCTACACAAGTCCATGTCTTTCTTTGAGTTTGCAGTCTCCAGATCCTGACCCTCACCCATTGTCAGAGCACTTTCACCTTCCAAGCGCCATTGGGTCATTAGGAGCAGTGACCCTGTCTGACCCTTGGACACTGAGACTCATTGCAGCCTCACACTTGACCTCAGCCCAGTGCTGGGCAGCAAAATTTGAAATGTAATCTAGAACCTTCCACACAGACAGCAAAAGTCACTCCTTCCTGAAGCACTTTGATCCCAGTCTGCTCCAATGTTCTCGGATAAAGTTCTCCTGATCTGTGAGTGATAAGAGATTTGTTAACGAGATATTGAGATTAAGGTCTGGTGTCCTTTAGGGAAGAAAATCTGCTGTCCTTACCCAGTCTGATCTACACATGACGCCAGTCCCACAGCAATGAAGTAAACTGTTAGCCACCATCTGTAATGGCCAAGCAAGGCCCTCCAATCTAACAAACACTGGGAAGTCTCAGAAACAGAATGAAACCGGATGGGACACCTGGCATCGACCTTGGCACCAGAAACAACATTAAACACAGCCTTGTCTACCATGCTCCATCCTCCTTACTAACATCTGGGGGCTGGTGCCAAATTCAGGAAAGCTGTCTCACAGACTAGTCAAGCAACAGCCTGACACAGTCACAATCACAGAACCATACCTGACAGAAAATGGCCCAGGCGCCACCATCACCATCCCTTGATATGGCCTGGGCATATCAGCAGGACAGACCCAGCAGAGGAGCTGGTGCAGTCTTTATCGTTTCAGGCACAGATTATAAGATCAGGGAGGATATGTTGGAGCTGGGCAGAACTGATTGGGCCACAGTTGGAGTACTGTGTGCAGTTCCGGTCCCCACACTATAAGAAGGAAGTGATTACACTGGATGGGGTGCAGAGGAAGTTGCCTGGGATGGACGATCTCAAATGTGTAGAGAGGCTCAGGTTGTTTTCTTTGGAAAAGAGAAGATTGAGTGGGGCTCTGACAGAGGTGTATAAGGTTATGTGGGGATGGAGATGGGGAATAGAAAGCAACTGCTCCCCTTAGTTGGAGCATCAATAATAAGTTGGCTCCCATTCAATGTGAAAGGCAGGAGCTTCAGAGAAGAGTTGAGGAAAATATTTTTCCCCCAGAATGTGGGAGTCTGGAATGAAATGCCTGGGAGGGTAGTTGAGGTGGGGAACCTCACAACCGTTTTAAAAATACCTGGAGGAGAACTTGAAATATCCGAACATTCAATGCTTTGGGCCCAGTTCTGGAAAGTGGATGGAGACTAGATTTAGTTTTGCCTTGGTGGGACAGACATGATCAGTTGAGGGACCTCTCCTACACTCTATGATTCTCTGATTCTGTGAAACCTCTGGCTTGATGACCATGTACTGTCCTCCCTCGGCTGATGAATCATTCTCTCCTCCATGTTGAACAGGACTTGGAGGTAGCTCTTAGGGTGGTGAGGGCACAGAATGCACTCTGGGTGAGGGACTACAATGTTCACCATTAATAAAGAATTTGAATAAATGTTCATTCTTTTGTTGGATTTGCTAGGTAGATACAAAAGTTCAAAATGATGCTTATGCCAGAAAATGTCTGAAGAGCTGAAATCTCTTCAAATGGCAAGGATTAAAATCGTATCTCTTGTCTTTGAGGCCATGAGTACTCTTAGCCAAAGCAGACCCTGCTGCCCCCCTCCCCGGTGCAGGTCAATGCCAAGGGCACTGCCACCCTGGTGTGCCTTGCCAATCACTTCTATCCCGATGAGCTAAAGGTGCAGTGGAAGAAGGACGGTGCAGTCATTTCGGACGGGATTCAGACCAGCAACTACCTGCGAGCTTCGGACAGCACCTACAGTGTCAGCAGCCTGCTGACCCTCTCTGGGTCTGACTGGGAGTCCAACGCTCGCTTCTCCTGTGCCCTCACCCACGTGACCCTCCCCTCTCCCCTCAGCAAGAGCATCAAAAGATCAGAATGTGTGTAGAGTGTTGGAGACAATCCACAGAGGAGACACAACTTTAAATAGAACAGGGCTGAGCTGGCAGGTCAAAGGTCATTGTCAGCAGGAAGAATACTCTCTTCCTTCTCAGGACTGGTCTCGGGGACACTTCTGAGGTTCAGGGGTTAAGACAGATTATTGGGACACTATAGAGAGAGCTTCACTCTGTACCCAATCTAGTGCTGTCCCTGTCCTGGGAGTGTTGAAGGAGACAGTGT
Organism: Chiloscyllium punctatum; assembly: GCF_047496795.1. NCBI lineage: Eukaryota > Metazoa > Chordata > Chondrichthyes > Orectolobiformes > Hemiscylliidae > Chiloscyllium > Chiloscyllium punctatum. Next base: position 31,979,848 of record NC_092745.1, read on the forward strand.
GACGATAGCTTTATTATTTTTGTTATCCTGTCCCTATCCTAGGAGTAAGTGAGGACTGCAGATGCTGGAGACCAGAGTTGAAAAATGTGGTGCTGGAAAAACACAGCAGGCCAGGCAGCATCTGAGGAGCAGGAGAATCGACATTTCGGGCGTAGGCCCTTCTTCAGGAATGAGGCTGGTGTGCCAAGCGGGCTGAGATAAAGGGTAGGGAGGAGGGAATTTGGGGGAGGGGTGCTGGGAATACAATAGGTGGAAGGAGGTGAGGGTGAGGGTGATAGGTCGGAGAGGGGGTGGGGGCGGAGAGGTTGAGAAGAAGCTTGCAGGTAAAGAGGGCTGTGCTGAATCCAGGGGTTGGGACTGAGATAAGGTGGGGAGGGGTAATGAGGAAGCTGGAGAAATCTAGATTCATCTCGTGCGGTTGGAGGGTTCCTACGTGGAAGATGAGGCGCTCTTCCTCCAGTCATCATGTGGCCAGGGTCTGGCGATGGAGGAGGCCAAGGACCTGCATGTGATTGGAGGAGTGGGAGGGGGAGTTAAAGTGTTCAGCCACGAGGCGGTTGCGTTGGTTGGTGCGGGTGTCCCAGAGGTGTTCCCTGAAACGTTCCGCAAGTAGGCGACCTGCCTCCACAATGTAGAGGAGACCACATTGGGTGGAACGGATACAGTAAATGATGTGTTTGGAGGTGCAGGTGAATTTGTGACGGATATGGAAGGATCCATTTGGGCCTTGGAGGGAAGTGAGGGGGGAGGTGTGGGCGCACGTTTTGCACTTCTTGCGGTTCCAGGGGAAGGTGCCGGGAATGGAGGTTGGGTTGGTGGAGGGTGTGGACCTGTCGAGGGAGTCGCAGAGGGAGTGGTCTCTCCAGAACGCTGATAGGGGTGGGGAGGGAAATATATTCCTGGTGGTGGGGTCTGTTTGGATGTGGTAGAAATGACGGATGATATGATGTATCCGGTGGTTGATGGGGTGGAAGGTGAAGACCAGTGAGGTTCTGTCCTGGTGACGATTGGAGGGGCGGGCTTCAAGGGCAGACGTGCGGGAAGTGGAGGAGATGCGATGGAGAGCATCGTCGACCACGTCGGAGGGGAAATTGTGGTCTTTGAAGAAGGAGGCCATCTGGGTTGTTCGGTAGTGGAATTGGTCCTCCTGAGAGAAGATGCAGCGGAGGAAAAGGAATTGGGAATATGGGATGGCGTTTTTACAGGGGGCAGGGTGGGAGGAGGTAAAATCTAGGTAGCTGTGGGAGTTGGTTGGTTTGTAGTAAATGTCTGTGTTGAGTCGGTCGCCCGAGATAGAAATGGAGAGGTCTAGGAAAGGAAGGAGATGGTCCAGGTAAATTTGAGGTCAGGGTGGAAGGTGTTAGTAAAGTGGATGAACTGTTCAACCTCCTCATGGGAGCACGAGGTAGCGCCAATACAATCGTCGATGTAGCGGAGGAAAAGATGGGGCGTGTTGCCAGTGTCGCTGTGGAAGATGGATTGTTCCACATATCCGATGAAGAGGCATGGGGCCCATGCAGGTGCGCATGACTACGCCTTTGGTTTGGAGGAAGTGGGAGGATTGGAAGGAGAAGTTGTTAAGAGTGAGGACCAGTTCAGTCAGTTGAAGGTGGGTAGTTGAAAAATATGGTGCTGGAAAAACACAGCGGGCCAGACAGCATCCGAGGAGCAGAAGAATCGATGTTTCGGGCATAAGCCCTTCTTCAGGAACGAGGCTGGTGTGCCAAGCAGGCTGAGATCCTAGGAATGTTTGATGAGGACAGCGTGGATAAAGTTTCATTCTGTATCTGATTGTGTCCTGTCCCTGTCCTTGGTGTCTTTGAGGGGAACAGTACGGAAAGAGTTTTACTCAGTATCTAACCCTATTCTGTGCCTGTCCAGGGAGACTGTTTGATGGGGATGGTGCTGACTTGTAAGATCAAGCATAATCTTTCAAAGATGCTGAAGACTGTCAGCTGTACAAAACAATGTGAACCTCAGAAGTCTCTGCTTCAGTAAACCAGATCTCATTCCTGCTCAGCCACCAGTTCCAGTTTAAGGTGTTGTCACTGTTTAAAGGGACAGGGTTCTCAGGTTATTGAGAAAATCTCCACAAGTATTTTCCTCAAGCTCCGTTGTGACTGTGAATTTGTGCAGCTTCCTCTGTCTGGGCTGTTAATTGCAGTCTGTTTTCTGTCAATGTCAATCTGGAAAATGGAATGAAGATGAAGAAGATTCAGCCTCTGTCTCTTCAGTGATTTGGAAATGGCCAGAGCTGAAGCCTCAGGGAAAGGGTGTGTGAAGTGCATGTCCACCCACAAGGCACGGAACACAAGGAGGAGAATAGAGTGGGCAATCGGATCCCGAAAGCGGCGGGGTGGGGTGGGGGGGAGGGCAATGCTACAGTTAGGGTCAGAAGGGGCACCTTCATCAGTAATGCAGGGCGCCAAAGAAGTCTAACCCAATAAATGGGGGAAGGAAGGTATGTTGGAGTTCAGAAAGACCAAAGAATGTTGCCGAGAGCTGGCTGAACTCAGAGTGTAAATGGGGAAGGTCCAACCTAGAGTGGAAAGGGTACCTTTCACTCCATAACCCCCATCCACCTTGATGATGTTCTGAAGGGTCAGTCCCCATCCAGAATACCTGTGTCCGATGGTGTACAGTGAATGGGGAAGTGCCTGTATCAATATGTGTGAGGGTGTGGAACAGTGAACATATCGAATAGACACCATTATATCTCACACTGATCCATTCACCAAAATCACTGGGACCAGCTGTCTCTGGAGAATGAACTGAAGGAGTTCACAGGGGGGACTCTGTGATGGGAGGGCGATCAAAACCCTGGAGTGGAAGCGTGGGTTCTCTGGGCACTCAATGGCAGTGTATCTGAACACAATGGAGTGAGCGCACTCAGGGAGTGTTCAGAGCTGATTGGCTCATTGCTGTCGGACTGGCAGTGGGTCTTTCGACAGTTGGTCATTTCAAACATGTTCTGGTCTGTATCGGGACAGGGAGGGCTGAGGACCAGGACAAGTTCACCTTCATGTTTAAAGACCAACAATATTGATGGAGGAACTGTCTGCCCCAAGGGCTCCCCAATAGTCCCTCCATCTTCCAGCAGAGCATGGCACAAGGGCTGTGAGAGTTCAGGTCAGTTCCCCCAAACAGTTTGGACACTGTGTGTGTCTGACTTGCTGCTGTTTGTGGGAACTGAGGAGGATGACTTGTCCCTTCAGAATGACAGAATTCCCAGGAGTTGCATGGAGGGATCCAGATGTTAATCCCTTCCCTGGAATATCCCGTGAAAAGCTGCTGCATTGCTTGGGCTACTTGATGCCACACACCATCAAAGAGGCCTTGATGTCAAGTGCTGTCACTCTGCCTTCACCTAACTCACATGGTCAGGGAGAGCTCAGTCCACTGACTCACATTTATCTGAATGAATTCCACCTGTTACTGATCAGCCCATCTGACCCTCCCAGTCCATCTATATCCTCAGGTCATCTTGTACTGCTTCGGGACACCCCCATTTGGGAAGGTCAATAAAAGGAAAGCACGAAAACTTTAATTCAGGTACTGAAGACAATTACTGGTTTATCAGAGGAGTGGACATCTTTTACTTGTAAATGGAATTAACATTTCTTTATTGAGTTAAAGTGATTCAGGTTAAATACATCTGTAATGAATGTATAAATCGACAACCACTCCTACACTGGGTGTTTGGACTGGAGGCTGAGTTGGAAATATTGGTGACACATCAGGGAGGTGCAGAGATACCTGGAGACTTTGTTCCAGAAGGATGTTATAAGTCTCAGGACCCGGCAGTCCAATTCCATGTGTGGGAAGGAGCAGGATCGTATGACATGAGGAGGGCAGGTAAGGGTTTGGAGAATATTGTCGGACAGGAAAACCCCTCACTCCTGCTGTAGTTGTGGGTATGTTCACCGAGCTGGGAGGTTGATTTGCAGATGTTTTGACCCCTGTCAAGCTAAACAGAAGATGACCAGAGAATTTCCAGGGGCATGACACTCATCCATGTGCTCCATCAATCAACACGTTGACCTCGACCCAATTTACTGACCACTGCAACGAACATCCAGAACCAGCAAGCAGAAGCAGCAGGAACAGAACCAAATAAATTCCAGAAGACACAGCACATCAGTGCTTCCCAGGAGACTCCAAAGCTCTGAAGGTATCACCTAAACAGGGGATGAAACATCTGCGAATCAACTTCCTAGCTCAGCAAACACAGCCACAACCATGGCAACCAGCACCCGAGCTACAAATCTGTGCACAAACCTTGAACCCGTCTCTCTTCTCTACTTCAGTGAGGACAAGGCCAGCCTTTCCAATCTTTCATCATCACACAAATCACCCATTCCAGGGATCAATTGAGTAAAACTCCTCTGAACTACCTCCAATGCATTTATATTCTCCCTTCAATAAGGGGACCAGAACAGAATACAGTGTTTGAGATGTGGTCTCACCAAGTTCCAGTAATTTCTCATACATCACATCTTCACTTTGTGTGCAACTCCTCTGTCATTCTCCATTGCAATAATATGTATTTTTAAAATTCTTTCTGTCAAAGTGAACAACTTCACATTTTCCCAAATTATACACCATCTGCTTGAATTCTGTCTCCTCAGTGAACCGAACTCTATCGGTCTGCCCCTCGTCATGTCACATTCACAACATGCTTTTCTCCTTTTCTTTGAATCCTCTGTAAGTATTGCCCAGATGCTGTCAATTCTCTCACTGAGGCGAGTGAGAGAAATTGATGGCGGAGGGCCCAGCATGGAGTGCTATGTGATACAGTCGGGCACATGCAGCCAACCTGAAAGGGCTTCTCTCAGGATACTGTTTCCTGCTGGCTTGCCAGTCTTCTTAAGGATATTTCCTTCTGGGAACACTGTTTCAAAAGTTCAACAACTTGAATATTTTAAAGGTGGAGGTAGCAGACTTTTGTTATACAAATTGTCAAGATTTATGCAAGATGGATGGGAATGTGGAATTGCAAGCACAACATATCAGGTCCTATTGCATGATAGCGAAGTCTTGACGGATTGAATAGCCTAATTCAGCCTCTAACTTATAAGTTTATACCAATTGAATGGTCTTTTCTCTGTACCCACTCATGCACACTGATTGTGTGAAAGCAGAATTCTTCAACTCTTCGTCCTTCCTTTTTTGTGTCTTAATCCTGAGCTCTCAGTGTTGCTGGGAAATTTGAGAAGCATATTTATTCACTTGCTCATCCACTTCCTCCTCAGTCTCTCTTTATCACCACAAGCTCCACTCAACACCAACCTGCTGGGTCAGGAGCAAGGTTCTCAGCTCAATGGATAGAGGAATCTTTTCCAGCATCAAGCTGGTGAGGGTCAGCTGGAGAACAATGTTTCATTGTTCATGCCTTCTTCAAAAACCAAGGTCTCCAGCCATTCTGTACATCCACGTTCACTCCTGGAGGGAGCAGGCAGAGAGGAAGAGTCGGTGCACCCATTGTGCAGCAGCCAGTGTCAAGTTGCCCCATTTCCAAACCCATTACAATGTCATTGTCTGTCCCAGACACCAAGCAGATGCTCCCATCACAAGAGGCTCCATGGCCATGAGGACTGTGAGAGTGAGCGCTGTCCATTCAGCTCGATCATCAAGCTCCAGCTGGTGGTGGTGGAAGCCAGGAGAATCCTGACCATGGGAGATTCCACACACACTCCCTCCCTCCCTGCAGGGAAAGATGAATCCATGGCCCTGCTTTCTCTCCAAACTGATCCAAATTTGAGTGTTGCTGAAAAAGAAGAGACATTTTGTTGAAGCTTTTGTCTTGCACACATCAGGACAATTTGCAAGAAATAGCATAGCAAAGGCAAATACCATGTAGACTGAAGATCCCGGTGGGTCAGGCAGCATCCATGGAGAGAAAGCAAGGCAAAATGAAATGATTTCACAAGAAGGCTTTTGTCTCACTCAAGTTCTATATGCTCAAATGACTATTTGATCCTGATTTCCTCTTTTGCTTCAGACCTGTTGAAATTCTAAAATGCAATTCTGTCTTTTTTTGAATGGAGCACTCATTTTATCATCATTCATCATTAAATTCCAATAACTGCATCAAAACATTTTTCCTGAACTCTTTTCTGTACCTGGTATATGACTTGAGAATATGTCATTTTGCCTTTCAGTTTGTCTGCTCTGATGGTAAATCTACATTTACTGCATTTCTTTGTTTAAGAACTTTTGAACATCAGAATACCCTCCCTCCACTGTCGAGATCCTGTTCTGGCCTTCATAGAATCGAGGAATTCCTACAGGGTGGAAGCAGGCCACACAGTCCAGCAAGCTCATACCGACTCTTTGAAGGCCATCCCACCCCAACCCACACCTCCCTTACCCTATCCCTGTAACCCTGCATTTTTCATGGCATTTTCCATTTGCTAGCCTGCATATCTCTTGGACATAATGAGTAATTTAGCACGGCCAATCCCCCAACCTACGCATCTTCTCTCAGTTTTGCAAATGAAACATCAGTTTTGATTTTTACACTTTGGACAGTACAGTTGGAAACATGACTCTAGGCACACTTAATCACTCAAGTGTCCCATTTCAATGCCCCCAATGGCAGCAAAATTTCTCCCAATGAATATCAGAACAGAAGTAGTGAACTGGAATTCCCAGCCACCATCAGATGATATCAACTAGACTGAGGAGCCAAGTGACCCCTAAATTCCTGAATCTATCCTGATTTAATGGCAGCTCAGGGATTAATTCAGCTTAGCTTTCCCACAATGTGTCCAATCAAGGGACCTTGCTTCAGATGATGTCCTCATGTTAAACTGCCACCTCTCCCATGACCCATACCTGCCTTTAGTTGCATTTGGTCTGGGATTCCATAGTACGCCAAGGTCTCCAGTGAGAGCCCTGTCTCCAACAAGTATTGCTCTGCTCGTTTCCAACTGGGGACCTCCCCATGAACCAGAAGGAGCTCCCCAGCAGTTCTGTCACTGATGGGTGAAATCGTTGTTGACCCACCTTAGAGTGCACTGAACCCAAACCTTTCTGACTCCATGAAAGGAGTTCTACCAACTTAGCCAAGGCTGATACTTTAAAAAGTTTTAAAATCTGTCAATAATTTGCACTGCTTTTGTGCAAGGTCACAGTTTTGAGGTTTAAACATGTTCTTTTGGAATGTAATGAAGTGTTACCATGGGGAATGTTGCTGCTGAGCAAGAACAGCCAACTCTGCCCAAAACATCACCCCAATAATTAATCCATCACCATCCAATCAAATGCTTTCTAACATTACTTTCCCTTTATAATTGCTCTTTTTCAGGTTATTAAATCCCTTTTAAAATAGTGCACACATGGGAACACCGCCACCTGCAGGATTTTCCCCAAACAGTTCATCATCCTGACTTAGAAATACATCCCCGTTCATTCGCTGTCACAAGGTTAAAATCAGGGAATTCTCTCCCTCAGGGCACACTGGGTCTGCCTCCAGCACATGGCTGCAGCGGGTGCAGGAAGGCAGCTCCTCACCATGTTCAAAGAAAATGGGGGACAGGCAGGAAATTGTTGTCGATATGAATACTGAGGCACGAATAAGTAGAATGGTTGGCTTTGAGATGTGTAGAGAAGAGGTGTTGGAAATTCTGGCAAGGGTGAAAATAGATAAGTCCCCTGGGCCTGATGGCATTTATCCTAGGATTCTCTGGGAAGCAAGGGAGGAGATTGCAGAGCCATTGGCCTTGATTTTTGTGTCCTCTTTGTCTACAGGAGTAGTGCCAGAGGACTGGAGGCTAGCAAACGTGGTTCCCTTGTTCAAGAAGGGGAGTAGGGATAATCCTAGTAACTATAGGCCAGTGAGTCTCACTTCTGTTGTGGGCAAAGTCTTCGAGAGAATTGTAAGGGATAGGATTTATGCACATCTTGATAAGAATGATGTGATCAAGGATAGTCAGCATGGTTTTGTGAAGGGCAGGTCGTGCCTCACAAACCTTATTGAATTCTTTGAGAAGGTGACTAAGGAGGTAGATGAGGGGAAAGCGGTAGATGTGGTATATATGGGTTTTAGTAAGGCGTTTGATAAGGTCCCCCATGGTAGGCTACTGCAGAAAATACAGAGATATGGCATTGAGGGTGAGTTGGAGGTTTGGATTAGGAATTGGCTGGCTGGAAGAAGACAGAGGGTAGTAATTGATGGCAAAGGTTCATCTTGGAGTGCCATCACTAGCGGTGTTCCGCAAGGATCTGTTTTGGGACCATTGCTGTTTGTCATTTTTAGAAATGACCTGGAGGAAGGGTTAGAAGGTTGGGTGAGCAAGTTTGCGGATGATACGAAAGTCAGAGGAGTTGTAGACAGTGAGGAAGGATATGGCAGGTTACAGCGGGATATAGAGAAGCTGCAGAGCTGGGCAGAAAGGTGGCAAATGGAGTTCAATGTAGCTAAGTGTGAGGTGATTCACTTTGGTAAGAGTAATAAAAAGATGGATTACTGGGCTAATGGTAGACTACTTGGTAGTGTGGAAGAGCAGAGGGATCTTGGTGTCCATGTACACAAATCTCTGAAAGTTGCCACCCAGGTAAATAGTGCAGTGAAGAAGGCATATGGCGTACTGGCTTTTATTGGTAGAGGAATTGAGTTCCGGAGTCCTGAGGTAATGCTGCAGTTGTATAAGACTCTGGTGCGGCCGCATCTGGAATATTGTGTGCAGTTTTGGTCGCCATACTATAGGAAGGATGTGGAGGCACTGGAACGGGTGCAGAGGAAGTTTACCAGGATGTTGCCTGGTATGGTAGGAAGATCCTATGAGGAAAGGCTGAGGCACTTGGGGTTGTTTTCATTGGAGAAAAGAAGGTTTAGGGGTGACTTGATAGAGGTGTACAAGATGATTAGGGGGTTAGATAGGGTTGACAGTGAGAACCTTTTTCCACGCATGGAGTCAGCTATTACAAGGGGGCATAGCTTTAAATTAAGGGGGGGGGGGTAGATATAGGTCTGTTGTTAGGGGTAGGTTCTTCACTCAGCGAGTCGTAAGTTCATGGAATGCCCTGCCAGTAGCAGTAGTGGACTCTCCCTCTTTATGGGTATTTAAGCGGGCATTGGATAGGTATATGGAGGATAGTGGGTTAGTGTAGGTTAGGTGGGCTTTGATCGGCGCAACATCAAGGGCCGAAGGGCCTGTACTGCGCTGTATTCTTCTATGTACTATGTTCTATGAAATGCTGACCAGCCAGCAGTGCCCATGTCCCACCAGAGAATAAAACATGGATAGGTTTTGTTTTAACAGCCTGTGGCAGAAAATTGCAAATTCTTACCACCTTCTGTGTAAAGAAATCTACATCCCGGAATAAAACCTTGTGACCGAGATCCCCTGTCCCTGTCTCATTCTGTATTGTCCCTCAAAGCAGCCCCTAACTGTGCACCATATTCTAGCCATGACCTAACCATTCTTCAGGACAGCTGCCATGGTCACTCTCCCCTCTATATACTCACTCTCAATATTCAATCCAAAATCACATTGACCTTTGTTTCTGATATTGTTCCCAAGTTAAAGGAGATATGTCACTTGACATCTTTTCTTGTGCACTGCAGTGTTGTTTAAAATATAAACGACCCTTCAACCTTTCTCGTTCTTAAAGGCGTTATAACTGAGAAAATCCCTTCCAGCTCTCAGTGGAGAAATTCAGTTATTCCCGTTTCCCTGCTTCCCTTTATGTGTGACTGTGCTTCTGGTGTGTTCAACAACATGACACTTGCCCGCCTAATTCTCTTACAACCACTGATGCCAGTTGAGTTCTTCCAGATAAATTGCTGCTCTTTGCAGTTTGGTGACCTGCTTTGATAGCCGTTTGTTCGGTCTTTGAGTGTAATTCATTTTGTGCCTGATCCCAGTGTCAATCCGAAGGACACTCCACCTTTCAGTCTGACAAACCAGGTTCACCCATGTCGTGGCTCTATTTCTAGCCTAGCCTCCAGTTTTTTTCAAAGAGATGAATTCAAGCCTCATCAGTTTGATCATTTGAAGCGTATCTCATTTATTTTGATTTCTCCTGGGATGGGCGGGCACAAAAGTGGCTGCAATGTGTTGCACTTCCCTAATTGTCCTGGAGAGGGCAGTGGTGAGCCATGTAATATCTGGGAAGGAAGGCGGTGGGATCTGAACAAAAACACCCATGAAACTCAATGTCATGTTCATGAATGTAGTTTGGACAAGGGAACCCAGTCATCACCCAGTCTGTGACTCCAGTTCCACACAGTGACTCGATTCATTCTTAACGGCCCCATGCTCTGGCTCAGAATTCAGTCCGAGCAACTGGAGATGGGCAATAAATTTGAAGCTTGATTTAAAATAGTTTATAATATAGTTCATTCTAAAAATTATTTAAAATATTTAAATCTGAGTGCACAAGGCATAATTTCAAAATTTGCTGATGGTTTGAAACTTGGATCTATTACGACTCATGATAAAGATAGTGTCCAACTTCAAAAAGGGTACAGGTCATGGAATGAACAAATGGTCACAGATAGAATTTAATAGAAAGAGATGTCACTGATTCATTTTGGAAGGAAAACGTTTTGGAGAGACAAAACAAACTAAAGGGTACAAGTATGGGTGGGTGTAGGGGCAGTAGGACCTGGATGTTTATATGCATCAGCCATTGAAGGTGGCAGGATAGGCAGCTGTTCTCATGAGAGAGCAGCTGATTAAAGCAGATGCCATATCAGCATGAACATAGAATACAGCGTGGATGTGAAAAGAGTGCTTCCTTTTCAGGGAGAATATAAAACTAAAATAAGTTCCCTCATTTAAGACCGAGAAAAACAGGGTTTTGATTTCTTGCAGAAGGTCATCGGTCTTTGGAACACTGCTTCAAACATTGAAATGAAACCTCTGAATGCTTGTAGTGAAGAAGGAGATAGTCATTCTTTATCAAAAATCTGTCAGAGTAAGGTAAGAAGGTGAAGAATCAGTTCAGCCATGGAGAGCAGGGTCAAGAGGATGAATCTTCTTCATTTGTCCCTAATTCGTATGACCGTGCATCCAGTTCCACCGTTGAAAGTTTAGCGCCTTAAAGCTTGTGGTTTTCAATAAACCAGATGATGTGGCTGCTGGTTTGCGTGGGCGCGAATGGGAGGGGACTTTACCCATAATCCTCAGCAGCCGTGCAAGCGCTCTCTCGCCACTAGAGGGCAGCTGCTTCACTGTCACTGATCAGTAAAAAACAAACTGGGGCTCTGCTTGGAGCTAACAGGCTCAATCTGGAGAGACCCAGAGAGAGAGTCTACAGCTTCCATAAGACCATAAGACCATAAGACATAGGAGTGGAAGTAAGGCCATTCGGCCCATCCAGTCCACTCCGCCATTCAATCGTGGCTGATGCGCATTTCAGCTCCACTGACCAGCATTCTGCCCGTAGCCCTTAAATCCTCTAGACAACAAGAATCTATCAATTTCGGCATTGAAGACATTGAGCGTCCCGGCTTCCACTGCACTCCGTGGCAATGAATTCCACAGGCCCACCACTCTCTGGCTGAAGAAATGTCTCCGCATTTCTGTTCTGAAATGACCCCCTCTAATTCTAAGGCTGTGTCCACGGGTCCTAGTCTCCTCGTCTAACGGAAACAATTTCCTAGCATCCACCTTTTCCAAGCCATGTATTATTTTGTACGTCTCTATTAAGTCTCCCCTTAATCTTCTAAACTCCAACGAATACAATCCCAGTATCCTCAGCCGTTCCTCATATGCTAGACCTGTCATTCCAGGGATCATCCGTGTGAATCTCCGCTGGACACGTTCTAGTGCCAGTATGTCCTTCCTGAGGTGTGTGGACCAAAACTGGACACAGTACTCCAAATGGGGCCTAACCAGAGCCTTATAAAGTCTTAGTAGTACATCTCTGCTTTTATATTCCAACCCTCTTGAGATAAGAGACAACATTGCATTCGCTTTCTTAATCATGGACTCAACCTGCATGTTTACCTTCAGAGAATCCTCGACTAGCACTCCCAGATCCCTTTGTGCTTTGGCTTTATTAATTTTCTCATGATTTAGAAAGTAGTCCATGCTTTTATTCTTTTTGCCAAAGTGCAAGACCTCGCACTTGCTCACGTTAAATTCCATCAGCCATTTCCTGGACCACTCTCCCAACCTGTCTAGATCCTTCTGTAGCCTCCCCACCTCCTCAGTACTACCTGCCTGTCCACCTAACTTCGTATCATCTGCAAACTTCGCTAGAATGCCCCCGGTTCCCTCATCGAATTCATTAATATATAATGCGAACAGCTGTGGCCCCAGCACCGAACCCTGCGGGACACCGCTCGTCACCGGCTGCCATTCTGAAAAAGAACCTTTTATCCCAACTCTCTGCCTTCTGTTAGACAGCCAATCCTCAATCCATCCCAGCAGCTCACCTCGAACACCATGGGCCCTCACCTTGCTCAGCAGCCTCCCGTGTGGCACCTTATCAAAGGCCTTTTGAAAGTCTAGATAGACCACATCCACTGGGTTTCCCTGGTCTAACCTACTTGTTATCTCTTCAAAAAATTCCAACAGGTTTGTCAGGCATGACCTCCCTTTACTAAATCCATGTTGACTTGTTCTAATCAGACTCTGCTCTTCCAAGAATTTAGAAACCTCATCCTTCATGATGGATTCTAGAATTTTACCAACAACCGAGGTTAAGCTGATTGGCCTATAATTTTCCATCTTTTGCCTTGATCCTTCCTTGAACAAGGGGGTTACAACAGCCATCTTCCAATCATCCGGGACCTTTCCTGACTCCAGTGACTCTTGAAAGATCTCAACCAATGCCTCTGCTATTTCCTCAGCCACTTCTCTCAGAACTCTAGGGTGTATCCCATCGGGGCCAGGAGATTTATCAATTTTAAGACTTTTTAACTTTTCTAGCACTATCTCTTTCGTAATGGCAACCATACTCAACTCAGCCCCGTGACAGCCTTTAATCTTTGGGATATTACTCATGTCTTCCCCTGTGAAAACTGACGCAAAGTACTTGTTAAGTTCTGCTGCTATTTCCTTATCTCCCATCACTCGGCTTCCTGCATCAGTTTGATGTAGCCCAATGTCTACTTTTGCCTGTCGTTTGTTTCTTATGTACTGAAAGAAACTTTTAATATTATTTCTAATATTACTGGCTAGCCTACCTTCATATTTGATCCTCTCATTTCTTATTACACTCTTTGTTATCCTCTGTTTGCTCTTGTATCCTTCCCAATCTTGATTTCCCACTGTTCTTAGTCACTTTATAGGAGCTCTCTTTTTCTTTAATACATTTAAAGCTTCAAAAGCAGGGTACTTATCACACCACAATGAAAATATCCCCTGTGATAAGAAAAGTACTTCGGTGTGACTTTTGCTTGTCTTCACAGGTGCTGTTTTGTTCATTCTGTGATACACGTAGACGATGTCTGTACTGAGTGGCACAAAGTATATTTCCTCCTCTAACCCCTTTCCAAACACACTCTTCATCTTGATTTACTCTCTATTGACTCTTCTACAATTGTCCCTGTTCCCTCACTCCACCCTGGTCCCAGAGGAATTGATGGCCAGAGTTCATGACCCCACACTGTGTGAAGGTTGGTGTGAAGTGAGGCCAGTGTGTTGGAGCTTGGGATCATGATACTAGTTTTTAATGGATCCTCATTCATGGTAATATAGTTTGCAATGTTTCTCTCTCCTTCCGTGTTTTAAGAGGCTTGCAAATGTGTTATGATGAGAACACCATGTGATGGAGCGGGTGGTTGTTTGAATTCTCATCTCATTATCGTCCAGCCTTCAAAGAAAATGATGTAGTCTTTGTAATGAGATTGTACTCATTTTTTATACATATTGTGTTTGGAATTTATTTTTGGAATGCCAATTTTCATAAAAAGTCCTGTTCAGTTTTGTAGCTCATAGTTGTGTTTGTTCCCTGAGATCCTGAGAGTTTACACAACACTCCATTTGCCTGTGACCCAGTTTTTGGCTGAAGCCTCTGGTTCTTCGGTGAGTCCAAGCCATTGTCTTGCTCTCTGCAGTTATCCCATCATCCCACACTTCTCAGTGTGAGCCAGGAGACAACTTCGTGGCGACTTCCTTTCCACTGTCGGGGTAAAGGCAAGTGGGAACTGTCGAGGTTGATCCCATCATGAACATCAGAACATTATATTCAGCTTTAATTACATCCACTAATTTCTTTGGCCGCAATTACAGTGTAAACAAATGTCTCCCTTTGCCAGTACAAAGAGAAAGTGTCTGTCAGATTCCCTCGTGTGTGATGGATTAGCCCAATAGGAGCAGCACTGTAGACCATGCTGCAGCAGCCGGGACAGAAACCTGGGCAACCTCCAAATAAAAGCATGGCCTTCAGTAGATCTGCTGCCACACAAAATATGGAATTGGAATCATTGTTACCAAATCACCTCATCAAACCTAAATACAATTGAGAAAATATAAACCAAACCCATTTCCCAAGGACATATGTCACAACAAGAAAGTGGGGAGCAGACAGATACTGTTTGACTGTCTCTGGGGAGTGTCATGCATCCTGTCCTCTCTTTCTCTGCAGGATATCATTTTTACCATCCTTTCTGTCTGAGAATATTATTGTTCCTGTCCCCACTCTTGGAGACAGGGTGGGGGTGTCACGCCCGCCCAGTTTGTTAGTTCCGTTTACTCTCGCGAAATTGGGAATCCCTGCTTCACGATGTGTATGAGCCATGTGTGAAAGCCCTGCACAGCTAACCCTTTATCTCAATCAGATCACAAGGTCTGAGGTTGGTCAGTACTGTCTCTACCCAGAACAATAACACTGACTGACTCAGACCAACACAGATCAAGTCATAAAGAGATTGCTATTGACTTTCATCCACAAAGCCCACTGAGGAGGTGATCATTAATCCCAGTGTTGTCATAGATTAAGTTTTCCCAGAGATTCATGATTCATTCCAGACTTGACACAAGTGTGGAATGTTGTTTGGTAATAGGTGGGAAGGCATGGAGATAAAATATAAAAAGGGAGAGAATTATATTTCTGTTATACCGTCCTTGAACTTAGGATGTTTGAAAATGTTTCACAGCCAACGGAATACTTCTGAAGTCCAGACATTGTTGTAATGTGGGAACTGTGACAGCCTGGCCAAGGCAGATCATTTGGCAGCACCACCTAGAGATTGGAGGCTGCTACAGCAGGCAGGCTCCAACCAGCTCTGCTGTGAGGGAAGGACACTGGAGCACACAAGGACATGGGAAATAGGAGCAGGAGGGAGACTCCAATGTCTGTCCATCCTTTTTTAAATACAGGGATCAAAATTGCACACAATACTCCAAATGCAGGCTTACTAACACCCTGCACAGTTTGAACAGGCCTTCTCTACTTTTAACTTCCAACCCCCAGTAATAAAGGCAAAAGTTCCATTCACCTTCCCAATTACTTCTGTACCTGCACTAAATTTTAGTGTCCCATGCATAAGAACACCCAGATCACTCTATACTGCACTGTGTTGGAATCTCACACTATTTAAATAATAGTCGACCTTTAGATTATTCTGACCAAAGTGCATGGTCTCACACTTTCTGACATTAAATTCCGTCCACTGTATCTGAATGTTTCATTTCCAGTTTGGTCTTCTCTTTGTGAATGATCACCTCAATGCATCTATCTCTTGCATGTTCCATTTGTTTATGGCCCTGATACTTGATTGTCCAGCCCTTTCCTGCAGTTTCCATTCAATGTAGACAGGGAGAAGGCTGGAGGAACACAGCAAGACAGGCAGCGGAGTAGATTAGATTAGACTCCCGACAGTATGGAAACAGGCCATTCAGCCCAACCAGTCCACACCGACCCCCAAAGAGTAATCCATCCATACCCATTTCCCCTCTAATGCACCTAACACGATGGGCAATTTATCATGGCCAATTCATCTGACCTGCACATCTTTGGACTGTGGGAGGAAACAAGAGCACCCGGAGAAAACCCACGCAGATACGGGGAAAATGTGCAAACTCCACGCAGATAGTCGTCCTAGGCTGGAATCGAACCTGGGACCCTAGTGCTGTGAGGCAGCAGTGCTGCACAATTCTCTACAGTGTGGAAACAGGCCCTTCAGCCCAACAAGTCCACACCGCCTCTCTGAAGAGCAACCCACCCAAAACCCATTCCTCTACCCCATATTTACCCCTGACTAACACACCTAACACTGTGGGCAGTTTAGCATAGCCAATTCACCTGACCTACACATTTTTGGAATATGGGAGGAAACTGGAGCACCCGGAGAAAACACATGCAGACACAGGGAGAATGTGCAAATAGACAGGCAGGAATTGAACCCAAGTCCCTGGTGTTGTGAGGTAGCAGTGCTAACCACTGAGCCACCGTGCCATCCTAGTCCACATTTTGGTGTGGAACTCTTTTTCAGCAATGACGGGGTGGGTGTAGGGGGAGCTAAGATAAAGGGGGTGGCAGGGACAGGATGATGAAGTGGGGATTGGTGATGACAGGTAGAGGTTATGACCTGTTTGGTCAATGGGAAGAGTGAATCCGGTAGGTGGCAGGAAGGAGTGGAAGGGAGGGAGAGAGATTGGGAAGAGAGACAGGGGAGTGGGAAGCGTGGTTCTATGAAATTGGAGAACTCAATGTTGAGTCCAGTGGGCTGTTGGCCGCCCAGGCGTAATATGGGGTGTTGTTCCTCCAATGTGCCTTTTGGTTTGTTGTGTCAATGGAGGAGGCCAAGGATGGTCATTTCAGAAAGGGAGTGGGAAGGGGAATTAAAATAGGCAGTGACTGGGAGGTCCAGTCGGCCCCTCCGGGCCCAGCTAAGATGCTCAGTGAACCATTCCCTAAGTTTGTGTTTGGTCTTCCCAAAGTAGAGAAGACCACACTGGGAGCACTGATGCAGTGAATTAGGTGGGAGGAGAGACAGATCAACCTCTGTCTGACCTGGAAGGACAGTTTGGGGCCCAGTATGGAGGTGAGAGATTGGTGTACCAGCAGGCTTTGCATCGTTTTGGGTTGCAGGGAAGGTACCTGGGGTTCGGGGGGTGGGGGGGGGGGTGGGTGGGAAGGAGGTAGTGTAGGTGAGAGAGTGACGCAAACCAAGAATTATCAAAGGGAATGGTCCTTGTGGAAGGCATCCAGCGGTGGGGAGAGGAAGATATATTTGGTGGTGTGGTGTAGTTGGAGTTAGCAGAAGTGTTCAAGGCTGATACTTTGGATACGGAGATTGGTGGGCTGATAGGTGAGGATAATGGGGACTGTGTCTTCATTGTGTTTGGAGGCGGGTGGGTTTAGAGCAGTGGAACAGGAAATAGAGGGGATGTGTTGGATGACAGAAGGAGGAAAAGCACTTTGTTTGTAATAGATAGACATCTGTGATCAGTGGAAGGTCTACTCCTCTGAGCAGATGGGGCGGAGGCAGAGGAATTGGGAGAATGGGATGTAGTTCTTGCAGGATACTGGATGGGAGGAGGTGTGGTCCAGTTAGATATGGGAGTCTGTGGCTTTGTAGTAAATGTCTGTCTGAAGATTGTCACCAGAATTGGAAATGGAGAGGTCAAGAAAGGGGAGAGAGGTGTCCGAGATGGACCAAGGGAATTTGAAGATGTTGTGGAAGTTGTGGGTGAAGTGAATGAACTGTTCCGGTTCAGCCTGGGTGCAGGCTGCTGCACCAACACAGTCATTGATGTAATGGCGGAAGAGTTGGGGAATTGAGCCTGTGTAGGTACTGAAGAGGGATTGTTCGACATCGTCGATAAAGAGGCAGGCGTAGCTGGTGCCCAGCTGGGTGCCCATGGCCATTCACTGGATTTGGAGGAAATGGAAGGAGTTAAAGTCAAAGTTATTGAGGGTGAGGACCAGTTTGGCGAGGCGGAGGTGGGTATTGGTGGAGGGGGACTGTATGGGTCTGTCGGAGAGGTAGAAGTGGAGGCCCTGGAGGCCATCCTTACCGGGTATGGACATATATAAGGACTGCATGTCCATAATGGAGATAAAGCACTCAGGTCTGGGGAACTGAAGGTTACTGAAGAGATAGAGGGAATGGTTGGTGTAGCAGATGTAGTTGGGAAGTGCCTGAATGAAGGAGGAGAGGATGGAGTCGAGGTAGGATGAGAGGAGTTCAGTTGGGCAGGAGCATGCTGAAATGAGGGGTTAGCCAGGTAGTTGGGCTTGTGGATCTTAGGGAGCAGATAAAACTGGGCATTATGGGGTTGGGGGACTATGAGATTGGAGACAGTGGAGGCGAGATCACTTGAGGCAATGGGGACACTGACAGTGCGAGTGATTTGGGTCTGATGGGTCACGGTGGGATCATGGGCAAGGGGGGGTAGGACATGGTGTCTGAGAGTTGACGTTCGGCCTCTGCTACATGGCTACAGCCATTCTCCAGATTACCACCCCTCTGCCTTTGTCAGCGGGTTTAATGGTGAACCAGCGGTTGGTGTGGAGAGAGTGCAGCAGTGCATGTTCGGAGGGAGTGTGATTGGAGAGTGTGAGGGGGTGGAGAAATTAAGGCGGCTGAAGACATATCAACAGTCAGCAATGAAGAGATCGAAGGTAGGGACACGGCTGGTGGGAGGGTGACCAAGCAGAGGAGGAACATTGGAGGCAGGTGTAGGGGTCCTCAGAGGGAGGTTGTGAGTTTGTGTTAAAGAAGAAGACATGGTGGTAGAGGTGGCAGAAGAAGAGCTCCACATCCTGGAGGATGTGGGATTTGTTGAGGTGGAAGCAGAGGGGAATGAATGTGAGCCCTTCCATGAGGATGGACCTTTTGGCCTCAGAATGTTTGAGGTCGGGGGGCATAGTAAATATATAACAAGGCTCGTGGGTGGGGTTTTTGGGGGAAAGGGTGATGGCATGTGGTGGTTGAGGGTTGGTTGTGATGTAGCACGGAGGAATGGGTGTGGGAGAGAAAGGGGATTGGGGCGGAGGTGGGTTGTGGAGTGAGGTGGGGGTGTGGGAAGGTGGGGATGAAGGAAAGAGGGAGAAGTGGAGGGATAGGGTGCACTGTGGAGTGTATGGGTGAGTAGGGAGAGCGAGTGTTCTGGCTGGCTGCAGGTAGGCAGTAGGACTCAGGGGTGACCCTGGGAAATGTAGTTGCAGTCTTGGTTGCAGAGTGGGCGGGGCAGATGTGGAGGCTGAGGCTGGAGTGAAGTCAAGGCTTTTCTGAGTGTTTTGACCCAGTTTTGATTCCAGCCTCAGGCAACTGTCTGTGTGCAGTTAGCACATTCTTCCCACGTCTGTGTAGGTTTCCTCTGGGTACTCTGGTTTCCTCTCAAAATTTAAAGACGTGCAGGTTAGGTGAATTGGCTGTGCTAAATTGCCCATAGTGATTATGGATGTGTAGGTTAGGTTCATTAGTCAAGGGAAAAGTAGAATAATAGGATAGGGCATTGGGTCTTGGGTGGGTAACTCTTCCAAGGATCAGTGTGGGCGTGTGTTGGCCAAATAGCCTGTTTCCTCATTTTAGGGATTCTATGACAGTCTATTCCAGATTCTCACCACCTGCTGAGTTGAAAAGGTCTTCACCAAATCTTATTTGCAGTGTCCATGATGAAACCTTTCAAACCATTATTTTGTCTCGTGTCGTTTAGCTCTTGAGCTCCTTGTTCAATAAATGTTTTATTCTTTTTGATAAAATATGAGTTCTCTGACAGGGACAGTTAACCTTGTCCAATCAGGGAGCCCTGGCTGACAGATAAAAAGGGGAGTGTCAGACGGACTGATGCTCTGGGACCTGACTCTGACTAACAACCTGCCAACCAACCCTTTCCTTGTGTCACCCTCGATCTCTCCATGCTTACTCTTGATGCCCCTTCGATCCACCCTGTGCTGCCTTTGGGAGAGTTTGGCCTTCCCTCCATCACCCAGGAACGTGGTCATCATCCCAGAGCAGTCACACTTTTAATCCAAGGGTCATCACAGCTGGGATTGGGGGGGGGGGGGGAGGGGAGGAGGGGGTGAGAAGGTGACACCTTCATGGTGGTCAAACCTGTCATTAATCCACCGCAACCTCTCTTGGGGCTGCAAGAATTCAACCTCACTCCATCAGACAGCTCCCCTCCCTGAAATGTAATATTGCTGCCCCTAGTTTTGGGTTAATTAAGCACTGAAATATGACTATGGGGAGCCAGCATTGGCTGGGCAGGCAGCCACGACTGCTCTGACCCTGGATTCAGAAAATCCCCTCGGAATTGGGCAACACATTCCGGAGCACAGTGCCCACTGCCTCTGAAATCCCTCACTTACCGAGAATACACTCTCAGTATTCACCTTTCTCAGCTGCCATCTGAATTTACCATAAATTCTGTGTCCAATGATCCTGCCCCTCCAGCTACCTGATGAAGGAGCAGTGCTCTGAACGCTTTCTACTTCCAAATAAACCTGTTTGACTATAACCTGGTGTTGTGTGCTTTTTAACTTTGGCCACCTGAATGAGCTGCCATCTCAGGCTGAATCAGCTGAACTGTTTTTCATTCATGATTTGAGAAGATTAAAGCCTAATCTTCAATCCCGAGCACAAAGCCCGGTCTCAAACCATCGCTCGGAGACACAGACCTCAGAGAGACACCTCCAGACAGCACAGAGTAACACATGCGCACTGAGAGAGACACCTACAGGCAACAGTATGTAACACACGCACTCTGAGAGGCAGGCAGCACTGAGGAACATACTCAGTCCACAGGAGTCTCTGAATGTGGGTGTCTCTCTGAGTAACACACCCACACTCAGAGATCTACAGGCAACGTTAAGTTAAACACTCACACTCAGAGAGACACACAAGGCCGACAATGTTGGTGAATGGCCGAAGATTGTTTCAGTGGCTAACCAACATGCAGCAGAGATTGCACAGTGCGATCCCATCAGCTGGGCCACGACCAACAGAGTGATGAGGGAATGCATCAGATTGTACTTATTGAGTCCTAACAGCTTTCAGTTTCTGTTCTTTTTTGGAATCTTGTAACCTACACAAATCCCTGATCAAAGGGATCATTTGAAAATGATTAATGACTGATGATTATAATTGATTGGCAGGCCAACCAGCCAATCTTGACAATAACCTGCTGAAATGCAGCCAATCAACTGAGGAGGGGGGGAGGTCATCTATTTCCAAAGCACACAGAGACAGAGACTGAATTTTCATCTTTATTCCCTTTTCCAGATTCACATTGACAGAAAAAAAACTGCAATTAACAGCCCAGACAGAGGAAGCTGCTCAAATTCACAGCCACAATGGAGCTTGAGAAAAACACTTGTGGAGATTTTCTCAATAACAGGATAATCCTGTCCCTTTAAACAGTGACCAAACCTTAAATTGGAACTGAGAGCTAAGCAGGAAGAAGATCTGGTTTACTGAAGCAGAGAATTCTGAGGTTACATTGTTTTGTACAGCTGACAGTCTTCAGCAACTTCAAGAGATTTTACTTCGCATCACAAGTCAACCCTGTCCCAATCAAACACTTTCTGGACAAGGAAAGCATGACGTTTGACATCGTGTAAAGCTCTCTTGACACTGTCGCAATGACCTGCTTTAATATCCAAACCTCAGAAGGTTCTCTGAGCCGTCCTGAGAAGGAAAAGAGTTGAAATTCAATGCTGACAATGACCTTTGTCATGCCAGCTCAGCCCTGTTCTATTTAAAGTTGTGTCTCCTCTGTGGACTGTCTCACACCCTCTACACACATTCTGATTTCCTGATGCTCTTGCTGAGGGGAGAGGGGAGGGTCACGTGGGTGAGGGCACAGGAGAAGCGAGCGTTAGACTCCCAGTCAGACCCAGAGAGCGTCAGCAGGCTGCTGACACTGTAGGTGCTGTCCGAAGCTCGCAGGTAGTTGCTGGTCTGAACCCCGTCCGAAATGACTGCACCGTCCTTCTTCCACTGCACTTCCAGCTCATCGGGATAGAAGTGATTGGCAAGGCACACCAGGGTGGCAGTGCTCTTGGCATTGACCTGCTCCGGGGAGGGGGGCAGCAGGGTCAGCTTGGGCTGAGAGTTCTCACGGCCTGAAAGATAAGAGGAGCAATTTTAATCCCAGCCATTCGAAGGGAATTCAACCCTCACAAATATTCACTGGCAACACAATCCTTTTGAACATTTTTAGTCAATACAGAATAAACCCAACAAAAGAACAGATATTGTTCAAATTGCTTCTCGGGATGTGAGTGTCACTGGCAGGGCCAGCATTTATTGCCCATCCCTAAATGCCCCTGAGAGAGAAGGGACAGTTTTAGACCATTGTTTATGGAATGAATGTGTGCACCTGGAAAGGCTATCAATGGGGGAGCATTTTCGTGACAGTGATCAGAACTCAGTGAGATTGAGAATATGGATGGAAATGGAGAACTGTGCAGTAAGTATAAAACTTTTCATTTTACTAAACTTTGTGGTGCTTTGGTAAAAGTGGACCGGGAGCAGTGACATGATGGGAAATCAGTGTCAGGGCAGTGGGAGCCCTTGAAGGACGAGACAGAGATTGTTCAGAATCTGTTCGCACAAAGAGTAAAGGTGGGACTTCCCGATCTAGACCGAATGAACAAGAGGATTGGGGCAATGTACTGACATGGATTGGGTACTGGTTGGCCAACAGCACAGAAAGAAGGAATCTTTTTCTGAATGGCAAGTAATTACAACTTAGGGTGCCACAGGGGTCAGTCCTTGGAACCCAGTTACGCATAATAAATAATAATAGAGTCAGAGAGCCGGAAAGGCCCATTGTGTCCACACTGGTCAAAAAACAACAACCCAATAATTGTCATCCATTTTTCCAGCAAAAGGGAATTAGATGCGGTGTGTATTTAAGAAGAAATTAGATATAGTTCTTAGGATTAAAGGGATCAAAGAATGTGGGGAGAAAGCAGGAACATGGGACTGTGTTGGACGATCAGCCATGATCATATTGAATGGTAGAGCAGGCTTGAAGGGCCGAATGGCCTACTGCTGCTCCTGTGTTTGATGTTTCGATCTGTTTCTCAGATAATGAAGGAATGTCTCTCATCATTTTGAAGCTGGAAGTCAGATGTGTTTCGAGCTGAAGATGTGGCCATGGTGATTAATGAATGCGGGTCAGTAAGGTGGTAAAGAAGACACATGGGATAAACTGTTTTTCTTTTTCCCTTGATGGAATGAGGGCATTGTTGGATCGGCAGCATTTATTTCCCATCTATAATCGCCCAGAGGGCAGTTTAGAGTCAACCACATTACTGTGGGTCTGGAGTCACATGGTAAGGATGGCAGTTTCCTGACCTAAAGGACATTAGGGAATCAGATGGCCTTTTCCGAACAATCAATGATGGTTTCATGGTCATCATTCAATTCTTAATTACAGATTTTTTTTGTTTGAATTTGAAAGCCACCATCTGCTGGATTCTAACCCTGGTCCCCAGAACATTATTTGGATCTCTGGATTAACAGCTCAGCAATAATACCATGAGGTCATCGCCTCCCTTATCTCATTTTTGGTTGAGAGTGAACGCAAGGAGTTTTTTTTATTCTGGAATTGCATAAAACCCCAGTTAGAGTACAGTGAGACAACAATGTACGGTTCTGGTCACCACATTCCAGGAAGGATGTGATCCCTCGAGAGACCAGGATAGAGGAGGAGTTTGTCTGGAATGGGAATTTTGAGCTTTGAAGAATGATTGGATTGGCTGGGAGTGTTTTCATTGGAACAGAGGAGGCAGAGGGGAGATTTGATGGTGTTGTGTAAAATGATGAAGGACCTGGATAGATTGGATAGGAAGGACTGATTTCCACCAGCACAAAGGGCAATAACCATGGGGAGAGATTGAAATCAGTTGGGGGCAGGGTTAGAGGGGAGTTGAGGGTATTTGTTTTCACCCAGAGGTTGGTGGGATGTGGGACTCACTGTCTGAAAGGGTGGGAAAGGCAGAAACCCTCATCATATTGAAAAAAACACTTGGATGTTCACTTCAAACAGCGAAACCTCCAGAACTGTGGAGCAAGAGCTGAAAAGTGGGATGGAGCTCGATATTTCTTTAACAAATCTCCGATCACCCACAGATCAGTAGAACTTTATCCGAGAACATTGGAGCAGACTCGGATCCACACATTTCAGGAAAGAGTCACATCGGGTGTCTGAGTAGAAAATTCTGGATTATATTTCAAACCTTGCTGCACACTATTGGGCTGAGGGTCAAGGGTGAGGCTGCAAAGAGTCTAAGTGTCCTAGGGTCAGACAGGGTCACTGTTCCTGATGGCCCCATGACCCCTGGAAGGTGAGAGTGCTCATACAATGGATGATGATCCGGATCAGGAGACTCCAACCCTGAAAGAAAGACTTGCATTTGTGTAGCACCTGTCCCCAACTCAGGATGTCCCAATAGATCTTTCCAGCAGACTGAGCCCAGCAAGATCCCAAACACCATGTGATAATTATCAGAGAAATACATTCTTAGTGATTTTGACTGGGGGATAAATATTGACCAGGGACACCAGGGGGAACTGCCTGCTCTTTATCCAATAGTGCCATGGAATGGCATCTTTCAGAACTGAAAGACTCTCAGTTCATCCAAAAAATGAAGAATAGTTCCTTGAAGAAAAAGTTGCAGGTTTATCGGGGAGTGACAAAGTCATTTGGTTTGCTTTCCTTTATTGGTCAGTGCATTGAGTATTGGAGTTGGGAGCTGTTGCAGCTATACAGGATATTGATTAGGGCACTTTTGGAATACTGTGTGCAATTCTGGTCACCCTGTTACAGGAAAAATTTTGTGAACCTTAAAATGGTTCAGAAAAGATTTACAAAGATGTGGCCAAGGTTGGAGGATTTGCGCGAAAGTGAGAGGCTGAATAGGCTGAGGCTGTTTTCCCTGGATCATTGCAGGTTGATGGGTGACTGTATAGAGGTTTATAAAGTCATGGGTGAAGTAGATAGGGTGAATAGAGAAGACCTTTTCTCCAGAGTGGGGGAGTGCAGGACCACAGGGCATAGGTTGAAGGTGACGGGGAAAGATTTAAAAGGGACCTAAGGGACAACATTTTCATTCAGAGGGTGTTAAATGTGTGGAATGAGCTGCCAGAAGAAGTGGTGAGGGCTGGTACAATTACAACATTTAAAAGGCATGCATATATAAATAGGAACATGTTAGAGGGATATGGGCCAAATGCTGACAAATGGGACGATATTAATTTAGGATATCTGGTCAACATGGACAAGTTGGACCGAAGGGTCTGTTTCTGTGCTGTCCATCTCTCTGACTCTAATTGTATTTCAATCCAGCCCTTAACATTTCAGGCTCTCCAAAAGACTCCAACAGGTCGTTTTGTTTGACAAGCAGCCCCTGTTGTAATGTCAGTAACATGGCAGCCAGTTTCTGCACAACAAGTTCCCACTAGAAGTAATGAGATCAAAGAGCATTAATGATGTTGGCTCAACGATAAATATTGGCCTGAACTCAACCCAAAGAGAAAGTAATTTGGCTCAGTTGGATGAAAATGAGAAAATGGAAGGTAAAGGAGAAGGTAGGATTGCTGGTTAGTGATGAGATTACCAGAAAATAAAAGAAAGTGTTGGAATTTTGAATATCAAAGGAAGCATAAAAGTGCAGGGAAATTCAATAATACAACAAACTTAAAGAGGTTGTGTCTAAATGCACAAAGAATTCTGAGTATGGTCGACAAAGTGATGCCACATATCGAGGTAAATTGAGTTTCTAAGGAATTTAAACCAGTTAAAGTGGAGGGAGAGGTTTTTCAACTTTCTAGAAGATGTAATAGGACAGAAAGTGTGGGAAGGATCAGAAATCAAACGTAAAGTACAGCAG
Organism: Chiloscyllium punctatum; assembly: GCF_047496795.1. Classification (NCBI taxonomy): domain Eukaryota; kingdom Metazoa; phylum Chordata; class Chondrichthyes; order Orectolobiformes; family Hemiscylliidae; genus Chiloscyllium; species Chiloscyllium punctatum. The sequence continues at coordinate 32,005,603 of NC_092745.1, forward strand.
ATAAGAGGACAATGATGCGAAGGAGGGCAGTCAATGCAGGACTGAGGGTGTTGTACTTAAAAGCACACAGTATACACAATGAACTTGTAGTGCAGATTGAAACTGGCAGGCACGGTGTTGTAGTTGTCACAGAGACATGGCTGTAAGGGGATCCGGGCTGGGAACTAAATATCCAAGGATACATGTCCCATCAAAAGGACAAGCAGATGGGCAAAGGGGCAAGTGTTGCCTTGTTAATAAGAAATGAAATTAAATCAATAGCAAGAAGTGATAGAGAGTCAGAAGGTGTAGAATCTGTTTGAGTAGAGCTGAGGAACCGTAAGAAATAAAGAATCTGATGTAAGTTCTGTCCAGGCCTCCAAGCAGTAATCAGGGTGTGGGGAAGGAAATCAATCAGGAGATAGAAACGCCAGATACAAAATGTCAGGGCAGACTTCAATGGATAGGTGGACTTGGTAGTGTGTCTCAAGGAAAGGACTTCATGGAATGTCTACGAGATGGTTTTTGAAACAGCTTGTGGTTGATCATTTGGAACAGGCAGTTTTGGATTCAGTGATGTGTAATGAGGCAAAGTTGATTAGTGAGCTGAAGCTGAAAGTATTTCTGTGGATAAGTGACCATAATATGATAGAAATCCCGCTGCAGTTTGAGAGGGAGAAGCTGCAATCAGATGGAACAGTATTTCAATTGAGTAAAGGGAACTACAAAGACATGAGGAAGGAGCTGACCAGAGTTGATTGGAAGGGGAGCCGAGCAGGTAAGGTGGCAGGGCAGCAAATAGCAAAATTGCTGGGGGTAATTCAGGAAGCAGAGCAGGAATTCATTCCAAAAAAGAAGAAACATACTAAAGGGAGGATAAGGTAATCATGGCTGATGAGGGAGGTCAAGGACAGCATAAAAGCAAAAGGAAAAGGCATACAATGTGGTGGAAAATAGTGGGAAGCCAGTGGATTAGGAAGTCTTTAAAAAGTTTTGGAGGATAACGAAAAAAGCACTCAGGGTGGAGAAGGTGAAATGTGAGGGTAAGCTGGCCAGTAATATACAAGGAGATTGCAAGAGTTTTATTAGATATATAAAAAGGAAGAGGGAGGCAAAAGTAGACTTTGGATCGCTGGAAAATGAGTCTGGAGAAAGAATAATAGGAAATGAAGGAATAGCCAAGGAATTGAATCGATACTTTGCATCAGTCTGCACAATGGAAAACACCAGCAGCATACCAGTACTTCAAGACTGTCAGGGGGCAGAGGGGAGTGTAGTGGCCATCACTAAGGAGGAGGTACTGGGGAAGCTGATAGGTCTGAATGTGGATAACTCACCCAGACTGGATGAACTACACCAATGTGTTCTGAAGGAGATTGCTGAGGAGATTGTGGGGGCATTGGTGATGATCGTTCAGGAATCAATGGAGTCAGGGTGTGGAGGTGGGGTAGGGTAGCATTTGGTGGGGGCAAGGGACAGGAAAATGACTCACATAACAACCCTGTTTAAGAAAGGAGGGAGGTAGAAGATGGGACATTATAGGCCAGTTACCCTGGACTCAGTTGTTGGTCAGGTTTTAGACTACAATTGAAGTATGAAATTGTAGAGGACTTGGAAGTGCATTGAGAAAATAGGGCTGAGTCAAGGGGAGGTCATGCCTGGCAAATCTGTTAGAATTCCCAAAGGAGACAATGAGCCAGTCAGACAAAGGAGAGTCTGAGGAAGTAACCCATTTGGATTTTCCAGAGGGCAGTTGACATGAGATAAGCGCTGATTGTGTTAGGGGTGAGGTACTGGCATGTACTGAGGACTGGCAGGTTGGCATAAAGCAGAGAGCGAGGAACAATGGCAGCTGGTGAACGGTAGAGTTCTGCAGGGCCTTAGGACCTCAACGATTCATGTTATACATTAACAATCTGGATGAAGGAAGTGAAGACATTGTTGCTAGGTTTTCAGATGATATGATATAAGTGGAGGGACAGGAAGTGTTGAGGAAGTGGGAAGGCTGTAAAAGGTTCTGGATAGGCTCAGAGAGTGGGCAAAGAATTGGAAGATCGAATACAATATGTTACAGTGTGAAGTTATGCACTGTGGGAGGAAGAAGAAATGCAAAGACTTTGCGAAATGAGGAAAGCCTTTGGAAATCTAAAGCACAAACCTCATTCAGGTTTCTCTTAAGGTTAACAGGCAGGTCCAGTTTGTGCTTGGGAAAGCAAATGAAATGTTCGCATTCATTTAAATAGGGCCAGAACACAAGAGCAAAGATGTACTGCTGAGGCTGTGTAAGGCTCTAGTCAGACGGCATTTTGAAAATTGTGAGCAGTTTTGGGACCATATTCTAAGGAACAATGTGTTAGCATTGGAGGAGTTTACAAGAATGATCCTGGGGATGAAGGGCTTGTCATATGAGACATGGTTGAGGACTCTAGGTCTGTACTCGATGGAGGTTAGAAGGATGAGGAGGGATCTTATTGAAATTTGCAGAATACTGATTGGCCTGGATAGAGTGGATGCAGAGAAGATATTTCCAAAAACAGGAGAGACTAGGTAATCAAGGCACAGCCTCAGAATGAAAGGCCAACCCTTTGGAGCTGAGATAAGGAGGCATTCTTCAGCCAGAGTGTGGGGAATCTGTGGAGCTCATTGTTATAAAGGGCAGTGGAGGACAAGTCACTGAGAGTATTTAAGACAGAGATAGATAGGTTTGTGATTGTAAAGGGGATTGATGGTACCTGTGGAGTAGGCAGGAGAATGGGGGTGAGAAGCATATCTGCCAAGATCAAATGGAGGAGCAGATTCAATGGGCTGAATGGCTGATTTCTGCTCCTATTTCTTAAAGACTTCTGGAGAGTTTCACCAAAACCCTGGAACACTGAACCCTCTGGACTGTGAGCCCTGCTGTAGCTGTTTGTCATCAGAACTTTGCCAAGAGGTAACCAAAGAGTGGAGAGAGTGTGCATCCATGTGGGAACTTCAGAATGCTTCCGAGCTCCTGGACTTCCAAGAGTGTAGGAAATGTGGTCAGTGACAGCAGTTGGAGCTGCAGGTTTCGGAGCTTGAGCAGCAGTTGGTGTCAGTGCGGAGAGTCCGTGAGGCTGAGAGCTCCGTGGAGAGCACGTTTCTAGATGTGGTCACTCTGCAGCTTCAGAGTATGCAGGGAGAGAGGGAATGGGGGAGAAGCAGACAGTCCAAAAGGACCAGGCAGCTAGTACAGGAATCCCCTGAGTGCATCTCACGCTCCAACCAGGATTCAGTTCGGAATCCTGATGAGATTGATGGTTCATCTGGGGATTGCAGCCAGAGCCAAGTCCCTGGCACCACGGGGAACTCAGCTGTACAGGGGGGCACAACGAACACTGGAAGAGCGACAGTGAGAGGAGATTCGAGAGGGAGGGCAATTGATAGGTGCTCCTGCAGCTGCAGATGGGAATCCAGGATGGTGTGTTGTCTCCTTGGTGCCAGGCTCAAGGATGTCACTGAGCGGCTGAAGAGCGCCCTGAGGGGAGAGGGGGAACAGTCAGCAGTCATGGTCCACATTGGTCCCAGTGACAGAGGGAGAAATAGGATGTGGTCCCGCAGTCAGAAATTAGGGAGCGTGGAAAGGAATTAGGAGCAGGAACCAAAAAGAAGGAATCTGTACATTACCTCCAGTGCCCCCCTCAAGTGTGAAAAGGAACAGGAGGATAACACAGGTGACTGTGGGGCTGGAGAGCGGGTCCAGGAGGGAGGCTTTAGATTCTTGGGACATTGGGAGTGGGTCTGGGGGAGATGAGACTTGGCCAGACCAGACAGCGTTGCTCCTGAACAAAGCTGTGACTGAGCTCCTTTGGGGTGAGCTGGGCTGTGGGAGCCAGTGGGGAATATCAGAATGAAACACCAAGGTCCACAGAATCATCAGTGTAGACAATAATTCACCACCCAGTGGAAAGAATGTGGAGGAATACAAATGCAAGGAATTTACAGAGACCTGCAAATATGATAGAATTGTTATAAATGGGGGACGGGGTCTTTAATTTCTGAATATAGATTAGGGTAGTAGCAGTGTAACAGGCAGAGAGGGGCCAGAGTTGTGAGAGTTTGTTCAGGTGAATTTTCAGATGGCATTGTGGACAGAGAAGAAGGCTGTCTAAGAGTACAATGGGCTCTTGACCAACTGGGCCAGTGGGCTGAGGAATGGCAGATGGCGTTTAATTCAGATAAATGTGAGTGCTGTATTTTGGTAAGACACAGGAGATGGGTGAGATCCTAAACAAATATTTCAGGTCAGTATTTATTGGGAAGAAGGACATGAAAGTGAGGGAATTTGGAAAAACAGTGACATATTGAAAAAGTCCACAATACAACTGAGGAGATGCGAAAGGTCTTAAAAGATATAAAGGTATATAAATCCCTAGGACCTGATCAGGTGTATCCCAGAACATTGTGGGAAACTAGGGAAGAGATTGCTGGGCCCCTTATCATTACAGCTGTAGGTAAGGTGTTGGAGGAGCAGAGAGGATGGCTAATGTTGTTTCATTATTTCAGAAAGGCTATAAGGAAAAGCTAAGGAACTATAGACCAATGAGCCTGATGTCAGTGCTAGGTAAGATATTGGAGTGGATTCTGAGGGACAGGATTTTCTTCCATTTGGATAATCAATGTGATCTTGTGCATGGGAAATTCTGTCTCCTTATTTGATTGACGAGTTGACAAAGAAGATTGATGAAGGCAGAACAGTAGACAGTGTCTGTGTGGACTTCAATAAAGTATTTGACAAGGTTCCACATGATAGACTGGTTAGTAAGGTTAGACCACGTGGGATCCAGGGGGAGCTAGCAATTTGGGTAAAAAAAAATTAGCTTGAAGACAGGAGAGAGAGAGTGATGGTAAAGGGTTGATTTTCTGACTGGAGATCTGTGAAGAGCTGTGTGCCGCAAGGAGTGGTGCTGGGTTCACTGCTTTTGGTCTTTTAAATAAATGATTTCAGTGTGAATATCGGAGTTAACATCAGTTTGTAAATGACACTAAAATTGGTGGGACAGTGGATAGTGAAGATGTTTATCTCAGGGTACAGTGCGACCTTGATCAGATGGGGCAATGGGCAGAGGTGTGGCAAATGGAGTTCAATTTAGTTAAATGTGAGATGTTGCATTTTGGAAAGGAAAACCAGGGCAGGAGTTATACAGTTAATGGTAAGGCCCTGTGGAGTATTGCTGAAAATAGAGACGTGAAGGTGAAGGTGAAGGTGAAGGTGAAGGTGAAGGTGAAGGTGAAGGTGAAGGTGAAGGTAAGCTGCATTATTCCTTAAAACTGGATCACAGGGAGACAGGACGATGAAGTAGATGTTGGGTACGTTTGCCTTTATTGGTCACTGTATTGAGTATCGGAGTTGGGACATCATGTTGCAGCTGTACAGGAGATTGGTGAGGCCACTTTGGGAATAATGTGAACAATTCTGATCATCCTGCGATAGGAAGGATATTGTTAAACTTTTAAAAGGTGCATAAAAAGATTTTAAAAGATTTTGCTAGGAATTGGAGGGTTTGATCGATCGGGAGAGGATGAATAAACTGGGGCAATTTTCCCTGCAACATCAGAGGCTGAGAAATTTATAAAATCATGAGTGACATATATAATGTGAATAATTCAGGAAGCATGTGAATGTTTCGTAAAGGTGGCAAATTAAATTCCAAAAGGTCATTCCAGGGATGAGGAACATCAGTGATGAAGATCTACTGGAGAATTTGGGACTGTCTTCTTTGGAGAAGGCTGAGAGGAGATTTGTTGAAGGAATTAAAACCAGGAGGGGCCTGGACAGAAAAAATAAGGAGAAAATGTTCCCAATTGAGAAAGGATTGAGACTGAGAGACCACAGATTGAAATAAGTGGGAAAAGTAACAAAAGTGAGTGGTTAAGGTGTGGAATGCACTGCCTGAGAGTGTGGTGGAGGCAGCTTCAATTGAAACATTCCAAAGGGAATGAGACTATTATTTGAAAAGGAACAATGTGCAGGGTGACAGGGAGAAGTGAGGAGAATGGCACTCTGTCAATTCCTCATTCAGAGAGCCAGTACAGACAGGATGGGTGGAATGGTCTCCTTGTACACTGTAACAATTCTGTGATTGTGTGATTGAGCAGAGTTAAAGCTGGGGGAGGTGGGAGCTCAGTGTCTCACTGTGCTGCTGAGGTCAGTGAGATCAGAGACTGGGACGGGGAGCCAGAGCTCACATCAAACTCTGCCCGTGTCTGTCACATTGAGACTGGCAGGAGGCTACTCACTGATTTCACTCCATGCTGCAGGAATGGGACCACAGGCTGCAAATGGACAGAGCTCCTCCACACAGTGAGTAAAACTGACTGACTTATATCTTGCTGCTTAAATGGGGCAATGGAACTAAAGAGATACAGCGAGACACCCTGTTAGAGACAGTGCTCCTCAATCAACCAATTCATTCGCTGCAGCTGCTCAATAACACCTTCAACAATTCAGCATTTGTGTTTTAGAAATTGTGTTTCAGTATTGACTGGGTTAATAACGGAGGATTGAGGTTTACTTACTCAGTCTGAGCTTGGTTCCTGAACCGAATGTAAGCCACAGTGAGAGCTCCCAGTGCAGAGGCTGCACAAAAACTTCTGCTCTTTGTTACTCTCCGTCACTCTCAACCTCTCCCTGTCTCTCACTCACTCTTACCTTCTCCCTGCCCCTCACTCTCTCCCTCACTCATGGCTTTTTCTCTGTCTGTCTGTATCTCTGGGTTGTGTCCAGCTAGGCTTGGGCAGTTTGCGAAATATATTTTTTGATGTTTAATCTTGCGGCTGCTCTTCAAGTGTGGCCATGGAGTGTCGGTGGAAACATGAGGCCTTCAGTGAGTGGTGGACACCACAGGGACTGGAGTGTGTTGTGGACAGTGACAATTCTGGCATAGGTTAGTTTGTTCAGTTTCATTTAGATGTAAATGTGAATGTGTCAGTTCAGGTTGTTGGGTGGTGTGTCCAGTATTATATATTTTATATAACTGTGGATTGGGTCAGTACAGGAGTTGGTGCTGTGTGTATTGAGGTTTTTGTATGGCTCTGTATCACTGTGTTGAGGGTTGCTGTAACGCTGCATACAGTAATAGTCAGCGACATCCTCATTCTGAACGTTGCTGATTGTCAGGGTGAAACTGGTCCCTGATCCACTGCCGGTGAATCGCTCGGAGACTCCTGTGAATCGAGTTGTTGCACGGTAGATCAGGAGAGAGGGCTTCTGACCTTCTCGCTGCTGGAACCAAGCAAGGTCGTTGCTAATGCTTTGACTGGCCTTACAGGTGATGGTTGTGGTCTGGCCCAGTTCCACTGACAGCACTGGGGGAGACTGGGTCATGATGATGTCCCCACTGATACCTGAGGAGTCAGAGAGAAACACAGTGAAGTCAGAACTGTCACAGAAAGAGCCTGTCAAATGAGAGATTGTTGGAGACACTGAGCATTCCTCTAGTTTCAGCATTTTCCCTTCAATCACAAGTCAGTGGAATTGGAATGAAATGGAGAGCAGCTAAAAATTCAAGGTGCAAGAAGAGAGATTTGTACCTGCGACATAAAATGCCAGAGGCCAGATCAGCTGGATGTGTGAAATCATGGTGTGTGCTCCTGTCCCTGTGCCTGGTTCCTGATAAACTCTCCCTTCACTGGGCTCTGCTTTATAAAGCTGCAGCCTGTGAGAGTCTGACTGGGTGTTCCTCAGTATGTAAATGGCATCAGGCAGGGAGAGCCACGTCAGTACCTCTTTTCTCTTTCTCTCACTCCCATTCTCTCTCTCTGTCTCAGTAAGTCATTGAGGTTAACAGCATGAATGAGACCATTTCGCCCATTGTGTCTAAACTGGTCAGCAAAGATCTGATGACACTAATCCCATCCGCCAGCTCCTGGCCCATTACCGTGGGGGCTGCAGCAACTCAAGGGAATATCTAAACACTGCTCCAATGTCATGAGAGTTTGTGACTCAACCAGCCTTTCAGGCAGTGAGTTCCAGATTCCCACCACCCTCTGGGTGAAAACATTTCTCCCCAACACATTTCTCACTCTCTAATCAACTGGGCCTGGACTCACTCGAGTTCAGAAGGATGAGAGAGGATCTGATTGAAACATATAACATTCTAACAGGGCTGGGCAGGGAGGAGGTTTTCCCTGGTTGGGGAGTCTGGAACCAGGGGTCACAATCTCAGGGGGATACAGCGTAGACCATTTCAGACTGAGATGAGGAAACATTTCTTCACTCAGAGGGTAGTCAAACTGTGGAGGACAAGGAACTGAATATATTCAAGAGAAAGAGAGAGATAATTGTTTTACATTTTAACAGCATGAAGGAAATGGGGAGAAAGTAGGAATATGGCTTTGAGATGGAGGATCAGCCATGATCATACTGAATGACAGAGCAGACTCAAAGGACCGAATGGCCTACTCCTGCAGCAGTTTCTGTGTGGCCATGTCTGTGTTTCCTTCAATGTTTGTCTCTGGTTATTGAATCTTGACTCTTGTAAAAAGTGCCTTTCTGCCCACTCTATCACTGCCCTGAATAATCTTATACCTCTCTATCAGGTCCCCTCTCAACCTTCACTGCTCCAAAGAAAACAATCCCAACCTTTCCAAGCTTTCCTCACAGCTGGCCTTCCATCCCAGGCAGCATGCTGGTAAATCTCTGCACCCTCTCAAGTACAATCACATCCTTCCCAGAATGTGGTGACCAGGACCTGTCCACCCCTTTCTCTCTCTCTCTCAATCAGTCTCATAGCCACTCTCTCCAACTCACTCAGGCTTCCTTACTCCGTCTCATAATCTCTCCTTTTGCATCTTTCTCTCTCACTGTCACTCACTCAATCTCTCGCATCAATTGAAAACCTCCAAATAATAATTGCCCCTCTCTATTCCTCTCTCTGTCTCTCCCTCCCTGCCTGCATTCCCAATCTACAGTCTCTCTCCCTCCCTCTCTGTCATTTTGTCTCTAACCATACTCATCTCTCTCTCTCACACACACACTCAACCCGACCAACTCTCTCTTGATTCCTTTCATTCTTGGTATCACACCCATCCTGTCTCTTTCTCTTTCTCCATCCCTCTCAGTCACATCTTGATTCTCTCTCTCTATCCCTCAATGTCACTACTTCTACCTCCCTCTATCTCTCTCTTCGTCCCCTCACATATCTCACACTGTCTCAGATGCTCCTCCCTCTATCCCTCAATTACACACACACACATACATCTTCTACCTCTCTCTCTGTCTCGCTTCTCTCTCTTTCTCACAGTGTCCCAGGTGGTGACAATTGAATGCAGGACAAATCTCCCTCTGCTCTGCCCCACTAATGGATGTTAACCCTTGACCCCAGAAGCATGTCTTTTCCTGGATTAAGGCCCCATTTCTCACATTGACCAGGGTTTGGTCTCTCTCAAGAAGACTGACAGATTCTTGTCAAATGAAGGGCGGTTCTGTGCTGTTGGCCGATTCTCACTGGGGACTGGTTTGGACACAAAGCTCATTTCATGAAGGCCCAGCAGAGAGAGGAGATCCTCAGGCCATCAGTGTGAGCTGGAGGGACAGGACAGTTCTGACCCACTGACCCATCCTGTCCAATCCCTTTCCTTTCCTGCCCCTTGCATGATCAGTCCTTGAGTCAGGCTTTTTGACTGGGATGAGGGTCCGACCATCACACAGTTATAACAGAGAGAAACTGGACCCACACCAACCATGAACTCCATGACACACTGGATACTCCAACAGATTCCAGTAAACATGAAATTCAGTTCACAAAGCTGCTTGATGGAGAAACATAGGCCTCTTTAGCACTGAAGCCATAAAAGCAGTAAACATTGGCCTCCTATTCACTGGAGTTTCCAATTGAGATGAGCAGCTGACTGAGTTTTTGAAGAAGTAATCAAGAAGAAGAAGATAGGTAGAGCAGTACACTCTGTCTACATGGACGTTAGCAAGGCCTTAGACAAGGTTCCCCATAGTAGACTGCTTAGTAAAATGATATCACATAGGATCCAGGGAGAGCTTGCCAATTGGATATAAAATTGGCCTGATGTTAGGAGGCAGAGGCTGGTGAGACAGGGTTGTTCTTCAGACTGGAGGCCAATGACCAGGCGTCTGCCACGAGAACCGAACCTGGATCCACTGTTGTTCATCATTTATATGAACAATTTGGCTGAGAAAATAGCAGGAATGAAAATGTGTTGCTGGAAAAGCGCAGCAGGTCAGGCAGCATCCAAGGAACAGGAGAATCGAGGTTTCGGGCATAAGCCCTATAGCAGGAATGGTCAGGAAGTTTGTGGCTGACATTAAAATTGCTGGCATCGTCGACATGGAAGAAGGTTACCAAAGAGTGCAATGTTATCTTGATCAACTGGGCTAGTGGGTCAACAAATCCAGATGGAGTTTAATTTTGAAAAGTGTAAGGAGTTACATTTGGTAAGACATACCAGGGCAGGAATTACACAAATAATGGTAGAGCCATGGGGAGTGTTGTTGAACAGACAGACTGAGGGGTACAGGTACATAATTCCTTGGAAGTTGGGCCATAGGTAGACAGGGTGATAAAGAAGGTATTTGGCCTGCTCACCTTCACTGGTCAAAGTAGGGAGTACAGGAGCTGGGACATCATGTTCCAGCTGTACAAGGCATTGGTAAGGCCACATTTGGACACTGTGTAAATCTTCCTTTAGAAAACACTTTTCTGTAAACTGGCTTGTCTGTTTTTTCCCAGTCATTGTGTAAAGGTGAGCCTAAGTGTGTGTAAGCTCTTATGCAGCGCAGACAGAGGTCACTGGGCCGATTGTGACTGTTAGTCAAATGAGTCCAATGAGTCCCATTTACCCAGCCCTTCCTGAAAACCCGGCAATTGTTTCCTTTTCAGCTATTTCTCCAAATGCCTTTTTGAAAGTTGCTGTTGAATCCACTTCCACTCACCTTGCAGACAGTCATCGTGAACTCGCTGGATAAAAATGTTCCTATCTTCTCCCTTGTCCTTCAGACCCTTTCTGAAATGTGTGCCCTCTGGTTACTGACCCTCCTGCCTGGAGAAACAATTTGTCCTGTATTTACTGCATCCAAACTCTCCAATTGTGAACCGCTCATTGAGTGAGACCTATTTCCAGCACAGGGGGAGAACATTCAGCCTGTCAGGGAAATGCTGTCATTTCATGGGGCAATCCAGTCAGTCCCACCCCCTCCCCTCCTCAGCCCCCAGGGCCTTGCAGGTTTATTTCCATCAAGAGCCCATCCAATCTGTCATTGTAATCACTGAGTGTCTTCACCTGCCTCACCTGAATGGGCACGAATTTCCAAGTCATTACCAATTGCTGCTAAAACAAAGTTCTTCCTGACATCCTGTGTCTCTTGCCCAACAAAATATAAAGTAATCTCAATGTGAAGATGGGATTTTGTCTCCACATGGACTGTGAGGTGGTCACTCTTACTGATACTGTCATGGACAGATACACCAGCAGCAGACAGATTGGTGAGGGTGACAGTGAATATGTTTTTCCCTCTTGTTGGTTCCCTTGCCACCTGCCCCAGCTCCAGTCTCGCAGCGGAATCACTTGGAACTTGACCAGCTTGTTCAGTAGTGATGCTTCTGAGCAGCTCTTGATGGTGGGCTTTGAAGTCCCTTACTCAGATTATATCCTGCATCCTTCCCTCCCTTAGTGCTCCCTCCAAGTGTTGTTCAACATGGAGGAGGACTGACTGCTCAGTTGAGGTTGGAGGGGAGGGAGGTTTCTTACCCCATGTTTGATCTACTGTCATGATGCTTAATGGGGTCCATAGTTAATGGTGAGGACTCCCAGTGCAACTCCCTTCCGACTGTACACACCACTGTGTTGCCTCCCCTGCTTGGTCTATCCTGCCAGTTAAAAACTGAATGAGGAAAAAATTCTGTGCAGGCTTCACAGCTTGGAGACAGAGCTGCTGCTGGATTCTGTTTTTGATCTCTGAGTGTGTGTTTGTGAGAAAGAGACGGACACTTTTACCATCATTATACTCAGGATCCTAGTCCTTATATTCTTATGTGCTGTCAGATTCTAGGGAGTGCAGACAGTTCACAGTTTTCTCCCATCTCAGTAACAAACAGCCAGCTGCTCCGAGCTCCTTCTTTCACTTCCTCTTTCGGTGAAGTTTAAAGCTTGCGATCTGACAGTCTTTGCAGTTAATTTTTACACTGGGGCGTTCTGCTGTGGTCAGAATCTCTAATACTAAGTGTCCAATCAGTGACAATCACAGCAGCTAAAAGCAGTGAGGACTGAAGAGCCAGGTTCACCGGGAAACACATTGGGAAGATCAAAGCCAATCTCTTCAGCTCCCGGTACAAACTCCATCCCTCTCCCTGAGCACTGTCTGCTACTCAGTCTCATTATCACCTTGACCTCATCTTTGAGGCTGATCTAAGCCCTACATCACCATCCCCGCCCTCCCCACCATGCTTGCTGACCTACATTGGCTCCCGGTTGAGCAACACTTCAATTTTCATTTCTCATCCTTGTTCTCAAACCCCTCCCTGCCCTCCCTCCACAGCCAGATCATTCTTCCTCAGATAAGGGGACCAAAACTGCACATAATCGCATCATAAAATCACAGTACAGAAGAGTCCCTTCAGCCCATTGAACCTGTGCCAGCCAAACAACATTAAACCTGCATGAGTCCCACTTATCAATATTCGGCCCATAGTCTTGAATGCTATGACATTTCAGTGTTCATCCAAAGGTTATGAAGTTTCCTACCACAACTATCTTCCCAGTCAATGTATTCAGACTGTCACCATCTTCTGGGTGAAAGATATGCTCCTCAAATCCCCTCTGAAGCTCCTGTCTTTCACATTTGAATGTGTGCCACCATATTATTATCTCTCTGCCTCAGAACTTTCTATCCACCCTGTGCATTCCTCTCATAACGTTATACATCTCTATCAGGGACCCCTTAACCTTCTCTGCTACAAAGAGAACAATCTGAGCTTATCCAGCATCTCTTCATCATTGAAATGCTCCTCCCCAAGCAACCTCCTGGTTAATCTCATCTGCACCCCTTCCAGCGTAATCACATCCTTATTATCCTGTGGTGACCAGAACTGCACACAGTACTTCAGCTCTCACCTTCCCTAAGTTCTGAACAGTTCCAACATAACCTCCCTCTTTTTATCACCCACCCCTGAAATGATAAAGGTAAGTGTCCTATATGTTTTCATTCCTGCCCTGTTAACCTGCTGTGTCTTCCACAGTGCTTCACCTCACATTTAGCAGAGTTAAATTCCATCTGCCTTTGCTCTGCCTATCTGAACAATCCATTTATATCCTCGTGTAACCTCACACCTTCTTCCTCACTGTTAACCATCCTCCAATCTTCATATCATATACAAACTTAGATATCATTCACTTACCCCACCCCTCACCCCATCACATTCTCATCCACATTGTTCTAAGTGTCACAAACAATAAGGGACCCAGCACTGATCCCTGTGGTATCCCACTGCACACTGGATCCAGTCACGCAAACAACTTTCTGCCTCTTCGCTCTGTCTCCTGTCACTGAGCCAAATTTTAATGGAATACTCAAGGTATGATCTCACTGAAGTCCTGCAACATTGCAGCAATATACCTCTGGCCCTGTTCTTGAATCCTATCGCTATGAAGACCTCAATACCATTGGCCTTCTTCACGACTGCTGCTTCTGCAATGCTTACTTTTAGCATCTGGTGTATAAGGACACCCAGGTCTTATTGTATCTCCCCATTACCAATCTATCCCCATTCAGATAATAATCTGCCTTCCTGTTTTTGATACTAAACTGGGTAACTTCACATTTATCCACATTATATTTCATCTGTGACTTACTCAACCCGTCCAAATCACACAGAAGCATCTCTGCATCCTCCTGACAGCACCCCCTCTCAACCAGCATTGTGTCATCTGCTAAACTGGAGATATTAATCTTAATTCCATCATGTAAATCATTAACATATTATGTGAGTAGCTGGTATCCAGGCCTGTGGTCCAGACCTGAGCTCATCCAGCCATTTCAGAAAAAAGCCCGTTTATTTCAAAATTCCATCTATATCAATGATTTGATGAGACTGTACAAGGCATGATTCATAAATTTCCAAATGACACTAAAATAGGCGGTATCGTGGACAGTGAGGAAAGTTATCAGAAAGTGCAGGAGGACTTTGATCAGCTGGGTAAGTGGGCTGAGAAATGGCAAATGGAATTTAATATAGACAAGTGTGAGGTCTTGCATTTTGGAAAGTCAAATCAAGGTAGGAGTTTCATGGTGAATGGTGAAGGAGTGTAGTGTATCAGAGGGACCTTGAGGTTCAGGTGCACAATTCTCTGAAAGTGGAGTCACTGCTGGACAGGGCAGTGAGCAACAACTCAGACCGTTGAGTTGTGGCAACATCCTCATAAATTTCTCCTGAACGCTTTTCAGTTTAATAATATCCTTCCTATAACAAGGTGTCCAAAACTGAACACAATAATCCAAGTGTGGCCTCACCAACATCCTGTATAACTGCAATATAACTTCCCAACTTCTACAATCAATGCCCTGACTGAGGAAGGTCAGTGTGCCAAAAGCCTTCCACACTGCCTTGTCCAACAGTGACTCCACTTTCAGAGAATTGTGTCCGTGAACTCCAAGGTCCCTCTGATCCACTACACTCCTTCACCATTCACCATGGAGCTCCTACCTTGATTTGACTTTTTACAACAGACTCAAGAATGTTCCCCAATACCACCATCAGGCTGACTTTTCAAAGATTCCCTGTTTTCTCATTCCCTCCCATTTTAAGAGGAAGGTTACATCAGCAACTCTCCAATCTCAAGGAACTGTTCCAGAATTAGCACAATCTTCGAAGATGACCACCAATGTTTCCAAAATGTTTGAGCCATTTCCTGAATACTTAGTATTTCGATTATCAAACTTTAATCCCATCAATTTTCCCAAAACCATTTCCCTTTAATAAATGATTTTCTCCAGTTCCTCCCTCACTCTACACTCTGTGAACCCAACAATTTGGGGATGTTTTAGAGTTTTCCTTTGTGTACAAAAATCCTGAATATGTATTTAATTATTCTGCCATCTTGTTGTTCTCATTATAAGATTATAAATTTTGTGTGCAACTTTCTTGAATGCCTTCTGGAAATTCATATGAACAACACCTATTGACATTCCATTATCTCACACATTAGTAACCTCTTTAATAAAATGTAACCAAGTTAGTACAAGGTGTTTAACCCTGAGAAAATCCATGCTGACTTTCTTGAATCAGTTCATATTTGTCAGACATTCTCTCTTAAAAACAGATTCAATCACTTCCCAACAAGAGACATTCAATGGAGAGGTTCATTGTGAATGAATTAGTAAACAGCTAGCACTGACACAAGGGGCTGAACAGCCTCCTCCTGTGCTGGAGCCTTCTCTGTCTCCTTGACTGTAACATTCCGATAGGAATAGGAGCTGGGCTGCAGCTTCGACAATGAGTTCAATGTGGACGGATGGAGTGTAATTCGTGGGTTATTGTGACCAGGAGCCTCTCGAAAAGATGTATTTCTCTTTCTCCCTTTTCAGCTCCAGGGCTGGAATGAAGGAGTTGAAAGAATCTTTGGTGAAGAAGTTTCCGGACGGTGAGGGCTGTATGAAGGGTTTCAGCATTGACTAATGATTGCAGCTCCTAGTTCAGTCTGCTCCTCCCCCACCACTGATCAAGCCATGTAACCTCCTGTCACATTGAGTGACATTGCAATCGATATCATAGTGTCAGTGCCAGCAAAAAACAGCATCACAGTCTGACCCACTGGGACAGCCATCACTGCTTGATATCATAGAACAGAGCCTGTATCCCCTCCCCCACCACACTCATAAAACATATAGCATCAAAAACATAATGAGACCCAATCCCTTCTATTAAACACTGGCTCCCAGAGAATCCCTTCAGAGGTAGAAGTCAGCACCAAGGCAGAGAGAGAGAGAGATAGAGAGAGAGAGAGAGAGAGAGAGAGAGAGAGAGAGAGAGAGAGAGAGAGAGAGAGAGAGAGAGAGAGAGAGAGAGAGTCCCTATTCCTTCTGTTCTAATGATGGTGTCAGTGTGTGTTGATGAGAAATGTTGAAACTGCTCCGGATTTAATGATGGAGCTGGAAGCCAGGAGGAGCTGCAGAAGCTTCAGTTTCTAACCAGAAACTGCCCACTCAATCTCTTGGACATGATGAGCTGGTTTACTGTGCCCAGCGCTGACAACCCCTCCCTCCCTCCCTCCCCTACAAGGCTTTGTCTGCTTGGATTCTCATTGTTACCTTTTCCCGGTTCTGGAGGAAAGTCCCCCTCTGATCCAGCATTTACACTCACTCCTAAAACCTGACCCGAGATCTCCTATGATCCAGAGTGGACATGTTTTCGTCCAATACCGAGTCCAATGATGACATTTGACTTGCTGTGGGGAAAGAATCAGCCAGGGTCCTGTGATTGCAATCAAGGATTCTCTCATCCAGTGCAGTCTCCATCCAGAGCACCATTCATCCAGTACAGTCTCCATCCAGAACACCGTGCATACATTGCAGTCTCCAGTCAAAGCATTCTCTTCTGAGTTCCATCTCTCTCTCACTCTCTCTCACTCCCTTTCTCTCTCTCTCTCTCTCTCTCTCTCTCTCTCTGTCTCTGAGCTCCAGCCCTCCTTCCATTTGAGCTGCTGGGAGTCTGATCTGAGCCAATTCAGTGAGTCCCATGAAGAATAATGACGGGATATTTGGAATGTAAGTTTGTTGATGTAAATGTGAACCATTGCAGCAAAGACATTACAGATAGTTTGTACAGACAGCAAAGCCCAAACCAGAACATTGTGTCAATCAACACAGAACTCATGAAAGCTTCAGGAAAAACAATTATTAATATGATTCTCAGAGATGTGTCATTATTCTTGTTTCAAACGACGCTTTCCCAGAGAACGTCCTGAATGGCCTCCTCTTGTTCCAGAGATCTGTCGGATGTGTTCTGAACTCAAATTCCAATACTTTAGATGATATTCCCAAGTCTGAATCCTGGCCCCACTCAGATTCAACACACACACACGTGCACGCACGTGCACACACACAACACATCAACATTGGCCATTGTCTCTCGCAGACAAGGATGACTCTCTTCCACCCTCAGAATGAGTCTGTAGGTGGCTGCACAGACTGATGTGGCTACCACAGGCTCTGTTAAACTTGGGACAGGTGGTGGTCAAGGGAAGGGATGGATGGGACATTGGTGTGGTAGTGTGTCCTTTCTACTGTTTTAGCCTGGCTTCCATTTTTTTCCCGGTGGCAAGTCTCGGGATGCCCGATGCCTTCCTGGATGCTCCTCCTCCACGTTAGACAGTTTTGGGCTAGTGAATCCCAGGTGCCTGGGGAATGCAGCACTTTGCCAATGAGGCCTTGAGGGTATCCCTGAACCACTTCCTCTGTTCACCTGGGGCTTGCCTGCTCTGTCGAAGCTGGGAGTAGAGCACCTGCTTGAGGAGTCTTGTGTCGGTCATGCGGAAGATGTGCCCAGCCCATCGTGGCCAATCAGGAATGGTCAGTGCCTCGATGCTGGGGATATTAGCCTGTTTGAGGACTAACTGGTGTGAGTGTGTCTGTCTTTCCTGCTGATTCACAGGATCTTGAGCAGGCAGCATTGTTGATCACACTCCAGTGCCTTGAGGTGTTTGCTCTGACAGTCCATGTCTCAGAGCCATATTGGAGGCTGGGAACCCCCACAGCTCTGTAAACCATGAGCTTGGTCTTGGATCTGATGCTGTTATCTTTGTACACTCTTTTGCTCAAGTAGCTGAAGACTGTGCTAACACATTGGAGGTGATGTTGGATCTCTTCATCAACAGTTGCTTTGGCCGACAGTAGACATCTAAGTTATTGGAAGTAGTCTCTCAGGCTAATATTTATTGGTTAGGTCAGTGAGGAAGGGTTGGCAGATGAAGTTTCATGTGGGAAAATGTGAAGTTGTATCTTTTGGAAGGGAGAACAAAACAACAGAATATTATTTAAATGGAGAAAAACTGAGAAAGCTGCAACAGGGGGCATTGCATTATTCACAAAGGAAACCATCACTGCAGTAATGAGGAAGGATGTTTTAGAAGTGTCTGAAACATACAAAGTTTGCACAAGCGAGCAGCAGGGAATCAGGAAAACTACTGGGATGTTGGCCCTTATTTCAAGGGGTTTGGAGCATAAGTGGAGGGAATGCTTACTGCCAGTGTACAAGGTGCTGGTGAGACCACATCTGGAGCACTGTGAACAGTTTTGGAAACTGTATTTATGAAAACATATTATTTCACTGGAGGCAGATCAGAGAAGGTTCATTGGGATGATCCTCAGTGTGGAGGGAATTGTCCTGTGGGCAAATGAATGGCAAGCTCATTGAAACATATAGGATTCGTAATGGGCTCGACAGGATAAACTGATGTTTCCCCTCATGGGAGGGGAAGGGTCACACAGACAGAAAAGCATTAGGTAACCAGCAGGGAGACGTCGGCAGGATGTGGAACATGGAGGGCCAGAAAGCTAAATTGTATCTATTTTAATGCAAGGCGCTTGACCAGTAAGGCAGATGAATGTATAACGTTGATGGGCATGTGGGAATATGACATTGTTGCAATCACTGAGTCACGGTTGGAGGAAGGACAGGACTGGCAGCTTAACATTCCAGGATATAGACGTTTCAGGCGGGATGGGGGCATGCAGCAGAGAGACAGGGAGCATTGCATTATTCACAAAGGAAACCATCACTGCAGTAATGAGGGAGGATTTCTTGGAACTGTCTTCAAATGAGGCCATCTGGGTTGATCTAAGAAATAAAACAGGTGTCATCACTTCACTGGGAATATACTGCAGGCCTCCCAATACTCAGAGGGAGATAGAAGAGCAAATCACAGAGAGATGTTGGAGGAATAGGGTTATGTTAAGAGGGAATATCAACTTTGTGAACATTAACTAGGATTACCTTTGTGTGAAATGCGATTGCCTTTGTGTGAAAGGATCAGACAGGACGGAAATTTTAAAATCCATCCAGGAGATCTTTTTGTACCAGTTCGTAGATAGTCTCAGTAGAGATGGGGCAGAGCTCGGGAGCGATGCCGGTCAAGTGGTTGAAGTGTCAATGGGTGAGCACAGTGACCACAACTCTGTAAATTTTAAAGTCATTATGGAAAGGGATAAGGACAGTGCACAATTTGTGTCTTAATTTGGGGAAGGCCAATTTCAATGTCATTCGACAGGATCTGGCAAACATAGACTGGGAGCAGCTACTTGCAGGTCAAATCTATATTTGGAAAGTGGGCATCATTTAAAAGGGGTATCGTGAGAATTCAGGGACAGCATAAACCCCTAAGTGTGAAGGGCAGGGGACAGCCAGCTCAGGGAGCCCTGGATGTGAAAGGATAGTGAGAGTTTGATGAAGAAAAAGAAAGAAGCATATGTCACATAAAAAGAATTAAAAGCAGGGGAGACCCTTCAGAAGTATAATGTACTGGGTGGGTGCTTAAAAAGGAAATTAGGAGGGTAAAGAGGGACCACTAAATATCTTTGTGAGATAGGATCAAGCAGAATCCCAAAACATTTTATATGGATGTTAAGGGCAAGAGGATGACCAGAGAGATAGTGAAATCTATTCGTGACCAGAGGGACAATCTTTGTGTGGACGTAGATGAGATCTTAAATGAAATTTATTCATCTGCATTCACAAAGGAGGAAGACATTGTAGCTGGAGATTTTACTTCTGATAATGAGGTTCTAGTTCATATTATTATTGGTAAGAAGAAAGTATTGGATGTTGGAGAAGGCATAAAGTTGAATAAATCCCTAGGGCCTGATGAAATGTATCCCAGGCTGCTATGGGTGACAAGGGAGGTGATTGCTGGAACCCTGAAGGAGATATTCAAACTTTACTAACCACAGGTGAAGTGCCAGGAAACTGGAGGATTGCTGATGTGCTCTGATTTGCTCAAAAAGAGTGACAGGGATAGGCCAGGAAATTACAGACCAATTAATCTGACACCAGTGTGAGGGAAATTATTGGAAACAATTCTGACGAACAGGATTAATCAACACTTAAAAAGCCAGAGACGCCAGCACAGATTTTTTAGAGGGCAGTCCTGTCTGAATAATTCAATTGAGTGTTTTGAAAAGGTGAATAAACATATTGATGAGATTGTGAATTTGATGTGTTTTATATGGACTTCAGTGAGGCCTTTGACACGGTCCCATATGGAAGGCTGGCCCAAAGGCTAAGAGCCCATTTGAATCCAAGTCAGGTTAGGATCCAAAACCAGCTTCCAAATAAGAGGCAAAGAGGGTTGGTGGAAGATTTGAAGCCTGGGACCAGTGTTGCACCGTAGGAAACAACACTAGGGCCCTTGCTGTTTGCTGTATGCATTAACAATTGGATGTGATTGTACACGGTATAATTTGTAAATTTGCAGATGTTGATAATAGTGAGGAGGAAGGTTTCAGGCTTCAGACTGATATTGATCAGCTGGTAAACTGAACAGAGCAATGGAAGATAGAATGTAATCTTGATAAGTGCGAGGTAATGCACTTTGGGAGGTCTAATCAGGGAAGGATACACATAATGAGTGGTAGGTTCATCGGGAGTGCTGAGTAACAAAGAGACCTGGGTGTACAAATCCATAGACTCCTGAAGGTGTCAGCACAGGTAGACAGGGTGGGGAAGAAGGATGCGTGACTTCATCAGCCAGGGTGCAGAAGATAGGAACAAGAAAGTTTGTTGCTACTTTACAGAGCCCTGATTAGGCCACAACTGGAATACTGTGTGCAGATCTGGTCACCACACTATCAGAAGGACATGATTGCACTGAAGAGGGTGCAGAGAAGATACACTAGGATGTTGCCTAGGATGGAAAGTCTCAGTTATGAGGAAAGACCAGACAGGCTGGGTTTGTTTTCCCTGGAGCAGAGGAGCCTGAGGGGTGCACCTGAGTGAGATACACAAAATTATGAAAGGCAGAGACAAAGTAGATCATGAGAATCTTTACCCTGTGGAAGATGTGCCTAAAACCAGAAGGCATAAGATTAAGATGAAGATTAAGTGGTTTGGAAAGGATCTGAGCAAATGTTTTTTCAACCAGGCGATACAAATATGGGACAGGCTGCCTGAGAGGGTGGTGAAGGCAGGTATTCACATAATATTTAAGAAGCATCCGGACAAACACTTAAAATGCCAGGGCATGTTGGCTATGGGCCAAGTGCAGGTTCATGGCATTAGTGCAGTTTGGTGTTTGTTGGTCAGCACAGACATGGTGGGCCGAAGGGCTTGTTTCTGTGCGATATCACTCCATAACTCTGACTTTATGTTGAAGACAGTGAAGCCTGTGACAAAATTTGAAGAGAAGGATATGGAAGCATTTCCCACGTTGTTTGAGAAGATAGCAACACAAGTGAAGTGGCCAAAAGCAGACTGGAGCTTGCCCATGCAAAGTAAATGAACTAGGAAGGCACAAGAGATTTCTACATCCCTGTCTAAGGAGTATTCTCACGATGAAGAGGAGGGGAAAAGGCCTATTCTAAATACATATGAGTCGGTTACAGAAACATACAGACAGAGGTTACAGAATGTACGGAAACAGCCTGGACAAACTTCTACTGAGTTTGGGAGGGATTAGCAAAATAATGTTGGCAGATGGATAAGAGCGTTAAAGGCTGAGAATACTTAACAATATTCTCAGAGAAATTATTCTTTGAGAAGAATTTATGAAATCTTTTCCTTCCAGAATCAAAATTCAAGTAGAAGACCAAAGGCCAACCGCAAGACAAGCAGCTACAATGATAACTGATCCAGAAAGCTTTCTCAGTCAGCCCCAGAAATGGGAGAAAAATAAAAATTGGGAGAGTGTGAGGAAGGCAGGGAGCCAGGGGAAAGAATGGACAGGAGGGACCCGGCCAAGAACTCCTCCTCAAATTTAAGAAGGAAATTGCTGCGGGTGGAAGTGATGATCAGAAGCTGAAATGTTTCTCTGGGAATAAGGTGGACGATGTGTGTATTCGGAATGTTGGAAGTTGTGAGGTAGACCCATGGGATTTATAGGAGTTAGTAAAAATGAGTCAGAGAGGGGAACACAAACAGCTAATCCCACGCAGCAGGTTGTAGCTGTAACTATAACAAAAAGGTGGAGGTGAATGCTGTCATTAGTAAAGGAATTTGGAAGGTAGATGAGAGGGGGACAGGATTTTTATCAAAAGGAACGGTGACCACTTTTTCTCAGCTAAACCCAGAACCAAACTGAGAAATACAGGGGCAATAAAATCACTTTGACTGGAGAAAGAATTGATTTTCCTTCCAGAGAGCTTGATGGGAGCTAAGGTATTAATCAATGGGATTGGTGGAGAATATATTCCACTTCGATTGTATAAAGTGCAACTGGAACGTGATTTGTTATCAGGAGAAGTAATTGCCAGAGTGGGGAAAACATTCCCTGTCGAGAGAATCGACTTCCTTCTGGCAAATGATTTGTCAGGACTAAAGGCAGTAGCTTCCCCGATAATTACAGAATGTCCAAAGGAAGTCCAAGAAACAGAACAATGACAGGGACAGGTTCCTGGTCTCTCTCCTTCGTGTGAGGTAACCAGGGCA
Organism: Chiloscyllium punctatum; assembly: GCF_047496795.1. Lineage (NCBI taxonomy): Eukaryota > Metazoa > Chordata > Chondrichthyes > Orectolobiformes > Hemiscylliidae > Chiloscyllium > Chiloscyllium punctatum. Next base: position 32,028,204 of record NC_092745.1, read on the forward strand.
ATGGTTAAACAAAATCCATCAATAAGGGGTGATTTGACACCACAGCAAGTGAAAGGATCGCTGAAACTTTCCGAAAAGGTGACGATAATCCAGGTGGAGTATTTGGTATGATGTCACTAATTACAGCAGATCCAAAAAGCAGATCCTGAATGAAATAAATAAACATAGTCAGTTAATACTGAAATCAAGGCTGAAGGAATTGCAGAGTGCTATCATCTTCAGAATGGAATGCTGATTAGGAATTGGAGACCCCCTCATCCACCAACAGAGGAAGAATGGTTGGTTAGACATCGGCTAGTGGTCCCACCCAGCTATCATAGTGCAAGGAGTACATGAGACTTCCATGGCAGGTAACATGGGGATTTGGAAAACACAGGCATCCAGAAACAGGTATTTTACTGAGCCACAATTGGATAAAGATGTGGTGCAGTTTTATAAAATGTTTCCTACTTGTCAAGTTTTAGGTAAACCTCAACACAAAACCAGCATCCTTAATTCCTCTCCCAAGTTTTGAGGAACCATCCTGACATGTACAGGTTTGTCAAGTAGTGAGTAAAATCAAGGAGGGGATGAGAAAATGCTTAAGATCGAAAAATAACTGGACAATTCCCAAAGTGAACTTCCTGTTATTAGGTGAACAAATTCAGAGGTATTAGAGAATTCAGACACTGTATTTTTGTATTTGGAGAAAGATCAACAGGGAGATTTAGCGATATTGCTCAGAAAATACAAAGATGTTTGTATGAGGAGTCATTGAGGACTTTGGTTCTGTACTTGATGGAGTTTAGAAGGATGAGAGGGAATTCCATTGAAACTTACAGAATACAGAGAGGCCTGGATAGAGTGGACGTAGAGAAGATGTTTCCAATAATAGGAGAGTTGAAGACCCGAGGGCACAGCCTCAGAGTGAAGAGATGATCTTTCGAACTGAGTTGAAGAGGAATTTCTTCAGCCAGAGTGCTGTTAACCTGTGGAACTGATTGCTGCAGTGGGCCTTCTCATTGAGTGAATTAAGATAGAGATAGATTGGCTCTTGATTGGTCAAGGGATCAAGATCTACAGGGAGAAGGTAAGAGATTGGGGTTGAGAAACATTGTCAACTGTAAATGAACGGTGGATCAGACTTGTTGTGCCAAATGGCCCAATTCTGCTCCGTTATCTTGTGGACTTTTATTGAAACATTTCAATGTACCACATGATTCAAGTATGAAATGGATTTGATAATTCAGACACAATAAAACAAACATGAACAGAAACAGGCCAACATAACAGAGGGCTTCCATGTTGGAGAATCAGTTGATTGAACCAAGTCAGAGTAATTGAAGTTCTCCTGTAGTATTGGCTCCTGAACCAAACTGTTCAATTTGATTCTGTGTAGACTCTAGGAAAGTGTATATAGTCACAAATTCATTCCCTATTCCCGGACAAGAAGATTGCACAGACAGGGTCGGTAGCCTATCATTCTTACCTAAAATTGAGTTGTTGAAAGGAAATTGACAAGAACTCACTGATCGCTAGAACTAAGTGAGTTCTGTACTTGTCACACCTAATGGATGACACCCAATGATAAATTTTGTAATTTGTACTTAAGGGCGCTCCAGTCACATTTGAATGATTATTGTGAAAGAGAACAAGGTCACACTCCCCCACATTACACTCTATCTGCCAACATTTCTTCAAAGCCCAGCTGTACCTAATATTCAGCAGGATGGACCCCTTCACTGGGAAAGAGTAATTTGTAACTAGAATAATGACACATCTCTGCGAATCTCATTAATAACTGTTCTTATTGAAGCTTTCATTGGTTCTGTGTTGATTGACACAATGTTCTGGTTTGGGCTTTGCTGCAATGGTTCACATTTACATCATCAAATTCACACTCCAAATATCCCATCATTATTCTTCATGGGATTCATTGGAATTGGCTCAGATCATACTCCCAGCAGCTCAAATGGAGGGAGAGGTGGGGCTTCGAGAGACAGAGAGAGAGAGAGAGAGAGAGAGATGGAGCACTGAGAGGGGGGGGGGGGGGGGGGGGGGGATGGAGCATGGACAGAGAAAGAGGGATGGAACTCAGAGTGAGATCTATCCAGCTGAGCTAGGGAAGTGAGTGGGGAGAGACAATGAGAGGGAGAGATGGAGGTGAAGGAGTTGTAAATCAAAGACAAATTAGACACTGTTAAAGACTGCCCTGGATGAATGCTGTATGACGCTATGAGTCTATCAACACTATCTACAATGCTGCCTAACTTTGTGTCATGAGCAAAGTAGAATATCTGACTTTCTATGCCATTATCCAAGTCATTCATAACTAATGTAACTAACTGAGGTGTGAGCACACATTCCTATTGGACACCACTGGTCACATCCTGCCAATTTTAGCACTTACTCATTATCCCTATTTTCAGTCACCTGTCACTCAACCAATTTCCAAGTGTGTCAGTATTGTAGCCTCAATTCTGCAGATGTCTACCTTAGTTAACAGTTTCTTGCATGGGACATTTATCAAATGCCTTCTGGATGTCTATATAAACAACATCCATTGACATTACAGTGTCCAGGAATTTCATCTTGTCTTCAACAAAGTTCAGTGAGGTTTTTCAGAATGACCAACTTCTCATGAATCCATGCTGACTCTACCTGATTACCTGACCATTTTCAAGGTCTTCAGTTACCCTCATCCTTGATAATAGACTCCAACAATTTCCACACCACAAATGTTGGCTTCGTGACCTGTAATTCCCTGGATTTTCTCTCATATCCTTGTTAAATGTGAAGTGATATTTACAATTTTTCAATCAAGAGGTATGACTGATGTATCCAGGGAACTCTGAAACTTTATAGTCAGGGTGTCTAAATGTGGTCTGTTACTACCTTTATCACTCTCAGATAGAAACTGTCAGGTCCTGAGGATTTGCCACTCTTTAGTTCCATTATTTTCCTCATTACAGACGTTTTACTGACATTAATTTTATTCAGTTGCTCTCCGTGATCCTCTGTTAATTCCTTTGGGACTTCAGGCAAGTCCTCCTCCTTTTCTACTGCAAATCTTGAGGTAAAGTATTGATTTAACATGGCTGTCATTTCCCCATTGTCACTGACAATATCGCCCACTTTTAATGGTTAACATTGCTCCTGACCTCCCAGCTTCCCTTTTATGGAACTGTAACATTTTTCGTTATTGATGTTGTTATCCCTTACATGTTTCCTTTCAGAAGCCCTTTTGGTAGCTCTTCAAAGCAAATGCTTTGTGACCCTTTGTATCTTTCCCATTCAGCAGAATCTGACATTTTATTTGCTTTTTGTAAGTTGTTTTTTAGTTTTATTCTTTTCCTTATCTCTTTAATTGTCCATTGTTGTTTGTTCGAAGAAGTGGAGATTTTCCCTCTCGGGTATAAACTGGTTTTGTTTTGTGGTGAATGTTTCTTTCAACATTCCCCACTGTTCTTCAGTTGTTTTACCCATGAGCAGATTTTCCCAGTTTACTGTGGACAGTCTTGTCTCATCTCGGAAAAGTCGGCCCTTTACTTAATCTCAAACTCAAGCAGGTGATTCATGCTTTTCACTTTCAAATGTGATGTTTAACTCAATCGTGTTATGATCACTATTTGATAAATGTTCATGCACAAAGGTTTCGTAACTAAATCTGGCTCATTATTCATTGCTAACTTCAATATTGCTTGTCCCCTTGTTACATCCAGAACCTATTGCTGTTGGAACTATTCCGGATACACTCCAGAAATTCACTACCTTTCTGACAGAGTACTTGTCTATCTCCCAATCTCAGTTAAAGTTAAACTTCCCCATTAAAAATGCACTGGCTTTGCTAGACACTTGTCTAATTCCTGCATTTATATAATCCAGCACCTCAGAGCCTGTATCCAACATCTATTACAGTTTTAGATCCTTTCCTGCCCCTCAGTTCCACTAAATGCTTTCCCCTCATTATAACGTCCCTCACCATTGAAGTCATTTTGTTTCTAATCAATAAAGCTGCTCCACCTCTTCTGCCATTTCCCCATGTCCATCCTGTGAACCTTCTTACCCGATATATTTAGTTCCCAATCCTAATGATTCTGCAAATATGTCGCAGTAATTGATCCTACAGCAAAATCTTAAATTTGAATTTCTGCGAGCAGATTATTGAATTTACTCCTTATATTCCGTGTATTTGTATTCTTATTTGGTCCATTCACTGGAATCTGTTCCTCAGCCCTGATGCTGTATTCACCTCTTTCTTATTTCTCTGTATCTGTTTAATCTGATATATACTTCTGATATCTTTCCTAATATTCCCCAAATAGGACCTTTTGCCTATTTTTGCTGAGGTTGTTGGTCCCCCACTCCCCGCTCCCCCCTCCCCCGACTCTGCGAAACTTTAAAAGCAGTTTGAGATGCCCCTAACCTTGGCACCAGGCAGGCAACACACCATGTGGGACTCTCAATCCTGCTCACAAAGGATGCTATCAGCCTCCCTCATGATCAACTCCCCCTTATTTCTTTGTGCTCCCCTGCCTGAATGGTCTCCTGGACCATGTTGCAGTGGTTTTCTTTCATTTATTCATAGAATATTGGCATCTTTGGCCACGCCAGCATTTCCTGCCCATAGGGCAGTTAACATTCAACCATATGGAATCATAGAATCCATACAGTATGAAACAGGACATTCAGCGCGATTAGTTCACACTAACATTCTGAAGAGCATCCCACCCAGACCTATCCCCCTACCCCTGCATCTCCCATGGTTAATGCACCTAACCTACACATCCCTGAACACTATGGGTTATTTAGCATGGTCAATTCACCTAACTTGCACATCTTTGAACTGTGGGAGGAAACCAGAGCATCTGACGGAAACCCACGTTAACATGGGGTGAACGTGCAAATTCCACGCAGACAGTCCATGAGGGTGGAATCAAACTCGGGACCCTGGCACTGTGTGTCAGCAGTGCGAACCACTGAGTCACCATGCCGCCCATTGCTGTGGGTCTGGAGTCACATGTAGGCCAGCCCAGGTAGGGATGACAGATTTCCTTCTGTAAATCACATTAGTGACTGAATGGGCTTTCCCCAAAGTCAACAAGACATCAATACTCACCATCAGACTCTTAATTCCAGAACCATTCTTGAATTCAAATTCCACTGTCTGCCATGGCAGGATTTGACCCAGGTCCCCAGGACATTAGCTGAGTTTCTGAATTAATAATCCAGTGATAATACCACGAGGCCATTGCCTCCCCCTGTGTGTGCCTATCTAATGGTGCTGAAATTGGCCGTCCCCACATTTAGACACTTAATTTCTACTCCATCTTTATCTCTTTACATAATGACTTTGAAACTTATGGAGTTCTGGTCACTTTCACCGAAATGCTCACACCACATTTGTCCATTCTCCCAACAATCCATTGACACAGGAAGCAAGTACCTCATTCCTGTTGGACAAGGAGCTGAGGCTCCTACAATGCTAAATCCAAGCTGCATCAACCTGCTCACGTATATTCACACCCTCCTGTCCCTGACCACTGGCTATAATTTGAAGTATTTAACCTACAAGGTGTGACTGCCTCCCCAACCACAGTGCCCAGGTAACTCTCCCCCTCCCTGATGTGTCACAGTGTTTGAAGCTCAGACTTCAGCTCATCAACTTTGAGCTGGAGTGCCTTGAGCAACCAACACTTGCTGCAGATGTGGTCACTCTGAGCTACAATGCGGTCCACCAGCTTCCCCAAAGCACAATTACGACACATCGCCTGGTCCTGTATGTGGAAATTACTTGAGGAGTTTTTAATTACTATTTTTAAATTTGCTGTTGGTCTTTAGTTTTTATCTGTAAAATATTTCTGTCAAGGAGACAGAGATGGCTCCAGTTCAGGAGGAGGCTATTCAGCCCCTCGTGTCAGTGCTAGCTGTTTACTCACCTCATTCACAATGAACATCTCTGTTGAATGTTTGTTGTCAGGAAGTGATTGAGTCTGTTTTTAGAAACAGAATAACAGAAAAATATGAACTATTCCGAGAGTCAGCATGTATTTACAAAGGTTCAGACATCTTTGACTAACCTTGTTACACTTTGGTAGGAGCTCCCTAATGGGTGATATAAGGGAATGTTGATGGCTATTGTCTATAGGGAATTCCAGAAGACATTTCAGAATGTTCCACAAAAGAAACATGGAGTCAGATCTTACATTCCACAACCATCTGATGAAGGAGCAGTGCTCTGAAAGCTGGTGATTCCAAATAAACCGGTTGGATTAAAACCTGGTGTTCTGTGATTTTTAACTTTGTACATGTCAGTCCAACATCGGCACCTCCAAATCATGGAATCAGTTGGAATTTGAGAAACGCATTTACCTTGGGTCAGGAATGGGTCCGGAGTTAAGAGACAGAGAGGGGGGATAATGTGTGTGTTTTCCAATGAGTGATGACAATCGTGGTATTCCCAGGGATCTGTGCTGGGACCTCAGCTTCTCACGATATTTCTCAATGACTTGAATGAAGTAGCAGAGAGGCACGTTTCTAATTTTGCTGACCACACTGAGTGAGGCAGCTTGGAGGAGGTACAGAGATAGGGAGGGTGGAGGGCAGGGAGGGATTTGAGAACAAGGATGAGAAGTTGAAAATTGAGGTGTTGCTGGACCTGGAGCCTATGTCGGTCAGTGAGGATGCGAGTGGTCGTGGTGGGGTGGGGTGGGGGAGTAGGAAATAGTTCGAATACCGACAGCAGAATTTGGGATGAGCTGAGGTGTGTCGGCCGTTGTGATGTGGGCCAGGATAACATTGTTTAGGAGACGCCGGTGTTGGAGTGGGGAGCAATGGCTGTTGTCTGTAGGGAATTCCGGAAGACATTTAAGAATGTTCGACAAAAGAAACATGGAATCAGATCTTATTCTCGACAGCTACCTCATGAAGGAGCAGCGCTCCGACAGCTGCTGCTTCCAAATAAACCTGTTGGACTAGGACCTGGTGTTCTGTGATTTTTAACTTTGTACACGACAGGCAACACCAGCACCTCCAACATTACACTATGCAACATACACACAAGTAAATGGACACGCGCACACACACACACGCACACACACACACACACACACACGCACACACACACATATAAGTTTGTGGGTTGAATTTGTATTTGCAGAATTACATTTTATTTTGCTCTAAAACTGCATGAATCCATGTAAGATTCTGTATATCCGTTTTTTGAATGAGTATCAGTCTGACCATTGTGGCACAGACAACCTCACAGGGAGTTAACACCTTCAATACCTTATCAGAGCCAACATGACACCAATTGTTAAAGTTCACTAGAGAATGTAACTTTTAAAAAATGTTTTACAATTTACATATGAAAGAACTGAATCCAACATGATCATTCTAAAAGGTGAGAAACTTAACAAACAATCGGGTCTTTTTCAATATATAATTCCAGTTACATCACACAGGAAACTTTTGCTATAAATTCTGTGTCTTACAATCTTATTCTCCACAACCACCTGATGAAGGAGCAGTGCTCCGAAAGGTAGTGCTTCCAAATAAACCTGTTAGACTATAACCTGGTGTTGTATGATTTATAAGCAGGATGACATTGGAATGGTCATGTTTGGAGTCCCCATGACATTGCTGAGATTTTCAGTGGCTGATCTTTGTGATGTGGAGGATATGGGACTCAAATCAGCCTCAAAGATGAGGCTAAAATTGTAAAATTGTAAAATTGGTTGAGCAGCAGACAGTGCTCAGGGAGAGGGATGGAGTTTGTACCGGGAGCTGAAGAGGATGGCTTTGATCTTCCCAATGTGTTTCCCAGTGAACCTGGCTCCTCAGTCCTGACTGCTCTTAGCTGCTGTGATTGTCACTGATCGGACACTTATTATTAGAGATTCTGACCACAGCAGAAAGCCCCAGTGTAAAAAATAACTGCAAAGACTGTCAGATCGCAAGGTTGAAACTTCACCAATAGAGGAAGTGAAAGAAGGAGCTCAGAGCAGCTGGGCATTTGTAACTGAGTCGGAAGAAAGCTGTGAATTGTCTGAACTCCCTGGAATCTTACAGCACAGGACGAGGCCATTCAGCCCATCATGCCTTTGAATGACCCAATTAGTCCCACTGCTCCTCCCTCTCCCCATAAGCCAGCATATCTTTCCTTTTCAGCTCAATCTCCAATTCCCACTTATAGACCTGGGGCCACAGAATAAAGACTGCCCTGAAGCTGGGTTCCAAATTGGCATCTCATTCATTCATTGGGAGACAAACTGCCTGGGCTGGGAAATGGAGCTCAGGACCCTGAACATTCCCTGAACAATCAGCAACGTTCAGAATGAGGATGTCGCTGACTATTACTGTATGCAGCGTTACACCAGACCTTCCCAGTGATACAGAGCCGTATAAAAACCTCAATACACACAGCACCACCTCCTGTATAGGTACATTCATAATTACATGTTGCATGTAATAATGGACACACAACCCTACCTCCACCAACAATACACATAGTTAGATATAAATGAAACTGAACAAATTACCCCATGCTGGGATTGTCACTGTCCAAAACACACTCCAGTCCCTGTGGTGTCCACCGCTCACTGAAGGCCTCAAGTTTCCCTCTTACACTCCATGGCCACATGTGAAGAGCAGCTACAAGACTTAACATCGATGAATAAAGTTCACACACCGTCCAAGCCCAGCTGGACACAGCACAGAGAGAGAAACAGAATGAGACAAACAGAGAGAAAGAAAGACATGAATGAGGGAGAGACAGAGAGGGGCAGGGAGAGGCTGAGGGTGATTGAGAGACGGCCAGGAAGAGGGTGAGAGTGATGGAGGGAAGCAGAGAGGAGAGGTTTTTGTACAGCTTCTGCACTGGGACCTCTCACTGTGGTACACGTTCGGGAAAGGAACCAAGCTCAGACTGAGTAAGTTAACCCCAATCCTCTGTTATTAAGCACTGAAACTTTCTAAAACACAAATGCTGAATTATAGAGTCAAAAAGTCAAAGCGATGTACAGCATGGAAACAGACCCTTTGGTACAACCCATCCATGCCGACCAGATATCCCAATCCAATCTAGTCCGACCTGCCAGCACCCAGCCCATAAGATCATAAGACCAAAGGCATAGGAGTGGAAGTAACGCCATTCGGCCCATCGAGTCCACTCTGCCATTCAATCATGGCTGATGGGCATTTCAATTCCACTTACCCGCATTCTCCCCGTAGCCCTTAATTCCTTGTGACATCAAGAATTTATCAATCTCTGCTTTGAAGACATTTAGCGTCCCGGCCTCCACTGCACTCTGCGGCAATGAATTCCACAGGCCCACCACTCTCCGCCTGAAGAAATGTCTTCGCATTTCTGTTCTGAATTTACCCCCTCTAATTCTAAGGCTGTGTCCACAGGTTCTAGTCTCCTCGTCTAACGGAACCAATTTCCTTGCATCCACCCTTTGCAAGCCATGTATAATCTTGTAAGTTTCTATTAGATCTCCCCTTAATCTTCTAAACTTCAATGAATACAATCGCAGGATCCTCAGCCGTTCCTCGTATGTTAGATCTACCATTCCAGGGATCATCCATGTGAATCTCCACTGGACACGCTCCAGTGCCAGTATGTCCTTCCAGAGGTGTGGGGCCCAAAACTGGACCCTAACCAGAGCTTTATAAAGTCTCAGTAGCACGACAGTGCTTTTATATTCCAACCCTCTTGAGATAAACGACAACATTCCCGCCTCAGGCGACTAACTGTGTGGAGTTTGCACGTTCTCCCCGTGTCTGCGTGGGTTTCCTCTGGGTGCTCCGGTTTCCTCCCATAGTCCAAAGATGTGCAGGTCAGGTGAATTGGCCATGCTAAATTGCCCGTAGTGTTAGGTAAGGGGTAAATGTAGGGGTATGGGTGGGTTGCGCTTCGGCGGGGCGGTGTGGACTTGTTGGGCCGAAGGGCCTGTTTCCACACTGTAAATAATCTAATCTAATTGCATTCGCTTTCTTAATCACGTAATGCATGTTTACCTTTAGAGAATCCTCGACAAGCACTCCCAGATCCCTTTGTACTTTGGAAAGTACTTTGTATTTTGGCCAGAACCCTCCAAACCCTTCCTATTCATAATCCATCTAAATGTCTCTTAAATGTTGTAATTGTACCACCCTCCAATTGTGGGGAGCTTCAGTCAATGAAATGGTTGATTGAGGAGCACTGTGTCTAACAGGGTATACAGCTGTATTTCTTTCGTTCCATTGCCCCTTTAAGCAGCAAGATATATGTCAGTCAGTTTTACTCACCGTGTGGAGGAGCTCTGTCCATTTGCAGCCTGTGGTCCCATTCCTGCAGCATGGAGTGAAATCAGTGAGTAGCCTCCTGCCAGTCTCAGTGTGACGGACACGGGCAGAGTTTGATGTGAGCTCTGGCTCCCTGTCCCAGTCTCTGATCTCACTGACCTCAGCAGCAGCAGCAGCGGCACAGTGAGACACCAAGCTCGCACCTCCCCCAGCTTTAACTCTGCTCAATCACACAATCACAGAATTGTTACTGTGCACAAGGAGACCATTCTGCCCATCCTGTCTGGACCAGCTCTCTAAATGAGCAATGACTGATTGTCATTTTCCTGCCTTCTCCCTGTCACCCTGCATATTGTTCCTTTTTGAATAACAGTCTCATTCCCTTTGGAATGTTTCAATTGAAGCTGCCTCCACCACGCTCTCAGGCAGTGCATTCCACACCTTAACCACTCACTGGCTGAAAATGGTTTTTCTTCATTTTACTTTTGTTTCGTTGAACAATTACATTCAATCTGTGGCCTCTCACACTCAAACCTTTTCCCGATTGGGAACATTTTCTTTCTATTTACTGTATCCAACCTCCTCGTGATGCTGAATTCCTTGAACAAACCTCCTCTCAGCCTTCTCTTCTCCAATGAAGACAGTCCCAACTTCTCCAATCCACTTTCATCACTGACATCCCTAACCACTGGAATGACCTTTGGTTTCTCCCGATAGCCCAAACCCACCAGTCCCAGCAACAGATGAACAACACCTTGCTCAGCAACACTCCACAGGGCCCTAGAATTCACTGTATAGGTTATCCGTGGTTTGGCTTTCCAAAATGCAGCATCTCACTTTCTCTATATCGGAACACATCTGCCCCTCCTCCACCCATTGCCTTATCTGATCAAGGTCCTGCTGTACTCTGAAATAATCTTCTTTACTATAGACTGCATAGTGTAATATACACTGTTAGTAAACTCACTAATTGTACCACCTACATTCACATCCAAACCATGCTTTCAAATTACAAAAGTCAGTGGACCCAGCATCAATCCTTGTGGCATACCACTGGTCACAGACCCCCAGTCTGAAAAGTAGCTCTCTGCCACCATTCTTTGTCTCCTATCTTCAAGCCAATTTTATATCCAAATGGATCCCCTGGATCCCATGTGATCTAACCTTTCTAACCTGTGTCCCATGTGGAATCTTGTGAAATGCTTTGCTGAAGTCCATGTTGAAAATGTCTGCCTTTATCAATCTTTTTCGCCACTGCTTCAAAAAATCTCAGTCCTTCAGAATTCCCACAAAAAACGTACCCACCACTGACATCAGGCTCACTGGTCTATATTTCCCTGGCTTTTCCTGACAGCCTTTCTGAAATAATGGCACAGCATTAGCCAACCTCTCCAGTTCTCTGGCTCCTCACCCGTGGCTGTTGATGACACAAATATCTCAGCAAGGGGCCCATCAATCTCTTTCCTAGATTCTCACATTATTCTGGGATACACCTGATCAGGTCCCAGAGATTTTTCCAAGTTCCCTAGCTTCCATGTCGTTCTCCACAGTAAACACTGCTGCAAAAATATTCATTTGAGATCTCACCCATCTCCTCTGTCTCACCAAAATGCAGCACTTTGCATTTATCTGAATTAACCTCCATCTGCCATTCCTCGGCCCAATGGCCCAGTTGATCAGGATCCCATTATGCTCACAGATAACCTTCTTCAGTGTCCACTGTGCCACCAAGTTTAGTTTCTTCCACAGATGTACTAACGATTCATCCTTTCTTCACATCCAAATCATTTATATAAACATTGAACAACAATAGCACAAGTTTCCACAAAAAAGCCATGCTGATGATCCCAAATCAGTCCTTGCCTTTCCAAATGCATGCAGATGCTGTCTCTCCGAATTCCTTCCAACAACTTACACACCACTGGTGTTAGACTCACTGGCCTGTCGTTCCTTGGCTTTCCCTCGCAGCTTTTCCTCAATAATGGAACAACATTAGCCACCCTCGAATCAGTCAGCACCTCACCCCTAGCTGTTGATAATACAAATATCTCAGCAAGGGACATGGGCAATCTCTTCTCTGGCTTCTCACCATGTCCTGCGATACACTTAGAGTCACAGATCAGATTTATCAAATTTACGCATTTTAAGAACTCCTCTTCTGTAATGAGGATTCTTGTCAAGGCATCGTTATTTATTTCCCTGAGGTCCCAAGCTTTCATGTCTTTCTCCCCAGTAAATACATTCATGAAATATCCCTTTAGGATCTCACCTGACTTCTCTGGGCCTACACGTATGTGTCCTCATTTATCCTTAAGGGGCCCTATTCTGTCCCCAGCTAATCTTTTGCCCTTTTATTATTCAAAGAACACAGAACATAGAACATTACAGCACAGTACAGGCCCTTCAGCCCTCGATGTTGCAACGAAGTGTTGAACCAATCTGAAACCATCTATCAAACATTATTCCATCTTCATTCCACATGTTTATCCAATAACCATTTCAATGCCCTTAAAGTTGGCAAATATACTACTTTTGCAGGTAGTGCATTCCACTCCCCTAATCCTCTCTGAATAAAGAAGCTACCTCTGACATCTGTCCTATATATATCATCCCTCAATTTGAAGCAATGTCCCCTCATGCTATCCATCACCATCTGGGGAAAAAGTCTCTCACTGTCCACCCTTTCTAATCCTCTGATTATCTTGTATGTCTCAATTAAGTCATCTCTAAACCTTCTATTCTCTAATGAAAACAGTCTCAAGTCCCTTCGCCTTTCCTCATAAGATCTTGCCTCCATACCAGGCAACATCCTAGTCAATTTCCTCTGAACCCTTTCCAAAGCTTCCACATCCTTCCGGTAATGCTGTGACCTGAACTGTACACAATACCCCAAGTGCGGCCGCACCAGAGTTTTTTACAGCCGCACCATGACCTCATGGCTCCGAAACTCAATCGTTCTGCCAATGAAAGCTAGCACAACCTAAGCATTCTTAACAATCCCATCAACTTGGGTGGTAACTTTCAGGAATCTATATATATGGACACCGAGATCTCTCTGCTCACTTGTACGACCATGAATCTTACCATTAGCCCAGTACTCTTTATTCCTGTTGCACCTTCCAAAATGAATCATCTCACACTTCTCCGCATTAAACTCCATTTGTCACCTCTCAGACCACCTCTGCAGCTTATCTATATACCTGTGTAATCTACAATATCCTTCGGCATTACCCACAACCACACTGACCTCAGTGTCATTCGCAAATTTACTAACCCATCCTTCAGCAACCTCATCGAGCTGATTTATAAAAATGACAATCAACAATGACCCCAAAACAGATCCTTGTGGTACACGACTAATAACTGAACTGCAGGATGAACATTTCACATCAACCACCACTCTCTATCCTCTTTCAGCAAGCCAATTTCTGATCCAAACGGCGAAGTCACCCTCAATCCCATGCTTCTGTATTTTGTGCAATAGCCTACCGTGGAGAACCTTAGTGAATGCCTTTCTGAAATCCATATACATCACATCAACCACTCTACCCTCATCCACCTGTTTGGTCACCATCTCAAAGAACCCAATCAGCTTTGTGAGACACGACCTATCCTTCAACATTTGGTCATTTTGACTCCCGAAATGCCTTTGTTCTTTTCGACTGTTTCCCTAAACTTTGCGATACAATGATCACTCTTCCCCAAAATGTCCTCTCACTGATACTTGACCTACTTGGGCCTCCTCATTCCCAAAATCCAGGCTGAGCAGAGCCTCCTTTCGCATTGGACTGGAAACATACAACTGGAGAAAATTCACCTGAACACACTCCCACAATGATGGCCAAGCTGTGCCTGTGACACTGCTCCAATCCCAGGCTATATTCAGATAATTAAAGTCCTCCATTTTAATAACTCAGTAATGTTTCCAACTCTCTGTAAGTTCCTTGGAGATTTATTCCTTTGCATCCAGCCCACTGCTTGGTGACCTATTCCACTGAGGAATCTATGGTCCTTGGTGTTCCTCTCTGATGGTTTCCATAGCCCTTGCAAGTTAGTTTAAATCCTCTCCAATAACACTAACAAATTACCCCACAAGGAAATCTGTCCCAGCTCTGATCAGGAGCAATTCATTTGTTCTCTTCAAGTCCCGTCTCCCCCAGACCCAGTCCTAGTGTCCCAAGAATCAAAAATCCTCCATCCTGTATCCTCTCTCCATCCCCATAGTCAGCGGAATTATCCTCCAGTTCCTATTCTCACTAGCAAAGACCACTGGAAATAATCTGGAGATTCCTACTTTTTAGTTCCTGCTGCTAATTCTTTCCCAAGGTCCCCAAATTCTGACTGCAGGACATTTTCTCCCTCTATCACTTGGACTGATGTGGACCACGACTGCTGCCTGCTCCCCCTCTCCCCTCAGGATACTCTGCAGCTGCTCAGTGACATCTTTGACCTTGGCACCAGGGCAATAACACACCATCCTGGATTCCAATCTGCAGCTGTAGAAACACCGATCGATTGTCCTCACTCTCGAATCTCCTCTCACTATCGCTCTTCCAGGCTTCCTTCTGACCCCCTGGACAGCTGAGCCCCCTCCCCCTCCCCATAGTGCCATGGACTTGGCTTTCGCTGCACTTCCCAGATGAACCATCATTCTCATCAGGATTCTGAACTGTATCTTGGTTGGACAGTGGGATGCACTCAGGGGATTCCTGATCTAGCTGTCTGGTCCTTTTGGACTGTCTGCTGCTCCCCCATTCCCTCTCTCCCTGCATACCCTGAAGCTGCAGAGTGACCACATCTAGAAATGTTCTCTCCATGGAGCTCTCAGACTCACGGATGCTCTGCACTGACACCAGCTGCTGCGCAAGCTCCAAAACGCGAGCTCCAACTGCTGTCACTGACCATACTTCCTACACTCCTGGAGGGAAGCATTCAGATCCTAGGTATCCATGCCACATACTTCTTTCTGCAGCAGTGAGTTCCACAGATTCACAAACCTATGGCGGAAGGAATTCCTCCTTCTCTCAGTTCAAAGGGTCTTCCCTTCACTCTGAGACTGTGCCGTTGGCTCCTGGTCTCTTCCCATGTTGGAAACATCTTGTCCGTGTCCACTCTAGACAGGTCTCTCAGTATTCTGTATGTTTCAGTGAGATTCCCTTCATCCTTCTCAACTCCATCGAGTCCTCAACTGTTCTTCATATGGTAAGCCCTTCATCCCTAAGATCATTCTTGTAAAACTCTTCTGTCCACCCTCCAATGCCTGCACATTTTTCCTTATATACAGGGCTCAAATCTGCTCACAAAAAATGAATTGCGTTCTGACCAGAGCCTTCTACAGCTTCAGCAGTACGTCTCTGTTCTTGTGTTTTAGCCTTCTTGAAATGAATGCTGACATTGCATTTGCCTTCCTAAGTGCCAACTGAACCAACATGCTAACGTTAAGAAAAACCTGATTATGACTTCTCAATCCCTTTGTGATTCAGTTTTCTGAATCCTTTCCCCATTTAGAAAACAATCTGTATCTTTATCCTTCGTACTAAAGTGCATAAGCTCACACTTTCCTTCATTGTATTCCACCTGCCACTTCTTTGTCCACTCTCTGAGCCTGAGCAACTCCTTCTTCAGATTCTCCACTTCCTCAACATGACCAGTCCCTCCACTTACTTTTGAGTTACCTGCAGATTGAGCAACAATGTCCTCAGACCCTTCATCCAGATAATTAATTAATCATTCATTCATAGCTGTCGTCCCAGCATGGACCTTTACAGGACCATACTCGTCACCGGTTGCCATCCTGAAAAAGATCCGTCTGCCTTCTGCCAGGTGGCCAATCTTCTATCCATGCCAAGACCTTGCCCCGAACACCATGAGCTCTTCTTTTCTTTAGTAGCCTCCTATATGGCACATTGTCAAATGCTGTCTGTAAATCCAAATAGATCACGTCCACTGGTTCTCCTTTATTTAACTTGTTCATTCCTTCCTCCAAGAATTCGAACAGATTTGTCAGGCCTCCCCTTGATGAAGCCGTGCTGACACAGCCCGAGTTGATCATACACTTCCACTCCCCTGCAATCTCATCCTTAAACTGAAGTCTACAATCTTACTAAAGACTGAGGTCAGACTAACCCGCCTATAATTTCCCATTTTCTGCCTCCCTACTTTCCTAAACAGGGGTGTTACATTCGCCATTTTACACTCCTCTTGGACTCTCCATGACTTCAGTGATTCCTGAAAGATCACCATCAATGCTTCCACAATCTTCTCAGCTATCTCCTTCAAACTCTGGGATGTAGTCCATCTAGTCCGACTGATTTATCCATCTCAGAACTTTCAGCTTCCCCAGCACCTTCTCCCCAGTGATCGCCATTACTGTCATCTCTGCCCATGAATCTCTTTAAGTTCTGGTATACTACTGGTGTCTTCCACCACGAAGACTGATTTAAAGCCACTATTCAGATCCTCTGCCATTTCTTTGTTCCCCATTAGTACTTCTCCAGCCTCATTTTCCAGCAGTCCAACATCCAGTCTTGCCTTCCTCTAAGATTCTATATTTCGACCAAATAAAACAGTCTTACAATTTTCTTTTATATTACCAGCTGGCTTACCCTCGTATTTCATCTTCTAACCCCTTCTTGCATTTTTAATTATAAGCTTGTGTTTTAAAGTACAGCACAGAGTACAAAAGCAAGGAAGTGATGCGATACCTCTACAGATCATTGATCAGACCAGATTTGGAGGATTGTATTCAGCACCTTATTTAAAGAACAATATTAAAACCCTGGAGAGAGTTCAAAGGAGTTTTATTGGAATAATGCCAGGAATGAGGGATTTTCGATACAAGGAAAGCTTAGAGAGATTGGGTTTATTCTGCTCTGCTCTTATAGATTTGTTCACTGTTTGGAACAATTTTGACCGGGTTCAGGATAATATTCCATTTCCATGCATTGGTATGTCTGTTACTATGGGTAACAATTTCAAGATGGTCAGCAAGACAGCCAGGAGTGAGATGAGGAGGGATGCATTTACAAAGAGAGTTGTTAGGATTTGAAACATGCTGCCTGACAGGATGGTGGAGGTGGATTCTGTTGGAAGTTTCAATGTGTATATTTGAAATTGGTGAACTTAGAAAGCAACAGAGATCGGACTGGAGAGTGGGGCTGACAGCTCTTTTTAGAACCAGCACAAACATGATGGGTTAAATAGCCTCCTTCTATACTATAAATTCTCTTGTTCCATTTCATCCTGTCAGCTCTTTGATTTCCTCAGATCCTGTTCAACTTCACTCCTGCATTTTCTATCCTTCTCTCAGCTTTCTGCAGGTTTGAACTCCAGATAACCAACATCACCTTCCCTGTTTGGTCTGCCTACTCTGCCTGCTTTGCCACATCCCAGGCTGAGATTTGGGAGTCCCACCCTTACGCATTGTGGGAACAGATCGTGAACGATCCCTGTCTCATCCTTTGAGGCCTCCCACTGCCCTGACAATGATTTCCCATCATGTCACTGGTTCCAGTCCACTTCGACCAAAACACCACACGGTTTCGTAAAATGGTTCATTCCCAAACACTTGCTCCATAGTTGCCATTTCCATCCCTCCTCTCACTGTCACTGAAATTCTCCCCCATTGATAGCCCTTCCAGCTGTCCACATTCGGTCCAAAACTGTCCCTTCTCTCTCTGCTGCTTCACCATCACCTTCTCAGGGGCAATTAGGGATGGGTAATAAATGCTGGCACTGCCAGTGGTACTCACATCCCAAGAAGCAATTTGAACAGTGCCTGTTCTTTTGTCGGGTTTGTTATGTATTGACTAAAAATGTTCAAATGGATCGTTTTGCCAGTTAATGTTCGAAGAGTTGAAATCCCTTCGAATGGCAGGGATTAAAATTATTTCTCTTGTCTGTCAGGCCGTGAGAACTCTCAGCCCAAACTGACCCTGCTGCCCCCCTCCCCGGAGCAGGTCAATGCCAAGGGCACTGCCACCCTGGTGTACCTTGCCAATCACTTCTGTCCCGATGAGCTGGAGGTGCAGTGGAAGAAGGACGGTGCAGTCATTTCGGACGGGGTTCAGACCAGCAACTACCTGCGAGATTCTGACAGCACCTACAGTGTCAGCAGCCTGATGACCCTCTCTGTATCTGACTGGGAGTCCAACGCTCGTTTCTCCTGTGCCCTCACCCACGTGACCCTCCCCTCTCCCCTCAGCAAGAGCATCAGGAGATCAGAATGTGTGTAGAGTGTTCGAGACAGTCCACAGAGGAGACACAAATTAAAACAGAACAGGGCTGAGCTGCCAGGTCAAAGGTCATTGACTTTCCATATGACTTGCTCATATAGAAAGCATTGGGGAGGCCACACCTGGAGTATTGTGTCCAATTTTGGTCTACTTATTTGAGGAAGGATGTGGTGGCACTGTAGGCTGTTCAGAGGATGTTCCCCAGACTGATCCCAGGGACGAAGGGGCTGTCCCATGAGGAGCAGTTAAATAGCTTGGGCTTGTACTCACTGGAGTTCAAAAGAATGAGGAAGGATCTGATTGAGGGAGAGAAAATGTGAAAGGGGATTGATAAGGTGGACATTGGATAGATGCTCCCCCTTGCAGGACAGTTTCGAACAAGAGGTCATCGATATAGAGGGAGAGGAGGTCGGTTCAAAACTGAGCTGAGGAAAAACTACATCTCCCAGAGGTTTGTGAATCTGTGAAACTCAATGCCCCAGAGTGCAGTGGAGGCAGAATCAATCAACAGGTTCAAGAAAGATGTGTTTCTGATGAAAAGTGAGATAAAGAGCGATGGGGAGCAGGCAGAAGAGTGGAGTTGAGACCAGGATTAGATCAACCGCACTCATGTTAAATGGTGGAGCGGGCTCGAAGGGCTGAATTGTATCCTCCCACTCCTATTTCCTATGTTGACCACACAGTCAAGGCTGACACTGCAAAACTGAGTGAGTTGTTGTCTTTCAGGTGAGATACAAAACAGAGGTCCTGCCACAATATATCGAACTGTACTATCTCCCCCAGTGATAAGTGCTGGAATTTGAATTCAAATCACAAAGCAAGCCACAACAATGGTGACCACGATAATGATCCCTGAATGCTGTCCAGCCTCAGCCTTACCCCGTCTGGACTTCATGTGACTCCAGTCCCACAGCAATCTGGTTAACTCTTGGGTGCCTTTATACATCGTCGCTGACAAAATAAGGGTAAAAAAAGAAAACAAAAGGTCGGAACACTCAAACGTGGGAAGATCAGTGAAAATTCGTGCAACTGAAGGAAGATATGAGGAACTGCAAAAGAAGACAAAAAGGAAGCAAGAGTTACAAAAAACTTATTGAGAAAGAAACCTCCAAGGGGTCACAAGAATAACACAAATGCTTTAGACGAAAATTAGAAAATCAAGGGGGCTCCAATGCAATGTGAGCCCTTTAAAAACAAACTGGGAATTCCATGAATGAGACTAAGGGAATGGCCGATATGTACAATAATTAGTTGTGTCAGTCTTCACAGTCAAGGAACAGGATAATGCAGCTTCCATTCCAGGGAGGTTAGTAATGAATTGAAGACTGGAATTCATGAAACTTGATACATGCCAGAAAACAACATTGGAAAGCGAGCAGCTCTAAAGCCGGACAGATCTCCAGGACCTCAGGGGTTTAAAGAAAGGGGTGGGGGGTGGGGAAGAAGTTTCAGAAGGTTTTCCCATCAGGTTCCAAAGCAGCAACAATTCCTTTAGTTTGGAAAATGTCTTGCTGTAACTCCACGGGTTCAAGAAAGATGAGAGAGGGAACCAAGGAAATGATATACTGGTCACTCTAACATCTCTTTTGTGGGATTCATTGGAATCTATAATTAATAACTGAGAGAATGAACATGTCGAGAATTGCAAATAGCCCACATAGATTAGTGATGGGTAGGTTCTGACAAATGAACCAAATGCATTAACTAAATTAGTTGAATGGGCATATAGTCTTATCAACTTTCAGAAGTACTTCATAATTTTCCACTAAACAGTCTGCTGACTGAAGTTAAAACCCATGGGATTGAAGATGAATGTTTGACTTGGTTAGGAGGCTGATTTTGTGACATACGACAGAGAAAGAAAGTGACGAGTGGTGTTCCACAAGGATTCTGTGGTGAGGCCTTAACTACTTATTGTATGTATTAATGAGAACCATAGTTCCACATTGACACAAAGACTGATGGAATAGTTAGCGGTGAAGATGGTCTTTTTGTTTAAAACTCACTCCGAGGACATGGGTATTGATGTCTAGGCCAACATTTACTACACATTCTGTGTTGCCCTTGTGACTCATGGAATCATCATACAGTGCAGAAGCAGGCCATTCAGCCCATCCAATCCATACCAGCCCAACGAACAGCATCCCATCTGGACTTACCCCATCCCTGTCCTGCTGCATTTCCCACGGCCAACCCACCCAGCCAACACATCCCTCGATACTATGCGTAATTTGGTATGGCATGAGGGTCTTCGGAGGGTCAGTGTGGACTTGTTGGACCGAAGTCCACACAAGTGGACTATAATAGGAAATCTAATCTAAATCCTGGCAATACATGGAGTGGAATTTTAAATTCAAAAAGACTCTGGAGTTAAGAGTCCAATGACAACCATTGTTGGGGGAGAACCCTGTCAGGCCCACTAATGTCCATCAGATTGTTGTCCTTGCTCATACTGACTGACATATGACTCCAGACCCACAGCAACATAGAATCATAAAATCCCTACTGTGTGGAAGAAGGCCAATTAGCCCATCAAGTACAAGCAGCATCTCACCCAGAACCAGCCCCCTCTCCTAACTCTACACTTCCATGGCCAATCCAACTAACTTGCACATCTCTGGACTGAGAGAGGAAACTGAGTCACCCAGAGGAAACCCATTCAGGCACAGGGAGAACATACAAATTCAACACAGGCAGTTGCCTGAAGGTGGAATCAAACCCAGGTCCCTGACGCTGTAAGGAAGTGGCGCCAGCCACTGTGTCACCCATTCCTCATCTCTGATGAGGTGAGGTAAATTATGAACTGATTTGTGAAAGAGAGTTAACATATTGAGATGAACATGACACTGTTCTGAAAAAGTCGTATTGGTCTCAGAACGTTAATTATCTTTCTGCTCAGATGCTACTGGTCTTGCTGAAGTTTTCCAGCATTTCCAATTTCCTTTCTCTTTTGGAGTGTGGGTGTTTTTCTGATATGAAAGGGAACAGTGAAGCTGCCATTTTAGTTAACTCTCATGTATTTGGTTATGGTCATTGCATGAGAAATTAAAAGCTTTTTATTTGACAGAGACCTAAATATTAATAACATTTTCCATGTCATAAATCACCATGAGGATGTTGAATTCAGTGCCCATGAATCATATGATCAATCCTCTATAAGTAACCAATTGAATTAAGGATCCCAAATTATTTTGGAAGATCCGTTGAAAGAACAAGGAGCAAAAGACAAAAGTACTGGTTTTTGAACAATATCCTCACAATGTACAAAAGAAAATTGATACATGGACTTCCAATTCTTTCCCAAGATGTTTGTCCTGTTGGTGATGAGGCTGTTTGGTTAAGTGTTGTGATAGAGGGACAGGAAGAAACCCCTCTCTGTACCAATAGTTAACAAAGCCACCCTGTTCACGGCATATCAGACAGTGGCAAACATGCTGTTTTCTGTTGCTGTTGGACAGTGATCATTTCAAATGCACCATTCACTGATGACATGCAGTAGCACAGAAGTCAGCAAATTTCCAGCATTTAGTGTGAGAGCAAAAAACGAAAGGGAGAGACAGGGAAAGTGGGAATGATAGGGAAGTGGTGTGATGCACAGTGTGAGAAGTGTGAATGGAGGTCAGTCGAAGGGTATGACAGAACAGAAGGGACAATGCAAGGACAATGTGTGTAAGGAAAGAGTAGAAAGGTGAGGATGTAGTCTGTCAGAAGGAACATCTGTGGCAGGGAAAACCATGCAGTTGGAAAACTGAGATTGATGGACATTCAAACATCACTGTTAAGGAAAATTGGGATGTGGTTTCCTTTGAATATTAGGAATATGTTTCTCATACTTCTTTTATTGACAGGATTCTTGTTCATATTGTACATCCACTCTGCATTTCTGTATCTCCATCAAGTACAGACATTTTCTTTTCTCTCCAATTCACTATCTCAACATTATGTCATTTTATGTCACTAAACAATATCCAGAACGGTTGGTGTTTTGTTTTTCTATGAATTTGCTTCCAATTCAATGTAGAAATGAGAATGTGATTTGATCTTCTACTTCATGCTAATAGTGAAGAATTTAATTGAATCTTTATCCTCATCATCTTAATTCTTTCAAACAACCTCCATGAATGAGCCTGCGTCCACCCTGCAGATGAAACAAGAGTTCCCTGTGCTCTGACGCGATTGCAGCGGATGTTGTAAAGAATGAGCTGCAGGCCCACATAAAATGGAAATCTTGCAGTGCACAGTGCCAAAAGCGAGTCCAAGATTAATGATGTACAAGCCTTATGAAGAATACATGCAGAGGGCCGGAGTATAAAAGCAGAATTCAGTTCCATGTCCAAAATACTGTTTGTGGCTCCCTAATAAAAGCCCTCTCCTGCATCATGCTGCAAATTCACTAAAAGAGGGAAAACTATAGACTGGAATTATCAGTTCTTCCTCTGCAACAACGACTGTAGAACAGGTAGAAAATCAAGTATTGATTCAGATATTCATACACGTTGATGATAAGAATGTGGGAAATGGGAGTGGGGATTAGAGCATGATAAACAATGTTGTGGATAACAATTATTATTCTGGTGGTTCACAGTGAGGGCGAAAGTGTTAGGTTACAGGAGGGTACAACCGGATTGTTCAGATGGCCAGATCAATGACCGAAAAACGTAACACTGTGAGATGCTGCACTTTGAAAGAACACAAGAGAGTACTCAAACCATGAAGATAGGCCAGATTTGTTTTTGCTTTACTTTGGAGCAGAGAAGTATATGGTGTGAACCTGACCTAGGTGTATAACAGCATGCGAGGTATAGACAGAGTGAACACACAGCGGCTGTTCCCCTTACTCAAACGGTTAAACTCAAAGGGATACACGTTCAAAGTGAAAGACAAGAGCTTGCGTGAGGATTTGTGAAATCCGTTTTGAACCCAGAGTGTGATATGCTTCTGGAATGCATTGCCTGTGAGGGTGGTTGAGGAAGGGTTCTGTACAAACTTGGCAAAGCACTTGTATCAGCACTTGATAGTGCCAGATTTGATCGGCATCTTCTTTATTATTCGATTCCATGATATATTGTGAAGCACCACCCAATGGTAATTATTACTTTGTTCCATCGAACTGTGCTCAGTAAGTGGGGAGATTACAAATCAGCATCATCCCATGGAGCATCAGCAGTTACTAAACCGAGGACAGACAATCCATCTCCGAAAATATCCATCATAATTCACATGCTCAGTGTAATTTTCGTTCAATAAGCCCACCAACATTATTCCAGCTTTTTCACACCATTAGTTTAAGAACACCAATAACATACAAACAAACTTCCCTTCGTTGCTATATAGATTTCTAATTTCAAGGTTGTTATTTCTCTCCAGAATAATAAATTCTTCGCCACATATTCACTTTGACAAAGAGTCAGTTTGCCTGCATTTTTCTGCCAGCTGTTCATCACAGTACAGCAGGAATATTCAATGTCCTCGCCTTCATCGCTCTCTGGGAAGAGAGTTTCTCAAATGCACAACATTTTGAGAGGGTTGAAACAAACCACCTCTTATGAAATGAGATATTCTTTAGTTTTACTTTCCATTCACTTATTGTAATCTCTCATACAAACTGAAATATTATTTCAAAATTCAACTTAAAAAGTCTATTCGGAATATTCTGAGGTTAAACAAGATCACATATTGTTCAGCTAAACTCCAGGAGATCCAGGGCCAGTCTGGTCAATATTTCCTCCTGAAATACAATTCTTCACAGTAGTCAGTTGAGTGAATCTTCTCTGGATTGCTTTGCATGTCATTATGGCCATAGTTCTTTCGATGTGGTCTCATCAGTACCCTATAAAACTGTAGAATATTCTTCCTACATCTGAATGAATTCTATTTCAAAAAAGTTTCAAAATTTGTTTGGCCTCTCTAAAACCTTGATATACATGACTTTTTTGTGTGATCCAGGTGCCTGATTCCTCTATGCCTCAATCCAATCTCTCCATTTAAATAATTTGTATGTTTCAATTAAACTTCCAACATATTTGAACACAGACACATTTTCCATTCTATTCTCCATAAACCAATATATGTTGTTCATTTGACCAACTTATATCTCCTTATTAACTCGTGTCTTCTTCATATACAAATAAAAACAAATAAAGTAAAAATATTACATTGTCAGTTCCATTGGAATGTGGCAACAGCCTATGTCTTTGACCAAATATTCTGTCTGTATTATGGAAGAATACAAACATTTGAAATTATCTGTGTCCTCTCAAGCAGGTTCACGTGTTTATATTTTTCCATAATGCAAACAGCATATTTCGTCAAAGGCATAGGTTGTCGCCACAATTCAGTGGAATCGACAATGCCATATTTTTAGTCCATGTCCAAGCGCCAATGCAAAAGAGTTTTGCAGTCCCATCACTCAGTTCCCATCACTGAAATATGGACAGATGGTGTAGAATCTGTGTGGATGTAATTGAGAAACAACAAAGGTTAAAAAGGCAGAAAACAGCGATTGAGAATAAAAATTATCATGTCAGTATGGTAGCCAGTGACATGTGATATTCCATGACCACGACTTTTTACTTTGTAAATTAATGATATAGATTAATGTTCTAAGGACATTCTGGTTAACTTTTCAGATGATATAAAGATAGGTGGAGAGACAAGTAGCATTGTGGAAGTGGAAAGGCTGCAGAAGGGATAAGACACGTTAGGAGATTGGGCAAAGAAGTGGCAGATTGAGTACAATGGAGGTAAGTGTGAGGTCATGCACTTTGGTGAGAAGAAAACAGGAATGGACTATTTTCTAAATGCGTGAACATTCTTTAGTCTGAAGTACAAAGACACTTTGGAGTTCTCGACCAAGATTGTCTCAAGGTAAACTTGCAGATGAACCAATTGTTAGGAAACTTTTATGTCACGACACAATGTGTTTTAAAATCTTGTATTCACCAAAAGAACTGTGAGTCGACTCATAAACAACAACATCTGTTTATTGAACACAATTAATATTAGAACAATAAATTGTACTATAACGTAACGAAACACACTACAAACTGCTTTATGCTTTAACTTAACTTTGTGTGATCGTATACCATCTCAACAGAACGTTGTCGGGCTCCACGTGCTGATTTCTCCTTCTTACGATGGACTTGGAGTTATCTTCGGCTTTGGTGGTTATTCTCAATTTACTGCGCTAAGTGGGGTTTTGCAGTGATTCACATTCTTCAGAGTCTTCACCTCATTTTGGGAGGATCTGGAGGATCTGTCAACAGAAAGACCATGTTGGATAACTCTGATCAATCAGACCTAACAAAGGTTGGCACATTGATGGCCCAAGGGAGGCATTCCGTTGTCCCATTCAAATTAAACTCCAGGTTTGCGTTGCACGGTCTGTAGCTGCCAGGATTGTTTACAAATGGTCTGTGGGAAGCTGCAGCCTGTCTGCATTCTGCAGTATGTGGATTAGCACAGAGAGTTTACTAAAGGCCGGGATCCATTTCCCAGCATGCTTTAATCATTGTTCATTTTTGTAACTCCATGGTAATTTGTTATTGTCCATCATAAGTTCATTATTTCAGGTGGCAGGATTGGTCACAAAGGCAAATACAATGATGGCATTTATTTTTAGTCGACTTGAATATAAACGCATGGGTGTACTTCTGAGACTCTAGAAGGCTCTAATCAGACCACATTTAGATGATTGTGTGATGTTTTGGGCCCCATATCTCAGGAAGGATACACTGCCCCTAGAGAGTGTTCAGAGGCAGTTCACAGGAATGGCCTCAGGAATGAAAAGCCAAACACATGAGGTCTCTGGCATTAAACTCGCTGAAGTTGAGAAGGACGAAGGGATCTAATTGAATCATACAAAATCCTAAATGGCTGTCCAGAGTAGATGTCTGAAAGATGCTTCCATTGTTAGCAGGGAAAAGACCCAAAAGCATAGTCTCATAGTTAAGGGGAGATCTTTTTTTTATTGGAGATCAGTAAAAATGTCTTCAGCCAGAGAGTGATGAATCTATGCTAAGGATGGAAGTTGCTTTCCTTAAAGGACATTAGTGTACCAGATGGGTTTTCCCTAACAATCGATTCACGACCACCATCAGTCTCTTAATTCCAGATTTGCGTTCAAGCTCCACCATCTACCATGGCAGAATTCAAATCCAAGGCATCAGAACATTAGCTGGGTGTCTCGCTTAACAGTTCAGTGATAACACCACCAAGCCACTGCATTGCCCAGTCCTCCAGAGTGTAATAACTAACTTGTGTCATATGATTTGCCCGAGACTTTTCCTTCAAGCTATTATTGATTTCCGTCTCAAATCATGGATGATTTTTCTCCATTACGCAATTCCTCTTCCACTCACCAATATACTTTAATTGAGAGGTTATTTAGTATCTCCTTGTGTCTTTACTTTTTTTTATCTGTCCAGCCCTTGATAGTTTTGTTTTTTTCCTGTCCAGTCCACCCAAGCCAACTCCTTCCTTAGCCCAATATAATTATCATTGCTCAACACTAAAACCGTCATATGTGACCCTGTCCTTATACATTCAATCTGAGTTTGAAACTACAGCATACTGCAGCCACTACGTCCAAGAGGATCCTTAACTGCAAGATCATTTATCAATCCTTCCTTGTCACATAATATCAAATCTGAAGTAAACCGTTCTCTGGAGTCTACGTATTGTTCTTTGAGGCTACCTTTGCCAAGTTGATTAACTGAGTCAATATGCATGTTCATCCCACGGTTGTGCCCTTGTCAACAGCTGTCATTATTGCCGAACTCAGAAATGCTTCTGGTGAACAATGACTGAACTTTACTCTTCCCAAGAGGTTTCTTCTCTTGTTTTTTGTTTATGCCTGGACTGATTTACGCATCGTTCCCTCGTGCCAATATCATTTTCTAAAGCAGCCTTGATATCATACCTAACCAATACATCAATTCCACCTCTTGCTCCTCCTTGTCTAACATTCCAGAATAGGGAGTGCCCTTGGACATGTCACTGCCCAGTCCTGATCTCCCTGTGACCATGTTTCAGCAATCTGTACCAGGTCATACACATTTGTCTCTGTACCTATTGTCAGCTCAACAATATTATTCCAAATACGTTGTGCTTTTAGGTACAAAGTTTTTAAATAGGTTTTATTGGTTTGTCTTTCCCTTCTCATACGTTTTGTACACTAGCTTGCTGATCTCACACACTTCACTCCCTCACAGCTCCACCCCCCCCCCCCCCGACACTGTCCAATCTTATTTGCTTAATCCTGATAATTGTGCGCATTTATTCCAATCTCCAACTCACATTTTTAATTGACATGATCCATCCTTAATCATGGTCATGAGACTAGCCATGCCTGTTGTCCTAGTCACCTTTACCTTCTGCTCAGTTTCCGACCTGCTGCTTCTTTCCCAGACTCCTGGTTTGTTAATTTAAATCCATCCAATTTCCACTGGCAAACCTCCACACAAGCATATTGGTGCTCCTCTAGTTAAGATGCAACCTGTCCATTTTTGAAAGCTCTCACTTACCCTGGAAGAGAACCTTATGATCCAAAAGTTGAAACTCTCACCCCTGTACCAGTTCTTTAACCACGTGTTAAACTATTCCACCTTCCTAATCATTACCTCTTTTCCACGTGGCACTGGGAGTAATTCAGACATGTCAGCAGATTGTTGTCTCTCTCTCTCTCTCTCTCTCATACACACACACAACATACGCATGCACACGTGCGCACAGACAGACTTATGCACACAAATGCACACATGAGCACACCCACGCACACACAGGCACACAGGCAAACACACACCGCATTACTTTGTAGAAGTATACCAGTAACCTTATAAATAATCAGAATAACAATTGGAATGACCATATTGGTTAAAGGTAGGATGTGAACAATTAGGGTTACTCTTCATTAAGCAGAACGGACAAAGCTGTGAACCTATTGCAGTGCTCAAAATTATGGAAAAAATGACAGCTTAAAATATGAATACCCTGTTTCTGTTCGGTGGCATTAGAGCGTCTAGGAGTCCTAGTTTCAAGATTGTCAGCACAAGAGGTAGGAATGAAATAAGGAAAAACTTCTTTATTGAGAGATTTGTTAGAATTTAGAATGCTCTGCCTGGGAGAGTTGTGAATGACGATTCAAAAGGGAACTGGATACGAATGTAAAGAGACCGGATGGAAAATGGGAGGAGTTTGGGAGACATTTCTGGAGCTGATGAATGCACAGTTGCCCAATAACCTCCTTCTGTCCATTAAAGTTCCGTACTCTTTCATGTACAGATGAAAGTAAACATCAGTATCTGTTGTAAATGCTGGCAAATATCTGATCATATTTGCTGCAGCATAACTATTTAAAATGCAAGTATTGCAATGTCAGCTTGATGATGGAGTCTAATTATTACTCAGCACATAAATATTTTAAATCTTGTATCCCAATTACTAAAACAAATATTTCTATGCTTTGGCACAAAACACTTTGTAAATGTTTGACTTTTCTCTCATACGGAAATATGTTCATCTTTTTTTCATGACTAATCAAATTATGCATCAAATGCTCTTCATTCTTTAAAAACATTGCAAGATTTCAAATTATTGTTCGTTTCAACGTAATATCACAAATCATTTATTTTAGTTAATATTCACAATACATGTAAAATTATTGTCATTTCTCCATTGTTGGTAAATAGCTGAAGCTCGTACATTTAAGTGAGAAATTAAACTGATCGTTATCTAAATGTATAAGAATGCTTTTTTCTATATGATTGTTCAATTATTTTCTCAATCTGAATATGTAATCGGTCAGACGCCAAGCACTTTCCAAATGTTGGTGTGACAATGAATTTATTTGAATACCGACAATGAGTATGTAATCACGTCTATAGTCAGACAGCATACTTTTTGTTCGAAACAAAATTCTTTATTTTTGAATCATTAAATGTTGACAGGAATTTGTATTTTTGTTCCATAAAGATAACATCAACCTCATTGTTTTCAGAGATGATGCAATTATTGCTTGGTTGAATAATCATACTTCACATCTTTTTTTAGCGCAATCCATGAAACATAGCAAATATCTGATTATTTTTCGGAGCATAAACTCATAACCTTGCAATCATAAGCTTCGTTGAAAATAGATTTAAAAGGATCTGAAATCAGGCAGAGTGTTAGTGAACCTCATAGCTGCCTGTGGCACTTAGTGCTATCCTGGCCTGTACCAAAATGTATCCAGAGCACGACCACGTGATTCAGGGTAGTCATTAAAGCATTATTTCACAACAAATCATTTGGAATCAACCTTGGGCCGGGTGGAAACTAGCCACCAGGCTATCATTGATGTCTAGGTAAGTACAAACGCTGCCCAAATTTGACATCATTGACTCTCTAGCAACCAAGCTTTACAAATACATTTTCAGTCAGACCCTGGCCCAGAGAGCAGATGTGTGGACATGGAGTGTCAGAAGCACACCACACCAATTACTTATGATGATGACATCAGGCGTACCTCCCAGAGTCCATACATCAGCAACCTTGACAGGTACTGAGTGGAGACGTTAACAAGGCGAAAGCGAAGACAGCAGATGCTGGAAGTTAGAGTCGTGAGGTTGGAGCTGGAAAAGCACAGCAGCTCAGGCAACATCCAAGGAGCAGGAAAATCGACGTTTCGTGCAAAAGCCCTTCATCAGCAATAAGAATGGGATCCATGAAGGTGGAGTGATAAATGGGAGGGGTTGGGGGAGGGGGAAATGTGGAAACTGGTGAAATCCACATTGATGTCATGAGGTTGGAATGTCCCGAGGTTGAAAATGAGGTGGTAAGGGAGTGGCGATAATGAAGCCCTGGACCTGCAAGTCCTCAGCAGAGTGGGATGGGGAGTTGAAGCGTTCAGCCCATGGGGTAGTGGCGTTGGTTGGTGTGGGTGTCCCAGAAAAGTTCTCTGAAGTGGTCTGCGAGTAGAGGTCCTATCTCCCCAACATATAGAAGACTGCATTGGGAACAACGGATACAGTAGCTGACATGTGTAGAACTGCAAGTGAAACCTTGATGGATGTGGAAGTATCTTTAGGGCCTTGTGGGGGGGAGGTGTGGGCACAGGTCTTGCATTCCTGTGGTGGCAGGAGAAGGTGCCTCGAGAGGAGGGTGAATTGTTGGGGATCTGACGAGCACTATCTATCTTTTATCCTGTATTCTGCATTCAAATTTGATATTCCAGAATGAATCGCAGGTTGAAATCCACCTGCCACTTATCAGCCCAGTTCTTCATCCTGTTATTGTCCCAGTGCAAACTAAAACAGCCCTCCACACTTTCCACAATTCTAGCTTTGGTCCATTGACAAATGTGATAGCCCACCCTTCAACTTCCTCATCCAAATCATCTATAACAACCACAAACAGCAGCGTTCCCTGAACCGAATCCTACAGAACACCACTTTTCACTGAGCTGCAGACTGAATGCTTCCTGTTCACTACCACATAGTGTCTCTATGGGCCAGTCAATTCTGTATCCAGACAGATGGGTTTCTCCTTATCCCAAGCCTCCTTACCTTCTGAATGAATCTACCATGGGGAATGTGGTCAAACGCCTTGTTAAAAGCACATCCCATCCACTGCTCCACCTTCCTCAAAGTGTTTGATCCCTTCTTGAAAGAATTCAATAAGGTTTGTGAGGCATGGCTTGCCGCTCACAAAGCCATGCTGACTATTTCTAATCAAGCTATGAATTTCCAAGTAATCATAAAGTCTGTCCGTCAAAATCCTCTCCACTACTTTTCCCAATACTGATGTAAGACTGACTGGACTGTGATTCTGAGGGGATTATCTCAGTTGCCGTTCCTGAACAAGGATGTAACATTTTCCACCGTTAATCTTCTGGCACTACTCCAATGGAGAGTGAAGATGCAAAGACCATCGCCAAAGCCGCAGAAATCTCTTCCCTATCTTCCTGCAGCAATCTCGGGTGTTTCCCCTCTGGCCCAGGGGATTTATCTATTCTTAGGTTTGCACTTCAATTAGTTGTACTTCACCTGAAATTGTCTACTCCATGTACAACCAACTGATTGCGTTCCATTTCAGGGCTATATACCGTGCTGCTTCACCTAGCATGCATTGTTCCCAATATCCTGTGAAACATGGAATGAAAAATATGGGAAGGCATGAATGCGCTCCTGATGAAGGGGTGATGCCCAAATTGTTGACTCTCTTGCTCCTCAGATGTTGCCTGACTGGCTGTTTGTTTTCAGTGCAACATGTCTCGACTCTGATCTCCAGCATCTGCCGTCCTCATTTTCCCTATTACTGATGACTGTCCACTCTACACACTGAGCAGGGAATTAATCAGCAGAAACTCATTGTATGTGGGGCAGACTGCTCAGTTATGGAAAATTGCATTAGATTAATACATTTGTTAAAAACAAAATTGCATTTCAACAAATATTAATTCAGTCCCAAAGTTACAGCTTTGGTTCATGAATTGGACAGCTTGATAAGGAACAGTGAATGACTGAAGAACTCCGAGGTACAGAGCATTCCAAGTGTTACATTACTGGGTGGATGCGCTTTACCTTAATGCTGGGAATATTATCGGACAAATGTAATGAGGCGGAAAGATGACATGTGGAAATGTGACATTGTTGCCATAACAGAGATGTGTTTGAGGGAGGTCAGGGCTGACAACTCAATATCCTGTGGTACAAGAACTATAGACAGGACAGGAGAGGGGTAAAAGAGGAGGTGGTGTTGCATTATTAGTTATGGACTCAGTTACTACAGTCAGGAGGGGCGATATCTTGGAAAGATCTTCGAATGAGGCTTGGTAGTTAGAGCTCAGGATCAAAACCATGGCAGAGGCATTGCTGGGGACATATTATAGACCCCCAGATAAAAGAAAGTACAGGAGCAGATATTAAACCAATTTACTGAGGTATGTAAAAACAATAATAGGTTTATTAGGCACAGGCATTTCATTTCCAAGCATTAATTAGGGCAGTGATAACTTTTTAAGAGGGAAAGATGCCTTGAAATTTATTCCAGAAAGCTCCTTGTATCATCAAAGAGCAGATACAACAAAGGGTGGGGCAGTGATGTGCCTCACTGTGGGGAATGAAGCCAGTCAGGATATTGCAGGCAGGATTGGGAGAGCATTATATGGCCAGTAACCGTGACATCATACATTTTATGTTGGTAAGAAAAAAACAAAAAAACGCACTATCTGGTAAATAAAAGGTTTTTGGATTGGGGACACCGATTTTATGAAAAATATGGCGGGATCTGGCCAAAGTGCAGTGGCTTCTCGGTGAAACTGGAGCAGAACACCGTGTGGCGGGGGGTTGGGGGATCACTTGATCAAAATAGAATTAATGAGAGTGTCCGCCCAACGTGTTACACGAAAGATGAAAAGTTGGAAAACAAGCCCCAGTGAACCTCAGGTGTCAACAAAAAAGAATCAGAACAGAACTAAAAAAGAAAGAGAAGCTTAAAGCAGGTAAAAAGTGAGCAGGTCAATGGATGCACTACATGAATATAGCAAGTGTAGGACTAATCTTAAAAAGTCAGTAGAAAAGCAGAAAGGCATGGTGTTAAAACATTAGTGAGTAAGATTAACAAGAATCCAAAGACATTTTAT
Source organism: Chiloscyllium punctatum (assembly GCF_047496795.1). Classification (NCBI taxonomy): domain Eukaryota; kingdom Metazoa; phylum Chordata; class Chondrichthyes; order Orectolobiformes; family Hemiscylliidae; genus Chiloscyllium; species Chiloscyllium punctatum. The sequence goes on from NC_092745.1 coordinate 32,061,324, forward strand.
CAGTTTATTAAGAGGAAGAGGGTAACAGCAGAAAGAAGGGGGAGTATTAGAGACCAAGGGGGCAGCCTGTGCACGGAGTCACAGGATATGTTAAACACGGGCTTCATATCGGTCTTCAGTTGGGAGAAGCAGTTCCTGGATTCAGGGAGAGTGACAGTGTGCCCCTTGAACGAATTGATATAGAAGCTAAGGAAGAATTGAAAGTTTATTCAGGGTAAAGACTGGGCAAATCCCTGTAACGTAGGCTGATGTGGAAGATGAGGGAAAAGAGCACAAGCTCTGTTTTTTTTTCTCTTGTTTCTGGCCACAGTGAAGGTGTGATGGGACATGATAACATCTAATGTTGGCGCAACTCTCACACAGATTGCTAGAAATAAGGTATGGGATTAAAAACCATCAAGTCTCCCAACAATGAGAGAGAAATAATTGTAGAAAATTCTGAGGGCCGTTGAGGCTAGATCACTAAACATCTTGAAGGCTGAGGCAGACTGATTTTTAAACAAGGGTTGGTTATAGGGAAAATGCGGTAAAGTAGAATGGGGGATTATCAGAATAAATATAATGGAATTGAACAGAAAAGCAGCTTCAGTGTGCGGATAGCCAGAATGTTGCTCCAATGTCTAATGCAATTCTTTTTCCAACAGCCCTGTATTCACTGGAACATAACTTCTCTCCCTTTGGAGTGAGACACAGTTTGGAATGCAATCGACGGATTCAAGGATTTCATAAATGCAGTAGTAATAGACAGAAAGGTCCAGGGAACTGCAACAACGCGGATTGGCTGCTGGGGTGAATATTTCCCTCAGCACAGTCACCACCAGCAGGAGGATGATTCAGTAAGACACCCTCTTAGGACACGTAATGACGTGCTCTGGAGAGCAGGTCGTCATGGTCTTGGTGTCAAGGAGTGTTTAAGGCACAATCCAAGGATAGATTACCTGTTTGTGTCCCGAACGCTCTCGGTCAGATCCACCGACGTCAAGCCGGTGTTCTTCTCTGACCACTGCCGCCTGCTGGCCGACTGTCACCTACAGGACGAACAGCGGGTGGGCAAGGGAACGTGGAAACTGAACACTAAGCTGTTGACCCCGGGAAACATCGAAGAGCTCAAGAGGGATTACGCAGGTTGGAGAACCGTGAAGCCCCTCTTTGAGTCTCCAGCGGACTGGTGGGAAACGGTAAAAGGGAACATCAAGAGGTTCTTTATCCTCAAAGGTGTCCAGGAGGCGAGAGAGAGGCGGGGAAAACTGTCCCAGCTCCAGGAAAGTATGCAGAACCTGCTCCTGCTGCAGACGATGGGGGTGGATGTCACGGAGGACCTCAAGGAGGTGAAGGGCCAGCAAGCCTCGCTCTTTGCCTCGGAGGCCTCCAGGATAATCTTCCGGTCCAGGGTCCGCTCGGTGGAGCAGGACGAGACGTGCTCACGTTTCTTCTTCCAGAAGGTGCACAAAGAGAGCTCCGTGCTCAGCAGCCTGAAGAAAGAAGATGGCTCGGTAACGTCATCTCAGGCTGACGTCATGAGGATCAGCAAATCCTTCTACGCCAGCCTGTATGACTCGAAGCCGACCGACAGCGCGGCCTCCCAGTCGTTCCTGTCCTCTATCACGGAGGTCCTAGATGACGGAACACGAGAGAGGCTGGACCAGCCGCTATCTCTGGATGAACTGACCAAGGCCCTCGAGTCCTTCGAAAAGAATAAAACTCCCGGAAGCGACGGCTTACCGGTCGAGGTTTATTCCGCTCTTTGGGACTTGATCGGCCAGGACCTGCTGGAGGTGTATGTCAGTATGCTCTGGGCAGGTACCATGAGTGAATCCATGAGGAAAGGCATCATCACCCTCGTCCACAAGCGGAAGGGGGAGAGGGAGGAAATTAGAAATTGGAGACCGATCTCACTGTTAAATGCAGACTCCAAAATCCTGTCAAAGGTCATCGCCAACCGGGTCAGGTCTGCTCTGGGATCGGTGATCCACCCGGACCAAACCTGTGCTGTACCGGGCAGGAAGATCTCTGAGAGTCTCGCACTCCTCAGGGATACGATCGCCTACGTGCAGGACAGGGGGGTGGACACCTGCCTCATCAGCCTGGACCAGGAGAAAGCCTTTGACAGGATATCGCATACATATATGAGGGATGTCCTCTCCAAAATGGGCTTTGGGGAGGGAATCGGAAATTGGATCAGACTGCTCTACACCAACATTGTCAGTGCAGTCTCCATCAATGGGTGGGAATCAGATAGCTTCCCTGTAAGATCTGGAGTCAGGCAGGGATGCCCCCTCTCACCCGCCTTGTTTGTGTGTTGCATAGAGCCATTTGCCGAATCCATCAGGAAGGATGCGAGCCTGAGAGGGGTGACTATTCCTGGCAGCGGGGGCCTGCAGGTTAAGGCCTCCCTGTACATGGATGACGTCGCTGTTTTCTGCTCGGATCCGCTGTCCGTGCACAGACTCGTGTGCATCTGCGACCAGTTCGAACGGGCCTCGGGGGCCAAGGTAAACCGAGGCAAGAGCGAGGCCATGCTCTTCGGGAACTGGGCCGACCAATCCTCTATCCCCTTTACCGTCAGGACTGACCACCTGAAGGTGCTGGGTATTTGGTTCGGGGGGGCTGGGGCGTGCGCCAAGACCTGGGAGGAGCGGATCAGGAAGATGAGACAGAAACTAGGCAGATGGGGGCAACGGTCGCTCTCCATCGCGGGAAAAAACCTGGTCATCAGGTGTGAGGTCCTCTCAGTATTGCTATATGTGGCACAGGTCTGGCCTATCCCCAGGACCTGTGCCGCCGCAGTCACCCGGGCCGTCTTCCAATTTATTTGGAGATCAAAGATGGACCGGGTCCGAAGAGACTCAATGTACAAAGACCGGTGCAATGGGGGAAAAAACACGCCCAATGCCACCCTCACCCTGATGGCCACCTTTGTGTGTGGCTGCATCAAGCTGTGCGTGGATCCCCGGTACGCAAACACCAAGTGTCACTACATACTGAGGTTCTACCTGTCCCCGGTGTTGCGAAGGATGGGCCTGGCCTCGCTGCCGCGGAACGCTCCGAGTAGTTGGACCGTTCCGTATCACCTGTCCTTCGTGGAGAAATTTATGAGGAAAAACACCTTTGACCACAAGTCCATCAGGAAGTGGTCAGCACGTAGCGTCCTTGAGACCCTTCGGGAAAAGGAGAGGGCGGATCCTGTCGAGCGGTTCCCTGAGCAGACTATCAAAGCCATTTGGCAGAATGCCTCATCGCCAGAACTTTCCAACAAGCACCAAGACGTGGCTTGGCTGGTGGTGAGAAGGGCTCTGCCTGTGAGATCCTTTATGCACGCCCGGACTCTCTGCCGCACTGCACGCTGCCCTCGAGGTGGCTGCGGGGGGGACGAGACTGTCACACACCTCCTTCTGGAATGTGCCTATGCAGAGGAAGTCTGGAGAGGAATGCAGTGGTGCTTGTCGAGGTTCGTCCCGAGCAGCGCCGTGACGCGGGACTCCGTGCTCTACGGCCTGTTCCCCGGGACTCACACCGAGACGAACATTAACTGCGCCTGGCGGATCATCAACTCGGTGAAGGACGCTCTCTGGGCGGTCCGAAACCTGTTGATCTTCCAGCTGAAGGAGTTGACCCCGACCGAGTGTTGCAGACTGGCACATTCCAAGGTCCAAGACTATGTGTTGAGGGACGCGCTGAAGCTTGGGGCAGCTGCCACCAAGGCGCGGTGGGGAAAGACCACCGTGTAAGATCGGCCTGCCGAAAGAAGAACAGGGGGCCCATACAGACGTTTTTTTGGGCTCTGCTGATGCCTCAGCCAAATATATGTATATATACAAGATTGAAAAAATGCACAGGATTGTAAAGGACAAGAATAAAGTCGAATCTGTGTTTGTAAATATGGACATATGTATGGCATGATCCAATGTACAGACCATCAAATCATTTATGAATAAAGTATATTTTTGAAATAAAAAAAAAGTTTAAGGCACAATCCTTGCATTAATGTAGTATCTCTCTTCTTCCCTAAGCACGGCACGGTGGCACAGTGGTTAGCACTGCTGCCTCACAGCGCCAGAGACCTGGGTTCAATTCCCGCCTCAGGCGACTGACTGTGTGGAGTTTGCACGTTCTCCCCGTGTCTGCGTGGGTTTCCTCCGGGTGCTCCGGTTTCCTCCCACAGTCCAAAGATGTGCAGGTCAGGTGAATTGGCCATGCTAAATTGCCCGTAGTGTAGGTAAGGGATAGATATAGGGGTATGGGTGGGTTGCGCTTCGGCGGGGCGGTGTGGACTTGTTGGGCCGAAGGACCTGTTTCCACACTGTAAGTAATTATTTTTAATAAAAAAAAGTAAAGGTGGAGGAGTAGAGAACTGCAGTCGGTAGCAGAGCAAGTAGTAAGTCATTGGTTTGAGGGGCTTCAGACAGCAGCAGTTCTGAAAAAAGTATAGGCAAGCTCAAATAAAGTTCTTTTAATTTAGTATTACAGCAGTCAAGATGGCAGTTAGGCCAGTTGCATGTTCCTCCTGTGGGATATGAGAGCTCAGAGGGATTTCCACCTTCCCTGTTGACTACACGTGTAGAAAGTTCACCCAGCTGCAGTTCCTGGGAGACCATGATTGGGAGCTGGAGCTGGATGGACTCAGAATTATCAGAGATGCTGCGAACTTCATGTAAGTGCCTTAGTGTGATGGTCACCCCAAGACCCACCCATGACTCTAATGACTATAATTGCACAGTCCCACATAAAGATCCATGCCCTGAGTTCATCGGTCTTACCTGTCAGCCCTGTTGCATTTAAATAAACACAATTTAATCCAACAGCCAGTCCTTGCTCCCTATCGTGTTCCAGGCAGAGAGAGGTTTGGAATGGAAAAGGGAGTAGGCAGAGAGAGCAGCTATCCCCTGTGGCCATTCCCCTTATAAAAAGTATACCATTTCAGATACTGTTGGAGGGAACGACCGTTCAAGGGAAAACAGCAGTAGCCAGCTTGCTGGCATTACCACAGGTCTGGGGCACAGCGGGAAAGGGTAAATTTAAACAGTGTCTTAGAGATAGGAGAGTCAATTTTTGCATGGACAGATTGGAGATTCTAGGGCCTCAAACCGGAATCCAGCAAGTTGTGTCACGTCCTAGGTGCCAAGTTCCAGGAAGTCTCTGAACGACTCAGAACGTTGTCAAGGGGGAGGGTGGGCAGGCAGAAGTCATTGTGCACGTTGGCATCACAAATGACACACGTACATATAGGAATGCGGTCCTTCAGAGTGATTACAGAGAGCTAGGAGAAAGGTTAAAGCCCAAAACCTCGAAGTAGTAATCTCCTGATTACTTCCTGTTTCATCAGCTCATGAAAGTAAGAATATAAGGATATGGCAGATACATGCAGAACTAAAGAATTGGTGCAGGGGGAAGGCACTCAGATTTTTAGATCATTGGGGTCTTTTCTGTGACAGAGTTGACCTGTTCCAGAGGGCCAGGTGGCACATGCCCTGGAGGGGGCACCAGTACTTTGGCGTCAGGTTTGCTCATGCTCCAAGGGAGGGTTTAAACCAGATTGGCAGGGGGTGAGATCCTCAAGAGCAGAGAGGCAGTGCGAGGCTGGAAGGAGATATACAGTAATCAGAAACAGTAAAGCGCAAAGACAGGTCAGGCTGGAACACAACAGGGAGCAAGGATGCTTGTTTTTATTAAATTGCATTTATTTCAATGCAAGAGGACTGACAGGTAAGGCCAAAGAACTCAGAGCATGGATAGCTATGTGGGACTGGGATGATACAGGCATTACAGAAACATAGCTAAGGGAAGGACAGGATTGGCAGCTTAATATGCCAGGGTATAGCTGCTTTAGGCAGGACAGGGATTGCGGAAAGAGGGGAGGGGGAGTTGTATTTCTGATTAAGGGGAATATCACAGCAGTAATCAGAGATGAAATTATTGAAGGATCAAACAGCTAGGATTTTGTGGATGCAGCTAATAAATAGGAAGGGGTATGGTGATGGCATAGGGGCTGTACTATAGACCCCGAAACAGTCACCAGGAATTAGAGTAACTAATATACTTGCAGAGAGGTGGGACATGCAGAAGCAAAAGGATTGTCAGAATTGGGGATTTTGATTTTTATACCATTGACTGGGACTGCCAGAGCGTTAAGGAATTTGGTGGCGTGGAATCCATTAATTGCGCCAGGAAAATTCCTTCAAGCTGTATGTAGTTGGGCCTACTCGGGAAGGGGCAAAATTCGACCTACTCTTAGGAAATAAGACAGAACAGGTGACAGAGGTGACAGTGGGGGAGCACTTTGGAACTAATGGCCACAGTTCCATTAATTTTCACATATTTATGGAGAGAGACAAAACTGATCCACAGCTTCAAGTTCTAAACTGGGGCACGAAAAGTTTAGATGGACTTAGTTCGGAGTTTGCAAGGGTTTGTTGGAATAGTTCGTTGGTGGCAAAGGGACCACTGGCAGGTGGGAGCCCTTTGAACGTGAGATACTGGAGATCAAGGTCTATTTGTTACTGTGGGGGTGAAAGGAAAGTTGGCAGGAATGGGGAACCCTGGATGACAAGAGATATTTAGGCTTTGACCAGAAAAAACCAGCTCCGTTACAGGCATCTGGGATCAAGTGAATCTCTGGACGTATAAAAAGGATGCAGGAATTTACTGAAGAAGAAATCAGTAGGGCGAAATGGGGCATGAAATAGTCTTGACTGAGAATATTAAGATGAATCCAAAATGGTACTTTCAGTATATTAAAGGAAAAACAATAACTAGTGAGAAATAGGACCCCTCAAAGACCAAAGTGACATATATGTGTGGAACTATACGAGATGGGCGAGATCATTAATGGATATTTCTCCTCTGTGTTTAACATGGAGAAAGACATGAATACTTCGGAACTTGGTGAAGTTCATGGTGCTTTCTTAGGGACAGTCCATATCACTGCATAGGAGGTACTGGACATACTATAACACTTGAGGTTGGATAAATCTTACATTCCTTACCAGATATATCCAAGAACACTGTAAGGGGGCTAGAGAAGCATTTGTGTGGACTTGGCTGATGATTTTGATCATCATTAACCAGAGTTGAGATCCTGGAAGGCTGGAGGATATCAAATATTGTGCCCTTACTTAAGAAGGACTGAAAAAAAATCCTTGAAACTACGGAGCAGTGTAGTTTAACATCTGTGGTAGGTACGTTACCTGAGAAAATTCTGAATGATAAGATGTACATTAATTTGGAAAGCTAGAGTTTGATTAGAAATATTGAGAATGGCTTTGTGCGTGGGAGATCATACTTGAAAAAATTCTTAATATTATTTGATAATGTGACCAGGAAGGTTGTTAGGTTGGGGCGGTAGACATCAAAAAGTGTGGCGCTGGAAAAAGCACAGCAGGTCAGGCAGGAACAAGAGAATTGACGTTTTAGGCATAAGCCTCTCATCAGCAGTATCGAAAACATCGATTATACTGTTTCTCGGATGTTGCCTGTCCTGCCATTATTTTTCAGTACCACACTTGTCGACTCTGATCTCCAGCATCTGCAGAGCTCACTTTCTGATAGGGTGGTAGATTTAGTCAATATGGAATTCAATTACACCATTGCAAGATACAGCTTTTCAACCCCATGATCTGATATACAATTACAGGAGGAGGCCAATCAGCCCATCGAACCTATGCAATTTTACCTAGAATAGATCATGCAGCACCAGTATCCTGTTATGCAGCGACACGATCAGTCTATTCAGCTACTTCAGGTCATAAACATGGAAATGGAAGAGACCACAAACTGACTGGTCTCTGGGGAATGCTGGAATAACACGAGGCTATTTAGTTCCTCAAATCTGCCCTTCCCTTCAGTAAGGTCAGGACTGATTTGCTTTTGCCAGCAATTTTTCTTTCATGCCCAAATCTTTGTAGCCCTCGACTCTCTCAAAATCAATTGACACCCTCCTCACCCCCTCCCAATCATTTCAGGGATGCAACTGTATGGGATAGAGAGGCTCCAACAATTACTATCCTCTGAGGGAAGGAAAGACTTCCCACACATATACCTTGGCCTATGACATGAACAAAATATATGAACACATTGTCAAAGTGACTGGCCCTGACATTACATCAAGATTTGTATGAGTAAGGTTTCAAAGGGTCGGAACAAGATTGAACTTAATAGGAATCAGTTGGAAACTCCCCACTGGTTGGGTCAATCAGAACACAAAGTGGCTGGTGGACATCAATCCTCTCAGTCCCTGGATATCTCTGTGGATGATCCTCAGGGTAGCTTCCTCAGCACAAATATCTTCAGCTGCTTCATCAATGTCTTTCCTTCCATCATTCGATCAGAAGTGAAGATGTTCAGTGAAGATCACATAAAGCATCAAAACCAGGACAATATTCAAGCTCATGCTGTTAACATGCAGGAAACATTCGTGTGTCAGCACTGCTGGACCCTGAACTTTTCCACAGTATCGAAAGAGTTGTTCGTTGAGCAGTTCGAAGCTGGTTTCATTCGAATATGAGAAAGTCATTCAGCCTATCGAAACTATTCAATAAGAAGAGACACAGCCCATTCACTCGCTGTTGTTTCTTACACAAGAAGAGATTTTTTAAAAAATCTGCTAATTTTGGAATTCAAAGTAGACAATCAGGACGCCGGAACAACACAACAAGAGAAGCAGCATCAGGAGGTGAGAAGTCAACGACTTGAGTAAAATCCTTCTTCAGGACTGGGAGTGTGGGGGTGTTACGAGGGTCTACATTTAAACAGGCGGGGTGGGGGAGGAGGAGACAGGATAGTGAGGTGGGGATAGGTGAAAAAAAGTCGAGGTTATGACTGGATTGGTCGATGGGGGAATGAATCCAGTTGGGAGATGGAAGAAGGGCTGATCAGAGGAATGGAAGGGAGGAGGAGGGGCTGGGAATGTTTTGGGCCGGATTGGAGGGGTGGTTATTTGAAATTGGAGAACTCAATGTTGAGTACCTTGGGCTGTAGGTTGCCCAGGCAGAGGATGAAGTGGTGTTCCTCCAATTTGCGGTTTGTTTCATTGTGGCAATGGAGGAAGTCAAGGATGGCCACGTTGGAAAGGACGTAGGAGGGGGAATTGAAATAGGCAGTGACTGGGAGGTCAGCTTAGCCCTTATGGGCAGCTGCGATGCTTAGCAAAACATCCCCTTAGTTCACATTTGGGATCGCCGATGTAGAGAAGACCACATTGGGAACACCAGATAGAGTAAAGTACATTGGATCCCAACACCTGGCACATCTTCCACAAAGACCATTCCCTTCGATAATCTTTGGTTTGTGCACACTCCCCACCAAACCCTTCAATCCCCATTTATAACTGCCCTTACAAGCGGAAAAGATGCATCACCTGCTGGCACACAATCTCCCTCACCTCCATCCAGCGCCCCAAACAGACCTTCCAGGTAAAACAGAGATTCACCTGCCTCCCTTCCAACCTACATTGGGGAGACAAAACATAAAGTAAGGACACATTTTCCCAACCATCACAGCCGGGCCCAAAGGGGCCTACGTGAGCTCCCAGTCCCACCCAATTCAATTCCCCTTCCCATGCTCTCCACCCCCAACCATTTCCTTCCCTCTTTATCTGCAGCTCCCCCTAATCCCAACCCTCAATCCTGAAGAGCGGCTATACAAGAAATTTTGACTTCTCCACCTCCTGATGCTGCCTGGCTGGTTGTGTTCTTCCAGCCTCCTGTTTGTCTATTATTACACAGGACGATAACGAGTCTAGCGCTGGTCTGCATCTACCATGAGTCACCCAATAATGAACCTCTTCCCTGGGATGAGAAGAACATGCAACCCCTCGAGACACTGACAGGCGTAAAGAAGAGACCATTCAGCCTCTCCAAACTGTTTCACTGAAATAGGAGGATGTCATCGATGATGCAACACGACGAACCGATGAAGCAGAGACTGCACAGACAGACTGCGCCAAGTTGTTCCTCCTGGCTCCATTGCTAATGCTACACATGTGTTCATTAATATGGTTCGCTGATGGAGGAGTACAGTGAATGCCTTGTCCCAAGTCGCAAGGATGCATCTGCCATCTCCAAGAAGACAGGCTCACCTACTGCATGGATTTCAGAAACTTTTGGGAATGGCCAACTCTATCAGAGTGTATCTGCTGACATGTTTGTGAACAACATCATGCTTAGTGGAGGGTCTCACTCCAACTGTACATTGAGATGGTGAGCGTTCATTCAGAATCTCCAGCTCTCTCACAACCAACATGGGGTCTCCACAGAGAGTGTGAACTATCAGAGAGTCATAGAGTTTAACAGCACGGAGACAGGCCCTTTAGCGCAAATTGGTCTATGCCAGCCAAAATGTCCATTCATGCTAACTCCATTTCCCTGCACTTGGCCCATATTCTGCTAAATCTTTCCTATCAAATATCTGTACACATATGAAAACATGTACTGCAGGAAAACACATTATGTTTCACGCTATCATTGTTTTGTTTTGGGAATGAGTCCTGGTTCAAATCGCTCAAGTTTTACTGCAATCACTTTTTAATCTTTTGCAGCATTACAGATTAAACACTCATTTCCTTCACCCTCTCCTCATGGTACCATCACTGCAGGAATTGGTCTGGTCAAACTCCTTTACACTGTCTCACTGTGGCAAGGAGATCATTCCTGAAAATGGAGAGAAAATCTGTTCACAGTGCCCTATGTGTTGTCTCAATATCTCTCTTCAACTGCAGGGAGTTGCCTTCACGCCTATATTTGAATCATTTTTCGATGAAGGACAGTATACAATTTACTGTGTTCCCAGGAATACCCTCACACACAGCACCACCCCGTACCCCAGTGTACCCAGGAATACCCTCACACACAGCACCACCCCGTCCCCAGTGTACACAGGAATACCCTCACACACAGCACCACCCCGTACCCCAGTGTACCCAGGAATACCCTCACACACAGCAGTACCCCGTCCCCAGTGTACCCAGGAATTCCCCGCACACACAGTAGCACCCCGTGCCCCAGTGTATCCAGGAATACCCTCACACACAGCAACACCCCGTACCCCAGTGTGCCCAGGAGTACCCTCACACAGTCCCACCCCGTCCCTATTGTACCCAGGAATACCCTCACACACAGCAGCACCCCGTTCCCCAGTGTATCCAGGAATACCCTTGCACAACACCACCCCGTACCACAGTGTTCACAGGAAAACCCTCACACGCAGCACCACCCCGTCCCCAGTGTACCCAGGAATACCCTCACACACAGCACCACCCCGTACCCCAGTGTATCCAGGAATACCCTCACACTTGCTGCTCTGTATGAATTCTGTCAGTGATTCATGACCAAGGGCATTCAGCTCCTTTTCACCAAGAATACTTCCCATCATCTCACCTTCTCATAAATACCAAATGAGAAGGATGGTGTGTTTTGCCAAATCATTTCTTTGCCTTATGAAACGCCATACTTCCAGCAGAGCCACGCCAACAGCAACATCACTATTGCCATTGGAGATGTTTGGAGATGCTGAGGAGGTGATGGCCTAGATGTATTATCTCCGGATTATTAATGCAGCGACCCAGAGCACAGATTCAAATCGCAAATATTGGAATTTGAGTTCAATGAAATATCACGAATTAAGAAACAATGAAAAGATTGTCAGGAAAAACCTACCTGGCACACTGATTCCCTTCAAGGAATGAAATCTATCATCTTTACCTGATCGAGCTTACATTTGACTCTCGACCAATAGCAATCTTGTTAACTCTCGGCTGCCGTTTGAAATGTCCAAGCCCAACCACTCAGTTATATCATTCGTTATAAAGTCTCAAAAAAATTAAACCAGAGGGAACTAAGCCTTGAATCCTTACAACCCACAGACTGCAGTGGGTCAGGAAGGCAGCTCACCAATAGCTTCTCAAAGACAAAGTGGAAAGGGAATTATATGCTGTCCCAACATCCCATTAATTAATTTAAAAAATGATGATCATTCTTAGGAAAGGGAGACAAAGGGACATAACTCACTTCAAACCGTGACGTTGATGTATACCTTACATGGTCAGGATTTTCATTAATATGGCAACAGGAGAAAAATAAATAAGATTAATCTTGATTTTTATTTCCATTCCAGCTGGTCATCATCAATCCCTCTATTTGATTTTTTCTCTCTATCTCTCTCTTTCTCTATCTGTTCAACTCCCTCCTTCTTCCCTTCACAACAGACATCCCTGTAACCAACATCAATCACACTATTTCCCAGTTGTGTGCAGTTCTGATAGATGGTCATTGGACTCGAAATGCCAATTCTATTTTTCTCTCGGTCCGAGGCTGCCAAATGCGCTCAGTTTCTCTGGCACTTCCTCATTCTTCTGATTTCTCGGATCATTCTTTTTTTCTCCCAATGTTAGTGTTGTCATTAGATAGGATGTCTGCAACGCTGTTAAGGGCACCGTTTGTTGACCTCACTAAATGCCCTTTACTGTGAGACAATTCCTTAACGCAGTATAAGGCAAAGCACATTGCTGTGGGCCTGACGTCGTCTTTATCCAGACCAGGTAATAATGTTAGATTTCTTTACCAAAGAACATCAGTGAAATAGATAAAATTATTGACAAAATGCTAATTGGGTTATATTAGTGAACTTCGATTTTATTTCCATTCCCTGTCATTTGTGTTTAAGTTCTCTCATCATCTGAGATAGGATTTGAAACAGTGTCCATAGTGTAGTAACCTGCAACAGTGAATGACGTGGTCAGCGACATTACTATTCTGACATAGTTTCCCTGACATGAATTTACTTTAGAAACAAAAACAAGGTCATGATGGAAACATTGTAATGGAAAGAGTGACTAGAAGAGAGCTGGAACCATGGAGACTCAAATTTGCCAAGGCATGCATAATGGTGTATTTAGCAACTGCACAAACGTCAAGCTGAGGAGTGGGGATACTATGGAGCTGTAAATCGGTCTGTTTGGTGATGGAGAGAATACCAAGACATAAATCAATTCAGGGCAAATAGATACTTCCGGATTGTGAACAGTCTTGTTCTCTGTTGTGTGTAAGGGCGGGGGTGTTAGCGGTTTTGAAATTTGTGGTAATGAATGGATTTGCATTTGAAACTGAAGTCAATTGTTTTCAACCTTGCCAAATATAGTTAACAGAAATAGCACTGCAGCTTACCATGGCTTATGGGATTAATAAATACATAGAGATAGGGAGACTTACCAGGAACACCAACAATAGCAAGCATGGGATAGCAACCAGCCTGAATAATCAGCAGTACACCGTATATCCGAAATGGTAATATGTTCCAAAACTAGGAAACATATAAAAGACCATAGGATAAACTCCTGTCCATTGTTGCAGCATTCCAGCCGAGGGTTCGTAGATACTGAACCATTGTTGCAACATTCCAGTCTGCTGTTCTCAGATTCTGAACCATTGTTGGAACATTCCAGTCTACTGTTCTCAGATTCTGAACCATTGTTGGAACATTCCAGTCTGCTGTTCTCAGATTCTGAACCATTGTTTGAACATTCCAATCTGCTGTTCTCAGATTCTGAACCACTGTTAGAACGTTCTAGTCTACTCTGCAGTTTCTGACCTCTCCTTTCCCCGTCTGTGCAACTGCTGATTCCTGTTAGTGTTTCAGATGATGCATCTGCTGCTACAATGGGATAGATCATTGCAAGAAGCCCCTTACTAATGGAAGAGGGAAACCATCCAGCGACATCATTAAGATCCATGGAGACTGACATCAATCACAGTCACTGAACAAATAGATCCAGTTAACCCAGTTCAGTATAGGACTTTCAGATTACAAATAATAACTAGACTTGATTGAATGTTGACATCACTGACTATTGAGGTAAAAACAATAATTGCAGATGCTGAAAACCAAATACTGCATTAGTGGTGCTGGAAGAGCACAGCAGTTCAGGCAGCATCCAAGGAGCAGCGAAATCGACGTTTCGGGCAAAAGCCTGATGAAGGGCTTTTGCCCGAAACGTCGATTTTGCTGCTCCTTGGATGCTGCCTGAACTGCTGTGCTCTTCCAGCACCATTAATCCAGTATCACTGACTATTGGTCACATCTCCCATCACCAACTGGTCTCGTGAAGTTAGTTGCGAGGGAGAACGATGGATGTTTCCTTATCTCAGGCTAGGTGATTCTGCTGTGTTGTCCGTTTGCAATGCTGTAACCACCTGAACACCCCCCACCCCCAACACAGCCACACACAAAATACACAATCTAGATTTAGTAAAAGTGCTGATCTCTCCTCAACTAGACATACGCCAGCCAATAGATTCTCAGTGGGTATATTTGCCCTGACCATACACAGGAAGTGTGAATCTGTCTGGACATTCCTCTCGTTATTCTGACAAAACAATGTTGAACCTTCAACGCACAATGCGAGTCAGCTTTGTTTTATGTAAACTCACAAACACTTGAATACACTTTATTGGCTTCAAAGCAGTGAGACTTACATTTATTGAATTCAGTCCAAAGCCATATGTGGCATGTTGTCACAAAACCGGTGCTTTTACAAGGTTATGTTCTCCTTATTTTTTTAAAAAGGGTCTAAATTAACCAAGATTCCACTATGTCTGAACTTTGAAAGTTTCATTGGGATCCTTTTGTTTATATCTAACAGGTAATGCCTCAGCCAGAAGGCTTTCTAGTCTTTAATCAAGAGGACAAGGTCAACACTCTAAAGGGACAGCTCTGAACAGTTCTGGGGTTAGTTAAATCAGGGTCACTGTTGGAACTGGACACTCTCCCCCTCATTCTGTCCTTCTGATCTTTTAACCTGTGAGCCTCTGCGACAGTTTTACTCTAGGCGCTAAGGGGTTTGCTTCCAATTGTTGCAAGTATTTTGAAACAGGATCCTTAAGACTGGATAGCCTGTCGGGTTTATATAGGATTGGTTCTTCGGGTATTCTATTTTTGGTTTCTTGTTTTTCATTCGGTAATTTGATAAATAAATGCTATTTGTTTAAAACTCGGCAGTCTGACCAGCTAATTCACTCTGGGAAGATCCACTTTACACTAACCTTTAAGAAATAACAAAGTTACGGTATGGGGTAGCTGTTTAAATTTTTCTGCGGGGTCTGGCCTGTTCCATAACAGAATGGGGCCATTTACGGGATTTAGGCAGTGAGTGGCAAGTTTTAAAGTCTCCTATTTCGTGTGTGGATTTGGTGGGGACACAGAGCTTCAAATAGCAATGTATCTTGCAGGAATCAAGGATGTGTTGGAGGTGGAAGAAGTGACCTTGGTTTTTTTTTACAGAACGCACACAAGTCGAAGCTGCGAGAATTAGTAGACAAGTTTGCGTTAAAGCTACCTCCTAACGTGGGGAAAGATGAGATGATTGCAGCAGTAGCTCAGCATTCCAATTTGCTGAAAACGCCATCAGGATCTGTAGAGATGAGCAAACTTCAATTGCAAATGACGCAGCTTGGGTTAAAAGCGGAAATGAAGCAGCTTGAGTTATGGCTAAAATCAGAAGAGAAAAAAAGAGAATGAATAGGTTTAGCAGAGGAAAGAAAAATCAATGAATGTCCTTAGCAGGAGAGAAAGAAAAATGGAGAGGGTTTGTGCTTCAGAGATGGACACATAGAATGGAAAGTCTGCTGAAAACGATGGTGATGAAGGCTGAAGGTGAGCTTAGTGAGGAACAGAGTGAGGATGAGCAAACCCATGGTTGTCAAAAGCATGGTGAGAAACGTTTTAAGTATATTCACGCCTTGCCTAAATTTGACGAGTAGGATATGGAAACCTTTTCCATTTCATTTGAAAAAGAGGCTAAACATTTGCAGTGGCCAGTGACCATGTGGGTTTTGTTGATCCAAACAAAACTTGTAGGTTCTGTTCGGCAAGTATTCGCAACCCCCAGATCAGGGATCTGGGGTGTATGAGGAGGTAAAGAAAGTGCATATGAGCTTGTGTCATAATCTGACAGACAACGTTTCAGGAATATAAGGAAGGATCCTGATCAAACATATATTGAGTTTGAAAGGATCCAACAAAGTAATTTTGAGAGCTGGACAAGAGCTTTAAAATACAGTAAATCTACGATGCTCTAAGAGAAACTATTACTTTGGAGGAGTTAAAAGATTCACTGTCTGACATAGTGAAAACACATTTGGAAGAGCAGAGAATTAAAACGGCAAAGCTGGCAGCTGAAGTGGCTGATGATTATGAATTGGTCCATAAAACACGGTTTGGCTTCTAGAATCAATTTCAGTCCATGAGCGATAGAAACTAGGGCAAAGAGAAATCCTCACTTGGGAGTAAAAGGTAGATCCCAATGAAGATCATAAGGATAACTTAGCACAGGCTAAAAACGAAACACTTGAAGGAAATAAAGAAGTTAAAAAGCTCCTGTGTTTTCATTGCAATAAATTAGGTCACATGAAATCACTTTGTTGGTGGGTTCATGAAAAAAAAACACAGATGCAGGAAAACAGGATAAGCTTGGAAGTTTTGTTGCAGTGGTAACAAAAAGCACAGTGGAAGCTCGAAAGCTGCATCAGAGTGCATAAACTGATTAGAGGTTTGTTAAGGAGGAATTGGCACATCTGCTTAGAAAATATACCTGCAAAGGACAAGTTGACTGACATAGGGCAAGTAAAGAGAATGCAATATTAAGGGGCACAGGATCCTCTTAGTGTGTGATGCTGAAAGATCAGCAGATATATAATCCAGAAGGACTATTTCCAGAAAAGGTACTGCTAAAGGGAATTCACCTTGAGACAAAAAGCGAATAATTATGTAAAGCGAGGATAGAGCGTCCAGAAAAGTTTGGAGAAATTGTGGTAGGTGTATTGGACAAATTCTCAGCTCCAGGAATACAATTTATCCTTGCAAAAAGTACAGCTGATTCACCGGTAGAAGTACTGCCTTCTCTGGTTGTAAAGCCAATGAAGACGCAGGGAACTGAAGCAATGAAGGAGGCTTATCTTTGAAGTTTCCTGCTTGTGGGTAACGAAGCCCCAATGTCACCAGTTGAAACAGGAAATATGAAAAGATGTAAAGGTAAGGAAGCTGAAGTGGCATGAACAGAGACTTTGTACCATCAGATTGTTGTGACAAAACGATTGAGCAAACAGGGCATCATGCAAATATGTTTAGATCATTTAAACTAATTGAGTGACCACAGAAAGATAAAAGGTTAAAGCAGTTGTATCAAAAAGCATATACGATAGGAATTTTGATTGTACCCCTGAGTGTTATTCCTCTAAAAATGATGTTCAAATGAGGAAATGGAGACTATCCCATACTCAAGGAGATGATAATTGGGCAGAAGTTCGTCAAATCGTATTGCCAATGGGAGACAGAAAAGGGGTGATGTGAATGGTGCCTGAGCTGCTATCCAGAAGTCATTGAGGAGTGAGAAAAACACAGGCTGAAATACAGAGATATTTTTACTGACCTGGACTGCAACTTGGGGTAGTTGAATTTTGCCAGACGTGTCATATGTGTCAGGTAATTGGAAAAACACAAGCGATAATAAAACCTGGGCCTTTCTTAACCATTCCTACATTCAAGGAACCTTTTACAAGAGAATTAATTGATTGGTTCGGTCCCCGAACTCAAACGAAAATGTGTGCACCAGTATTTGTTATCAATAATGGATGCATCGACTAGATTTCCAGAGGCCTTTCCAAGATGCAGTATCACAACTAAAAGAATTGCAAAGGAATTACTCTTTCTTAAAAATAGACATGAACTACCAAAGAGATACAATGAGGTCAAAGTTCAAACTTCACATCTAATTTACTCTGTCGTCTTAGGAATAAAGCAATCCAAATCGAATGCTTACCATCCAACATTGCAGGGAGCGATAGAAAGATGGCATTAAACATTAATGACCATGTTGAGGGCTTATGATCAGGATTATCCAGATAATTCGGGTAAGGGAATTCCACTTGCGCTTTTTGTGATCAGGGATGCACCAATTTAACAGAGAAAATTCAATCATTTGAATAACTTTTTGGGCATTAAGTGAGAGGATCATTAATATTGATTAAGGAGAAAATATTAAATCAGAATTCAAAGGCCACACAGTTTGACTAGGTCTCAGGACCCTCACAGTGACAGATACCACATGGAGAGATACTGAGTGATAGCACCAGATTGCAGGAAGGTATCAGGATCAAATCACAGTCAGGACAAAGGGAGTTTGTTCATGGTCCACTGGAATCAGTACTCAGGGATGAGGGAGCAATCAGTGGGCCAGACAATGGCCTAGTGTTACTCTCACTAGACTGTTCATCCAGAATTTAATGCTGGTATCAGGGATACCCATCTGACGACTTAATATCATATAAAGAAGTAACTCTGTTATAGACTGCCGGTCTGGCCGACATATAAATCCAGACCTAGAGCAATGGGTTTGGCTCTCAACTGCCCTCTGACATGGTCTGGCGAGCCACTCAGCTCTAGGGCAGCTGGAGGTCGGTATGAACTGCTGACCAGCAGAGACAGCAACATCCCATGAGTGCATTAAAAACAACACTGCTGGAACCAGTGTCCAGGCTAGTCACGTCAGTAGGTTTATGGACAAGTTTTTAAACTGACAGAGAGGATGCAGGGAAAGGATTCAGGTGAAAGGAGCTTTCCAAATCCAAAGAGCAAATGTGAGGCCTTGGAACAGCATGGGGATGTGGCTGAAGACAAGCAGCAAGGAACAGGATGGGACAGAGTTTAACTAAAACTGTACATCACTGAATAGGATTGTGATAGGAAATTGTGGGAAAACGTAAATTATATTTTTTTTTGGAATTGCCAAAGTATCTGCAATAAGGTAATAGACTTGTGACACAGACATAATGAGATTTAGTCAGCAGACAGACGTGATTACATGCTGAACAAAATGTGGAACATAAATATTCAACAGTAAACAACCTTGCAGGATCCCAGGCAGAATGGAAAAGCAAGATGGGAACCCTGACAGTAACGGCAACAAAGGCATTACAGAGAAAGCATTTGGCCTCAGATTATGCAGCTAAGTCATCCTGAATGCAAATTCTGGTTGCTCCGTGTCAAAAACACAAGCAGGAGATCATTTTTTACGCTGCCTAACAGTATTTCATGGCTCATCTCTGCATTAAACAGGAATTCATTCAAATTTGTAGCAAAGGTGGTGTGATAATTTTGGTAGACTTCATTCTTTATATAATTTGGGTCAGACACATTGGTAAGAGTGATATTATCCAAGATCCTCTCTGAATTATTTTGTCAGTGTTTCTTTGAATAACACATTGTGCAACTGGCTAGGGATGTAACTGTCTAAGATCAACAGTTGGATGATGAAGCTGAGTGAAGAAGCAATATCACATCGAGATTCTCCAGGAAATTATCCTGGAATTCAAAGAGATTATGACATTTTAAAGTGACCATAAAGCACACCCGAGCATCAGTAACAAAGCCAATTACATGTTTTTGAGAGAGAACTGACCAAAGTAAACAGGGGAAACAGACTGAAATGTCAAGATGTAAATGAACAGTGGAAAACATTTAGAGCCCGAGAGTCCTAGAGACGTACAGCACACAAAATGGACCCTTCAGTCCAACTCGTCCACGCCGCCTAAACGTGCTTTCTTAATCTCGTCCGATCTGCCAGCACTTGGCCCATATCCCATTAAACCCTTTTTATTCACATGCCAATCCAGATGCCTGTTGAATGCTGCATTTGTACCAGCCTCCACCACTTCCTCTGGCAGTATATTCCATACATACACCACACTCTGCGTGAAAACGTTGCCACTTAGGTCCCTTTTCAATCTTTCATCTCTCACCCTAAACCTATGCCCTCTAGCTTTGGTCTCCACCACCTCAGGGAAAAGACCTTAAATGTTTATCCTATCCATGCTGCTCGTGATTTTATAAACCTCAAGAGTGTCACACCGTAGCCCCTCACGCTCCAGGGAAAACAGTCCCAGTCGTTTCAGCCTTTCCCTATAGCTCAAATCCTCCAACCCTGGCAATATCCGTGTAGATCTTTTCTGAACACTTTCAAGTTTCACAACATCTTTCCAATAGGAAAAGGACCAGAATTGCACGCAACATTCTAAAAGTGGCTTAACACATGGCCTGTACAGCTGCAGCATGACCTCCAAACTCTGATACTCTAAAGGAAAGCATACCAAACACCTTCTTCACTATCCTACCTACCCACGACTCCACTTTCAAGGAGCCATGAACCCACACTCCAAGGTCTCTTTGTTCAGAACACTCCCTCGGACGTTATCATTAAGTTTATAAATCCTGCTAAGATTTGCTTTCCCAAAATGCAGCACCTCGCATTTATCTGAATTAAACTCCATCTGTCATTCCTCAGCCCATTCGCCCATCTGATCAAGATCCCGTTGAATTTGGAGGTAACCTTATTCACTGTCCACTATATCTCAAATATAGGTGTCATCGGCAAACCTATTAATGATACCTCCTACGTTCACGTCCAAATCATTTACATAATGATGAAAAGTAGTGGCCCCAGCACCGATCTTTGTGGCACACCATCAGCCTCCAGTGTGAAAAGCAACCCTCCTCAACCAACTTGTGTCTTCTATCTTTGAGCCAGTTCTGAATCCAAATGGTTAGGTCACCCTGTATTCCATGCGATCTAACCATGCTAACCGATTTTCCATGAGGAACCTTTGCAATACCTCACTGAAGTCCATGCAAATCACGTCTAATGATCTGCCCTCATCAATCATTTTTGTTACTTCTTCAAAAAACGCAATCAATTTCTTGAAACGTGATTTCCCACACACAAAACCATGCTGACTATCCCTAGTCACTCCTTGCCTTTCTAAATGCATGTAAATCTTATCTCGCAGGATTCCTTTCAACAATTTACCCACATCTCCCAGCCTGGAAATCTGAAGTTGTGCACAGACATTCTGGTCAACATTTCCAAAATTATTCATCAAGATCGACCCAATCGTATAATCAAAACCAAATTAGCCATTTACACTAAAACATCCTTCATGTCCCACATCCATTCTCGGTCCCATCCTGCAGGTTATACGAATTCCGCCACCGCTAACCTCCTGCAGGATCCCCGTGTCTTCCTACATTTGTACCATCTTCCATGTTCTGAAGCCCTTCCTACCTCCGTAACATGGTCCAGACTCGACAACTCTTCCTTCCTATGCAATATTCCCCAGAAGGGCAATGGAGGATGGTGATGTTTACAGAGTTAGGGAGGGATATCAGGACAGGAAGATTTTGCAGCTATTAGTAATATTGAAGTGGCTAAAATTGGCTTCGGTATCTTTCAGTATTCACGCCAATACAGGAGGTTACAGAGCTAAGGAGGATTGTAGGGATTGGAAGACGTTTCACAGTTTATGAGTTTTTTGGGGACTGGAGGAAGGTACCAAAATAGGGAGGGTTTAAGTTTGAAGGATTCTGCTGAAAACCTCTACTGAGTTAAAGGCAGAATGCTTGGTAGTGTGGAATAACAGAAGAATCTTGGAGTCCACGTTCAGAGATCCTTCAAAGATGCCAGCCAAGATGATAGGGGTGGGAAGAAGGCGGGTGATGTATTAGCTTTCATTAGCAGGGGGATTGAATTGAAGACCGTTGAGGTTAGGCTGCAGCTGCATACAGCCCTGGTTAGGCCACACTTGGAATATTGTGTTATTTTCTGGTCGCCTCGTTATAGGAAAAATGTGGAAGCTTTGGAGAGGGTGCAAAGATTTATCAGGATGTTTTCTGGATTGGAGGTTAGGTCTAATGAGGAAATGTTGGGGAAGTCAGGGCTTTTCTCAATGAAATGAAAAAGGATGAGAGCTGACTTGATAGAGATATACGAGATGATGAGCGGCATAGGTGATGATGAGAGGCATACACAGAGTGGATGGCCCGAGAATTTTCCCATTGTGAAAATGGCTATAAATGGCACAATTTTAAGGTACTTGGAGGAAGGTTTATGGGCGATGTCAGAGGTAGGTACGTTACACAGAGAGTGGTGGGTATGTGAAATGCACTATCAGCGTTGGTGGTAGAGAGAGCAACATTAGGGACATGAGATTTACTTTTGGATGTGCACATCGATTACAGTAAAATGAAGTTCTCAAAATGGAGATCTGTGCCTTGTGGTGTTCCACGGGGATCCGTGTTGGGTACACTGTTGTTTGTGGTATACATAATGATTTGGAGGAAGTAATCAGTTGCCTGATTAGCAAGTTTGCAGATGACACTAAGATTGGTGGAGTAACAGATAATGATGGGGACTGTCAGAGAGTACAGCAGTGTATAGATCGATTGGAGAGATGGGCAGAGAAATGGCAGATGTGGAGTTCAATCCGGGCAAATGCGATGTGATGCATTTCAGAATATCCAATTCAAGAGCAAACTAAATGGAAAAGTCCTGGGGAAAATTGATGTACAGAGAGATCTGGGTATTCAGGTCCATTGTTCCTTGAACGTGGCAACGCAGGACAGTAAAGTGGTAAAGGTGACATACAGCATGCTTTCCTTCACTGGACGGGATATTGAGTAAAAGAGTTGGCAGGTCATGTTACAGTTGTATTGGACTTTGGTTCGATCACATTTGAAATGTTACGTACAGTTCTGCTCACCACATTACCAAAAGGATGTGGATGCTTTGGAGAGGGTGCAGAGGATGTTCACCAGGGTGTTGCCTGGTATGGAAGGGGCTAGCTATGAACAATGTTTGAATAGATTCGGATTATTTTCATTACAAATACAAAGGTTGACTGGGGACCTGATTGAGGTCTGCAAAACATGGGAGGTACAGACAGGGTGGATAACAAGAAGCAGTTTTCCACAGAGTGTGGAGCTCAATTACTCGGGGAAAGGGGAAAGTGAGAGGGGAAAGGATTAGGGCAGATAAACGTGGAACGTTCTTTATACAGAGGGTGGTGGGGCCTGGAATGTGTTGCCGGCGGAGGTGGTAGAGACGGGAATGAGAACGTCATTTAAGATGTATCGAGACAGCTGCATGAATGGGCAGGGAGCAAAAGGATACAGATCCTTAGAAAATGGGCAGCAGGTTTAGACAGAGAATCTGGATTGGAAAAGGCGTGGAGGGCCGAAGGGCCTGTTCCTGTGCTGCAATTATCTTTGTTTTTTTATTCTTTGAATGGTCTGCAGGATAGTTTGATCTTAGAGTACGATAAAAGATCGGCACAACATGAAGGGCCGAAGGGCCTGTGCTGTTCTGTACTGTTCTGTGTTCTGAATAGGGAAGGTTCCAATGGCAGGAAGCGGTTTTGGGAGGCTGGAGAGGATGGGATCTGAATGAATAGATACATTAGGAAGGGTTTGCTAGGATTGTCGGAGGTAACAGAGTCAGCAATGGCCTGATCTGAAGCAGATGACCCAGACTGGGAGGGTTGTGGGGACTGGAGGTGGTTTCACTGGGAGAGAGGACCATAGAGCCACGGGGTGTTACAGAAATGTGTTGAGCTGCAAGGCGTGCAGGAGTTCATGGAGATGGGGAGGTTGGGAGGGAGGGAGCAGTTTACAGGGAGAAGGATGTTGATAGGACGGAACAGTTCACTCAGACAGGGAGGGTTTTCGGTAAATGGAGCAGATTACAGAGATAAAGTGAGTTGTACAGACAGGAGGACCAAACAGAGATATGGAGGGTAGTCGTCACTGAAGATGTTTATAGATATAGGAAGATTTACTTCTGAAGATTGTCAGAACTGGATCGAGATAATCACAGGCTTTCAACGGGTTCTGCAGATCGGGAGTGCTGCAGGGACCTGAGAGGATTGTCGACACTTCACCTAGTGATCGTGTCCTTAGGACTGGAAGAGTTTACGTAGATACAGAAACATGTGACAATATGTGCCTTCTTCTTTTTCTTGAACAGAGGCTCATTATCCCTCATCAACCAGTGATCCCTTAAACTGCTAGCTTTTCCCTTCACTCTAACAGGGACATCTTGAGATTACACTTTTAAAAGCCTCCCATTGGCAGTCATTCCTTACGTAGAATTCAAAGAGATCAAACAAATATATCACAGATAAAATATTACCTAGACCAGCGATTCGGACTCTTTTAAGATCAACAAGGCTGTCTATGGCTCCACGGGGGTGGGAAAGATATGCGAGTATTTCACGGCATTGTTTTAATGAAGATGGATATGGAAGCTCGAGAGATTGGAGAAATAAACAGTGATAACTTGAAAAGTGTACATATTACAGAGGATGTGGTACTAGATGCCTTAATTAGCATCAAGGTGGATAAAGCCCTGGAACCTGATCAGGTATATCCAACACATTTCTGGAAAGCTAGGGAAGTGATTGTTGGGATCCTCTCTAAGATATTTGTCTCATTGATAGCGACAGGTGTGGTACCATTATTTTTTTTAAAGGTGGTAAGGAGACGCCTTGGAACAAGAGAAATGTGAGCCTGTAGTCAGTGGCAGGCAAGTTGCTGCAAGGGATTTTGAGGGATGGGATATGCATATATTTGGAAAGACAATGAATAATTAGGGAACGTCAATGTGGCTTTGTGCATGCACAATCATGTCTCACTACCTTGTTTGAGTTTTTTTTTAAGTGACAAAGAAGATTGATGAAGGTAGACTGTAGATGTTGTCTATATAGATATTGAACAAGTTTCCTCAAAGCAGACTGATTAGCAAGGTTAGATAACATGGAATCTCGGGAGAAATAGCTATTTGGACACAAAATTGGCTTGCAGGTATAAGACAGAGGGGGATGATGGAGGGTTGCTTTGTGGACTGGAGGGTTGTGAGCAGTAGTGTGCTGCAAGGATGGATATTGAGTCCTTATGTAAATTACTTGGATGTGAATATATGAGGTATGGTCAGTCGGTTTGCAGAAGACACCAAAATTGGAGGTGTGGTGGACAGTGAAGAACGTCAGTTCAGAATACAACAGGATCTTAATCAGATGGGCCAATGGAGCGAGGAATGGCAGATGTAGATAACCGTGAGCTGTTGGATTTCGGAAAGGCAAATCAGGCCAGATCAGGCCGAGTGATATACACAGTCTAAGTGCGTTGGCAAAGGTCTGGAAACGGGAGTACACTGTTGTGTTATCCATCTTTGGAGGATTAAGTGTAAAAAGGACTATTTTTAAATGGCGAAAAAGTTGCAGCATTCTGTTGTGCAGAGGGAGTTCGGTATCATTGTTCAGGGCTCACAAAATGTTGTTTTGCAGATCATTAAGAAAGCAAATTGAATATTGTCCTTTATTGATTAAGGAATGCGCTTCATAAAGAGGAGGTTATGTTGTAGCTTGCTATTGTGCTGGTGAGGGCACACCTGGTGTCGGTTATACAGATTTGGCCTAATTACATGAGAAATAACGTGCTGGCACTGTCTTGGGTGCAGCAGAATTTCACTATGTTGATTCTAGATTTGAGAGCATTGAATAATGAGGAGAGATTAAATAGACTGAGACTATACTCATTGGAATTTAGAAGAATGAGTGGGGGGCTTATGGAAACATGAAATTATGAAGGGAATGTATCAGATAGAAGCAGGGTGGTTGTTTCCATTGTTGGGTGAAATTGGAACTAAGGGGAATAGCCTCAACATGAGGGGGAGCATATTTAGGACTGAGATAAGGAGGAACATCTTCACCTGAATCTTGGAATTCCCTGCTGAGTGAAGTAGTTGAGTCTACTTTGCTGAATGTTTTTAAGGCAAAAGTAGATTTTGGAGCATTAAATGAATTATGGGTAATGGTGAGAGAGCGAGTAAGTGGCGCTGAGTCTATGAAAAGATCCATCCTGATCTTATTAAATGGTGATGCCAGTTTGAGGGTTCAGGTGGCATACTCCTGCTCCTAGTCCTTGTATTCTTATGGATTAATTTTAATAATTCATTTTGTTTTTATTTAAAGTGCTCGTTGAGTTGAGTTTGGGGAGCAACTCCCACGGTGTGGCTGAGTGAATTTTACCAAACTCCCCACATTAATTGGTTTTCGAGCCCACACAGTTGGCTTTACCCCCACTCTTACACCACACCATTCCCATACCACCTCCCAGCTCACCAGAGATCTGGGAAGTAAACAGCATCCCGGGAACAAGTACCATCTTTGAAAGCCCATAGCGCACTGGGACAAGCACAATCCGTCTGGAGCTATCCTGCACACCTCCTCATATTCAGCCTATACATAGCTGACAGGGGGACGTTACTGCCCTCCTCAAACCCACATTGTTGGCAGGGGCATGGAACTCCTCCTGGGTGGGGAGGGTCACAGGCAGGATTTCCACTTCCCTCAGGACCAGGAGTGGTGGCTATGACACCAGATCATGCCTGCCTGCTCTAAGGTTGCCCCCCCTCCAGGTTAGAGCAGACATAGCCATTGGGCCAAATGGACCGCATTAACGGGAGATCAATGTCTTTCTCCACTCCGTCAGTGCAAGGGGAAACCTAGGGAGAATCTCATCATTCCCAGTGAGAATGACAAATAAGAGGCAGCGACATTGTATTAACTTCAATAAAGGTTTCAGGGAACATCTTACTGAATGTACTATTAATCACACCACAGCCCACGGTGCTCAGATTACTCACGAACAGTTTGGATGGAGCTTAGAAACAGCAAGGTGAAACAAATCGAAGGCAAGATTGCAGGGCAAATTTTGCACACGATTTAAATAGTTATGCAAGAAATTTCTGGCAGAACTCAGCGAATCTCATAGCATCCGTAGGAAGAAAGCAGAATTAGCACATAAAATCTGGGGACTCTTCATCAGAACAGTTTTTGTTTCAGGTCTCCAGCATCCGCAGCTCTTTGTTTTATTTTAGCTCAGCAAGTATTGTACGTACTGCAGTATTAACGGATGAATTGATCTGGGAAGGAGGGGAAGAGGTGAGGGCTGAAGTGCAGGAGATGGGTCAATTAAAGCGGAATGCCTGACCATCAGAGTTTGGGAGGGGGTTAATCCTCGGCTGAGGGTAAAGGAGGGCATATTGGAGGTCCTCATTGGAATTCAGCAACATCTCTACAGATGTGAAGGTTCCAGAGAAAGTGAGAGAATTCAGTAGCTCTGAGCAGATCACAGAGAAGGCACGGTGACTCAGTGGTCAGCACTGCTGGCTCACAGCACCAAAGACTTGGGATCAATCCCACCCTCTGGTGACGGTATGCAATTTGTACATTTTCCCTGTGTCAGCGTGGGTTTCCTCCTGGAGCTTGGCTTTCCTCCCACAGTCCAATAATGCACAGCTTCTGTGCAGTGGCCTTGCTAAATTGTTCTGCAGTGTCCAGGGATGTGTAGATTAGGTGAATTAGATGTGGGAAATGTAGAGTTACGGGGGTAATGTATGGGTGTGTCTGGTGGCATACTATTTGGATGGACTGAAGAGCCTGTTTCCACACTGTAGGAATTCAATCATTTCTATTAACATACGTGTTTGTCAACCCTTCCCAGGTTCCTACCTATAAGTGCTGCCTTGATTTGACTTACTGAATGTTACATCTTCTGTTTGTCTCAAAAAAAAACTCCGTCTGCCACTCCTTAGCCCTTTCGCCCATCTGATCAGGATCCTGTTGTACTCTGACTTAACCATCTTCACTGACAACTACACCTCTTAGAGTGGAACATTCTCATGTGGACAAATGTCTGTGCCCCCTCTACAATGAGGGAATGATTTGTCTTTATCAGGATTTTGGTGCTTGTTTTCAAACTCAATTACCATTCCTACTAAACTCACATACAAGTCATTTCTGTGAATGGCAAATTCCATTGGATCCTTGTGCACACTGCGGGGCACAGGGCTCCAGTCCAAAAAACAACCTTCCACCACCATCTCTACCTCCTACCTTAGAGCCAATTGCCCTCAGCTCTCACTGGATTCTGTGATGTAACTTTGCTAACCAGTTTGTCGAATGCCCTACTGAAGTCCAACCTCCACTGTTGTATCTTCATCAATCTTCATTATCACATCTTCAAGAGACTTGTTCATGTTAATGAGACATGATTTCCCATGCATAAAGCCATGTCGAGTATCTCTAATCAGTCCTTGCTCTTCCACATACAATGATCAGGTCGCAGGGATTTATCTACCTTTATGCATTTTATGAATTCCAACCCTTCCACTTCTGTAATATGGACACGTTTCAAGATGTCACTGTTTATCTCCCAAGTTCTCTAACTTCCATACCCTTCTTCAGGGAAAATACTGATTTGAATTATTCATTTAGTAACTCACCCATCTCCTATGGTTCCCCAAATAGGTGGCCTTGCTGACCTTTAAAAAGACCTGTTCTCGCCCGAGTTGCTCACTTGACCTTCACGTATTTGCAGAATCTCTTTGGATTCTCCCTTACCCTATGTTGCCTTTTTGATTTCCCTCTTGAGTATAATAGTTCTGCCCTTGTACTCCTCGAAGGATTTAATTGATCCCTGCTATCTACACCTATCGTATGCTTCCTTCTCTTCCTTAACCATCACCTCAATTTCGCTAACCATCCAGCATTCTCTACACCTCCCAGTCTTACCCTGCGCATGAACAGAAACATACGGTCGCTAGATTCTCTAATTTCATTTGTGAATGCCTCCCACTTTCCTGCCATGAGCTTCTCCCAAGCAGCTTTTCAATTTGGTTGCTGAAACAAGCTTGGTCTCCTCCTGTCCCTATGTAACCGACTCAAGAGGCTGAATGGTCTCCTCCTGTCCCTCTGTAACCGACTTGAGAGGCTGAATGGCCTCCTCCTGTCCCCCTGTAACCGGCTCGAGAGACTTAATGGTCTCCTCCTATCCCACTGTAACAATCCTAAGAGGTTGAATGGTGTCCTCCTGTCCCTCTGTAACAGGTTCAAGATGCTGAATGGCACGATTGGAAGGAATAGCCTCCTCCTATCTCACTGTAATGGTCCCGAAAGGCTGAATGGTCTCTTCCTATCTCTGTAACAGGCATAATTGGGACAGAATTGCTTTCTCCCGTTCCTGAGCAGCAGTCTCGATGCTCTGAATGATGTCTCAAGTTCATGGAAAAAAAAATTAACGAAGGTGCACGTTAAACCAGTTGCAGCACTACACAAAGTCAATGGGCAATAAATAGTGTACCCTGGATTAAGGTCTCTGAGAAACTGCCCACCCATCATCTTATACAGCTGGTCTGTTAAGTTATTCCTCTCTCCTTTTATAAACAGCGTGGAACATATATAACCCTGCAGTGTTCTGGCAATACTTCCACATATAAGGAGGAAAGATTAAAACGACTGGAAGATTGATGGTCCATCCCTCATCAACCATCATCTGTTCCTCCAGACTAAGTGTTCCCTTTTATTAGGATAGGAAAAGTGGTGTAAGGAAGTGGTGAACTGAGCCTGTTTGCTCAGTGACTGTGATTAATCTCAGTCTCCATGGATTGTAATTATCCCAGTGGAGGGTTTCCAGCTTGTAATGATAAATGGGCTCCATTCAATGTGTTATCCCATAATATGAGTGGAAGCATCAGCGACAGCACTAACAGGGATCAGCAGTTCCAGAGTGGGGGATGAACGATCAGGATCTGGGAGCATTAGACAAAATGTTCCAACAATGGATCAGAATCTGAGATCAATGGACTGGCTAGTTCAAATAATGGACAGGGATTTATCCTGGGATGTTTGGTATCTTTCTACATATTACGATCAATTGCCATTACCATGCAAGATCATACGGGTACTTCACATTATTCAGTTATTTTATTATCCAATCCTGGCTATCATTGGTGCCCCTGGTAAGTCTCGTTCAATCATTAAATCTATAAATCGGGTTTGAATGTAACACTGTTCTTTTCATGACTCAGCTCCGCTTGTTGCTGTTGAGACTCTCAATGCAGATATTCTAACTGCATCAGGGAGCTTGTTTCTTCACTCACTCCGGCTTTGCTTCTCGCAGTGTCCCTCATAGACTTCTGTGTTGATTTACTCAATTTCAGTTGTGAACCTTGATTCATGATACCACTGCCGTTTTTACATAAGTTTTCAGAGCAGGGCGGTCACCATCTTCTGTTCTAGTTATAAACTCAATTCCCTTCCTCCAACTCCATTTCATCCCTGGCCAATGTCGAAGTCTGAAGCAGACGAGTCTCAACTGTAATGTTTCTTTTGGCCATGTCCTGATGCCTGACACCAGACCCTGACCATTCCTATTTTCAAATAGTAACGCCTTCAGAATGTATTTCATTTGTTCATCCAATCTGCTCTTAGAACGTTGAACAATGAAATACAGTCTTAATAAAGCCAATGATCTGCTGCTGACTCTCCCAGCTTTCAACCTTCAGAAGCAAATCGGAGTCAATAATCCATGGTTTGTATATGAACACACACCAAAATCCCATACAACATGTCATTCCTGTGCAGTCTGATCTATTTTGTTATCGGGTCCAGCAATACAGTTACTTTAATATTCTCAAGCATTTCCACATATCTGTCCATGAACGTTCCTCCATCTCTCTCGACCCATGATTCCAATTTCTACCAGTTGTTCATATTGAAAATCAGTTTTTCCATGTGTATCCTCTCTTGGGGAATGATTTTCACATCGACCACCACCCCAGACCCACACACGCATGCGTACATAAAACCCCTTACCTTGAGCTGCAGCATGGAGATGCAGGGACATTAATTTGTGGGAGTCCCACTTACTGTCACTTGCAGTATGGGACTTCCCATGCTCGACAGGCATCCAGTGCAAATGGAGCAGCAATATACTGACAAAGGTTTACAATACTTCCCATGCTCGGCAGATAGCCCAACCTACTGAGGGATACATTGGCATAGTCTGCACAGTTCTCCATGCTGGGCTGTTACCTTGTCCCAGTTTATCGTGTCTGGGCTGATTCTGTGCGAGAGATTCAGCATTAGATGTCACAGACATTTTCGACTCATCCAGCAATGATTTATTCATGTTCCCATTCTTATGATTGAACGCACCAAGGACTAACTCTTCCAGTTAGACACATTCCTCTGTCTTGTCTTTCTCCTCCCCCCCCACCCCATGTTTCCACATCATGTTCACAGTTAATGAATTGCCAGTTTCTATCTTTCATGTGAATCTCCCTCTGTATCTTTCCCTGGCCTTGGTCTTTGCCTGGCTAGTGTATCGAGTACTGGCATTGTGAAGTGCAGAAACGATGTAATGGTGAGTGTCAGGCTGTTGTTTACTTCCCTGCGTGTTCCATGTGGTGCTACATGTCGGACCAGAGGGTTTCTTCAACTTTGAGACACGTCTTTGAAACTTGGTCTTCGCCTGTCCACTGAACGCCTGTGTTTGTCCCTCTCAGTTAAAGGTGCGGTCATTAATACGAGGAAGCCCCTCGAATATCATTGTGAAGGGCCAGGCATCTAACTTGTAGCTGAGGGGCTTCTGACTGTCTCCTGTTATTGAAAAGTTAGTGGAGGTGCTGGAGAGGTTGTGCTGTGAGCTGAGTCAGACATTCAGGGAGACCTGAGGATTTGGTGGTCCAACTCTGGATGGAGCATGGGGACCGTAGTTACAACATCTGAGTCTGTAACATGAGCAACGAATGGAGCAGAGGCTGCAGGGAACCGAAGCTCAGAAACCATGGATTGGTGTGTCTGGGGAAAGGGATCTGTCATACCTGTGTCTTAGCCTGCACAAGCACGCACTCTCACTCTCCCCTTTACACACACTGATGCACACTCTCCATATCCGCTCCACACACACAAATTCAAACTCCCCCTCTCTCACATGCATACTCTGTATGTCACACGCACGCACACACACACCCTCTCTCTCCCTCCCACACTCATGCACACACTCTCCCTCACGTACACACTGTCTATTTCTCTCTCCCCTTGACACAGACACCTGCCCTCTCTCACATGCACACACATACACACACATATGGAAATCTGCGGAGTGAATTTGTGTTTGCAGATACATTCTATTTTGTTCAACAAACATGCAATTTGTAGACAGTCTGTCAATGTGTATTTTATAACTTATTTACATTGGAAATGAACCCAGTATGAATCCAGGTGAAGATACAGACAGACTCCAAACAATGCCTCACCCCTAAAATACATTTCTGACCAGAGGGCTCAACTCCTTTACATCGATAATACCTGAAGGTCTCTTGAACCAGTGACTTGAAAGAAATTCTGCGATTTGCATATTAATCAATGAAGACCTGCACCTCCATTCTAACTGATTAAAACTTTAGGAGCCATCTTCCATGTGTTCAATTCATGTGCATGAGCTGTACGACCTTTTGATCTTTTCCTTCTAAATCCTGTCTAAGATCTTCCTCTCACACTAACACCTGATGAAGGTGTAGCGCTATGAAGCCTTGGGTTGTCCAATAAACCTTTTGGACTATAACAGGGTGTCGTGTAATTTTTGACCTTGTCCAATCCAGTCCAGAATCAGCATCTACATTTCAAGGCTTTTATTTATGAGCCAATGCTCTCTCCTAGCAATTTTCTTTCCTAACCCAACGTGATCTTGTCTCGCATATTAATCTTTTCGTAATACATTATGCAATGCTGTCTGGAAGGCCAGTTATAATACATCTACAGGATCGGACCCCCTTTATCCACCTGGTTTGTCACTTTTGTAAAAAAGATGTTAGTCAAATCATTCAAACATGATTTATCCCTCATAAAACCATATTAACTGTGATGGATTGTGGCTTGACTTTGAAAACTTCCTGTTACTAATTCCTTCATAACACATTCTAAAAAATTGTCTTCAATACCAGCAGTTTGATCAATACTTTCCATTTCATTGTGTGGTTGGTTATTTTAATTTCTTTCTTTTCTATAACCTCTAGATTCCCTTTCGATTCCTGTGTAACAGGAACAAAGCTGTAAAAGATCTGCTCCAATTGAGTTGGATGAGGCATGAATGGCTGATTGGACACATTCTGTTCCTGCTTTACACACATGATGGACTGAATGTCCTCCTGGTGTTCCAACATTACAGTCTCGAAAGTGTTGAATGTCCTCCTGGTGTTCCTACATTATACTATCGATGGGCTGAATGTCCTCCTGGTGTTCCTACATTATAGTATCGATGGGCTGAATGTCCTCCTAGTGTTCCTACATTACAGTCTCGATGGCCTGACTGTCTTCCTGGTGTTCCTAAATTATAGTCTCGTTGAGGTGAATGTCCTCTTGGTTTTCCTACATTATAGTATCGATGGGCTGAATGTCCTCCTAGTGTTCCTACATTATAGTCTCGATGGGCTGAATGTCCTCCTGGTGTTCCTACATTACAGTCTCGATGGCCTGAATGTCTTCCTGGTGTTCATACATTATAGTCTCGTTGAGGTGAATGTCCTCTTGGTGTTCCTACATTACAGTCTCGATGGGCTGAATGTCTTCCTCGTGTTTCTACATTATAGTCTCGATGGGCTGATTATCCATCTGGTGCTCCAACATTATGTTTTCCGTGGCGTGCATGTCCAACTCCTGTTCCTGAACAAGCCACTCAAGATCTCAATGTCCTCCTCCTGTTGTTCGATGAAGGTTTGGGGAATCACCCTGCTGCTAGGTCGCATTTCGAGGGCTGAATTGTGCAGGCATGTTGTGTTGCCTGCACTGGGTAATTGAGTTGTTAGCAGTGCAGCCTCACAGCACCAACAATCCAGGTTCAATTCCAGCCTCAGTTGACTGTCCATCTGCAGTTTGCACATTCTCCGAATGTCAGCGTGGGTTTTCTACCGGTACTCCACTTTCCTCCCACAGTCCCAAGATGTGCAGGTGAGATGGAGTGGCCATGCTAAATTACCCATCACGTCCTGGGATGTGCAGGCTACGTTCATCAGTGATACAGGTTACAGGGATTGGGTGGGTGGGGTGGGAGGGTGGGGGTGGTGTTTGTGTGGTTGGATGGGATGATCTTCGAAAGATCAGTGTGAAATCGATGTGTCAAATGACCTGTTTCCACACTGTAGCGATTCTATGATTAACACCTTCATTGCAGAAATCTGTTGAGCAAATACTCTCCGAGTTAATTCCAATATCCGTTCCTTAGTGAGGAGATTAAATCTGTGCCCACTACACCAGATGTGATCCCATTAAAATCGTGTATAGCAGCAGCAACACTTTACCAACCTGCTGTAAGGTTCCTACCCAGGTTAGAGCATTCTCAGCTCTCTGGGGGAACACACAGCAATGCTGAAAGATCATTGTCCTTCTCTACTCTACAGCATAATGGGAGACCTGGTGATAATGTCAGAATGACACTTGAGAAGAGCTGGTAAGGTGTGGTGAGATAATATCAATGTTGAGACATGCCTCGCCAAACATCTCGTCTGAGTCTACCGTTAATCTCCCCAGAGCCCACGTTACCCAGATTCCTTCGAATCTGGTCAGGTGGCGGTTAGAAACAGCAAGGAGAAGAAAACATTGATAGGAGCTATATTTCAAAGTGAAAGCTGCAATATAAATGTTGGGTATGTTATAAAATAGGAAATTAGATGCACACGTTTGTGGGTACTGCAGTACTAAAGGACAGCTTCAAATTACATCTGAACAGTATTAACTCAAGTGCTTGTTAATGCTGGGAAAATGGATTTCATGAACGGAAATGAGATGGAGTACTTTAATAGATTAGGTTGAGCACCCAGCGAGAGATCAGGCGATTTTGGAATTCGTGTTGTATGACCAGGAGAGTTAATTGAAAACGTTGGTGTTAAGGAGCTTTATGGAATTGTGATCCTAAAAAAAAATAATTTTACACGACATCTGAATACAAAGCAGTTTTTTTTCTCTTACGTTATGTGTATATCCCTGAGTCATGCAAGACATGAATTATGGGGGATAAGTTGGCTTCAGTGAATTTGAAAATTACATGAAAAAGACTTAATGAAAGACAGGCAATGTCTGTTACTTATAAAAACACTGTAGGGTGTACAATATGCATAAGTCCCTCCAAGGTGTAAATAGCAAAAGGGAATGGAGACTCAACCAAGGGGGCAATCTGTGTGTGAAGCTGGAGAAGATTGGTAGATTGTGACATGAGAGCCTCGCATCCGTTTTACTTGAAAGGAGAAGGCAGGTAATTATTTCAAGAAGATTTGACTGGGAAGGTCTTGAGCTGGTTTATATAAGATGCGAGCAGGGATTGATGGTTTTGGTAGGTATAAAATTCGAGACGTCCCCAGGTCTGGATGAGTTGTATCACAAGCTGCAGTAGGAGACAAGGGATGAAAGGCTCTGACTCAAATGTTTCAGTAGATTCTGTTCAAAGGAGAAGGGCTAGAAGACTGGGTGGGGGGGGGGCGCGTAGAGAGGAGCAGGGGGGTGGGTGGGTGGGGGCACCCTTTACAGGAAGGCTGGAGGAGATAGACAAGGCAATACTAGATCCGTGTCACGGAAACTATATATTAAAATACAGAAGGAGAAAATTGATGTTAATTTAGAAAGGCAATGTTTGATTAGCGATAGTCATCATGCAGTCATCAGAGGGAATTCATGCTGAAGAAGGTTTATTGATTTATTTTGAAGAAGACATTTATATGGTTTCGCAGCCAGGCCTTTGACAATGCCCACGGGGGAAACTGATAAAGAAAGTACAATCTCATGATATCAAGGGTAAATTGGTAAGTGACATTCATATTGTCTTCGTAGCAGGAGACAGAGTGTGGTCTGAGAAGGCTGTTTGTGTGTCAGTCGACCAGTTTTCCCTGGTGTACTACAGGGATCAATGCTGTGACCATTATTACTTGTGGTATTTATCAATGATATAGACATGAATATGGAGTGGGGTGGTGGGGAGAGTGAAAAATAAGTGTGTGTTTGACATAAGATTGGCTGGGTGGTTGGCAGTGAGGAGGAAGGATTTATGTTAGAGGAAGGTGTGGATGGAATGGTCAGATGGGCAGATCAATGGCAGAAGGAATGTAACCCGAATAAATATGAAGTGATTTACTTTGGAAGAAGGAACCAGATAGGGGAGAACTCAATGAATGGAAGCACACTAGGAAGCTCAGAGGGTGCTTCTCCACACATCCCTGAATGGGACTGGACAGGATAATAGGTTAGGTAAATAGATTAGTTAAGAAATCACAGGCGACTGTCGGCATAGCCATTATCCATCGAGACACAGATTGTAAAAGCTAAACAGGACTTTGGTTAGGTTAAGATGTAATACTGTGTGCAGTTCTGGGAGCTAAATTACAGGAAGGATTTGATTGCACTGGAGGTGGTGTAAAGGTGATTCACCAGGATCTTCGCTGGAATGGAGAATATCAGCTATGGAGAGACGCTGAATAAACTTGGCTTGTTTAGCTTTCTGCAGGTAAGGTTGAGGGGAATATGCTTCAGTAGGATAAGATTACTTGGCGCATGGACAGGGTGGATAGACATCAGCGGTTCCTTTTTGTCAGAGGGTCAATAACAGGGGAGCACACTTTTAAAATGAAGTGTTTGAGGTTCAGGGAGAATTTAAAGATTGTTTTTCACCCAGAGGGTGATGGGGTCGGGAATACACTTCCTGAGAGGGGAATTCTGATTGGTAACCTCGCAACCATTAAAATGTAATTGAGCCAGCTCTTGAAGTATCATAACAGTTACGCTACGGATTTCATGTCAGAAAGTAGGACGAATGTAGTTCGTGCTGCTTTTCTGACGGTACAGAGTCTATGCTTCTGTGATTGTTTGGTTGTGATCACAGAAAGCAGTTCGGAAGGTAAATGGTGTGTTGACCTTCATTTCAAGGGGATTTGAGTAAAGGAGAAAGCGTGTCTTACTGCAGCTGTACAGGGCATTATCTAATAAGGGACAAACCTGACATTGAGGGAGAGCAACGAAGGACGACCAGATGATCTCTGGAATTACAGGCTTGTTGTGGAACCAGAGTTTGGGGTGACTGGGCCTGTATTTCATGAGATTTAGGAAAATGAGTGGAGATCTCAGTGAAATATATAAAACTCCGATAGGGCAAGATAGTATGGAAGCAGGGATGTCTAAATCAAGGGGTCACAGTATGAGGTACCGACAGGCCACTGCGCATTAAGATGAGAATAAATCTCTGTACTCAAAGACTAGCGAACCTCGAGAATTCTTGACAACACAAGATTGTGGAAGACAAGGCACTGAATATAAATAAGGATTTCAAGACACTAAAGGAATGGGGACAGTGCGGGAATATGGTGTGGAATTGCAGGATCAGCGATTATTCCAAGTAGTTCTCTGTTAACGGGGAAGCTGTGTTCCTGTGGAACACCGTCTTATAGAAAATGGTGCAATATAAATAATGGGCCCTGTGGGAAAAAGAGAGTAAGGGCGAACCCACAATAATACCAGTAAAAGTCAATAAAAAAAGCCTACCACAAATGTTAGCACAGTCCATTTAAATCTTTAACTCTTATAATTGAATGAAATAGTGCTGTAAATGCAACACTTTAACACGACTGTCACTGACTACAGCACTCTAACTTTCACCAAGAAAGCATGCAACACGGCTGACCACGTGATGCCGACATGAATTCCAGTTCTCCCCAAGATTCTCCCCTGGTTTGAAACAAAGTTCCTTCTAAGTTTAGACTACAATGCCCAGTTTGAGGCTCAGTTTCAAGGCTTGCAGAGTGGATTACATTCCTATTTTAGCTGAACACACTGAGGGTGCATTTTGCAGACAGAGGATCCTGAGGCTGGGATTTTCTGTTCAGTGGGTGCCCAGCAAGGAATCACATCAAAATGAACAGGAGCTCGCTATATAAAGAAAGGGGCGCCATTCACAAATTGTGTTGCAGCCAAATCATGTTTAATTAGCACGCATTATTGGAGAACTACCTGTGTATTGAATGGAGAAGCAAAATTGATGGACCAAAGCGATTACTGCAGTTCATATTTTATATGTCCGGATGTTTGAACATACTAAGGAATATGAACACACTGTAGGGAAAACTGCATTGAGGAGATTTTCTCCATGAGCTAGAATGGGGAATGCTTAATATGTTGTGTGACCGCCTCCTTTCCTGATGTCTCTGTGCAGTCTCTGGGACAGCTCTGTAAATGTTGTCACAAGCTCTCAGACGTTAGGAAGGAGGCCTCTGCAGGATCAACAGGACTGTGTTTCCATTCCCTTTTCCAATACCGAGTCGACTGTTGGCTGTTCTGTCTGGGTTACCCTTTAATATCTCAGAGCGGTTTGATACAATAGACTGTCTTGCTCGGCTGTTTCAGAGACCATTGAAGAGTTTATCACATGTCTGTGTATCTGGATTCACTTTTGGGCCAGACCAGGAAAGCATGGGTGACTCACTTCCTGAAAGTACATTGGGGAAGGAAATTGGTGTTTACAATCGATATTGGCTTCAAGGTCAATGTTACTCACACCAGATTTTAGATCTCGATATTTTATTAATTGTTTTTAACTTCCCTCAGTTGACAGAGCATTAGGCTGGTCTGGGTTAATAATCCAGTGAAATTTCCACAGCAGCACCATCTCCACGTGGGGACCTATTGGAAACCACACTGAGCGGGTTATTTCTGTGCTGCTTGACAACTCCGTCAAAAAGATTTCCCACCAATTTGACTGTCGTGATGGGACTGAGGGGGTGGTAATTTGTCAGATTGTAATTATTCCCCTCTAAGGGAACTGGACACAGCTGAGTAATTTTCCACGTTACGAGGAAGATGTCAGAGTTGGAGCTGGAATGAAACAGCTTCCCCAGGGACACGGCTTGTTGTGCAGCACAAGTCTTCAGTCCCATTTCAGGAATGGGGTCCCATTGCCTTTGTAGTATCTACTGTGTTCAGCTGTTTCTTCATGTCACGTGCAGCGAATTGAATTGGTTGAAGACTGGCATCTGTGATTCTGTGGGCATCATGGCGAGGGCAAGGTGGGTCACCCACTCAACACATCTGGCTGATGATAGTGCAGATACGGCTTCCTTGTCTTTTACACTGATGTACAGGGCAGTTCTCTTCTGGAGTATGGGGATATTTGTGGAGTTGTCTCCTCCAGTGAGTTGTTTAACAGTCCATCAATACTTATGTCTGGATGATGCAGCATGGCAGATCTTAGATCTGATCTGCTTGTATCGGGATCATTTCACCCTCTACATTAGATGTTAGTTCTGCTGCTTAGAATGTAACCAGTCAATGGGTTGTCATCAGGTTTAGGTACACATGGTTCTGACTCAGACATGTTCACCCACACTCGTCACTGAACCGTAGATCGGCTTGATGGTTATGATAGACTGAGGGATTATCCCAGGGAAAAAGTTACAGATTATGTTTGAATACAATTCTGCTGCTGCTGCTGCTGAGATCTAGAGCACCACATGAATGCAGAGTTTGAGCTGCAACATCTGTAATTCAATTCCACTGACTGTCCTCCAGTTCACACGAAGACTCATTCACTCATCAGCCTTGTAATCAGTGACCTAACCTGCTTTTTGATTTGGTAAGGCTTCCATTTTCATATAATCATTCTGTTAGGGTCTCTCCCTAGTGTCACACCTCCAATTTGTTACTTTATTCCAACACTTTAACATATTCATCTGAATCTTTTCCATTCCTATAATACCATCTTCTGTGTTTGATGTGAATGTGTTTCCCTCTGGTTTTGTTCCTGACCATGAGGAAGAGTGCTGTAGTGTCAGTGATGCCAGCCTTATGTAGTTTCAGAGCCAATGGATTTGTGCACGTGGTGTGATCGTTTACTTCCGGATGTATGGTGCTCCATGTTTGACAGGGCATTTAAGAATCTTTGACACACGTCTGTGGAACTTGATCAAAAACAGAAATTGCTGAAGAAACCTAACAGGTGTGGCAGCATTTCCTGAAGTGAAAGTAGAGTTGATTTTTCATGAACAGCGACCCTTCTCCAAAGCTCCCACAGTTTCTCCAGCAATATTTGTATCTTTATTTCCAGTGTCCATAGTTATTTGTTTAATTGAAAATTTGTACCGTGCCTATTCAATTCTGGAGAAAGTCAACAGGTGTGGCCACATCGAAAGAGCCAGATAAACAGAGTTAGCTTTTTGAAGTCCAGTGTGACACTTCTTCTGAACAGAAAAGAATTTGAAAATTGGCTTTTTAATACATTGACAGAGGTGGGGTGTGTGTGACGGGGGAAAAGAGGATGTGGCAGAAGGTAAATGGGCTTTTAAAAGTGGTGAACGAGAGGATGATGTGAGACGGCTTTAAATTAAGATGTGATGGATGAAAGCGGATTTCTCTATTAGGTACAAGATAAGGAAGAGACAACCAATAAGGTCATGGGAAGACCAGGAGGGAGAATGCATGAAAAATGGAGAACAGCCATAATGGGGTCAGGCAGTGAAATTGTGATATTGTATATTAACTCCTACAGGCTTTAACGTACAAAAGTTTAAAGTGGGGTGTTAGTCAAGCTTGGGTTGTGCTCCATTTGAACATTGCAGCAGACCAGGATTGAAATGTTAGTATGAGGTCAAGGGAGGTTCTTGAAATGGGAAACAATGAGAGAGTTAGAGTTATTGTCAAAGACAGAGTGGAAATGTTCCCCAGTGCAGTCTCTGTTCGGTTCCCCTCAGTGTAAAGGAGACTGCATTGTAAGCAGCAATGACAGGAGACCGGATTGAAAGAGTACAAGTGAAATGCTGCTTCACCTGGGAGGTGGGATTGCGACCTTGGACACTGAGGAGGGAAGAGATGAATGGGCAAGTATTTCAGCTTCTGCATTTACATGGGAAGGTGCCATGGGGGAGTGGGAAAATATTAGGGGTGATGGAGGGTTCCCGTGTGAAATAGTGGAGGGATAGTGGAGGGGAGGGAAGATGTGTTTGAAAGTGCTGCCCTGTTGGAGGTGGTGAAACTGGCGGAAGTTGATTATGTGAATGTGGATTCTAGTGCAGTGGGAAGTGAGGGCACGGGGAGGTCTATCATTGCTCTTGGAAGAAGGGGCGGGGAGAAGTGCGGGAGTTGGGGCAGTCACAACTGAAGGCCCTGTCCACTGAGTTAGGGGATTGCTGGTTTGAGGGAAAAGGAGGTCACGTCAGCAGCAGCTCACTGGAATGTGGCATCATCAACCAGAAACAACAGAGATGGAGAAACTGGGAGAATGGATTAAGCCTCCACTGATCATGTATTCATCTACATGCAGAAGTTCCTCCTGAATAATTGAAACGAACCAGACATTTAAATTGAGGATTTCTGTCTCACATCTGGTCTGAAGCGGGATTTTGAAATTGACCCAATGGAAGGTCAGTGGGTGTTCAAAAAGAAGGACTCGATAAGAAGATGCACCAAAAGCTGTCAAGGATACGATTCAATCACAAATTGATGAGCATTAGTGGAGGGCCTGATTTCGGATGTTTATTTCAGGGACCATAAACAGATGCTAGGCATGAATTTCAGCTGTGCTTCCAGAATTACCCCTGAAACACCTGCCATTGCTGCTCTATCCTCTTCCCTTCTCATCACTCCTTCCTGATTCCAGGTTCCTCCTCTCCAATTAGAGAACACACTCTCTCACGTTATAGGAAAAGGGGCGAAAATACATGATGTAGTAAATTGGCAAGAAACATAAAAGCAAGCATCCCGACCTTTTCTGTGTATATGAAAATAAATGTTCAAGATGAGTGTGTGACCTTTCGGAGAAAGAAAGTGAGGAATGTATATTGAGGACATTTGGAGGTTGTGAATGGGGAACTGGTTACTGGGAACAGGCAGATAATTTACACCAGTATTTTACATCATTCTGCACAAGGGTAGGTGTTGTAAATATTTTAATGATATAAACAAAATGATAATAGGAGGGAAATTCTTGAACTGTTTCTAACAAAAGGAAGAAAGTTTTTAACAAACATATAAGGCTAAAGGTAGCCAGGTCAGCAGTAATTCACAGCTGATTTTAAAAGCAGCACTTACAGAGTGACTGGTGGCACCGTGTGAAACATGCCGTAACTCCCTGGATTACAGGGGTGTTCCAGTGAAACTGGAGACCCTCTAATGTGGCGCCTGTCTTCAATAAAGGAATGAGACAGAAAGGTGGAACCATTTAGCCTCACCATTATTGCTGGGAATTTGCGAGTCTGTTAGTACAGAAGGAATTGCAGGGCATTTAGAAAAGCATCACACAGAGTCAGCATGGTTCTGTGAAAGGGGATCTATATTTTGTCTGTAAAATCATGCAATTTATTTTCTGGAGATCCCTGAGAATATAACAACCGGACGTGATGAAGGGGGACTGGTAGACATGAGGCTTTCCAGAGATTTTCCACGAGGTATCACAAAATGAAGGTTCGTACACAAGACGGAATCTAATAGTATAGTGGATACTGTATTAGCATAAGGTGAAGGTTAGTTAACACATAGAAGTCGGAGAGTCAGGATTAATTGATCTTTATGTCAAAGATATGTCTACTGGATTACCACAATTATCAGTCCAACGGCTTCAGTTACTGACAATCAATCCTGATAGCCTGGTGAAGAGAGCTGAGTGCGATATACATCCGAGTTTGGGGATGACACTGAGAACCAAAAGGCAGGCTGTTATTT
The DNA here is from genome assembly GCF_047496795.1 of Chiloscyllium punctatum. Taxonomy (NCBI): domain Eukaryota; kingdom Metazoa; phylum Chordata; class Chondrichthyes; order Orectolobiformes; family Hemiscylliidae; genus Chiloscyllium; species Chiloscyllium punctatum. Next base: position 32,103,722 of record NC_092745.1, read on the forward strand.
AATGAAGAAGACTCCCAAAGTGAAGAGCAATACAAAGGGATTGGAGTATTCCTGTGTATGAACCATAACGTCAGCAGCAAGTAGTTTAGTTCATGAGGCAGGTTCCTGGGATGAAAGGGTTATATTATGGAGTACATCAAAAATGATGAGGCGTTTATACATTGTGGTTGAAATGAATGAGAGTGATATTACTGAAACATACAAAATAAAGAGGGGGCTTAGCAAGGTAGATGTTGAGAATCTGTTTCCACACCTGGGCAGAGTATCGAACTCAGGGACATAGATACAGAATAAGGGATATTGATTTCAAACTGGGATGCAATTAACTGTCTTCTCTCAGAAGGTAGTGAATATCCAGAATTTGCTAATGCAGAGAGTTGTGGAGAATGGCACACTGAATGTATTTACAGATGGAGTGGATTGGTTTTTGACATATCAGCGAGTTGAGGGATACAAGGCATTAGCAGGAAAGTGGAGTTGAGCAGTGGAGTAGATCAGCCATGCACCTATTGAATGACAGTGCAGGCTCGAGGGGCCAAATAACCTACTCCTGTTACCATTTCTTATGTTCTTATGTTATGCTTTTGGAAAATAACTGGTTATTTTCATGGAAGTCGTATTGTACAATGTTGCATTCAAGGAGAGCAGATGATTTGTTTGAGCTAACTCTGGGTGAGGTAAGGGGGCTGTACTCGTAGCGAATCTGGGTCTGGAACATGACACAGATTTGGAGCAGAAGTTACAGTGAGGGGAAGCCTGGAAAGAGGAATTGGGGGGTGGGGGCTCACTTCCTGTCCAGTCTGGATTTTCCAAGTATATTTCCGAAACTACACCTAACCATCGGAGTGGCCTCGATCTGCTCCTGTGAAGCAGGTCCGAAGGGCTGAATGGAACTTCAGAATACAGTGCTGAGGGACACTAGGGGGGCATTCGGTCCTTTGACACTACTCCACCAGCAAATAATGTCGTGGATCATCTCATTGTGGTCCCAGGTGTACTTTTCTCCGCATCTACCATTATCCCTGATTCACCTGTCTTTGGAAAATCAGACAAAGCCAGCCTCGATACAATATAAAGATCTGGCCATCCCTAACATCTGGGAAACAGAATTTACATTCGAATGAAATCCCACTTAGTGAATTTCTCTTCACTCCGGTTCTGGAGGGTATCACATTTCTTTTCCTAGTCCAACTCCTCCACTACGCACAACAAAATTTAAATGTAACCAGGTTGGTGATATGGCCGATGATAAAGGTCTGAGTCTAAGTCAGGTTCAGTGGTAGAATACGTCAGGCAGATTCCTTTAGTCAGCCACAAGTAACTCATAGAAATAATGGAGGAGCATGGTGGATCTTTGGTTAGCACTGCTACCTCACATCCAGAAGTAGCTGGGTTCAATTCCAACCTCAGGCATCCCTCGAAGTGGAGTTTGAACATTCTCCCCGTGTCTGTGTGGGTTTCATCCCAGTGCTCCAGTTTCCTCCAACATCCAAAGATGTGCAGGTTGGAGTGGATTGGCCATGAAAGATTGGGTGGGATGCTTTTCAATGGGTCGGTGTGGATTCGATGAGCAGAATGTCCTGCTTCCACACTGCCGACGTTCTATAACAATGGCAAAAGGTTTGGACCATAAAAAAACACCCAGTGGGTATCTACCTGATCCACTCTGCTGAAGGTCTTGTCCATTTCAATAAGATCATCTGTCTTTCTGTGAGTAACCTGTTAAGTGTCTCCACAATATAAGGCCTTCATCCCTGGAATATATGAAACGAAACATCTCTGAACTGCTTCCAATGTAATTATATCATTCTCATGTAAGTAGACAAAAAGTAACCTCACACCCAAGGTGATTTTTATTTTTGTTTTCTCAGAGTGCTGTGAGTCTTTGGAACTGTCTTCCCTGCAGAACATGAGAGGCAGAGATATTGAATATTGTTGTGGCGCAGACAGCAAGGTTAATAAGTAACAATGTAGTCAAGGATTGTCGGGGAATGGGCAGGAATAGAACATAGAACATAGAAAGGTACAGCGCAGAACAGGCCCTTTGGCCCACGATGTTGTGCCGAGATTTAATCCGGAATGTAAAATATAGTAACTTAACCTACGCACCCCTCAACTCACTGCTATCCATGTGCATGATCAGCAGTCATTTAAATGTCCCCAATGACTCTGCTTCCACCACCACAATTGGCAAAGCATTCCATGCATTCATAACTCTCTGCGTAAAGAATCTATCTCTGACGTTTCCTTTATACTGGTTCTGTTCGCCGAGCTGGGAAGTTGTGTTGCAGACATTTCATCCCCTGTTTAGGTGACATCATCAGTACTTGGGAGCCTCCTGTGAAGCGCTTCTGTGATGTTTCCTCCGCCATTTATAGTGGTTTGTCTCTGCTGCTTCCGGTTGTCAGTTCCAGCTGTCCGCTGCAGTGGCCGGTATATTGGGTCCAGGTCGACGTGTTTGTTGTCAACCGAGCACCCGAGCTACAAATCTTCTCACAAACTTTGTTTCCTCGGTAACTTCTCCCTAATATCTTCAAACTATGACTTATCGTACCAGTCAATCCTGCCCCGGTGAAAAGTCTCTGGCTCTTGCCTCTATCTATTCCTCTCATTATGTTGTACCTCTCGATCAGGTCTCCTCTCTTCCTCCTTCTCTCCAGAGAGAAAAGTCCGAGTTTATTCAAACTTTCTTCATAAGGTAAGTTCCCCCGTCCAGGCAGCATCCTGGTAAACCTTCATTGCACCCTCTGCAAAGCATCTGTATCTTTCCTTTAGTAGAGCGACCAGAACTGGACACAACATTCCAAGTGTGGTCTCACCAGGGACTTGCAGAGATGCAGCAAAACCTCGCGGCTCTTAAATTCGATCCACCTGTTAATAGAAAACACCACATGCTTTCTTAGCAACCCTATCCACTTCGGTGACAACTTATGATATCTATGTACTTTCACCCAAATCCTTCTGTTCCTCCACAATGCCAAAAATCCAGTTTTTAATCCTATATTCAGCATTCAAGTTCGACCTTCCAAAATGCATCACTTCGCATTTATCCAATTTGAACTCCACCTGCCGTTTCTCAGCCCAGCTCTGCATTCTGTCTCTGTCGCGCTGCAGCCTGCAGTAACCCTCTATACTATCGATGACATCTCCAACCTTTGTGTCATCTGCAAAGTTACTAATCCACCCCTCGACCTCCTCATCCAAGTCATTTATAAAAACTACAAACAGCAGAGGCGCAAGAACAGAGCCCTGCACGACCCCACTTAACACTGACCTCCAGGCAGAATACTTTTCATTCACAATCACTCTCTGCCTTCTGTCAGCCAGCCAATTCCGAATCCAGATAGACGAATCTCCCTGTATTCCATACTTTCTGGCTTTATGAATGAGCCTACCATGGAGAACCCTATCAAATGCCTTACTGAAGTCCATGTACATCACACGTACTGCTCGAGCTGTCTTGACACCTCTTCAAGAACCCAAAAAGATTTTTGAGGCATGACCTGCTACTCACAAAGCCATGCTGACTGCCTTAAATCACACTACGCTTTGCCAAATAGTCATAAATACTATCCCTCAGAATTCTTTACAAAACTTGCCTCACCACAGTCGAAAGACTGACTGATCTGTAATTGCCAGGAATTTCCCTATTACCCTTCTTGAAAAAAGGAACAACATTTGCCTCCTTCCAACCCTCCGTTACGACTCCCGTGGAAAGTGAGGAGTCAAATATCCTTGCTAGCGACTTAACAACCTCATTCCTCACTTCCCGAAATCGCTAGGATAAACCTGCTCTGGCCCTGGAGACTTATCCATCTTAATGTTTTCCAAACATTCTAGCACATCAACTTCATCAATCTTGATTTGGTCAAGACTGTATCCCAGCTCATCGAAGTTTTCATTTACAACAAGTTCCCTTTCCTTGGTGAAAACCGAGGCAAAAAACTCATTTATAGGGCTTCCCCTATCTGCTCAGACTCCAGGCAAAAGTTCCTTACCCTATCCCTGATCGGCCCTACCTTCTCCCTTATCATTCTTTTACTTCTCACGTATGAGTAAAACGCCTTTGGGTTCTCCCTCATCCTTGTTGCCAAGCCTTTTTCGTGCCTGGGTCTCATCAGTCCAATTCTGAGATCCTTCCAAGCAAGCCAGTAATCTTCTAAAGCTGTGCGAGACCCTTGTTGCCTTCTTCCTTTTCATGAAAAGTTCCTCTGTTCTCATCATGCAAGGTTCCTTAATCTTACCTCTTCTTATCTGTCTCAGAGGAACAAATGTGTACATCACTCACAACAACTGCACCTTAACTAGTTTCCACATATCTGCTGTGCTCTTTCTCTGGAACAATTGCTCCCACTCTGTACTTCCCAACTCCTGTCTGACAGCGTAATAATTTCCTTTTTCTCAATTAAATATCTTCGTTCGGTAACTGTTCCTTTCACTCTGCAAGGTTATGCTAAATGTGAGGCGGTTGTGATCACTCTAACCAAAGTGTTCTCCCACCATGAGATCTGACACATTGTTGCAGACCACCAAATCCAATATGGCCCCTCCCCTCGTCGGTCTGTCTACATATTGAGTAAGGAAACCCTCCTGAACACACCTGACATAAACGGATCCATCCAAACCATTTACACCTAGGAGGTCCCAGTCGATATTGGGCAAGTTGAAATCACCCATAACAATAACTCTGCTACTTTTGCATTTTTCCAAAATCCGCTCACCTATGAGATCTTCAATCTCTCTGCTGATATTAGGTGGTCTGTAAAAACCCTCAATGAGGTGGCTGTTCCTTTGCTGTTCCTAACTTCCACCCGTACTGACTCAGTTGACAAACCTTCCTCAACAACCTTCGTTTCTGTAGCTGTGATGCACTTTCTGATTAGCAATGCTACACGCATCTTCTTTTTCCAACCTCCTTGTTCTTTCTAAATGTTCTAAACCCTGGAACATCAAGCAACCATCCCTACCCAAGTGAAACCCACGTCTCTGTTATGGCCGTAACGTCGCAGCCCCAAGTACTGATCCATGCTCTAAGATCTTCACCGTTATTTCGAACACTCCTTGTATTAAAGCAGACACACTTTAATTGATCCCTTTGTTTCATCGTGTGAGGAACCTTCCTGATAGATTCAATATATCCTGTCCCTGTCTCGTCTGAAACTGACCCCCTCTCAGACATATGGCTCGGATTCCCACCTCTCTCCCTGCCAAACTAGATTAAATCCTCACGATTCACACGAACAAATCTCCCACCCAGGCCATTTGTGCCCCTCCAGTTCGGGTGCAACCCGTCCTTCATGTGCAGGTTTCACCATCCCCAGGAGGTATCCCAATGGTCAAGGTACCTGAAGCCCTTCCTCCTGCACCAGCCTCACAGCCACATGTTAAGCTGCATTCGCTGACTGTTCCTCATCTCACTACCTCGTGACACCGTTCGCAAACCTGAGACCACTACTCAATTCGTCCTGTTCTTCAGTTTCAAACCTTATTCACTTGTAGTCACTTTTCAGATCATCAATCCCTTTCCTCACCCACTTAAAAACATCCCAGAATTCCTTCGCTCCTCCCTCGCACCTCTCGGCAAATGGAGGTCCCGACGCCTGAGGTAAGTCTTTCAAACGTTTAAACTCACCCTCCCAGAATTCCTTTGCTCCTCCCTCGCACATCCTAGCCAATGGTGCTGTGTGGGGGAATGTGCAGCATGGGGAAAGGCTGTCAGTGGTACAAAATGACACCGCTCCAGAACATTCGGCAAAATGAAATGATAATCCAGAAAACACTTTACAAAGCTAACAGTGATAGAATAAAGTTCCAAAGGACCATGGGGCTGCTCTGTCATTCGAGAGAGACCACTCGTGGTGGTTTATCCTGACAGTCACTACACATCGGGTGATGGGGTGAGGTTGAGAGAGCATGTCCTTCATGGTAAGCTCTGACACTGTGGGGAACCGAACATCCGCTGTTAGCCTCCTTCTGTATCACAATCCAGCCATACAGCCAACTGAGTGGGAGATGGTGTAACTGTTACAGACAGAAACAGGCACACGCAAAGGAAAGAAGCATTCATAACAAGGAAAAAGGTAAAATTCAGATAACGGTCAAGATAATGGCTGAGGAATAAAAGCCTTCTCTGCTATAAATTGTATTTTATAATGAGACAAGTGTTTAGAATCCAGCTTTGGCTGAATACAATAAGGTGAGACAAGTGAAATAGCCAGAATTACTAATTGTAATTTGCCATCAACAACCATAAATAAATGTAAATTTTTATTGGTCTGTGTAAAACGTGCTTACCATTACATAGAAGTATAATGCTGATGGAATATATTGCTCAGAGATTCCGTTCCCATGGGAAATGCCCTCGAACAGGCACTTGAAGAAAACCGGGGTACAAGTGCCCGAGTGTCATCTGGATCAGCCACGATTTTATTAAATGCTGTTTGAAGGGCTGAATGACCTCATGATGGATTTTAATTGAATGTGATTCAAAAAGCGTATATTTCTATTCCTTCCCATTATTTGTAACTTACTGGGGCACTGACATTTTCTGGAAAATTTTATAACCGGCATTCTCCACAGCATTCTATCACCATGTGTGGGTGTTGAAAAGGCGAGAGAGAGAGAGAGAGAGATGGGGAAAGTTTGGTATGCCGCAGTTAGCGTGGTGGAGCGTGAGCTTTGTTTGGGGGTAGGTGCTATAACAGATATACAGTGAGGGTGAGGGAGCAGAGAGAAGACGGTGACCCTAATCCTAATTGAGCAGGGAAGGTTATTGATGCTTGTGCTGTATTGCTGGACAGATTACAGATACTGCACTGAGCTGTGTGGTGAGCTCAGACCATGCTCGGTGGGTCTGGTGATGTGGCCCACTCTGGGAAGAGAATGGTCTTCCTCTGTACTAGCTCATCCACCAGAACCTCCGAGCCCCAGTCGACAAACTGTGGCGTAATTGCCCCTTATCTGCCATGCTCAGGGTAAAATTTGCTGGGCAGCTCCATACTGAGAAAGCTCAACCGTGTGCCCATTGGCCTTTTCATGATGGCACAAGTGCCAGGGATCACGGAATATCCAGGACTATCAGGGCCTTGGTAAGTACTTCCAGCCACGATGGGTGGGAGAATCACACTGGCATTGAATGAGGGAAACCGTGGGGTGGGGTAGGTAGTTAATGAGGTGAGTCCGATAAGATATCACCAGAAACTCGCTCGGCTTTGTACAGACAATCCCTCTGTCACAGTCAATGAAAATGGCACTGACACAAATTATTGTTCGTTTCAACCCAATGAGTGGAAGCCTCTGATGACCTCACTCGCAGTTACAAAGCTGCTGAAAAAATGCTCAGACTATATTTTCCAGCATTTGAAAGACACCAGCATCCCCTTTATCCATCATTCCTTGGAATACTGGCTCATGTTGCGGGATGCTGTTGATATGTCTTCATTTCCGCATTCTGAAACCTGTGATCCTACATGAAATTTTTTCTCCATTTCCCTTTCTCTTTTGTCCCAAATCTCTTTTTTTGTTTGTACTGAAACTGATTCCCCCACCAGCTCTCTCTGGCAGGGATAATGGAACAGGGAATATGGACTATGGAATAAGGACTCTATATTAGAGTGATAATGCAACTGGATGGGTAATTCAGAGGTACAGGCTATGACTCCAAAGGCACTGTTTAAAATCCTAACACAGCCGATAACAGAGCTTAAATTTGAATGACACAATTTGGAATGAAAGCTAATTTCAGTCATGGAAACAGAAACTATCAGGATTTATTTTAATTTTTCACTGATAGCCTTTGGTAAAGAAACTGAGCATTATTGCCCATTCTGGACTAAGTGTGTCTTCAAACTCACAACAATGTGTTTGGCTCCATATTGTCTTGACAAATGACCTCACAGTCGAGGGCAATTAGTGATCAGCAACAAATGCTGCCCTTGCCATTGATGCTGACATCCTGTGAAACAACAACATTAAATGTGAACTAAACCAAGGAACTGTGAATGCTGGAGATCTGAAATAAAATTCTCCAGCTTCTGAAACTGTTGGATAATCTCAACAGGTATGACAGCTTCTGTGAGGAGAAACACAGATAACGTTTCCAGTCCAGTGACCCTGCTTCACAACGGAAAACAACTGGAAAATAATATTATTTATAACAAAGAGCAAAGAACAAAGAAAATGTACTGCCCAGGAACAGCCCCTTCGGCCCTCCAAGTCTATGCCGATTCAAATGTACTGTCTAAACCTGTCGGTCAATTCCTAAGCATCTGCATCCCTCTGCTCCCCACCTACACATGCATCTGTCCAGTCGAACCTTAAATGAATCTACCGTGCTTGCCTCTACCACCTCTGCTGGCAATGTGTTCCAAACGCCCACCACCCTCTGCATGAATTACTTGCTGCGTGTGTCCCCCTTAAACTTTCCACCTCTCACCTTGAAAGTGTGACCTCTCGTTATTAAATCCTTCAACCTGGGAAAAAGCCTGTCTTTATCCATCCTACCTATACCCTTCATCATTTTGTGAACCTCAATCTCCTTTTTTCCAATGAAAATAATCGTTACTTACTCAACCTCTCTTCATAGCTAACACCTTCCATTCCAGGCAACATCCTCGTAAACCTTCTCTGCAACCTCTCCAAACCCTCCACATCCTTTTGGTAATGTGGCGACCAGAACTGTACACAATATTCTAAATGCCGCCGAACCAGTGTCTTGTACAATTTTAACATGACTTGCCAGCTCTTATACTCAATACCCCATCGAATGACGGCAAGTTCTTGACCACTCTATCCACCTGTGCAACAACCTTCAGGGTACAATGGACCTGAACTCCCAGATCTCTCTGCCCATCAAGTTTTCGCAAGGCTCTTACGTTCATTCTATGATTCGCTCTAGAATTAGTCTGGCTTAAATGCATCACCTCACATTTGTCTGGACTGAACTCCATCTGCCACTTTTCTACACAACTCTTCAGTCTATCTACATTCTTCTGTATTCTTTGACAGTCCCTTATGCTTTCTGCTACTCCACCAATCTTCGTGTCATCTCCAAACTTGCTGATCATACCAACAGTGCCCACTTCCAGATCATTTATTGATATTACAAACAACAGTGCCCCCACACTGACCCAATGCCAGTATAAGGGATGATTGAATTGGAGGGAAGGTTGGGGCAAGGTTTGAAATGAATTGATGGAGAAATGGCCAGAAAGAGAGAGAAAAAATGAAAAGCGAGGAAAGGCATTGCTAATGATGAACTGAAAGGAAAGTAAAATGGCAAGTTATTCTTACATGTCCCTTTTCTCATATTCCTGAATATCACATCGATTTAGGTATATCCCAGTTTAAAGTAAGTTATGTTCCTACTGACTCTCTTCTCTGAGTGTGATGATCAACTCCATCAGCAATACTGGTGCTGTCCTTATACTTGCTGCGATACAGTGAAACGCAACGTTCCCTTGTCAACTGCTTCTTTGGAGAGAGGAATTGTTACTGTGGGACTGTGCAGAGAAACAACGGCTTTTTCAGCCAGGAAGAGAATCTGAGGAGGTGAAGATATTTTCAACACTGAATGGGTGCACCATGGGTGTGGGGAATTGCCTTAGTCCTGCCCTTTGAAAGTCAGTGGAGTTTCTGTGGATGCTTTTCTCAGGTATGTGTTGTCAGCTGCTGGTTCTTTCTGGGAGACCCGAGGGTCTGGTGGCCTCATTCTGGGCATTGCATTTACCGATGGGTCCACAAATGGAGCTGAGACTACACAGAAGAGAGGCTCTGTCAACAGGGAGGAACAAGGCACTACACTATCCTCCCTGGGATTTTCAGGAACATTCTTCTAAGTTGGACTCATTCCAAGTGAAAAGTGTGAAACCAGTTTGTTTAAAATATGATGTTCTCACTGCCCTGTGTCCCCTCCTTCAGTATAATCTGCAGCCTCACACCAGGGACAGAACCGTGCTGACGCTCATCATGAGAGAACTGGATTGATTCTGGAACTTTCCAGGCAGGAGTGTGTGACTCATCCATCATCTCTGGAGTGCAACCCTCCGATGAATCACTAGCTGACAAAAGCCATTTGCCCACTGGTTCTGTCTCTTCAGCAGAAGGTACATAAACAAACTTGGAAGCAGAGTGGCTACTCTAAAAGGTGAACTACAGAAAATTAGAATTAATAAAAATATTTCCTTGAAAATCTCATTGAACTGAAGTTTTGTCAGGTGATGCATCTGATGACCTACCTGCAAGAGTATTGAGGATGTGGCAACAGAGATAGTAAAAGTATTATTGATTATTCTTCAAAGCTGCTTGGATTCTGGAAAGGATCCTACAGACTGGTAAACAGCTATTTTGAAACTAAATATTTAAAACAGGACGGAGAGGGCAAACAGAAAACTGGATAGTGGATAGCTTAATGTCAGTTATGAGAAAAAAAAATCATTGTAACCTTTCATAAGGAACGTGACCACTTAACACTTGGAGAATAATGATATGATTTGGTAGTGTTGGCCTAGATTCAGGAAAGGAAAATGATCTTTGATAAACCTGTTGGGATTTGTGGACATTGTCCGCTGTGATCAACAATTGAGAACCCGTGGGAGTGGACTTTTTAAACTTTCAGGAGACGTTTGACAAGAATGAGTTAGGGAGATTGGGGAATGTTAGTGTCCATGGTTAGGTAGGGGTGGAAGATATACCATGGATTAAAATTGGATAATGGAGATACGAGAAGAGTAGTGTTTTTTTTCTCTGGACTGAAGGCTTGTTGGGTATCAGACAGATCACTGTTTGGACAGTAGCTGCTCACAAGGTATAAAAATAATTCAGATGGGAACAACAAATAAATTCGCATTTATATTCATTAAATGGTGAGAAATTGGGAAATGCCATTGTTGAAAAAGACCTGGTTGTCCTTGGTCATAAGTCACAAACAGAAATCTTACGGGGCAGAATGTAAATGATATGTGGTTTTTCATGCAAAATGATTGAAAAACCAGAGTTAGTGTATCTTTCCCAATGGTAGTGTTTTGTTGACAGAGTATTTGGTGAATTGTGTACAGATTTGGTCTGCTTTATAAATAATGATTTCATTGTCATCGAGACATTGCAAAGGGGTTTCACCAGACTAAATCCTGGCATGATGGTACCATGAGGAGAGAGTGCAGTAACTATGTGTTTAATCCGTAGCTCTGTGAGAGAATAAGAAATTGAAACTTGAAGGTTATGGACGGACACTCATTATGTCTCAAATAGCTGAATAGGGTGAAAGTTCCATACTTTTTATTGGATGTTTCATTCCCAATAGTTTACGTGCCTCTACAGAGCCCCCATGTTGATTGACAGAGCGGTACAAGCTCTGAATGAACTCTGAATACTTTAATGCACGTTACTGTGTGACACTGCGTTGAATGTCACTTTGTACACAATTCTGCCAGCAGTCACAATAACTTCATTCTGAAACAGTTAACCATTCTGCACCAGCTTCTGACCTCCATGGACACCAATGGTATGCTTTCTTGGAGATGGAAGACAAATTGGAGAAAGGCTAAAAAAGTTGGCTTCAGTCTGACTGCCAGAAAACCATGATAAAGTAACCCTCATGTACTATGAGTAATTAAGCCATGTGGATCAATTTGGAGCAATCCATCTGTTCAGGCCCTGCTCCATTTGTTTGTGATGTTGGAGCATCTCTGACAGCTTCCTGTTCCTATGTTAGTGACTTGAGAAGCCGAATGACCTCTTCCTGTTCCTTTTTAATGACTCCGGGTGTGAAATGGTCTCTTTCTGATCCCGTGTAAGTGACGTGTGGGAGTGAGCAGACTCCTTCACTTGCTGTGTAATTGGCAGGAGTGGCTGAATGGGCTATCGTTAGTCTTGTCCAATAGTTTGATGGGCTGAATGACTTCCCCATATTTTTGTGAACCCAAACTGAGGTGCTGAATGAGGTCCTCCTTTTAATGAGGAAATGTACAGTGCTGTTATATGAATGTTATCCAGACTTTAACAGCACGATACTGGAAGATGTCCAGGTCTTGTTGCACATGGAGACAGACTGCTTCAAGAGCTGAAGGGGACAACTTGTTCTGAACATTATGTAAACTTCAGTGAATATCCCTACTTCTGCTCAGTTTGGACTCAATGGACTGAATGACCTCCTTCCACACTGTAGGGATTCTATGATGATATATTGGATGATGCATTTGGCTGAGGGAGCTACACTGATGATCTTCTGCAGTGATCTCCCACAGCTCTACATGTTGGGAGGGTAACTGCTCCTGGTTTACAAATCAATGCACTGAGGTGGTGTACACCATTGGGAGGGTAACTGCTCCTGGTTTACAGATCAATGAACTGGGGGTATACACAGTTCTACATGCTGGGAGGGTAACTTCTCCAGGTTTACAGATCACATCACTGCTATGAACTCCACAGCCCCCCCATACTAAACAGATACCTTGTCAACGATTATAGAGCAAAACACTGGGGTGGGCTGCATTTCACCCCATTTTGGACAGGACATTTCATCCAGGTTTCTGAATCAATGCACTGGTGTTTTATGTACTACTCCCCGTGTTGGACTGATAGCTAGTGTATTAGTGACAGCTGTACAGTATTCCATCCTGGACAGATTGCTGGGTTGGATGGAACCTGGTCTGCACAGTGCTCCATCCTGGATAGTTAGCTGAGTTGTACTTAGCCTGGTCTGCGCAGTGCTCCGTGCTGAACAGATATCTCATCTTGACTTATACGTGTCTGGGCTGGATCTATGAGGTGGATTGTGTATCCGATATAATTCCTGAATGAGCTGTTAGTCCTCCAGCTCGGTGCATTCCGCTTTCAAGCCCCGTATTTTTGCAACATGTTATCCATTACATAATTATCCAATGAAAACATCATTTTTGTCCTTTTCGCTATGGACCCGAGCAGACTCCCCTCACAAGTGACGAAGGTAGCCTTGACCTGAACATATTCTTATCTTAAAGGTAATTCTGAGGTGTTGTGTTTCAGAATTAATTCGCTTCGTCAAAATATTCGATATTAAGCAAAACACAATTTATTCAAACACTGCAGACTAAACACATCAAAAACAAGGGGAAAAAAAGCAAATTACTGCGGATGCTGGAATCTGAAACCAAAAGAGAAAATGCTGGAAAATCTCAACAGGTCTGGCAGCATCTTTAAGGAGAAAAAAGAGCTTACATTCCGAGTCTAACTGACCCTTTGTCAAAGCTGGCTTTGATAAAGGGTCAGTTAGATTTGAAACATCAGCTTTTTTCTCTCCATGCAAATGCTGCCAGACCTGGTGAGATTTTCCAACATTTTCTCTCTTAAAATCAGGGGGAACTTTAATAATTTAATTTATTGGAAAGCTTAACAGATTAATACATCATGTAATTACTAAACAGTAACTACTCTAATATGGTAATATTCGAGAAACACACACTTGTCAATAAACAAATTCAGGAAACAGATTGTTTCACATGCAGTTCTTCAATCCAGGGCTAAAGAACATAAAAAGAAAATTATGGGAGACATCTCAAAAAAAGAGAGTGTAGCAGCCAGGAGAGATTTCCCGCCTTCCAATCCTGTTGAGACCACAGCAATAACTGGCGAAAGGTAAAACTAAGAATCCTGGTTCTGGGAGAGTTTGACCATCACTCCACAGGACCAGGCCGTGGCTACAATGATCACAAGGAATGCACTGTATCTTCACCATCTGTGGCACTGTCTATGGAGCCTCTCAAAAATGCCAAACTCCACCTAAGCCGTGAAATTATGGTAAGATAAATGTCAAAGTTAAACATAAATAACAAAAGCCAAAGGATGCAGCAGGCCTGGTGATCAGACACAGATGGCCTCGGGAGTCCAGCAATTCCTACCCTGCCAAAACACAGGAGAATTATCGAGTTTGTGAAAAGACAGCAACATCTCTCTCCCTCTCCTCTAACTTTATAATTGGAGATGTACAATTCACCTAATAGTCAGCAATGTCAACATCCCAGACCAAGTAGTATTGTGATAGGTCAGGGTTGTTGTGAAAGGGGTTAACTGGAGCTGTTTGTACAGTGACTGTTATTGATGCCAGTCTCCATGGATCCTAACTGTGTCACTGGAGGGTTTCCTCTTCTATTAAAAAGGGGCTTCCTTCAACCTGTTATCTCATACTATCAGCGGCAGTGTCATCCTCAAGACGATTGGAATGAGCAGCGACAGAGAGAGGGAGAGGAAGAGAATCTTAGAACATTGGACTGGAATGTTGCAACAATGGATCAGAATTTGAGAACAACAGACCTAAATGTTCCAAGAGTGGATCAGAATTTTGAGAACATTAGACTGGAATGTTCCAACAATGGATCAGAATTTGAGAACATTAGACTGGAATGTTCCAACAATAGATCAGAGTCTGAATAGTTTAGTCTAGAACGTTCCAACAATGGATCAGAGCTTGAGAACATTAGACTGGAATGTTCCAACAATGGATCAGAATTTGAGAACATTAGACTGGAATGTTCCAACAATGGATCAGAATTTGAGAACATTAGACTGGAATGTTCCAACAATGGATCAGATTCTGAATAGTTTAGTCTAGAACGTTCCAACAATGGATCAGAGCTTGAATGCATTAGACTGGAACGTTCCAACAACGGACAGGAGTTTATCCGATGGTTTTTACTATCTTTCACTGGATTGGGCATCGTTAGTGTTCCAGATAGAAGCCGTACTGGTAATTATTCAAGAAGGTTACTATCCCATTCTCGCTATTATTGGTGTTCCTGGTAAGGCTATCTCTGTCGATTCTATAAACGATGTTGAAGATTATTGCTAGTTCCGTTTTTTTATATTGAACAAATGCATAATTTGTTATCTTCAGTTTCAGTCACAAACTCCACTTCATTTCCATCAATTTCAGAGCAAACTTGTTCTGACACTTGAATCTTCCTTTTACGCTCAACTGTTTCTCAATATTCTCTCTACCATCAAACCTGCCTCCACCCAGCTCTGTAATACCCCCAGTCTCTGCCTTAGTGCCGTTGTTGATTTAGCTGTCATCTGCCCCTTTGGTAGCTTCAGGTTTTACGGCTCCAGTTCTCTTCTGACCTCTCCTCCAATTGCAAATGTTTTGAACACATACTTGCTCTTGCTTCTCCAGCTATTTCATAAGAGGGACCCCATATCAGAGTAATAATGCCACTGGACGGGACCATAAAGGCATTGTTTCAAATCCTAACACAGCCGATAACAGAACTTAAAGTCGAATGACAAAAAATTGGAGTGAAACCTCATTTTACTAATGGAAACCATAAACCATCACGATTTCTTTCATTATTTCACTGATAGCTTTTGGTAAAGAAACTAAGTGTGACTTCAAACCCAAGACCACATGGTTGGCTCCATATTGTCTTGACAAATGACCTCACAGTCAAGGGCATTTAGTGATGGACAACAAATACTGCCCTTGCCAGTGATGCTGACATCCCGGGAAACAGCAACATTAAAGGCAAAATAAACCAAGGAACTTTGGATGATGGAGATCTGAAACAAAATTCTCCAACGTCTGAAGATGTTGGAGAATCTCAGCAAGTTTGGCAGCGTCTGTCAGGAGGAAAAGAGATAAAGTTTCAAGTCTAGTGACCCTACATCAGCACTGAAAGCAACTGAGAAATAATATTATTTATATTAAGGATGGCTGGATGAGTGAGGGGGAGGTTAGTTGACTGGATGGAGAAATGGATGGAGTAAGGGAGAGGAAGAGAAAGAGAGAGAGAGACAGAGAAAGAAATGAAAAGCAAACAAAGCAACTGCTGATGATGAAGTGGAATGAAAATAAAAACGGACCTTCTTCGAACATTACCCCTTTCCCCATATTCCTGAACATCACTTCAATCTAGATATGCCCCTGTTTAAAGTGAGTTATATTCCCTTCTATCACTCTTCTCTGAGTGTGGTGCTCAATTCCAGCGGCAATACTGGGTGCTGCCCTTATAGTTGCTGATATACAGAGAAACGTAATTTTATATTGTGAACTGCTTCTTTGGAGAGAGGAACTGTGACTGTGGGACTGTGCAGAGATGTAACGGGTTTTTCAGCCAGGAAGAGAAACATTTTCAACATGGAATGGATGCACCGTGTGTGTGGGAATTTGACTTGCACCTGTCATTAGACAGGAAGGGCAGGTTCTGTGGATGCTTTTCACGGGTGTGTATTGTCAGCTGCTGCATGTATTCAGAGAGACCAAGGGTCTGGTGACCCCACTCTGGACACTGCATTTATAGAGTGTTTCAGTCCATGGGAAACAAATGGAGCCGAGACTACACAGAAGGAATTCCCTGTACATGGCGAGCGGCTGGGCATTGTGTTATCCCCCCTTGGATTTCCAGGAATATTTTTCTAAGCTGAACCAATTCCAAACATAAAATGTGAACCTTTCAAAAATGAGGTGGTCACTGAGCTGTGTTCCCGCCATCAGTATAACCTGTAGCCTCACACGAGGAACAGAAATGTACAGACATCCACCATGAAGTGAACTGGATCAGTTCTGGAATTTTCCAGGCAGGAGTTGTTAACATATTCATCATCTCCGAAGTGCAGTCCTCCGAAATATTCACTGGCTGTCAGAAGCCATCTGCCAACTGAGAGGAATACATTGAGTTTATGTTCCTGAGAAAGGTTCAGAAGCAAACTCCCAGATATACTCGTGAACAGCGGGACTGGCGAAAATGAGGAACTGTATGAAACTAGAATTAATGAAGAGTAGGTTTTTGAAAATCTAATTGAATTGAAGGTTGGTAAGGTGCTGCTTCTGCTGAGCTACATCCCAGAATATCGAGGAGGTGGCAATTGAGCTAACGAAAGAATTACTGATTGTTCTTCAAAGCTGGTTGCATACGAGAAAGGATCCTACAGACTGGAAAGCAGCTATTGTAAAACTAAACATTTTAAACAGGACGGAGAGGGCAAACAAAAAACTAACTAGCTTGATGTCAGCTGTGAAAATATCTTTGGCACCTTCTATAAGAATGGGGCAACTAGACACTTGGAAAATAATGGCATGATTAGATAGATATGGCCTAGATTCAGTAAAGGGAAATTATTTTTGATATACCTGCTGGAGTTTGTGGACTCGGTCAGTTGTGTCATTAACAATTGAGAACCAGCCACAGTGGAGTAATTGAATTTTCAGACAAAGTTTGACATTGTTGAATGCAGGTGAGTGGAGAATGTTAGAGTCCATGGGAAGGTAAGGGTGGAATATACACCATATGTATTAAAAATTGGATAATGAACAAAATGAGCAGAGTAGTGATTTTTTTCTCTGGGCGGAAGCCTTTTGGGGTATCTGAAGGATCACCTCTTCTGCAATAGCTGTGCACAAGGTATAAAAATGATTCAGATGTGAACAACAAATACCATCATTCACATTTACGTTTCTTAAATGGTGAGAGGTTGGGAAGGGCTGTTGTTGAAAAAAAGGACCCAGATACCCTTGATTATAAGTCACTAACAGAATTCGTATGGGGCAGGAAGTAATTCTTACTGTTAAGGATATGTAGTCCATCATGGAAAATTACTAAAGTACTAGAGCAAATGTATCTTACTCAATGGTAGCGTTTTGATGAGCCAGTATTGTGTACAGAGTCTGCTTTATAAATAATGATCTCCATGTTACCGAGACAGTGCAAAGGAGTTTCACCAGACTGAACCCTCACATGACGTTTCCACAAGGAGAGAATGCAGTAACTATGTGTTTAATCTGCAGTGCTATGAGAGAATACGACGTTGAAACTTGTTGGTTATGGATGGACACTCATTATGTCTCAAGTACTCATTGATAAGGTAAACAGCTTCATACACACTTACTGTGTTACCCTGCACTCAATGTTAGATTGTACACAATCCTGTCAGAAGCCATAATGCCTTCATTCTGAAACAGTTAGCCATTCCCCACCAGCTACTTGTCAATCTTAATGTTTTATAAAACTTTCAACCATTCCAGAGAGAACAAGGGTCTGATCTCTCAGCGATAGAAGATGCCTTTGAAACTGGTTTAAATTTGGCTTAATTCCTCCTCCCAGGATATCATTTTAAATTAACACGCATGTACTATGAGTAATGACGCCAGGAGGAGCAAGGTGTCTTATCTGTTCAGGCCCTGCTCCATTTGTTTGTGATGTAGGAGCATCTCTGACTTTTTCCTGTGCCTAGTTAGTGACTTGACGATCTGAATGATCTGTTCCTGTTCCTTTTTAATGACTCCAGGTGTGAAATGGTCTCTTTCTGATCCTGTGTAAGTGACGTGTGGTGTTGGGCAGACTGCTTGTCTTCCTGTGTGACAGGCAGGAGAGACTGAATGGGCTGTCCCTCCTTTGCACAATAGTTTTGATGGGCTGAATGACTTTCCCGCATTCTCGTGAAGCCAGACTGAGGTGCGGAATTAATTATTTCGTTTACTGTGGAAATGTGCAGTGTCTGGCAGCGCTGTTCCATGAACGTTGCCGACATGTTAAAAGAACATAGAACAAGAACAGTGCAGCACAGAACAGGCCCTTCTGCCCATGATGTTGTGCCGACCACTGATCCGCATGTATGCACCCTCAAATTTCTGTGACCATATACATGTCCAGGAGTCTCTTAAATGTCCCCAATGACCCTGCCTTCACAACTGCTTCTGGCAATGCATTCCATGCTCTCACAACTCTCTGTGTAAAGAACACGTCTCTGAAATCCCCTCTATATTTTCCACCAACCAGCTTAAAATTATGGCCCCTCATGTTAGTCATTTCTGCCCTGGGAAAGAGTCTCTGGCTATCGACTCTATCTATGTCTCTCATTATCTTGTATACCTCAATTAGGTCCCCTCTTCTCCTCCTTTTCTCCAATGAAAAAAGTCCGAGCTCAGTCAACATCTCCTCATAAGATAAGCCCTCCAGTCCAAGCAGCATCTTGGTAAACCTCCTCTGAAGCCGCTCCAAAGCATCTCCTTCTCCATAGCTATGTAGAATGTGAGGCAGTTGTGGTCACTATCACCAAAGTGCTCTCCCACCACAAGATCTGATGCCTGCCCTGGCTCATTTCCGAGCACTAAGTCTAGAATGGCCTCTCCCCTCGTCGGCCTGTCAACGTACTGAGTTAAGAAACCCTCCTGAACATACCTAACAAAAACAGCTCCATTCAAATCTTCTCCTCGAAGGAGGTTGCAATCAATATTGGGAAAGTTAAAGTCACCCATTACAACAACCCTACTACGTCCACACTTTTCCAAAATCTGCCGATCTATGCTTTCTTCCATCTCCCTGCTGCTATTGGGAGGGGGGTCTGTAGTCAAACCATCAAGAGGTGACTGCTCCCTTACTGTCCCTAATTTCCATCCATACTGACTCGGTAGGCAGATCTTCCTCGACAACGGAAGCTTCTGGGGATGTGATACCTTCTCTGATTAGCAGTGCTACACTCCTTCCTCTTTCCGCCCTCTTTTATTTTTAAATGCTCTAAACCCTGGAACATCCAGCAACCATTTCTGCCCCTGAGAAACCCATGTCTCTGTTATGGCCACAACATCATAGTACCAGGTACTGATCCATGCTCTAAGTTCGTCACTTTTATTCGGCACGGTGGAACAGTGGTTAGCACTGCTGCCTCACAGTGCTGGAGACCCGGGTTCAATTCCCGCCTCAAGCGACTGTCTGTGTGGAGTTTGCACATTCTCCCCGTGTCTGCGTGGGTTTCCTCCGGGTGCTCCGGTTTCCTCCCACAGTCCAAAGATGTGCAGGTCAGGTGAATCGGCCATGCTAAATTGCCCGTAGTGTTAGGTAAGGGGTAGACGTAGGGGTATGGGTGGGTTGCGCTTCGGCGGGGCGGTGTGGACTTGTTGGGCCGAAGGGCCTGTTTACACACTGTAAGTAATCTAATCTATTCCTGATACTCCTTGCATTAAAGTAAACTTGAATACTCTCCAGGTTTTTCGTTGCACATGGACACAGACTACTTTCGGACCTGAGGAATGACAAAGTGTTCTGAACATTGTGTCACCCAGAGTGAATATCCCCACTTCTGTTTGGTGAGAACTCAATGGGCTAAGTGGCCAACTTCCACACTGCAGGGATTCCCTTCTGACAAACTCGAGATGCCTGGACTGAGGGAGCTACCCTGCGGATCTCCTGCAGTGATGTCGCACAGCTGAGTTGATTGATGTCCAATGATGATAAGCATCTTCCCTTGTGCTGTGAACGAATCCAAACACTGGAGAGTTTGTAATAGATTTTCGTGAAGTGCGATTTTTCTCAGGCTCCTTGATGTCATCCTCTGTTAAAAACTGCCTTGATACCAGGGTCAGTCGCTCTTAGCTAAACCCTTGTATTCACCTCTATCGCTTATATCAATAGGTCATCGTATATGACAGACAATGATTTCTTCAAACAGAGGGTAGTGAATGTCAGGAATTCTCTCTTCTCGAGAGTCAGGGGAGCTAGATCACTGAAAGATCTCTGAATGGTCTTCCCTGTTTCTGTGAATCAGGTTATAGCAGTAAGTGGCCTCCAACTACTCCTGTCTAGCAGGTTGGAGGGGCTGAATGGAACATTGGAACATCGCTCTCAGGAGCAAGATTAGGTCGTTCGACACTACGAAACTTCTCCACCAGGCACTATGTTTGTGGATGATCAGGTTGTGGTCTCAGCCCCATTTTCCTGTCCGTATCCCATTATCCATAACTCAATCTCTGTCAAATATTTAATGAATCCAGTTTGAATAAATGTGAACAAAGAGGCACCACATGCCTCTGGGGAAGAGAATTCCCACTCAAGTGGCACTTTTAGAATTGCTCCTCATCTCTCTTTCAGTGTCGTACAGCAGGGAACCCTATCCACATAAACCAGACATCCCAATCTGATCTCAACTCATTTGCCAACATTAGGCCTATATCCTTCTAAATCCTTCCTATTAATATGCACATCCAAATACTTTTGAGATGTTGTAACTTTAGCAGTTTGCATCACTTTCTCTGACAGCTCATTCCATACACAGACGACAGTCTGCATGAACGTTCTGTCCCTTTAATATCTTTCTCCTCTCAACTTAAGCTTTTGTCCAATAGTTTGGACTCACCGATCCTGGGAAAAACGCCTTGGATATTCAGCTTATCCATGTTCCTCATGATTTTATAAACCTCTATAATGTTATGCCTCAGCCTCCGATGCTTCAGAGTAAACAATCCCCAGTCTGTCCAGCCTCTCCCTGTAGCTCAATCCCTCCATGCCCGGCAATATCCTTGTAAATCATTTCTGCACCCTTTCAAGTTTAACAACATCCTTCCTATATCAATGAGAACCAAATTAGACACAATATTCTAAATGTCACCTCACTAACATCCTGACCAGTTGCTATGTGATCTCTCAGCTTGCATACTTAACGTACTGACCAATAAAGACAAACATGCCAAACTCTTTCTTCACCACCGTGTCTACCTGCGACTCCACTTTTAAGGAACAATGATCCTGCACTTTTTTGTTCAACAACACTCCCCAGGGCACTACCATTGATTATATATGTCCTGCCGTATTTTTCCTTTCCAAAATGCAACACTTCATCATTTATCTAAATTTAATTCCATCTTTCACTCCTTGGCTCATTGCCCCATCTGATCAAGGTTACATTCTACTCCAAGATAAACCTTGCTGGCCACTGCACTTCCAATTTTGATATCGTCTGTAAACGTTATAAACAGGCAAATATTCACATTCAAATCATTTATATGAATGACAAAAGCAGTGGATTCAGCAACTTGTGTTACACCACTGGTCACAGGGTTCCAGTCTGAAAAACAGTCTTCTATCAACATCTGCTTCCTATCTTCACTCTAATTTTGCAGTGTATTGGCTAGCTTACCTTGGATCCATTTATGATCTAAACTTAGAAATGTGTATGTCATGTGGAATCCTGTCTAATGCCTTGCTGAACGCTGTATGGACAGCGTCTACCACACTACCTTCATTAAAATTGTTTGTCACCTCTCCAAAAAACGCAATCAATTTGGTTAGAAATGATTTCCCATGCACAAAACCATGTTGACTACACCTAATCAGCAGTTGCATCTGCATTTGCATGTAAATGCTTTCCCTCACAATCCTCTCCAATAACGTGCGCACGATTTACATCAGGCTCACCGATCTATCCTTCAGGTCACTATTCACTTCCCTCGTCCCATGCTTCCACTGCTAACTGCAAATGCTAATGTAACCAGGTTGGTGATTTGACCAATAATATAGGTCCCAGACACGGTCAGGGTTTGGCACAAATTAAACAGGATTCTTTAATCAGCTAAAATTAACAAATTTATCACCCAAACAAAGTTACGCAAATTACGTTGGAAAGCTAAATGACAAACAGTTTGGATATTACAAATCTGAGCACCAATGTTTCTCTTTCTAAAAGTACTGACACATGCACACGTTTGATGACCAACAGAACAACAAAATCTCGGCAGAGCGTTAATTTGGAATAACTGTGCCCAAATATTAATTGAAATCATGATGAAAGGAAACATAAGCGATTGTTCCAAGTATTATTCAGCGTATGGAGCTATTCTGTTCTTACAAGCTACTGGGAATAGGATCACTTCCTGGAATAGGTGATTTTGCTGAATTCCCTTTAGTTCAGGGAGTGGGTCGATTCCAGTGAATCCTCAACAGGAATCATCCATGAGTGGCAAAGATGACTGAGGAGTTTTCAGCTCACACACATTGCTGGGATGAGGAATACGGAGAGGGAGGGAGCAACAGGCTGTTCCTTCTCAGGAAGAATACATTTCCTGCCTCTCTGAGTTGAATCACACAATAACATTATCCAGCCCCAAGCTGGATCAAATCAGGTCTCTTTGGACAGTGCTTGAACTGTACGACTCCACTGCATTCCCTTCTCCATGTAGGTACATCATTGTTGCAGTGGCATGCAGAGCCAATACTTTCGTAACAAATAGTCCCAATAGATTTGAGGATGTGTTTACATATTTCGGAATACTTTTAAAATACAACTTTTAATATCTTCACAATATCTGTATTTAAATTAATACATCTTTGTCTTAAATTACTTCCCAAGTCTATTCTCCCATGCAAGATGAAATATTCATCGGGTTTTCACCAGTTGAAAAACTTATATGGTTAATAAGAACATTTCTCATTCTCAGGCCTAAACATCTAATCGTACATAACATAATGCCTTCATCCCAAGAATGAATAAAGAGAAACAGCTTTGAAAAGTTTCAAAAACACATTGTTTTTCACTTCAGTGGAATTACAACCACACACAGTACATCAGATATCGTCTCAGCAACGGCCTGTACAGATGCAGTAAAACATCCTTAAGATCAGACCCAATACTCTTTGAAAGAAAAAAAATCATTGCATTTGTTTTCCAAATCACATGCTGTACCTACAGGCTAACATGATGTGATTTATGTACCAGGACACAGGAATCCCTTTGTACCACCGAGTTCTGCATTCTGCCTCCACTTACATAGTTTATGTTGTTTTATGGGGTTTAGGTTTGATCTCTGAGCTGTATGCTTGTTATCCAGCCGTTTAATTACCTGGTGAGGTAACATCATCAGTGGCGACCTCCAAGTGAAGCGAAGCTGTAGTCTCCTGCTTTCTATTTATATGTTTGTCCTGGATGGGTTTCCTGGGATTTGTGGGGATGTCATTTTCTGTTCGTTTTCTGAGGGATTGATAGATGGTATCTAGATCTATGTGTTTGTTTATGGTGTTGTGTTGGAATGCCAGGAGTTCTCTGGCATGTATTTGCTTAGCCTGTCCCAAGAGTTGTCCCAGTCGAAATGGCGTTTTGTTTTCTCCTTGTTTAGGGCAACGAGAGAGAGAGGATCGTGTCTTTTTGTGGGTAGCTGATGTTCGTATATCCTGGTGGCTGACTTTCTTCCTGTTTGTCCTACATCGTGTTTCTAGCAATCCTTGCATGGAACTTTGTAGACGACGTTGGTTTTGTCCATGGGATGTACTGGGTCTTTTAAGTTTGTTCGTTTTTGTGTGAGAGTGTTGGTGGGTTTATGCTTCCTCCAAAAAAACAAAGTTCCCGTCACCGACTTTGTGCATTTCTTTTTGCTGAAGGTTTGCTCACGACCCTCCCCTGTCTGTATCCCATTGCAGACACCGTGTCACCACTTGACATCTTATGGAATGAATATTCTGGTGTCTGAGTAAATTGAGCTCCAGTCCATTCAGCCCTTTCATCCAAATCGACCATCTAGATTTCAAACTGTTGATGACCCCAACCTGATCACTGAAGAATACCACTGGTGACAGCTTTCCAACCTGAAAATAAGTAATTATCTCTATTCTGTATTTCCTGGTAGCTCACCAGGGCTCTACCTTTCCTGTGTACCTGCCAGAAGGGTTGCATGGCCTCCTGCTGTGCTGTGTAGCTGAATATCGAATTGTTTCTGATCTCAGTGGTCCTCCTTCCGGCCATTTGTTGTCAGATGATCAGGTATAGTTCGTACCGTCAATGATCCTGATACCTGAGAGTTTAAAAATTAATACAGAATATAGACTAATATTTGGGGGGATCGCTACCTTGTCAGAAATGTGGTCTTTCAGATGCAGCAATGGAACTATTCTGCAATATCAGTCATGTGCTCAATTTTCACCAGACAGACACTGAGGAACAGGGGATATTTCCTATAAGTCTGATTAACATGCGTCCCTTTAACAACACAACCAATAATCTTAATCATTAATTTCATTTTAGGCTGTTGGTGTTGTGTTGAAAACTTGTCGCAGTCACTACACATGAACATAAACTATTGTCTTTGAGAGGTGACCTTATACATGTTTATAAAATCATGATGGGCAAGGTAAATAAGGTAAATAGGCAAGGTCTTTTCCCTTGAGTAAGGGAATCCAGAACTCGGGGGAATAGGTTTAAGGTGAGAGGGGAAAGATATCAAAGGGACCTAAGCGGCAACTTGTTCACACAGAGTATGGTGTGTGTGGAATGAGCTGCCAGAGGAAGTGATGGAGGCTGGTGTGATTACAATAGTTAACGTCATCCAGATGGGTATATGGAAAGGAATGATTCAGAGGGATGTGGGCGAAATTCTGGCAAATGAGACTTAATTACTGTAGGATATCTGATTGGCACAGATGAGTTGGACCAAAGAGTCTGTTTCCCTGACGTATATCTCTATTACACGAAAATTGAATCCTTCATTCTATTCCTGTGTATCTCCTTAGAGGAGCAGACTAGGATCCTCCTATCTTATTGCAGCGATACTGACTGGTTAAATGAGGTCTTCCTCTCCCTCTGTAACAGGGTCAATGGGTGAAGCGAGAGAACAACATATGAGATAGGAGCTCCAGCCGGCCTATCAGTTAATAAAGCTTATGGCTGGTCTGTTTTCAGTTGAAAACTCTTTTTCTGTCTATTGCCAAGAAACACTGACTCCCCTGTCCAACAAAGGTCAGTCAAGATCAGCCTTGAATATCTTCAATGGTCCAGTCTTCACATTCCCTGGGGATGATAATACCACAGAGAGCACAACCCTAAGGAGATAGAAACATCCTTATCTCAATCTTACATGGGGGTACCTCTAAATTTTAAACTGTATAAACTTCACAGCAAGTCAGGTTCTCTTTTTTGAGACATGAGGGCACAACAAAAAGAAAGAAATCGACCATTCAGCACCTCAAATCTATTCCACATTCCCATTGACTCTGTCCAGTGAAGTATTTATCAAACTCAGCCTCCACTGCTCTCTTTGGTAGATATTTCAGCATTCGTAAACTATGCAGCGTACGAAATTGGTGCATAACTAGACTGTTTGGTCCATCGAGTCTGATCAGCTGTTCCATCATGGCTGACATGTTTCGCAACAAAGTTCTCCGGCCTTCCCTCTGTATTGCTTGACCCACTTATCAATCAAATCATATCTATCTCTGCCTTAAAAACAGAATTGTGTCTGCGTCTCTGTATGTCTGTATGTGTATCTGTGTGTTTCTGCTTATTGGCGGGAGACAGAGGGAAATGGAGGAGGGTTGTCTTTTGGACTGGAGGTTTGTGACCATCGGTGCTCCACAGGGATTGATGCTGGATCCACTTTTGGTTGTTATTTATATCAATAATTTAGATGTAAATAATAGAAGGTATCGTGAGCACGTTTATGGATGACATCAAGATTAGTTATATCGTGGAAGGTGAAGAAGGTCACATAAGATTATAAAGAGATCATAATTAATTGCATCAATGAATCATAGAGTTGTACAGCACACCATTTGGTCCAACTCATTCGTGGCTAGAGAGGGGACAGTGAGGAGACGAGATAGGGGAGGGAGAGAGAGGGGAGGGATAGAGAGGTGGGCGAGAGAGGAGGGAGCAAGAGATGGGGCAGGGTGAGCGCAGGGATGATGAGAGAGGGGCGGGCTTGAGAGGGGAGGGCGAGAGAGGAGCGGGCGAGAGGGGGAGGGCAATAGAGGGGAGTGCGAGAAAGGCGAGGGCGAGAGAGGGGGAGGGCGAGATAGGAGAGGGCAGGAGAGAGAAGGGCGAGAGTGCGCCGTGGGGAGAGTGGGGAGGGAGAGAAAGGGTAGGGGAGAGAGGGGAGGGGGAGAGAGGGGTGGGCAACATAGGGTAGGGCGAGAGATGGGAGGACTAGAGAAAAGAGGGCAAGAGATAGGAGGGAGAGAGAGGAGGGAAAGAGAGGGGACGGCGAGAGAAGCGAGGCTGAGAGATGGGTGGTGAGAAAGGGGAGGGATAGAGAGGGGAGGGCAAGAGAGAGGAGGGGTAGAGAGGGGAGGGCGAGAGAGGGGAGGGAGAGAGAGGAGTTGGCAAGATAGGGTAGGGCGAGAGACAGGAGGGCAAGAGAGAAGAGGGCGAGAGAGGAGGGATAGAGAGGGCTGGGGAGAGAGGGGAGGTGGAGACAGGCGGAGATCGAGAGAGGAGAGGGAGAGAGGGGAGGGCAAGAGCGGGGATGGAGAGAGGGGCGGGTTAGAGAGTGGCGGGCGAAAGAGGGAAGAGCGAGAGAGTGGAGTGGGATTGATGGGAGGGCGGGAGAGTGAAGGGCAAGAGAGGAGGGAGCGAGAGTTGAGGGCGAGAGAGGGGAGGGATAGAGATGGGAGGGATAGAGAGTGGAGGGCGATAGACGGGAGGGCGAGAGAGAGAGAGGTGGGAGAGAGAGAGGAGTGAGAGACATGGCAGGGCGAGCAAGGGAAAGCCATGTGAGAGGTGGGCGGGAGACGGGAGGGCCAGAGTGAGGGGAGGGCGAGAGAGGGGCGGGCTGGAGGGGGGGGGCGAGAGAGGGGAGGGCGAGAGACGGCGGGAGAGAGAGGGGCGGGCGAGAGAGGGGAGGGAGAGAGAGGGGAGTGCAATAGAGGGTAGGGCAAGAAAGTTAGAATGTGGGGGGGCGAGAGAGGTGAGGGCGGGAGAGGGAAGGGGGAGACGGAGTGGTGGGGAGATGGGGAGTGAAAGAAAGGATACAGGGGAGAGGGGAGGGAGACAGATGTGTGGACAAAAGAGGGGAGGGATAGAGAGGAGAGGGCGAGACAGGGGAGTGAGGGGATGGGGAGAGAGGGGTGGGAGGTAGTGGAGAGGGTGAGAGAGTTCACGGTGAGGGGACGAGATAGGGGAGCGAGAGAGGTGATGGCAAGACAGGGGAGGGCAATAGAAGGGAGGGCAATAGAGGGGAGGGCGAGAAAGGGAGAGGGCGAGAGAGGGGACGACATGAGAGGGGAGGGAGAGAGAGAGGAGAGGGCTTGAGAGGGAAGGGCAAGAAAGGAGAGGGCGAGAGAAGGGAGGGCGAGAGTGAGTGGGAGGCGAGAAGAGAGGGCGAGAGAGGGGGAGAGACAGAAGGGAGGGGGAGGAGTGTGGGGAGGGGGTGAGAGAGGTGGGCGTGCGTGGGGAGGGCGAGAGATGGGAGGGTGGGAGCGGCAAGGGCGAGAGAGGGGAGGACGAAAGAGCGGAAGGCGAGAGAGGGGAGGGATAGAGAGAGGGGAGGGATAGAGACAGCGGAGGGCGAGAGAGTGTGGAGGGTGAGAGAGGGGAGAGCGAGAGAGAGGGGCGGGGGAGAGAGGGGAGAGAAAGAAAGAATGGGAAGAGGGGGAGGGAGAGAGAGGTGGGAGGGTGAAAGAGGGGAGGGGGAGAGGTGGAGGGCGAGAGAGGGGAGTGAGTGAGAGGGAAGGGCGAGAGGGGGAGGGCGAGAGAGGGGAGGGAGTGGAGCAAGGCGAGAGAGGGGAGTGTGACAGAGTGGAGGGCGACAGAAGGGAGGTCGAGAGAGGAGGGGGCGGGAGAGGGGAGGGCGAGAGAGGGCATGGAGAGAGAGTGTAGAACAGAGAGGGGATGGGGAGAGAGGCGGGATGGTCAGAAGGGGGAGTGGAGAGGGGGAGGGCGAGAGAGGCGAGAGTGGAGGAATGCAAGAGAGGGGAGTGCCTGAGAGGGGAGGGGAGAGAGTGGAGGGCGAGAGAGGGGAGGGCGACAGAAAGGAGGGCAAGAGAGGAGGGGGTTAGAGAGGGGGCGGTGAGGGCATGAGATAGGGGTGGGAGAGAGAGGGGAGGGATAGAGAGGGTTGGGCGAGAGACGAGGGAGTGAGAGAGGGGAGGGGGAGAGATGGGAGTGAGAGAGAGGGAAGGGTGAGTGAGGGGACGATGAGAGAGAGGCGGGCTTGAGAGGAGAGGGCGAGAAAGGGGAGGGCGAGAAAGGGGGAGGACGAGAGAGGGGAGGGGGAGAGAGGACAGGGCGGGAGAGGGAAGGGCGAGAGTGAGGGGTGGGGAGAGTGGGGGAGGGAGAGAAAGGGAAGGGGAGAGAGGGAAGGGAGAGAGAGGGGTGGGAAAAATGGGGCAGGGCGAGAGACGGGAGGGCAAGAGAAGAGGGCAAGAGAAGAGGGCGAGAGAGCGGACAAAGAGAGAGGAGGGATAGACAGGGTAGGGCGAGAGAAGGGAGGGGAGAGAGGGGAGGGCGAGAGAGGGGAGTGCGAGAGTGTGGAGGGAGAGTGAGGGGATGGCAAGAGTGGTGAGAGCGAGAGAGGAGAGGTCGAGAGTGGCGAGGGTGAGAGAGGGGAGACGGCAAGACAAGGGAGGGCGAGGGAGAGGAGGGAGAGAGGGGAGGGAGAGAGAACGGAGGGCGAGAGAGGGGAGGGTGAGAGTGGGGAGGGTGAGAGAGAGGGGGAGAGCGAGAGAGGGGAGGTAGAGAGAGGGGATGGTGAGAGAGGTGAGGCCAAGAGAAAGGGAAGGGATAGACAAGGGTGTATGAAAGAACGGGGAGGGCGAGAGTGGGGAGAATGAGAGAGGGGAGGGAGAGAGGGGGCAAGAGTGTGGGGAGGGAGAGAGGTGAGGGCAAGAGAGTGGACGGTGAGAGAGAGCAGAGAGAGGGGAGGGCGAGAGAGGGGAGGGATAGAGAGGGGAGGGATAGAGAGGGGTGGGTGGAAAATAGGAAAGTGAGAAAGGGGAGGGTGAGAGAGGGGAGGGCGAGAGAGTGGGGAGGGATAGGGGAGGGATAGAGAGGGGTGGGTGGAAGATAGGAGAGTGAGAGAGGTGAGGGTGTGAGAGTGGTGGGCGAAAGAGTGGAGGGCGGGAGAAGGGGGGAAAGATGGGTTGTCGTCAGATGGGAGGGATAGAGAGAGGAGGGCGAGAGAGGGAAGGGCGAGAGAGGGGAGGGCGTGAGAGGAGGGGGCGAGAGAGGGGGAAGGAGAGAGAGAGGGGAGGGGTTGGCGTGTAGGGAGGGTGAGAGCGGGGAGGGCGTAAGAATTGAGGACGAAAGAGGAAAGAGCAAGAGAGGGATGGGCGAGAGGTGGGAGGGTGGTACCTGGAACGGTGAGAGATGTGGGCATGCAAGAGGGAAGGGTGAGAGAGGGGAGGGCGCGAGATAGGAATGTGGGAGAGGGAAGGTCGATAGAGGAGGGTGCGAGAGAGGAGATAGCGAGAGAAGGGAGGGCTAGAGAGGGGAGGGCATGTGTGCGGAGAGCGAGAGAGAGGTGGGCGAGAGAGGGGAGGGCGAGAGGGCAGGGCGAGAGAGAGGGGAGGGCGAGAGAGGGGAGGGAAAGAGAGAGGGGAGGACAAGAGAGGGGAGGGAAAGAGAGAGGGGAGATTGAGAGAGGGGAGGGATATAGAGAGGGGAGGGTGAGAGAGTGGTGGGAGAGAGGGGAGGGCGTTAGCAGGGAGGGCGAGAGACGGGAGGGTGAGAAAGGGGAGGGTGAGAGAGTGGGGAGGGTGAGAGAGGGGAGGGGAGGGGGGAGAGAGGGGAGGGAGAGAGGGGCGGGTGAGAGAGACGGGAGGTGGAGGGAGGGGAGGGGGCGAGAGTGATGAGCGAGAGAGGGGTGGCGAGAGAGAAGAGAGGACGAGAGTGGGGTGGGCGAGAGAGGGGAGTGTGAGAGAGGGTGGGATGAGAGAGGGAAGAGCGAGAGAGGAGGGTGCGAGAGAGGGGAAGGCGACAGAGAGGAGGGCGACAGAGGGGGTGGCGAAATTGATGATAGGGAGGGGGTGAGATAGGGGAGGAAGAAAGAGGGGTGTTTGAGAGAGGGGAGAGAGAGAGGGAGGTTGAGAGAGGGGAGGGCAAGAGAGGGGAGGGCGGGAGAGGGGAAGGCAAGAAAGGTGAGGGCGAGAGAGGGGTCGGTGAGACTGCGGAGGATGAGAGAGAGGGAGGGCGAGAGTGTGGAGGGTGAGAGAGAGGGTTGGGGCGGGAGAAGTGAGGGCAGAGACGGGGAGGGCGAGTGAAGAGAGAGCGAGAGTAGGGACTGTAAGAGAGAGGGAAGGCGAGAGGGGGGAGGGCGGGATAGTGGGGAGGGTGAGAGAGGGGAGGGCGCAAAGGGGGAGGGCGTGGGGGGTGAGAGAGGGGAGGACGAAGAGGGGAGGGCGAGAGAGAGAGGAGGGCGAGAGAGGTGAGGGCGAGGGAGGGGAGGGAGAGAGGGGAGCAGGAGGGAGGGGAGGGAGAGAGAGAGGGAGGGCAAGAGAGAGGGGAGCACAAGAGAGGGGAGGAAGAGAGAGGGGTGGGTGAGAGAAAGTGGAGGGTGAGAGTCTGAGGGTGAGAGAGAGGGAAGGGCAAGAGAGGGGAGTGGGAGAGAGAGGGAGGGAGAGCGAGAGGGGCGTGCGAGAGAGAGGGGAGGTGGAGAGAGGGGAGGGGGACAGAGGGATGGACGAGAGAGAGGGGAAGGCGAGAGAGACGGGAGGGCGAGAGTGGGGTGGGCGAGAGAGGGGAGGGAGAGAGAAGGAAGGGTGAGAGAGGGGTGGGTGAGAGAGGGGATGGAGAGAGAGGGGAGGGCGAGAGAGTGGAGGGTGACAGAGTGGGGGGAGAGAGAGGGGAGGGCGAGAGTCGGAGGTATAGAGAGAGCGGAGGGCGAGAGAAAGGGGAGGGCGAGAGAGGGGAGGGCGAGAGTGGGGAGGGATAGAGAGGGGTGGGTGGGAGAGGGAGGAGAGCGAGAAAGGGAAGGGCGAGAGAGGGAAGGGTAGGAGAGGGGAGGGCGAGAGAGAGGGGAGGGCGAGAGAGTGGCGGGATAGAGAGAAGGGAGGGCGAGAGAGGGGAGGGATAGAGAGAAGGAAGGGCGTGAGTGTGAGGGCAAGAGACGGGAGGGTGAGAGAGGGGAGGGTGAGAGAGGGGATGGATAGAGAGAGGGGAGGGCGAGAGAGCGGAGGAATAGAGAGAGGGGAGGGTGAAAGAGGGGAGGGTGAGAGAGAGGGGAGGGCAAGTGAATGGTGGGCGAGAGAGGGGAGGGCATGAACAGGAAGGGCGAGAGACAGGAGGGCGAGAGAGGGGAGGGCAAGAGTGGGGTGGGCAAGAGAGGGGAGGGCGTGAGAGTGGAGGGTGACAGAGTGGGGGGAGAGAGAGTGGAGGGCGAGAGACGGGAGGGATAGAGAGAGCGGGGGGCGAGAGAAAGGGGAGGGCGAGAGAGGGGAGGGTGAAAGAAAGAGGAGGGCGAGAGAGGGGAGGGCAAGAGAGGGGACGGAGACTGAGAGGAGGGCGAGAGAGGGGTGTGCAAGAAAAAGGGAGGCTGAGAGAAATGGTTAAGAGTGGGGGAGGGTGCGAGAGAGGGGAGGGCGAGAGTGGGGTGTGTGATAGAGGAGAGGGTGAGAGAGGAGGGTGCGAGAGAGGGAGGGCGAGATAGAGGAGGGCGAGAGAGGAGGCAGCGAGAGAGGGGAGGCTGAGAGTGTTGAGGGTGAAAGAGCGGGGAGGGTGAGAGTGGGGAGAATGAGAGGGGAGGGCAAGAGAGGTGAGGGCGAGAGAGTGGAGGGTGAGAGTGTGGAGGATAAGAGAGAGGAAGGGCGAGATTGGAGAGGGTGAGAGAGAGGGGGGTGAGAGAGAGGGGAGGGAGAGAGAGGGGAGGGGAGTGACGGGGAGGGCGAGAGTGGGGAGTGTGAGAATGGGGAGGGCGAGAGAGGGGAGGGCACGAAGGGGAAGGGCGTGAGAGGGGAGTGCGAGAGAGGGAAGGGCAAAAGAGGGGAGGGCGAGGAATGACGGAGGGTGAGAGATGGGAGGACGTGAAGGGGAGGGTGTGAGAGGGGAGTGCGAGAGAGGGGAGGGTGAAAGAGGGGAGGGCGGGAGAGAGGGGAGGGCGAGAGAGAGGGGAGGGTGATAGAGGGGAGGGAGAGAGAGGGGAGGGTAGAGTGGAGGGGAGAGAGGTGGCAGGGTGAGATAGGGGAGGGTGAAATAGACGTGGGAGAGAGGGGAGTGAGAGAGAGGTGTGGAGAGAGTGGGGAGGGTGTGAGGGCAGTGGGAGAGCGAGTGGAGAGAGAGAGGGGAGGGCAATAGAGTGGAGGGCGAGAAAGGAAGAGGGCGAGAGAGGGAGAAGGCGACAGAGGGGAGGGAGAGAGCGAACGGAGGGCTTGAGAGGGAAGGGTGGGAGAGGAGGGGGCGAGAGAGGGGAGGGCGAGAGTGAGGGGAAGGCGAGAGAGGTGAGGGCGACAGAGGGGGAGGGAGAGAGAGGGGAGGGGTTGTGGAGTAGAGAGGGTGAGGATGAGAGAGCGGAAGGCGTGAGAATGGAGGGAAAGAGAGGGAATAGCAACAGAGCCCTGGGCGAGAGATGGGAGTGTGGGAGCGGAGAGGGCAAGAGAGGTGGGTGCGCGAGAGGGAAGGGCGATAGGAGGGAGGACGTGAGAGAGGAAAGTGTGAGAGAGGGGAGGGATAGAGGGGCTGCGTATGATAGAGGAGGGAAAGAGTGGGGTGGATGAGAGAGAGGGGAGGGCAAGAGAGGGGAGGGCGAGAGAGGGGAGGACCTGAGCAGGAAGGGTGAGAGATGGGAGGGTGAGAGAGGGGAGGGCGAGAGAGAGGTGCAGACGAGAGGGGGAGGGCAAGAGAGGGGTGAGAGAAGGGGCCATGAGAAAGAGGAGGGTGAGAGAGGTGAGGGTGAGAGATGGAAGGGTGGGAGAGGGATGAGCGAGTGAGAGGGGTGGGAGAGTGGGGAGGGAGAGAAATGGTAGCGGTAGAGTGGAGGGAGAGTGAGGTGGAAGGATAAGAGAGCGGAGGGGAGAGAGGGGTGAGAGAGAAGGGAGGGAAGAGACAGGAGGGCAAGAGAGAGGGGAGGTAGCAAGAGGGGAGGGGAGAGAGGGGATGGGGAGAGAGGGGTAAGGACGAGAGAGGGGAGGGAGTCACCACCTCCAGCCGTCCACACACTGCCCCCAGCCTGAATCCACTGCTGCCCACACACTGCCACCAGCCAAAGCCTCACTGCCATCCTACGCTACCCTCAGCCTGACATTCACCAACAGCCACACACTGCCACCAGCCTGATCCTCACCGTCGTGCACACCCCACCCCCAGCCTGACCCTCACTGCCATCTGCACACTGCCCTCAGTCTGACCCTCACTGAAGTCCACACACTGCCGTCCACACAACCCGTCCCTCACCGCCATCCAAACACCGTCCCCAGCCTGAACCTCATGGCCATCCAACACCGCCCCCAGCCTGACATCACTGCCATCCACACACCACCCCTAGACTCACCTCCACTGCTGTGCACATACCACCCCCAGCCTGAACCCCACCACCGTCCATACACTTACCCTGCCAGACCCTCACTGCCGTCCACACCGCCCCCAGCCTGACCCTCACAACTGTCCACACACCGCCCCCAGCATTATGCCCACTGTTGTCCACACACTGCCCACAGCCTGATCCTCACCGCCATCTGCTCACCACCCCCAGCCTGACCCTCACTGCCATCCACACGCCACCCACAGACTGTCACTCACTGCCATTGATGCAGCACCCCAGCCTGATCCTCACCGCCATCCAAGCTGAACGTCCTCACCATCCAGCACCGCTCCCAGCCTGAAATGCAGTGCCGTGCACTCTCCAAAGCCAGCGAGACCCTCACCACCATTCACAGAACGCCCCAAGCTTGACCCTCACTGACATCCACACACTTCCCCCAACCTGACCCACACCGCTATTCGCACACCATCCCCAGACTGACCCCCACTGCCGTCCACAGACCGCCCCCAACCTGACCATCAATGCTGCCCACACACCAGCCCCAGCCTAACTCTCATCTCCATCCACACGCCCCGTCCTCAGGCCGACACTCACCGCCATCTAAATACTGCCCCCAGCCTGACCTCACTGCCATCCACACACCGCCGTCCACACCCCACCCTCAGACTAACCCCCACTGCTGTCCACACACCGCCCCCACCCTGATACTCACCACCAGCCACACACCGCCACCAGCCTGACCCTCACCACCATTCACAGACTTCACCCAGCCTGACCCTCGCTGCCATCCACACACTGCCCTCAGCTTGAACACCACCGCCATCCACACACCAACCACAGCCAGACCCTCACCGTTGTCTGCACACGGAACGCAACCTGACGCACAACGCTGCCCAATCACCGCCCCCAGCATGACCCTCACCTCCGTCCACCCTCCGCCCCCAGCCTGATCCACAATGCTGTCTGCACACTGCCTCCAGCCTGACACTTACCACCGTCCAACAAAGCCTGCAGCCTGACTCTCACCACAAGCCACACACCATCCCCAGACTGACCCCCACTGCCATCCACACACCACCCCCAGCCTGATCCTCACCGCTGTCCACACACCACCTCTAAGCTGAGCCTCGTCACCGTCCAGCTCCACTCCCAGCCTGAAAGTCATCACCGTGCACTCACCACACCCAACCAGACCCTGACCGCCGTTCAAAGCATGCCCCAAGCCTGACACTCACTGCCATCCACACACCGCTCCCACACTGACCACCACCGCCACCAGCCTGAACGACACCATCATCCACACACCACCCCCAGGCAGACCCACACCGCCATCCACACACCAACCCCAGCCTGATCCCCACTGCTGTCCACACTCCGCCCCCAGCCTGACCCTCACTGCAGTCCACACACCGCCCCCAGCCTGAAACCCACTGCCATCCACACACTGCCCCGAGCCTGACCCTCACCGGTCTCCAATCCTGCCCCAAGCCTGACCCTCACAGCCGTCCACACATTGCCCCCAGCCTGAACCTCACCACCATATAACACTGCCTCCAGCCTGACCCTCACGGCCATCCACACCATGCCCCCAGACTGACCCCCACCGCTGCCTCCACACCACGCCTTGCATGAACGACACCGTCATCCACACACCACCCCCAGGCAGACCCTCACCACCGTCCACACACCACTGGCAACCTGACCATCAACGCTGCCCACACACCACCCCCAGCCTGACCCTCACCACCATGCACACACTGCCCCCAGCTCGGCCCGCACCACCATCCAAACATCGCCCCCAGCCTGAACCTCACCGCCATCCAACACAGGCCCCAGCCTGACCTCACTGCCATCCACATACCGCCGTCCACACAGCACCCCAGACTCACCCCCAACACCGTACACACAACGCCCCCAGCCTGAACCCCACCACTGTCCATACACTGACTTGTCAGACCCTCACTGCCGTCCACGCACCACCCCAGCCTCACCCTCACCACCGTCCACACACCGTCCCCAGCCTGTCCCTCACCGCCAACCGCATACCACCCCCAGCCTTATCCCCATTGCTGTCCACACACTGTCCCCAGCCTGAACCCCACCATTGTCCATACACTGACCCTGACAGACCCTCACTGGCATCCACACACCGCCCCCAACCTGACCCTCACTGCAGTCCACACACCACCCCCAGCCTGAAACCAACTGCCATCCACACCAGCCTGAAACCCACTGCCATCCACACACTGCCCCGAGCCTGAGCCTCACTGATCACCAACCCTGCCCCAAGCCTGATACTCACAGCCGTCCACACACCACCCCCAGCTTGACCCTCACGACCGTCCACATACCACCCCCAGCCTTATCCCCACTTCAGTCCACGCACCACCCATAGCCTGATACTCACCACTGTCAGCACACCGCCCCCAGCCTGACCCTCACCGCAGTCCACACACTGCCCCAAGCCTGACCCTCACAGCTGTCCAATACTGCTGTAGGCCTGACCCTCACCGCTGTCCATACACCATCCCCAGCCTTATCCCCACTGCTGCCCACATACTGCCCACAGCCTGGCTCTCACCTCCATCCACACTCTGCCCCCAGCTTGATCATCACTGCTGTTTGCACACCGCGCCAAGCCCGACCCTTACAGCCGTTACACACACTGTCCCTGCCTGACCCTCACTGCCGTCCAAAAGCAGCCCTAGCCAGACCCTCACTGCCATCCACACACTGCCCCCAGACTGACCCTCACCATTGTCAAAAATCGCCCCCAGCCTGAACCCCACCATCATCCACACACACTGCCCCCAGCCTGGCACTCACCGCCGTCCAGCACCGTCCCCATTTTACCCTCACCACCATCCAAACACCGCACCCATCCTGATCCTCACTGTCATCCACACACCGCCCCCAGCCTGACCCTCACCGCCATCCACACACTGCCCCCAGCTTGAACCGCACCGCTGGCCACACACCACCCCCAGCCTGACCCCTACTGCTGCCCATACACCGCCCTCAGTCTGCAACTCACCGCCGTCCACTCACTGCCCCCAGCCCGACTCACACCGCCGCCCACACACTGCCCCCAGCCTGACAATCACGGCTGTCCAGCACCGTCCGCACACTGACGCTCAGCGACGTCCACACACTTCCCCAGCCAGACCCTCACCGCCAGCCAGCACTGCCCACATTCTGATCCTCACCACTGTCGAATCACTACACCCAGCCTGACCCTCACCGCCGTCCACACACCGCCCCCAGCCTAAACCCCACTGACATCCACATGCCACCACCACCCAGACCCTCACTGGTGGCCACACACCCAACCCAACCTGACCCACAATGCTGCCCGCACACCACTCTCAGCACGACCCTCACCGCCAACCCCACACTTCCCCCAACCTGAACCGCACCGCCGGACACACACCGCCCCCAGACTGACCCGCACTGCTATCCACACAATGCGCCCAGCCGTAAGCCCACCACCACCCACACAACACACTCAGCCTGACCCTCACAAGCGCCCACGCACCACACCCAGCCTGACTCCCACCGCTGTCCACACACTGCCCCCAGACTGTAACTCACCACCGTTCATTAACCCCCCTAGTCCATCTCTCACCGCCGTCCACACCCCCAGCCTGACACTCATAGCTATCCAAAACCGTCCCCAGCCTGAAGCTCACCACCGTACACACACTCCCCAAGCCGGACCCTCACTGCTGGCCAGCACCGCCCCCAGTCTGATCCTCACTGCCATCAAAACACCACACACAGCCTGACCCCCACCGCCGTCCACACATCACCCCCAGACAGACCCTCACTGGCAGCCACACCCCGAACCCAAGCTGACCCTCAATGCTGCCCACGCACCGCCCACAGCACGACCCTCACCACCAATCACACACTGCCCTCCACTACAGTCCATACACTGCCCTCAGCCAGACCCTCACTACCGTCCACAACCTGATCCTTACCACCATCCATACACCACCCCCAGACTGTAACTCACCACCATCCACACACCGCCCCCAGCCAGACCCTCACTGCCATCCACAGAACGCCCTCAGCCTGACCCTCACTACCGTCCACACACCGCCCCCAGCCTGACCCTCACCATTCCTCACAATACCCCCAGACTGTAATTCACCACCATCCACTCACCACACCCAGCCTGATCTTCACCATCGTCCACACACTGCCTCCAGCCTAACCCTCACCACCATCCAGCACCTCCCCCAGCCTGACACTCAGCGCCATGCACACACCACCCCAGTCAGACCCTCACCACTGTCCACAGAACGCCTAAAGCCTGACCCCTTACTGCCATCCACACACGGCCCCCAGACTGACCCTCACCACCGTACAACGCTGTGCGCAGCTGACTCTCACTGCATCAACACACTGCCCCCAGCCTGAACACCACTGCCATCAACACACCACCCCCAGGCAGACCCTCAGCACCGTCCACAAACCACCCCCATCCTGACCCTCACCACCATCCAAACACCACCCTCAGCCTTAACCTCACTGCCATCCACACCGCCCCCAGCCCGACCCTCACTGCCATCCACACACCGCCGTCCACACACTGCCCCCAGTCTGAACCTCACTGTCAACCAACAGCACCCCCAGACTGACCCTCACTGCCATCCACACACCGCCATCCAGACACCACCACCAGACTGACCCCCACTGCTGTCCACACACCGTCCCCAGACTGACCCCCACCGCTGTACACACACCGCCCCAGCCTGAACTCCATCACCATCCACAAACCACCCCCAGCACGATCCTCACCGCCTTCCACACACCGCTACCAGCCTGACCCTCATCACCGTCCACACACTGCCCCCAGACTGAACCCCACCACCGTGCACACACCACCCCATACAGACCCTCATACCCATCCACACACCACCCCAGCCCGACCCTCACCGTCGTCCAACACCGCCCCGAGCCAGACCCTCAGTGCCATCCACCCACCGCCCCCAGCCTGAACCCCACCACTGTCCACAAACTGCACACAGCCAGACCCACACCGCCGTCCAAACATTGCCCCCAGCCTGATCCTCACTGCTGTCCAGCACCGCCCCAGCCTGATGCTCACCACTGTCCAAATACTACCCCCAGCCTGACCCTCACCGCCATCCAGCACAACCCTCAGCCTGACCTCACCGCCGTCCAACATGGACCCCTGCCTCACCCTCACCGTTGTCCACACATGGCCCCCAGCCTGAACGCAACTGCATTCCACACACTGCCCCAGCCAGACCCACACCACCTTCCTCACAGCACCCTCAGCCTGATGCTCACCACCATCCACACACCGCCCCCATCCCGACCCTCACCATCATCCACACACTGTCCCCAGCCTAACCCTCACCACCCTCCACACACGGCCCCCAGCCTGAACCTCAATGCCATCCAGCACCACCCCCAGGCTGACACTCACCGCCATGCACATACTGCCCCCAGCCTGACTCCCACTGCCATCCCCACACCCGCCCCCAGCCTGTCTCTCACCATTGTCCAACTGGGATCATGCCAACCGCACTCAGCATCACACCCTACACCAAAACCCATGCCCACTGCTCCCACTCAACACTGCTCCCCCACCACGAAACAACTCCTGAACCCTGTCCAGCACTGCCCCCTCCCATAACCCCGTCCAACACTGCCCCACCCCATCCCTGTCCAACTCCACCCACAGCCCCAACCCCGACCAGCACCGCCCCTCACCTCAAACCCATCTAACACTGCCCCTTCCCCAACCCTGTCCAAATCCGCCCCCTCTCCAACCCCGTCCAACACCGCCCCTCCCCAACCCCATCCAACACCGCCCCATTCCCCCAACTCCATCCAACACTGTCCCCTCCCCAACCCTGTCCAACATTTCCCCCTCTCCCAACCCCGTACAACACCAACCCCTCCCCAATCCCATCGAACACCACCCCGTCCCTCAACCCTGTCCAACACCACCCCGTCCACCAACACCATCCAACACCGACACCCTACCCAATCTCGTCCAACACCGCCCCCTTCCCCAACCCCAACCAACACCGCCCCCTGCCTCAACCCCCTCTCTCCCACTACCTCTCACCTCCTCCTCTTTCCCCTCTCTCTCCTCACTCTCTTCCCCTCTCTCTCTCCCCCCTCTCTCTCGCCCCATCGCTCGCCCCCCTCGCTTTCTCGCCCCGTTTCGCTCTCGCCCCCCTCTCTCTCGCCCCCCTCTGTCGCCCCACTCTCCCTTGCCCCATGTGTCTCTTGCCAACCGCTCTCTCCCCTCTCTCTCTCAACCCACTCTCTCTCTCTCGCCCCTCTCCCTCCCCTCACTCTCTCAACGCCCTGCCTCTCGCCCCCACTGTCTCTCTCTCTCTCACTCGCCCCCTCTCCTTCGCCCACTCCCTGTTTTGCCCCCTCGCTTTTGCCCCCTCTCTTTAGCCCCCGTCATTCGTCCCCCTCACTCGCTCCTCTCTTGCGCACCCCCCTCGCCCCATCTCTCTCACTCCCCCTCTCTCGCCCCCTCTCTCTCTCGCCCCTCCTCGCGCCCTCTCTCTCGCCTCCTCTCTCTCTCGCCCCCCCCGTCTCACCCATCTCTCTCTCGCCCAACTCTCTCTCTCACCCACCTGTCTCTCTGCCTCCTCTCTCTCTTGCGTCCCTCCCTCTCCCGCAAACCCTCTCTTGCCCTGCTCATTCATTCTCCCTGCACATTCTCTCTCTATCCCACTCTTGCTCTGTCACTCTCTCCCCACCATCTCGTTCCTCTGTCTGTCTGTCTATCTCTCTCTCTCTCTCTCTCTCTCTGGGCAAATCCCCCCCCACTTGCTCACTCTCTCTCTTTCGCTCAGTCACTATCGTCTCATCTCCCTCTCTCTCTACCAGTTCTCTTCTCGTTCTCGCCCGTCTCTCCCTCTCTTGCCCCCTCTCTCGACTCCATCCCTCTCTACTTTTTCTCTGTTTTGCTCAGCTCCTCTCTTTCTCTCGCTCAGCCTCTCTCTCAATCTCTCTCTCTCCCCTCCCCCCCTCTCTCACCCTCTCTCTCTCATCCTCTCTCTCTCTGTCTCTTTCTCTACTGCTCACCCTCTGTCTGTCCTTCTCTTTCTCTCTCCTCGTATGTCTCCCTCTCTCGCTATCTCCCTCTCTCGCCCCCTCTCTCTCGCCCTACTCTTTCACTCCCTTGCTCTCATCCTCTCTCTTCCGCTGCCCTCCTCGTCGCCTCGAACTCTCTCGACAACCCTCTCGCACCCTCCTCTCCTTCTCACCCTTCCTCTCTCTTTCCTCTCCCTCACCATCTCTCCATCTCTCTCTCTCTCACTCGCCCTGTCTCTCTCTCTTTCACACATGCACGCCACCTTTGAATCTATCTCTCTCTACCTTGCTCTCGCCAACTCTCTTCTTTCCCCTTATTCTCTCTCTCGTTTCTTTTCTCCCTCCCTCCCTCTCGCTCTGCCTCTGTCTGTCTCTCTCTCTTTCTGTCTCACCCTCCCTTGCCCCTGCCCTCTCGCTGTCACATTTTCTCTCTCCCACCGTCTCTCTGTCAACATCCTCTCATGGAACCCTTTCTCCTTCTTGACCATCCTCTCTCTCTCTCTCTCTCTCTCTCGTCCGCTCTCTCTCTCGCCCTAGCTCTTTTTCTTGCCCTCACTCTCTTTCTTGCCCTCGCGCTCTCTCTCTTCGCAACACTATCTCTCGCCCCCTTTCTCTCTCCTTCGCCCCCTCTCTTTCGACCCCTCTGTCTCAGCACCTCTATCTCTCTTTTGCCTCCCCCCTCTCTCTCTCGAACCCTGTTTCTCTCTCTCTTGCTCCTTTTGTCTCTCTTGCTCCTCTCCCTCTCTCTCGCCCGTGCACTCTCCCTCTCGTCCCCCTCAAACTCTCTTGCCCATTTCTATTTTTTGCTCTCTTAACGCCTCCCTCTCTCGCTTTTTCTTTCTCTCATCCCCTCTCTCCTTGGCCCTCCTTCTCTCTCTTGCCCTCCTCTCACTCCCTCTCTCTCACCTCTATGTGTCTCTTGTCCCGTCATTCTCTCTGGCTCACCTTATCACTCTCTCACCCACTCTAACTCTCTCGCCCACTCTCTCTCGCCCTCACACACTCTCTCTCACTCACTGTCTCGCCCTCATCCTTGCCCCTCTCTCTTTTGACCCCCTCTCTCTCTCTCATTGTCGACCCCACGTTTCTCTCTCAACACTCTCTTGCTGCCTCTATTTCTTTCTTGACATCCCGCTTTTTTGCCCCTCCCTCTCTCACCCCTGCCTGTCTCTCTCTCGCTCCCTCACTCTCTCATCCCCTCATTCTCTCTCTCTCCCCTCTCTCCTCTTCCCTGTCTCTCTCTCTCATCTCCCCATCTCTCTCGTCCACTTTCTCTCTCCTTGTCCCTCACTCTAAGACTTGCCCTTATCTCTCGCACCCCTCCCTCGCACCCCTCTCCCTCTCTCTCGCCTCAGTCTCTCATTATCTCCTCGACTGTCTCTCTCTGTCTCTCTCCCCCTCCCTCACCCTCTTTCTTTCTTGCCCCCTGCTCTCGCCCTGCTCTTTCACTCTGTCTCCCTGTTCTCTCACTCTCGATCCCCATTCCTCGGTGTCTCTCTCTCTCTCCACCCCCCTCCGTTTCTCTCTGACTGAATCTCTCTCCCTCCTGTCCCTCCCTTCCTCTCTCTCTGACACACTCGGTCTCCCTGGTCCTTCCCTCTCTCTCTCTCGGACCCAGAGACTCGGGGTTGGTTGTGAGGCTGCGTGTCGTGGGTGGGGGTGAGATAGAACATAGAACATAGAACATAGAACAATACAGCACAGAACAGGCCCTTCGGCCCACGATGTTGTGCCGAACTTCTATCCTAGATTAAGCACCCATCCATGTACCTATCCAAATGCCGCTTAAAGGTCGCCAATGATTCTGACTCTACCACTCCCACGGGCAGCGCATTCCATGCCCCCACCATTCTCTGGGTAAAGACCCCACCCCTGACATCTCCCCTATACCTTCCACTCTTCACCTTAAATTTATGTCCACTTGTAACACTCTGTTGTACCCGGGGAAAAAGTTTCTGACTGTCTACTCTATCTATTCCCCTGATCATCTTATAAACCTCTATCAAGTCACCCCTCATCCTTCGCCGTTCCAATGAGAAAAGGCCGAGAACTCTCAACCTATCCTCGTACGACCTATTCTCCATTCCAGGCAACATCCTGGTAAATCTTCTCTGCACCCTCTCCAAAGCTTCCACATCTTTCCTAAAGTGAGGCGACCAGAACTGCACACAGTACTCCAAATGTGGCCTAACCAAAGTCCTCTACAGCTGCAACATCACTTCACGACTCTTGAATTCAATGCCTCTGCTAATGAACTATAATACACCATAGGCCTTCTTACAAACTCTATCCACCTGAGTGGTAACTTTCAAAGATCTATGTACATAGACCCCAAGATCACTCTGTTCCTCCACCTGACTAAGAACCCTACCATGAACCCTGTATTCCGCATTCTTATATGTTCTTTCAAAATGGACAACCTCACACTTGGCAGGGTTGAACTCCATCTGCCACTCCTCAACCCAGCTCTGCATCATAGCTAAGGTCCTTTGCAAACGACAAATGCCCTCCTCACTGTCCACAACTCCACCTATCTTCGTATCATCTGCAAATTTACTGACCCACCCTTCAACTCCCTCATCCAAGTCATTAATAAAAATTACAAACAGCAGAGGACCCAGAACTGATCCCTGCGGAACTCCACTTGTAACTGGGCTCCAGGCTGAATATTTATCATCTACCACCACTCTCTGACTTCGACCGGTTAGCCAGTTTTCTATCCAATTGGCCAAATTTCCCTCTATCCCATGCCTCCTGACTTTCCGCATAAGCCTACCATCGGGAACCTTATCAAATGCCTTACTAAAATCCATGTACACTACATTCACTGCTCTACCCTCATCCACATGCTTGGTCACCTCCTCGAAGAATTCAATAAGACTTGTAAGGCAAGACCTACCCTTCACAAATCCGTGCTGGCTGTCCCTAATCAAGCAGTGTCTTTCCAGATACTCATAAATCCTATCCCTCAGTATCCTTTCCATTACTTTGCCTACAACAGAAGTAAGACTAACTGGCCTGTAATTCCCGGGATTATCCCTATTCCCTTTTTTGAACAGTGGCACAACATTCGCTACTCTCCAGTCCCTTGGTACCACCCCCGTTGAAAATCAAGACGAGAAGATCATTGCCAACGGTACTGCAATTTCCTCTCTTGCTTCCCACATAATCCTAGGGTATATCCC
This sequence comes from Chiloscyllium punctatum, assembly GCF_047496795.1. NCBI lineage: Eukaryota > Metazoa > Chordata > Chondrichthyes > Orectolobiformes > Hemiscylliidae > Chiloscyllium > Chiloscyllium punctatum. Next base: position 32,147,912 of record NC_092745.1, read on the forward strand.
GTCAGGCCCGGGGGACTTGTCTATCCTCAAGTTGTTCAAAATGTCCAACACATCTTCCTTCCTATCAAGCATCTCTTCTAGCTTACCAGTCCGTTTCACACTCTCCTCTTCAACACTACGGTCCCTCACGTTCGTAAATATTGAAGAGAAGTACTTGTTCAAGACCTCTCCTATCTCTTCCGACTCAATACACAATCTCCCACTACTGTCCTTGATCGGATCTACCCTTGTTCTCGTCATTCTCAGGTTTCTCACATACGCATAAAATGCCTTGGGGTTATCCTTGATCCTATCCGCCAAGGATTTTTCATGCCCTCTCTCAACTCTCCTAATCCCTTTCTTCATGTCCCTTCTGGCTATCCTGTATTCGTCCACTGCTCTGTCTGAACCCTGTTTCCTCAACCTTATGTAAGCCTCCTTCTTCCTCTTTACTAGACATTCAACCTCCCTCGTCAACCAAGGCTCCCTCACACGACCATTTCTTTCCTGCCTGATAGGTACATACATATCAAGGACACATCGTATCTGCTCCTTGAAAAAGTTCCACATTTCCACCACATCCTTCCCTGACAGCCTATGCTCCCAACTTATGCTCCTCAAATCCTATTTTACAGCATCGTAATTTCCCTTCCCCCAATTGTAAAATCTACCTTGTTGTCGCGCACCTTTCTCTCTCCATAACCAAGGTGAAAGTCACAGAATTGAGGTCACCATCACCAAAATGTTCACCCAATAACAAGCCCATCATTACCGAGTACCAAATCCAATATGGCCTCCCCTCTGGTTGGACAATCTACATACTGAGTTCGAAAAGCTTCCTGGATACACTGCACAAACACCGTTAGATGATAGAGAGTTGTGAAAAGTGGGAGGAGGAGAAATTGCGGTCGAGACGGAATTGCGGGAGGGAGACAGAGGGAGACAGAGACCGCAAGAGAGAGTGGCGGAGGGGGAGGGAGAAAGAATAGTGGAGGAAGGTGGAGAAACCGGGGTTGGTGTGTGTCTGAGAGGGGGCAAGAGAGTGTGAAAGGAAGAGGAGGTGAGAAAGAGACAGTGTGCAGAAAGAGAGAGACAGGGAGAGAAGTGATGCGAAAGAGTGGGGGAGAGGAAATGGGGATGTCAGGCTGCAGTGGGGGTGACAGAGGGAGTTAAACCCGGCTCCTGAGCTCAGGGCGTGGTGCCATCCCCTTCCCTGAGGACCAGGAATTGGGGCTGAGTCTGTCTCTCTCCAGCTCAGCTTCTCCAGCACAAAGACACACAACAATATCGGTCACTCTGCTGCTTAGCACGCTTTAATAAACATTTTTATTGTTTACAAATGGAAGTGTCGGATACAGTCAGTAGGATGGTGCCTTTTCTCACTGGCCCCTGAGTTGTGAGAAACATTGAAATGTTTCCCTGTAACCCCCCTGTGGGATAAGGTTGGAGAAACCAGCACTACCCTCAGTCTGTTACCATAGCGGCAATCTGCTCCACTGCTGAAACACTGAACTGAAATGAGAAAATCCCGAATGAATTGATTAATGAGGGAATTTGATTGATGGATGGATTTGGGAGAAGAGATATATCAGCACATTCCTCAGCTGCTGCCTGAACTTAGTCTGGGTCACGGCATAAATCGCAGTGTTTGTGCAGCAGCTGAGGAGCTGCAGCATGAAGCCCAATTCCAGCACAAAGCCATGGAGAATTACAGACCGATACCCAATATACAACATCCGTCTCCACAGAGAATACAGCATTAAAGCTGACCATAATAGGATGAAATTGGCCGAGATCACAAACAGTAAAATTATGGATTTTTTTCGGTTTCTCATTTCTGTGTCAGAGTGAGCGTCCCCATTGGCGTGAGCACGGAGTCTCCTGCGGGCTCTGCTGGTCATTAAAATGTGTCTGACGGTGAGAACATTGAGCAGCAGAATCAGGAGAAATGGGACACACGGGGTTAGAATGTGGTGGAGGAACTCGATTGTGACCCAGACACTGGAGATTCGAACAGCGTCTGTTACATCACAAAACCAGGGACGGTTCACCAGCCAATACCGAGCCGTGAACATAAAATACCAGAAAATGTTCTTTAAACAGCTCAGCACAGTCACTGCTCCCAGAACCACAGCCGCCGTTTTCTCACTGCAATATTTACTTTTCAGCTTCTGGCAACAAATGGCCACAAACCGATCAAAGGTGAAAGTGACGGTGAACCAGACAGAGCAGTCAGTGGCTGCAAAAAGCAGGACGGCGTGGATATTACACACGGGGATGGAGTCCTTCAGGAAATAAAACTGTTCCTCGTAAACAATGGGAATGTGTCTCAGTATGAGGTCGAGGATAATGACCAGGAGATCCGCCGCTGCCATGGCCCCCAGGTAACGTCTGACACATGGAGACAATCCACAATCTTTATAAAGCAGGACGTAGATGGTCACTACGTTAACTGTGAGGAAGGAAAACAAATCCATCATCCATCAGCCTGGAGGCAAAGGGACCCATTTCATTGGGGACCCAGTGCGATTTTCAAATGTGTTCCTGTATTCAGGGATTTATTAAAATAATTGGAACTGGATTAACAACTGGGAAGGTCTGAATTACTGACAAAAATGTGACATAAACCACAAGAAACACCCCCCCCCTCCCCAAACACACGTAAGTACAGATGGTTTCTAGAACATTCCCACACAATCGATCATTCGAGAGCAGACACGGGTCACTCCTTCGCACGGGTCACCCAGACCATATATCTGTCCAGCGCGGTGAGCTATGCAGACCACAGCAGTGCATTGATCCATAAACCCAGACGAGATATCTGTCCAGCACGGGGAGCTGTGGAGACCACAGCAGGGCACTGACATGGAAACCTGAAACAAATATCCATCCAGCATAAGGAGCTACACAAACCATATCATTGCATTATCTATAAACCTCAACCAGATAGTTTGACCAGCACAGCGACCTGTGCAGTGATCGCACGTGAAATTATCTGTAAACCCTTCCTCACAGTTACCCTCCCAACATGTCGGACTGTATACACCATCACAGTGCATTGTTTTGTAAACCAGGAGCAGTTACCCTCCCTGCATGTAGGACTGTGTACACTACCTCAGTGCATTGATCTGTAAACCAGGAGCAGTTACCCTCCCAGTACGCAGGACTGTATACACCACCCTAGTGCATTGATCTGTAAACCAGGAGCAGTTACCCTCCCAGCATGTATCACACCCCAGTACATTGCTCAGTAACACTGTATTGGATCCCTCCCTAGTGTGTGGAAACTTACAGCCCATGCTGGAAGTGACAGGATGTGCAGCTCCCATCCATTTTAGCTCGATATCTACACTGTGCCATGACAAGGGGGTGCTGTGGGTGTGAACATCACTGCCAGACAGGGATGGCAGGGGAATCAGTTTAAATATCACCACATGGGAGGGGTTCGGGAAATGGACAGAGAGCGGGAGACTGAGAGACAGTCTCATGGAAGGATGTGTCCGCAGGTTTCAGAATGCTGAAATGTTGACACTTCGATAGCTTCCTTTAACATGAGCCAGTCTTCCCAGGAAAGTTTTGGATGAGCCTTTGTTCTATAGCTTTGTAAATGTGACTGGTTTCAACAGAATCTATGGCTCATTGGGCAGATTTTAACAATAATTTGTCTCAGTGGTATTTTCATTGAGTGTGACAGAGGGATGGTCCGCACGAGGCTGAGCTAATTTCCTGATGCTATCTTATCGGACTCACCTCATTAACTACCCAACCCACCCCATGGTGTTCCTCTCATTCAATTCCAGCCAGATTCTCCCACCCATCATGGCTAGGGGTACACACCATCACCCGGGTACCCCTGGATATTCTGTTATCCCTGGCACTGCTGGCATCTTTAAAAGGCCAATGGGCACACAGTTGAGCTCTCTCTGTTCGGAACTGCCCTGTGCAGTTTTCCCCGAGCGTCGAGGATAAGGGGCAATTACACCACGGTTTGTCAACAGGGGCACGGAGGTCCTGGTGAATGGGCTAGTACAGAGGGCGACCATTCTCTTCCCAGAGGAGGCCACACCACCAGACTGACCGAGCATGGTCTGAGCTCACAACCCAGCTCAGTGCAGTGTTTACAGTCTGAAGAAATGCCCAGCAATACAGGACAAACATCAATAACCTTCCCCGCTCTGTCAGGATAAGGGTCACTGTATTCTCTCTGCTCCCTCACACTCACTGTTTTTCTGTTATAGCAACGACCCTAGAATGTGCTCCACCCCTCTCACGACTGCATGCCGCACCTTCCTCTTTCTCTCTCTCTCTCTCTCTCCACTACATACGCCACACTAATAACACTGCATGGATACAACACTGTCGACTGATTCCTTCCGGACACCTCACCATGTCCCTGAACCACCTACACCAGCACTAACAACAGGGCCACCCACTACCTCCCTCCCATTCTCCCATTCCAGGAGAAACAGTTTAGAATGGGACAGAAAAGGCCAAGCCGGTTGTGGATATCCGTTCCCTCCCCTCCTCCCCCCGCCATGTGGGGAGGACCCTGGTACGAACCGGAGAGGACTGGGACGCCTCGTGTGGAAATACTGAAACATCCACGTCCCATAGACCAAGTAAGGAGCAATGTTCAGTGAAGGGCAATTCTCACTTTAAACCCACTGGCAGCTCTGTTCCCTCCCCACCCCCCACCCCCCCAACCCGGCACAACTTAGAAGCCATGGCCCTGATGCCATCTCCCTTTTATGTCGAGTTGGTACAAATGGAATCCCCACGGTCTCGGTGGACAGGAGGGCGGGCTCACAACACATCGTCACCACCACCTCCCAGGAAAGCAGCACCGAGACTTCCTCCGACACCTCCTCCTGTGAACAGCTCAGATACTGAAACTAATCTGTGATAGTTTCTGTTCTCCGCACTTGTCCTGACATCTTCAACAATCTGTGCTCATAAACACTTCGGAACCCTTTGCTCCCGCACCCCCTTCACAACAGTACAGCCTGTTTTAAAATGTCTTTCAATGTTCTTCCAACCAAAGTGCATCACCTCACACTGCTCTGCATTGATCCCCACCTGCCTTAAGCTTGAACACAACACCAATGTGTGATTGTCCTGTTCTAGTTCCACACTGTCCTCCATAGACTTCAGACTTCTTCCAGGTTCGGTGCCATCTACAAACATTGAGATTGCCATAGCATCACAGTCCCCATGAAACAACTGAAATTCTGTCATGTCACGAGTGTGAGCAAGTGAAATACTGCTATATTCCCACAGAGTGAGTTGAATAGTGAGATGTTGTCAAGAGAGAAACAAAAATACAGACACACACCAGATGGAATCAATGAAATATTGACAAACCACGGATCAGGAGAAATCCAGATACGCTCCACTTATCTATATTGACATCATGGTAGTAATGTGATGAATTGAAAGTATGTACTGTACCTTTAAGAGCGAATGAATGCTGTTCTGAACTGAGGGCTTCCAAGCACCTGGGAATATGAGAGGATGGCAGACACAGCGTGTCAAGGACAACAGAAAATATGTCACATTTGGCTGTGAAATAGATCCCTGAGATGGTTGCTCTTTGGAGAACAATTCGAATTTTACCAATCAGTTTAATTTATGCCCCAGGATACTAAAACCAAATAATGTTTGAAATCCAAACCAATGAGATAATCCAATGTTGTGTCTATCTAAAATGCAGGCATTTTGAATATTGTAGACAGAGCAAATGGGTTAACACATATGCAAGAATTTTAAAACACTCTGTCAAAGGTACCTTTTCATATGAAACATATCCACAGTAAACAGAAAGAAGATAACCCAGGGAGATCTACAGGTGGAAGAAGACACAAAGCCAACAGCTGCTGTGTGGTTTTGAAATTAAGTTTATGTAATTTTAAGAAGTGTCTTATTGAAAGCGTTTCTCGCTACAGAGCTGGGGTCGGATAATAAACAGTTAAGAGAAAGGGGGTCTCAGAGTTCAGAATGCTTGATGTAAAATGTTCACTTTCAGAGTTAAAAATAAATTGATATTATTATTTAAACAGTGAAATTTGGGAGTTCGCTGTCACTCATATTTTAACAGTTTATGACGTGAATTGAGCATTTCTTTATGTTTAGTTTATGCTACCAGATGAGCTTCACGCCGTGCCCGAACAATTCCCATGTGTGTATCTTCTGTGTCTCTGTGTGGGGCAGGTCTGGCAGGCTCTGTGGTGTTGAAAGTGATGCAATGCCACCCTCTGCTGGCCTCCCAATGCCACTGCACAGACATTGACAGATGGTAAAAACCAACAGGGATTCATTCAGAGAGGGGGAGGGAGATGGCAGCTGCTCACAGCACCATCCAAACTGATGTCTTATCCATGTAGTGATCTAAATGTCCTTTAAACGTTGTAACTGTCCCTGCTTTCACCACTTCCTCTGGAGGTTCATTCCACACCCAAGCCAGATTCTGCCCAAAATAATTACCTCTCATGACTTTTGTAAATCTTTTTCCTCACACCTGAAAATATCCCTCAGTTTTGAATCCCTAACTCTAGGAATAATACATTAGCCCTTCAGCTTATCTATACCCTTCATGATTTTATAAACCTCTGTAAAGTTACCCCTTAATCTCATACTGTCCAGTGAAAAGAGCCCCAGACTATCCAGCCTCTCCTTACAGCTCACATCCCAACAACATCCAAGTTAATGTCTGCTCAATCCTCTACAGCTTAATAATATCAAGGTCAGGCATATCAAAGTGAATAGTCAAGGTATTTTCTAAGAGTAGGGGAGACCAAAACTAAATGGAACAGGTTTAAAGTGAGAGGGGAAAAATTTACAAGTGATCTAAGGGACAGCTTTTTCATCCAGAGGGTGGTGTGCCTATGAAATGAGCGGGCAGGTTGACGAGGCTAGAAACAGTATTCCAGAAGTGGCCTCAACATGATATCTCAATTCCGATACTCAAAGGTCTGACCAATGAAGGCAAGTGTGTTAAACACCTTCTAAACCATACTATCTATATGAGATGCAAATTTTAAAGAATTATACCTGATGGCCTTGGTCTCTGTTCTACAACACTGCCAAAGGCCATGCTTTTATTTGTATAGGTCCTGCTCTTGTTTGATTTACCAAATCCAATACCTCGCATTAATCCAAACTAAACTCCATCTGCCACTCCTCAGCCCAGTGTGTGGTATTGCCACCTCCTCACTCTCACCCTTTAAAATATCCTCCCCATATCCAGAAGGCCTGCACACTCTAGCCTTGATTTTCACAAAGACTCTGAGCTTGGTTTGCCTTGTGTGGTTAGGGGGAAGAGGGACAGATTGCAATCACAGTCAGTGAGGAGGAGACACTGGACAGTAATCAGCGGCCTGGTATCATTTCATGATTTTAGGAAGAGGGCAGTCACACGTGAGAGTTGGGTAATACTGATCAGTGTTTTGGGGCCAGAAATTATGCTTTTTCTTCGTCTGTGGTGTTCAGTGATAAAAATCTATTCGAGACCCTTCATTGGGCAGAGTGTGTCTGCAGGATTTCTTTCCCTAATATTGCAGACTACAGATAATAGTGATTAAAGACGTTCATAGTTAATTTCGACGGTGCAGCATGTGCACTCAACATCCTACAGTTGAGACAAATATTTTGTATTTGTTTAACAATACAAAATGTTTTGTGTAGCTCAGAAATGATAAGCTGATTATAATAAATCCACACCAATCTGAAAGCTGGCACTTAAAATATGACCCAATGTCTGGGGATGGTAGTGCAGTGGATAGTGTCCCTGCTTCTGAGCCAGAGCTCTCGATTTGATTCCAATTCCTGAACTTGTGTGGTAGTGTTCCTAGCTCTGGACTGGTTGGACTGGATTCAAATCCTGCCTGTTGCAGAGGTATGTCACAGCATGTCAGAACAGGCTGATGAGCAAACACACAGGAGAATACTGTTACAGCTCTATGGGTATTGCCGAGTGGTGCTAGTGTCCCTACCTCCGGGCACAAAGGTCTCGGTGTAAATCCCACAGAGGGGTCTCATGATACATCTGAACAAATTGATTAATACGGATTTAGAATTGTGACTTGATGGAGAAGGAGGAGGTATCAGTATTGAATGTCAGAATATAGGCCCGGGTGACTGAAAGTGTAGCTATTTGTGTTGATTGAAGTCACATTTTGTAGCAGTAGAGGTTTATAAAATCAGAATGGTCATGGATAGGATGAGTAGTCAAGGTTTTTCCCCAGGTTAGGGGTTTTAAAAACTAAAGGGCATTGGTTGAAAGTGAGAGGAGAAAGTTTTTGATGAGGTCTAAAGGGCACCTTTTCACACAGAGGTTAGTGTGCATATGGAATGAGCTGCCAGAGGAAGTGGTGGAGGCTGGTACAACTACAGCATGTAAAAGGCATCTGAATGCTGACAGACCTGCCGAGCTTTTCCAGCAATTTCTGTATTTTTTTAAAAAATGCATTCAGTTTAACACAGGTATTCTGAATAAAGTAAACATTTTTATTTTTTAATGACGCAGAAACATGTAAACTTATTTCAAATCGACTGAGACCATTTTCTGCTATGGGTATGGCTCTGTGCAAGACAACAACAATGGTGCACCTACATTGAACAGGTAATGTGATGGAGACATAGTTTGGACAATGTACAACCTCACATGGTCCAATTTTGGAAAGGATGACATTACTGTGATTCAGCTCAGAGAGGGAGAAAACGTAATCTGCCCGAGAAGGAATGGCCTATTGCTCTCTCTCTCCTTTATTGTTCCTCATCACCAGCAATGTGTGCGAGCTAAAAAAAACTCGTCTGTCATCGTTGCCATTCTTATTTTTATAGTATCACTGCAGTAGTTGAAACAGGCCATGCGGCCCAACCAGTCCATACCAACATTCCCAACCCATTCCCCTATATTTACCCCGAATAATTAACCTAAACTAGAAATCCATGAACACTACAGACAATTTAGCACGATCAATCCACCTAATTGAGCTGTGGTAGGAAACTAAATCAACCATTTAGAAGCTCACACAGAAAAGTGGAGAAAGTGCAAACTCCACACAGACAGTCACCCAAGGCTGGAATCGAACCCAAGTCTCTGGTGCTGCGAGGCAGCAGTGCTAACCAGCATACTACTCTTTGGGTGATCCAGGAACAGAATCCATTGGAATCTACTCACTGCCTAAGGCAAAGGGAATTCAGCCAAATCCAACTCTCCCAGGATGAAATCCCATTGCTAGCAGCTGTGTGTGTACAATATCGTCAGAAGAAGAATAAAGTTTGGACGATCTTGTAATTTTTCTTTTTGTCTTGAGTTACAATAATATCTGGATAGTTAAATTGCAGAGATTTTGTTTATCGGTGTGTGTGTGTGTGTGTGTGTGTGTGTGTGTCAACGTTTTTAGAAAGGGAAATATTGATATATATATATTTGCAATACCCAAACAGTTTGCCATTCATCTTTCCATCATAGTTTGAATAACACTGCTCATGACCATAAACATGCTGTTTTAGTAGATTAAAGAAACTAGCCTGACTTGTTCCTAAAGCTGACCCTGACCCAGTCTGAGACAGATATCATCGGCTATATCACAAACCTGGTTAAATTGGGAGCAGTAGAGGAATGGGACTAGAAAAGGAAACAGTGACCCAAAAACCCGGGGAACTATAGATCGGTGAGCCTGATGTCAGTGGAACAGTTGGAGGCTACTTACTCCTATAACCTGTTGCACAGAAACAGAGGAGACCATTCGGCCCTTCAAAACTATCCCACACGCTTTGAGGTGATTTGGGAAATGTAATTGGAAAGCCCAGGCTGGGTATGAAAGAGGCCCCTCATCTCCCTTTACACAGCTTCCCTCTCTGCAACTTGTGCTTCATTTGTTGGTCATGTTGTAGACCCAAATTCACTGTGAATACAGCTCCTCTACCTCACCCAGGGATGGCTCACACAATCCTCTGGTCTCACTGACTGCAACATTCACTAACATAACATTCATGAAAATAACACCCACTAACTTTCCAATAACAGAATGTGAGAACATCAGAAACAGGGCAGGTCGTTCACTCCCCAAGCCTGCCTTGCACTTCATTAAGATCATGACTGATCTGCTCTTGGTTTCAAATCCTCTTTTATACACAATTCTTCATAGCCCTCAACTCTCTGGCTGGTGAATATTCATCGACCTCCTCTTCAAATGCTTTGTCAGCTTGCTCCCCAAAACTCTTGGAGAAGAAAACTCCTGACATTCAATACCACCTGCTTGAAGAAAACACTTGCTGCTCCTATATCATGGCCGATTGATATGAACAAAAGAGGTGTTGACACAAGGGTTCTGGTAAAAATGACTGGCGCTCATATCAAGGCAGTAGTTGCCTTCTGTTGACATCAAGGAGCTTAACTAAACTGGAATTAATGGGAATCAGAGTAAACTGTCCAGTGTTTGGAATCAAATATGGCACAAAGGAAGATGTTCATCATCTCAGTCCTGGGTCACCTCTGTGGGAGATCCTCAGGGTAGCTTTCTTTTCACAAACATCTTCAGCTGCTTCATCAATGGTCTCCCCGACCCACCCTACCCAACATAAGATCAGAGGTGGGGATCGTCACTGAAGATTCCATAAGGTTCAGAACATTCCCCCACCACCCACCCCTCAGCTCCTGAACTGGCTTCTATGTGCAGCAAGACCGAGACTCCATTCAGGCTTGTGCTGTTAAAGGTTACATAATATTCATGCCTGGCACTGCACATTGCCACAATAAAACAAGAGTTCATTCAGCCACTAACGCTGGTTTCACAACAATATGAGGAAACCATTCACCCCATTGACACTATTGGAGAAGAACAGGGACAGCCCATTCAGTGCCTCTCAATAAGGCATCTTTCATCTCTGAGAAGACAACCTGATGTTCTCTATGTAGGACAGAAGCTGATGGAAAAAGCTACCTGTTTCAGATGGAAGGTATTGTATCTGCTGTTGGGGATTGTGAACAACCTGACATTCAGTACGGGTTCACATGCCAACTGCCCAATAATGTGGGGAGAGTTAATTTAGGCATTTAAAATATTAGGAAAGTCACGTTAGATTGATGAATGGACTCTCTAAGTTCAAATAATGCTGATCTTGTTCATGTTGATCTTGTCTAGTGCATGCCCTGTTCAGTGTAACCTTTGTGCCTTACTCTGTCCAAGTCTATATCCACCCTATGATCTGTCTGGCAATGCTTACTATGACCTTCTTCCACTGCTCGTAAATAAAGTGTTTCCCTGTACTGTGGTACATGTGGCAATAAATCAAACCAATCAATCTGGGTAAAGTATGGAAATTCTCACCCTATCAATGTCTCTTTTGGAAATAAGTGATCGCTACCACTCGTCGTGTTTCAGCGTCACAATTTCTTCGTCTCTCACAGCTCTATAGATTAAACAGTCAGCTTATTCACTCTATCCTCATGTTACCATCATCCGTGTCTGTTTTAAGGAGATCATTGCTTATAAAGGACATCAAACCAGTACAGAGTGTCCCAAATGCTCTCTCAGCAAGGCTCTACAACAGCAGGAAGATGGCTTTACTTATGTACTTGAATCTTTGTACAATAAAGTACAGAATAACATTGTCTGCACCTATTACTTACACAGGGTTTGATTTGGAGCAGTCAGCATAGATTTGTGAGTGGGAGATCATGCCTCCCAAATTTGTTAAATTTCTTTGATGAAGTGACCAAGAAGGTTGACAAGGGCAGAGCGGTAAACGTAGTCTCGATGGATTTCAGTAAGGCCTTTGATAAGTTTCCACATGACAGGATGCTCTGTAAGGTTACATCGCGTGGATTGCTGGGGAAACCAGCCAATTGGATATACAGTTGGTTTGATGGTAGGAAGCAGAGTGTTTTGTGGAAGGATGCTTGTCAGACTGGAGGCTGGGTCCATAGCTGTTTGTTATTTATGATTTGGTTGAGAATGCACAAGACATGATTAGTAAGTTTGCAGATGACACTAAAATAAGTGGTAGCGTGATCAGTGAGGAAGTTTATCAGAAATTGCAGCAGGACCTTTATCAGGTGGGGAAGTGGGCCAAGAAATGGCAAATGGAATTTAATATAGATGTTTGATGTCTTGCATTTTGGAAACTCAAATCAAGGTAGGAATTTCATGGTGAATGGGAGTGCCTTACAGGGTGTAGCAGGCAGAGAGATCTTGGCATTCAGGTGCACGGTTCTCTGACAGTGGAGTCACAGGTAGACAGGGCAGTGCAAAAGGCATTTGGCACACTGGCCTTCATCAGGCAGGAAATTGAGTTTAGAAGTTGGAAATTTTTGTTGCAGTTACACAGGACTTTGGTAAGGTCGCATTTGGAGTATTGTGTTCAGTTTTGTCACCGTTGCTATAGGGAGGATATTATTAACGAAGAAAGAGTGCAGAAGAAATTAATGAGGACGTTGCCAGGGCGCAATGGTCTGAGACAAAGGGAGAGGTTGGACAAGCTAGGACCATTTCTTTACAGTGTAGGAAACTGAGGGGGGGGGGGGGGGGGAGCTTATAGAGCTGTATAAGATCATGAGGGATATTGATAGGGTGAATGCTCTCAGTCTTTTTCCAAGGTTTAGAGAATAGAGGCGATCAGTTTAAGGTTAAAGGGGAAGGAATAAAAGCGAACCTGAGGGGCCACTTCTTTACACTGAGGGCTGGTACGTGGATGAGCTGCCAGTAGATGTGGTTGAGGGGGTACATTATCGACATTTCAAAAGCATTTGGATAAATATGTGGATAGGAAAGGACTAGAAGGATATGGGCCAATGGGGTTAGCGTGGATGGACATTTACAAGGCGGAGTCGAAACTCTCTGTTAATGAAAACCCAACACCCAGAAAAACTCGTCACACCTCATAATCTGTTACAATATGAGTGACACATTCCACTATTAAGAAAAATTAACAAGTTTATTTCTTAATTTTAATAGTGAACACTAAACAACAATTATTCCCAAATACAAGACCTTCTTTTCTGAACTGCTTACTATCTGACTCCAACTCTATAAAACTATGCTATTCCAACAACCCACATATTAAACATTACAATCTCAAGACCACACAGTCCCTATCTTCCACGCTGTGTTCACTCTTCCAGTTGCTGATCTCCCTGGGTCATTTTTTGACTGCAAGTAGGTTTGACATGAACATGTATCTTTGATAGACAGTGTTTGAGATGACCAGTTAGCACTCCTGCTCTACAGCAGTTACTCTGCTGTTGGATGGTAGTGGCTCTCTGTCTAGTGTTCAAAATGCTGGGTTCATATACTTCGAATGTTACAATAAATCTCATACTTTCCAGTTGTCCAAACAGTAATATCAATTTCCTTTGGCTTCTGGTGTGCTAAGCATTATTTAAACGCTTTGGTTGTATTTGAATTGTCGTCAAAACAGCAACCAAAACTCAGGTATCCATTTCTAAGCTAATGGTGTATTTGAAACAGTCTCACCTTTAGCTGGCATCTGTGGCTGTACTTTCTATTCAGCAAAACCCCTTTCTGCTTAAAGTGACTAGACATGCTTTTGGCTTCTTAACACCTCCCTTCTTCAGAAATAAAATGAACAATCAGAATGAAAATATGGCTTAATTTCTTTTCCTTTAATTCTTAATCCCATTATTATGAAATACAAAAGTATTTATCTCAGTTATACCATTCACATTAATTCTGCACACATACATAACACTGGAATAAGTCAAATTTTATCCACACATTTTCCTTTAAATCTGTGATAACACATCTGCTATCAGATTTATACGACCCACAGAATGTACATTTTGTAAGTTTAAAGTCTGTAACATAAGACCCCAATGAAATAGCCTCATATTCTAGTCTTTAAACGTAAAAAAAAAGCGAGAGGATTGTCATTGTTTTCCACATCCATCTCCGACAATTTGTCGGAAAAAAAACATTAAAATATTGTCAGGTTAGTATGAAACTTAAACTTGTATGAAACTCAATATTTCTTGTTCAATAATGGAGATTTTGCATTTTATTCTGGTGGATATTGAGTTTTTCAACAAGTAGCCATTCAATTCATTACATTTCCGAATCAGTACATTTCCAACCCATATATCCCTCGCATCAAACACAATTTTCAAAGGGTTTCAAAATATTTGGTGCAGTTAAAACTGGTACCAGCCCTAGTGCCGTGACTAATCCTGCTTTAAAATTGTCAAATGCCTCCCTGTATTGTTCTGTCCACCACAATTCTGTGTTCTCATTAGTAAATCCATCAGGGGTGCCAATACGCTGCTGAAGTTTGGAACAAACTTCCGATAGAGTCCACTTAGTTCCAAAAATCGAACCACTTCTTTCTTCGAGGATGATTGTGGAAATTCCTTGTGTTCCATGGGGTCAACCTCCCATGGCCAATGTAATGTCCCAGGAACTCTGCCTTCGTGAATTCTGTTTTCTTGAATTTATTACCAAGTTTGCTTCTTATAATCGTTCAACATGCTCTGCCAAAAGTAACATGTGAGCTTTCAAACACCTTCGAAAGATCACTACATCATACAGATGAACTGCAAAATTTGTTCATTTAGCCATAACTCTGTTTCTGAGTCTTAAATGTGTCTGGAGCATTATTCATTCACATGCCATACTCTAACGTCATATCCGCTATCTTTACCAGATAGTTTAACTGACTCAACCTGGCTTTAAAGGGATTTCCTATCACTGGTAACAATACCAATACATCATCCTCACGGGAAATCGTTAATGTTTCAGCGTTTTTATCTGCCACCTGCTTCACTCTATGCTGTGCCCTCTTCAGGTGCTGTTTAACAAACTCACCTTCTCCATCTAATCTCTCCCTCACCTCAGATACATAATCCAAGTGTGAGATTTCCAACTTCTGTCCTGTCAATTTATATTTAATTAATTTCAAAAATCCTCTCACTTTATGTACGAATAATTACTCAAAATAAGTAAACTGAGTAGATTTATTTGGGCATCTCTAATGGCTAATAATATAATAAGACGCCTGTATTCCAATCATTCGGGTAATTCTGATAGTACGCTCTTAATGTTGTCTTAAGTGTCTCATGCTAACTTTCCAAGATTCCCTGTAATTTGGTATGGGACGCACTTGATTTAAACTGCTGTATGCTGAAGCTATCCATGGATTCCTTAAACAGCTGAGTGGTACAATGAGACCCTTGGTCTGACTAAATCACACTGTGCAGCCCACAGCGAGTAAAAAAAGCTACCAACTCCTCGACCTCCCCTTTTACCTTAACACTTGATAATGGAATTATCCCTGGAAATCTGGTAGACACGTCCATTATGGTCAGCAGATATTGGTTCCCACTTTTATTTTAGAAAGGCGAGCTCCACAATTAATCATAACCCATGTGAAAGGTTCGTCAAATACAAAAGTTGGCAACAAAGGTGCTGGTTTTAATAGTGCCGATGACGTACCTACCATTTGGCATGTATGGCATGTACAACAAATATTAACCACATCCGTGTGCATTCCAGGCCACTAGAAATGCTTCTGTACCTTAGCCTGAGTCTGTACACCTAGGTGACCTCCTGCAGATAGTTTATGTGCGACCCGTAACACTGGTTGCTACCGGTAATGCAATCTGGTGCACCTCAGTCCATTTCTCTTCTGCACTAATCTGTCGTGGTCTACATTTAAATTTTAGGATTCTATCTTTAATAACGTTCGGCAACATATTCTAATTCCTTTTGCGTGTGTGCATGTATACAATATATACGATATTTCCTGCATCGTTACATCAAACAGGGTGTGAGTTCACTGAACATCAACTCCTTTGTTTTTTTTTTCTTTCATTTTTCCTTCATGCTGTAACTTATGACAGTGGGATCTTGTTACTACGCAGTCTGGAAAAATCCCTGGGTATTTTTATTTTAATTCCCCAGTTGCCTAGTATTCCTTTGATTTCTCCACCGCAAGGGGTGTCTCTCCCACCTTGGATCCTGCTAAAACGTTCCCCAGAACAAACTATTTTCCTGGAACTGACAGCCTTTCACTCACTCTCACCGTTACTTCCCCAACCTTGACTTGGCACTCCAACCTGATGTTACACAAAGGAATGCTTAGTTTCTGCCCCAATTCCACAAATTATCACACTCTTGAGTAACATTTCAGAAAGAGTGAAAATACTTCCATTTCTTACTATTAGAGGCCAAGGGAAGTGAGGACTGCAGATGCTGGAGATGCGAGTTGGAAAGTGTGGGGCGGGAAAAGCACAGCAGGTTGCCAGCATCCGAGGGGCTGGAGAGTTGACGTTTCAGGCATAAATCCTTCATCAGGAAAGTGAGGTTAAGTGAGGGGGAAGGGGGTTGAGAATTAAATAGGAGGGTGGAGATGGAGCTGGGTGGAAGTGTGTTTGGAAGGCGATAGGTAGATGCAGATGGGGGCTGATGTTGATAGGTCGGAGAGGAGGGTGAAGTGGATAGATGGTAGGACAGCTGGAACCCTCAAACTATACAGCATCAAAATCAACTTCACCAATTTTCAAACCTTCCCTCCCCCAACTTCATCCCAGATCCAACCATTCAAATTAGCACCGCCTTCTTGAACTGTCTTAATTGTCCATCTTCTTTCCTACCTACCCACTCCACCCTCCCCTCCGACATATCACTGTGACTCCCACCTACATCTTCTTATCACCTTCCCAGTGACCCTCCAGCCATTACAGCTCCTACCCTCCTTTTTATCTTTCAGCCACCTTGTTCCCCCTCCACCCCCCTGCCACATTCTTGATGATGGGTGTACGCCTGATATGTTGATTGTCCTGCTCTTCGGATGCTGACTGATCAGTTGTGCCTTTCTGGTTCCTCACTTCTCAACTATTAGATACTGAACAGATCCCGTAACTCACAAAATTATAACTTCTTGTCCTCCTCCCCCACCACGTTCTTTTCTTAGTAAACTTTATCCACAGAGGCGAATTCTTTATGGGGATCAGGCACTGACTCCATACCAAAACACTGTCTCGACTGTGTACTCTCCTGCAGCTCCTCAGCTCCACTTGGGGTCTCCTTTTCCAGGTTCACAAATACCACTGGCTTAACATCTTTTACCACATCTTTTCCCAAAGTGTCTTCCTTCAATGCCCAGCATGGTGTGACCCAGCTTACTGCAGTGAAAACACCTTTTCCCAGTGCCCTTCTTAAACCATCAGCACTGTAATTTTTTGTGTTCCACTCCATTATAGTGAGAACACCTGAGGCCTTTCACCACCTTTCATCCCCCTTGGACTTGTTTTTCACCTGTGGTAAAGTATTGTCAGTGTGCTTTGCTCTATGTTTTGTCTTGTAGGATCTCTCCTTCTCCCAATGTCTATCCCTCACAGGATGAAAATCCTCCCAGAAGCTAAATTGCTTCTCAATGCATATTTACCTGCCATTTCTGCCGTGTTTTTCATTTCTTGAACTTTCTATTCATTCACATGAATTCTTACCATCTCTGGAAGTGAGTCTTTGAACTCCTCCAGCAGAATAATCTCCCTTCGGGCCTCACAGGTCTTGTCCATTTTTAAGGCCTGCACCATTTCTCAAAATGACTGTGGTTACTTCTTTCAAACTCAACATCAGCCTGACCTTGTTCTGTCTAATATTTCTGAACAGCTGTCTATATGGTTCTAGTACCAAATCATAAGCACTCAAAGTAGTCTGTCTGACATTAGCTTAATCTCTTGCTCCCTCATGAGACGGCACTGCACATACCTCTCAAGCTGTGCCCACCAGCTTAGCCTGAACTAGCATTACCCACAAGTTCACTGGACACACCATCTGCCAAGCCGATTTTGCAAATATAATAATAAAAGATTTTGACATTTTCCTCACCAAAATATGGCAATATATTAACATAGTTGTATACATGTGTATAATTATATATACACATTTCCCTTCATCTTCATCCTGCTAATTTAACTTTCTTACCTAATTCCAAACTTCTTAATTTCAAATTCTTCCTCTCCTTTTCCTCTCTTTCTTATTTCTCTCTCATTCTGTCTCTTTCTTTATCTTCTAACTCCTGTTGCCACATGTGCAATTTAAGTTTTTCTAACTCGCCTGCAGTTGCCTATTTCTCTGATACACCAAAGTGCTTGACCAACTCTATTACAATTTCAGCTTTACTTTTGTCCCTGGTGAAACCCAAATCTAATCTACTTGTTAATTCTAAAAGTTTGCCCTTCCTTTGTCTTTTCTTTTCTTAGCAAATTTGGGAATCATCTTCAAACCCCAGAACCTCTTTAGTACTGTTAAAAGCCATTTCTTTAAATTTAACCAACCACAAGGAAATAAAACTAAATGAATATTCTCACCTGTTTTATTTGAAGGTCCAGGTCACTAACTGCCAAGTGATGAAATCTGCTGGGTCCTTTCGTACCCCAAATCTGTTCAAATCTGTCCAAATTGCATACGACGAGCCCTCAAACCATTATGACATCAATGTCGAAACCCTCTGTTAATTAAAACCACACACCCAGAAAAGCTAACCTCGCCTCATACTCTTTAAAACATGATTGCGAAAGTAGTCCCAAATTCCACTATTAAAAGAAAAATAACAATTTATAAATATGTAAGTTAACTCGCTGAGCTGGAAGGTTTGTTTTCAGATGTTTCATCACCATGACTAGGTAACATCATCAGTAAGAGTTTGGTTTCTTAAGTTGGGTGATGTCATTTCCAGTTCTTTTTTTTCAAGGGAAGGTAGATAGGATCTAACTTGATGTGTTTATTAATGTACTTCTGGTTAGGCCATGCCTCTCAGAACTTTCGTGCGTGTCTTTCTTTCGCCTTTCCTAGGATGTGTGTATCGTCTCAGTCAAAGTGGTGTTCTTCCTTGTCTGTATGTATGGAACCTAGTGATAGTGGGTCATGTCTTTTTGTGGCCAGTTGATGTTCATGTATCCTGGTAGCACGACAACAGGACATTTGAAATGGAGGAAAAACGATTTTATATAAACTGTTTAATCAATGTGTGTTCAGATAAGGAAGATTGTTCGAATGTGTACAACACATTCCGAATGAACAACCGAGACACAGTTAACAAAAAATGGTGCACATGATGTATAACATTTTTAAAGCATTAACACGTTATTTGATCCTCATCTGGAGTGATATGTTCCCCTTCTCTCAAAGTTCCCTCATTTCTGGGATTCCCTACTCTTGTCTCTCATTCTTTTCAGAATGTGTGTTATAAATCTTGCTTATGGTGTCCCAACTTATTTCAGGTAATCCCCTTTCTACCAGGAATTAAATATATTGGCCTGCTGTGTTCTTTACAAAGCTAGTGTCTGTCATGTTATTGGAGAGAAAAATTCTGGCAACAGACCCAGCATTTGAACATATTACTCTGTTGTATATGCGCTGTACAAAGGAACAGAGCACACATGAATTGCCAAAACGTTGAGGGATGTACCTCTACTTCTATCGATAATTTAGTTTTCTCATTTTTCTTATCTCCATATCTACATTCTGTCTCTCATTCTCTAGTTTTATCTAGTTAAGAAATCCTAAAATTATTCTTCTTGTGCTATCTCTCAAAACTCTCAAAGCTCTCTTCTCGACGTAATTGAGTAACGTAAGTGCAAAGCCATGCGGAAGGAGCTGGCCAGAGTTAATTGGAAAGGGAGCCGAACAGGGAATACCATGGAATAGCAATGGCAGGAGTTTCTGGGGATAATTTGGAGGATATCAGAAATTTATCTCGAAGGAGATGCAACAATACTCAAGGGAGGACAAGGCAGCCATGAGCAATAAGGTATCAACCAAAGAGGCAACATACAATGTGGTGAAGATTATTCGGAATCCACAGAATTCATTGGCTCTGAAACTGCATAAGGCTGGCATCACTGACACTACAGAACTCTTAATCATGGTCAGGGCGAGAAACAGAGGGAAAGACATTCACCTCAAACACAGAAGATGGTATTAATGAAGGAAAACTGCAGATGAATTAAATAATTGAATTAAAATTAGTTAAATGCTTTTGCGGAATGTATCAGATTGAAAGCATGACCCTGGGAGAGACCCTCAGCAGAACGAGGATTTGAAAATGCAAGTATTAGCACATCAGAAACCAGAGTAGGTCACTGAGTAGAGGACTGATGGGTGAATGGGTCTCGATGTGAACTAGGGGACAGAGAGCAGAGTTGCATTGCAGATATTGCAGCTCAAAACTGCGTATTTATGTAGTGCTATAGAACACAGCAGCAGGAGAAGCAGAACAGCATTAACCACAACTTGAAACATTTGAACTGGGATAATCCTTCAGTGTGCCATTACCATCAACACGATCTATGGTTCAGTGACGAGTGTGGATGAACGTGTCAGGTTCAGAATCACATGAACCTAAACCTCATGCTAACCCATTAAAGCTACCACACTTGACCAATAGATCTGATTGAAACTCTGCTGTCCTGCCATATTCGGTCATAAATGGTGATGGGTGATGAAACAAATGATGGAGTAAAGGGCTGCACAAACATCTCCATCCTAAATAATGGAACAGTCCTGCATATCAGTGTAAAAGACAAGGATGCAGTACCTGCACCATCCTCTGCCAGAAGGTTGAGTCAATGATCCATCTCACTCTCGTCATGATGCCCACAGCATCACAGATACCACCCTTCAAACAATTTGATTCACTGCACGTAACAGGAAGAAACAGCTGAACACAGTAGATTACGACAAAGGCAATGGGCTTTGAAACCATTCCTGCAATAATACGGAAAGGTTGTGCTGCACAGTAAGCCGTGTCCCTGGGGAAGCTATTTTGTTCCAGCTCTATCTCCGTGTCAATGCAGAAAATTACTCAGCTATGTCCAGTCCCATAAGAGAAGTATAATTACAATCTGACCAATTACCTCCCCCTCAGTCCCATCCAGACAGTCAAATTGGTGGGAGCTCTTTTTGACAGAGCTGTCAATTAGCACAGAAATGATCTGCGCAGTGTGGTTTCAGATAGGTCCCTATGTAGATATGGTGCTGCTGTGGAAATGTGATTGGATTACTAATCCAGACCAGGCTAATACTCTGGCAGCTGGTGTAAGCTAAAAACAATTAATAAAATATCGAGATTTAAATCTGGTACCAGTAATAGTTACCCTGAAGCCAATATCGATTGTAAACACCTGTTTGCTTCCCAAATGTACTTTCAGGAAGTGAATCTCCCGTGATTTCCTGGTCTGGCCTAAAAGTGACTCCAGACGTTCAGACATATGATAAACTGTTCAATGGTCTCTGAAATGTCTCCAAAATTATCATCCCTGCTTCTAATCTGTCTCACCCTGTTCGAAGTTTATACATGCCACTGAGATCACCACTCGTTTTCCTAGAACCCATGGAATACAGGCCCAGTTGACCCAAACTCTGCACCCACAACAAGCCTGTTATCCCAGAGACCAGTCTGGTTATCTTTCGCTGCTCTCCCTCAATGTCAGGATTGTTGAACCTCTCCTTAAAACCCAGAAATACCAAGCTCTTGGCGACATCCTTGTAAATGTCCTCTGCATTCTTTCCACTTTAATAAAAAAGTGAACAAAACTGGACGTAATGCTACAAGTATGGCCTCACCAGCATGCTGAATAACTGCAACATAAATCCCCAACTTCGATACTTCATGCCCTGATTGATGAAGGTCAGTGTAAAAAAGCCTTCTTCACTGTCCTGTCTATCTCTGAATCAACTTTCAGAGAGCCGTGCACCTGAATTCCAGGGTTTGTCTGTTCCACTACAACCCTTAAGGCCAACCATTCACCATAAAACTCCGACCTTGAAGAGACGGAAAATACAAGGACTCACATTTATCCACATTCAACTCCATTTTCCATTTCTTGGCCCATTTCCCCAGCTGGTCAAGATCCTGCTGCAATGTCTGACAACCTTCCTCACTGTCCACGATACCACATTATTTATTGTCATCTACAATATTAATAATCATACCTTGTACATTCTAAACTAAATCAAGATACATAAAACAAACAGTAATGGTCCCAGCCCCGACCACTGAGGCACTCCACTAGTGACAGGCCTCCAGTCCGACAAGCATCCTTCCACTATTACTCTCTGCTTTCTACCATCAAGACAATTTTGTATCTAATTTGTCCTGTTCCCACTCAATTCCATGCAAACTAACATTCCAGAGCAGCGTACCATGTGAAACCTTATTGAAGGCCTTACTAAAATCAATGGGACTACGTATATCACCCTGCCCTCGTCAACGTTGCTGGTCATCTTTCCTCAAAGAACTCTAATAAATTTGTCAGCCATGATCTCCCATACACAAAGTTGTGCTGACTGCTCCTAATCACTTACTGCCTTTCCAAATGTATGGTTATCTTATCTCAGAATTTTCTCAAAACCATACCTACTACAGATGCCCAGTTTACTGGTCTATAATTTCCAGGATTTTCTTTGTCGTCCTTCCTGAATAAGGGCACAAAATTCCCTGTCCTCCAGTCATCTGCGACCTCACCCATGGCCAGCAATGATGTAAAAATATCAGCCAGGCCCCCCACAATCTCTTCTCTGTCCTCTTGCAATGTTCTTGGATATATCTGGTTTATCGGAATACTGCAATATCTGAAACAAAAGTCTATTCCTTTAAGGTAAAAAACACCCAAGAGTGAGGAACTGACTTAATGATGGTTAACGTAACAAATTAAAAATTATATTAATCATAAGAAGTGACTTCAGAAGAAATCCAGACATTGTGGAAACCCGAGAAATGTAAGAAATTTACAATCCAGAAAAGAAGGGCCATGAAACTGATAAGGAAATCAAAAGCGAACATGCATGCTAACAAACAGGAACACAAAGACTGCATAAACCAACGATGTATATTTCAATGGAAACAAAATAAAAGCATGGTCAAATGTGGAAATTTGTAATTGGAAGAGGATTGCTTATTGTGGAGAACAGGGGAATGGCTGAGAAAATAACCAGTTACTTTGCATCTGCCTTCATGGAGTAAGACCCAGAAAATCACCCAGAAATACCAAGTGAACATAAAAGCTTGTGGAACTAAAGACATAAAGTCAATTTATATCAGTAACAAGGTAGCACTTGAACATGTAGCTAAATGGCGCATTGCCATGTCTAACGAAACAGATGCAATTCATTTCAAAATGTCAGAGAAAAATCAGCAATAGAAGTATTAATTACACTGCTGATGACTGTGTTTTATTTTCCTGTATATTCCAAGAGGGTGGAAAGCCATTGTCGATAAATGGAAGGTAAGAAACGTGACCTTCCATGGTAGGTAGATGAATGGAATGGATCCAGGCATCTAGAAAGGGGAAAAGTGATAGTATGAAGAAATGCAGACCAATTAATTTTTGCATCTGTAGAGAAACTTTTGGAATCTATTAGACAGGATGTGATATTGGTTATTTCGAAAATAACAGCAACACTGGAGAGAATCAGTATGCATATTTGAAAGGAAGTCATACTTGATAACTTCAGAATTTTTTGAAGGGTACTTGGAAGAATATACGTAAGCGGAAAGTTAAAGTTGGGTTCACCTTCAATTAAAGGCGTCACAATATCGATGCAACAAACTGCTGAAGTAGTTTCATAGTGTATTGGCGAGACTGTACCTTGACGATTGTGTACAGGGTTGGTGAGACTGTACCTGGAGTATTGTGTACAGTTTCGGTGACCTAATCTGATAAAGAAAATACTGACCACAGAGGAAGTGCAATGGACATTCTCCAGACTCAACCCTCAGATGGCGAGATTGTCTGAAGCAGAAACTCTGCCTGTGTTCTCTAGGATTTCAAAGAACGAGAGGTGATCGCAGTGAAATTTAGAAAATTTGCTAAACATGTGACAATGTGGAAATAAACAGAATGTTTCTCTGGCTGTCTACTCTACATTTAACGCAAATAATGGCAGGATAAGGGACAGGCCATTTAAGACCTCAACAAGGAGGAAATTCTTCACTCGGAGAGGACTGACTAATACAGGGGCATGGAAATCTGCTGGCAGGCAAGTTTAGGGAGATTCATCAGGTATTCAGCCTGTGTGACAAGTGGAACAGAATAACCAAGCAATAGGTAGGAGTCATTAGTAACTTGCCAAGTTGCATCTAAATCAACTTTAGTGGTAGGAGTCATAAGGTACTGGTAGAAGCCTATTTGTGCAACTGGAGGCCGGTGTCTAATGGTGTACAACGGGGACCAGTGTTGTGTCCCTTATTATTTGTAATTCGGAGGTGCCAGTGGTGGACTGGAGTGGTCAAAGTTAAAAATCACAAAACACCAGGTTTATTCAGAGGCACGAGCTTTCAAAGCGCACAACCACCTGATGAAAAAGCAGCGCTTCGAAAGCTAGTGCGTCCGAATACACTAGTTGGGCCTGGGTAAACCTGGTGTTGTGTGATCTATAACCTTATTATTTGTGGTATTCATAAATGGTGTATCTGTGAATATAGGCGAGGTGATAACGAAGTTTGTATTTGATACAACGAATGACCGGGTTGTTGGCAGTGAGGAGGAAGGTCTTATGTTACAGGAAAATACAGATGGAATGGTCAGAAGGACAGATCAATGGCAGATGGAAAGCAACCCGGATAAATATGAGGTGATGCACTTTGGAAGAAGGAAGCAGACAGCGGAGTACTCAGTGAATGGCAGCACACTAGGGAGCTTCTCCGCACTTCCCTGAATGTGACGGGACAGGTTAATATACAAGTTGAGAAAGCAAAGGGGAATGTAAGCAAAGCCTTTATTCATCGAGGCACAGATTATAAGAGCTATGCAGAGCTTTGGTGAGGCCGAGATGGAATACTGTGTAGTTCTGGGAACCACATTTCAGGAAGAATGTGATTGCACTGGAGGGGTTGCAGAGGAGATTCACCAGGATGTTCCCTGGAATGGAGCATATCAGCTATGGAGAGAGACTGGACAAGCTCGGGTTGTTTAGTTTGGAGCAGAGAAGGCTGAGAGGGACGTGATTCAGAAGGATAAGGTT
The DNA here is from genome assembly GCF_047496795.1 of Chiloscyllium punctatum. NCBI lineage: Eukaryota > Metazoa > Chordata > Chondrichthyes > Orectolobiformes > Hemiscylliidae > Chiloscyllium > Chiloscyllium punctatum. The sequence continues at coordinate 32,172,877 of NC_092745.1, forward strand.
ATGAGAGACATGGACAGTGTGGATAGACAGCAGCTGTTCCTTTAAGTCAGAGGGAGAAGAACAAAGGGGAGAACACTCTTAAAGTGAAGAGTTTGAGATTTGGAAAGGACTTTGAGGATCGCTTTTTACCCAGAGGGTTTTGGGGTCTGGAATGCACTACCGGAGAAGGAGTTATCACGGGTAACCTCACACTGTTACAAAGTATTTGGACGACCTCTTGTAGTGTCATAACATTTCCAGCTATGGGGCTCATGTAGAAAAGTAGGACTAATGTATACCGTGCTGTATTTCTGACGGTGAAAATTCTATGTTTCTATGAGTGCATGGTTGTGCAAGGTCAATCATTGAGAAACTTAAGGCAGGAATCGATGGGTTTCAGAACACTCTATATGCACGAGGGTAATAAGAGTGAACTTGTAATCGCTTCAAAAAGTACGTCAATGGCAAATTTAAGGGGAAAAAAGTGCAGCTTCGTTATCAGAGAATGGAGAATGGAGAAGAGGGACATGGCGGAACTATGCAGCAAATATTTCAGTTATGTCTTCACAGAAGAAAACAAAACAAAAGAAAAAAAAAACAATCATCCCAGCAATACTAGGAACGTTTAATCTGGTGAGAGAAAAAAAGGGAATAGAATAAAATTAGCAAATAAACGTTATGGAGAAAGTATTTTAACTGAAAGTAATGGGTTCAGACAAAGGCACCAGACATGTATCAAATGGGAATAATATTTGAGAAACTGACTTTTAGCAAAACTGTGGAGAAGCAATCAATGCAATATGATTGAATTTTCAGAAAGATTTTTTGATAAAGCCCCAAGCCTACAATGCAAATTCGAATTCGATGAGACTGGGGCTAACAGAAGGGTATGGTTTTAGAATGGGAGAGCTAATAGGAAACAGTGAGTAGGAATAAATCGATGTTTGTTTAGAGCAGAAGACTTGGGGGTAAAGCAGGATTCAGTGCTTGGGCCAGAGCTATTTCAAATACACACCAAACATTTGTTAGAGGGAATCAAATGCAATGTTTCCAATCCTGCTGATGGCACTAATCAATGTCGGATTGTGGGTGGGTGAGGAGGATGTAAAAAAGCTCCAAGGTGACTGAGGCAAGTAGAGTGTCTGTGAAAATACGGGACAATGAAGGGCAATGTGAGTATATGTGACGTTGTGCCCTTTGATGGGAAAAAGAGAACAGCAGCACACCATTTGAAATGGTTGAAAAATGTTACTCTATAAAGGGACTTATGCTTCTCTTTGTTTCATTCTTCACCGACCTCTGCCGTCCATACAGGGCAGTGAGTTCTGAAGCCCAAAGAAAATACTGGGAATGGCATTGGTACACTTACCCGTGTACATGAATCCACCAGTTGGGTAGCTGTAACATTGAAAAGGTTCTGGGTCTCCCTGTACACTAGACACTGAAAGTAATTTTTTGCAGGAACAGAAAGCAGTTAGGAAGGTAAATGCTGTGTTCACCTTCATTTCAGGGGGATTTGAGTCCAGGACTAAGGGTGTCTTTCTGCAGTTGTACAGGGCCTTGGTGAGACCCCATCCCGAACATTGTGCAGTATTGTGTGTAGTTTTGGTCTCCTTACCTAATAAAGGACATTTTACTTTAGACTTTATGAGACTGATGGCGGATCCCATGGAAGTGTATAAGATCATGAGAGGCATGGATAGAGTGAATGCACTCAGTCTTTTCTCTCCAGGGTTGGGCAATCCCGGACTAGAGGGCATGAGTTTAAGTTCAGTGGAGAAAGAATAAAAGGGAATCTGAGGGGCAACATTTTTTTTACACAGAGGGTGGTATACATAGAGAATGAGCTGCCAGTGGAAATGGTTGAGGTGTGTACGTTAACAAAATTTGACAGGCATTTTGACAAAACATGGATAGGAAAGGCTTAGATAGATACCAGGCAATAGCAGGGAAATTGTGTTAGGGTTAATGGACATTTTGTTCGGAATGGACCACTTATGACTCGAACAAAATATTGCTTGTCTCCCACTGAATGTTATATTGTACTTTTCCAATTCACTGGAGCTAACTTGACCCTCCAGCCTCCAGACTTCCACTATGTTTGACTACAATGATCAAAATTTCTAGATTGCATGCAGACATAGAGCATAGAATATAGAAGCGCAGTACAGAACCTTCGACCCTCGATATTGCGCCGCCCTGTCATACTAATCTGAAGCACATCCCACCTACACTATTCCATGTACGTCCGTATGCCTGTCCAATGACGACTTAAATGCACTTAAACTTGGCGAATCTACTACCATTGCAGGCAAAGCATTCCATAACCTTACAACTCTCTGAGTAAAGAACGGTATGTAAAATGCAACATATTAATGTCACAATTCCTCAAAGCTGCTTCAGAGCAAGGTTAGCAATTAGTCTTTCTGACCACACGACACCAAATCCGAAATAACCTGCTCTCAAGTTGGTTACACAACATACTCTTCAACCTACCTGACATACACCTTTGGAATTTATTTGTCACAACACTAGCAGTCACTTTGTTAACGCATGCAACTTTATGTCATCTAATATTACTGCAGCACCCATGATTATTTGTTACTAATTCACAGGATGAGGGCGTCGCTGGATAACCTGCATTTATTGCCCATGCCAGAGGGCAGTTAAGAGTCAACAGCATTGCATTGGGTCCGGAATCACATGCAGGCCAGACCTGGTAAGGTCAGCAGTTTCCTTCCCTAAAGGAAATCAGTGAACCAGATGAGTTTTTCCAACAATCGATTCCTTGTTATCATAAACCCTTGATTCCAGATACTTATTGAACTATCTGCCATGACAGAATTCAAACTTGGGTACTCAGAACATTCCCTGGGTCTCTGGGTTAAGAGCCTAGCGGTAATACCACAAGGCCATTGCTTCCCCTTCCACATACTTGCATATCCAACTTCCAGAACATATGATGCAAAATATTTGCACGACAGTTTTGGTCTCGATATATAACGCACCAAAGTTTGCTTTTCCTTGCTATTTGTAAGATCCACCCAAAATGATTCTGTGGAATCTGAGGGACAGGGTCAGTGGCGTTGTTAGTGATAGACTTGAACAAGACATAAAGGGGGAGACCTGCCTAGACGCTGAGGTGATATGAAGAATTGGTCAGCAATACAGGACAAGGATCAACATCCTCCTCACTCTGTCAGGATAAGTGTTACGATATTCTCTCTGCTCCCTCACACTCACTGTATATCTGTCATAGCACCTACCCCCGAACAAGGTTCACACTGTCTCTCCAAATAAGGCTCAAGCATGACCACTCTCACTATTGAATTCAGCATCTTTCTTCCCTCACTTTTTCTGTCACTGACACAATAGCCCTGCACACTAACAACACGGCGTGGATACAACACTATGGACAGATCCCCTCCGAACACTTCAACCTTCCTCCCTGCACCTACACCAGCACTAACAGCAGGGCCACCCACTCCCACCCTCACTCCTTCCCTCCCCTTCTCTCAGTCCAGGGGAAACAGTCTGGAATAGGACAGAAAGGGCCGTGCCGGGTGGTGGGGTGCCTGACATCCGTGCCCTCATCCCGCTACCTCGACATGTGGGGAGGAACCTGGTAGCAGCCGGAAACGAGGCCTTGTGTGGAGATTCTGAAACATCCACGTCCCACCAACCGAGTAAGGATCAATATTCAGTAAAGAGCAGTTCTCAATTTATACACACTTGCAGTTCCAACCTCATCTCTCTCACTCACAAAAGTACAGATACCCCACTGCACAGAGATGCAGGCATTGAAATACACAGAAGTATTGGTACGCACCCTAATATACTAACTATCACTATGCATACAAGGATATAGGCATACACACACATCGATGCACACAGAGACAGATACAGTCACACACAAATAAACAGAAACACAGATAGAATCACACAGGCTGATATACAGACAGACAGATGTAGTCACAAAAATACACAGATAACAGGCACATGGACACACACACGCATACATTCACTCAAAGACACAGACACTAGTGTCATTAAGACACAAAGAAATAAGTTTTTGATTTATAAGGAGATCAAGAATTGTAGGGAGAAGGTAGGAGAACGAAGTAGAGGAACATATAAGAAATGATTGAATAGCATGTCAGACTCGATGGGCAGAATGGCTTAATTGTGTTCCTTTCTTTAATGCTTGTCTATCAATGATATCAGGTATTCTCTTCCTGAGACAGCAGCAGAGGCTGGGATTGATACATATTTATTTGGAACGAGTCAGTGGTAATATGGGACAGAGTTGGAGGGTGGAATGGTTTATGTCTATTCCTAGTTATTGTATCCTTATATCCGAAAAGGGGCAGTCATTTGATGTGAGGTTAAGGCAGATTTAAAATAAGTGAAATCAGGATGTGCCCTTCCCGTTAGTGCTGTGCTACCTGTGGTGGCCTCATCCTCAGGGAGCAATGAAGACTCGGTTATTGAAGATATTCTAGGCTGAGCGCGACTGATCTTTGCTGGACAGGAGAATGAATGCTTATTTGAAACAGACAGGAGTCAGATGGTTAGACACATTCAGATCAACCATGAGCATTCTGAATAGTACAGCCGAATGGGCAACTGCCGCCACTACCCCATGTGTTGTTCCCTCAATTCAGCTTTCGAAAATGTTACAGAGATGTACTGCTGGCCCCACCCTAGGTGTTGTTCCCTCAACCCACCCCTCAAGTCTGTTACAGGATAGGGGACCACCCCTTTCAGCCACACAGGATCGTTGCAATGAGATGGGAGGAGACCATTCTGCCCCTCAAAGGAGTAACACAGGAAAGTAGAATGAAGTAATTCAGCTCGTTGCGTATATTACACAGCCCAGGAGGAGACCATTCAACCCGCCTGAACTGCTGCACAGGAACAGCGATGCTGTCGCTAACAGGAAATAGACAGTAGAGACAAATGAATATTTTTTAGTTATGCCTCAGAGATCACAGTGGGGTCATCAATGATCAATAATCTATGTGAAATATCTGGATGAAGACACTGAATGGATCAAAACTGAATTCCCTTGGACACCAAGTATATCTTCAAATGGAGGTAGTGAATCTGCATTGTGATATAGTCAGGGAACGTTAGTGAACAAACTGTATGCAGAAATAACATAAAGTGAGTTTCTATTGTGGTAGGAAGGATAGAACAGCAGGAAACAATTTAAACGGAGAGAGATCACAGAACTCTGTGATGCAGATATTTTCCATATTCCTGGTACATTAATCATATTAAGTCTGTCTGCAAACGCGGCAAGTGACTTGGACGGTAAGTGAAATGATGCTGTTTGTGGCAACGGGTATTGGGTTTAATCAGAAATGTTTTACTGCATCTGTACAGGGCATTGCTGAAACCGCACCAGATACACTGGGTGCAATTTTGATAGAACATAGAACATAGAACAATACAGCACAGAACAGGCCCTTCGGCCCACGATGTTGTGCCGAACTTCTATCCTAGATTAAGCACCCATCCATGTACCTATCCAAATGCCGCTTAAAGGTCGCCAATGAATCTGACTGTACCACTCCCACGGGCAGCGCATTCCATGCCCCCACCACTCTCTGGGTGAAGAACCCACCCCTGACATCTCCCCTATACCTTCCACCCTTCACCTTAAATTTATGTCCCCTTGTAACACTCGGTTGTACCCGGGGAAAAAGTTTCTGACTGTCTACTCTATCTATTCCTCTGATCATCTTATAAACCTCTATCAAGTCACCCCTCATCCTTCGCCGTTCCAACGAGAAAAGGCCGAGAACTCTCAACCTATCCTCGTACGACCTACTCTCCATTCCAGGCAACATCCTGGTAAATCTTCTCTGCACCCTCTCCAAAGCTTCCACATCTTTCCTAAAGTGAGGCGACCAGAACTGCACACAGTACTCCAAATGTGGCCTAACCAAAGTCCTGTACAGCTGCAACATCACCTCACGACTCTTGAATTCAATCCCTCTGCTAATGAACGATAATACTCCATAGGCCTTCTTACAAACTCTATCCACCTGAGTGGCAACCTTCAAAGATCTATGTACATAGACCCCAAGATCCCTCTGTTCCTCCACCTGACCAAGAACCCGACCATTAACCCTGTATTCCGCATTCTTATTTGTTCTTCCAAAATGGACAACTTCACACTTGGCAGGGTTGAACTCCATCTGCCACTCCTCAGCCCAGCTCTGCATCCTATCTAAGTCCCTCTGCAGCCGACAACAGCCCTCCTCACTGTCCACAACTCCACCTATCTTTGTATCATCTGCAAATTTACTGACCCACCCTTCGACTCCCTCATCTAAGTCATTAATAAAAATTACAAACAGCAGAGGACCCAGAACTGATCCTCTAAACTAAAAAACGGATATAATTCCTTTCGAATATTTTCAAAGATGCTTCCGTTTACTCATTCCTGAAATGAAAGCCTTTTGTTATCGGGGGTTATCTGTTTAAGTCTTAGATGAGGAATCTTATTGAACCACGGTTTTCAGAAAAGTGGATCAGCTGGATACATATTTTCTCTTGTTAAGGAGGCTAAAGCAAGAGAATATTTTTGATGAATGAGGTGTTTTGATATTAACACAAATATTATGAAAATATCAACCCATTTTTAAAAAAAATACGCAGACACGTGCAAACTTGTCATCAAATTATAAAGCGGGCACTTTCTTTTGCTAAATAAAGGCACTGTGCATAACAACCGCAATGATTCACGTGCATATAGCTCATTATCATCCATTCCAGAGAATGTTCATGGAGAGTGCACATGGCCCAGTTTGGGGTTCAGTTGACATTATTGTATTTTTCCACACAGGAAGGGAGAAAAATATTACCTGCCTCAGAAGCAGCAGCCAATTGGTCTCTCTATCTTACTGTGTTCTATCTGAAAACAAGGTGTAAGAACAGAAAAGCCCTGAGTCATCTTTACCTTTTGTGGAGGATTCCTGATGAGGATTCATAGGAAGCTCTCCACTGCCTGAAGCAAAGGGAATGCAGCCAAAAACAACAGATCTGGTAAGAAATCCCATTACCAGACATTTGTGTGAGCAGAAAAACGTCAATAGCGGAAAAAAAATAATTGGGACATCTATCATTTTACCATTTGTTCAGAGGACAACTTTGTGTGTCTCACACTTTTCTAGAAAGTTACTGAGTCTGAGACCTATATCACTGGCCACATGACTAAACGGGTTACATTTGCAATTTGTTTTCACCAGTCGAGGTTTGGGAAAAGACATTAGTGACTCTCGAACATTGGCCACAACAAGAACAAGAAATTCTCAAATGGCTGTTAAAGTGTGAATTCTCTTTCCCAGAAATTTGTGATGCCTGGATATTACGATGTATTCAAAGTTGTGGATGTTTAACATTTGACAAACAAATGAATGTATGAAAATGGTACACAGACAGAAAACTGCAGCTGAGACGATAATCAGAACATAGTGCATGGTGGAGCAGTGACAAAGTGCCTCATGACCAACTCCGGTTCCTCAGTCCTCTGTTCCTCTGTTCCATTCAGCCCCTCACAGCTCCTGCAAGGAGCAGATGGAGGTCACTTGCTCCAAATACCTGGTCAACTGTAATTCAGGATCTCACTCAATCCCTCACAACTGTCACACGCAGATTGGTACAGATTGGAAAATGTTATTTGGAAACCCAGGCTGGGTTTGAAAGATGTCTCTGATCTCTTTAAAACTTGTGCTTCATTTGTTGGTCATGGGCTAGATTCATCATTAATAAAGCACCCATATCTCACTCAGAGATGACTCGAAAATGCTTTGCTCTCTCTGGTTGCAACATTCAATAACAGAAGGTCCAGGAAAATTACGACCATTTACTTTGCAATTAAAGAAAATGAGAACGTAAGGAACAGGATCAGGCAATTCGGACAGTCAAGCCATTATATGCAATATTGGATAATCTGCTATTAACATTAACTCCTCTTTAATGCCCAATTCTTCACAACCCTCAGCTCTCTGACAGGTCAACTATCCATATACCTCCTCTTTAATTAGTTTCAGTGATGTAGCTCCCTTAACTGTCTAGCCCACACAATTCCTGACAGTGATTACCCTCTGTGAGCGAACAATGCTCCCTGCAAATACACTGTCCCCTATTGATATTAACAGGAGGTAAACACAGGGGCTCAAGAATGAGTGAAGGGCCTTGATATCAAGACAGTATTTGACTAAGAATATCATTTGGACCACCTACTTATTTGAGCTGAATGGGAATCAACCAATCACTGGTTGGGGTGTTTCAGAGCACAAAGGAAGATGTTTGTGGGCAGTGGCTGACAATCCTCACAATCCCGGGACATCTCTTCACGAGATCCTCAGATTAACTTACTCAGTACAAACATCTTCAGCTCCCTCGTCGACATCTATGCAACCGCACCCCTGCCACGCCCCATCCACCATGAGATCAGAAGCGGAGTGATCACTGAAGATCACAAAATGTTCAGAACACCCTCAGCTCCTGAACCAGTCTCTGCATTCATGTGCAGCAAGACCTGGACAGCAGTCAGGTTTGTGCTGTTAAAGTGTCTGTAACATTCATGTAACAACACGGCCAGACACTGCACATTTCCACAGTTAAAAGAGGAGTTCATTCAGCACCTCAAGCTGGTTACACATGAATATGTGGAAGCCATTCAGCCCATCAAAACGACTGAGCAAGAAGAGGGACAGACCATTCAATCCTGCTGCCTGTTCCCCAGGAAGAGAAGTGGTCTGGTCAGTACATTGAGCTGTTAAACGGGAACAGGCAGAGCTCAATCAGACCCTTGAACCTGTTCTGTGGAACGAGGAGGAGGCCATTCAGCTTAAGATACTTATATAGGAATACTAGGGTGTCATTGATGCTCCAACCTGAATAACCAATGGAGCAGAGACTGCACTCATAGACGGCCCACAATGTTCCTCGTGGCTCAATTGCCTGTGAGACACATGATACTTTAACGTGGTTTGCCGGCAGTGAGGAAGGAAGCCAGATATTTTGTGCCAAGTCTCAACGAGACATCTTCCATCACCGAGAAGACAGACCCATGTTCTCCATGGAGGTCAGAAGCTGATGGGAATAATTAACTGTTTTATCATGAAGGTATTGTGGCTCCTGTCGGGATTGTGCATAATATGACGTTCATAAGTGGGGGCAGGTTTGTCAAAGACTGCCACTCTCTCTCTCTCCCTCTCTCTCCATCAAAATGGGGAGTGACGTGGGATGGGAGGGACGTTCCCAGAGGCTTTTAAATGATCGAGTATCACATACATAAGTAATAAAAAGGTAATGGAATTTATCACTGTATCAGTGTCTGTTTGGAATAAAATGAGTGAATGTCCATCCTCTTACGGTTCAATGCAATCACCTCTTATTCCCTCAAAGCACTACAGATTACTCCTCATGCACACCCTATGGTACAGTCATCCCAACAATGAGTCTGGTGAAACTCCTTTACACTCTTTGTGCCAAGCGGATTATTCCTTATAAATAAAGAAAATCTGTCCACAATACCCCAAATACTATCTCAACAACGCTCTCAGGGTTGATTGCAATAATTCTGTTCCCTCACTTAGCTGCCTCAGCTTCTTTCCTGTGACATAAAAAGCCATTACTTCTCTCTACACTGCGAATGATGTGGAATTTAGAAGTTCCTTACATTTGTTCATCAGCATGAATAATGTCATCACCAGAGGTGCCGATGGAGATGAATATCACTCTCGGAGGGAGACTCAATGAGAAAGAATTCACTCGAAACAGGGGATGGTCACCTCCCTGAATGGAAATGACTTACAAGAACATGGAAATCAGGCAGAGGAAGGGTCCTACCTTTTCTTTTGTACTGCCCTCACGGAATGTGTGCAGCGCTGGTCTTGAACTGATTGGCTGGTTCAGCTGTTCCACAGGATAACACAGAGTATAACACATTGCTGTGAGTTTGCAATCACACAGAGACCTGACCAGTGAAGGATGACCCATTGCCTTCACTAAAGGACATGACGCAAACAGATAGGCTTCTGTTTAAAACATGTGGTGATGATTTCATTTGCATTCCATCAACTTCCTTTTTGAGACACCATAGGATTATTATTCTGTGCCGCTTGATTATGAGTCAATGACTTGACCACCAAGCGCTGTCTGTCCACCTGACAGATTCTGTAGAGAGGACATAGTACCCATCTCAAGTGCAAATCTTTTGTGACGGAAGTACAGTTAGAAGGGATTTGAAATGGCTATATCTGGATTTACCAATGGCACAAACGATGGATTATTCAGCAGTTGCACTGAGGCTGAGAAGGTGATTGAAATATCCTGATAGTGGTCTTGGGCAGGGTTGGTGAGTGGGGAGGACATGTAGAAATATAAATCTGAATGGAGAAAAAAAAGATCATGGAGTTAAGAACAGTCTGATTTCTCCTCATGTATTGTTGAGTAAATTGTGAAGAGTAATTTGCTAGTTATAATTTGTAAGGAATTTTTGACTAGATCTGAAAATAATGACATCCAAATTCTAAAATTTGAATGTGAACAGCAATTCAGTTCATCTCAGTTTAATCGTCAGATGGAATGACTTACCAGGAACACCAGCTATAGCGAGGATAGGATAGTAACCATCTTGAATAATCCGAAGGTTATCTTCGATCCTTGAGGCTAATGATATCCAAGACTAAGAATGGTAGCAAAGACCCAAGGATAAACTCCTGACAGTTATTGTAATATTCCAGTTTTATAATCACAGATTCTGATCCATTGTCAGCACATTCCAGTCTAATATTCTCATATTCTGATCCATTGTTGGAACATTCTATTCTAATGTTTTCAGATTCTGATCGACTGTTGGAAAATTCCAATCTAATGTTCTCAGATTCTGATCTCTCGTCCCTCTGTCTCTCGTGCTGCTGATCCCTGTTAGTCCAGTCGGTGATGATCCCGCCCATACTGGGATCAAACATTGAACCGAGTCCCTAATTAACAGAAGAGGCAAACCCACCAGTGACATATTTACGATCCACAGAAACTTACATCAATCATAGTCACTGAACAAATAGCACCAGCCAACGCCTTTCAATTCAATACTGTTTAATTAAATTTCAAAACAATGATTCACACTTTTGCATTCTAGTTGGGATATGTAAGGGTGACTGATGGAACAAATCTTGAGGCTGATAGATCAACTAAGTGCGACAATTCAATCTGCCTTGGAATTGGGATTAATGTCATAAATTTATCAGAATGTAAACATGCTTCTCTGTTTATAAATGGAAACATGCATTCTGGAACTCGTGATCAAGCATTATAATTTCAATACAACAGTGAAACAATTTTTATAGTTAATGATCTGAGGGGAATGTGTGTCTGAGAAATGTGGGGTTATAACAGACAAATGGCATGGATATGTTAACAGAGAATTGTACGTGACAAATGCAATTCAGTTTGTTATTCCAGGATCAGAGAGGACAGATGAGGGCTGTGCTATTGAGGTTATCGATGTTAGTGAACTGTGACGAGGTGACATTCACTGGACTTCAATTACAGTGTGATTATAGCATTGTGGAGGAGACAGAAAACAGTGAGCAGTGGGGGACATGGCAGTTCAGACTGGAGGGAGGGACAATAATATTCCCCAGTCATCAGGATTGGAATGTTACTCTTTATAACTCATATGAAGAACAGATTCAAGGATATATCTAAAGTGAGGAATGAGGACTGAAATTTGTTTATTGAACACAAAATATAGGGACAAAATGATTTTCGCCCCATACTAAGCTATGGAAAGTACAAAGAGATAAGATACACTCATGATATTGATCTACATAAATTGAAATGTGTATTACAAAACCACGGAAGTGATCTGCAATCTTTATCATTCATTATTTGGCCCACAGCTGAGATACTGATTTCCCCTCTGTCAGTGATCCATCTCATTCAGGTTCTGTGGCACAGTGTCTCAGTATCGAGTATCTCATTCAGTTCCTGCTGCTGTCCACCCAGTCTATTTAAATTAAACCATCTACTCATTGCAAAAACAAAAATCACTTGGCCTTTTGGACTCTGTTTAACTGTCAGCAACTCAGCTCTGTGATACTATTGAAGATAAATGATCTGGGACCACAGCCAGTATCAGCACAGTGCTCACAGGGTGTGGCACCAGATAAAGGCCTTTCAGTCCTTGAGAATTTCTCAATAAAACTTCCATTTTCTATCTGTTCCTGTCTATCTCCCCTCATGCTGTCTTCTGATCTCTCCAACTCACTTGCGTTTCACATCCTTCCAATCACTCCTTGTTTCCAAATTGTTCCATTTTACAGCTTGATGTTGTGGCCATTTTGGAGAAATGGATAGAGCAGAGACATGAATGATTGTTGTAGGTTCCGAGGTTTAGATGCTTCACTAAGAGCAAGGAACGTACTAAAAGGGAGGAGGGTGGAATTGTTAATCACAGGCAGTATTACGGTGGCAGAAAGGATGTTTGATGTGGCCTCGTCTACTGAGGTAGTATGGGAAGAGGTTAGAAACAGGAAAGGAGAGGTCACCCCATTAACAGTTCTCTGTAGCCCTCTGAAAGTTTCCAGAGATGTTGAGGAAAGCATTAAAAAGATGATACTGGATAGGAGCGAAATTAACAGAGTTGTTGTTATGGAGGACTTTAACTTTTCATATATTGACCGGAAATGCTACAATTCAATTACCTTATTTGGGTCAGTGTGTGCAATGTGTGCAGGATGGTTTCCTGACACAGTATGTAGATTGGCCAACAGGGACGAGGCCAAATTGGATTTGGTACTGGATAATGAACCAGACCAGGTGTTAGATTTGGAGGAAGGTGAACACTTTGGTGAGAGTGACCACAATTCAGTATGTTTACCTTAGCGATGGAAAGGGACAGGTGTATACTGCAGGGTAAGAGTTATAGCTGGGGGAGCGGGAATTATGATGCGATTAGGAAAGGTTTTGGGATGCATAGGTAGGGGAACGAAACTGCAGCGGATGGGCACAATTCAAATGTGGATCTTTGTCAATAACATCGACTGTGTGTCCTTGATATGTTTAGTATCTGTCAGGAAAGGAGGAATTGGTCGAGTGAGGGTGCTGTGTTTCACTGAAGAATTTGAATCTCTTGTCAAGAGGAAGAAGGAGGCTTATGTAAAGGTGAAACGTGAAGGCTTAGTCCGAATTCTTGAGAGTTACAAGTTGGCCTGGAAGTAATTAAGGAAATATCTAAGAAGAATATCCAGGAAAACCCTCAAGCTTTCGATTGGTATGTCATGAATAAAAGAGTGATCAAATGAAGATTAGGGCCAATCAAGGACAGTAGTGTGAAGTTGTGTGTGGAGTCTAAGGAGAAAGGATGGGCTCTAAGTAAATATTTGAATCAGAATTCACAATGGAAAAAGACAATACTGTCAAGGCCAATACTGAGGTACAGGCTGTTAGACTAGACGGGATTGAAGTTCATAAGGTGGAGATGTTAGCAATACTGGAGACTGTGAAAATAGATTAAGTCCCCTGGGCCAGGTGGGATTTATCCTTGCTGCATCAGCATGCCGACGTTACGTTTCATGCACCGGAACACTCCAATCCCTTTGTACTGCTCTTCTTTTTGGGAGTCCTCTCCATTAAATAACAGCCTGCATTTTGGTTCTCAGTGTCATCTACAAACTCGGATGTATATTGTACTCAGCTCCCGCCGTCAGGCTGTCAGTATAGATTGTAAATAACTGATGCCATCGGACTGATATTTTTGGTAATCCACCAGATACACCTTTATCATGAAGATCCATTAATCCTGACTCTCCGAATTCTATGTGTTAACTAACTGACATCCCATGCTAATATGTTATCCATCATACTAAAAGCCTCCGTCTTGTGTCAGAACGTTTATTTTGTGATACCTTGTGAAAAATCTCTGGAAAGCCTCATGTTGACCACTTCCCTTTATCAAGTCTGCTTGTCACTTTCTTAGAAGTTGCCGATGAAGGGCTTCTGCCCGAAACATTGATTTTCCTGCTCCTTGGATGCTGCCTGACCTGTTATGCTTTTCCAGCATGACTCTAATCTTGACACTCTCAAGGATCTCTAGAAAAAAATATGTGTATGATTTTACAGAACAAACATAGTTTCCCTTTCACAAAACCATGCCAACTCTGCGTTTAACTTTTCTAACTGCCCTGCAATTCCTTCCTTAATAACGGACTCGAGTAGATTACCAGCAATAATGGTAAGGCAAAATGGTTCCTGCTTTCTGTCTCATTCCTTTCTTGAAGACACACGCCACATTGGAGGTTCTGCAGTTTCACTGGAACACTCCTGTAATCCAGAGAGTTGTGGAAAATTTCTCACAGTGCCACGAGTCAATCTGTGACAACTTCTTTTAAAAGTAACTATGAATTACTGCTGACCTGTCTATCCATATTCTTACCTGTTAGTTAAATATCTTGTTACTTTTGTTGCAGACAATTCAAGAAATTCTCTCCTATTACCATTTTGTTTATACCATTCAAATGCTTACGGTACTTTCCCCATGAGAAACGATTTAAAATACTGATGTAAGTTACCTGCCTGTTCCCTGTGGCCGGTTCCCCAGTCACACACTCCATATGGCTTCAACATACTTTCCTGACTGCACTTCTGCCTCAGCTCACACACACATTTTAAGTGTTTTTTTTATATAGACAGAAAAGCTCGTGATGCTTGCTTTTATACTTCTTGCAAATTTATTACATCATATGTTTTCATGCATCTTTCTCGCTTTCTAGATTCATAGTCATATCGTGCACAAACAGACCACATGGTCAAAGTTTGGGAGAAGATTTGTAGCTCGGGTGTTCGTTGTTGTGGTTATGTTCGCCGAGCTGGGAATCTGTCTTGCAAACGTTTCGTCCCCTGTCTAGGTGACATCCTCAGTGCTTGGGAGCCTCCTGTGGAACGCTTCTGTGCTGTTTCCTCTGCCATTTATAGTGACCTGTCTCTGCCGCTTCCGGTTGTCAGTTCCAGCTGTCCGCTGTAGTGGCTGGTATATTGGGTCCAGGTCGATGTGTTTATTGATAGAGTCTGTGGATGTGTGCTATGCCTCTAGGAATTCCCTGGCTGTTCTCTGTTTGGCTTGCCCTATAATACTAGTGTTGTCCCAGTCGAATTCATGTTGCTTATCATCTGTGTGTGTGGCTGCTAAGGATAGCTTGGTCATGACGTTTCATGGCTAGTTGGTGTTCATGGATACGGATTGTTAGCTGTCTTCCTGTTTGTCCTATGTAGTGTTTTGTGCAGTCCTTGTATGGGATTTTGTACACTAAATTGGTTTTGCTCATGGTTTGTGTGCTGTTATGAGTCCTAGTGATCGCAGTAGTCTGGCTGTCAGTTCGGAAATGCTCCTGATGTATGGTAGTGTGGCAAGTCCTTTGGGTTGCGGCATGTCCTCGTTCCGTTATCTTTCCCTTAGGCATCTGTTGATGAAATTGCGAGGGTATCCGTTTTTGGCGAATACCTTGTATAGGTGTTCCTCTTCCTCTTTTTGCAGTTCTGGTGTGCTGCAGTGTGTTGTGGCCCTTTCGAATAGTGTCTTGATGCAACTTCGTTTGTGTGTGTTGGGGTGGTTGCTTTCATAGTTTAGGACTTGGTCTGTGTGTGTGGCTTTCCTATAAACCTTTGTGGTGAATTCTCCGTTCGGTGTTCTCTGTACCATCACGTCTAGGAATGGGAGTTTGTTGTCCTTTTCTTCCTCTCTAGTGAATTGGATTCCTGTGAGTGTGGCGTTGATGATCTGGCGTGTGTTCTCTATTTCTGTGTTTTTAATTATTACAAAGGTGTCATCCACATATCTGACCCAGAGTTTGGGTTGAATTTGCGGTAAGACTGTTTGTTCTAACTTTTGCATTACTGCTTCTGCTATGAGTCCAGAGATTAGTGAGTCCATGGGTGTTCCGTTGATTTGTTCGTATATCTAGTTGTTGAACATGAAGTATGTTGTGAGGCACAAGTCCAGTAGTTTAAGTATGCCGTCTTTGTTGATAGGTTCCACGTCCTGTTGTCTGTTATGTCTGTCCAGCAGGTTGGCTATTGTTTCTCTGGCTAGGGTTTTGTCGACAGAGGTGAACAGTGCCGTTACATCGAATGAGACCATAGTTTCTTCTTTGTCTATGTGTATATTTCTGATGATGTCCAAGAATTCCTGTATTGATTGTATAGATTGTATGGATCCGCTGATCAGGTGTTTCAGTTTCTGCTGTAGTTCTTTAGCCAGTTTGTGTGATGGTGTCCCTGGTAGTGATACAATGGGTCTGAGTGAGATGTCTGGTTTGTGCACTTTGGGTAGTCCATAGAATCTGGGGGTGTTGTTGCTTTCAGGTTTCATTCTTTGTAGGTAAGACCTGGTTATCTCTCCGTTTTTTTGTATATTCCTCAGTGTGTTGTTTATCCTATTGGTGAGCTGTGGGGTGGGGTCAAACGCCCTCTTTTTGTAGGTGTTGGTATCTGCAAGTAGTTGTTGTGCTTGTTGGATGTACTCTGGACAAGGGAAAGAATGAGGACATGCCGCAACCCAAAGGACTAGCCAGACTACCATACATCAGGAGCATTTCCGAACTGACAGCCAGACTACTGCGACCACAAGGACTCATAACAGCACACAAACCAACAGCCACTCTCAGACAACAAATCACCAGAACGGACCCGATACCCAACATGAGCAAAACCAATTTAGTGTACAAAATCCCATGGAAGGTCTGCACAAAACACTACATAGGAAAAACAGGAAGACAGCTAACCATCCGCATCCATGAACATCAACTAGCCACGAAACGACACGACCAGCTATCCTTAGTAGCCATGCACACAGTTGACAAGCAACATGAATTCGACTGGGACAACACTAGTATTATAATGGGCAAGCCAAACAGAGAACAGCCAGGGAATTCCTAGAGGCATGGCACTCATACACAGACTCTATCAACCAACACATCGACCTGGACCCAATATACCAGCCACTACAGCGGACAGCTGGAACTGACAACCTGAAGCGGCAGACAGGCCACTATAAATGGCGGAGGAAACAGCACAGAAGCGTTCCACAGGAGGATCCCAAGCACTGAGGATGTCACCTAGACAGGGGACGAAACGTTTGCAAGACAAAATCCCAGCTCGGTGAACAGAACCACAACAACAGACCACATGGTCCAACTTGTCCATGCTGGCCAGATTTTCTAAACTAAACTATTCTCATTTGCTTGCACTTGGCCCATATGCCTCTAAACGTTTCCCATTCATATGTTTGTCCAAATGTCTTTGAAATATTGTAGCTGTACTTGCATCTGCCACTGTTCCTCTGGCAGCTCATTCCATACATACAACACCCTCTGTGTCAATATACTTGCCCCTTTGTTCCTTTCAATTTTTCCCTCTTTTAACTTAAAGCTATGAATCTGTGATTGAACTCCCCGATCCTGCAGAAAAGACCTTGGCTATTCACCCTATCCCTGCCTCCCATGATATTATAAACTTCTAGATTGTCAACCCTCTACTTCCTACACTCCATCTGATGCTAACTTCAAGATCAAATGTTTAACAATAAGCACTGCAAATTTGAAGTTTAAACTCACACAACACCAGGTTATAGTCCAACAGGTTTAAATGGAAGCACACTAATTTTTGGGGCGACGCTCCTTCATCAGATGATACTGGAGGGCTCAATCATAACACTGAATTTATAGCAAAAATTTACAGTGTGATGTAACTGAAATTATACATTGAAAAATCGATTGTCTGTTAAGCCTTTCATCTGTCGAATACAGTGATAGTTTCACTCCTTTCATGTGTCAATCACAAAACCTTTTCTTAAAGACGTTGCATTCTTGGGTTAGCTGTTAACAATGGTGATTGCTAGACAATATGTTGAAGATGTTGCTCTCCTGTTTTCTCTGTCTGTGACATGATGCTTAGATTGATTCTAATCTAAACAGTGAGGTAACAGAGTTTTAAATAAATTGTTCAGTACTTCCCAGGAGCTGAAAAATTACGTCATGTTCTTCCCCACACCTCCAATACTTGCTTTTAAACAACCGCCAAACCTCAATCAGATCATTGTTCGTAGAAAGCTGCCCACCTCTCAGGACAACTCCAGACAACCCTGACACGGCAGACGCTGCAAGACGTGTTAGAGTGTGGACATAGCTACCACCTTTACGTGTGGGGACACCTCCCACTTTGTACATGGCAGATACTCATGTGACTCAGCCAACGTTGTCTATCTTATACGTTGCAGGCAAGGATGCCCGGAGGCATGGTACATTGGGGAAACCGAGCAAAGGCTAGACAACAGATGAATGGGTACCACACAACAATCAACAGACAGGAGGGTTCCCTCCCAGTTGGGGAACACTTTAATGGTCCAAGATATTCAGCCTCGGACCTTCGGGTGACCATTCTCCAAGTTGGACTTCGGGACAGGCATCACCATTGCACTATGCACACACACAGATACTCCAACACACACACTCTCTCTCTCACACAGAGACACTCCTATACACACATACACATAGACACAGACGCGCACACCAACACCCACACACACCTTTACAGACGCACACACTCCCACACTCACACATGCACCCCCTCATAGACTTTAGACACTCTGCACTCACTAAACACACACACACATACATTTTCTCACACTCACACAACAGGTCAGGCAGCCGTGGAGGGGCAGGAGAATCGATGTAGCTGTCTGGGATAGAGAAGCCCCAACAGTCATTACTCTCTGAGAGAAGGAAACACTCCCCAAACATATACGCTTACCTATTGACATGAACAAATCATATGAACGCAGCTTTAGAGTGACTTTGCCCTGACATCACGGCAGGATTTGAATGATCAAGGTGTTCAGTCGCCTGAACAAAATTGAACTTAATGGAAATCAGGTCTAAACTCCCCACTGGTTGCGTCATTCAAAATACAATGTGGACATCAATCCTCTCAGTCCCTGGATATCTCTGTGTGGAATCCTCAGGGAAACTTTCTCGACACAAAACAACTTCAGCTCCTTCATCAATTTATTTCCCTCCATCATACGATCAGAATGGGGATGTTCAGTGAAGATCACACAATATTCAGAAAAATGTGTCGCCTCCTCAGGTGCGAAACCTATCAAACCTAGACATCATTTAAGCTTCAGATGTTAAAGTGTCCGCAAAATTAATGTAACAGTGCGAGCAGACCCTGCACATTTCTGTGGTTAAAAAAATAGTTCATGTAGCATCTCAAGCTGGTTTCACAGGAATGTGAGAAAGCCATTCGGCCATCAAAACTATTGGATAAGAAGAGACACAGCCCATTCGCTTTCTCCGGCCTACTACACAGGAACGGATTTTGAAAACAAATCTGCAAATGTTGGAATCCAGACAGGCAGGAGGCTAAAGGTCACAACAAGCCAGGCAGCATCAGCAGGTAGAGAAGTCAATGGCTTGGGTATAACTCTTCTTCAGGAGAGCGGGTAGCGGTAATGGAGCTACAGATAAATATGTAGGGCGAGAGAGGAGGAGGCAAGGTCGGATAGGTGAACACAGGTGAAGGGGTACCACTGGGTTGGACGATGGGAAGACAGAATCCGGCTGGTGGATGGAAGAAATGTTGATCAGAGGAATAGAAGGGAGGGGGAGCGGCTGGGAACGGAGATGGTGGATTGGAAGGGAGGTTATTTGAAATTGGAGAACTCAATGTTGCCTGGCTTGCTGTGTTTTTCCAGCCACTTGCCTGTCTACTAATACACAGGAAGACAACGAATCCAGTCAGTACATCAAACTGGTAAGCAGGAACCATGGGTCACCCAATAATGTCCGTGAACCTTTTCGCTGGGACCAGGAGGAGGACATTCAGCACCTTGAAACACTAATGCATGAAGAGAAATGACCATTCATCCCCTCCAGACATTAACACAAAGGAGGATGTCATTGATGCTCCAACATAACAAATCAATAAAACATAGAATGCACAGACCGGCTGCTCCATGTTGCTCCTCCTGGCTCTATTGCTAATGTTACACGCGTGTTGCGTTAACGATACCATGGTTTGCTGACAATGAGGAGGGACAGCGGATGGTTTGTGCCAAGTCAAAAGGAGGCATCTCCCATCTCTGAGAATACAGGATAGTGTTTTCAATGGAGGTCAGAGGCTGGTGGCAATGCCAAACTCTTTCAGAGTGTGGCTGCTTACAGATTTCTGAACAACATGACGTTAAGTACAGGGTCACACACCAGCTGCACATTGAGGCAGTGACAGTTCATTCAGAGCTTGAAGCTCTCTCTCAACTAACACGAGGCTCCACTCAGGTAAGTATGTTATCATCGAGTCATAGAGTCCTACAGAACGGAAGAAGGCCATTCAGCGCAAACTTGTCCATACTGGCCAAAATGTCCATCCATGCTAACCTCATTTCCCTGCACTTTTCCCATATCTTTCTAATTGTTTCCTTCCTATATATTTGCCTATATATTGCAGAAAAACACGTTTTAGATAACACTCTAAATGTTCTGGTTTGAAAATAATGAGTGTTCGTCCATAGCCCTCAAGTTGTAATACAATCATCTTTGTTTTTGTCGTGATACTGATTATTTCCTTCACTGTTTCCTCGTGATACCATCACAACACGGATTAATCAGGAGAAACTCATTTAGATTAGCTCTCTGCGGCAAGGTGATCATTCCTTATAAAGGAGAGATAATCTGTACACAGTGCCCCAAGTGCTTTCTGAACAACACTCTAGCAATGCAGGAAGGTGTCTTCACTCCTATACTTGAATCATTTTGCAATGAAGGACAATATCCTATCTACTGTGATGATTACTTGCTGCCTGATATGAATTCTGTTAGTGACTCATGACCAAAGACACCCAGCTCATTTTCGCAAAGGGCTCTTCCGATCCACTAAGCTTCTAAAAAATGCAAAATTAAGAACGATGGAGTGTTTTGCAAACTCATTCCTTCGCCTTGCGAACCTCTGTGCTTCAAGCACAGCCACACCCACAGCAATACCACTATTTCCAGTGCCGATGGTTGGAGATGCTGGGAAGGCAATGTCTCCGTGGTATTATTTCCAGTTTATTAATCCAGGGACCAAGGTGCTGATCCCCACCGGGAATCGAATCCCACCACTGCAAATGGTGAAATTTGAATTCAATAAAATCAAATGAAGCTATGAAACCATTGCCAATTGTGAAAAAATCCTACCTGGTAATCTAATGTCCTCCAGGGAATAAAATTTACCAACTTCCGCTGGTCGGGCTTATATGTAACTCCAATGATGCATTTGAGTCTCAATTGCCTTTGAAATGGGCAAGCCAGCCGCCCAATTATATCACTCACTACAAACTCTCAAAGAAATGAAACTGTACGGAACTAAGCACTGACTCCTTACAGCCCACGGACGGCAGTGGGTAAGGAAGGAATATCAACAACACCTTCTCAAGGAGAATGAGGAAAGGGCATCAAATACTCTCTTAGCATCCATTAATGAATAAAGGAAGATGAGACAAAGGGACAAAACCCACTTTAAACAGGGATTTTGATGTATGCACTAAATGGCCAGGATTTCCAGTAATATGGGAACAGGAGAAAAATAAATAAGATTAATTTCGTTTATATTTCCTTTCCAGCTGATCATCGACAAGCCCGTTGTATGCTTCATTCTTTCTATCTCTCTCTTTCTACATCTATTCAACTCACTCCTTTTCTCCTTCACAACAGACGTCCCTGTCACCAACATCAATTACACTATTTGCCAGTGACGTTCAGTTCTGATATATGGTTATTGGACTCGAAGTGCCAATTCTGTTTTTCTCTGGCCCCGAAGCTGCCAATGCTGCTCAGTTGTCTGGCAATTTCTCGTTATTTTTGTTTCGGATCTCTGGCATCATTCTTTGTTTTATTTAACCTCTCATGTTGTTACTACATGGGATGTCTGCATCACTGGCAAGGACAGCATTTGTTGGCCATCACCAAGTATATTTTACTGTGAGGTAATTATTTTAGGCAGTATCAAGCCAAACAGATTGCTGTGGGTCTGAGTCAGTCCACATTATCATGCTAGACCTTGTTACCAAAGAACATCAGTTAAATAGATAAAATGCTGGTGATGTTATGGTTGTTATTAGAGATTCTCACTTTTATTCCCAAATCCAGCTTTTGAATATATGTTCTAACATCATCTGTGGTAGGATATGAAACAGTGCCTTTGCGTGTAATAACCTATGCCTCTGAATTACATTTCTTGCGACATTACTACTCAGACAGAGTGTACCTGTCATGAAGTTACGTTAAAGACAAGAACAATGCTGTTATCAAAATATTTTCAACTGAAAGAGTGCTTACAAGTGAGTTGGAACCATAAAGTCAGAATTTTACCAAGGCATAGATAATGGTTTATTAAACATCAGCATTGACGCCAAGGTGGGGACTGGGGTTATAATTGAGCTGGTTGTGGATCGGTTTAGTGATGGACAGAATACTGCGACATAAATGAATTCAGGGCAAAAAGGTACATCGGGATTGTGAATAGTCTTGTTCTCGGATGTTTGTGAGGCCAGAGGTGCGGGTGGTTCTAAAATTTGTGGGTAATGAATAGAATTTGCATTTGAAACTGAAGACAATCGTTTTCGTCTTTGCTAAATATAGATAACAGGAATAGCAATGAGTTTCACCATAGCTTATGGACTGAACAAATGGATAGAGATGGGGAGACTTACCAGGAACACCAACAATAGCGAGAAAGGGATAGTAACCTGCCTGGATAATCAACAGTACACCGAATATCCGATATGGTAATGTCCAAGACGAGGAAAGATACAAAAAACCAGCAGAGAAACGCCTGTCCATTGTTGCAGCATTCCAGTCTACTGTTCTCAGATTCTTATCCATTAAGGTAACATTTCAGACTATTCTGAGATGTTTATCTCTCCTCTTCCTGTCTCTGTAGCTGTTGTTCCGTGTTAATATGGAGGTGATGCATCCGCTGCTACAACGGGACAAAGCATTGAAGAAGACACTTACTAATAGGAGAGGGAAACCATCCATTGACACAATTAGGATCCATGGAGACTGTATTCAATTACAGTCACTGAACAAACAGATCCAGTTAACTCCTTTCAGTATGGTACCTTCAGATCAGTATAACAACTGGCCTGGATTGAATGTTGGCATCGTTGGCTATTGGTAACATCTCCCATAACCAATTGCTTTAGGGAAGTTAGTTGCAAGGGGGAATGATGGATGTTTTCTTGTCGCAGGCAAGATGATTTTGCTGTGTTGTCTGTTTGCAATGTTGCAACCACCTGAACCTCCCACCACCTCCACCCCCAAAAACCACAATCTCGATGTACTTACAGTGCTGATCCATCCTCGATTAGAACAGGTGCAAACCAGTAGATTTGCAGTGCACAGATTTGCCCTGACCATACACAGGAAATATGCATCTGTCTAGGCATTCTTCTCATTGCTCTAATAAGTCAATTTTGTAAATTCAACACAGAATGTGCTTCATCACTGTTTATACAAACTCACAAACACTAATACACTTTGGCTTCAAAGAAGTAAGACGAGCATTTTTTAAAATTCAGTCCAAAGCGAAATGTGGCATGTTGTCACAAAACCAGTCCCTTTGTTGCCAGAGAGGGTCTAAACGATCATTGGATCCCTTTTATTTATACCTAGCAGGAAATGCCTCAGGTAGTAGGCTTTCAAGTCTTAAAAAAAAAAGCCTTGTATAATCAAGCAGATGAGGTCACCTCTCTAGCTGGGCAGGTTGGTTCGGTTTGGGGGTTAGTTGAGTCAGGTTCACTGTTGAAACTGGATGCTCTCCCCCTTCTTTTGCTCTTCTGACTTCATAACCGCTAAGTTTTATTTGTGTCAGATTTACTTGTTGTGCTAAGGTCCTTGTTCATTGGGATTTTGCAAGTATTTGTAACAACGTCCTTCAGTCGGGATACCCTGTCGAGTTTGGATAGGATAGGTTATTCAGATATTCCATTTTCGGTTCCTTGTGTTTCATTCGGTAATTTGTGAAATAAATTCTGTTTGTTTAAAACTCGGCTTTCTGAACAGTTAATTCACTCCAGGAATATCGCTGATACAGCAACCTTTAACAAATAGCAAAGTTACTGTCTGGGCTATCTGCTTAAAAATGTTTTCGGGGGCCGGGTTCAACCGATTGGAGGCTATTTGTAGGGAATAGTCGGCGAGTGGCAGGTGTTAGTGTCTCTTACTTCGGGTGCTGATTTGGTCAAGTAAACAGACCTTCGGGTAGCAATGGCTCTTGCAGTTATCAAATATGTTTTGGAAGTGGAAGAATTAACTTTGGGCTTTTTACAAAATTCACATGAAATCCAAGCTGTGGGAATTAGTGGACGAGGTGGAGTTGAAGCTAACTCCTAATGTGAGGAAAGATGAGATGATTGCAGCAGTAGCTCACCATTCCAATTTGCTGGAAACTCCATCAGGATCTGTAAAGATGACTCAACTTCAATTGCAAATGAATCAGTTTGTGTAATGACTAAAATCAGAAGAGAAAGAAAGAGAATGAATAGGTTTAGCAGAGGAAAGAAAAAAATAACAAATAGTTTTAGCAGGAGGGAAAGAAAAGGGGGGTGCATTTGTGTTTCAGAGATGGACACTTAGAATGGAAAGTCAGCTTAAAAGGCTGGAGATGAAGGCTGAAGGTAAGCTGAGTGAGGAACAGCGTGAGGATGAGCAAACCCATGGTCGTCCAAAGCCTGGTCAGAAACGTTTTAGGTACATTCACGAAAAAGCACCACTGGAGACAGAGCAGGACATACAAAATACAGGATATACGCAGTATATTCATGGAAACCATTTTCAGTTCAGTTGAAAAATTAGCTAAACAATTGCAGTGGCCAGTGAGCCACTATGTGGGTTCTATTGATCCAATAAAAAAACCCTGTGGTTTGGGCTAGTGAGGTATTTTAACACTATCAGAGGAGAGATCTGGGGCCTATGAGGAGCAGGAAAAGTACATATGAGCTTTTTTTCAAGAAGCCGACACACAATGTTTCAGGAATCTAAGGCCGAGTCTGGTCAAACTCATATTGAGTTCGAAAGGATTAAAACAGTAATTTTGATAGATGGATAAGAGCTTTAAAAAGAGAGCACATTTATGATGCTCTTCGAGAGACAATTAATTTGGAGGACTTCAAAACTTCACTGCCTGACATAATGCAAACTCATTTGGAAGAGCAGAGAGTTAAAACGGCAAGGCATGTATATGAATTTGCTTATGTCTAGTGATTAATGAGTATGTAGTGAGTTATGAGTATGTCTAGTGATTAATGATTGTAAAACTTGGTTTGGCTTCCAGAATCAATTTCAGTCAATGAGGGATAGAAATTGGGGCAAAGAGAAATTTTTACGTGGAAAGGGAAAGGTATATCTTGGTGAAGATCATATGATAACTTATCACAGGGTAAAAAGGAAATACTTGTAGGAGACAAAGAAGTTTAAAAGCTCTGGTGTTTTCACTGCAACAAATTAGGTCACATGAAATCAGTGTTGGTGGGTTCCGAAAAAACAAAGTTGCAGGAAAAGAGGATAAGCCTGGGAGTTTTGTAGCAGAAAGCACAGTGGAAGCTAGAACGGTGCATCAGAGTGTACAAGCTGATTGGAGGTTTGTTGAGGAGGAAGTGCTAGATCTGCTTAGAAAATATACCTGCAAAGGGGAAGTTTATTCACATAGCAAGGTAAAGAGGATGCAATATTAAGGGACACATGATCCTCTCAAACTAGGATGCTGAGGGATAAGGAGAGATGTACTCCTGAAGGACTATTTCCAGAAAAGGTATTGCTAAAGGAAATTCACCGAGAGACTAAAAGTGCGAAGTTATGTAAAGCGAAGATAGAGTGCCCAGAAAGGTGTGGAGAAATTGTGGTAGGAAAAGTGGACAAACTCTCAGCTCCAGGAGTACAATTTGTCCTTGTGAAAAATATAGCTGATACACCAGTAGGAGTGTACGGGGTTGGAAAGCCAGTGGAGACACAGGCAACTGGAGCAATGCAGGAGTCTTATCATGGGAGCTTTCCTGATCTTGGGGAAACAGCTCCGAATGTCACCAGTTCAAACAGGAGAGATCAAAAATGTAAAGATAAGGAAGCTTAAGGAACATTAACAGAGACTTTGTTCCATCAAATAGTTGAGACAAAACGGGAGCAAACAGGTGATCATGCAAATATTTTAGCTCAGCTAAACTAATTGATTTACAGCAGAAAGATAACATTTTAAAGCAGTTGTTTCAAAAAGCATATACGTTAGGAATTTTGAATATATTCCTGAGTGTTATTACCTTAAAATTGATGTCTGAATGAGGAAATGGATACGATCACACATTCAAGGAGATGATAATTGGGCAGAAGTTCATCAAATGGTATTGCCAATGGGGTACAGAAAGGAGGTGAAGAGAATGGGATATGAGGTACTATCTAGTGGTCACCCATGATTGAGGAAAACACAGGCTGAAATGCATTTTATTGGCCTAGACTGCAACAGGATGTTGTTGATTTTTTGCCAGATGTGTTATTCAATTGGAAAAACACAAGCAATAATAAACCCTGCACCTTTCTTAACTATTACAGTATTTGAGAAACCTTTCACAAGAGTCTTATTTGATTGGCTAGGTCCCCGAACTCAAACAAAAAAGTTGACACCAGTATTTGTCAACAACAATGGATGCATCGACTAGGTTTCCAGAGGTGATATCATAGCTAAAATAATTGCAGAGGAATTAATCTTTTTTTTAAAAAAAATAGATACGGACTACCAATAGAGATATATTGAGATCAAGGTTCAAACTTCACATCCAAATAATTCACTATAATGTCACAGGAATTAAGCAATTCAATCTACTGCATACCGTCCAAAGTTGCAGGGACTGCTAGAGAGGTGACATTAAACTTTAAAGACCATGTTGAGGGTTTATGCTCAGGGTTATCCTGATGATTCAGGTAAGCGAATCCCATTTGTGTTTTATATGATCATGGATGCACCAAATTAGCCCAGAGTAAATTCCATCAATTTGAATTAGTTTCCGGGCATTAAGTGAAAGGACCAAGGAAATTAATTAAGGAGAAAATGCTCAAATTGTACTTTGATAGGGAGGGAAAGCCAGACGAGAAGGAGTTAATTATTACGGCACGGGCAGCACGGTGGCACAGTGGTTAGCACTGCTGCCTCACAGCGCCAGAGACCTGCGTTCAATTCCTGCCTCAGGCGACTGACTGTGTGGAGTTTGTACATTCTCCCCGTGTCTGTGTGGGTTTCCTCCGCATGCTCCAGATTCCTTCCACAGTCCAAAGATTTGCAGGTCAGGTGCATTGGTCATGCTAAATTGCCCGTAGTGTTAGGTAAGGGGTAGATGTAGGGGTATGGGTGGGTTGTGGTTCGGCGGGGCGGTGTGGACTTGTTGGGCCGAAGGGCCTGTTTCCACACTGTAAGTAATCAAAAAAAAATCTAAAAAGAAGGAAAAAACAAGTTCAGAGGATTCTGAATCAAACATTCCTCAAATTAAACTGGAAAATGAGGTAGTTGTCTAAAACTGGGATAAATTATTGAGTTACCTTCCTGAGAAAAATTGAAATGGCCGGGAAGAGTTATTAATATCACATGCGGAGATATGCAGATATAAACTTGGAAGTACTAACCTAATTGTGCATAATGTAGCTATAGGAAATGCTGCTATGATTAAGCAACATCCTTACAGGCATAATCCTCTAAAATTGGCGTAGGTTCAGAAGGTGATTGAATGCATGCTCTAATCAGCATGCGTTACAGTGACTGGAACTCACCGATAGACATGGTGCCAAAGCCAAATGGTTACCAACGATTATGTGTGGACTATCGTAGCATCAATGCAGTAAAAAAGAATGATGTATACACAGTACCACGTTTGGAAGACTGTGTTGAACATGTGTGACAAGCAACTTACATTTGGTGTGAAAAACGTGTCAGCCACATTTCAGGGACTCACCAATAAATTGCCAGATTATCCAACATGGGCTGTACATTGATGACCTGGTGATTTTTAGTCACTCATGGAAGGAACACTTAACGTATTTATCAGACTTGTTCGACTGACTTCGGAAGGCAGGCTTGTTGGTAAACATAGCTAAAGCTGAATTTGCCAAAGCAAATCTCGCCATCCTGAGCCACGTTATTAGACATAGATAACCGGTGCAATGAGATGTAAACGTTTAGGTAATTGGGGAATTTCCCGTACCGTCGACACAAGGATCAGTTCCTGGGACTGAGTGGATTTTATCGAATGTTTGTGCCTCATTTTCGCAGTGTGACTGCTCCAGTCACTGAATTGTTAAAGAAAGGGAAGAAGTTTCAGTGGACAGAGGACTATCAAAAGGCATTTGACGGCATGAACTAGGTGTTAGCCACTGCCCCACGATCAGACACACCTGATTATGTAAAATCATTCAAAGTGACTTTAACTGCGAGTACTGTGGGTATTGGTGCTGGGCTTTTGCAGGAAGATGATGACAAGACAGAAAGACCTATTGGGTAATTCTTCAAGAATTTTAACGTTCATTGGCAGAAATATTCAACAGTTGAGAAAGAGGCTGTGAGCTTTGTGCTGGCACTATACCTTTGAGTGTTTATATTACCAGCAACGTATCTGAGGCAACCATATACACTGAGCATAACCCATTGAATTTTTTGGGGGAAATTTAAGGAAAAAAAATGCTGGACTGTTAAGCTGGAGCCTGTAGTTACTGCCATTCAATTAGAAAACTGTGCACGGGGCAGTTCTTGAAAGCATGATTGCCAATGCTTTGTTGAGACTTGAGTGACAAACGGAGGCACTCAATGATAGAAGTACCACACACTGAATCGTAATGTAGTTGTGCACATTTGCATGTTTATAGTAAACGAATGTACATGCGTATCTTAAAGTACAAACCACTATTTTTTGGGATTTTTGAAAACCGAAGCCATCTTTGGATATTGATGATTCAATTATATATAGGGGAGCTGTCACGCAGCCGGTCTCTTTACAAGGTTATGCTGTCCTTGAATTGTTTTCAGAGAGGTTCTCAATGACCCAAGGGTCCAACATGTCTCAATTTTGAATGCTGCATTGGGGTGCATTTCTTTTTTACCTAACAGATAATTCCTCAGGAAAAGGTTTTCAAGTCTTTAAAACAAAACTGGTGTAATCAAGGAGATGAGGCCAGATCTCCACCTGCAAAGGACAGTTCAGTTCGACGGTTGGTTGAGTCAGAGTCACTGTTGAAACTGGATGCTCTCCCCCTCCTTCAGACACTGCAGAGACAATTTAGACTTAAACGCACAATGTCATAGTTCATAAACTATTCCTATTTTTACATCAATTGTAGTTGTCTCTAAAAGGCCTTTTAAATCAAAATCTCTTTAATGAGATCTGTGCATTTATTTTCAGAACTTAAAGAAGAAACAGATTCCAGTGTAATACATGTGTCACTGGCACAAGTTATGGGAACAGGAATGGAACATATTGTCCACATATAACCGGGGTCAACATCCAGATCAATAGATCAATCAAGGAAAAGCAAAATGTTAGAGATAGTGGAAATCTGAAATAGAAATGCAATATGATGGAGAAATGCAACAGAAGACGCAGGATCTGGGCAGAGAAACAGAGTTAACATATCGAGTCTGAGATGAACTTGTTCTTACCAAATTATGTTGAACGCAAAAAGACTTAATTCCATTTTTCTCTGCTCCGATACTGCCTGAACTGCTGTGTTTCTCTCCAGTACTTTCAATTGTTGCAATGTCAGGAAACAGAGAGTAACAGTGGCCAGTTGCTTTTTTGACTGAATGCTTGTGCCCAGCAGTGTTCCACAGAGGTTGTTTCTGGGTTTTCATTGTTTTTCATTGATGTAAATGATTTGCATGAGACTATCGAAGGCATGGTCCGTAAGTTTGCAGATAACACTAAAACTGGTGGCATAGTGGACAGTGAAGAGTGGTTTCTAAGAATACAAAATGATGTTGTGACAAATAGCAGATCGAGTTCAAGCTGGATGAATGTGAGGGGCAAGCAATAATGTGTGTTTACCGCTGTCTGATGCACCAGGAATGGGATGATTTTACTCCTCATCTCCTGGGTTCAAAACTTCGATATCCTTCATGATCTTTGAGAGGCCGCACCCTCTCTGTGGTTACCCTATTGCTGTTAATGTAGTTGCATAGTATCTTTGGATTATCCTTAACCTTATCTGCCCAGATTATCTCATATCTCCTTTTTGCTTTCCTGATTCCTCTCAAAATGATGCCCCACATTCTTCATATTGACTAAGAGATTAAATTGAATAAAGTTGTCTATATCTAAACTAAGGTTTTCGTTGATTCTTGAATAAAAGCTCAACAACTGCAGTTGTCCATTCTTCCTTAACCTTACCAGCTTTATCCTTCACTCTAACAGAAACATAAAGCCTCTCAACTCCAGTCGTCACACTGATGAATGCCTCCCACTTGTCAGACATCGTTTTAGCTGCGAACAGTCTACTCTAATCAAAATTGTTAAGTCCTTGTCCCATGCCATTGAAATTTATAGTACTCCAATTTAAAAAAAAAGTTAATGAAAGGCTTATTCTGTTCCATAACCATTATGAAACTAATAGAGTTATGATTGCAATATCCAAAATATTGTCTCACGTTTACTTCAGTCACTTGCCCTGCCTAATGCACAAAAGAAGGCCTAGTTTAGCTCCTTCTCTGTTGGAATCATCCGCATATTGATGAAGCAAGTTTTCGTGAACATATTTGACAAATTGTTCACCATCCAACCCTTTAACACTGTGGTAGTCCCAATCAATTTTTAGAAAATTAAAATCCCCCAATTATTGCAACCTTATTAAGCTTACATGTATCTCCTAACATGTTTGTTTTTCAATTTCTTTCTTACTGTTGGAGAGCATATGATACAATATAATCAACATGCTCTTTCCTTCCTTATTTTTAATTTTGACCAATATATTTTATATGGACGATTTGTCACAAATGAGCATTTAGTGCAATCTGTTCAAAGTGAACTTTATCTTCCTAGTTTTAATACTATCCGCATATTTTAACTGGATAAAATTTCAGAAATATCTTCCCAAGTTAAAGCAATAATTTATTCCTTCATCAAAAAGGGCAGACCGCCTCCTCCCTGCCCACCACATGTTATTTTTCCATCCTTTCCATCTCACTTAAGACCTGGAACATTGAATTGCCAGTCTTGACCATCTCTCAGGCGAAAGTGAGGACTGCAGATACGGGAGATTAGAGACGACAGTTTCGTGCTGGAAAAGCACAGCAGGTCAGGCAGCATCCGAACAGCAGGAAAATCAACGCTTTGGGCAAAAGCTCCGCATCAGGAATGGGCTGATGAAGGGCTTTTGCCCAAAATGTTGATTTTCTTGCTCCTTGGATGCTGCATGACCTGCTCTGCTTTCTCAGCACTACACTCTCGACGTGAAAATCTCGTAACCAATTTTCTGTGATACATATGATGGCCCAATCCCATGTTCTTAAACAAATCCAGAGTCCATCAGCCTTCCCTGTAAGACCCCTTACACTTAAATAAGTGCAATTTCGTGCTTCAGAATTACTGTATACTCTTGATTCTCTCGTAACTCTTTTCTAATCGACGTGCTGTCCTCACATTCGTAAACTTCTCCATCCATCCGACCATTTGTATTGATTCTTGGAATATCCCCCTTGCCATCTCTATCAACATAAAGTCTCCCTACATAGAAGGAATAAATCGCCATGCTAAGATATTCTTTACTTCCCAGTTTTGATTAGACCAATCCTTTCTGAACCAGTAATTTCTATTCTAAAAAAGTTTCCAATTTCCCAAAAATCTAAGTACCTCAACAACACAGTAACTCTTCAGCCGTTGATTTTTCTCCTTTGTTCCTTCCCAGTTAAGTTTGGCATTGGGAGTACACCAGAAAAGTATTGCTTTAAAGGTTTTATTTCCAATACTCTACCTCATCTCTTAAATTCACTCTGTGCTACTTTAACCTTTCCCTAAAAATGTCATTCCTTCCAATATCTGCAATAATGTTTGGCTACTCAAGCTCACCTTTAACAACGTGCTTGAAATGTTTGAGACGTTCTTAATCCTAGCACAGGAAAGCAACAAACCATGCTAAATTAACAGTCACTGCCACAGAATCTCCTGTTGATGCCCCGATATAAAAGTCCACTGAAGCAATGACTCTACTAAATCTTGTCAAACGCTGCTGAACATAAGAATCATTCCAAGAGTCCAATAATTGATTGCCCTGCCATTTTCCTCAGAGAGACAATCCCCTTCAGCTGTTCGAAAAGCTGAAAATCATTTTGATAGCCACTGGAGAATTTTCAACTACCTTTTCATCTTTCCTGACAGCCACACATCTATATGACTGATTTGCTGAATACTATATATTTTTCTAAATCTTCCAGCCATCCTTTCTGTCCCTTATATGTGACCTTAATAATGTTATGCATAAAAGCAGGACTTTTTAATGACACCTTCTGTTAACTTTCATTACCTACAGACAATAATGTTAAAATTGAAAACTATATACATATATGTGTCAACCATCGAAACATTAAATAAAATAAACCATTTAGCTAATTAAATGAATAAAAATATTCCTCTTGAATAAATTCTGAGAAGGAAACATTCTTCTCCGGAGCTGAAAATATGTAGGATTCTCCAGAAGGAAGGTACAACTCCTTATTTTTTAAAGAAAGAAACTGATTAATTTTACAAGACCAAAAAAAAACGATTTTACAGTGTAATAAAAGAAACGTTTTAAAACATAAACAGACTTTGTCCTTTTTTTGTAAACAACCTTTTAAAAGCCCTTTTAAAAATTGTTCGTTTGAAAGAAAATCGTAAGTTTTTTTTTGCTTTCTTTTGTTTGTTTTTGAATGTTAATAAAACAAAATAGAAAAAAATGTTAAATAAATAAACTATAATATCAACTGCAAAAATGACTACATCAAATATTTAGCTGCCTGCTATCCCAGGACCATCTATAAGATCCATACTGGTATGAGAACATTTTTTGAAACTGTTTTTACAATATGAAGAAAAGTGGGCGTATGTTTTAATAATTTGTTTCCAATTCAAGGTGTACGTGACCATATTATTTGATCTCCTGCTGGGAGTCTAGATGTAGAATTTAGTTGAATCTCATCACTCCAGTTCCTTCAAACAAAATTATAAATCTGTGTCTATCATATAGCGGAATGTTTCTTCAGCTCTAACTATTGCAGGGAACGATACAAAGAAAATTATCCAGGTCCACGTAAAACACAAATGTTGCTGTGAAAGCCACCTAAACATAATCCAATACTAATTATGTACAAGCTTAATTAATAAAACATACAGAGGCACATAGTATAAAAGGAGAATCCAGCTCCATGTCCAAAATAGAATTTGAGGTTCCCTCGTAAATTCAAACTCAACTGCATCACGCTGTAAATTCATCAAAATAGGAAAAACAAGAGAATGGAATTGTCAATGCTTACCCTGTGAACAACATCTGAAGAACAGGAGAAAATCAAGGCTCAGTTGTGAATTTCATAAACGATGATGATGAGAATGGGAAGGATGGAGTTTGGGGTAATGATAAATAATTTTGTGGATGACACAAAGGTGATCTGGTGGTTCACAATGAGTAGGAACGTGTGTGGGTACAGGAGGGTATAAACTGGATGTTCAGGTGGACAGATCAATCGCTGATGAAAGTTAACACTGATAAATATGAATCCTTTCAGAAGTAGCAAGGCAAGAGTGTACTCAAACTGAAGAAAGCATAGATTTAATTGATTTTATTTTAAGCAAAGAAGATTGAGAGGTGCTCCTGATGGAGGTGTTTAACAGCATGGGGGGTACGCACAGGGGTAACAGGGAGCAGCTCTTCCCTTTACTCGAAGGCTCAGTAATAAGGAGACACACTTGTAAAGTGAAAAAGGTCTCACCGTTAATCTGTAAATTGTAGAAAAGTTTTCCTATTTCAAAATGTATTTGGGTTTAAAATATTTCAAGATTTACAGTGCCTCCTGAAAAATGTGATGCTGAAGCAGAAGTGTTGTTTTGTGCCCCAGGTTCCCTGCTCCTCGTGCCTCAGTTTGGCAATCTGTTCATTGAACTAATACACTGTATTTCCATTCAAATCGCCACTGTGCTCAGACACAGACACATTTTCCCAACGATGATCCAAAGACCAATATTTGCCCGTTCCCTTGAAATGCATGGATCTATTTAAAACCTTATATCCACTTCACATCTTCCTTTTCTAACTTTTTCAATGTTTGTATTCTCCCACAATACATTCGAAACGTTTTTCATAAGATAGAGATTATGGACACTTTCTAACAGAATTGATAATGTAATTTTTTACTCAATATCTAAGCTATAAAGTTGCAACAATGCTGACGTGTTTTGTTGTCCCATCACCCAGTTCCAGGCTACAGTTGCAGCAAATAGTCATTCAATCTCAAACGATTTGCCAAGTCTTTACTTCTGATCTAAATGATCATTTGTCCCTTTATTACGAAATGGGCATGTTAATTACGGACTGTTTGTCTGACTGCAACATTTTGATGTGGTTTACTCCGGGCAATTAAACATCAGGGAGTAAGAACAGGGATATGCCATCTGGTTTCCAGGCCTGCTGTCGTAATCAACAAGGCCTGACTGCGGTACTTTCTCCACACTGATGTCATGCTCCCTACACACAGAGCAGCCTGCATCTCCCTCAACCAAACCCCTCGACCCCTGTTACCCCAGCCACCAATGGTGAATAAAATCCAAAGAACTGTAGATGGACCAAACAAGAAAATAGAAATTTGGAGTGGCGGTAGGCAATTATCCACATTAAACACCGTCTGCCAGATGCAGCAATCTGCCCCATTTTCTAAGCCTATCAGTATTCATCTGGAAACTGTTTAGCTCCTCGTTCCAGCCTGTTTGAGAACCTAGTTGAATACCATCTGTGAATGGAGTTACTACATTCTGTCTCTCCTTCCAGGTCATTTGGGCAGATTGCAAACAATTGAGGCTTGAGAACTCACTAGTTTCTGTATGCCAGAGAAAGACCATTTATCCTAATGCTCTGCTTTCTGTTATTCAGCCAATCCTCCAACCAACTGAATACTTTACCCTTAACCCCTCGGATCTAACCTGCTAGATCTGTCCTTTACGCAGCACCTTGTCAAATGCCTTCCAAAGTTTAGATGTACAGCATTTGCTGCATTCTCATTAACCAGCTTGTTGGTTGCATTCTCAAAGAACTCCTGCAGGTATGTCAAGCACAACTTTCCCACCATGAAACCGTGCTGACATGGTGAATTCATCTTTGTTTTTCCAAGAATTCAGTTCTGTCCTACTTTATGGTTGACTGAAAAAACTTCTCCACTACAGAGGTTAAACTCACTGGTCTATAGTTTGTGATTTTTTTTGCCGATCTGCAGGGCGGCACGGTGGCACAGTGGTTAGCACTGCTGCCTCAAAGCGCCTGAGACCTGCGTTCAATTCCCGCCTCAGGTGACTGACTGTGTGGAGTTTGCACGTTCTCCCCGTGTCTGCGTGGGTTTCCTCCGGGTGCTCGGGTTTCCTCCCACAGTCCAAAGATGTGCAGGTCAGGTGAATTGGCCATGCTAAATTGCCCGTAGTGTTAGGTAGGGGTATGGGTGGGTTGCGCTTCGGCGGGGCGGTGTGGACTTGTTGGGCCGAAGGGCCTGTTTCCACACTAAGTAATCTAATCTAATTATTACGTTTCCAATACTTCATGCCGTTCCAGAATCTAAGGATTTTTTGAATATCCTAACTAACACTTCCATTATCTCTGCTGTTACCTCCTTTAATATGATAGGCTGCAGGCCGAGGTTCTGACCTGTCTATGATCCCATCAATGTATTTAATATATTCTTCCTCATCATCGTACTTCCATCATGATCCTTTGCAGTTGTTTTAAATTTTGGGAAGAAATCATCTTGCATTGTGAAAACAGCAAGTGTTGGCTTTACCTCTGCCATTTCTGAATTTCCCATTATTACCTCGCCATTTTCATCCTCTCAAAGGCCAACATTTACTTTCAACATTCTGTTACTTTTTTTCAACTCAGAGAAGTGTTCTTTATTATTTCTTAAGGTTTCTACTCTTTTTCCTTCGTAGCCATTTTGATTTTGTTTTTAGTAACCATTTGCTGACAAGTAAAGTATTTGTCTTTAATTCATTAAAGAATGAGGGTGTCGCTGCTTAGACAGCACTCAGCTTTCTGTCCCTAACTGCCCAGAGGGCAGTTAAGCATCGACCAAAGTCACATATAGGTCAGACCAGGGAAGGATGGTGGCTTCCATCCCTAAAGAACATTCATGAAACATAAGGGTGCTTCCAATAATGAGCAATGGACTCATTATTATCAATAGACTCTGAAGTGCAGATTCATATTGGATTCAAATTCCACCATTTGCCATGGCAGCATTTAAATTCGAGTCCACAGAACATTATTTGGATTAGCAGTCAGCAATAATACCACTATGCAAGAACCTTCATGTTATTGTTGACTTCCTTGTTAAGACATAGATTGCTTTTACAATTCCTCTTCCACTCGGGATTACACTTTATTTGAGGGGTTTGACTATCTCCCTAAGTAGTTGTCTCTGTTCTTCAAATGTCTTGCAGTTTAATCTCTATGACATGTCCACTCAAGCCAAGCGCTTCCTCAGGCCAGTAAAATTATCATTGTGCAACACTAAACCTCTCCTATGTGACTCTGTCTTCTCTGTTACCGTCAGAATGTGAAACTCCAGCATGTTGTGGTCACACTTTCTAAGATGCTACTGTACTACAATATGATTTATCACTCCTTTCTCATTACGTAATACCAAAGCCAGTTCTCAGGTTGGTTCCATTACATGTTAATCAAAGAAATAATCCATCATATATTCGATGAATCGTTCTTTGAGGCTCCCCTTGCCAAATTGATTAATCCAGTCAATATGCATGCTCAAATTCCCATAAACACTCTTGTGCCCTTGTCTCAAGCCACCTTTATTCCTTGGTTCATGCTATTCCTTACACTGAAAGTAATTTGTGAGCGGTGGGAGCGGTTTGTGGGCTGCAAAAGCTCATACCAGTGTCTCCATTCATGTGTTTTATTTCAAACCAGACTGATTCATCAGTTTTGTCCCACGTGCTAATATCATTTCTCAATACAGCCTTGACATAATTCTTAACCAATACAGGCACTCCACCTGCTGTTCCTTCTTGTCTGAATACTGAGTAGCCTTGGACGTTTAACACCCCAGTCCTGACGTTCAAATAACCACACTTCAGTCATGCCCACAATGCCATAAAATTTTATCTCTGTTTGCGCTATCAGCTCATTCATTTTATTCCAAATACTGCACATTTAGTTAAAAACATTTTCGGAAAAAGTTCTATAGATTTATCTTTCTCTTTTAATACTTGTGTTCAGCTATAATTTTGAGAGATGCAGGATCTAGCCAGTTTCTAATAGTAAAAGATGAGCAAATTTGCAGTCTTTCTGAGCTGTTACCCGAGAGTGTCGTAATTTGTGGAACAGATGAACAGAAATTTAGCTTTCCTCACCACAAGATCAGGTTGGAGTGCCTACGCAAGTCTGGGGAAGTAACCTAGAGTGTCAGTTCTAGGAATCCAGTTTGTTCTCGGGAATGATTTAGCAGGGTCCAAATTGGGAGCGACATCCCTTGTTGTGGAGATGCCCAAGGAAGACCAAGAAATTGAGGAGTTAAAACAGAAATATCCTAGTATTTTCGCAGACTGTTCAGTAACCACATCATAAGTCACAGCATGAAGTACAAACTAACGACAAAGATGAAGTAGTTAATGTTCTGTTAGCTGACACTGTGTTTGACGTAATGGCGCAGGGAAAACCTGAACAAGCAGAGGGTCTGACAGAGGTGTTTAGTCCGGAAAGGCTGAGGAATTTTAAAAAGACAGGCAAGATGATAAAAGATAAATATGTGGATGCGTACTCTGAAAGAGAGGCAGAGGCACTCCTGAGGGTTATTATCAGAAATATAGAATCCTAAGATGGAAATGGAGACTCCTGCAGGTTAGTGCAGAGGAGTAATGTGCTGAAATGCACCAGATTGTGTTGCCCATTCCCTTTTCTATTCTTGCCTGCCTTGTCTGTTCAAATTGCTCCCTTTAACTTGTGTTCCAGCCCCAATCTTCTTTCTAACCGTACGACTGTTTCAGGTGCAACACACTGCCAGAGTAGTTTATATCCTCTCAAGCAGCTCCAGCAACTCTCCCCAACAGGATATAGGTCCCCCTCCTGCTCCCAGTTCAGGTGTCTTCCCCACACTGTCTCCCTGTGCTGACACCTTCAGCGATCTATGGACTTGTCAACCAAGGTCCCTGTGTTCCTCAATACTTCGCAATGACTGATTATTCATTGTGTCTGTCCTTCGCTTATCATTCCCACAGTGTATTACCTCACATTTCCTTCATCTGCAAACCTATTAATGATAACTTCTGCGTTCACATCGGAGTTATTATTTGACAGAATAACCTGCAATTGTTCCTGCACAGATCCCTGTGGTACACCCGCTGATGAAACAATTTCAAACACGCAGAAGTCTATCCAACAATTTTGTATCCAATTTATCAACTTGCTTTAGATAGTAATGGCTCTTTCCTTTTGGACCAGCCTTCCATGTGAGACCTTGTCAAAGGCCTTAATGAACTCCATGTAAACCACATCATCTGCACTGCCCTCATCAATATTTTTAGACACCATTTTAAAAAACTGAAGTGAATTCCTCAGACATCTTCCTGTACCAAATCTGTGATGACTAAGCCGAATTGATCCCTACCTTTACAAGTGTTGATTCATCCTCAGAATTGTTCCCAATAATTTCCCTCCACCGCTGTCAGACTGTCTGCTCTGTAATTACCTGGCCGATCCCTGCACCTCTTCTTGAATAAAGGAACCACATTAGCTATCCTCGACTCATTCGGCACTGTATCTGTGGCCAGAAAAGTATTAAAAATATCCACCAGGGACGCAACAATCTCCTCCCTTATCTCCCATAGCAGCCTTGGATACATTTCATTGGGCACTGGGGATTTCTCCACTTTTATGCCTGTGCAGACATTTAATATCTTCTCCTTTTTGATCTTGACATGTTCTCTAACATCACCATCCCTCCTGAAATCCTGGCTACAATGCCTTTCTCCTGTGTGAATACAGATGGGACGTATTCATTGAAGACCTCACCTATCTTTCTCTAGCTCCAAGCACAGAATGTCCCTTTGGTTTCCAACTTTGGAATCCTCTTCCTCTATCTACACTCAAAAAATACCTTGTGGCCTTTCCTTAATAGTATCTGCCAAGGGTATTTCATGGCCATTCTTTGCCCGTCATTTTTAAGGACCCCCTTGCACACTCTATACTTTTGAAGGGCATCAACTGTTTTCATCGCACTGCATTTCTCTATCAAGCTCCCGATATCGCTTGACTAATATTCGCTGGAGTTACTGCCTTTGACATTCACTCTTCAGGGAACACATTTGACCTGAATTCTGACCGCATCACTTCAACATACTTCCTCTTTCTGAATATGAATGCAACTGCAAATAGTTCCTCCTAGACTGTGTTTGCCAGATCCTGTCTCATGATAGTGATAATGACCAGTGTTAGTAATATTCTAACCATTAGGGCGTTTCCCCAAATTTGGCTTCTTCACTTCAGCACTATCCTTATCTTTTCCCGAAATGATTTTTAAAATTCGTGTTGAAACCACTAACCCCCAAACTCTACAAAAATCCTCATGTCTTGTCCAGCACCTACAGTCCACTCTGTCTGTAACATCCAGCCCTTACCGACCTCCCCATCTGTGTACCTTCCTCCAGCCTCTCCAGCACATGTCACTGAAATCTTCTCCAGTCCCGACAGCACTCCTCCATCCTGTCCTACAGCACCCAATTACCTCTAACCTTCCACCATTCATTTCACTTCCCTGTCTGTACAGAGTCCTCCCGTTCCTACAGCCTTTCCTGCCAACCCTCCCTATGTGTAACGTTCTAAAGCCACTTGAGCCCTCCCGAGATCTGTAACCTTGCCTTCTCTCTACTGTCTTCTCTATCTCTGTGACCTCTTCCCATTATTACAATGTTCTTTAACGCTGAACAACTCCAGTCACTACGAGTATTCCTCGCTCTCGAACATCTTGCAGCCACTGAAACCATCAATTTGTCTGGAACGTCCTCTCAATTGTTGTAACAACTTTCATTTCCTTCAACTGCCTCTTTCTATAACCTTAGCCAGTCCATAGAATTCTTGCTAACTCGGTAACCTCACCCAGTGTGTACAACTCTGAGTATTGCGAACTTCATCCAGTCTCCCCAACCGTCTCGACCTCTGTAATTATCTCCACAACCTTCCCTATAGCTGTAACCTCCTCCAGTCCCTTCTCATGTTCTGGACGATATTCTCCTTCTGTTTCAATAACCTTCTCATGTTTCTGACAATATTCTCCTCCTGTTCCAATATCCCCTGAACACTTTGTGACCTGGTCTAATCTCTGCAGTACTCTGTATAATCAGATACAGGGATGGCACGGTTGGCTCAGTGATGAGCAGTGCATGCTTACAGTGTCAGTGAATTGGATTCGATTTCAACCTTGGGCGACTGAGTGTGTGGACTTTGCATGTTCTCCCCCGAATGTGTGGATTTCTTCTGGGTGCTCTGGTTTCATCCCACAGTCCGAAATTTGCACGATTGTTCAATTGGCCAGAATAAATTGACTGTTGTATTCAGGAATGCAGGGTTTAGGTGAGTTAACCATGAGAAATACAGATTTTAACAGATAAGTAAAGGGATGGGTCTGGGTTGGATGCTCTTCAGAGGGTTGCTGTTTATTTGGTGGGCCGAATGGCCTGTTGGCACACTGCGGAGACTAAATGCAAATCTTTGTCCAGTCCAGTCAACCATCCATGTCTCTTCAACCTTTCCTCATCCCTAATAAACTCCTTATCTCAGTGATCTACTACAGTCTCTAAAAATCTCCTTGCCTATAAGCTTCTCCAGTCTTTACAACGATCAATATGACTGTTATCTCTTCCTGCTCGTGGAAACCTCCCTATAATTATTGCCATTCGTTACAGCACGTCCAATAGCAGTTCCCTTCTGAAACTCCTATAAACATTTATATCTCTGTCAACCCATCTAGACTGTCTCAACTTCCCTTTGACAATTACGCACTGAGACCTACTTGACATCAATAATGTAATTAAGTCATGGCGACCCTCATTATTATAACCTTCCTCCAGCCTTACAGCACCGACGATCTGTTGAAGCTCTTTTCAACCAGAAAGTCATTTCTGTGTCTGTAATTTTTTTTAGATTAGATTAGATTAGATTACTTACAGTCTGGAAACAGGCCCTTCGGCCCAACAAGTCCACACCGCCCCGCCGAAGCGCAACCCACCCATACCCCTACATCTACCCCTTACCTAACACTACGGGCAATTTAGTAATCTCCTGCACTCCCCATAATACATTCTCTCTGAGCTCCTCTGTAGTCCATTAAACACTCCCTAACACTGTCTGTATCAGTGTAACCTTCTCCAAAAACACAACCTTCCCTATCTGTGTAAATCCCTACACCAGTCCCTATCCCTCTTCGTCATGGTCAAACGATACAACCCTCCATGTCTGTGTCTTTACCTTTCTGCCTTTTCCCAGTGACCCTGGTTTCCCTGACTGATTAGAAACTGAGCATCTCAGCTGTAAATACCCTTAATGACCCAGTCTCGACAACCCTCCAGGAAGGAATAGCAGAAGGATTAGATTTCTATTTTGCAGCACCAGCAGCACGAAGGGTGGGAACTTGTTTGAGGGGCCTGTCGGGAGCAGTGTGTCACTGATTTGAGACTTTACACATGACATCAGAGAGCAGAGTTTTCTGAGAAATGAGGGATTATTCTTCTTTCCCTCCAGCTATATGTGAGTTTGTTTTTCAGAAACTGAGACCGACCTTTTTAGGGCCTCCCACCCAACAACCTCCTCTAACCTTAAACACCAGGGACACATCAGGTAAGTTTCTCTTTTCTTTTACATTCTGATAAGGGGCAGAGCAGGGATGGCAGTGCAAGGAGAGGACTGTTCCTCCTGCATGATGTTTGCTATGAGGAGCACCATTAGTGTCCCATTCAAATGCACCTGCAGGAAGTGCATCCAACTTTCCCTCCTCCAAGACCGCGTTAGGGAACTGGAGGAGCTGAATGAGCTTCAGATCATTTGGGAAGCAGAGCCTGTGATAGATAAGAGTTACAGGGATGCAGCTAATCCGAGGACGAAGAAAGCTGGGTAACTGTTTGAAAGGGATAAAACAGTCAGTGGAGGGATGCCCTGCAGTCGTTCCTCTGAAAAACAAGCAGTCAAGTTTGGATACTGTTGACGGGGACGACTTCGTCTCTTGCACAGAGTCTGCCCCTATTGCACAGAAGGGAATGAAAGAAAGGAGGCGAGTATTAGTCATTGGGGACTCATTAGTTAGAGGCTCACATGGAAGGTTTGTTGGGAACGAACGAGACTCATGGTTGATGTGTTACCTCCCAGGTGCCGGGGTCCGTGATATCTCAGATCATTTCTTTAGGGTCGTGAGGGGACAGTGTGACCAACCCTATGTCATGGTCCACTTAGTAATCAACAACATATGTAGAAAGTGGGATAGGGATGGAAGGCAGGATTTCAGGGAGCTAGAATAGAAGCTGAGAGCTAAAACAAACAGTTGTTACTCATGCCACATGAGAGCGAGGCAAGGAATAGGGAGTGATATCAGTTGAACATATGGCTGCAGGGATGGTGTAGGAGGGAGGGTTTCAGGTACTTGGATAATTGGGGCTCATTTTGGGGAAGGTGGGTCCTCTACAAACAGGACGGTCTTCATTTGAACCAGAGAGGTACTAACATCCTGGATGGGAAATTTGCTGGTGCTATTTGTGTGGGTTTAAACTAGCTCAGCGAGGGCTTGGAACTTGGGGTGTAGTTCCAGTGTACAGGAAGATGAGAGTATGGAGGTCATGGACAGGTTATCACGCTTACAGTAATGTGCTGGGGGATAGCAAACTGGTTTGAAGTATGTCTACTTCAACTCCGCAAGTATCTGAAATAAGGTAGGTGAGCTTGCAGCATAGATAAGTACCTGGGACTTCGATGTTGCGCCATTTCGGAGACATGGATAGACCAGTGTCAGGAATGGATGTTGCAGGTTCCAGGGTTTGGATCTTTCATTAAGAATAAGCAAGGCAGTAAAAGAGGGGGTGACATTGCCTTGTTAGTCAAGGATAGAATAACGGTGGCTGAAAGAACTTTTGACGAGGACACGTCCACTCATGGTTAGTACAGGCTGAGGTTAGGAACAGGCGAGGAGAGGTCACACTGCTGGGAATGTTTTATCGGCCGCCGCAGAGTTCCAGGAAGGTGGAGGAGAGAATTATCAAAATGTTTCTGTCTACGAGTGAAAGGAACAGGGTGATCATTATGGGGGACTTAAACTTGCCTTACATTGACTGGAAAAGTTATAACTCTTGTACGTCGGATGGATCAGTTTTTTGTCCAATGTGTGTAAGGTTTTCTGACTCATTATGTCGAAGGGCCAACAAGACGTGAGGACAACTTGATCTGGTTCTTGATAATGAACCAGGCCAGGTGTTTGATTTAGTTGTAGGTGAGAACTTTGGAGTAACTAACCATAATTCGGTTAGTTTCGCGATGGAAAGGGATAGGTACCTGCCAAAGACAAGAATTATCGATGGGACAATGACAATTATAATGCGATTAGGCAAGACTTAGGATATATAGAACGGTGTAGCAAAGTGTAGGGGATTGGGACAATTGAAATGTGGAGTTGGTTAAGGGAACAGACATTGCATGTCCTTGATAGGTATGTCACTGTCAGACAGGGAGGTAGTGATAAGCTCAGGGAACCGTGGTTTACTGCAGAAATTGCACATCTTATTAAGCGGAAGGAGGAGGGATATGTGACGATGAGCCATGAGCCATGACGGTTCAGATGAAGCGATGGAGCATTACACATTAGAGAGGAAGGTTGAAAGAAAGACTCATGAAGAGCGAAGAGCAGACATG
The DNA here is from genome assembly GCF_047496795.1 of Chiloscyllium punctatum. Taxonomy (NCBI): domain Eukaryota; kingdom Metazoa; phylum Chordata; class Chondrichthyes; order Orectolobiformes; family Hemiscylliidae; genus Chiloscyllium; species Chiloscyllium punctatum. Next base: position 32,217,072 of record NC_092745.1, read on the forward strand.
AGCAGTCTTTAGCACGTAGTATAAAGGAGAACCCTAAAGCCTTGTCCAGGTATGCGTGGAATAAAAGGATGATTAGGGTAGGAACCGGGCCAGTCAAAGACAGAAGTGGGAAGTTGCATGTGGACTCTGTTAAGATTGGAAAGGTGTTAAATTAATATTTCTCATCGGCTTTCACTCAGGAAAAGGAGAATATTGTCATAGAGAAGAATGAGATATTAGATCAGAAAAGATCGAGATTAGTAAGGAAGATGTGTTATCAATTCCAGAATGAGTGAAAGCATACAAGGCCCCTGGGTCGAATTGTATTTATCCAAGGATTCTCTCGGAAGCTATGGTGAGGTGGTGGAGCCTTTGTATTTGATCTTTGAGTCAAGATCGTCTACAGATTTAGTACCAGAGGACTGGAGGTTTGCATATGGTGTGCCATTTGCCCTGTTCAAGAAGGGTAGTAGAGATGACCCAGGTAATTATAGACCAGTGAGCCAAAGGTCTACTATCAGAAAAAGGTTGGAAAGGATTATAAGAGATAGGATTTATAATTATCTAGAAAGCAACAGTTTGATTTCGGATATTCAGCATGATTTTGTCAAGGGACGGTCATGTCTCACAAACCTCACTGAGTTTTTGAGAAGGCGACCGAGCATGTGGTTGAGGATAGGGCAGTTGACATGATGTACATGGACTTCAGTAAAGCCTTTGATAAGGTCCACATGGTAGGTTGTTGGAGAAAATGCAGTGGCATGAGATTGATGGTGATTTAGCATTTTGGAATAAAAACTGGCTTTCTGAAAGAAGGCAGCTAGTGGTGGTTGATGGAAAATATTCAGCCTGAGTCCGGTTACGAGTGGTGTGCCACAAGGATCTGTTTTTGCACCACTGTTTTTAGTAATTTAAAAAAAAAATACTTGGAGGCAGGCATAGGTGGATGGATTAGTAAGTTTGCAGATGACACTGAAATCGATGGAGTAGTGGACAATGTGGAAGAATTTTGCAGGTTACGGGGACTCAGATAAACTGCAGAATTGGGCTGAGAGGTGGCAAATTGAGTTCAATGCAGCTAAATGTGATTCACTTTGGGAAGAATAACAGGAAGGCTAAATGCTGGGTAAATGGAAAGATTCTTGGTTGTGTGGATGTGCAGAGAGATCTTGGAGTCCATGTACATAAATCTCTGAAAGTTGCCACCCAGTTGGATAGCGTTGTTAAGACGGCATACCGTGTGTTAGGTTTTATTGGGAGAGGGATTGAGTTCCGGAGCCTTAATGTCATTCTGCAACGATACAAAATGCTCATGATGGTGCACTCGGAATATTGTGTATAATTCTTGTCCCCATATTTCGGGAAGGAAGTGGATGGATTGGAAAAGGAGCAGAGGAGGTTTACCAGGATGTTGCCTGGTCTGGAGGGATGGTCTTATGAGGAAAGACCGAGAGACCTGGGTCTGTTCTCATTGGAAAGAAGAAGGGTAAGAGAAGATTTGATAGAGACATCCAAGATAATCAGAGGATTAGATAGGGTAGACAGTGAAAGTCTTTTTTCCTAGGATGATGACATCAGGTTGTACGAGGGGGCATAACTACAAATTGAGGGTTGATAGTTCTAAGAAAGATGTCAGAGGCAGATTCTTTACTCAGAAAGTGTTAAGGGCGTGGAATGCTCTGCCTGCAATGCAGTTAACTCAGCTACATTACGGAGTTTTAAACAATCCTTGGATAAGCACATGGATGATGATGGGATAGTGTAGTGGGATGAGATTAGATGAGTTCACAGGTCGGCGCAACATCAAGTGCCAAATGGTCTGTTCTGCATTGTATTGTTCTATGTTCTAAAATAAGTAGCTGAGTCGAAGTTTAGAGAAATCTGCTGAGCAGCGGGATCAATCGAGAATGAAGGATGAACTATCCAACTGTGCAGAGACAGGGAAGTCACCTTTCCCTTTTTCAAAGGGCTGGGATATTGACTGTTCTAAGGCATTGAACTGATTCCTATTAGACCTGCTTTCTCTGTGTCAGTAACAGTAAGTCCTGATTTCCTGACCGGTAAGGAAACTCAGATCACGGCAGTGAAAGCGCTGAATCCTAATCACTAGACCACCAGGGATGACAGCAGAAAATGTTGCATCATTTCTTCATAATACAGCGTTTGGAATTGTGTCAATGGCGATAAATTTCTCCTCAAAAAACATTGAATTATTGATTTTTAACAGCACGGAAAGAGGCCAACATCCCAGTTCCCAGCACTTGACCTGTCGCCTTGTATGCCCTGACGTTTCAAGTGTTCATCTCAATGATAATTTCCCTGGAACGTTTTAGTCTTCAATGAGACAATAAATGCGATTCACATTTGAGATAGGAAATCTGTGTTCACACCCAGTCGGTGAACTGAACCTCATTTGTACCCACAGCCTGAAGCACATAGACACATTTCCCCAAGAGTGACACAGGCCTCGGGAGAAAACAACCAGAAATTAAGATTTCACCCAGTTGGCCGATATTGTCCCATTTCATGATTCATCACTAGCATTTGGTTACATCAAAGAAAGGAAGCCTTCAGCATACCCCCCCCGCCCCCCCACACCCCGCCAGTGTTCCTTGCCTATTGTTTCCCCATCATTCTGCAGTTTATATTGCCTCACCTCTTTCTTCCTGACAAAATGGATCATTGCTCACGTCAGCTACTTCCTGCCCTGCCGAATGGTTTTCCTCATTTACTAGAATGACAAACGGGAATGGGGTATTTCAAGCACATTTCTAGTTTACAAGGCAAGTGTTATCACCACTAAGCCAGCACATTCCCAGCTCAGAGAGAAGGTCTCATGGATTAGAAACTACAACGTAACAGATGATTGGTTAGCCTGTGTTTTATAAACCAACCAACAAAACGAGAACATGCACAGAAGGATGGGAGAATGCAATGCCGAATCTCTCAGTGTCCAGGGTGTTATTAACAGAGATATTCCCACACAGTCCAGTGATAAGGATTCAGTGCTTTCACTGCCACGGACTGTTAAAGGGTAGCATTTACAGCATACTGTATGAAACACTGCCTGATCTTTAGAAGCGTAATGATGCTGTGAAAACTTCAGAATCACTTCCCTCCACGTGACAGCCCCACATCACAAAACACTGCTGACAATCCCGAATCATTCCATGGATCTTCAAATGCAATCTTTCAGAATCACATCCAACGACCGCCTAACACCAAAGTCAGATTCACATGTCTGTATTTCTCAGGTTTGTCGTGCATCACTTCCAAATCAAAGGCACAACATTAGTCGCTCCTCGATTATCCGGCAGTTCACCCATATTTATAGGTGAGCCAAATATTTCCGCGAGGAATCCCACAACTTGCTCTATTATGTCCCACAATGCCCTGGAATACAATCGTTCAGAGTCTGGAGCTGCATCCAACTTTATATTTTCTAAGACCCCCAGCATTTCCTCTCCTGTAATGTACACTGTATTCGGGAATATCAACATGTATTTTCCTGATTTCTCTAGGTTCCTTCAGTCCAACGCATCCATGCCAATCAGGTTTCTTAAACTAAACTAGTCGCACTTGCTTGCGTTTGGTCCATCTCTCTTTAACCCTTTCCTATCATATACTTCTCGAAATGAATTTGAACTTTGCAAATGCACCTGGCATTCCATTCCAAATACAAACCAGCCTCTGTTTGAAAAGGCTGCCCTTTGGTTCCTTTTTTAATCTTTCTCCTCTCACTTTAAAAATATATCTGCTCGGTTTGGACTCCCCTAACCAAGAGAACAAGACCTTTGCAGTTCACCTTACCTCGAACCCTCATGATTTTATAAACCTCTATAAAGTCACCCCTTAACCTCCTATATTCCAGTGAAAAAGGTCATAGCCTATCTAGTCACTCCTTGTAACACAAACCCTCCAGTTTGGGAATGTATGGACTCTGCGTGCAGCATGAAACCACGCAGAGTGGAACGTCACACCAGCCACTAGAAACATTACCTAGTCTCCATTTCTTAGGCCCCTGGTAAAAATAATTTGGGAACAGGGACTGTTCAGCTTCATACATTTGGGCAAGCGTACTCCACACAAAAAAACCTGAAGCAAAATATTCATTTAATATCTCTACCATCTGCTGAGTTACAACATAAAGATGACTTCCTTAATCTTTAAGGCTCTTTAGTTTATCTCTTGCTCTGCATGTACTTGTAGAATCTCTAGGGCAGATAAGGTTATCTCATATCCCCTCTTTGTCTTCCTGATCTCCCTCTGATGAAAGCTCTGGCAATCTTTATACTGATCCAGCATTTCATTTGAACCTGGCTCTCTGTATCGAATATAAGCCTTCACTTCTCCCTCAAGATCTTCATTCATCCATTGTTCTCTAATCATGTCAGCCTTAGCTTTCCCTCTAACAGGAACATAATGACTCTGATTTTTTTTTTGGTCACACTTTTGAAAACCTCATATATATTAACCGTCCGTTGACCTGTGAACAATCTACTCCAATCAACTTTTAAAAGTACTTGCCTCATACCATTAAAATCTGCCTGACTTTAGTTAAATCTTTAACGTTAGCCTTTTCCATAACCGTTTAACGATACCCAAAGTGTTTCCAGACTAACATTTCAGCCACTTGCTCTGCCGTATTACCCAAGAGAAGGCCAAGTTTTGCTCCTTCTCTCGTAGGAACATTTATGTAGAGTCAGAGATCATACAAACAGATCATTCAGTCTAACCAGCCCATGCCAAACATTTACTCCACACCCCTGTATTCTGCTCAAAGGCCTACAATTAATTGTATTCAGTTAATGCTACGTTTGTTTGTTTTACCTCACATTTATTCAGATTTTTTAAAAATCAGCTATTTTCCAGCACATTGACCGATGTCAGAAAGATTCCTTTGGACTCAAAGATAATCTTCTTCACTGGGGTGGTTTGTGTGTAGAATCAAATTCCTGAGGAGTTGGTGAATGGTGGCGCAATCACAACCTTCTTCACTGTCTATCCCAACAATTTTGGTGTCGTCCACAACCTTATTAACATTTTATATTTTCATCAAAATCGTTTATATAAATAACAAACAAAAGAGTCCTCCAGTCTGAAAAAAACTATTCTTGAACGTATTCACAATCCAAACCTTTAATACGATGGTAGCCCCAGGCAATGATTAGATCATTTAAATCACTTAATATTAAAATCTTATTATCCTCGTACATATCTGAAATCTCTCCACATATTTGTTCCTCAGTTTCCCTAAGACTACATGGCGGCATATAGTGCAATCGCAACAAGGCCATCATTCCTCTCTTATTTCTGAATTCAACCCATACAGTTTGACTGGAAGAATTTTTCAGAAATATTTTCTGCACTTACAGCAATAATGTTTTCCTCAAAAACAGGACACCTACTCCTGTTTTGCCTCCTTTTCTATGCTTTGTATAAGCGAATTTTGCGAAGATTTGTAGTTTAGGTTGAATTCTGGATGCAGGTTTGCTCGCTGAGCTGTAACGTTCATTTTCAGACATTTTGTCACCATACTAGGTAACTTCTTCAGTTAACCTCCGGACAGTGCACTGATGATGTTTCCTGCTTTTTATTTATATGTTTGGGTTTCCTTGGGTTAGTGATGTTATTTCGAGTGGTGACATCATTTCCAATGGGATGTCATTTCTGGTTCTTTTTCTCGGGTGTAGTAAATGGAATCCAAGTTAATGTGTTTTTTGATATAGTTTGATAGGGCTGTGATTCGGTTCTGCAGTTGTGCGTCGGGTCTATTGCCAGTTGATGGGAAGTGTTGGTATCTGCAAGTTGTGCGTTCGCATTTTTAATGTAGTCTCTTTGATTTAAATTGACTGTCAAGCGTCCTTTGTCAGCAGGTAGGATAACAATGTTGTTATCTTATTAAAGTATACCTAGCACAATCCTTTCTTGTGCTTTGAGTGTGTAGAGAATTCCTAGAAGCACGGCACTCCAACTGCAACTTTATCAACACATTGACTTGGATCCCATTAACCAACCCCTGAGAAAAAGAACACGAAGTGACATCACCATAGGAATTGTATGATTCACAAGGGCTCTGGTCCCGGCCGCATTCAGGTGGTCCCATTGGACGGGTACATCCTTACTGAGTGCTGCCGCCAACAGTCAATGACTTTGAACACATTGCACCCACACGTCTTTGAGCCAATATTTATGTCTTCAATCTTGTAACGCTGTGACAATGTTCTTGTGGATCAGGTAGAAATCCAGTGATTAATACCTTTTTGTTTCTGCTCTTTAATATAGTCCCAGGATACTCATATTCCTGCAGCAGAGCCTCTTCCCTTTTTCAACCTGTATCGACAAATGGATCATTCCTCTTACACTCCAAGTTCCTCTGCAGCCAAGATGAGAAATCCTAACCAGGGGCATCAGACAGGCAACACAGCCTTCGGAACTCTTGATTCTGTCAAAATGGATAGGTGGCTATCCCCTTGACTACACTATCGCTGTTAACATCTGCATTTTTTTTCACTTCCCTCATTGTCTCTTGAATGCATCTCTCTCCCACAGTGCTAGGTCAGTTTGCTCATTCTCTCTACAGCCTCTACTCTCACCCACACAGGGAACAAGAGCCTCAAACCTGAGGCTTGTTCAGCACTACCCTCTGGTTCCCTCTACCTGCTTAACTCCTAGTCACACCCTTCTGTCCCTGACCACTGACCACGTTAGAGGTAGTTAACCTAAGGAGTGTGACTGCTCTTTAAACAGAGCATCCAGGTAACTCTTCCCCCTCCCTCATGTGTGTCAGTGTTCAGAGCTCAGACTCCAGCTCATCAGTCTGAGCCAGAGTTCCTCAAGAACCCAAAACTTGCTGTGGATGATGTCACTATGAACCACAACAGAGTACACCAGCTCCCATATAATGCAGTAAAAACACAGCACCTGGCCTGGCATCTCTACTTTCATTTCTTACTGCTTACTTTGATTTTCTTTTTAAAGAATTTTATAGTGAAAGAACATCCTTTGTTGGTAGGGACATTAACTGACCGCACACTCAAGAGGCTGCAATTGGGCTTGAAAAGATGTCTTCAGAGATTGTCGGCTGGCAGATATTACAGATATTGGAATGATCGCTATCACAGAGGGATTCGAAAACACAAACAATAATTGTTTCTTTTGAACTGGCAAGCTCTTCAGGTTAGTGAGCTGACAGTGAGGATAACATGATTCAATGTGAGTGAGCATACGGGCAACAGGGTGTTGGATGAGTTGATGATTACAGGGAGGTCAGAAGTGGGAGGTGGACTAGGAATGTGTTAGGCTCATTCAGTCTTGAGGTTACAAAGGACTGTATGGGATTATTGACACATGCTGCTGAGACTGCGCTGGAGTTAGGCCGTGTGCATGAAATGGAAATGGAACTTGAAAGTGACATGATGCTGGTTCGGACAGTTACTAGAGCCAGTGATACATTTGAAGTTAGGAACTTTGTGACAGGGACTGAAGTCAGCAGCTATCAGTGGACAAAGGATCAGGCGTATCCATTCAGCTCCTTGAGCTTGTCCCACCATTGAATGAAATTACGACTGGTCTGTGACTTAAATCCATATTGCTGCATTTGCCTCTTAACCCTGAATACCTTCGCTGAACAAATGTTTGTCTATCTCAGATTTATCATTACCAAATGATTAATGGAGCATTAGGTGCTGTTTATACAAGAATGTTCCAAATCTCTGCCACCTGCTATGTAGCATTGCTACCTTACACCTCTCTTACTCAGTGTAGCCCTAATTCTTAGACTATGCTCCTGAGGTCTAGACTGAATTGAAGGAAATTTCTATGTATCCGGTACTGTGTGAACGTGAGGAAATATGGACGTGGTGATGCTCACATACACATGCTCCCCGGGTCCTTCATGGTGGTGGAAGCGGCTGGTTTGGGAAATTTTGCTAAAGTTCCATTTGAACCATTGGTCAATATAACCATTCTCATCCGCCAGCTCCTACTTCCAGCGCCCTCTATTTCCAACTGACACCCCACTTCCCACAATCCCATGGAAGGCAGAGTCTCTCTGAGCACACTGGATGGAAGGTTCCCTCCCTGCATGACATTAATGAACCAGTTGGCTTTTCAGGAGCTTTCACAGTCTCCTTTTCTGAGTGTCCAACCCCACAAACTGCCAAGTTAATGCAGCTCACTTTTCACAACCCACTCTGTCATTGGGAAAATGGTATATTGCATTATTAATGTTGGACTAACAAAGCATCTTGAAATAAATGATACAGTCAAGCATAGTTTGTGAAGGCGAAATCAAAGATAACAAGTTTATGAAGACTTCTTCAAGATATATAAGGGGAAAGCCAACAGAAATATATTTGGATTTCCTGAAAGCATTCAGTACAGTTTTCAGTATGAGACTACTTCCTAAGATAAGAACCCATGAAACCACCATGTGAATTGATTGAAGCTTGGTTAATGTGCACAAGGCAGTGAGTTGAGATACAGACATAATTTGCATGATGACAAGTTGTTATTGTGGAGTCCCACAGGACCGCAGCTATTTATGATCTACTGGTATACAAAGGATGTGGAATACAGAAGTGAATGTACTATCGCCAAGTCTGTAGATGAGACAAAATAAAGGAGGAGTCACGTAGTGAGGATAACGCATGATACTACAGGGAGAAAGTGAGGACTGCAGATGGGGGGAAATCAGAGTCAAAGATTGTGGTACTGGAAAAGCATAGCTCGTCAGGCAGAACCCAAAGGGCAGAAGAGTCGAAGATTCGAAAATAAGCTCTTCTTCAGAATGTAGGGGAGGGGCGTGGGTGCAAGGGGACTGAGAGTAAAATGGGAATGGTGGGGTGAGGGCTGGGGACAAGGTGGATGAAGTTTAGGGGTGATGTGATAGGTCGGAGATAAGGGTGGAGAAGTTGATGGAAATGAAGATGGACAGTTAGGGAATTTCAAGAGGGTGGAGCCAAGTTGGAGGGTTGGAGCAGGGATAGGGTGGGGGAGACGAAATGAAGAAACAGGTGAAATTGATCTCATGTGATTGGAGGGTCTCAAAGCGAAAAATGAGATGTTTTTCCTTGAAATGGATAGAATTTGGCGCTGGAGGAGGCCCAAAACTTGTGTGTCTTTGACAGAGTGGGAGTGGGAGTAGAAGTGTTTTCCCACAGGTGGTGGGTGGGTTTAGTGCGTGTGTCCCAGAGATGTTCTCTGAAGCGTTCCACGAATTGGCTTCCTCTCTGCCCAACGTCGAGGAGATCACATTGAGAACAGTATACTGTAAACTATGTGTGTGGATATGCAGGAGAATCTCTGTTGCATGCAAAATGATTCTTTAGGGCCTTGGATGGAGGTGATTAGGAGGTAAGGGCCTCGGTTTTACACCTCCTGCAGTGGCAAGGGAAACTGCTGGGAGTGAAGATGATTGGTTGGGGGTCTGGATCTAACAAGGAAGATGTGTAGGGGTTGGAGGGAACTATCTCTCTGGTGCTGGAGTCAGACAGTAGGTGCAAAATTGGTGGAGAATGATGTGTTGAATCCGGATGTTCCCATTGGCTCAACAAAGACCTCCAGCACATCTCCTCAGCTTCCCACACTCCTGCCCTTGAACCCCACTCCTCCACCCACAGCAACGATGTAACCCCCTTGATCATCACCTTCTACCCCACTAATCTCCGGATGTAATGCATCATCCTCCGCCATTTCTGCCACCTCAGTCAGATCCCACCACGAGAGTTATATTTATCTCCCCAAACTTTCCATCTTGACTTGAAATTTTGTTGAATGATTTGCTTCCAAGATGAGATTGCAAATACATAGCTACACTACCATTGCAAGATTGTCATTACATCTCAGGAACAGGACCTGACTCTACCCCACCTCAGAAGAAAGTGAGGACTGCAGATACTGGAGATCATTTTCTAAAAGTGTGGTGCTGGAAAAGCACAGCCGGTCAGGCAACATCTGAGGAGCAGGAGAGTCTGCGTTTCTAGCATTCCTGCTGAACAGCTTATGCCTGAAATGTCGACTCCCAAGCTCCTCAGATGCTGACTGTCAGGCTGTCCTTTTTCAGCGCCACACGTTTTAACTCTATTCAACCTCAGCTCATCTGCTTCGGAAAATTATATGATGCACAACTCAGTTTGATTCTGCTGTCACATTCTCGACAGCCTGCAACATTCTATTCATCAGAAATCTCAGATCATTCAGATCACGAAACCTTATAAAAAAAACTGCAGATGATCGAAATCTGAAACAAGAGCAATAATTACTGGAGAATCTCAGCAATAAACTGGGAGCCGGAAAAGAGAAAGCGTCAGTTTAATAATTGCTATATTATGTTTCTCCTAAACAAATTAGTTTTATGAAATGTCGTGTTTTGATCAGGCAATTCCCTCTTACCTGCTCAAGTGTTGATAGGAATTGGGAATAAATACTGGATCAGTGACTGTTGAACAAATGAAAAACTAATCATTTTGTCTTCCTAAACATTTACTGTGTGCTATTTTTGTCTCATTACTTGAGGAAGGATGTATTGGAACTGCAGAGATTGCAGAGGAGATTCAATAGTTCACTGTTTCCGGAGTTTATGTGGTTGGTTTATGAGGACAGACTGAGTAGTTTAAATCATATTCATTGCAATTCAGAAGACTGAGGCGGGTGGGGGAACATCTTATAGAAACATATCAAATTATAAAGGGAGTAGATAAGATAGATGTAGAGAGGAAGTTTCCACAGGTGGGTGAAACTAGGACAAGAGGGCATAGCCTCAAAATTTATGTGAGCAGATGTCGGACTGAATTAAGAAAGAATTTCTTCACCCAGAGGCTTGTGAATCAGTGGAATTCCTTGTCCAGGGAAGTAGTTGGCACTTCTTCATTAAACGTTTTTAAAGCTCAGGTTGATTCTTTATTTGAACAATAAAGGAATTAAGGGATGTGGTGAGAATGTGGGTAAGTGGATCTCAGTCCATGAAAGGATCAGCCACGATCTTATTGAATGGCAGAGCAAGGTCGAAGAGCCATATGGCCTGATCCTGCTCCCAGTTCTTACCTTCCACGTATGAATGTGCCACGTCGTCAGCACTTGCAGGGGCTGATTCCATGAGGCTGTGGGGGGAGGTGTTTGGACTCAAGGCAGAGTTTACCAGGGTATCCTGCAAAGAATGCTCCCTGCGGAAGGCAGAAAAGGGAGGTGAGGAGAAACATGTGGGTGGTGGTGGCATTTCGCTGAAGCTGGTGGAATTGAAAAAAAAATGATGAACACTTGAAATATGACAGTGCATAAGGCGACAGATCAAGTTCTGGAAAGTCAGAAGAGAGTGGGTAGGAGCTTGCTGACTGATATTGGCAAGTTGGGTAAAAAGGCTTCTTTCAGTGCTGCAACACATCCCAGTCTCTGTAAGTAAGGAACTCCACCAGCCACATAAACACTGTGGCCACAAAACCAGGCCAGAGTCCGGGATTTCTACAGAAAGTAACACACTTCTTGACTCCCTGAAGCCTGTCTATCACATAGCCTGCCATTGCAGACCACCTATTTTTAGTAAGCAGCAGTCTCCATTAGCAGCTATTCACTGTCCTAGCCAGACCGTTGTCCACTCCTTTGTCAACTGTTCTTCTCTTTCCTTGTTTTCTTCCGCCACTTCTCGTTTACTCCTATACAAGACAGAACTAAGAAACATGATGGGGTACCCCCTGCTTGCCTGGACCAGTGCAGTGTTGAAAAAGCATGGCGGAGGAGAAGCACAGATAAGGCAACATCCGAGTAGCAGGAGACATTCTGTCACAACCTTCTTGAGGATTCCTGAGTGCAGTTCCAACAATATTGAAAAGCTCATCATCATTCAGAACAGAACAGCGAATCAATCAGCATCACATAACTGATGTAATGTCGACAAAAATCCACTCTTTCCACCACCAAACACTCAGACATGCAGTCTGTATCATCCACAAGATGCATTGCAGAAATTCAGCAAAGCTCCTTAAACAGTACCTTTCAAACTCACCACCAATTCCATCTAAAATGAAAGGAGCAGCAGATAGAAGGGAGAACCGCAGAAACCACTTACCATCCTGACTTTGAAATATTTTTTATCACTGTCATTGGGTCAAAAGTCTGGATTTCCCTTCCTTTAATTTGAGACCACCAACAGCACATGGAGAACAGTGGTTCGGGAAGGGAGCCTATCTTCAGCTTGTCCAGTCAAATTAGGAATCAGCAATAATTGCTGACCTTGTCAGGAATACACCACATTAGATGAAGAATGATCATTATATTATCTGGTGTTTTTAAAAGTTCATTCTTACTATACTGTTTGTGTTTTAATTTCAGAAGTATTAGAGATGAGGATTTACAGTTGGGAAACTGAAACCAAGCGTCACATCCGAATCTGATGGAATTGCTCTGTTTGATGTCGCCTGTAACGCATCGACCTTTGAAAATGAAAGGAGAAAGCAATATTCACAGAGGAGTGAAACCATTCACGTGGTCTGTCTGTGTACGGGGCTTCAGACAAATATCTAGCCTGTCCTGACATAAATGGAAGGATGCTGGAGAGAAGCTGTGGAAATGTGGTGACTGTGGAAATGATTCAATTCCTCTTCTGCCCTGAAAATTCATCGGCGCAACCAGACTGTGAAAAGCCATTCACCTGTGCTGAGTGTGGGAAAGGATTTGGTCAGTTATCTAACCCGCTGATACACCAGTGGGTTCACACTGAGGAGAGACCAATTAATTGTCCAGAGCATGGGAAATACTGTAAAAGTTCTCATGCAATGATGTACCATCAATATGTTGAAACGGATAAGAAACCATTCAAGTGTTCTCACAGTGGGAGTGGGGTCAGAACATCACCAATCTCACTTTAAATCTGCAACCTCACTGAAGAGAGACCGTTCATCTGATGTAAGTGTGGGGAGACATCAGGAAGTTCACACAGAGGTGAAACCATTAGTCTGCTGTTTGTCTGAAGAAAATAATTGATTTCAGCAATCTGCTGAAATACAGGCGAGTTCATTCACCTGCCCTGAATGTGGGGAAGGATTCTGTCACTCCTCAGACTTGCTGAGACACGAGTTAATTCACATTAACGAGAGGCCATTTACATGTTTCAAATTTACAAATAAGGATGCACTTATGTCATCCACCCCACTGATACACCAACAGCTTCATAGTGATAAGAAGCTGTTTAAATTCCTGAGAGTAGGATGAGCTTTCTAATTACTAAGGAACTGAAGTCCCATCAATGTGTTCACACTGATGAAAAACTATTCTTGTGCTCTCACTGTTGGACTGTGTTCCCACTGTGAATTTGCACAATTTAGCTGCTGTATCTCCTGCAATAATGATTGCACTTCTCAAGGGCTTCAGTTGCTGTGAAGCACATTCAGAAATCCTGAAAATTTGAAAAAACATTTGTAAATAAAAAGCAAGCCTTAACAACGTAGAAATTGCCCAAGACAAATACAATAAATGGATATCTATCTCTCTCCTCGTTTGGGAGAGAGATCGGGGGGAAGAAGGCTATGCATTTGTCTTGATTGATATCTGAACAATTATAAACCAGTTCAATTAAAGAGATTATTCACATCCAATGAAGTAAGCACTTGCTGCCAGAATGAACGCAGTTCCATTTTGGATGCGGTAACAAGCAGAACGCAATCACATGTGAAATCACGGGAATGCGTACATTGTCATAGTCTTACCAGATCATCAGCACTTTCTTTTTCATAAGATAGAGAATGTGACTGGTGGTGTTTTAACCAGAGGAGCACTAGACCTCAGGTGAAAGAGGAATCCTTCATGGCAACCTTTGATGGGAATTGGATGCATGCTGTTGGCATCACACTGTCAACCACCAAACCAGCCAACTAACAAAAGTCCACGATAATCTTTTTGCCATTATCCAATCTGCGCTACCTTCAAGTAATGAGTATTTTAACCCTATGTGATAGTTTATTATTATTTCTTCCAGTCATGTTCAAGTGAGTGTTTCATCACGGCAGGTTCCTAAGCTATGTTCTGTTAATTTATTCCACTTGTAACGCCTGGCCTCCCTCACAAACATTACTCGAACTCTCCTATGCTCCTGCTTGCTTTTATTCTTTGTGGTTCCTCATATACACTCAATTACCTTCCATGCTTTTCCCCTACCACGCAGCCCCTTTCTCTCTCTTTCATCCATGAGAGACCAGAGTCTTTTGTAGATCCAGTTCCCTAGTTGATGGTCATTTTGAAAATAGTTATGGAGAACATGGAACGAGAGAGCACAGAAGCGGGCCCACGATATTGTTCTGAACATAATGCCAAATTTAACCATTCCCTTCTGCATGCCCTTGTTCTATTTCCCTCAATTGCTTGTCCAGTCATTGGCATATCTAAAAGCCACGTAAAAACCCCTATCGTGTCTTCCTCCACAAAGAACCATGGCAGCATGTACTAGATTTCTAACACTGTCTGTGTAAAACACTGGACTCTCACATCTTCATAATATTCTGTCTGAACAACCCGCTCTCTACCTTTCACCTGGACAGCACGTCACAGCCCTCCCTATCTGTGTAAACTCTTTCAGTCACTCCAACCCCCCGATAGTTGTAACCTCCTTCAGTCACTCCATAATTCCCTATCATTGTAACCTCTTCCAGTCGCTTCAGACCTCCCTATCAGTGTAACATCCTCCAGTCACTCCAAACTTCCCTATCGCTGTCACCTTCGCCAGTCACTCCACCCTCCCTATTGTTGTATTCTCCCCGATTACTCCATCCCTCCCTATTTCTGTAATCTCCTCCAGTCACTCCAAACCTGCCTATTAGTGTTACCTCCTTCAGTCACTCCATCCCTCCCTATTGCTGTCACATCCTCCAATCACTCCAGCCCCCCCGGTCGCTGTCACCTCCTCTAGCCACTCCAACCCACGCTATCACTGTCATGTCCTCCAGTCACTCCAACAGTCCTTATCACGGTCACTTCTTCCAATCATTCTAAATCTCCCTATCGCTGTCACCTCCTCTAGTCGGTCCAATCCTCCCTATCGTTGGCACCTCCTACAGTCACTCCAACCCTGCCTGGCATGGAACCTCTTCAAGTCCTGAAAATGTTAAAAGGAATGGCGTGAAAGCGGAAATTAGTACTGAGTTAGTGACCAGTTGTGATTGTATTGGACAGTGGGGTCAGTTCTTGGAACTGAATGGTATACATCTGCACCTCTATATAGCACTTTCTGTCTTCATGACTTCCTTCAGTCACTACTACGCTCCCTACCTGTTTAACCAACACAAACTCCTCACAATGGAACTGCCTCAGAGCGCAGAATCTCTGTTTGCACTTCCACTCCCTACAACCAGCCAAGCACCTCAAACACACTCTCTGTGTGTAACTCTGCAACTTTCCCTGTGTTCTCTGCTTCTGTATCGAGAATTTCAATCTCTGTTTAAATGTTCCAACCCCTCCAAACCTCCTTCTCTAACTACACTTCTGCAATTACTCTATAACTCCTTACCTACCACAGCAAATTGCAGCACATGTTCTCCTCCCTAAATCTTTCCGAATTGCAGTGGCTGGACGTGTTCAATGGCGAGTAAAATAGTTCAGAGACAAATCGCTCTCGTTGGCTGTGCCATTCCTTCAAGCCTGTACAACTTCCCTATCTCTGTAATCTTATCCAGCCCTGACAATGCTCCCCTTATTGTGTACAGCTTCCTGCACTGAGAGCCCATGAACACCAGCAGCTTCTGCAGTGCTCCCTCAGCCTTTACTCTCTCCAGTCATTACAAGTCGCTTAACTCTAACATCCACAAAATTCTAGTACTCTCAATGGTCTCTGCCTGTCATGTTCCCCTTTCTTCAGGTATTCATTTTTCTGTAAACATTTAACTACTGACCTTTTATAACTTACAGAGCTCTAACTTAGCGAGTCACAGAGGCAGTAACCATGCGTGGAAGCAAACTTGAGCAAAGGTTTGACACTAACTCAGAACTTGGAAATACAGCAACATAAAGTAGGACGATCTAAAAGAGCAATGTATTTTGAGGCCTAATCATATCTGGGATTCGAAGAGACGATGACCCTGTATGAGAGCAGAGTGGAGTGGGAGCTGGAGGATTACAAGTACCTGGGAGTCAGAGAGATAGGGACGCTGTGAGGGAGCAGAGTGGAGTGGGAGCTGGAGGATTACACTTCCCTGTGAGTCACAGAGACGGTGACACTGTGAGGGAGCAGAGTAGACTGGGAGCTGGAGGATTACACGTACCTCGGAGTCACAGAGACAGTGCCGCTGTGAGAGAGCAGAGTGGAGTGGGAGCCGAAGGATTACACGTACCTGAAAGTCACAGAGACTTTGGTACTTTGAAGGAGCTGAGTCGCGTGGGAGTTGGAGGATAATACTACCTGAGAGACACAGAGATGGTGACGCAGTGTGGGGGCAAAGTGGAGTGGGATGTGGGGATTGCACGTACCTGGGAGACACAGAGATGGTGACACAGTGCGGGTGCAAAGTGGAGTGGGATGTGGGGATTGCACCTACCTGGGAGTCGCAGAGACGGTGACCCTGTGAGGGAGCAGAGTGGACTGGTCGGTGGATGATTATGCATCCCTGGGAGTCAGAGACGGTGACTCTGTGAGGGAGCAGAGTGGACTGGACGATGGTGGACTACACGTACCTGGGAATCACAGAGACGGTGACCCTGTGAGGGAGTAGAGTGGAGTGGGAGCTGGAGGATTACACGTATTTGGTAGTCACATAGACAGTGGGACTGTATGGGAGCAAAGTGGAGTGATCGGTGGAGAATTACACCTATATGGGAGTCACAGGTACGGTGACACTGTGAGGGAGCAGAGTGGAATGGGAGATCGGGAATTACATGTATCTGAGAGTCACAGAGCTTTCTGCTAGTGAGACTTTCCTTACTGAGTTTGAACGAAACGTGATGGGCAGCACAGAAAACCGGAAGTTCATTTTCGTATAACCTCCTATTAGGGACTGTTTATAACTTGCTATCTGATAGCCGATTTTTTTTTATTTTATTGTTCTGAAAGAAGTGTTTAACTCAGAAATACCAGTTAAATGAGAAAGTCCGAGCCAACATACCCGTGTAATCTCAGTAAACTACAGTTGGATAAGGCAAAGAATCTTAACTTTATTAAGTGTGTCGAGTAACATTGCATGGAAGACATGGTATCACAATTTAGTCAAATGGAAAATGTGTTCTGTTTCATTGGGAAGTGATTGCCTCTGCGAGTGTCCCAGACGAACACCGGATCTTGGAGCTCAGGCCACGACGAGACTGTGTCGTACATCTGCAACACTGAGTGTTAGGTGGATAGCTCATCCAGAGATGAAATAACAATGCAGGAAGAAGGAAGTGAATGGGTGGCCAGTGTGTCTAACAGAGTAGTTATGATACACTTGGATATGTTGTAAATGCATGTTCAATTGATATATTCAATAGGCGATTGAATGATTATTGATACAAAACTAACGTATAAGGAAACGGAGGAAGGAGGCGATCATTACTCAGCAATGTGTTCAGTAGAAGGGCTGGTTTAACCATTATTGGCCAAATGACATCCTTCTCTACCATAAGGCGTCTGTGTCTTTCAGTGTGATGTGTTGAGAGTCCTCCAAATCCAATCATATGCTGTCTCTGTAACTGCATCGCTCCTCTCTGACGTACCCTGATCTCTAACTCACAGTGCCAGAGAACTGCGTTCGAATCCTGCCTCGAGCGACTGTCTGTGTGTAGGATGCCCATTCTACACGTGTCTGTGGGGGCCTTCTCCCACAATCCAAAAATGTGCAGGGCAGCCAAATTGAACATGCTAAATTGCCCATCGTGTAGAGGGATATGTAGGTTGGGTACTTTAGTCAGGGTAAATGTACCGCAAAACGGAGTGGAATGGGTCTGTGTGCTACTCTTCGGAGAGTTTGTGCAGTCTACTTGGGCCAAGTGGTTTGTTTCCACGCTGTGGGGATTCTATGATTTTCTGCAACATCTATCAAACAATGTGATCCTCCTTACAGGTCCAAAAACATTCTTTCTCTGGAATCTCCACCAGCCCTGCAATCCTCCCTCTCGACATAATATTTCTCAAGTCCTTACGGATATCCCTTTCCCTGTAACCGTTCAATCCATAGAAAACGCCCAATCTTTGCAATCCCATCCAGTCCACTCCAACACGAGTGTAATTAATTCGCTCCTGCCCTGACGATTCTCATTATCTCCATAACCTCATCCAGCCAGTGCAGTGTACATTATATCTGCAACTTTCTTCAACATCTACAACTCTGCCCATCTTTTTTTATTGCTCCAGGCCCAACAATTTTCCCTGTTTTGTGTAACCTACTCCAATGCCAAACCAGCTGTGCAACATTCTCTCGTCCCGACGGTGCTCCCCATTCAATAACCAATTTCTGAACCTACACAGCTTACTATCTCTGCAACCTCAAGATTCTATATCCGTCGAAATCAGTGGAAACATCTTCAGCTGCCCCTATCTGTATAATTACTAACAGGTGTTAAAACTGAAATAATTCCACAGAGGCCGATATCCCATCACCAAATCACATTTTGTTTATACATGCATTATCTATGGCAATGACACACGTTAGCTGAGAGTCAGATCCTAAAATGATCAGAGCCTCTGACACTCCTGTACATTTCTGTTGGACAGGACTCCCTGATTGCACCAGGTTAACATTCCAGTTCAGGGAAAACGTAGTGATGAGGTTTACCTGACGGACCTTGTTCCAATGAGCACAAAATCTCTCCACGTAGCTGTAACGTTCATTTACACCTACCAATATCCCAGTCTCTTCAACCACCCCCAGCTGCTACAAAGCTCTCTCTGTAAAGCTCTCCAAGAAACGGCCCACAGTTTTCAGCAGAACCTCCTCCTATCAATCTCCTGCAGGACAAATGTGACCTTTTAACCTGTTTTCTGCAAATTATCCATCCTAATGCCTTCCACACAGAACGTCTCTTACTAAGTTCTAAACGCTTCGAAAAACTCGATCCGTCACATGTCTGTGTCCTTCTCCATAAGGAGGGTGGGGTTTAGAAGCAGGGAGCTTCAATGGGCAAGAATAACTTTACACAATTAGTTAAAAATCATACAGCACCATGTTATTATCCAGCAGGTTTATTTCGAAGCATTATCTTTTGAATCGCTGCTCCTTCATCAAATGGTTGTGAAGTATAAGATCATAAGAAACAGAATTTACAGTGAAAGGTTATAGTCCACGATAAAAAGTAGAATAATTGATTAAGGTATAACACCAGAAGCTGAAAGTCATGACACATATATTGATAAGAATGTGAGATTAGAACAGGAATCACAGAGAAGAGGCATCCTGGAGAGAAGGAGAACACAAAACCTCAGCAAAGGAGTGTTTTATAACTAGTATAGGCTATATGCAGTATTGTGTTAACTGTGACCCCCTTATTCATTCTGAAGGTCTTGTGCACACATGAACAATCTTATCTATCTACACACACATTCATTAAACAATCCTTCTTATATCATTTGTGTATATTCCATTTCAAATTATCCTGCTTTGTTTACACTGTAATTTGTCATTATTTCTTCCTAAATGTATTCTGTTTCTTTACCTGGATTTTTTCTATTCCGACTATCAAGAAACTTAGTAACTGTGGGGATATTCTTTCTTCCTCTACAGTCTCCACATCCAGTGTCTCTTATTCCTTTCTGTTTCTTAACCAATGACACATACATACTATCCCAGACCTTTAATCCCAGTCAATAAGTCAATTGTAAATGTTACATTTATTTTTGGGCCAAGGCTAAAAATATGAAAATGAAAAGATGTACAAACTGTGCAATAAGATGTTTGCAACTTCAGAAACAAATTATTGAAGTGCGTTGTGTTAAAAATAAAATGTTGCCTTATTAGAGCAGTGAAAGGGATGTCTGAAAACGTCCATATTTCCTGTTTGTGGTCAGAACAGTTGTGCCCAGATACAACCTTTGTATTGACATTTATTGTGGTGGCGGAGACTTCAGTGGAGTAACAAATTCTCAACTGGCTCTTGGGAAGGTGGTTACATAGAGCATTGTACGCAGATAATATGACAGAGCCACCGAGCCTATAAAGAGAAAGCATAACATTGTTAGAGTAATTGGGATGAGCAATATGGCCAATAGCCGATGTCATCATCACACCCAGAACAGGTATTGTTGTTAAATTAAGTGTTGTCGTGAAAAGGTTAACTGGAGGTGTTTGTTCAGTGACTGTGATTGATATCAGTCTCCATGGATCCTGTCTCTATCACTGGAGGGTTTCTCTCTTCAGTTAATAACGGGCTGCTTTCAAAGTGTTATCCCATAATATGAGCGACAATGTCTTCCTCAACACGATTTGGATCAGCAGCTCCAGAGAGAGAGAGGGAGAGAGGGAGAGAGATCAGATTCTGAGAACATTAGCGTGGAATATTCCAACAGTTGATCAGAATCTGAGAATATTAGACTGGAATACTCAAACAACGGATGTGAATCTGAGAACCATAGACTGGAGTGTTCCAACAATGGATCAGAATCTGAGAACAGTCGACTGGAATGTTCCAATAGTGGATCAGAATCTGACAACAGTGGACTGGAATGATGCAAGAATGGATCAGACTTTGAGAACAATAGACTGGAATGTTCCAACAATGGATCAGAATCTGAGAACATTGGACTGGCATGTTACAACAGTAGACAGGGGTTTATCCTGGGGTCTGTACTGGCTTTCTTTCGATTGGATAACATTAGAATTACGGATAGAATGTGTGCTGATGATTATTCAAGCAGGTTACTATCCAATGCTGGCTATTGTTGGTGGTCCTGGTAAGTCTATCTCTGTCCATTTATTAATTCTGTAAAACATTGTGAACACCATCGATGATTCTATTACATGCATTTGGCAAAGACACAAAGGATCTTCTTCACTTTCAATCGCAAACTGCATTTCTGTTCCATGGATTTCTAACCCTTCACTTGCAATCATCTGAGGAGGTAAAAACAATGACTGCAGATGCTGGAAACCAGATTCTGGATTAGTGGTGCTGGAAGAGCACAGCAGTTCAGGCAGCATCCAAGTAGCTTCGAAATCGACATTTCGGGCAAAAGCCCCTTTATTCCTGATGAAGGGCTTTTGCCCGAAACGTCGATTTCGAAGCTACTTGGATGCTGCCTGAGCTGCTGTGCTCTTCCAGCACCACTAATCCAACATCTGAGGAGGAACGACTGTGATCATTCGCACGATTTTTCCAATTTGTGCTGAGCTGACTTATATGTGAAAACTACCTTGATCACCATACAATTGCACTACCATCGCCACAATATACACAGTCTTCACTTCTGCCTCAGTGCTGTTTTTGAATCTTCCATCATCTACATCTTTCCGGTTGCAGTTCTCTCCTGGCCACTGTTCGAGTTACAAATACTTTCGTAGCAAACTTATTCTTTTCTCGATCTGAAGCTATGCAACGTGCATAGTTTTAAGCCAGTTTGCTTCTAAAATGCTGTGTTCACAGCTTTGTGTCAGCTGTTTCAGCATAACCTGTAACCTCAAACTAGGGGAGAACTATGATGTGAGTGATCATGAAATGTCAATCCCATTGAGCTGTTTTGATTCGAGAACTTTCTGAGCATACGTGGGTGCCGGGCTCATGATTTCCAAAGTGTCGTTGTCCGATGTACTAACTTGGTGGCGAGATCATCCCTGATCCCCACTGAATCGAATACATTAATTCTGTCTCCTTAAAGGAGTGTACAGAAAACCTTCCAGAAATACTACGGGGCAGTCACTGCTGAAAATGAGAAACTAGAAGATTTGAGTTAATAAAGTTAATTACTCAAAAAAAACTAATTTCATTGACGTTTGATAAATTGCTGCATCAGATGTCCTCCATCTCATAGTATTCAAGGAGGTGGCAATAGAGTTAGTTAAAAAATTTCAGAGACATACAACATTCAAACAGACCTTTCAATCCAACTATTCCATGCTGACCATTATCACATATTAAACGAGTCCCAACTTCTTGTGTTTGTCCCATCCAAATGTCTTTTTAAAGTCTTTGAATTTAAATGTCTTAGCAACTGCAAGGAAGAATGATTGATTATCCTTCAAAATTCTTGATATTCTGGAAATTATGTTTCCTGCAGTTTAGCAAGTAGCTATTCTGACCATAAGTATGGTTCTGTTCGCCGAGCTGGGAATTTGTGATGCAGACATTTCGTTCCCTGTCTAGGTGACATCCTCAGTGCTTGGGAGCCTCCTGTGAAGCGCGTCTGTGATAATTCCTCCGGCATTTATAGTGATTTGTTATCTGTCGATTCCGGTTGTCAGTTCCAGCTGTCCACTGCAGTGGCCGGTATATAGAGTCCAGGTCGATGTGTTTATTGATTGAATCTGTGGATGAATGCCATGCCTCTAGGAATTCCCTGGCTGTGCTCTGTTTGGCTTGTCGTATAATAGTAGTGTTGACAACAACGAGCACCCGAGCTACAAATCTTCTCACAAACTTTGATCATAAATATTTCAAACTGCAGTGGGAGGGCAAACTGAAACAAAACAAAATATTGGACAACTTGATGGCAGTGCTGAGAAATATACTAGCATTTTTTATAAGGAATGTGACAACTGGACATGATTTGGCAGAGTCAGCTTAGATTCAGGAAAGGGTAATCATCTTTGAGAAATCTGTCGAGTTTGTGTGAGTCAAGAGATCACAAATGATCGCATATTTCTATTGTATAATGTGAAAATCAAGGCTGAATGTGAAAGGCTCCTTGAAGGGGAGGGGGGTGTCTTTTAGAACTGAATAGGGAGGGTGAGGGGCGGTATTGTGAATCACTGAGCTGAGGAGTGGCAGTTGTTGTAATCTTTGCATCATCGATTGTCACAGGTGAGGTACCGGAAGACTGGGGGTTAGCTAATGTACTGCGAAGAATTAAGACAAATGTTAAGGAAAAGCCAGGGAACTATGGATTGCAGAGCCTGACATTGGTGGTGGGAACGTTGCTGGAAGACATCCTGAGGGACAGGATTAACATGTATTTGAAAAGGCAAGGACTGATACGGGATAGTCAGCATGGCTTTGTGCGTGGGAAATCATGTCTCACGAACTTGATTGATTTGTTTTGAGGAAGGAGCAAAGATGACTGATGAAGGCAGAGCGGTGGACGTGATGCTTGTGGACTTTAGTAAGGCGTTCGACAGATTCGTCATGGGAGACTGGTTAGCAAGTTTAGATCTCATGAATACAGGGAGAACTAGTCATTTGGCTACAAAACTGGCTCAAAGGTCGAAGACAGAGGATCATGGGGAAATATAGCTTTTCAGAGTGAAGGCCTATAACAATTGGTATGCAACAACTTTTCGACATGTATATAAATAATTTGCATGAAAACATTGGAGGTATAATTAGTCACATGCAGATGACACAAAATTAGAGTCAGAGTGGACAGTGAAGGAAGTTACCACAGATTACAGATATTGATCAGATGGGCCAATGGGCTGCGAAGTGGGAGATGGAGTTAACTTGAGAAAAATGTGAGGTGCTGCATTGTCCAAACGAAATTAAAGCAGGACTTGCACACTTTATGGTCAGGTCTCATGAAGTGTTGGCAAACAAAGAGACCTTGGAGTGCAGGTTCATGGTGTCTTGAAAGTCGAGTCAAAGGTAGGTAGGATAGTGAAGAAGGTGTTGAGAGTTGAGAGGTACAGAAAATTGGTTAGGCCACTTTTGGAATTTTGCGTACATTTCTGGTCTCTTTCCTATTGGAAGAATGCTGTGAATCTTGAAAGGGTTCAGAAAAGATTTACAAGGCTGTCGCCAGGGTCGGAAGTATTGCACTATAGGGAGGGGCTGTTTTCCCTGGACCTTCGGAGGCTTATGGGTGACCTTATATATGTTTATAAAATCATGAGGGTTTTGGCTAGGAGAAATTCACAATGTATTTTGCATGGAGTGGGGGAATCCAGAACTAGATGGCATAGCTTTGGGGTGCGAGGGGAAAGATATAAAAAGGATCTTAGGTGCAACTTTTTCACACAGAGTGTGGTGCGTGTATGGAACGAGCTTCCAGAAGAAGTGGTGGGCGCTGGTACAATTACGGCATTTGAAAGGCATCTACATGGGTACATGAATAGTAAGAGTCCAGAGGACAATGGGGCAAGGTCTGGCAAATGGAACTAGATCAGGTTAGGATAACTGGTGAGCATGGGCGATTTATACTGAATGGTCTGTTTGTGTGCTAGACATCTCTATGAATCTATAAATCTATGAGATGGAGTTTGATTTAGATAAATGCAAAGTCATGTAATTTGGAGAATCGAACGAGGGGAGTACTTGCACAATTTCTAGTAGGATCTTTGGTAGCGTTCTTGAACAAAGAGACCTAATATTTTGAAATATGCATCACATATTGACGGCGGGATAGAGAAGGCATTTTCTGTACTTCATTGGTCATACACTTGAGCATAGGCGTTGGGAAGTCGTGTTGAGATTGTACAGGAAATTATTGAAGCCTCTTCTATAATATTGAATCCAATTCTGGTCACCCTGTTACATTGAGGAGATTATTAAGTAGGAGAGGGTTCTGAAGATATTGCCAGGAATCGATGTTGTTGAGTAATGTAAGTAGACTGGATAGGATGGGACTTTTTTCACTGGTGTGTTGGAAGTTGAGGGGGTACAGAGGCTTAGAAAATCATACGTTGACAGGCACGTGACTTTTACCGAGGGCGGGGAACTCAAGACAAGAGGGACATTTGAAGGTGAGACGAGAAAGGTTTTAAAACAAGGAATGAGGGGTCAGTATATTATACAAAGGGCGTTTTGTGTGTGGAATGATCTTCCTGAGGAAGTACTGCAAATAAATACAGTTACAATGTTCAAAAGACCTGTAGATCAGTACCTGGGTAGGAAATCAGTTCGGATGCTGTTGTGAGCAGCTGCGCTATCCCTCCCCGTCTCTCAATGAATCCCTAATGACATTTTTCCTCGATCACTGCCCGCAGAGTGTGACATTGAATCATTTTAAACACCACAGAGATGCCAGGCCTGCTTACACAGATATAAACATATATATACAATTACACTTATGCCAATGCAGAGAAGGGAAGCCTATCAGGATTTATGTTGCTCCGTGGTTAATCATTACTTCATTCTGTCTGGTTGGTGTCCATCAGGATTTCTGTTGCTCCATTGACGGTATGCCATAATTTGACTCGCTGCATGGGAGCATATTTCACTTGGTCACACCAGTAAGTGTGTCAGTATTTCAATTGTTTCATGGGGTTTGTGACTCAGTGACAACCTTAATGATTGTATATGGAAGAAACCCTGGAAGAATTATCAAGTGTGTGGAGGACAGTGTGGAATTCCAACAGTCTATCGACACATTGGTGTACTGTTCAGTTTTATGGCAAGTGTCGATCAATGCAGAGCAGTGTGAAGTGTGCACTTTGGTGAGAAGAACATTGAAAGACATTATAAAACAGGCTATATCTTTGCAAACGGGATGTAGAAGCATCGGGCGCTGAGTATATATGGGCACAGATTGTTGAAGATTTCAGAACAAGTGGGGAGAGCAGTAAATATAGCAGGTTCATTTCATTATCTGAGCTGTTGACAAGAGGAGATGCAGGAGTGAGCCTCCGTGATCCCTTTCTGGGAGGTGGTGAAGACGATGTGTTGTGATCCCAGCCTCCTGTCTCCCAAGACCATGGAGATTCCATTTGTACTAGCTCAACACAAAAGGGAGATGGTATCAGGGCAACAGCTGCTCAGTTGAACCAGAGGCGAAACGCAACTTACAGTGAGTTTTAAAGTGAGAATTGCCCTTCTCTGAAAATACTCCTTTCTCGGTTGATGGGAAATGGATGTTTCAGAATCTCCACACGAATTGTTCTGGCCCTCTCCAGATTGTGCCTGCATCACTTCACATTGAGTGAGGAGGGGGTTGATGGAACGGATATCAGCCACTCCATCACCCGGCTTGGCCATTACTTTCCTATTATAGATTGTATCTCCTGGAATGGGGGAAAGAGAGAGAGAGAGTGAAGTTGGAAGTGTGTGGCCCTGCTGTTATTGCTGGTGTAGATTGGGAATAGTGAAATGTTGAGGTGTCTGAAATGAGTCAGCCCACAGTGTACTATTATTATCATGGGGCATAGTGGAGGGAAGAGAGAGGAGAGGCAAGATGCTGCATGCAGTAGTGAGATAACTGAAGCATGAGCCTTGTTCAGGGATAGGTGCTATAATAGATATTCTGTGATAGTAAGGGAGCAGAGAGGATCCGGTGATCCTTACTGTGGCAGATTGGGGAAGGTTATTGATGCTTGACTTGTATTGCTGGCAATTTCTTTAGACCACAGATACTGCACTGAGGTGGGTGGTGAGCTCGGACCATACTTGGCAGATCTGGTGGTGTGCCCTCCTCTGGGAAGGGAATGATCCTCCTCTGTACCAGCCCATCCATCAGGCTCTCCGTGCCACTGTCGACAACCATGGTGTAATTGCCCCTTATCTGCCATGCTTGGGGTAAACTGAGAAGGGCAGCTCCAAATTGAGAAAGCTCAAATGTCTGTCAAAAGGCCTTCAAAAGGAGGCAACAGTATCTGGGGTCAAAGAATACACAGAGGTAACTGGGCGATGATGAGTACCTCCAGAGAGAACTGAGTTGACATTAAAAGAGAGGGGCACCATCAGGTTGGCTAGGTGGATGATAAGGTGAGTTTGATAAGAGAGCGCCAGGAAACCAGCTTGGCCTCGTGTAGATGATCCCTCGGTCACATTCAATGAAAATGACGCTGAGTCAAATTGGTTTCAGCCCAATGCAGCGAAGACTCTGCTCACAGTTACAAAGCTGCAGAATAAATATTCATCCAATATTGTGCATCACCTGAACTCACACCAATATCCCGTTCACCCATCATTCCAGGAAATCCTAGCACATGTTAAAGCATACTATCGAAATGTCTACATTTTAGCATTCTGAATCATGTGAACACATCCTACCATGACACTGTCTCTCAGTCTCCCCTGTCTGTCTGGATCCCAAACCCCTCCCATTGTTTGGTATTTATACTGATACCCCCGCCATCTCTCTGTGCAGTGATTTCACACCCACAGCACCCCTTCTCGTGACACAATGGAGGTATAGAACTACAAAGGAATGGCAGCTGCCCATCCTGTAATTTCCAGCATGGGCTGCAAGTTTCACCACACTGGGCAGCAATCTAACAGTGTCACCAAGCAATGCATTGGGGTAGTTTACACAGCACCATATGCTGGGAGGATATGTTCATATGCTGTATTGATATAGTCTAGACAGCTAACCATGCAGTACAGGTATCTAGTCTGGGTTTGTAGACCAAAGAACTGGTGTGTCTGCACAGTGTTCCACGCTGGACAGGTTGCTGGGTTGTATTGAACATTACCATCCACAGTCCGTCAAGTTCACCGTCATGAACAAATATCTCATCTGGGTTTAAGATGTCTGGACTGATTCTTTAAGATGGACTGAGATTTTGTTATAACTAACCATTTCAGCTGATCTGGCAATTTTATGCTCTCATTCTTTGACTGGACTCACTCTCTCTCACTCAATTAACGCTGCAGTGTTCCCATGCACAGAATATCATGTTAGTGAACACCAACTGTCCTGGCAGTGGCCACAGCATTTTCTTTCAGAAGTAGTCAGCTATTCCCATCATCTTTGAGTCTTCACGTAGAAATAAATATTGGCCTCTCAGCTAAAGTCCGTGCCCTTGATACACATTACAAAACACCGTACCCCTCACCACTCCCATCGTCAACCAATCACATCAAATTATCTGGTGTGTACTGAGAGCAATACGGCCACTGGGAACATCAGGGAGCAGACTATCAGGGAGATGGAACAACACTACCAATTGCTGTCCGGGTCAGAGTGAACTCTCCAATACACAATGTCGCACATTCCTGCAATCTCTCTCCATTTATGTATTCTACGTCCTTTTATTCTTCCTGAAGTATTCACAGGTTAACAGTTATCCACATTGTATTCCACGTGCCAAATCGTTTTCCATTGCTTATTCATTTACAGACTCTGTAATTCCTCTTGATAAGTTAGTTTCTGCCAATTTTCGCGTTATTCACAAACTTAGTTGGAATGCATTTGTTCCATTCCTCTAAACTGTTGGTATCGGTTACAAGTAGTGGATTTAGCACTGGTTTCTGGGTGACTATAGTCATTAATTTCCATGGAACTGATAAAGACTACTTTACTCTTTATTTATCTCAGCGTGGAGCTCATTAATTTGTCCTCCCCATGTCCCAGTCCAGCAGTTTTGAAAGGCTGAATGCGCCCTTCCATTTCCTGTGTAACAGGCATGCGAGAATAAAAGATATGCTCTATTTGACGATTTACAACCTCGAATGGTTGAATGGAGTCATTCTCTTCCTTTTTTAAATTCTTGATGGGCTGAATGACCTGCTTCAGTGTTGCTGCGGTTGTGAATGGTGCTGAACGTTTTGGAAACAAAAGCCCAACTTCTGACATTACGATGGAAGGAAGACCAATGATGCTGCAGTTGCTGATAGTCCACAGAGCCTCATGGATGTCCAGTTTCCATTTGCTCCATCCTTTGGAAATTCGTCTTATTTCTCAGGCGGTATTGACACATAATACAGTGGCCTCTATCCTCGATATGAGTCTGAGACATCTGCTCCTATAGACACAGTTTGGGACAGATCCATCTGTGACAAGTAGTTTGGTGAATGTTTCCCTCTTGTTGATTCCCCCGTCACTTCCCAACGTCTGGCTGTGGTGTATTTGAGGCCTCTCCCTGCTCATAGAGCGGTGGGACTGTGAAGACACTCGTGGTGATGGACATTGATGTCGCACCTCCAGAATACGCTGTGTCCATGTCAACATCAGTGATTCCCCCGATTTATTTTCGGTGTCCAGGGGAACTGAGTTATCACGGAGGGGTGACGTGGAGGGCAGTAGATGTACATCATCAAGAGATTTCCTTGACCATCTCTTATCTGTTACCAGGAAATGTCCTGGGTTCGGGAACCAATATTAGGGAATTCCAGGGTAATGTCTTTCCTTAATATATCCCAAAGTTCCCCCAACACTGGAGGCTCTGTCTTGCAGGTGGGACAGGATATACTCCGAGATGGTGATGGGGGTTTTATGAAACATTACCCATCAGATCTGATTGTTTGAGTGTGATGGTATCAGACTGTTTCCTGACCGGGTCTACATGAGGAATAAAGGTGACAATGGAGCAGCGATGATTGGTTAAAAAGCTGAATGAAATGTACTCTATCCGAAAGTATGCTTTATTCTCAAAATAGACCGCGGAATTAAGCGCCTATACTGAGGAAAATTGATATGGTTGAATGGAAGTAGGGAGACATGGATATAAGGTGATTGAAATTGAGAAATGAATATCCAGAACATTTTACACCTGTGAGGTTTACACAAAACTTACAAGGAAGTGGATGAGCTCTCTAAAAAAAATGGATGAAACCTGTAAGATTATAAAAGAGGATCTGAAATCAAATGATCAAGGTATTGACATAATTTTGGGGAGATTTTGGGGCAGGATTCCCACTGTGAGGTTGAGTGGATCTCACCAAACATAACAGGTAGAAGGGAGTTTGTGATATACAACCTTATGACTCAATATCTATACCCGATATCCCTGGAACAGCTGTAAATGACATTTTCTTGAACATTCTGTAACCGGAAATCCTCAGAAAACTCTGCAATCGATATTCACTGGAATATCTGGTGCCTGACAGTCTCTGAAACATTCTGTTACTGACATTGTTCAGTACATTCTGCAACCGATATTCTCTGGAACATTCTGTAACTGACATTCCCCAGAACATTTCAGAACCAACATTCCCTATAATATTCTTTAACCAACATTCTTGGAAGCATTCTATAACCCAGATTCCCTGGAATTTTCTATAAACAATATATTTCAGACCATTCTGTAACAGATAATCCTCAGAACATTTGTAAACTGATGTTCCGTGAAACATTTTCTCATCCCTATTCTCCGGAATATTGCACACCTGACATTCTCCTGAACATTCTGTAACTGACATTACCTGGAACATTCTGCTACTAACATTCTTGGAACATTGTGTAAGCGACATTCCCCAGAGCATTCGATAATTGACATTCCCTGGAACATTCGGCAACCAATATACTCTGGAAAATTCTGTAACTGGCATTTGCCAGAACATTCTTTCACCGACATTCCCTGGAACATTCACTCTGTAACCACATTCCTCAGAATATTATATACTGTATACTCCATGGAACATTCAGTAAACAACATTACATGGAATAATCTGTACCCGATATTCCCCAGAACTTTCAGGAAACGAAGTTCCCAGAATATTGAATTAATTTACATACTACAAAACATTCTATAACTGACATTCCCCGGAACATTTTGTAAACGACAGTATCCGGAGCATTGTGTAACAGAAATTCTCTGGAACATTCTGAAACTGATGCTCCCTGGAACATTCTATACCTGAGATTACCCGCGATATTCTATAACTGACATTCCTCAGAACATTCTGTAAATGACATACCCCTAAATATTCAGTAACTGTTATTACCAGGAACATTCTATGCCTGATATCCTCTGGAACACTCTGTAACTGACATTCACCGAGACATTTTTTAACCACCATTCCCAGGCACCTTCTTTCACTGACATTCCCGGGAACATTCTGTGTTTGACATTTACCAGAACATTATATACGTGATATTCTCTGGATCATTCTCTTACTGACATTCTGTCGGATGTATAATGTGTTTGTTTTCCTTCCTCACAGTTAACGTAGTGACCATCTACGTCCTGCTTTCTAAAGATTGTGGATTGTCGCCATGTGTCAGACGTTACCTGGGCGCAATGGCAGCAGCAGATCTATTGGTCATTGTCCTCGACCTGATATTGAGACACATTCCCATTGTTTTCTGGGTACAGTTTAATTTCCTTTTCTCCATCCCCGTGTGTAATATCCATGCCGTCTTGCTTTATGCAGCCACTGACTGCTCGGTCTGGTTCACCGTCACTTTTGCTTTTGATCGGTTTGTGGCCATTTGTTGCCAGAAGCTGAAAAGTAAATATTGCAGTCAGAAAACGGCGGCTGTGGTTTTGGGAACAGTGACTGTGCTGAGCTGTTTAAAGAACATTTTCTGGTATTTCATGCTCAAAGCTCGGTATTGGCTGGCGAATATCCCCTGGTTTTGTGATGTAAAAGACGGTGTTCGATTCTCCCTTGTCTGGGCCACAATCGAGTTCCTCCACCACATTCTAACCCCGTGTATTCCATTTCTTCTGATTCTGCTGCTCAATGTTTTCACCGTCAGACACATTTTAGTGACCAGTAGAGCCCACAAGAGACTCCGAGCTCCGACCAGGAATGATGGTCAATCTGACGCAGAAATGCATAGACGAAAAAAGTCCATCATTTTGCTGTTTGTGATCTCGGCTAATTTCATTCTGCTATGGTCAACGTTAATGCTTTTCTATATATGGTACCGCATGTTTTTGATTGGATATTATTCTGTGTATCTAGATGGATTCGTGCGGGAATTAGGCTTCATGTTGCAGCTCCTCAGTTGCTGCACAAACACCGCGATTTATGCTGTGACCCAAACTAAGTTCAGACAGCAGCTGAGGTATGTGTTCAAACATCTCTTTACCCAAATTTATTAATCGGTCACTCATTAATAATACCATCCTGGATTTTCTCATTTCAGTTAAATGGTTAAGCAATTAAGCAGCCTGTCGTTATGTTTAAAGACTGAGAGTAGTGCTGGTTTGTCCAACCTTATCCCACGGAAATAAACAAAGACACGTTTCAAAGTTTCACTCACCTTAGGGCCAGAAAGAAGATGCACCATCACACTGAGTATATCAAAAATGTCAACTTGTAAACAATAAAATAAACTTGCATTAACCAGTGCCGAGCAGCAGAGTGAATGATATTCAAAGTTTGGGATCAGTGAATGATATTGTTGGTTTCCTTTGTGTTGAAGAATCTGAACTGGAGAGAGACAGACTCAGCCCAAGTACTAGTCCTCAGAGAATGGAGGGGTCTGAGCCTGAGCTCAGGAGTTGCGTTTAAGTCCCTCTGCTCTTGCTTTCACCTCTTGGGCTGCCCCTCTTACCTGGCATTCCACAGAATTCATATCTCTCAATTTGTCCCTCTCCTTCTATACCTCTCTCCCACTCTCATTCTGTCCCTCCATCTCTCTCTCTCCGTCCTCCCATTTACACCCAATATTCCACTGTCACTTACTTCCACATTCTCCATCACTCTTTTTTCCATCTTGCACACTCTGCCTCTCAATCTCCCCCTCCCGAAAACTCACTTGCAACGGCGAAATGAGGAGAGGGGCTTGTGGAGCTTCTCGTTGTTGCCAGAGTAAGAACATCACACTTGGACCAAATGCAGTTATTTGGGGACACAGCGGTTGTGCAAATATTGATCGTTACTATGGAATAAATGTGGGGTTTGGCCAAAGAATGGGTGTAGTACAATCGGCAATTACACATGGAACAGATTGTGGGGGCCGATTGTCTGTAGCTCAGGAAAAGAGTGAGGGGTGGGTTCGAAGGTGTTTCTAGGGCAGAAGCTGTGATTAATGGTGACCGTGACAGTGGGTGAGTGTGAGGGGGAGTGCGCACGAAGGTGGGGGAGTGTGTGGGCGAGTGAGCACAATGGTCGTGGAGTGTTTGGGGGATTGATTGTGATGGTGGGGAGTGTGCGGGGGAATGATTGTGAAGATGGGACAGTGTGTAGGAGAGTAAGAGTTACGGTCTTGGAGTGTGCATCACGGTGGGGAGTGTGCAGAGGAGTGAATGTAACAGTGTGGGATTGCATGTGTAAGCTTGCGTGACAGTGGGGGAAAGTTTGTGGGAGTATTACTGATGTTGGGGACGACTGCAGGGAGTGAACACAGTAGTGGCGGTGTGTGCAGGGATGTCAGCATTACAATGGGCGTGGGATCACACGTGATAGTGGAGGAGTGAGCGTGATGATGGAGATGTGTGCAGGGGAATCAGCGCAACAGTGGGGTGTGTGAGGAGAAGTGAGGTTGACTGTGGTGATTGTGTGGGGAAATGAGTGCGACCGGCTGCGTGTGGGGGTGTAAGCATGAAGGTGTGGGAGCATTCGGGGAGTAAGCATATTGGTGGGGGAGTATGCAGGGTGGTCTGACGATTTGGGAGCGTGCACGGGAGTAAGCATGATGGTGTGGGAGTGAACATTAGAGTGGGGTCATGTGCAGTTAAGAGTGCGATGATGGGTGAGTGCGCTGGGTAGTGAGTGTGATGGTGGCGTGTGTGTGGGTAAGTGAGCATGATGGTGAGGCAGTGTGTAGAACATTGAGTGTAATGGTGACACTGGGTCAGCGTGTGCGGTGTGAGCTGGATGGTGAGAGAGTATGCAAGGGATTGAGCGTGATGGTGGACAATCTTGCAGGGGAGTGTTCAGGGAGTGAGTTTGACAGAAAGGCAGTGTGCAGGTAACTGTGTGTGACGGTAGGCGAGTGTACGTGTGTGAGTTTGTGGGGCTTTTTGCATAATGGTTGGGGAGTGTGCAGGAAAACTATTGTGCCACTGGGGAGTGAGTATGAATTTGGGGGCGTTAGTGTGATGGTTGGGGCAGTACGCAGGACAGTAAGTATGACAGTGGGTGAGTGTGCGGGGGAATGAGTGTGTGTGGGTGTGCATGGGCGAGTGAGTATGACAGTGGTGGATTGTGTCTGAGAGTGTGCACGAAGGCAAGCGAGTATGTGTGGGAGTGAATGTAACGGTGGGGGAGGGTGTGGAGGCAACGGTGTAATGGTGGGGTTTGTATGTGGCAGTGAGCATGACAGTGTGTAGAATGTATGTGCAATTGTATTTGACGGTGAGGGAATGTGAGTGGGAGGGAGTCTGAACGTGTGTGGTAGTGTGCAGGGAGTGAGTGTCATGTTGTGTGATATGTGAGGAATAAGCATGATGGCGGGGGCATATACAGGGAGTGAGCATGACAATGGGTGTGTGTGTATGTGGAGTGTGCGTAATGGTGGGAGTGCATGCGCTGGAGTGAGCATGATGGTGGGCGTTTGTGAATGGAATGAGTGTGATGGTGGGGATGTGAGCGGGATAGTGAATGTGATGGAAGTGGAGAGTGCAGGCAGAACCAATGATGTTGGAGGAGTGAGCGAGATGTTGGATGAATGACAGTGCCGGTGGGGAGCATGTGGGGGTGTGAGTATAACGGGTGGGGGTATGCACGAGGGAATGTTCATGACAGTGGTGGTGTTTGCGGGGAAGTGAACGTGACAGTGGGAAAGTGTGCGGGGGGATTGAGCATGATAATGGGAGAGTGTGCAGTTTAGTCAGCATGATGGTTTGGTTGTGTGCGGGAGAGTGAATATGACAGTGTGGGAGTTACTGTGAGGGTGGGGGAGTGCAGAGCTTAGTGAGTGTGATGGTGTGGGAGTGAGTGTGACCTTGGTGGAATGTGCAGGATAGTGAGTGTGATGGTTTGGACGTTTGCAGGGAGGTGACCATGACAGTATGAGAAATAGCGTGAGGGTGGTCAATATGCAGACCATTGAGCGTAATGGTGCATAACCGTGTGTTGTAGTGTACTTGATGGTGAGGGTGTGCATGGGGGGAGTGTGCGTGATGGTGGGGGAGTGTGCACAGGAGTGAACATTCCAGTGGCTGTGCATGCAGAAGTGTGCATGAGACGGTGAGTGAGTGTGTGGGGCAGTGAGCATGATGGTGGAGATTTATGTGAGGGTGGGAGCGTGATGGTTGGGGAGGGTGCAGATAAGTGAGCGTCATTGTGGGGAATGTGCAGGGATTTTGAGCATGACAGTGGGGGAGTCTGCCATGGAGTGTGCATTATGGTGAGGGTGTGTGCAGAAGAGTAAGCATGATGGTGGGCGAGTGTGCGCGGGAATGAATGTGATGGTCCAGGATTTGAGCATTACATTGGGGGAGTGTGCCGGGAAGTGAGCATGACGTTGGGAAAGTGTGCATGGCTATGAGCCTAATGGTGGTGGAGTACACGGGAAGTGTGCAGGTGAATGCATGGCGAGTGGGGTTGACAGTGGAATAGTGTGCAGGGAACTGTGTGTGATGGTGGGGGAGTGTGTATGGGAGTGTGTGGCGCAGTGTGCATGATGGTTGGGGAGTGTGCAGGGGAGTGAATGTGTAGGTGTGCTTGTGTGCAGGGGAGTAATCATAACGGGGACGTGCATGTGGGAATTAACTTGATGGTTTATGAGTATGAAGGGAATGATATTGACAGTTGGGGAGTATGCAGAGGCGTGAGCATGACAGTAGTGGAGTATGCGGGGTAGTGAGCGGGACTTTGGGATTGTGCGTGGTAGTGAGCATGATGATCATGGAATATGCAAGGGAGAGGGGTTGACGTTGTGTTTGTGAACGTGCCATTGGTGTATAAGCGGAGGAGTGGGCATGATGGAGTTGTGTGTGGGTGAATGCACGTGACTGGGGAGTGCATTCGAGAGTAAATGTGACTGTGGATGAGGGTGTGTTGAGTGTTGTTGATGGTGGGGGAGTATCCAGGGGTCTGTGTGTGATGGTGGGATAGTGTGCGGGGAGTAAGCATGAGGGTAGTGATGTGTATAGGGAAGTGAAAGGATTTGGGCTGGGCATTGAGTGTGACAATCGGGAATGTGAAGGGAGTGGAGTTGACAGTGCGGGAGTGAGTGTGATAGTGAGGGTGTGTGGGAGAGAGCACGTGACTGTTGGATAGAATGTAGGGGAGTATGCATGATGGTGAAGGAGTTGCGGGGAGTCAGCGTGGAAGGTTGCCTTTCGTTACAGTCTGGGCTGAGCACACAATCTTCTGCAGTTTTGTATGATCCTGGGCAGAACAGTTGTCATACCAGGCCATTATACATTTGGACAGTACACTTTCTAATTTCATCTGTGAAAGTTGGTGAGGGTCCTTATGAACATTTTGAAATTACCTGAGCTGCCTGAGGCAGAAGAGGCATTGTTGCACCTTCTTAACCATCACATCCGTATGAGAAGTCCAGCACCAATTTACCATTATTGTCACTCTGATGTACATGCTCTCAACCTCAGTTCTGTTGTTGTAGATGGGGATGTGAGATGTTGAGCAATTCTATATGATTCAGTGAGGATTTGATCTATTAGAGAGGTGGGGGCTATTTTCGTTGGAGTTTCAGAGACTGAGGGTTAAGGTTTATAAAATAATGAGGGGCATGAATAGGGTGAATATACAGTCTCCTTTCGCTTGGATACGGGAGCCCAAATTTGGGGGCAGAGGTTTCGGGTGAGAGGGGAGAGATTTGAAAGGGACTGAAGAGGCAACATTTTATGTAGAGAGTGTTTTGTGTATGGAATGATCTGCCACAGGAAGTGGTGGAGGTTTGTAGAATTATA
Organism: Chiloscyllium punctatum; assembly: GCF_047496795.1. Lineage (NCBI taxonomy): Eukaryota > Metazoa > Chordata > Chondrichthyes > Orectolobiformes > Hemiscylliidae > Chiloscyllium > Chiloscyllium punctatum. Next base: position 32,253,515 of record NC_092745.1, read on the forward strand.
TTACTTATACGCCATCTGAAAGGGCATGTGAGACTGAGGGGAGAGGTTTATAAAATGATGGCGGGTATAGATATTGTAAGTAGACAAACTCTTTTCCCCGCGGTGTGAGAGTCCAACTCAAGGGCATCTGCTTAAAGTGCCAGAAGACAGATTTAAAAGGGACCTGAGAGGTACATTTTCATGCAGAGGATGGTGCGTGCGTGGAATGCGTTGCCAGAGGAAGTGGTTGAAGTGGGTACAATATAATTTTAAAAAACATCTGGATGGGTACATAGATATGAAGGTTTTAGAGGGGTATGGGCCAAATGCCGACAAATCGGACTAGATCTGTTAGGAAATTTGTTTAGCATGGGCGATTGGACCAAACGGTCTGATTCTCTGTTGTACAGCACTATGACTGAGTTCCAGAGAATCTCAAACCTCAGAAGAAGAACCTCCTCACCTTACTCTTAGTCTGAGGATTATGATCTGTCTTCTCTGTTTCTATTTTTCTCTCTCTTTTGCGTTTTTTTTTTGCTTCGTTTTTCTCGGTGATGGGCTGAAATCCCGACCTCAGCGCAGGTCCGGAATGGTGATCTCTCAGCCAGTGTAGCGTTAGCATAACGTCCGGTCTTGAGATGATTCCAGGGAGGTGTCTGACCCTCGAGACTCTCCAGGTTAAGCCCAGCAAGAAGCAAGCTCGGACTTAAGGGTAGAACAAAGAATAAAGAACGTTATAGCACAGGATCAGACCCTTCAGCCATCCAAGCCTGCGCCAAACCCGATCCTCTATCTAAACCTGCCACTTCTTTTCGAAGGATCTGTATCCCTCTACTCCCTGCCCATGCATGTAGCTGTCTAGATACATCATCAGTGACTCTATCATTCCCGCCCCTACCACCTCCGCTGGCAACGTATCCCAGGCACCCACCACCCTCTGCGTCATGAACTTCCATGCATTTCTCCCCTAAACTTTTCTCTTCTCACTCTGAACACATGACTCCGAGAAATTGAGTCCTCCACTCTGGGAAAAAAAACGTTTCTTGCTCTCCACCCTGTCTCCAGCTCTCATGATTTTGTAGGCCTCAATCACGTCCTCCCTTAATTTCCTTTTTTCCAATGAAAATAATCCTAATCTACTCAAAGTCTCTTCATAGCCAGCGCCTTCCATACCAGGCAACATCCTGATGAACCTCCTCTGCAACCTCTCCAAAGCATCCACATCCTTTTGGTAACGTACTGTTCAGAACTGTGCCCAGTATTCCAAAAGTGGCTTAACCAAATTCTTATACAACTGCAACATGACCTGCTAACTACTGTACTCTATACTCCGTCCAATGAAAGAAAGCATGCCACATGCCTTATTGACCACTCCATTGACCGGCGTTGCCACCTTCAGGGAACAACATACTTAAGCGCCCAGATCTCTCTATTCATCAATTTTCCCCAGGACTTTTCCATTTACTGAATTGTTCACGCTTGAATTTGATCTTCCAAAATACAACACATCACATTTATCGAGATTGAACTCCATCTGTGATTTCTCTGCCTATCTAATCCAATCTATCGAATTCTGTTGTATTCTCTGACCGCCCTCTTCACTATCTGCTACTCCAACAATCTCAGTGTCATCTGCAAACTCATTAATGAGGCAACCTACACGTTCCTCCGAATCGTTTAAAAATACCACAAGCAACAGTTGTCCCAGCACGGATCCCTGTGGGACGCCACTCGTCACAGGTCACTATTTTGAGAAACTCTCTTCCACTACTACACTCTATTTCATGTTGCCCAACCAGTTCTCTATCAATCTCATTCATAGACCATGGGACTGCATACGACTTCACCTTCTTCATCAGCCTACTATGGAGGGGGGGGGGGGGGGGCGCTTATCAAACACATTACAGAAATGTGTTGTAAATGACATCTACATCCCTTCACCCATCAATTCACTTTGTCACCTCTTCAAAGCATTCTAGTAGGTTTGTAAGACATAACCTTCCCTGCACAAAATGAGTATATATCCTGTTCCTCATGGTGTTCTCCAGTAGCTTCCTTACACTGACGCCAGGCTCACAGGCCTGTAATTGCTTGGATTATTGTTGCCACCCTTCTTAAAAAAATGGAGTGGAGAAGATTCAGAACTAAGGAGAGACAAAGTAACACACAGAGAGACAGAGACAGAGAGAGAGGTGGAGAGAAATAGAGAGAGGGGAAAGAGAGATTCTGACAGAGGGAAAGTAGAGAGATTCAGAAAGAGAGAGAGAGAAAGTGACAGAGGCAGAGAGAAAGAGAATGAGTGAGCGAGAGACAGTCTGACAGAGGGTGGAAAGACATTCAGAAGGAAGGAAAGAGAGAGGCACAGAGAGAGAGACTAACAGAGTGAATGAAGTGATAGATCGAGGGAGAGAGAGGGAGACAGAGAAAGTCAGAGAGAGGGAGAAAGAGAGAGGGAAAGAGTCAGACTGAGGTAGAGGGAGAGTGAAAGAGAGAGACAGTCAGCAAGAGGGAGAAAGACAGTCAGATAAAAGGAAAGGCAGAGGAGGGGAGAGAGAAAGAGAGAGATAGCCTCAGACAAAGGGGGATGGGTAGAGGGAGAGAGGCACAAAGTCAAAGAGAGGGAGAGAAAGACACAGACTGTGAAAGGGAAAGAGTGACAAAACGTCAGACAGACGGAACGAGAAATAGATAGTGAAAAACAGACAGAGGGAGAGGGAGAGAGTAAGACAGAGAGATTGACACAGAGACAGGTGGACAAAGAAAGAGAGAGAGATACTGAGAGTAAGAAAGAGGGAGTGGGGGGGGAACAGCAAGAGAGACAGAGAGAGAATCAGACAGAGGGAGCAGTAGAAAGAGAGGGAGAGTCAGGAGAGTAAGACAGAGGGGAAGGCAGTGAGAGGGAGACAGTCAGACAGGGATAGGGAGAGAGAAAGAACGAAAGAGAGATTCGGAGAGAACGACAGGTAGTGAAATAGAGACAGAGAGAGATTCTGACAGAGGGAGGGCTGAGTGAGAGAAAAAATGAAAGAGAGATGATTATCAGGGAAAGAAAGAGGGTGACGGAGAGATAAAGACAGAGGCAGGGGAGAGAGGGAGGGAGAGAGAATCTGACAGAGGGACAGAGGGAGAGAGAGGGAGAGAGTCAGACACAGTGAGAGTGAGAGACAGTCAGACACAGGGAGAGAGAAGGAGTGAGAGAGAAAGTCACACACTTGGAGATAGAAAGAGTCAGACAGAAGGAGAGGGAGAGAGAATCAGACAGAAGGAGAGGGAGATAGAGACAGACAGACTGAGGTGGGGGTGACGGAGACTGGAAGACAGAGTGAGATGGAGAGACTGAGAGGGAGCCATATGGAAGGGAGGAGAGAGAGTGAGTGAGTGAGAGAGAGAGAGAGATTCTGACAGAGGGAGAGGCATAGGGAGAGAGAGGCACTCAGACAGAGGAGGGAGAGATAGAGACATAGATAGGAAGAGAGAAAGAAATACAGACAAAGGGCGAGGGAGAGAGCGTCTGAAAGAGGGAAAGGGATAGAGAAGGGAGAGAGTCAGGCAGAGTCAGAGAGAGAGAGGGGAGAGAGAATTAGAGAGAGTGGGAGACAGAGAGAAAGTATTAGTTAGAGGTACAGCGAGACACTGAGAGAGAAAGCGAGTCAGGCAGAGGGTCAGGGAGAGATGGAGAGAGAGGGACAGGGTGAGGGGGCAAGAGGGGAAGAGGAAGGGCTGGCGAGAGATGAAGGCAGTGTGAGAGAGGGCGGGCGAGAGACAGTCCGAGAGAGGGAGATTTCGAGAGAGTCAGGCAGAAATGGAGAGAAACTCAGTCAGAGGGAGATGGAGAGGGGAAGAGTCAGAGAGATAGAGAAAGAGAGACTTTATCAGAGGGGGGAGAGAGACAGTAAGGGAGAGGAGCGGGAGAGAGATGGAGGGTGAGAGAAAGACAGAAAGAGAAGGAGAGAGATTGTCAGACAGAAAGAAGGGTAGAAGGAGAGTCGGACAGAAGAAGTACGCAGGGAGTGAGGGGATGTGTCAGAGAGTCGTATACAGAGAGAGAAAAAGGGAGTCAGGTAGAGGGAAGTAGAGAGAAAGAGACATCGAGGGAGATGGTGAGAGAGAGAGAGTCAGGCAGAGGGTGAGGTAGAGAGAGAGGGAGTCAGACAGGGAGAGGGAAAGCGACAGAGAGAGTCAGACAGACGGAGATATGGGAGAGAGAGAGTCAGACAGAGGGAGAGGGAGAACGATAGGCGGCAGAAAGTCAGCAAGAGGGAGAGGTAGAGAGAGCGAGACAGAGTGTCTGACAGATGGAATGCAGATAGAGTTGAGAGACAACTTAACAGAGGCATAGGGAGAGAGAGAGGGAGAGACCGACAGAGGCAGAGGGAGAAAGATTCCTGTGAAGTACTTTTGCCTGAAACGTCGATTTCACTGCTCCTCGGATGCTGCCTGAAATGCTGAGAGAGGTAGAGAGATAGATGGAGCAGTATGGAAATAGGGAGAGAGAGAGAGATAAAGCCGTGAGCGATAGAGCAAGAGAGAGAGAAAGTGATTGATAGGTAGAGAGATAGAGTGTCGAAAGACGGAGGGGGAGAGGGAGAGAGAGCGACGGAGAAAGGATAGGCTGAGAGAGGAAAGCGAGTCAGACAGAACTAGAGGGAGCGAGAGAGTCAGAAAAAGAAGAAAGAGGGGGAGACAGAGAGAGGGGGATTCGAAAGAGGCAGAAGAGGGGATGGAGGGTGTGTCGAAAGAGGGAGAGGCAGAAAGAGGGAGAGGAAGTTGAAAGAGGGAGAGGGAGTGAGAGAGATAGAGTCTATGGAGGGAGAGGGAGAGGGGAGAGAGAGAATAACAGACGAAGGAGGGTCAGGGAGAGGAAAGCAATTCAGAACGAACGAGAGGGAGAGAGAGCAAGCCAAAGAAGGAGTGGGGGAGAGAGAGTCGAAAGAGGGAAAGGGAGAGAGAGAGACTGACAAATGAGGGGTTGGGAGAGTAAAGCGAGTGAGACAGAACGGGGGGTTGGGGGAGAGAGAGTTGAAAGAGGGAGAGGGAGATGGACGGAGAGAGAGAGACAGACAAAGGAGGGACAGGGAGAGGATAGCTGGTCAAACAGAACAAGAGAGAGAATGAATCGAACGAGGGAGAGAGAAAGTGTGAGAGAGAGTGTCGAAAGGTGGAGAGGAAGAGAGAGTCGAAAGATTCAGATGGAGAGAAAGAGAGAGAGAGAGAAAGGGAGTCTAAAAAGAAAAAGGGAGAGGGAGATTGAGAAAGAGAGAGAGGGAGTCGAAAGAGGGAGAGGGAGAGGGAGAGAGAGACAGACAAAGAAGGGGCTGGGAGAGGTAAGTAAGTCAGACAGAACGAGAGAGAGAGTTGAAAGAGGGAGAGGGAGAGAGGGGGTTCTCAAAAGAGGGAGAATGAGATGGAGAGAGAGAGGCGAATGGGAAAAGGAGAGAAACAGAGATAGAGAGAGCAACTCAAAAGAAGGAGAGGGAGAGAGAGCGAGAGAGTCAGACAAAAGAGTGCCTGGGAGAGGAAAGTGAGTCGGACAGAACGAGAGAGAGAGAGTTGTAAGGGGGAGAGGGAGATGGAGAGGGAGAGAGAGATAGAGAGAGAGTCCAAAGAGGGAGAGGGAGAAAGTTGAAAGAGGGGGAGGGAGAGAGAGGGAAAAGAAGGAGGGGGAGAGAGAGGGCAGGGAGTCGAAAGAGAGAGAGTGAGTGGGAAAAAGGGGGTGAGAGTCGAAAGAAGGAAAAGGTGAGAAAGAGAGATAGAGAGGGGGACTCGAAAGGGGAAGAAGGTAAGAGAGAGTGAGACAAAGCAGAGGCTGGGAGAGGAAAACGAGTCAGACAGAACGAGAGAGAGAGAGCGAGAGTGTGTCTTAAGGGGGGGGAGAGTGAAATGGAGAGGGGAGAGAGAGAGTTAGAGTATCGAAAGAGGGAGAGGGAGAGAGAGGGAGTCGAAAGAGGGAGAGAAGAGAGAGGGGGTACTCGAACGAGGGAGAGGGAGAGAGAGACAGAGAGTCGAGAGAGAGAGAGTCGGGAGAGGGATAGGTTAGGGAGAGACAGACAGACAAAGGAGAGGCTGATAGAGGAAAACGAGTCAGATGGAACGGGGGGGGGGAGAGAGAGAGAGAGAAAGTGTGGGTCAGACGGGGGTGGGGGGAGAGAGATAGAGATAGGGATAGAAACAGAGATAGAGAGATAGACAAACAGAGAGACTGAGAGAGAAACAGAGAGATAGAGACAGATAGAGATATAGAGAGATAGAGATATAGACATATCTAGAGATAGAGAGAGGTAGAGAGAGATAGAGAGGTAGACAAAGCAATAGAGAGATAGAGAGATTGAGAGATAGAGAGACTGAGATAAAGGGACAGAGAAATAGAGAGATAGAGATATACAGGCATATATAGAGAGAGACAGACAGAGATAGAGAGAGAAAACTACAGTAAAAGAGAGATAGAGTGATTGAGAGAAGAGAGACTGAGATAGAGAGAGACAGAGAAATAGTAAGATAGAGAGGTAGAGATATAGAGGTATACATAGAAAGAGACAGACAGACAGATAGAGAGAGAGATAGATAGAGCAATAGAGAGATTGAGAGAGATAGAGTGCTTGAGAGATAGAGCGATAGAGAGATAAAAAGAGATATGGAGATAGAGAGATAGATAGAGAGAGGTAGAGAGATAGAGAGAGGGAGTCGAAAGAGGGAAAGGGAGAGAGTCACACAAAGGATGGGCTGGGAGGGGAAAGTGAGTCAGACGGAACGAGAGGGAGAGAGTCGTAATAGGGAGGGGGAGAGGGGGATGGGGAGAGAGAGAGTCGATGAGGGAGAGGGGGAGAGAATCGAAAGAGGGAGAGGAAGAGAGAGACGGGGAGACTCAGAGAGGGAGAGAGAGAGAGGGGGAGAGACAGAGAGAAAGGGAAAGAGTGGGTCAGAAGGGGGAGAGAAAGAGAGAGAGTGATAGAGAGAGAGCTAGAGAGAGAGGGATAGAGAGATTGAGAGACAGAAAAACAGAGAGTGTGTGAAAGAGAGAGATAAAGAGAGACAGAGATATATATAGAGAGAGATAGCGAGAGATAGAGAGTTAAATAGGGCAAGAGAGATGGAGGGAGAGAGAGAGATAGAGAGATTGAGGGACAGATAGAGAGATAGAAAGAGAGATAAAGAGACAGAGATACAGAGAACTAGAGATATAGAGAGATCGCGATAACGAGAGATATATAGAGAGACAGAGAGAGATAGAGAGATAGATGGAGCAAGAGGGAGATAGGGAGAGAGAGATAGAACAATAGAGCGATAGAGATAAAGAGGTAGAGTGATTGAGAGATCGAGAGATAGAGAGATAGATAGAGAAACAGAGTTATAGAGAGATAGAGATAAAGAGAGATAGCGATATAGAGATATAGAGAGATAGATAGAGAGACAGAGAGAGATGGAGAGATAGATGGAGCAATTGGGAGATAGAGATAGAAAGATAGAACAATAAAGAGACAGAGAGAAAAAGTTAGTGATGGAGAGATAGAGAGTGATAGAGAGATAGAGAGAGAGAGGGAGTCGGAAGAGGGAGAGTGAGCGACAGAGAAAGGAGAGGCTGAGAGAGGAAAGCGAGTCACACAGAACGAGAGAGAGAGAAAGAAAAGAGTGGATCAGATGGGGCGAGAAAGACATCGAGTGTTAGACGTAGAGATAGAGAGAGATAGAAAGAGAGTAAGCGATAGAGAGATTGAGAGACAGAGAAACAGGGAGATACACAGAGAGATAGAGAGAAATAGAGAGTGATAGAAAGTTAGATGGAGCAACAGAGAGATAGAGAGATTGAGAGAGAGACAGATAGAGAGATAGAAAGAGAGATAGACAGATAGAGATACCTATAGATAGATATATAGAGATATAGAGAGATAGATAGAGAGACAGAGAGAGATAGAGAGATGGATTGAGCAATAGGGAGATAGGGCGAGAGATAGAGTGAGTGAGAGTTTGAGAGATAGAGAAATAGAGAATGATAGAGAGCTAGAGATAGAGAGGGAGTCAAAAGAGGAAGTCGGAGAGAGCGACAGATAAATAAGAGTCTGAGAGAGGAACGCGAGTCAGAAAGAACTATAGGGAGAGAGGGAGTCGAAAAAGGAAGAGAGAAGGAAAGACAGAGAGAGGGGGTGTCAAAGAGGGAGCGAGTGAAAGAGTGAGAGAGGGAGTCGAAAGATGGAGAGGGAAAGAGATGGAGAGTCGAAAGAGGGAGAGGGTGGGAGAGAGAGATAGAGTGGAAAGAGGGAGAGCGGAGAGAGAGTGACAGAGAAAGGAGGGGCTGGGAGAGGAAAGCGAGTCAGACTGAACGAAAGGGAGAGGGAGAGAGACACAGACAAGGGAAGGGCTGGGAGATGAAAGTGAGTGAGAGAACGAGAGGGGGAGAGAGAGGGTTGAAAGAGGGAGAGGGAGGTGGAGAGAGAGAGGGAAACAGACAAAGAACGGGCTGGGAGAGGAAAGCGAGTCAGACACAACAAGAGGGAGATAGAGACAGAGGGAGTCGAAAGAGGGAGAGGGAGAGCGAGGGAGGTGCAGAAAGATGGAGAGGGGTTTGGAAAGGGAGAGAGACAGAAAAAGGAGGAGCAGGGAGAGGATAGCGATTCAGACAGAACGAGAGACAGAAAGAGAATCTAAAGAGGGAGAAAGAGTGTCGAAAGATGGAGGGGGAGAGAGAGAGTCTCAAGAGGGAGTGGAAGAGGGAGCGAGGGGATACACGAAAAAGGGAGAGGGCGAGAGAGTCAATAGAGGGAAAAGGAGAGATACAGAGATAGACAGAGCGACTCGAAAAAGGGAGAGGGAGAGGGAGAGAGTGAGTCAGACAAAGGAGTGGCTGGGAGAGGAAAGCGAGTCAGACAGAATGAGAGAGAGCGAGAGTGTGTTGTAAGATGGAGGGAAGAGGGAAATGGAGATGGGAGAGAGAGAGTCGAAAGAGGGAGAGAGAGAGAGTCTTGAGAGGGAAAGGGAGGGAGAGAGACAGACAAAGGAGGGGCTGGTAGAGAAAAGCCAGTCAGACAGAACGAGAGGGAGGGAGAGAAATAAAGAGTGTGTCAGACGGGGGGGTGGGGGGGGGTGGGGGGGAGAGAGAGAGAGATACAGTAAGAGATAGAGTAACAGATAGGGATAGAGACAGAGAAACAGAAGATAGAGAAATAGAGATATAGAGAGATAGAGCTGCAGAGATATATAGAGATAGAGAGAGATAGGTAGAGCAATAGAGATGGAGAGCGAGAGAAATGGAGAGATTGAGAGATAGAGAAACAGAGAGATAGAAACAGAGAGATAGCGAGATAGAGAGAGGTAGTCGAGAGAGGGAGTGACAGAGAAAGGAGAGGCTAAGAGAGGAAAGCGAGTCAGACAGAACTAGAGGGAGAGAGAGAGTGAGTCGAAAAAGGGAGAGAGAGACAGAGAGAGCGGGAGTCGAAAGAACGAGAAGGATAGGGAGAGAGAGTGTGTCGAAAGAGGGAGAGGTTGACAGAGACAGACAGACAAAGGAGGGGCTGGAGGAGGAAAGCGAGTCAGACTGAATGAGAGAGAGAGAGCGAGAGTCAAAGAGCGACAGGGAGAGAGTGAGAGAGAGAATCGAATGAGGGAGAGAGAGACAAACAAAGGAGGAGCTGGGAGAGTAAAGCGAGTCAGACCAAAAGAGACGGAGAGGGAGAGAGAGAGAGAGACTGGGAGTCGAAAGAGGGTGAGGGAGTGGTAGAGGGCGAGTATCGAAAGAGGGAGGGGAGAGAGATTTGAAGGAGGGTGGGGGAGAGAAAGAGAAAGAGTTGGAACAGGGAGAGGGAAAGAAGAGGGAGAGTGTCGAAAGAGGGAGAGTGAAGGAGAGAGAGGGGTGTAGAAAGAGGGAGAGAGAAAGAGAGTGAGAGAGTCGAAAGAGGGAGAGAAGAGAGAGGGGGTACTCGAAAGAGGGAGAGGGAGAGAGAGAGAAAGACAGACAAAGGAGGGGCTGGTAGAGGAAATCGAGTCAGACAGAACGAGAGGGAGACAGAGAAAGAAAGATTGGGTCAGTTGGGGGAGAGAGAGATAGAGGTAGAGATAGAGATAGTGGTAGAGACAGAGATAGATAGATAGAGAGAGAGATACAGAGAGATGGGGAGATATAGAGAAATAGAGATATAGAGAAATAGAGATAGAGAGAGATAGAGAGATAGACAGAGCAATAGAGAGAGAGAGATTGCAAGAGATGGAGAGACAGAGAGATACAGAGATACAGAGAGATAGATATATAGAGAGAGATAGATAGAGAAAGCAATAGAGAGACAGAGAGAGACAGAGAGATAGAGAGATAGAGAGGGAGTCGAATGAGGGAGAGGAAGAGGGAGCGACAGAGAAAGGAGAGGCTGAGAGCGGAATGTGAGTCAGACAGAACTAGAGAGAGAGAGAGTCGTGGGTAAGATCCTGGAACTGATCGGGAAGGATAAGGTTTCTGAATATTTGGAGGTGTATACTAATACAGGGCAAAGTCAGCATGGTATCATCAAGGGGAGGTCATGCCTGACGCACCTGCTCGAACCTTTTGAGAAAGGAACGAGCAGCTTAGACCCAGGAGCGCCAATGAATGTTATTACCTGGACCTCAAGAAGGCTTTTGACGAGTGCCACACAGAGTACTATTGATTAAGATAAGGGCCCATGGTGACAGAGGCAAAGTGCTAGCATGGACTGAAGTTTGGCTGTTTGACAAAAGGCAGGAATTGATTTAAAATGGTCAGTCTTCGGATGGCCACCGGTGAAAAAAATGTGTTCTTCAAAACTCAGTGTTGGGACAACTTTTCACATTGTACATTAATGATCTAGATGGTGGAACGGAGGGCATTCTGGCTAAGTTTGCAGACATTACAAAGATATGCAGAGGGACAGTTAGCATGCAGGAGGCAGAGAAGCTGCAGAAGGATTTGGACAGGTTAGGAGATGGGCAAAGCAGTGGCAGATGGAGTAAAGGTTGCGCTAATATGAGGTCATGCACTTTGGTACGAATAATAGAGGCGTGGACTATTTTCGAAATGGGGAGAAAATTCAGAAGTCTTAAATGCAAAGAGAGTTGAGAATCCTAGTCCAGGCGTCTCTCAAGGTAAACTTGCAAGTTGAGTCAGTAGTTAGGAAGACAAATACAATGAAGGGATTTATTTGGAGAGGAAATTGAAGTTAAAAACGGGGATGTACTTACAAGGCACTAAAAAGCTCTGGTCAGGCCGCATTTCGATTATTGTGTGCAATGTTGGGTCCTATATCTCAGCAGATATGTACTGGTCCTGGAGTGTGTTCAGAGGAGATTCACTGGAGTGGTCCCAGGAATGAAAAGCTTAACATATGATGAACACTTGAGTGCCTAGGTTTAGAAGGATGAGGAGGAATCTAATTCAAACTTACAGAATACTGAATGACCTGGACAGAGTGGATTTTGGGAAATTGTGTCCATTGATAGGAAAGACCAGGATCCGAGGCACAGACATAGACCACAGCGAAGAGCTTTTAGAATAGAGATAATGAGTAACTTCTTCAGCCAGAGCATTGTGAGTCTATGGAATTCACTGTCACAGAAGGCTGTGGAGGACAGGTCATTGAGTATATTTAAGCTTGCGTAGGATAGTTTCCCAATTGTAAACAGGATTAAGGCTTGTGGGGAGAGTAGGTTTGAGAAATTTATCAGCTTTAAGTGATATTTGAGAAGAGTGGATGGACTGGATGGCTAAGTTTGTACTCCTATGTCTTCTGGTCGTACAGTATTTAGTAATATTTGCTCTCCTCAGTCCTCATTGTAGATTTATACTCGCATCTGATCTTCAAATAATTTATAAAGAGAAATGTTCTAATACTGATGAATGGGCAATATCATGTTCTATCACTCTCGTCTCAGCAGCCATGCCCCCAATTCTGAATTATTTCTGTCTCCTCCCCGATGCCATAATCACGTTGTAATTGAAGTGGCACTTCATCACAGTTGATTGGCATTAAAAAATCAACAGCATGACCCTCACCTGCCCTCTCTGATCTTGAAGTAACAATCCGAATTGCATTTGTCGGGGCAATTCTCTGTTCACATATCAATGCCGTTTGGCTATTATAACACCATGTTGTCTTAGACACATTTTCCTGTCAGATTATCGAGTATAAAAGTTGTGTCAATGTTTTATTTATATTGTAATGACTGATCACAAGTTGCAGACTGTATGTTTCCAATTATAAACAGAGAAACTCATTTCTGTTCTGACAATCCTCTGTCATTACTCCCATATCCAATTCAAATTGAATGATAAAACACAATCAATCTACTATCTCCAACATTCCTTCCCTCAGTCACCCTCACATGTCCCACTCCAAATGTGCAACTTTTATACGTTATTTTGAAATTTAATAATAACTGCATTGAATTGAAAGGGGCTAACCGGAGCTATTTTTATCAGCGACTGTGATTAATGTCAGTCGCTGTGGATCCTAAATGTATCACTGGAGGATTAGCCTCTTCTTCAAATAAGGACTGGGTTCGATGTGATATCCCATAGTATGAGCAGGAGCATCACCGACAGCAATAACAGGGATCAGCAGCTCCAGAGAGAGGGGAATGAGAGATCAGCTTCTGAGAACAATAGATTGGAATATTCCAACAATAAACAGTAGTTTATCCGATGGTCTTTACTACCTTTCTCAGCCTTCGATATCATCAGCATCATGGATCGAAGATATCCTTTGGATTACTCAAGGTGGTTAGTATCCTACCCTCACTATAGTTGGTGTTCCTCGTAAGTCATTCTCTTTGTCTGTTAAACCGGACTAAACTGTGTTTCTGCTCATGTTAGGTAAAGTTTGGAAAAGGGGAAATCAGTGTCGTCAATTCCAATCAAATATTCCTTTCCTGATAAATTCTATAAAGCAAATTACTATTTATAAATTGCTCACTGATATGCGAGAAGGAACCAGACTGTTCTCAAACTCCATAATCCTTCTATCCCTGCACAGATCTACATTTCCATATCCTCTTCACTCACCAATTCTGCCCAGTACCACCATTAGAAAGTAGCATAGAGTAGCTTCAGGGCAGAGGAAATGACTTTCTTGCCACCCCCACCCTCCTCTAGCTTATCTCTCTATGCTTCAGACTCACTGCCTTTATTCCTGATGAAGGACTTTTGCCCGAAACGTCGATTTCGAAGCTACTTGGATGCTGCCTGAACTGCTGTGCTCTTCCAGCACCACTAATCCAGAATCTGGTTTCCAGCATCTGCAGTTATTGTTTTTACCGAAGATTAACCCACCCAGTCCCATTTCCCTCTGGCTAATACACCAAACAATAGGGGCAATTTAGCATGCCTAATTCACCTGATCTGCACATCGTTGGACCTGTGGGAGGAAACCGGAGCACCCAGAGAATATGCAAACCCCACACAGACAGTCACCCGAGGCTGGAATCAAACCTGGGACCCTGGTGCTGTTAGGCAGCAGTGCAAACCACTGAGCCACCGTGCCGCCCATTCTACCCAGATAAGCTACTTGCAATGTGATTTCACCTCAGAATTGTTGGCTTTAGCTGAATTCCCTTTGGTTCAGATGGTAGGGAGATTCCAATGAATCTCTCATCAGGGATACTCCACGACTCATCAGGTAGAGGTGAGTCAGAGATTTACTGTTGTCAGGTGGAGCAAAAGAACATAAAGGGATCAATCGGCTGCTGCTTCTCAGGCAGGAAACGTTGTTCTCCCACTCTGTGTTGAAACATGCAGTCATGTCAACTGAACACCAAAGTGGACCATGTGCGCTCGTCGTGAAATTCTCTGGAATGGATCATAGTGGACGATATGTAAGTGCATCTTTGCTGTTGTTATACACAGTGCCTTTCATTAGCAAAAGAGAAAATTCCTGCTTTATAATTTGATGATATGTTGGTATGCATATGCTTAATTTTAAAAAATCGTTTGATGTTTTCATAATATCTGTGCTAAAATCAATAAAGTTTATTCTTTAAATTTATTCCATAGTTTTTGTCTCCCTGAGAAGAGAAAATATGATTTTTCTCAAAAGTGTGTGCTTCAAAAGGATTTCTTATCTAAGACCAAAACTGATAATGTTTCAGAACAAAAGGCCTTCATTCCAGGAAAGTGTGAACAAAACATTGTTGATAAGCTTTTAAAACTTTTTTTTTAGGTTAAGGGATCAAAACTGCACAAGATGTGCCAGGTGTGGTCTTCGCAACGCCTTGTAAAGGGTCTTGTGAGGGAGCCGTGGTTTAACAAGGAATTGGAATCCCTTGTGAAAGGGAAGTGGGCGGCCTATGTAAAGATGAGGCGTGAAGGTTCAGTTTGGGCGATTGAGTGTTATAAGGTAGCCAGGAAGGATCTAAAGAGAGAGCTAAGAGCAGCGAGAAGGGACATGAAAAGTCCTTCGTTGGTAGGATTAGGGAAAACTCAAAGGCTTTCTATAGGTATGTCAGGAAGAAAAGGATGACTAGGGTAGGCATCGGTCCAGTCAAGGATAGTAGTAGGAAGTTGTGTGTGGAGGCGGAGGAGATCGGTGAGACACGAAATCAATACTTTTCGTCAGTATTCACTCAGGAACAGGACATTGTTGCTGGTGTTAATACTGAGTTACAATTAATTAGAATGGACGGCTTTGAGGTATGTAGGGAAGAGGTGTTGGAAATTCTGGAAAGGATGAAAATAGATAGGTCCCCTGGGCCTGATGGCATTTATCCTAGGATCCTCTGGGAAGCTAGGGAGGAGATAGTGGAGCCATTGGCCTTGATTTTTATGTCGTCGTTGTCTATGGGAATAGTGCCAGAAGACTGGAGGTTAGCAAATGTGGTCCCCTATCAAAGAAGGGGAGCAGGGATAGCCTGAGTAACTATAGGCCAGTGAGTCTCACTTCTGTTGTGGGCAAAGTCTTAGAGAGAATTGTAAGGGATAGGTTTTATGAACATCTGGACAGGAATAATGTGATCAAGGATAGTCAGCATGGTTTTGTGAAGGGCAGGTCGTGCCTCACAAACCTTATTGAATTCTTTGAGAAGGTGACCAAGGAAGTGGACGAGGGTAAAGCAGTAGATGTGGTGTATATGGATTTTAGCAAGGCGTTCGATAAGGTACCCCATGGCAGGCGAATGCAAAAACTACGGAGGTATGGCATTGAGGGTGCATTAGAGGTTTGGATTAGGAATTCGCTGGCTGGAAGGAGACAGAGGGAAGTAGTTGATGGTATAGGTTCATCTTGGAGCGCAGTTACTAGCGGTGTTCCACAAGGATATGTTTTGGGACCATTGCTGTTTGTCATTTTTATAAATGACCTGGAGGAGGGACTTGAAGGCTGGGTAAGCAAGTTTGCGGATGACACGAAAGTCGGTGGAGTTGTTGACAGCGAAGAAGGATGTGGCAGGTTACAGCGGGATATAGATAAGTTGCAGAGCTGGGCAGTAAGGTGGCAAATGGAATTCAATGTAGCTAAGTGTGAAGTCATTCACTTTGGTAGGAGTAACAAGAAGATGGATTACTGGGCTAATGGTAGACTACTTGGTAGTGTGGATGAGCAGAGGGATCTTGGTGTCCATGTACACAGATCTTTGAAAGTTGCCACCCAGGTAAATAGTGCTGTGAAGAAGGCATATGGTATACTGGGCTTTATTGGGAGAGGAATTGAGTTCCGGAGTCCTGAGGTCATGTTGCAGTTGGAAAAGACTCTAGTGCGGCCTCATCTGGAGTATTGTGTGCAGTTTTGGTCGCCATATTATAGGAAGGATGTGGAGGCATTGGAACGAGTGCAGAGGAGGTTTACCAGGATGTTGCCTGGCATGGTAGGAAGATCGTATGAGGAAAGGCTGAGGCACTTGGATCTTTTCTCATTGGAGAAAAGAAGGTTTAGGGGAGATTTGATAGAGGTGTACAAGATGATTAGGGGTTTAGATAGGGTTGACAGTGAGAACCTTTTTCCGCGAATGAAGTCAGTTGTTACTAGGGGACACAGCTTTAAATTAAGGGGTGGTAGGTATAGGACAGACGTTAGGGGTAGATTTTTTACTCAGCGGGTTGTGAGTTCATGGAATGACCTGTCAGTCGCAGTGGTGGACTCTCCCTCTTTATGGTCATTTAAGCGGGCATTGGACAAGCATATGGAGGTTATTGGGCTAGTGTAGGTTAGGTAGGCTTCGGTCGGTGCAACATCGAGGGCGGAAGGGCCTGTACTGCGCTGTATTTTTCTATGTTCTATGTCTCTATGTTCTATGTTCTGTACAGATGTAGACTCGAAACATGAGATGCTGAAAAACCACAACAGGCCAGGCACACCCTTCGAACAGGAGACTCGATGTTTTGGGCACATTCCTGATGAAGGATTTATACCCGTGACGCCAATTTTCCTGCTCCTTGGATGCTGCCTGATTGGCTGTGCTTTTCCAGCTTCACACTGTTCTACTCTGATCTCTGCACTCCCCACTTTTACCGGTATAGATGCAGTAAAACATTCCTGATTAAACCTGGTACTCTTTGCCAGAAACACAATCATTCCACTTAGCTTCCAAATCACTTACAGCTCGTGCAGACTAACTGCATATGATTCGTATACCAGGATAATGAATATCATCTGTATCACAGAGTTCTGCAATTTCACTGCAGTTAAATTGTTTACCATTGTTTTATCCTTTCATCCAAAATAGGCAACTCAAATTGTGCTATATCTGGTGAAGGTTTGCTCACTAACCTCCATTTGCCTATATCACATTGATGACACACGACCTCCAATTGATGACATACTGGATGACCAGCTTGGTGTTTAAGCTAATTGGGCTTTGATACAGTCCCGTCCCCCAGATCTTTGATACAGATATTGATCGTTGATGATCCCATAGTGATCTCTGAGGCACTCCACCAGTTACAGCATTGTAATGTGAAAATAAGCATTTATCTCTACTCTCTACTTCCTGTTAGCAACAACATCTGTAGCAGCTCAGATGTTTACGTGGCGTCCTGTGCAGTAAAATATACTCAATGAGCTAAAATGATTCGTTCTATTTGCCTCTGTAACTCGTTAAATAGGCAGAATGGTCTCCTCCAGTCTCATGGTAACAATAATGTCTGGCTGAATGAGGTGGCCCCCTATCTCTGTCACAGCTTCCAGGGATGGATGGAGGGCACAATACATAGCGTAGTGGCAGCAGTATATCCCTGTAACAGCATCGAGGGTGGATTGAGGTAACAACACATTGGGTAGGGGTAGCAGTATATCTCTGTAACAGCCTCGAGGGTGGATTGAGGGAACAAAACATTGGGTAGGGGCAGCAGTTGGCCATTCGGAGCCACCAGTCAGACTGCTCATGACTGATCTGATTGTGTTTGACCATCCGTCTCCTGTCTGTTCCCAATAAATATTGACTCTCCTGTCCAGCAAAGATCAGTCGAGCTCAGCCTTGAATATCTTCAAAAACCGAGTCTTCACTGCTCCCTGAGGATGAGGACCCTACAGTTAGTACAACACTAAAGTGAAAGGGGCGACCTTATTTCAGAGTGGGCCCTGTTATTATAAACTGTGTTAACCTAACATGAAATCGCCACCTCTTTTGAAACACAAGGACAGAATAATTAGGCATAGACATAAACCATTCAGCCCTCTAAACCTGTCCAATAGGACCACTGGCCCTTTTCAATCAAATATGTATTAAACGTCCCAGGAAGAGAATAACTGATATCATGACACCACTTGAGCATTAAAAATGCACAATTAGGACATTCGGCCCATCAACTCTGAATACCATTTAATACTGGCTGAGAGATTTCTCAACATCATTCTCCTGACTACTCTCTGTAACTCTTGACATGCTTATTCATCAAAAGCCTATCTATCTCTGTCTTATAAGCACTAGTGTCTGTGTGTCTGTGCGTCCGTATGTGCACTTGTGAGTGTTTGTTCATGTGTCTGTGTGTTTGTGTATTTATGTGCTGAGCTGAAAATGTGATGCTGGAAAAGCGCAGCAGGTCAGGCCGCATCCAAGGAGCAGGACAATCGACGTTTCGGGCATGAGCCCTTCTTCAGGAATCAGTTATTCAGAGTGAGGACCAGTTCAGTCAGTCGAAGGAGGGTGTCAGTGGAAGGATAGTGGTTGATACGGCGGGAAAGGAAGAAGCGGAGGGCTTTGAGTCCTTCGTGATGGGGGATGGAGGTGTACAGGGACTGGATGTCCATGGTGAAGATAAGGCACTGTGGACGGTGGAAGCGAAAATCATGGTGGGTGGTGTCCCGAAGGTAGATGGGGAGTTCTTGGACTAAGGGGGACAGGACCGTATCGAGGTATGCAGAGATGAGTTCGGTGGGGCAGGAGCAGGCTGAGACAATGGGTCGGCCGGGACAGTCAGGTTTGTGGATTTTGGGCAGGAGGTGTGAGGTTGTGGGAGTATGAGGTTGGAGGCAGTGGATGGGAGATCCCCTGACATGATGAGGTTATGGATGGTCTGGGAGATGATGGTTTGGTGGTGGGAGGTGGGGTCATGGTCAAGCGAGCAGTAGGAGGAGGTGTCCACGAGCTATCGTTTAGCCTCAGCACTGTAAAGATCAGTGTGCCAAACTACTACCACGCCTCCCTTGTCTTCCAGTTTGATAGTGAGGCTGGGGTTGGAACGGAGGGAGTGGAGGACTGCACGTTCCTAGTTTGAGAGGTTGGAGTGGGTGAGAGGGGTGGAGAGTTTGAGGTGGTTAATGTCGCAGTGGCAGTTGGATATGAAGAGATCGAGGGCAGGTAAGAGGCCAGCACGGGGTGTTCAGGTGGATGGGGTGTGTTGGAGGTGGGAGAAGGGGTCGTCAGAGGGTGGGCGAGAATCCTGGTTGAAGAAGTAGGCGTGGAGGTGAAGGCGACAGAAGAATTGCTCGATGTCTCGCCGTGTGTTGAACTCATTAATTGAGAGCATAGGGGAATGAAGGTGAGGCCTCTGCCGAGGACTGATCTTTCATCCTCTGAGAGGGGTAGTTCTGGAGGGATGGTGATAATATGGCAGGGCTGGGAGCTAGGACCTGGGACCTGGTGTGGGGCTGGAGCTGGGAGTGAGGGCGGGGTTAGGCGCGAGGGTGGGATTAGGCATGCGGACGGAGATCGGCATGGGGGCGGAGTTAGATGTGATGACGGACTCATGTTCGGAGAAGGGCTCATGCTCGAAATGTTGATTCTCCTGCTCCTTGGATGCTGCCTGATCGGCTGCGCTTTTCCAGCAACACATTTTTAGCTCTGATCCTCGGCATCTGCAGTACTCACTTTCTCCTACTTATGTGCTGACATCGGTTCATCGGTTTATGAGCCTGTGCGTTTCACTTGTGCTTGTGTCTATTTGTGGGCGACTGTCTATGTCTCCGTATGCCATTACTTGTGTGCGGTTCTATCTCCGTGTATGTCCTGAGTGTCAGTATATTCGCGTGTTTACATGTGTCGCTGAATATTTTTTGTGTCTATATCTCTCTGCAATGAGATATTTGTTGTTTTGGGAGGGAAAAAATTGTGAGAACAGACAGAATGGTTGAAGTGTGAATTGCCCTTCACTGAACATTGTTTTTTACTCAATTGGAGGGACATGGCTGCCACGGAATCTCCATGCGACACGTCCCAGTCCACTCCGGCTCATACCAGGGTCCTCCTCACATGGCGGGGGTGGAGGAGGGATCAGATATCGGGTGTTCCACCATCTGGCTTGGCCCTTTCTCTCCTATTACAGTCCGTTTCTCCTGGAATGGGAGAAAGGGGGGAGGGAGTGATGGTGCGAGTGTGTGGCCCTGCTGTTATTGCTGGTGTAGGCGGAGGGGGAGGGGGAATGGTGAGCTGCCCGGAGGGAGTCAGTCCACAGTGTTGTATCCATGCAGTGTTATTAGTGTTTTGCTTGTGTAGTGGAGGGAGAGAGAGCACGCAGGGTGGGGGTGGGGTGGGAAAGGTGCTGAATTCAATAGTGACAGTGGTATTGTGAGAGCCTTATTTGGAGATAGAGTGTGAGCCTTGTAAGCGAGTAGGTGCTATAACAGGTAGTGAGAGTGAGGGAACAAAGAGAGTATGATGATAATTAACCTGACAGAGTGGGTAGGATATTGATGCTTGTCCTGTGATGCTGGTCATTTCTTCAGATCATGTCAGCGTCGAGGTGACCCTCCCCGAATGTCTTATCCAAGTCTATCACTAATAACACACAGACCTTGTCCCTCAGATTCCACAGAATCAGTTTGGTGGACCGTAAAGATGGGAAGGAGAAGCAAGCATTGGTGTATTATGTATCTAAACCAATACTCTTGTGCAAATTCTGTGCATTGTGTGCTCTGGAAATTGGAGATGCAAATATTGTAGGTGCTGCAGTATTATTGCATGATCTCAAATTGCATCTAAACTGCGTTAACTAAGTGACTGCTAATGTTGTGAAAAATAAATTCCATAAGCGTATAACAGGTTGGTTGAAGAGAAAGTTGTGACTCAAACAAGAGAGCAGATTATTTTGAATTTGGTGTTGTGTGGTCAGAAGGACTTATTAGTAACTTTGCTCTGAGGACTAGAGACGTTAATATGTTGTATTTTACATAGCACCTGCATACAATATAGAATGTTTGAGCATCAAGTGGTAGACACGCAATGGTTGATAGAGTCATAGAATCATGGAGCCCTGCAGCATGGATACAGGCGCTTTGGACCAAAGTGGTCTGTGCTGACCAAAATGTCCATCTTGCTAATTCCATTTCCCTGCCCTTGCCCCTTATTCTTCTAAATCTTTCCTATCCGCATATTTGTCTAAAAGCCTTTTGAACATTGTTAACGTACGCACCTCAGCCAAACTGCTGTCGGCTAATTCCATACGTGTACCAAGTTCTGGCTGCCAGGATCCTTTTTATTCTTTCACCTCTAACCTGATATCCTCCAGACCTTGATTCCCAAAACTGGGGAAAAAAAGAGTGCATTCACCTTATCCACGCATCTCATGATTTTATACTTTTCTATACGATTTCCCCTCAGTTTCTTACACTCAAAGGAAAATGTTCTGGCCCGTCCAAACTCTCTCTATAACTCAGACCGTCGAGTACTGGCAACATGCTTGTAAATTTCTTCTGTCCTCTTTCCAGTTTAATCACTTCCTTCCTATGGCAAAGTGAACAAAACCGAACACAATACCCCAAATGCATGCCTCACCAGCGTTCTGTCCAGCGGCAACGTAACTCGCCAACTTCTCCTCAGTGCACTGACTAATGAAGGCCAGTGTGCCAAAGCCTTTTTCACTGCTCTCTCTACGTGCAATTACTTTCAGAGAACCACAGAATTGAGTTCCAAGGTCCCTCCGTTCCTCTACACTCCTTTAGGGTCTGACATTCATCATGAAACTCCAACCTGGATTTGATTTTCCAAAATGCAACACCCTACATATATCTATACTAATCTCCATTTGCCATTTCTCGGCCCACTTCCCCAGCTGATAAAGGTCCTGCTGCAATTTATGATAATCTTTCTCACTGTTCACAGTACTGCCCATTTTATTGTCAACAGCCTAATTACTAATCATGCTTTGCACATTCTCATCCAAATCATTGACATCGATAACAAACAGTAATAGGCCCAGCAGCGACCCCTGAGACACTCTACTAATCACAGGCTTCAAGTCCAACAAGCATCCTTCTAGTATTAGCCTCTGCTTTCTACCATCAAACCAACTGAGTATCCAATTTGCCAGATCCCCCTAGATTCCATGCTATCGAACCTTTCAGGGCAGCCAATCATGTGGAACCTTATCAAAGGCCTTTCTGAATTCTAGATAGATTATGTCTACAACCCTACCCTCATAACATTCCAGGTCACTTCCTCAAAAGAACACTAAAGAATTGTGAGCCATGATATCCTATACACAAAGCAGTGCTGACTGCTCCTTATGAAACCGTGTCCTTTCATATGCATGCATATGTTATCTCTCAGAACCTTCTCAAGGAAATTACATGTCACAGTTGTTAAGCTAACTGGTCTATAGTTCACAGGTTCTTCGCAGCCGTCCTTGAACAAGGGCACAATGTTCACTACCTTCTAGTCTTCCAGGACCTCCCCGGTGGCCAGCGATGTTGCAAAAAGATCAGCCAGGACCCCGCAATATCTTCTCTCGCCTCTTGCTGTCTTCTTGGATACACCTGGTCAGGACCAGTAGATCTACAGAAATACTGCAATGTCTGAAATATATGTCTATTCCTTTAGGGTAGAATAACCAAAGAAAGGGCAAGTGAATTAATGAAGGCTAACATAATAAATTAACTATTATATTAATCATAGGAAGTGAGTTCAGAAGAATTTTAGAGGTTGTGGAAACAGGAGAATTCTCAGAAATCTGGTTGTGTGGAGTTTGCACATTCTCCCCGTGTCTGCGTGGGTTTCCTCCAGGTGCTCCGGTTTCCTCCCACTGTCCAAAGAATTACAGGTTAGGTGAATTGGCCATGCTTATTTGACTAAATTGTTCAGGGATGTGTCGATGAGGAGTCACAAAATGTAGAATCGGACGGGAATGGGTCTGGGTGGTTACTCTTCGGAGGGGCAGGGTGGATTTGTTGGGCACAAGAGCCTTTTCCACACTGTGGGCTTTTAATGATTCTGTGAAAGAAAAACACAAAGACTACATAAATCTACAATTTGCATTGCAAACAAAGCAAAATAAAAGCAAGTTCAAATGTGGAATTTTGTAATCGGGAGAGGAGAGGTTATTGTGGAGAACAGGGAAATGTCCTAGAAAGTAACCAATTACTTTGCATCCGTCATCACGGCAGAAGATCCAGAAAATTGCTGAGAAATACCAAGTGATCACATGGAACTTGTGAAACTAAAGACATAAAGTCAATTCATATCAGTAACAAGGTCGTAGTTGAAGGCTAACAAAGTAGTTTTGTGGGTGGATGGAGAATTGCTAAGTCAGATGAGCCAGTTGTACTTCGTGTCACAATATTAGGAATACATCAGCAATTGACGCATTAATTGTACTGTTGATGGCTGTTTTATTTTCCTGTGCATTCTGCAGAGGCTGGAAGTGAGTAAATGTGTTCCAAGCATTGTAGATGAATGGAAAGGATTCAAGCATCTGCAGAGGGAAGAAGAGATCGTGTGGAGAACTGCAGACCAATTAACTTGACATCTGTAGGGAAACTGATGGAATCTATTATGCATGATCTGATATTGGATATTTAGAAATTAACAGCAACGTAGGAGAGAATCAGTGTGCACCAAAAGACTACATAAATCTGGCAGAGTCTTCATATTTGAAAAACTTCAGAATGATTTGAACTTGTTTATTGCAACATAGACATGGCACATTTCGATTTTCAGAAGGCTTTTTATAATAATTCATGCAGTGAATTCATAAATAAAGTAATGTGAATGGGAATTGGAGGAATATATAGAAGGGGAAAGTTAAAGTCAAGTTCGCCTTCATTTAAGAGAATCAGAACATAGTCTGCAGGTCATGTTGAAGCAGTTTCACAGCTTGCTCCGGAAACTGTACATAGAGTTTTGAGTCCTGTGTTGGTGACCCAATCTGAGAAAGAATATACTGACCACGGAGGATGTGCAATGGACATTCTCCAGTTGAATCCCTCAGATGGTGAGATTGCCTGATGTGGAAACTCGGCCTGTGTTGTTGAGAATTTCAAAGAATGAGAGGTGATCAGAGTGAAATTTAAATAAGTCACTAAACATATGACAAGGTGGAAATAAACAGGATTTTTCTCTGGCTCTCTACTCTACATTTAAGGCAAATAATGGCAGGTAAAGGATAGACCATTTCAGACTGCAATAAGAAGGCAATTCTTCATTAGAAATGGACTGACTAACACAGCGACATGGCAGGGCAATATTAGGGAGAATTCCCATATATTCTACAGATACGTCACGTGGAACAGAAAAACCAGGGAACCAGGTAGAACTCATTAGTGACTTGCCAAGTTGCACCAAATCAACTAAGTGGTAGAAGACAGAAGTGTGCTGGTAGAAGTCTGTTTGTTTGACTGGAGAACAGTATCCAATCGTGTACCACAGGGATGCGTGCTGTGTCCCATATTATTTGTGATTGGGAGATGCCAGCGTTGGACTGGCTTGGGCAAAGTTAAAAAAATTACAGAACACTGGATGATAGTCCAACAAAATATTTGGAGGCACGACCTTTCGAAGAGCATAATCACGTGATGAAAAAGCAGCGCTGCGAAAGCTAGTATGTCCGAATAAAACTGTTGGATGATAACCTGGTATTGTGCGATTTTTAACCTTACTATTTGTAGTATTCATAAATGTTGCAGCTGTGAATATGGAGGGGATTGGGGTGAGTGTGATAAATCAGTTTGCGTCTGACACATAGTTTGGCTGGTTGGTTGGCAGTGAGGAGGAAGGCCTTATTTTACAGGAAGATACAGATGGAATGATTAAATGGGTGGATCAATGTCCAGTGGAATGTAATCCTGATAAATATGAAGTGTTGTACCTTGGAAGAAGAAACCAGACAGGGGAGGACACAATGAACAGGAGCACACTAGGAAGCTCAGCGGTTGCTTCTGCACATATCCCTGAATGTGATAAAACAGCTTAATGCACAAGTTGACAAAGCATAGCGACCATTAACATAGCCTTTATTCATGGAGGCAGATTATAAGAGCTATGTATAACTTTGATTAGGACAAATAGAATACTATGTACAGTTCTGGGAGCCACATTCCACGAAGTATGTGATTGCACTGGAGAGGGTGCAATGGAGATTCACTAGGATGCTCCCTTGGATGGAGTAGGTCAACTCAGGTTATTTACTTTGATGCAGAGAAAGCTGAGACGGACGTGCTTCAGAAGGATGAGCTTAGCAGGGGCATGGACAGGATGGAGAGACAGCAGCTGTTCCTTTCAGTCAAAGGGCGAATAACAGGGAAGTACCGTTTTAAAGTTGTGGGTTTGATGTTTAGTGAGGATTTGAGGATTCGTTTTCATCGAGAGGCTGTTGGGGTCAGGAATGCACTTTCTGAGAGGCCAGTTGGCACAGGTAACCTCACAACCATTAATAAATACATGGTCGTGCCCTTGAAGTGCCATAACATACATGGCTATGGGCCTTGTATAGTAAAGTCGGACTAATGTGGATTGTGCTGTATTTATGATAGTACAGAGTCAGTGCTTCTGTAATTGTATGGGTTGGATGGTCAATCATTGAGCAGAATAAGACGGAAATTGATGAGTTTCTGAAGAATGTATTAGCTCGGGTTATAAAAGTGAACTTGTCTCCATGATCTAGAATAGGGAAAGCTAAAAGTGTCTAATGCCTTGCTCCATTCCTGATGTTTCCATGCAGTCTGTGGGAAAGCTCCGTAATTGTTGTCACAAGCTCTTAAACTATAGGAAGGCAGCATCTGTCTGGTTGAAAGTACTGTGTTTCCTGTTCCCTTTTCCAAGGCTCGTTGCCGGTGTTCTGTTTGGTTTTATCCTTTAAGAACTCAGAGCAATTTGATACAATTGAGTGTCTTGTTTGGCCGTTTCAGAGATCATTATAGAGTTTATCATGTGTCTGTGTGTCTGGAGGCACTTGTAGGCCAGACCTGGAAGTACGGGAGATTCACTTCCTGAAAGTACACTGGGGAAGGAACATATGTTTAAAATGGACATTTGATTCAAGGTCAATATTCCTGGCACCAGGTTTTATGTCTTGATATTTTGTTAATTGTTTTCAACTTCCACCAGCTGCCAGACAATTATCATGATCTGGATCAGTAATCCAGTGACATTTGCTCAACAGCACCATTTCCACATGGGACCTATCGGAAACCACACTGAGCACATTATTTCTGTGCTGCTTGACAGCTCTGTCAAAAATAACTCGACTATCGCGACGGGACTGAGGGCGTGGGAAATGGTCAGACTGTAGTCATTCCCTTGTAATGGGACTGGACATAGTTGAGGAACTTTCCATGTGGCCAGGCAGATGTCAGAGTTGGAGCTGGAATGAAACAGCTTTCCCAGGGACACAGCTTGTTGTGCAGCACAAGTCCTCAGTCCTGTTGCAGGAATGGTGTCCGGGTCCATTGCTTTTGTCGTTTTTACTGTGTTCAGTTGTATCTTCATGTCACGTGCAACGAATGGAATTGGTTGAAGACTGGCATCTGTGATTCCGTGGGCATCATGTGGAGGGTGAGGTGGATTATCGACTCAACACTTCTGGCTCAGATTGGTGCAGATACTACATTCTTGTCTTTTACACTGATGTACAGGGCTGAGGATATTTGTGGAGCCCTCTCCTCCTGTGAGTTGTTTATTAGTCCATCGACATTGATGACTGGATGTGGCTTGACTGCAGAGTTTCGATCTTATCTGTTTGTCTTGGGATCATTTCCCCCTCTTCACCAGATGGTAGTTCTGCTGTTTGTAATGTAACCAGTCAAGTGCGGTAGCTTTAATGGGTTGTCATCAGGTTTAGATACACATGGTTCTGACTCTGGCACGTTCACCTAAACTCGTCACTGAATCATCATGCATTTTGATGATAATGGTAGAGTGATGGATTATCCTGGGGTAAAAGTTATCGATTATGATTGAATGTAATTCTGCTGTGGATGCTGCTGTGATCTACAGCATCACATGATAACCCAGTGTGAGCTGCAATATCTGCAAATCAATTCTACTGACTTTCCCCCAGTTCACATCCAGACCCATTCATCCATCAGCCCTGTACTCAGTGACCTAACCTGGTTTCTGATGTGCAAACACATCCAGTTTCATAATCTCATTCTGGTGAGGGTCTCTCCCTGATGTCACACCTCCAATTTGTTTCATTACTCAGATATTTAACATATTAATCTGAATGATTTTCTTTCCCATCCTAACATCTTCTATGTTTGAATTGAAAGTTTTTTCCCCTGTTTTTCTACCTGACCATGATTAAGACATTGGTCGTGTCAGTGATGCCAGCTTTATGTCGTTTCAGAGCCAATGAACTTGGCTCTTTGTGTTTTTGTTCACTTCCTAATGTACGGCGCTCTGTGCTGGACAGGGCGTTTGAGCAGATTCGACACATGTCTTTGGATAATGTTTAAAAACAGAAATTGCTAAAGAAACTAAGCAGGTTTGGCTGCATCTTGTGAAGTGGAAGCTGATTTCATCTTTCGTGTCCAGTGACCCTTCGACAAAGCTCCCAGTTTCTACAGCAATTTGTGAATTTTTATTTATAGTATTCATAGTTATTTGTTTAATTGAAAATTTGTGCTGTGCCTCTTCATTTCTGGAGAAACTCAGCAGGTCTGGCAGCATCTGCAGAGACGGAGAAGCAGAGTTAGTATTTCAAGTCCAGTGTGACACTTCTGCAGAACTGAAAAGGATTGGAAACTGGGCATTTTAGTTCCTTGCCAGAGGTGGGGGGTAGGTGACTGGGAAAAGAGGGTGTGACAACAGATAAACAGATTTTTAGCAGTGGTGAACGAGAAGATGGAATAAAATTAGTTTAAATTAAGATGTGAATGGGGAAAGTGGTTCTCTCTATTGAGTGCAACATAAGGAAGACACAACACATAAAGACATACGGAGGCCAGGAGGGAGAATGTTGAACATGTGGTGTTATATAGATATGGCCAAGAGATACATTTTCACTGTAGAGATCACCGACATCAGACAAAGGAAGTCAGGTGCTTGACGGCTTATTCGCACTAGTAAGATTTTCATGCTGCCTTAACATAAAGTACTGTAACATAAAGAAGAAAACAAATAACAGTATGAAGATGGGGTTGAGTGTTGTTTAGCTGTCACTTTTAACTGCTGCCTCAAAGCGCCAGAGACCTGGGTTCAATTCCTGCCTTTGGCGACTCTCTGTGTGGAGTTTGTACATTCTCCCCATGCCTGCGTGGCTTTCCTCCGGGTGCTCCGGTTTCCTCCCACAATCCAAAAATGTGCAGGTTCGGTGAATTGGCCATGGTAAATTGCCCGTAGTGTTAAGTAAGGGGTAAATGTGGTGGAGTGGATCTGGGTGGGTTGCACTTCGGCGGGTCGGTGTGGACTTGTTGGGCCGAAGGGCCTGTTTCCAAACTGTAAAGTAATCTCATCTATTCTAATCTTAACATTGTTTCAAATTTGCAGTGCTGATCTTTAAATGCTTGTTCTTGAAGTTAGTATCAGATGGAGTGTAGGAGGTTGAGGGGTGACATTATAGTAATTTACAAAATCAGGGGATGCTTGGGCAGGGTGAAAAGCCGAGGTCTTTTCCACAGGATAGGAAAATCAAATCAGAGAGCCATAGGTTTATGGTGGAAGAGAGAAGATTTAAAAGGGAGGAAGAGGGAACGTTTTTTTTCCACAGAGGGTGATGTGTTTATGGAATGAGCTGCCAGAGGAAGACTGGCAGATGCAAGTACAGCTGCAACTTTTAAAAGAACATGTGAATGGGGACGGTTTAGAGGCATATGAGCCAAATGGAAGAAGATGGGAACAGTTTAGTTTGGGAAACATGTTCGACAAGGACAAGTTGGACCAAAGATTCTGCTTGAATGCGATATGGCTGTATGAATATAGAAAGTGAAGAAAAGCGAAAAAAAGATGTGATGTAAGCAAGTTGGCAAGAAATATAAAGACAAGCAGCACGAGCTTTTCCATGTATGTAAGAAAAGTTAAAGAGGTGTGTGTGATCTTTGGTAAAAAGGAAGTCAGGAAAGTATATTGAGTATATTTGAGGGTGTGACTGGGGAAATGGATACAAGGAACAGACAGATAATTTACACTAGTATTTGACATCGTTCCTCACCGGTGTAGGTGTTGTAAATATTTCAATGGTATAAACAAAATGATAATAGGAGGGAAGATCTTGAGCTGTCTCTAACAGAAGGAACAAGGCAATTCTCAAACAGATAAGACCAAGGGTAAGCAGGTCATCAACAATTCATGGCTGGGTTTTAAAGATGTGGTCACAGAGTGGCTGGTGGTACTGTGTGAAATATTCCATAACTCTCTGGATTAAATTAGTGATCCAGTGAAACAGGAGACTCTCCAATGTGGCGTCTGTCTTCAAGAAACGAGCGAGACTGAAAGCAGGAAACACTTAGCTTAACCATTATTGCTGGGAATCTGAGAGTCTGTTAAAAAGGAAGGGACTGCAGAGCATTTAGAACAACTTCACACAGAGTCAGCATGGTCTTGTTAAAAGCAAACTACATTTTACCTGTAAAATCATGCAAAGTTTTTCTGGAAATCCATGAGAATGTAACAAGTGGCCTTGATAAAGCGGGCATGGTAGACATGAGGCTTTCCAGAGATTTTCCACAAGGTATCACGAAATAAAGGTTCTTACGCAAGACAGAAGCTCATAGTATGATGGATAATGCATTAGCATGGGATGACACTTAGTCAACACTGAGAAATCGGAGAGTCTGGATTCATCGATCTTTATGAAAATAACGTTTCTACTGGATTACCACAAATATCAGTCCGATGGCATGAGCTGCTAACAAGAGCTGCACTCAGCTCCTGACGGCGGGAGCTGAGTGCAATATACATTTGAGTTTGAGGATGACACTGACAACCAAAAGGCAGGCTATTATTAAATGGAGAGGATTCCTAAAAAAGGAGCAGTTCAACGGAGTGGCGTGCTTCTGTGTATGAAACACTATGTCAGCATGTTGATGCAGAAATGTTGGTTCATTAGACTGGTTCCTGGGATGAAAGGATTGAATGATTGATTACATCAAAAATGTTGAGGCAATTATTCATTGGGGTTTAAATGAATGAGGGTGTCATTCCTGAAACAGACAAGATACAGAGGGGGCTTGACAAGGTCGGTGTTGAGAATGTGATTCCACACCAGGGCAGAGTCTCGAAGTCAGGGATGTAGATACAGAATAAGGAATATAGATTTCAAACGGAGATGTAAAGAAATGTCTTCGTTTCGAAGGTAGTGAATGGCTGGAATTTCCTAACCCCAAGAGCTATGGAGGTTGGGTCACTGACTGTATTTACAGATGGGTGGATTGGTTTGTGACATTTCAGCGAGTTGAGGGATGCATGGGGTTAGCAGCAAAGTGGAGTTGAGCCTGGATTACATCAGCCATGTTCTTATTGAATGACAGCGCAGGTTCCTATTTCTTACGTTCTTATTTATATTTTTGGAAAATAATTGATTATTTTTCTTGGAGTAATGATGTGAAATGTTGCATTCAGAGACAGCAGAGGATTTGACTGAGTTGACCTTGTGTGGGGCATGGGGTCTGTATTGAATGCGATTCTGGGCCTGTAACATGATCTACACCAGGAGCATAAGTTACAGAGAGGAGAAGCCTGAAAAGAGGGATTGGGGTAGGGGTGTCACTGCCTGCTCCAGCCTGGATTTTCTAATATATTTGCCAAACTTCCCCAATCCATCGGAGTGGCCTCAATCTGCTTCTGCACAGCAGGACCTAAGGGCTGAATGTAACATCAGTACATAGGGCTGACGGACACGACTGAGCCATTCGGCACTTTGACACTATCCCACCAGTCAATAAGGTCATGGCTCTTCTCATTGTGTTCCCAGCTGCACTTTTCTCTGATTTCACGATGATCACTGATTCACCTGTCTATGGAAAATCAGACATAATCAGTTTCGATATAATATGAAGATTCAGCCCTCCCAATCTTCTGGGGGAGAGAATTCCCACTTGAATGAATTCCCACTTTGTGAATTTCTCCTCACTAGGGTTCTGACTGAGGTTGGAGGGTGTCACTGTTTCCATTTCTAGTCCCACTACTCCACTGCTCACAACAAATTTTGAATGTAACCAGGTTGGCATTATGGCCATTTTTAAAGGTCTAATACTGGGTCAGGTCCAGTTATCAGAACAAGCCAGTTGGATTTCTTCAGTCAGCTACAAGTAATTAACAGAACTAACAGAGGAGTTGTTTTCTCTCTCTCTCTTCACAGAAAGAGCGGGAGCAGCAGAAGAAGTGACGGCAAGCAGAGGGGCAGCTGGGAAGGAGAACAGTGAGTATAAATACTCACCCTTTTACACCAACGGTCATTTCAGTGGGAGCAGCGGCCGAGTAAAAGCGAACCCGGGCGACTTTTCACCGCAGAGAGCGGCGCGAGCTGTGCGGAAGTGAGGTTGGAGCGCAGAGCTGGTCAGGAATGTAAGTGTTTAGTATTTGTGTGGGTGTGGATGAACTGAGGATTATTCGAGAGGCTGAGCGGGTGATTGATAGAAGCTACAGGGACAGAGTTACGCCGGAGAACAGAGGTAGCTGGGTAACAGTTAGAGGTGGGAAGGGGAAGAAGCAGACAGTGCAGGGTTCCCCTGTGGTCGTTCCCCTAAATAATAATTATACAGCTTTGGAAACTGTTGGGGGGGCAGCCTTGCAGGTGTAAGCTGCAGTGAAGGGGTCTGTGGCGTGAGGTCTGGCTCTGAGACTCAGAAGGGAAAGGGGGAGAGGAGGAGAGCGTTAGTTATAGGAGACTCTCTAGTTAGAGGGACGGACAGGCGGTTCTGTGGACATGGGCGAGACTCTCGGATGGTTTGTTGCCTCCCGGGTGCCAGGGTCTGAGACGTCTCGGACCGTGTCTTCAGAATCCTTAAGCGGGAGGGTGTGCAGCCAGAGGTCGTGGTACACATTGGCACCAACTACATAGGTAGGAAGAGGGGTTGGGAGGTCATTCAACAGCTCAGGGGGTTCTGCTTGAAGCTAAAAGCTAAGACTTTCAGAGTCGTCATCTCTGGGTTGTTGCCGGTGCCACGTGACAGTGAGGCAAGGAATAGGGAGAGAGTGCAGTTGAACACGTAGCTGCAAGGATGCTGTAGGAGGGAGGGCTTCAGGTATTTGGACAATTGGACTGCATTCTGGGGAAGGTGGGACCTGTACAAACAGGACGGGTTGCACCTGAACCAGAAGGGCACCAATATCCTGGGGGGTAGGTTTGCTCGCACTCTTCGGGGGGGTTTAAACTAATTTGGCAGGGGGATGGGATCCGGACTTGTAGTCTAGCAAGTAAGCTAGCTGTGTGTCAGGATGTCCAAGAATGTAGGGAGGCTGTGGAGAAGGTAGCACTGACAGGGAATGCTTGCAGACACAGAGATGGGCTCAAGTGCATATACTTTAACGCAAGGAGTATCAGAAATAAAGTGGGTGAACCTAAGGCGTGGATTGGTACAAGGGACTACGATGTTGTGGCCATCACGGAAACATGGATAGATGAGGGACAGGAATGGCTGTTGGAGGTTCCTGGTTACAGATGTTTCAGTAAGATTCGGGAGGGTGGTAAAAAAGGAGGGGGGGTGGCATTGCTAATTAGAAATGGTATAACGGCTGCAGAAAGGAAGTTTGAGGGGGATATACCTTTGGAGGTAGTATGGGATGAAGTCAGAAATAGGAAAGGTGCAGTCACCTTGTTAGGTGTTTACTATCGGCCTCCCAATAGCAGCAGAGATGTGGAGAAACAGATTGGGAAACAGATTTTGTAAAGGTGCAGAAGCCACAGGGTCATAGTCATGGGCGACTTCAACTTCCCAAATATTGATTGGAAGCTCTTTAGATCAAGTAGATTGCATGCGATGGTGTTTGTGCAGTGTGTCCAGGAAGCTTTTCTAACTCAGTATGTAGATTGTCCAACCAGAGGGGAGGCCATATTGGATTTGGTACTCGGTAATGAACCGGGACAAGTGATGGGCTTGTTAGTAGGTGAACATTTTGGTGATTGTGACCACAATTCTGTGACTTTCACCTTGGTTATGGAGAGAGATAGGTGCGCACAACAAGGTAGATTTTATAATTGGGGGAAGGGAAATTACGATGCTGTAAGACAGGATTTGAGGAGCATAAGTTGGGAGCATAGGCTGTCAGGGAAGGATGTGGTGGAAATGTGGAACTTATTCAAGGAGCAGATACGACGTGTCCTTGATATGTATGTACCTATCAGGCAGGAAAGAAATGGTCCTGTGAGGGAGCCTTGGTTGACGAGGGAGGTTGAATGTCTAGTAAAGAGGAAGAAGGAGGCTTCCATAAGGTTGAGGAAACAGGGTTCAGACAGAGCAGTGGACGGATACAGGATAGCCAGAAGGGACCTGAAGAAAGGGATTAGGAGAGTTGAGAGAGGGCATGAAAAATCCTTGGCGAATAGGATCAAGGATAACCCCAAGGCATTTTATGCGTATGTGAGAAACCTGAGAATGACGAGACGGAGGGTAGGTCCGATCAAGGACAGTAGTGGGAGATTGTATATTGAGTCAGAAGAAATAGGAGAGGTCTTGAACAAATTCTTCTCTTCAGTATTTACGAACGAGCGGGACCATATTGTTGAAGAGGATAGTGTGAAATGGACTGGTAAGCTAGAAGAGATACTTTTTAGGAAGGAAGATGTGTTGGACATTTTGAACAACTTGAGGATAGACAAGTCCCCCGGGCCTGACGGGATATATCCTAGGATTACGTGGGAAGCAAGAGAGGAAATTGCAGTACCGTTGGCAATGATCTTCTCGTCTTCACTGTCAACGGGGGTGGTACCAGGGGACTGGAGAGTAGCGAATGTTGTGCCCCTGTTCAAAAAAGGGAATAGGGATAACCCCGGGAATTACAGGCCAGTTTGTCTTACTTCTGTGGTAGGCAAAGTAATGGAAAGGATACTGAGGGATAGGATTTATGAATATCTGGAAAGTCACTGCTTGAGTAGGGACAGCCAGCACGGATTTGTGAAGGGTAGGTCTTGCCTTACAAGTCTTATTGAATTCTTCGAGGACGTGACTAAGCATGTGATTGAGGGTAGAGCAGTGGATGTAGTGTACATAGATTTTAGTAAGACATTTGATAAGGTTTCCCATGGTAGGCTTATGCGGAAAGTCAGGAGGCATGGGATAGAGGGAAATTTGGCCAATTGGATAGAAAACTGGCTAACCAGTCGAAGTCAGAGAGTGGTGGTAGATGGTAAATATTCAGGCTGGAGCCCAGTTACAAGTGGAGTTCCGCAGGGATCAGTTCTGGGTCCTCTGCTGTTTGTAATTTTTATTAATGACTTGGATGAGGGAGTCGAAGGGTGGGTCAGTAAATTCGCAGATGATACGAAGATAGGTGGAGTTATGGACAGTGAGGAGGGCATTTGTCGTTTGCAAAGGGACTTAGATATGATGCAGAGCTGGGCTGAGGAGTGGCAGATGGAGTTCAACCCTGCCAAGTGTGAAGTTGTCCATTTTGGAAGAGCAAATAAGAATGCAGAATACAGGGTTAATGGTAGGGTTCTTAGTCAGGTGGAGGAACAGAGGGATCTTGGGGTCTATGTACATAGATCTTTGAAAGTTGCCACTCAGGTGGATAGAGTTTGTAAGATGGCCTATCGTGTATTAGCGTTCATTAGCAGAGGGATTGAATTCAAGAGTCGTGAAGTGATGTTGCAGCTGTAGAGGACTTTGGTTAGGCCACATTTGGAGTACTGTGTGCAGTTCTGGTCGCCTCACTTTAGGAAAGATGTGGAAGCTTTGGAGAGGGTGCAGAAAAGATTTACCAGGATGTTGCCTGGAATGGAGAATAGGTCGTACGAGGATAGGTTGAGAGTTCTCGGCCTTTTCTCATTTGAACGGCGAAGGATGAGGGGTGACTTGATAGAGGTTTAGAAGATGATCAGAGGAATAGATGGAGTAGACAATCAGAAACTTTTCCCCCGGGTACAACAGAGTGTTACAAGGGGACATAAATTTAAGTTGAAGGGTGGACGGTATAGGGGAGATGTCAGGGGTGGGTTCTTTACCCAGAGAGTGGTGGGGGCATGGAATTCGCTGCCTGTGGGAGTGGTAGAGTCAGAATCATTGGTGACCTTTAAGCGGCATTTGGATAGGTACATGGATGGGTGCTTAATCTAGGTTAGAGGTTCGGCACAACATCGTGGGCCGAAGGGCCTGTTCTGTGCTGTATTGTTCTATGTTCTATGTTCTATGTTCTAGCAGTAAGATTGATATGTGGTTAGCACTGCGGCCACACATCACCAAAGAGCTGGGTTCAATTCTAACTTCAGGTGAGTTTCAACATTCTCCACTTATCTGTGTGGATTCCCTCCCAATGCTCCAGTTTCATCCCAGATTACAAAGATGTGCAGTTTAGAGTGGATTGTCCATTGTTGAGAGAGCGTCCCCTTCATGGTAACCTCTGCCAGTGTCAGAGAATTGAACCTGCGCTGCTGGCCTCCCTCTGCATCACAAACCAGCCGTCCAGCTGACTGAGTGGGAGACAGTGTAACTGCTACAGACAGAAAGAGGTACAGGCAAAGTGCAAGAGAAACTTTCATAACAAGGAAAATGGCACTTTAGATAACGGTCATGATAACAGCTGAGGATAAAAACTTGTCTGCTCAAAATTTTATTTCGTAATGGGGCAAGTCTTAGAAGCAGTGTTTGGCTGAATACAATAAAGTGAGACAAAGTGAAATAGCCAGAATTACTAATTGTGATTGGATATAAAATTAATGCATATGTTTGCAGGAACCCATGGGGTTGAATGACTGAAAGTTCCTGTCCCCGAAAATGGGAATTCGTTGGAATACTATCTGGAAATTTCCATATTCAAAGTGTGTGTGTGTGTGTGTGTGTGTGTGTGTGTGTGTGTGTGTGTGTGAGAGAGAGAGAGAGAGAGAGAGAGAGAGAGAGAGAGAGAGAGAGAGAGCACACATACTGCACTGAGCTAGGTGGTGACCTCAGACCATGCTCGGTGGGGCTGGTGGTGAGTCCTCCTCTGGGATGAGAATGGACCCCCCTGTACTAGACCATACACTGGGACCTCTGTGTCCCTGTTGAAAAATCGTGGTGTTAGTTCCCCCAATCTGCCATGCTCGGGTTCAACTGTGCAGCGTGGCTTCAAACTGAGGAAGTACAACATTGTGCCCGTTGGCTTTTGAAAGATGGCACCAGTGTCAGTGATCATAGAATAGCCAGGGGCATCAGTGTGATGGCGAGTCCCTCCAGCCATGTTGGGTTGGAGAATCGGGGTGGCATTGAATGGGAGATTGAGTGGGTAGTTAATGAGATGAGTTTGATAAGATAGCACCATAAAACTAGTTCAGTCTCGTTCAGACAAACTCTCTGTCACACTCAATAAAAATGTCACTGAGACAAACTATTGTTCGATTCAGCCCAATGAGTCGAAGACTCTACTGACCCCACACCCAGTTACAAAGTTTCAGAACAAATGTTCATCTAAAACTCTCCCTCATCTTTATTGACACCAATATCCCCTTCACCTATCATTTCTAGGAATACTGGCTCATGTTGCAGGATGCTGTAGAAATGTCTTCATTTCAGCAGTCTGAAACCTGTGATCTTACAGGTATTGTATCTCAAACTCTCTTTCGCTTTTTTCACCAAAATCCTTTTGATAGTTGATAGTTATAGTGATTTCCCCACCATCTCTCTCTGGTAAGAACTCGGGAATTCAGACTAGGCAAGAAGGACTCTGTATCAGCGTGATCATGGAACTAGGTGGGTAAATCAGAGGCACGGGCTGTGGCTCCAAGGAAGTGTTTAAAATCCCCGACCACAGCCGATGACAGAGCTTAAATTCGAATTACAAAAATTGGAGTGAAACCTAATTTCACTCATGGAAACCAGAAATCGTAAAGATTTTAAAAAATTATTTCACTGATAGTCTTTGCGAAAGAAACTTAACATTATTACCCAGTCTGAACTCAGTGTGACTTCAGGTAAAAACAATGACTACAGATGCTGGAAACCAGATTCTGGATTAGTGGTGCTGGAAGAGCACAGCAGTTCAGGCAGCATCCAAGTAGCTTCGAAATCGACGTTTCGGGCAAAAGCCCTGCATCAGGAATAAAAGAGCACTGCTGTGCTCTTCCAGCACCACTAATCCAGAATCAGTGT
The DNA here is from genome assembly GCF_047496795.1 of Chiloscyllium punctatum. NCBI lineage: Eukaryota > Metazoa > Chordata > Chondrichthyes > Orectolobiformes > Hemiscylliidae > Chiloscyllium > Chiloscyllium punctatum. The sequence continues at coordinate 32,290,282 of NC_092745.1, forward strand.
GACTTCAAACCCACAACAAAATTGTTGGCTCAATTTTGTCTTGACAAATGGCCGCGTAGTCAAGGACAAATGCTGCCCTTGCCCGGATGCTGGCATTCCGTGAAACAACAGCATTCAAGGTGAAATAAACCAAGGACCTGTGGGTGCTAGAGATCAAAAATAAAATTCTCTAGCGTCTGAAAGTGTTGGAGAATCTTGCAGGTATGGCAGCCTCTGTCAGTAGAAGTGCAGAATACAGTTTGCGTCCAGTGACCCTGCTTTGCAACTGAAAGCAAACTGGGAAACAATATTATTTATCCTGGTATCATGGATGGTTGGCTTGGAGAGACAGATGGGGCTAGGTTTAAATTGAATGGATGGACGAATGGCCAGAAAGAGAGGAAAAGAAATGAAAAGTGACCAAAGGGATTGCTGATGATGAACTAAAAGGAAAACAGAATGGCAAGTTATTCTCACATTTCCCCATTTCCCATATTCCGGAATATCGTGTCCATTTAGATTTGTCCCTGTTTAAAGTGAGTTACGTTCCCTGTATCTCTCTTCTGAGTGTGATGATCAAATCCATGAGCAATACTGGTGCTGCCCTTATAGTTGCTGAGATATAGAGAAAGGTAATGTTACATTATCAACTGCTTCTTTGGGGGGAGAAACTGTTACTGTGGATGTGTGCAGAGATGCAACGGCTTTCTCAGCCAGGAAAAGAAACTCAGGAGTGGAAATAGTTTTCAACACTGAGCACGTGCACATTCTGTGCAGGGAATTGACTTGTTCCTGTCATTGGAAAATCAGTGGCGTTTTTGTGGATACTTATCTCGGGTTTGTATTGTCAGCTACTGGGTCTGGTGACCCCACTCTATACACTGCATTTATAGAGTGTCTGGGTTCATGGTAAACAAATGGAGATGAGGCTCCACAGAAGGGACGCTCTATAAAGAGGGAGGTGCAGGACAGTGCATTATCTTTTCTGGACTTTCCCGGAACATTTGTTTAAACTGGACCAGGTGTCAGGTATGAAACCGGTTTGTTTCAAAATTGAGGTGGTCACTGAGCTGTGACTCTTCCTTCAGTATACTGTGTAGCCTCACAACAGTGGAGAAAGTGAGGACTGCAGATGCTGGAGATCAGAGCTGAAAATGTGTTGCTGGAAAAGCGCAGCAGGTCAGGCAGCATCCAAGGAGCAGGAGAATCAACATTTCGGGCATCAGCCCTTCAGGTGTTACACCAGTGACAGGACTGTGCTGATGCTGACCATAAATTAAACTGGGTTAATTCTGGAACTTTCCAGGCAGGAGTGAGTAGCATATCTACCATCACTGGAGTGCAGTCCTCCTGTATATTCACTGGCTGACAGAACCCATCTGTCCGCTGAGAGCAATATATTGTGTCCATCTCCCTGAGGAAGGTACAGAAAGAAACTTCCAGAAATACAAGGGAACAGTGACTGGTGAAAATGGGGAAGAACAGGAAGTTAGAATTAATAAAAGGTACGTCTTTCAAAATCTCATTGAATTTAAGGTTGGTATATTGCTGCATCTGATGAGCTACATCCCAGAATATTGAGGAGGTTGCAATAGAGCTAGTGAAAGAATGGCTGATTAATCTTCAAAGCTGGTTAGATTCTGGAAGGGATCCTCCAGACTGGAAAGCAGCGACTGGAAACCTAATTATTTAAAACAGGACGGAGAGAGCAAACAGCAAAGTAATCAGTGGTTAGCTTGATGTAAGCTGTGAGAAAAACATTGGAACCTTTTGTGAGGAATGTGACAACTAGACACTTAGAAAATAATGACATGATTCGGAAGAGCCAATCTATATTCAGGAAGGGGAAATAATCTTGATCTTTGATAAACCTGCTGGATTTTATAGAGGTTGTCCGTTGTGACATCGACAATTGAGAACCAGGGGTATTTGAATTTTCAGCAGACGTTTGACATGGTTGAATACAGGTGAGTAGAGAATTTTAGAGACCATGGGTAGGTTGGGGTGGAATACACTGAATGTCTTAAAAGTTGTTCTGGATTAGTGGTGCTGGAAGAGCACAGCAGTTCAGGCAGCATCCAAGTAGCTTTGAAATCGACATTTCGGGCAAAAGCCCTTCATCAGGAATAAAGGCAGTGAGCCTGAAGCGTGGAGAGATAAGCTAGAGGAGGGTGGGGGTGGGGAGAAAGTAGCATAGAGTACAATGGGTGAGTGGGGGAGGGGATAAAGGTCAGGGAGGAGAGGGTGGCGTGGATAGGTGGAAAAGGAGATAGGCAGCTAGGACAATTCCGGACAAGTCATGGATAATCTAGAGAATGTAGAGAGTAGTGTAATTATCTGGAGAGAAGGCTTTGGGGTATCAGAAGGATTAGTGTTTGGGCAATAGCTCTTCGCAAGATATGAAATATTTCAGATATGAACAACAAATATCATCATTCACATTTATGTTCATTAAATAATGAGAGGTTGGGAAGTGCTGTTGTTGAAACAAACCTGAATGTGCTTGGTCATAAGTCACAAACAGAATTTTTACGCAGCAGCAAGTAAATGATATGAAGAGAAAAATGATTAAAGTACCAGAGTAAATGTATCTTTCCCAATGATAGTTTCTTATTTAGAGACTGTTAGGTGTATTGTGTACAGGTTGAATCAGCTTTAAAAATAACGATCTTGGCAGCGATTCAGTCCAAAGGGGTTTCACCAGACGATACCCTGGCATGATGTCACCATGAGGAGAAAGTGAAGAAACTTGTGCTGAATAAACTGTGTTAAGGTGTTTGTGAGTTTATATTTAAAAAAAGTGCTGAAGTACATTGAGTGTTGAAGATACAAAATTGTCTTATTAGATCAATTAAAGGAATGCCCAGGCAAATTCACATTTCCTATGTATTGGAGTGCAAATATATCCACTGTAAATATATTGGCTGGTGCCTGTTCTAGTCGAGGAGAGATCTGCGCGGTTACAACATGTCGATTGTGGTTTTTAAGGGTGGTGGTGGTGGGAGGTTCAACCGGTTACAGTATTGCAAATGGACAACGCAGCAGAATCATCTAGCCTGCGATAAGAAAACATGCATCATTCTTCCTCACTCCTAACTTCACAAGAGCAATGGGTGATGGGAGATGTGATCAATAGCCAACGGTGCCAACATTCAATCCAGTCCAGTAGTTTTTGTGAGCTGAAGGAACCATACTGAAAGGGGTTAAATGGAGCTGTTTGTTAAGTGACTGTGATTGATGCCAGTCTCCATGGATCCTAGTTGTCTCACTGGATGTTTTACGTCTCCTATTAGTAAGGGGCCTCTTGTAATGGCTATGCCTTTGTAGCAGCAGATGCATCAACTCCAACACTCAAAGGGATCAGCAGCTGCAGAGGGTGAAAAAGGAGATTTAAATATCTGAGAATAGTATGGAAAGATCCATTAATGGATCAGAATCTGAGAATATTAGACTGAAGTACTGCAACAATGGACAGGAGTTTATCCGCGGGTCTTTTCTTTTTTTCCTGGTCTTGGTCAACATTACCATTTCGGATATATGGTGCACTGATGATTATCCAGGCGGGTTACTATCCTATTCTCGCTATTGTTGGTGTTCCTGGTAAGTTTCTTCATCTCTATCCATTTATTAATCTCTTCAACTATGACGATCTTCTTTGCTATTTCTGTTATCTATATTTGACAAAGACGGAAACTACTGTCTTCAGTTTCAAATGCAAATTCCATTGATTGCCCACAAATTTCAGAACCGCCCACAACCCCGCCCTCACAAACATCTGAAAACGAGACTGTTCACAATACCGAATTTAAATAAATAAAATTCATTTATGTCGCGGTATTCTGTCCATCACAAAACCTATCTACTACCAGCTCGATTATATGCCCAGTCACCATCTTGGCTTCAATGCTGACGCTTAATAAACCATTATCTATGCTTTGGTAAAATTCAGACATTATGGTTCCACCTGTCCTCTGAGCACTCTTTCAGTTGCAAATCTTTCGATCACAACTTTGTTCTTGTCTCTAAAATAACGTAATGACTATAACACTCTATCAGAGCAGTAATGTAATTCAGATGCACAAGTGATAACACAGAAATACACTGTTCCACAACCTACCACAGACGATGTCAGAAAGTAAATACAAAAGACGGGAATTGGAAATAACAATCATAACATTTCCAGCATTTTGTCTATAAGTTTATCTATTTCACTGATGTCCTTTGGTAAATAGATCTTGCGTTATTATCTGCTCTGGCTTAAGATTGATGTGAGACCCACAGCAATGTTCTTTGTTCTGTACTGCTTGAAAGAATGACCTCGCAGTAAATGACATTTGGTTAGGTCAACAAATGCTGCCCCTGTCAGCGATGCAGACATTTCAAGTAATAACAAAATTAAAGGTTTTTTAAAGCAAAGAATGTTGCAACAGATCAGAAACAATAAAGAACGAGAAAGTGCCAGACTAACTGAGCAGATTTGGCAGCCCCGTCGGGTCGAGAGAAGAATAGAATTGGCAATTCGATTCTAATGACCATACATCAGAACTGAACACAGTTGGGAAATAGCGTGATTGATTTTGGTGACACCGACTTCTGTTATGATGGGGAGAAGGACTGAGTTGAATAGATGGAGAAAAAGAGAGATAGAGAGAAAGAAGCAAACAAAGGGATTGCCGATGATCAGATGGTATGGAAATAAAAAATGAAATTAAACCTTATTTATGTTTCTCCTGTTCCCATATTACTGATAATCATGACCATGTAAGGTATATGTCAAAGTCCCTGTTTAACGTTATTTATGTCTGTTTTTCTCTCTTCCCTGAGTGGGATCATCTTCCTTTATTCATTAATGGGATGCTGGGCCAGTATTTAATTCCCTTTCCTCACTGCCCTTTGGAGGGTTTTGGTGAGCTGCCTTCCTGATCAACTGCAGTTCGTGGGCTGTAGGTAGTCAGTGCTGAGGTCCATGTGGTTTCATTTCTTTGAGGCTTTGAAGTGACTGATATAACTGAGTTGCTGGCTTGGCTATTTCAAACTGCAACTGAGAGTTAACCATATTGCTGTGGGTCTGGAGTTACATGTCAGCCCGACCAGCTGAAGATGGTAGATTTCCTTTCCTGAAGGGCATGAGGGTGCCAGGTAGCACAATCAACAATGGTTTCATTGTTTCATTTGATTCTTAATTCCTGATATTCTATTGAATTCAATTTCCAAACTTTGCGATTGTCGGATTCAGATCCGGTATCTGGGTCATTATCTGATTCCCTGGATTAATATTCGGAAATAATACAGCTAGATCATCGCCTCCTCAGTATCTCCAATCAACTCCAATGGCAACAGTTATGTTGTTATTGGTGTGACTTTGCTTCACAACGCAAATAAATGATTGGCAAAAAATGCCATCCTTCTCATTTTGTATTTATGAGAAGGCGAGATGATGGGAAGAGCTCTTGGTGAAAAGGAGCAGGATGTCCTTGATCATGAGGCACTAACAGAATTCATATAGAGCAGTCGGGTACTGGCAGGTGGGACTAGATTGTGTTGGGATATTTGGTCGGCATGGACGGGTCCGACCAAAGCATTTGTTTCCATGCTGTGCACCTCTATGACTCAGCAAATAATCAGCATAATAAATGAGTAGTATCGTTCATGACAAAATGATTAAAGTGTTAGAGCGAAGACACTGTCCTGCAGTTGTGAAGTGTACTTGAGACAGTATTTTCTTTAATTTATAATCAATTATCTCCTTGCTTCAGAGAGACGGTGTAATGGACATTCACCAGACTAATCCCTGCTGTGATGGTACCATGAGGAGAGTGTGAAGGAAATGAGTGTGCAATCTATAACGTTACAAAATGAATGAAACGTGATTGCATTAACACTGGGGTGTTATGAATCAACGCTTATTATTTCCAAAGCAAAACACGGATAGCATTAGATATAACATGTTTTCCAAGATACATGTCCGCACATTTGGACAAATATATAGATAGGAAAGGTTTAGAAGGATATGGACCAAGCGCAGTGAAATGGGGTGAGCATGGATGGACATTTCGATCAGCATGAACCAGTTTGTGATAATGGGCCTGTCTCTGTGCTATAGGATTCTACGACTCTATGATAGTTTACAGAGCTCTATGGAGCACCCATGTTGGTTAAGAGAGAGAGCTCCAGGTTCTGAATGAACTTCCACCATCCGGATGTACAGTTGGTGTGTGACCTTGCATTAAACGTCATGTTGTTCACAAATCTGTCATCAGCCACACTCTGGTAGTATTAGCCATTCCCACCAGCTTCTGACCTCCATACAGAACACTAGCCTGTCTTCTCTATCTTCTTTTTTGTTAAAAGCTGTTCATTAGCTCAAGTAGACTCTGCCCTTGATGTTTTTCAGAGGATCAATGAAATGGGGCCAGGCTACGATCAGTCACAGATGTGAAAGGGATTTTCAGAGGCCTTTTATTTACATGTAAACAGATGAAACTACAGGCCAAAGTCGTTATGCTTTAGAAGTGACCTGAAAAATGAACAGGGAGTTGTCAGCTCTTTTAGCTGAGCGAGCTGAGTTTAGCTGAACTGAGCAGTTTTCAGTTGAGTCTTCAACTGGGAGCTGTGTGGAAACTCTCTCCCTTTTCTGCCCTTGAGCTTCAACCTGGAAGAATGCATTCCATTATAAAATTTTTTCAAGAAAGTTTGATTATTGGGACTATTGTATAGTGCAACTCCAACAACATTCAAGAAGCTTGACATCATCAAGCTTGACACCATCAAGGAACAAAGCAACCTGCTTGATTGGCACTATGTCCACAAATATTTACTTCCTCCACTACCAACACTCAGTAACAGCAATGCGTACGATCTGCAAGATATACTGCAGAAATTCACGAAACATTAGGGCTACAGACACATACCTCAGACAGCACGAAACATCCTCAGACAACACCTTCCAAATCCATGACCACTTCGATCAAGAAGGACAAGGGCAACAGAAACATGGGAACACCACTACCTCACGTTCCCCTCCAAGCCACTCACCATCCTGACTTGGAAAAATATCGCTGTTTCTTCACTGTCACTGGGTCAAATTCCTGGAATTCCCTCTCTAAAGGCATTGTCGGACAAGCCACAGCAGGTGGACTGCAGCGGTTTAAGAAGGCAGCTCACCACCACCTTCTCAAGGGGCAACTAAGAGTTATTGTGTATATTTGGAATGCCATAACTCTTAGGGCTAGAGGGATGGCTGACGAATGCTGACCGGCCAGTGACACCTACATCCCACAAATGAATAAATAAACAAAAATATACAGCTAGAGACTTTTACATTAAGAGTTTACATTAAGATACAAAAGCTCTTTTTTGCCCCCTTTTTCACCCTACTGATTTCCTTCTTCAGTAAACTCCTGTATCTCTTATATACCTCCAGGGATTCCCTTGATCCCAGTTGCCTGGACCTGATCCACGCCCCATGTTCGAACATGAACCTGTGGACATGTTTTGTACCTCTCCATAACTATTTGAAAATTAATAGAACTATGGTTACTGGTCCCAAAGTGCTCCCCCACCATTAATTCAGTCACCTGTCCTGCCCTATTTCCTAAGAAAATTTCGTGTTTTGCCCCTTTCGGAGTAGGACACTCTGTATACTGCTTGAGGAAACTTTCCTGAAGCTTTTATCAGATTCTATCTCATCAAATCCCTAAGCGATCTGGCTGTTCCAGTCTGTATCAGAAAAAATAAAATCCCCTATTATGACAACCCTATTGCTCCTGCAGGTCTCCATTCTCTCCCTGCATATTTGTTACTCTCATTCCTGTTGACTATTTGGGGGCATATAGTACATCCCCAATCACCTCACCAACCTCTTCCTATTGCTTAATTCCACCCACAAAGCCTCACAAATAATCCATCAGTTATTTTTATCTCTGATTTCTGCTGTGGTACTCCCTTTAATCAGAAATGCAACTCCCCTCCCCTCCTTCCACCATCTCTCTCTCACCTATAGCACCTGTACCCTGGCACATTAAGCTGTCAGTCCTATCCATCACTTAGCCATGTTTGTGTAATAGCTATAATATCCGAGTCCCGTCTACCTATCTACGCCCTGAAATAATCGGCCTTACTTGTAGGCCTTCTTGCATTAAAATGGATCCAATTTAATCCAAAAGGCATTTCTGTGTGTCGTTTTCCAGCCTAATCTTACTATTTCTGATTACTGTATCTCCTTTCAGCCTCGCACTTCCCTCTCTGCTCTTGAGGATACCACCCCCTGCCAAACTAGTTTAAACCCACCCTTGTAATACTAGCAAAACTGGTCGCCATGATATTGGTATCCCCTCCAGTGCAGGTCTTAGATGGTAATCTCCCTCTCAGGAGATTACCACTGTCAAGGTTTTCTTCTTAAATGTTTCTCCGAGCTCTCTGTAATCACGCTGCAGGACCTTGTCCCTATTTCTACAGGTATCATTTGTGCTAACGTGCATAATGATTTCTGGCTGCTCACCCAAACCCTTGAGAATATTCTGCAGCCACTTGGAGACATCCTGGACCCTAGCATCAGGGAAGTAACCCACCATCCTGGATTCCCGGTTGTGGCCACAGAATCTCCGATCTGTCCCTCTAACAATGGACCCTCCTATTTTTAACGTCCTGTTCACACTTACCCTTTCCCACTGTGCCCCAGTGCCAGTGGAAGTACCACCAACCTGGCTACTGCTGCTTTCCCTGAATGGACATCGCCCCCAACAATCCAAAATGGTGTACTTGTTATCGAGAGGAATGGGCACAGGGGATTTCTGCACCCTCTGCCTACTCCCTTTGCCATTCCTGGTGGATGCACAGCTACTCTCTGCCTGGAACATAACAGGAAGCAAGCAACGCCTGTTGGATGAAATTGTGTTCATTTAAATACAACAGGACTGATAGGTAAAGCTAATGAACAGGGCGATGAACGTTGGACTGGAATATTACAGTTATTAAAGATACATAAGTAGGGGTGTGTCTTAGGTATGGCCACAACACGAAAGCACTTATCTATGAAGTTCTCAGTATCTCGGATGACCCTGAGTGCATCCTAAATTAGATTACCCACAGTGTGTAAAAACAGGCCCTTCAGCCCAAGTCCGCACTGACCCACCGAAGGGAAGCCCACCTAGACCCACACTCCTCTACACGCAACACTGCAGGTAATTTAGCATGACCAATTCACCTGACCTACACATCTTTGGACTGTGGGAGGAAGCCGCAGCACCCAGAGGAAATTCATGCAGACATGGGCAGAATGTGCAAACTCCACAGAGACAGTTGCCCGAGCCAGGATATGAACCCTGGTGCTGTGAGGCAGCATTGCTAACCACTGAGCCACCGTGCCGCCCAAGTCAGCTCCCTAACACGATCTCCCAGGAGCTGAAGCTGGGTACACAGTCCACACGTGTAATCATCAGGGATGGTGGAAATCTCCGTGAGCTCCCACATCCCACAAGAGGAACGTGCGACTGCCCTAACTGCCATCTCGAGTGCTGTAACAATAAAGTTAAAAGGAATTTATATCAGTTTCCCTGTACAGTTAACTGAGCTTGAGTTGTCTAAAGCCTCCCGTGTCAAAGCCTTACTGCTTACTCTGCCACAATGGCGTGTCTCTCTACACCTCCACATATAGTTTTGGTCAGGGAAGGAAGGAAACACGACAGTGATGTAGTGTTTAGGCCTTCAGCACTCCTTGACACCTGGCCACTGACTACCAGGTCCCCAGTGCAGGTCTCTGCATGGCCTTGGAGGGTAACTTGCTGAGGTCTTCCTTCTGGTAGTGGTGACTGCGTCAATGCAATTCCTCACTCCGACAGGCAATCCGTCACAGACCTTTTGTACTTTCTGTCTATTAGTATCGCGTTTATGAATTCCATGAATCCCTCGATTGCATTCCAAACTGTGTTCTCACACCATAGCAAGAAAGGTGATGTTCTTGTGAATTGATAGAAACAAAATTAATAAAATTTAAACGAGGCTACCAAAACTGGAAACAAGACAATTTATTCTACAATCTTGCAAGAAAGGGTTCAAATGTAGAAGCAAATGAGCGATGAAAATTCAAATTATTACACAGTTATACCTTTGAGCTGCGTGAGTTCATCTGTCCAGACTCCTACATTACACAATCTTTCTTAGTGTATTCTGCCACTGCCCAGCTGCGCTCCACCCTTATTGCCCCCTTCTCTCCAAGCTGGCAATATTTCCCTCTGTATGTGCTGACATAAGGCTAAACTTGTATCTTGACGTTCTTTTTACTTTCCTTGTAACATCTTCCATTGTTCATAGGTACATTCCATTCCTGAACATACGTTTTAACAATGTATCTTTTCTTGCCTAGTTTGTGGGTTTCAGCTATCTCAGCTATTTTGCTAATTATTTAATAATTAGACTAAATTATTTAAAACATTATTATTGCTATTATTTGCTATAATTATTATGCACTAATGTTGGTATTCAATTATCCACAATTATACATTAAAGATAAAGATACATTTCCCTGATGCTTGCCTAGCTGACATTTTTCCCTGTACCCCTTTTCTGCACACACATACTCTTGCTTTTCTATATCTGCAAAAATAACGCACTTCCCCATTTCTTACAGAATACAGAGCAATTGGAAAAGAACACCATTAGACACACTGGCAACAATATGTCTATCCTCTCACTGAGTCTGTTTTTCCTTCGATTAGGTTATATTGAGTTTGATAATGCCCCATTCCACTTTCCTGCGATTTCCCGTAACACTTGTATAAAAATCTGTCTGTCTCAGCCTTGAAGATATTTAATATCCAGCCTCAACAGCCCTCCAAATTTTCTACAATTGGTTTCCTCTCACTGAAGTGAGACTTGATGGTCTTTAATCTGGTGATAATCTTCCAATTCTTCCTCAGCTCCTGTGTCAATTTGATCAAGGGTCAAACGGTCACTCTCCCTGAATCCAGAAACTGCTTCTCCAAACTGAAGACCGATTCGTAGAATGTATTTAACATATTCTCTGGCTCTGTGAGCAGGCTGTCCCCTTTGTCCCTAACACTCCCATTCTTTCCCACGTTCTCGTCTTCCCCTTAATAAACTAAAAAAATGACTTTTGATTCTTGCTAATCTTACCCGCAAATGTTTTATCACCCCTCCTTCTGCTCTTCCACTGACGGTTCTAGGTTTAGCCCTCCACTTTCTATATTATTTTAGGACCTTCATTGTATGCTCACTTGGTACCTGCTTTAAGCTTCTCTTTCCTTTTTCATCCTGTTCGGAATTTGTGTCGGCATCTGAGGCTCTCTGGGCTTGGTTTCCTAAATTTTATCTTCGATGTAACATGCTGGGCCTACACTGTCATCAATTCAATTTTAATCAAATGATCACCCAACCCCCGCCCCTTCTTGTTCTGCTGCAGTTTTACCCAGAAGTAACTGTATTTTGCCAGGACCCTGTCATTTTGTTTTTCATAAAATCTGTCTACCCAATCCAAAAAGCTTTTATGTTCAAACATTTTTGGGGTCTCTTCCTTAGCAAACGTAAAATGTGTGATATCACGGTCACTGGTCCTACAATGCTCTCCCACGTCTGCCTGGAACACCTGACTGGCTTTGTTGCCCACGTGAGGCCCAGCACTGCACTGCCCATTGTTGTGTCTGCTCTATGTTGATATAAGAAGCTCTCTGCAATGAATTTCAAAGCAGCTGCCCCTTCTTAAGAAGTTATCACTACCATAATGAATGCTTAGAATTGAAATGCTTGATCCTATTATTGTTTTTACACATCTCATTAACTTGGTTATATACCTGCTCCCGTACTTTCCTTTATCTGGGTGTCTACAATATATCCCAAGCAGTGTTTCTGTCATGGTTTTGAGACTGAGCTTTAACCACCAAGCCTCATTAGAAGATCCTTTCAAGATATCGTCCCTTCGTATGCCAGTAACTGACTTCAAAATTAATAAGGCAACACTACCTCCTCTTTTACCCTCTCTACTGTCCTGACTATAGTTCTGGTACTACAGAATATTGAGTTGTCAGCCATGACCTCCCTCAAACACATCTCCGTAATGGCAAAAACGTCACATTTCCACGTCACCAAGTTTCCTTTTCATATCTGTCTGTCTGATAATATTAGCAGCATTAAAGTAAAGCACATCCAGCCTGGAAAATATCACCTGGGATACTCTGTACCTCGGAGTTCTTCAGTCACTACTCGTTACCAAGCTGTCCAATTCATGAACCAAAATTGTAACTCTGGGACTGAATGAATATTTGTTGAATTGTAACTTCGTTTCTAGTAAAAGTGTTCATCAAATGCAGCTTTTCAGAACTGAACAGTAAGCTCTATATACAACTGGTTTCTGCTGATTAATTAACTGCTCAGTGAGTAGAGGGGACAGCCCTCAGTAATGGAGAACGTGAGGACTGCAGATCCTGGTGATCAGAGTCGAAAAGTGTGGCGCTGGCAAAGCACAGCCATTCAGGCAGCATCTGAGGAACAGCAGAGTCAAAGTTTTGGCATCTGCCCTTCATGAGGAAGGCATTCGTGCCTTCCCATGTTTTCCATTCCATAATACACAGGATATTGGGATCCATTATTGCTCAGGAAGGCAACACTGTACAGAGCCCTGAACTGGAAAGCAGTCAATCAGTTGGTTGGACAGGGATTAACAAGTTGAGGTGAAATACAGACGGATTGAAGTACAAACATAAGGATAGATAAATCCCTCGGCCATACAGGAAACAATCTAGGTTACTACAGGAAGAGAGGAAAGAGATTTCTGTGCTTTTGGCAATGGTCTTTGCGTCTTCACTCTCCATTTGAGTAGTGTCGGTTGATTGGAGGGTGGCAAATGTTACTCCCTTGTTCAGGCAAGGGAACAGGGATTGTCCTAGGAATAACAGACCAGTCAGTCTTACATCAGTATTGGCCAAAGTATTGGAGAAGATTCTGAAAAATAATAGTTTGATCAGAAATGGCTTTGTGAGGGGCAGGTCATACTTCACAACTCTTATTGGATTATTTGAGGATGGGATTAAACACACTGAAGAAGGTAGAGCAGTGAATCTGGAATGCAAGGATTTTAACAAGGTATTTGATAAGCTTCCCCGTGGTAGTTTCATTCAGAAAGTAAGGAGGCATGGCATAAAGCGAGATCTATCTGTCTGGATACAGAATTGGCTAGCCCATAGAAGACAGAGTGTGGTGGTAAATGGGAAGTATTCAGTGTGGAACTAGGTGAGCAGTCGTGCTCTGTAAGGATCGGTTCTGGGACCTCTGCTGTTTGTGATTTTGATAAATGACTTGGATGACGAAGTGGAAGGGTAGGTTAGTAAGTTTGATGATGTAACCCCGGTTGGTGGAATTGTGGATAGTGTGCAGGGCTGTTGTAGTTTACAACAGGACATTGACAGGATGCAGGAATAGGCTGCTAACTGGCATATGGTGTTCAATATAGAAAAGTGAGATGCGATTCATTTTGGAAGGTCGAAGTTGAATGCAGAATGCAGGGTTAGAGACAGGATTCTTACATTGTGGAGGAACGGGGGATCATATGGGCCATGGCATAGCCCCCACAAAGTTTCTACCCAGGTATATAAGGTTGTTAAGGAGGTGCTTGATGTGTTTATTAACCGAGGGATTGAGTTTAAGAGCTGGAAGGTTATGTTCCAATTATATGGAGCCCTGGTGAGACCACACTTAGAATATTGTGATCAGTTCTTGTTGCCTCATTATCAGAAAGATGTCAAAGCTTTGATGAGGTTGCTGAGGAAATTTATCAAGATGCTGCCTGAACTGGAGGGCATGTTTTGCAAAGAAAATTTGAGGGAGCTAGGGTGTTTTCCTCACTGTAATGAAGAAGAATTGAACATGACTTGACCGCTGTGTACAAGATGATGAGAGGCATAGATAGAGTGGAGAGCCAGAGACCTTCTCCCAGTGTGGAAATGGCTATCTCGAGGGGTTATGATTTTAAGGTAATTGGAGGAAGGTTTAGGGGAGAAGTCAGCTGTAGGTTCTTTATACAGCGAGTGGTGGGTGTGTGCAATGAATAGCCACCAGTTGTAGTAAAATCAGCTATATTAGGGTTATTTAATTGGTAGGCACATGAATGATAGTATAATGAGAGGTATGTAAGTTCGTCTGATCTTAGAGCAGGATAAAAGGTCGACAGAACGTCAAGGGCTGAAGGGACTGTACAATGCTGCACTTTTCTATGTTTCCAGTTTTACCCAGCTTGTGGATTCTCATCAATTGTTGAATATGTGAGGGAGTGATATGTGTGAGATCAGGAAGCTTTTGAGGGGTGTAAGGCCAAAACCTCCTTTTATGATGTGCATTGTTACAGTCACCTGAAAGCCAGTATAATATGTGTGGTTACCTAGACCAGACAGAATCAGCCAAATTCCGTTATTAATGTGATTTTTGGATTGCTGTTTGCTGTTGGTTACTTCACATAAATTCTACTGTGTGATCCATGTCGTAATCTCTGAACATTCATCGAGATGTATAATTTTAATTTGATACTGGAGAACGTGAAGGTGACATTTATTGAATATGGCTTTCGAGGTTTCTTTGTGAGACACAAGGCACTGCAATAGATTGTCAACTGGTTAGCATCTTCACCCATGTCTGGTCCGGGGTACAGATGTATGGAGTCTGAGAGGCAGGTCAGGTTTCATCACCATAAGTAACTTGTATGGTGTGATTCTGGCTCTCCATGTCAACACGTCTGCTCTCTGGGCCAGACTCTGACTGAAGATGAATTTCAAAACCTGGTTGCTGGTCAGCCATTAGTATTTAGCCTGGACAATATCTGTACCTACCCTGAGACCAGTGACAGTCTGTTGGCGGTTTCCCCCCTGCCCAAGGAGGATTCCAAATTATTTGTTTTGAAGTAATGTTTGATGGACTGCCCTGAATCAGGTTAGAAGGTCTGTGCACAGATTTTGGAACAGGCCACTGAGTCTCTGTGTATCATAGGCAGCTGTGAAGTCCAATAACACTGTAAATGATCTCAGATAAATTGGAAGCAATTTTCAGCGCAGCTCATTGCAAGTTTACTGACCCAAGCAATAATCAATGTTTGCTATATTTCATGAATTGGGCAACAATAAGATGTGAACGATAATCATTCAACTGAACTATAATCTCTTCAATCAATTATGTTGATTCTAAATTTGTGGAACTAAAATATAAACTCCTGTTAAGATTTTCTAACACAGAAATAAAGCGTGTACATTTCATTTTATCGAAGAAAGAACATAAGTCTTGTGGTGATTAGAATTAGATATCAATGTCAGGATTTAAAGCAATATTTTGCCACTCCAATATTTTTAAACTGGTTGGCTTCTCAATGATTACATATTCAGAGCGAGCAGAAAATTGAGCATACAAATAGAATTTGCGTTCTTATACATTTATATATAACCAAGCAGATTAATTTCTCACTGAAATGTACGATCTTCAGCTATTTGCCAGTAATTTTAAAATGGCAATAATTCAACATGGACTGTGAATATTAAACCAAATAAATTATTTGTTATCAAATTTCAGTGAACAATAACTTGAAAACTTCCAATTTTTAGAATGAATGATATTTAATATGAAATATGGAAAGTGAAATGAAAACAATGAACATAATATCGTGTCAGTGAAAATTCAAAGCTTTCCAAAGGATTTTGTGCCAAAGCAATGATATATTTGTGTGAGTATTTGGAATACAACATGTAGAGTATTCATGTTCTGAGTAATAATTAGACTTCATAATGAAGCTGACCTTGCAGTATTTGCATTTTAAATACATATGCTGCATCAAATAACCAGATATTTGCGAGCATTTACACTGTGAAATAATTGGATACTCACTTTTATTTACAGATGACACATGCTAGAGTACAAAGTTTTAAAGTACAGGAGGAAGTACAATTATGTATGAATTATCTCCAAAAATGTCTCCCAAGCACCTCCCATTTGCCAGCCCTTTCTCTGTTGCCCGTTAAATTAATAATTTCCAAATATATATCCAGTTCTCTTTTGAATCTTCATTCACAACTTTCCCAGCCAGTCAATTCCAAAACGTAACAAGTCTCTAAACAAAGACAGTTATCCTTATTTCACTCCTCGCTCTTTTGCTGACAACCTTGAAATTAGAATTCTTTGATGCTATAATGCCAACTAATAGAGCATTATTTTTCACTCTGACAGTTTATTCATACTTTGGACCACCGCAATAAATTCATATTTTTTGTCTGTTCTGCTCTAGGAACAATAAGCCTTGCATGAACTGTAGCAAACATTACAACGGAAAAGCCATGCAGAAAACTAGTTACCAGGATATATGAACATCAACTATCCACAAAATACATGATCTCAACACTAATTTCTTATGTACTGATGAGGGAGTGCGTCACTCTGACTAGGTCTGCATATCCATCCTAGTACAGGTCAATCAGAGACAAGCACAAGAATTCCTTGAAACATGGCCTTCCAACTGGAACTCCATCAACAAACACATCAATTTCGACTCCATCTCCCACCCTCTGAGAAAAATGGCCGGAAATGACATAATCGACAAAGGAAATTATATTACCAACGCAAGGAATCCGAAACACTTAAATAGAAAATGGGAGTTCACACCAGCACTTCACTGGAGGCTCACTTACTGAGACAGTCAATGGAACAAACCAGGAACTGCCATTAGCTATTGCTTCAGAATATATCAGTGTTAATGGCTGCCACCACAAAGAATCATTGAATGAAAATGTGAGCCTGCACCACCAATTGCATATCGAAAGGATTTTTTAAAAAGTTTGTGAGATTATCTGCTCAATCACCCGGCGAGGCAATGCACTCCAGACACATGTCACTTGGGGCAGAACAGTAACTCAGTAGTTAGAACTCCTGCCTTAGAGCGCGGGGACCCAGGATCAATTCCAACCTCGGGTGACTGCCTGTATGGATTTTGCACATTCTCCCCGTGTCTGCGTGGTTTCCTCTAGGTACTCCGGTTTCCTCCCACAATCCAAAGACGTGCAGGCTAGGTGAACTGGCCATGCTGAATTGCCCATAGTGTTCAGGGAGGTGTAGGTTAGATTCATTAGTCAGTGGCAAATATCAGAGGAACGTGTTTGCGTGGGTTATTCTTTGGAGGGTCCGTGTGGCTTTGTTGGGCCGAAGAGACTATTTACACACTGTAATTTTATATTCTATGTTTGTGCCACCCTCTCAGTTCAAAACAGACTCACAAATCCTCTCTCAACCCCCTGCCTCTCACTCTAAGCATGTATCCCTTTGTTTTGACCTTTCGAGTAAGGGAAACAGCTGCTGTCTGTTCATCCTCTCCATTCCCTTTATGTTCTGTACACCTGCACCAGGTTTCCTCCTCAACCTTCCCTCCTGCAATGAAAATAGGAGCAAATGTCGCCCTCGCACTTCACAGTTTGAGTACTCACTTGTCTTGTCAATTCAGATGTGCGTCCCTGACATTTATCAGTGTTAAACTTCATCAGCCATTAATCTGGATATAGAAATCATCTGTTTATATCGTCCTGAGGCTAACCCTTACCTCCGCACTGTGAATCACCCTTCTAATCTTTGTGTCATCCCGAACATTCGTTAGCACTTCACTGCAGTCCATCTTCCACATTCTCACCATCATCATTTATGAATATCACAAACAAACCTTGTTTTCCTTCCTGTTCTCCAGATGTTATTCACAGAAGAGAAATTAAGAATTCCAGTCTCTTGCTATTCTTATTTTGGGGAATTTACAAATTGATGTAGTTAACACCTATTGTGAGGGAGCTGCTAATAGCACTTTCGGCACAGAATTGAATTCACCTTTTACGCTCTACCCGTCAGCATGTCTTATTCATAAAACGTGTACCTAATTTAGGATGAACTAGTGTTTGACACCTTGCACTAGAACATTAGCCTTTTATATGGCACTGTTCTTCGTAACAATTGTCAGAGCTGAAGAAATCTTTCATCAGGATGGACATTGACTCATTGCTTGAATCAGTGAACGTGATGAGAATAAATACTCAATAAAATTCTATGTTATGGACAAACTGCAGGAGGTCAAATCATGTTCTCATGTCTACCTTGAATTGTAAGCAAATGCATACTGTTAAAAATTCAAAAATGTTAAGACACCATACCAGTGGAAAAAATAAACATGTCATCCGCAATTGATGGAGACACAAAAATACAGAGTGAATGTGCAATCTGAACAAGAATCAAGTGATAGAAAATGAAGTACATCAAATCTTAATTTTCAATAGAACCAGATCCCAATTTTTCTGAACAGTGATGTTTTTCACTCAACCTCACTTTTGCTAAAGCAAGTTTTTTCCCAGTCACTAAAATTTCATTAGCCATTCTTCCTCCGCCTTCCTACTCTTTTTTTACACTCCTACTTCCATTGCATTACCCTTATGCTGCTATATATTCTTCCACTGATGATATCTGTTCACATCTTTCTTCTCCCATTCCCACTGTAAGTTACACCAGTTTCCCAGTTACTCCCACTTCCACTGGCCATTCCTTTCCCTTTTTGCTTTCTAACTTTTGTGATGGGAACTGCTGGCTTCTGTGCTGCTATTGGTCATCAGTGAATGATGAGATTGAGATGATCAGTGTCCAAAAGGATCAGACAATAGTGTATGTCTGTCAATGTCCAATGCACCGTGAACAGGGTGGTTTTGTTCCCCATACAGAGTGGAACTTTTTTTTCTGTCTCTGTTTCACAGCGCTTAACCAAACAGCCTCATCACAAATAGGATGAACCTCTCCTCAGAATCAGAAATCCATGCATCAGTTTTTCCTTAAATGTTGTGTGGACAGTGACCACATTGTTCAAATAAACTGTGTTCTATCATTTTGCTCTTTACCATTTTAACTGATTTTCCAATGTCATTAGAGGTGAGATCAGTGTAACTTCCCTTTCATCAAAGTAATATTTGGCTCATGTTGCATCTTTAAACCTCAGCAAACTATGGATAACGGGAATCAGAGGAAATTCTCTGCTGGCAACTTCCTCAATGAACAATGACACCTTCCCTCGAGCTATTGGGAATGACAACTAAACTCTGCTTTTGCTAGTGCCTTCTAAAACCATGGATGGCTTTGCCTTATTAATAACATTATTTGTTTTCACAGTTCGGTCTAAAGCCTCAGAAATGTAAGACCTTGCTGCTTGAGTGTCACCCCAATGAAATCAGAGCATTACAATAAGATAACGATTCCAATTATTTTCAATCAGTTACTTTATGAGGACTGATCGTGCGACGTCAGTGCCACTGAGATCAATATTTTCTCTGTCCAACAGCATCTCATCACATTTGATCAAGGCTGCACTATTCCACAATTCTACTTCATTCTCCAGCTCATTCGCCGTGCTCGCCATCTATACAAGGACCAAAGATGGAATAACTTAGAGATGCCTATGAGCCTCTGGAACCTTCCACCGAACCCATTCCCTGCGCTCTAAGTCCATCCCGTCCCCCAAGCCCACCTCCTAAACTTCCACGTTCTAATGTTGAATGTTCTGTACTCAGCAAAGGTCTCAGCGTTATCCCTCTGTGCCCCCACTTTAATGAATTTCAGGAATGACATAATGTTGAACTCCTCTTCCACTGTCTTCTCCTCGGTGTCTATTTCTTTGGACAAGAGTCCACTCCCCAACCCACAAAACCTTACCCCATCTCCAACACTCTCCCTCCACCTGGACCCATTCCTCTGGCGTTTACTTTGACTCAATCTGTTCTTTGAGAACTTTCAATGTGACACTGGTTGTTTTAATTTCTCTGCATCTCCCTTACCCTATCAAACCTATCACTCTCTGAACAGACTGTACCCTGTAAGCTTTTATCCAACCCTGACTGCGTTCTTCAGCCTGTGCCGATAAGGGTGGTGCTGCTGTGCTCTGGTGGACTCAACTTTCCATTTCAGAGGCTGAATGCCAGGTCTCAGATACCTCCACATATCACCTGCTGCTCCATAACCCTGCCATGGTACATCAGGCCATTATATTAACTAAATCTGACAACATTTCATCTGGAGATTCCCACCCACTGACCCCCACCTAATGGTCCCGAAGCTGATGGTCTTCTGATAGCACTGCTAACTTTTATGTCCTCCTGAACATCCACAAACAGAACTTTTTGGGCAGCTCCATTGCCTCAGCCTGCTCCTGCCATTCAGAAGGGGGTGCATGGATACAATCGTGGGACAAAGATATACCTGTTCCTTCATGGGGTACGTAGACCATTTCCTGTTCCAGTTCTTTCCAGCCCCCACCCACAACTGTTTCTCCGATACATAGGATGATATCATAATTGCTGCTCCTTTCTCTTGTCCGGAATTGGAAAAGTTCATCATTTCCAATTTGCACTCCTCCCTCACTTTCACCTGGTCTATCTCTGACTCCACCCTTTCTTTCCTCGACATCTCTGCTTCTATTTCTGTGGATAGACGGGTCACTGATATCCAGTATTAAGCCACCGACTCCCACAGCTACCTGGACTATAACCCTCACACCCTGTTTCCTGCAAAGACTCCCTCTCAACAGCATTGCTTCTGATGATGTCAACTTCAAAAATGTGGCCTCTGAAATGTCCACCTTCTTCCTCAACCAAGAATTCCCCAACACTTTTGTCAACAGGGCTCTCAACTAGTTCTGACCCACCTCGTGCACTTCTACCCTCACCCTCTCTCCTCCCTCCTGCAACAGCGTTAGAGTTCTCCCTGTCCTTACCTACCATCCCACCTGCATTCACATGCATAAGATCATCAGTCTGCATTTCCCTCACCTCCAGCGAGATGCAACCACCAGACACATTTTTGACTCCTCTCCCTTTTCCACCTTCTGAATTGACCATTTCCTCCAGGACACCCTGGTCCGCTCGTTATTCACTGCCAACTCATCCCACCACCTCCCCAACCCCCCCACCACAGGTCCACTTCACTTACCTCTGCCGGAGGTGTTACATTTTCCCATTTACCTTGTCCCTCCTCACTATCTAAGGGCCAAACATACCTCCCAGGTTAAGCAGCATCCTATCAACATTTCCCACAATCTGGTCTACTACATTCGCTACTCACAATGTGGTCTGCTCTACATTGGGGAAACTAAAGTTAGACTGGTGAACACTTCACAGTATATCCAAGCTGTACATATACAAAAGACCTTCAGTTTCCAGTTGCCTGCTAGTTTAATATCCCATCCTGTTCCCTGGCCAATATCTCTGTGGCAGGCTTGATGCAGTGTTCCAGGACATTGCAACGCAAGCTGGAAGAAAAACATCTCATTTTCCGAAGGCGGATCCTGCAGCACTTCAGACTCAAAATAATATTCAATAATTTGAAGGACTGAACTCCTCAATGTCTCCTACCCATACCAACAGGCCTAGTACTCATTTAGCCTTCCATTATTCATCCCCTATTGTTAGCTACTAACAGTTTCCATTATCAGCCTCTTCTGTATATAAATCAACATTTTCAGGGCTACCATCCGGTTTAGGAGGGGCCACTGAACTAGAAACTTTAATTCTGATTTCTCTGCACAGAGGCGGTTAGACTCGAAACGTCAGCTCTTTCTCTCCTTACGGATGCTGCAAGACCTGCTGAGATTTTGAGCATTTTCTCTTTTGGTTGCAAATTACTTGCGATTCAACTGAGATAGCAGCTTTGCTTATATCGTTCAGATCAGTCAATTTGACACAGTTCAGAAAGAAAAAAAAGATTGAGGGAAACTCAGCAGGTCTGGCACTCTCAAAGCAGAGATACACAGAATTAATCTTGGATTCCAATATGACTTTTTCAGAACAGTGTCACATCATATTCGATATGTTAACTTGGTTGCGCTTCTCCATCATTTTTTGTTTGTGTTTCATGTTTCCGTATCACTATATTTCATTTTTCTTGACAGGGTTCCATGCTAAATTTGGTTATACATTCCTGTTCCTATTATAGTTGGTGTGTCTATGAAACCTGTGTCACGGCCGAAATCTGTTTCTTCTTTAAAATTCAAAGGAAAAAAGAATATTTTTTCTGAATATCCTGTAAATCTCAGGAACTCCACTTTGTTTGAAAAGACAATTCAGAGGCAGCTGAAATTTCATGAGATAACAGGAATGAATTATTGATGGTGGAGCACTCTGTGTCCTTCGTTGAACGAGCTTGGCTACCCCCTCTCCAAAGGCTTTGATTACATATCACAGAATTATTTGCAGCAAAAGTGGGGGAAACTCAACCTATTGTCTCTTCCAGCTTGGAACAACTATATCTCTACTGTTAATCTCCTGTACTGTCCCATAGCCCTCCACATTTTGTTATTAGTGTT
Organism: Chiloscyllium punctatum; assembly: GCF_047496795.1. NCBI lineage: Eukaryota > Metazoa > Chordata > Chondrichthyes > Orectolobiformes > Hemiscylliidae > Chiloscyllium > Chiloscyllium punctatum. The sequence goes on from NC_092745.1 coordinate 32,312,612, forward strand.
TGCTTTTAATTTTAAGTATCCTGCCAGATATGAACAATATGATCAAACTCAAACAAAAAAAAAACAAAAATCAGCAGGTCTGGCAGGATCTGTGAAGAGAAATCAAAGTTGATGTTTCTGGTCCAGTGATCCTACTCAATCTGTAATCCCAACGATTAAGTGGTGTGTATATAAAATATCTTTATCACATTTAAAATGATCCTGTTCAGTTCACATTGTCATTCAGCATTGCATCTCCCAAATGTTGGCTGCTTCCTTTTTGTGCATTAGATTTAATTCTGTCTGACAGAAAGAGTGATGATGACTGTGGAATATCATTGTACTCCTCATGCAGTCTCCACAGCCACTATCCCAATTCTGTCCTATCTCCCCCCCAATGTCATGTTCATTCGAACCTGACTCACTAATTCATAAATCTTAATGGATAGGTTCATTGTAATTATCACTTTTGGTTTTGGACTGAGGCCAAAATGCGCCAAAAATACAGTTTTACAGCAAATATAACTGCATTTAGAAGTTTGTCAATTTGTATAAATAAATTACTGAAGCATATTCCCTATGGAATTTTCAAAGTTGCCTTATTACAGCAGTAAGAGGAACATTCAGAGAAGTCCAAACTTCCTGTCTATGTTCAGGGCAACTGTGCCAAGTGACAGTGTCTTGGCTGGCGTTTGTTCCTGTGGAGGAGAGAACAGCGCAGAAACAACATTCTGGTTGTTTTTCTTTTGGAGGGTGGAGGGATTTGGGGAGAGATGGTTACAGCATAGTAAACGGACAAGAGAGCAGAATCATCTAGCCTACGAAAAGATAACATCCATCATTCTCCCTCTCAACTGACTTCACGACAGCAATTGGCGATGGGAGATTTGACCAATAGCTAGCAATGTGAACATGTAGTCCAGTCCAGTTATATTGTGAACTAAATGTGCTGGATTGAAAGCTGGGACTGGTTGCGCAGTGACTGTGATTAATTTCAGTCTCCATGCATTGTAACTGTGTCACTGGAGGGTTTCCCTCTCCTATTGGTGAAGAGCTTCATTCAGTGCACTATCCCACTGTAGTAGCAGATGCATCAATTCCAACAGTAACAGAGACCAACAGCCGCGTAGACAGAGAGAGGACAGGTCTGAATCTGAGAGTAGCGAACTGGAACATTACAACAATGGTGAGGAGGTTTTTCTTGAGTCTTTTCAAGATTTCTCCCGTTGGGATTTTTTACCATATTGGATATCAGCGGTGATGATGATTATTCTGGGCAGGGTTGAGGGTGTGCTACTAACCTATTATCGCTATTGTTGGTGTTCTCGACCTCTGTCCATTCATTAATCCCACAAACAAGTTTGAACTTTGTTGCAATTTCTGTTGTCTATATTTGTCAGAGAAATAAACTATTGTCTTCAGTTTCAATTGCAGTCTCCATTCATTATCCATGAATTGCAGACCACTCCCTCACAAACATCTGAGAACAAAACTGTGCAAAACCTCGAGATCCTTTTTTGTCCTGAACTGATTTATGTCTTTTGTTCTCCCTGTCACCAAACCTGTCCACTAACAGCTCCTAATATCCCCAATCTTCCTCTCTGCGTCAGTGCTGTTGCTGAACAATCCATTGTCTACACATTGGTAAAATTCTGACTTAATGTTTCAAGCTCTCTTCTGACCACTTTTCCCATTACAAATATTTCAATCATAAAATTGCTCTTGTCTCGGACGTTACTTCATGATTAGGACAATATATGAATGTAGGAATGTTGCTGCATGTAATTCAGGAGCAAAGCTTATTAAACGAAAGGTATTGTTTCAAGTGATTTGTTTCAATTCCAAAACAGCTGATGACAAAACTTCAATAAAACTGATAAGAGTTGGAATAAAAGTGAATTTCACAAAAATAACCATAAAAGCAACATTGTGTCTGAAAACCTTCCTGTTTCACTGATCACCTTTGGTAAAGAAAACTAATGTTATTACCCGGTCTGGGTTAAGTGAGACTTCAGACCCATGACAATGTGCTTTACTTTATAGTGACTTGTGGAATGGCCTCAGAGTCAGGGCAATTAGTGATGGTCACCAAATGCTGCCCTTGGCAGAGATGCCAATATCCCACGAAATAACAAAATTGAAGGTGAAATCAAATAAAGGAAGATGCTGAAAGTCTGAAATTGTACAAGGCAATGCAAACAAACAAACAGAAAGTGCTGGGGAACTTTCCTGAACTGAAAGCAGCTGGAAAAGAGTGTTGTGATTAATAGCTTTGACAGGGAAGTCTGCTTTGAAGGGAAGGAGGAATCCATAGAGAAAGAGGGATATCGAAGAAAAAGAGCAAACAAAGAGAATGACGATCAGCTGGGCTGGAAATAAAATGTGAGGTTCACCTCATTTAGTTTTCGCCATTCCCATCTTCCTGAATATCTTGCCCATGTACATACCGGTATTCCCCGCTTTTCAACAGTTTGCTTTTCGCCAGTTCCCTTTCCGAATGACCTACATTAGGGCCTTGTTTTGTTAATCAAAAGAAATCCGAAGAGAATTTTCACTTTTACGAAGAAAGGCGATTTTTTTCCCATATAAAGGAGTGCTACTGCACTTTACACCATATCAGCTTGTGAACGGTTTCTTTCAGATAGTGAAGGAAACCTGTATTTGTCCAAGATCATGTTTTAAGCGATTTGATTCCCCCTGTCAGTATTCCCTGAGTGTAGTCATCTTCTTATATTTGTTAACGTGATATGGGTATCTCTGTCTGGGCCAGCATGAGTTCATTTTCACAGTTGTCCTTGAGAAGATCTTGAGCCAAGCAGTCCACGTGATTAATCTGATTAGATTCGATTTATTTTAGTCAAATGCACAATGGAAAGGTTTGTTTTGCGAGTAGTGCAGGCACATGATAGTAAACAAGAAAACAGAGATCATGGAGTACTTACACAGAGTGCAGCATAAATAGTGACAGCTTCACAGAAGGTGAGCAATGCAAAATCGACATTAACAAGATTAATATTATTTGAAAAGTTAGAGATGCCAATTCGTCAGTCTAATTATAGTAGGGAAGGAAGTGTTCCTGAGCATGCTGGTCCATGTTTTCAAGGCTCTGTGTCACCTCCCTGTTGGAAGACGTTGTAGGAGATCATTACTGGTTTGGGAGAGATCTTTGATGTTGTCAGCCTTTCTGCGACAATGACAAGTATAAATTATGGAAGGTTGTCTTCCGTGATGGTCTGGGCTGTGCACATAACCATCTGTACTTTCTTATGGTCCTGGGCAGAGCAGTTACCATGTCAGACCATTATGCGCGTGAATAGAATGTTTTCAGTTGCCAGAGTACGGACCATTGAGAGACGGGTTGTTTCAAAATAGTTAGATGTAACAATTGGCTGTTAAATGGATACCCATGTCCTGGTTGCTGTTTTGACAACAATTGAAATTTTACCGGTAATTTTAAGTTATGTCTTCAAAACCAAAACCCAGTTGAGTTAATTGCATTGCCAACATCGAACCAATGAGCCATCATCTGCTTCAAACGAATAGAGAAGCCATCACCATCACAACGAGGGAGAAAGAGACAGACACGAAGCGAAGGAGAGAGAGAACACAGCGGGGGAAACAGATGGATAGTCACTCGGAGAGAGAAAGGAAACAAAACAGGGAAACAAACCGTGACATGGGCAGGGAGCAGGGAGGATAATAAGTTCAGGGAAAGAAACAGAAAGCAGGGAAAAGGAAAACAGAGGGAAACAGACAGTGTAAGAGACACAGTGAGAGACAAAGGACACGAGGAGCTGGGGATGCGGTCACAGGGAGCTGGGGTTGATGGGAGAAGCTGGGTGAGAGAACCGAAGAGACCTGGGAGTGAGCACTGGAGTGAGCTGGGAGGAGGGGGGTGAGGATTTATTTTGACCTGTAACAAGATGTCCAGGCAGATGTACAGAATGATGTAAGCAAGAATATACAGAACGATGGCTGTCAAACATTGCTGAGAGGCATATAGGTTACGCTGCACAGGGCATGCACTAGGTGAGACCAACATGAACAAGATCAGCATTATCTGAGATTGGAGAGTCCAGTCATCAGTCTAATAACACCCAGGAAGAAGCTGTTACTTAACAAGTTGATCTGTGTTTTCAAGCTTCTGCATTTTTTCACCTGATGGAAGAGGTTGTGGGAGATCTTTACAGGCATGTGATGCGTCTTTGGTAATGTTAGAATGAAGAAAGTTCCAATACAGGAACAGACCATTCGGCAATCAAATCCTGCGCCAATCCAGATCATCTATCTAAATCCGTCGCCAATTTTCTAACGGTCTGTATCCCTTTGCTCCCTGCCCATTCATGTATCTTTCTGGAAGCATCTGAAATGGAGGACCAATTGTCACAGTTCTCAATTTTGAGAAACTGCCTTCCCCTACTACGTTCTGTAGCCTGTTGCCCAGCCAGTTCTTTATCCATGCAGCTAGCACATCCTGGACACCATGTGACTTTACGTTCTCCATAACCCGACCACGGGAAAACTTATCAAACGCCTTCCTGAAGTCCATGTACATGACATCTACAGTCCCTCTTTCATCAATCAACTTTGTTACTTCCTCAAAGAATTCTGTTAAGTTGGTAAGACATGAACTTCCCTGCACATAACCATCTTGTCTATCACTGATAAGACCATTTTCATCCAAATGAGAATAGACCCTATCCCTCAGTATCTTCTCAAGCAGCTCCCCTACCCCTGAAGACAGGCTCATTGGTCTATAATTAACTGGATTATTCATGCTACCCTTCCTAAACAACAACTTTACCGTCCTCCAGTTGATTTCAAGGATGCTACAAAGATATCTGGTAATTCCCCAGCTATTTCCTCCCTCCCTTCCCTTAGTAATCTGTGACAGTGATGGAGCTTCTTGTCAAAAGGAAGAAGGTAGCTTACATAAGGTGGAGGAAGCTAGCATCAAGCTCAGCTCTAGAGGATTACAGGCAGGCGAGGAAGGAGCTCAAAAATGGTCTGAGGAGAGCCAGGAGGGGGCATGGCAGAACGGATTAGGGAGAACAAAAAGGCATTTTGCAATTATGTGAGGAATAAGAGAATGGTCAAAGAAAGAGTACGGCCGATCAGGGTTACCATGAGGAAATTGCGTGTGGAGTCTGAGAAGGTAGGGGAAGCCCTAAATGAGTTTTTTTGCTTCTGTCTTTACTAAAGAAACGAACTTTGTAGTGAATAAAACCTTCGAAGAGCATGTGTGCATGCTGCAATGGATAGAGATAGAGGAAGCTGATGTGCTGAAAGAAATTGTTAAACATTAAGATTGACAAGTCGCCAGGCCCAGAACCAGATTTGTCCTCGGCTGCTTTGCGAAACGAGAAATGAAATTGCTTCGCCACTTGCAAAGGTCTTTTCATCCTCGATCTCCATTGGAGTCGTACCTGAGGACTGGAGTGTGGCAAATGTAATGTCTCCCTTCAAGAAAGGAAATACAGAAATCCCTGGCAATTACAGACCAGTAAGTCTCACATCTGTCGTCTGCAAGGTGTGAGAAAGGATTCTATGGGATAGTATTTATGACCATCTGGAAGAGCATGGGTTGATTAAATGCAGTCAACACAGCTTTGGGAGGGACAGTTCATGCCTCACAAACATTATCGAGTTCTTTGAGGATGTGACTATAAAAGTTGATGAAGGTCGAGCTGTGGATGTGGTGTATATCGACTTCAGCAAGGCATTTGATAAGGTTCACCATGGTAGGCTCATTCAAAAAGTCAGGAGGAATGGGATACAGGGGAACTTAGCTGTCTGGATACAGCATTGGCTGGCCAACAGAATACAGTGAGTGGTAGTAGAAGGAAAATATTCTACCAGGAAGTCAGTGGTGAGGGGTGTTCCTCAGGGCTCTGTCCTTGGGCCTCTCCTGTTTGTATTTTTTATTAATGACTTGGATGAGGGGATTGAAGTATGGGTCAACAAGTTTGCAGATGACACAAAGGTTGGAGGTGTTGTTGACAGTACAGAGGGCTGTTGTAGGCTGCAGCGGGACGTTGACAGGATGCAGAGATGGCATGAGAGATGGCAGATGCAGTTCAACCTGGATAAATGCGAGGTGATGCATTTTGGAAGATCGAATTTGAAACGTGAGTACAGGATTAAGGATAGGATTCTTGGCAGTGTAGAGGAACAGAGATATCTTGGTGTGCATGTACATAGATCCCTTAAAATGGCCGCGGAAGTGGACAGGGTTGTTAAGAAAGAATATGGTGCATTGGCTTTCATTAACAGGGTGATTGAGTTTAAGAGTCGTGAGATCTTGTTGCAGCTCTAGAAAACTTTGGTTAGACTGCACTTGGAATACTGCGTCCAGTTCTGGTCGCCCTATTATAGGAAAGATGTGATGCTTTGGAGAGGGTTCAGAGGAGGTTTACCAGGATGCTGCCTGGAATGGAGGGCTTATCCTTTGAAGAGAATTTGACTGAGCTCGGACTTTTTTCATTGGAGAAAAGGTGGAGGAGAGGGGACCTAATTGAGGTGTACAAGATAATGAGAGGCATAGATAGAGTCGATAGCCAGAGACTATTTCCCAGGGCAGAAATGGCTAACACGAGGGGTCATAGTTTTAAGCTGGTTGGAGTAAAGTATAGAGGGGATGTCAGAGGCGGGTTCTTTACACAGAGAGTTGTGAGAGCTGGAATGCGTTGCCAGCAGCAGTTGTGGAAGCAAGGTCATTGGGGACATTTTAGAGACTGCTGGACATTGAAATGATCATAGAAATTTGAGGGTGATTACATGAGGATCAATGGTCGGCACAGCATCGTGGGCTGAAGAGCCTGTTCTGTGCTGTACTGTTCTATGTTCTTTGTTCTAGATGTTGGCAGCCTTTCTGCGGCAATGAACCGTGTAAATGGAGTCAATGGTTGGGAGATGGTCTGTGCAGCCAACCTTCTGTAGTTTGTTATGGTCCTGGGCAGAGCGTTGCTACATGAAGCCGTGAGGCAACCAGACAGTATCTGTGGTGTATCTGTCAAAGTAGCACATGCTGAATTTCCTGAGCCTCCTGAGGAAGAAGAGGCGTTGTTGAAACTTCTTGACTGTCACACCATTGCAAGAAGACCAGGGTAGGTTGTTAGTTATCGTCACTCCGAGAGAGATGATCCTCTGCACTTCTTCAACCACTGATGTAGATGACGGCGTATTCCTCTCCTTTCCTTCTGAAGTCAATGATCAGTTCCTTACTATTGCCAGATTTTAGAGAGAGGTTATTATCTTTGCACCATGCCACTAACCCATCGATCTCCTTTCTGTATTCTGAATCATGGTTGTTTGATATCCCTCCCGATGTGGTGATGTTGCCAGCGAAATTGTAGCTAGCGTTGTTTGGAATTTGACAACACAGCCGCGTGCATACAGGGTGTACAGTAGGGGGCTGAAGACACAGCCATGGGAATACAGGGAGTACAGTAGTGGGCTGAGGACACAACCATGGGAATACAGGGAGTATATTCGGGCCTGAGGGCACAGCCATATGTGTACAAGCAGTACATTTATAAGGCTGAGGGCATAGCTGTGGATATACAGGGAGTACAATAGGGGGCTGAGAACACATCCTCCAGGAGTTCCAGGGTTGGGTTGTATTGTGGAGAATGTGCAGATACCTATCTTCACAGATTGCCATCTGTGTGTCAGAAACCGAGGTCCTTTTGCAGAGGGAGGAGCCGTGATCTACGTCACAGAGTTTTGAGTTCAGCTTGGAGGGGATAATGATGTTGAAGGTGAAGCTGTAGTCAATGACCAGAAGTCTGATGTAGACATCCTTGTTGTCCAGATGTTCCATGGATGAGGGCAGGGCAATTATATGGCATCCGATGTGGACCCGTTACATCGGTCGGCACATTATAGGACAGCAGGTCAGGCGGGGAGACTGGAGGTGATATGGGCCATAACCAGCGCCTCAAAGCACTTCATCTTTATTGAGGTCAGAGCCACTGGGTGGGAGTCATTAAGGAACGTTGCATATGCTTTCTCACTTACAAGGATGGTGGTGGTCTTCTTGAAGCAGATTGGGATTACGGCTTCAGGAGGGTGAGGGTGAAGTTGTTTGTAAATACGTCTGCCAGTTGGTCCTCACAGGATCTGAGTGTCAGCCGGGAACACTCTCCAGGCCTGTTGCTGTCCTTTACTTGACTTGCAGGAAGACTGATCATGTCTGCCGTGGTGACAACGGGCACAGGTACATCGGAGACTGTCATGGCAGGTTTCATGCTGGCAGTCACACAGTCATTCATCATAGACATTCGCTGCACCACCTCCCTCCGTCACCATCAACACATAGTGACATTGGCTGTTGTAAGCAGCACACAGTTAGTGTTGAGACAGAGTGACATCATCAGATTGTGATTGTGCGCCATCAAGTCCTTTGTCACTATAACGGAGTAAATTCACAACAAATCAGGGGCAGGGTGTGCTCCTACTGGGAGTCAGTGGTGCAGGGAGTGAAGATTTTACAGGTATAATTCCAGTCAAGTCACTGCTTGAACCTGAATGCAGTCAAACACCTTGAGTTTTGTGCCTTGTCAATGCTGGACAGTCCTTAGGGAGTCAGGAAGTTCCATTTACATGAACCACCTGAACAAAGGAGCTGAGGGCAGTTTTGCTAAGTTTAGAGATGACACAGTGATGGTTGGATGGGCAGGCAATATTCATGAAGTGGGGAGGCTGCAGAAAAGCTTGGACAGTTTAGGACTGTGGGCAAACGCGGTGCTGATGGAATACAATATGGAAAATGTGAGATGACGCACTTTGGTAGGCCGTCTAGAGGCAGACACTATGTTCTAATAGGATCCATTAAATCTGAAGCACGAAAGAATATTGAAGCACTCGCCTTCTGTTATGGTTATTGTGCAGGTTCACTTGGCAGTTAGGAAAGCAAATGCAGTGTTAGCATTCATTTCAAGGGAGCTAGAACACAAGAGAGGTGATATACTGCTGAGAATGTAATGGGCAATGATCAGACGGCATTTGGAATATTGGGAACTATTTTGGACACTATCTCTGGGGAAAGATCAGCTGGTGTTGGAGGTGTTCCATCCTGGGGATTGTGATTGTCATGAACGGCAGTGTGTGTACTCGATGTAATTTAGAAGAATGGAATGCGAGGCATCTGATAGAAACTGATTGAGTACTGCAAAGATTGATACAGTGTGTAGAAGGTATGTCCACTAGTCATAGAGACTATGACAAATGGCACAGTTTCACAGTGAAGGAATGGGCTGAATGGCCTCAATCTATGGCAATATCTCATGCTCTTATGGTCATATGGTCTATTACTCAGTGCAGAATCGTAATCTCTGAGCAGCTTTTGTAACACTTGTATTTGTATGTTGATTTGAATTCACATTCTGTTCAATAGTAACCCCTGTGATATGGACGATGGGTGGATTCAGTGTCGGCCAGTAACTTTGAATATAAACAGCTATCTGTGAGTCTCATCTGGCGGGAATACACTGTCTCTCAAATGATTGCCATTTTCAGTCTGTATTTTCGAAGGATCGATCCTGTTACGCCAGCATTTTTGAATTTAACAAAACAGAAGCAATTTATCACAGCACACAGCAATAATAAGTCATCGAACACTGAACACCCTTCTACTAATAGAAACATCGATAATGTTCTGTATAAGAAACACTGCTTTCCTGTTCATGTTCAAATCAGATAACCTGTCCCATTGAGAAGCTCAACTTGGAACTATTTTTTAAAAATCTTTTTTTGGATGCGGTAATCGCTGGATGGGCCCACCATTTCTTGTCCGCCCCTTGTTGCCCCCTTGAGAAAGTGGTGGTGAGTTGCCTTCTTGAACTGCTGCAGTCCACCTGCTGTATGTTGATCCACAATGCTATGAAGGAGGGAATTCCAGGTTTTTTTTTACCAGTAACTGAAGTAACGACGATATATTTCCACATCAGGATGTTGATTGGTTTGGAAGGGAATTTATAGATGGTGGCATTCCCATAAGCATGCTGGCCTTGTCATTCCAGATGCAAGTGTTCGTGGGATTGGAAGATGCTGTCTGAGGATCTTTGGGGAATTTCTGCATTGTGCCTTGTAGATAGTACACACATCTGCTAGTGAGCGACGGTGGTGGAAGGAGTGAATGCTTGTGGATGTGATGCCAATCAAATGGACTGTTTTGTCCTGGATAGTGTCAGGCTTCTTTAGTCTTGTTGGGTCTGCACTCATTCAGGCAAGTAAGTGAATTCCATCTCATTCTTGACTTGCGCGTTTTAGATTATCGACAGGCTTTAAGAAGTCAGGAGGTGAGTTACTCGCGCATTATTCCTAGCCTCTGATCTGCTCTTATATTTATGTGGTGAGTCGAGTTGAGTTTGTGATCAATGATAACCCCCAGAATGTTGATAGTGGGGAACAGAGTGATGATAATACTGCAAAATAGCAAGTTGTTACATTGTTTCTTATTGGTGATGGCCATTTTCTGGCATCTGTGTATTGCAACTGTTACTTGCCACTTGTCAACCCAAGCTTGGAGAGGGTCCAGATCTTGTTGCATTTTTGCATGGACTGCTTCCGTATCTTAGCATTTGCGAATGGTGCTGAACATTGTGCAGTCATTGTCGAATATCCCCACGTCTGACATTATGATGGATGGAAGGTCATGGATGAAGCAGCTGAAGATGCTTGGATCTAGGATTCATCCGGAGAGTTACTGAAGGTGTTGTCTTGTATGGTGATGAAATGTCTGTTAAGGAAATTCCAGCTCAGCGAGCAAACCTGAGGGACTACTGCAGAAATGCTCTGGAGCTGAGATGACTGACTTCCAACAACAATGAACATCTTCCTATCTGTCAGGTATGACTCCAATAATGGTGTATTTGCCCGCAATACCCTTTTTGCTCGGATTTCATGAAACCACATTTGAAAGAACGTAGCCTTGATGTCAAGAGCTGGAATTCAGCTCCTTTTTCTATGTTTGAACTAAGACTGTAATGAGGTCAGGAGCTGAGTGCCCCTGGTGGAACCCAAACTGGGTGTCACTGAGCAGGTTATTGTTGAGCAGGTGCTGGCTTGATAGCACTGCTGATGTCCCCTTCTATCACTTTACTGATAATGGGGAGTAGACTGATGAGATGGTATTTGACCAGGTTGACTTTGTCCTGCTTTTTATGTACAGAACACACACTGGAGCAGTTTGTTTTCCCCCATATTTGGTTTGTAACCATACTGGAACAGCGAGGCTAGGGGAGCGGAAAGTTCCGGAGCACACGTCTTCAGGACTATTGTCAGCATGTTATCAGGGTTCATAGCCTTTGCAGTATCCAAATGCCTTCAATCGTTTCTTGATATCAGTCAATTGAATTTGCTGAAGACTGCTATCTGTAATGATGGGGACCACGGGAGGAGACCGAAATGGATCATCCACTCGAAATTTCTGAGTGAAGAATTCTGTGAAAGCTCCGGCCTTATCTTTTGCACTGATGTGCTGGCATCCTCCATCATTGAGGTTGGGGATATTTGTGGAGGCTCCTACTCCGGTGAGTTGTTTAATCATCCACCACCATCCACGATCAGATTCGCAGGACTGCAGAGCTTAGATCGGAATATGTTGGTTCTGGGATCGCTCAGCTCTGTCTGTCCCTTGCATTTTATGCTATTTGGCATGCAAATAGTTCTGTTTGGAAGCTTCAGCAGATTAACATTTTATCTTTATCTATGCCTGGTTCGGCTCCTGGCTTGCCCTCCTGCACTCTCTTTTGAACCAGGATTAATCCTCTTGCTTGATGGTAATGGTTGAGTGGGGGATATTCTGGATATATGAGGTTACAGGTTACAGGGACTCCCAGAGCATCTACTGCCCGACTCTATTTCACTGAGCTGCCTCCTCTGCTGGATCGGTCCTGCCTTTGGAACAGGACAAATCCAGGGATGGTGATGGTGCTGTTTTGGTTATATCTGTAAGGTAAAATTCCGTGAGTATGGCTATGTCAGGCTGTGGCTTGACTAGTCTGTAAAACAGTTGTCCCAATTTTGGCACAAGCACTCATTGTTAGTAAGGAGGACTTTGCAGTTCGACAATGATGTTTCTAACGTTCACTTTTCCGGTGCCAAGGTCAATACATCCGGTTTCATTTCTTTGAGATTTTGTAGCACATTTGACTGACTCGCTAAACCATTTCAGAGGGCGATTGAGAGTCAATGACAATGCTTTCGGTCTGGAGTCAACGGAATGGAAGATGCATTCATTGAAGGATATCAGTGAAACAGATGGATTTTTCTGACAATCGGCAACGATTTCATTCTTATAGGTAGATTCTTAATTCCAGGGGTATGTTTGGTGACATCAGCACCCAGCTTTCGAACCAAGAGACGTTTCATCGCATGCAATGTGGGACGGAACTCGGTACAGAACTTCGTCAATCCTTCAGTGAACTTATTACCTCCAATCTCGCGTGGATCAGGCAAATGCCCATAGGCACTTCCGAATTCTTTAATGGTCCATGGTCGGTGAACCAACACTGGGCACCCTTCCGGACCTGCAACTTCAACCATTGGTGCCTGCAGAACTACCTGGTAAGATGATCATATGACAATACTCTCACCATCTGACTCATCATCCGTCACGTGGTGATTGCGGACAGACTCTGGGTGCCTTCCTGTCGTGGCGTGGGCATTCTTCTTTTGGTCTTCTTGCTTGAGATGGTTGGGGTTATGGCATGCTATCAGTGATTCAGCAGACCCTGGGGCGGCGGTTGCTAACTTGGGATCTTCACCAGGAGATCTCGCCGGGGGGCTATTGGTCCCGGAGGGCAGCCGTCAATGTCAGGATCTGAAACAGACTTAAGGTACTGTTCAGATTCGTTAGGTTGTTTTCTGCACACATTTTGCATGTGGTCTAGTGTTTGTAAGCGTATTTAATATGTCTTTTACTTGAGATTTCCTTTTTCTTATATCAGTCTCAGCCTTCCACATATTATAAACACTCCAATTCCGAGGTTCCATTTTCCACTTCCGTTTCTCCTACTCTCTCTCCTCCCACCGTGACCTCCGTATTTCCAACTGCCTTTTGCTAAAACCACACTCCTTGATCCCCAAGTCTAACTGATTTACAGGGTCTGGGCCGTAATTAACATATACTGTATTGTTGGTTGACCATTCCAAGTTCTCTGTTAACCCTCTTTTTGTTTGGTCTTGTTGAAGCCCATTTTCTGCGTTACTGGAAAAGTGTTCAGCTTTCTCGCAGTACCTTTATCTTTTCCATTTGACTTGATTTTACCTCTGGAGGTCTCCTCTCGCATTGGGCGCATCTGCCACAATGCCTTGATTTTTGTAAACCAAGAAACCACGTACCCGGTATGTCTTTGGCGAGTCCAACTCAGCCAGTGTTGGTTCCAAGTCTAAAACCACCTTAAGTCTGCTGTCTCTTAACCACTCTCGAGATGGCAATCCTTTCCCTTGAGATTTACTCCAATACCGTGCGACAGTTTACTGAACCCTCTTCCTGATTCATTTATTCTCTTCGAATGAGTCTGTAATTAGGATTACTAAAGCGATGGCTCTTACCCCAACCCTATTCGATTCAAACCCCCGGCACTGGCGCAATCCACAGATTCCCAGTCCTCTCACGCAAAGGGGCCACTCGAGATGATGTGAAGGACCTTGACGGCGATGCCACCTGCACCTCCTGGGAATCTTCAGAATCTTACCTAAACGCAGGATCCTGGACGAGCCCCCACGATTACTGTCATAGAAATTAAACTGACTGGACTCAGATGCTAGCAAGAGAAAGAAAAAGATTTATTTTTAACCACTGCAGGGAACCAATACAGTTGGCGAAAAAAACACTTTGTGTAAGGACCCTGAACAAAATTTATATATTCCGTTTATCTTATTCTTATCACACGCTCAAGAACAACGGCTGGGAAACATTTGAGTTCTTATTTTCTCATTCCTTTGCCTTGGGAATAACTGTCTTTATGTTTTTTTTTCTGCTGAATTCGACTGCTCGACAGGCCAGGTTGAATGTTTACAATGTTCAGCAAAGACAAGCTATCTCCTCGACTGCAGAACACAGCAAACTATTTGCCAACTTCAGAAAAGTTTTAAATTTAGCATAGCATTCTCTTTCAGGTTTCACAGAAAATATTAATTTTGTTCATTTTCCATAACACTAACAGAGGGGGAGTCAGGATCTCAGCTGTGGATCAAATAATGATTGATAAATATTGCACACCATTCCATAGTTTTGTAATCACATTTCAATTTATATAGCTCCATATCAGGAGTGCATTTTAACAACCTATCCCTTTGTAGTTTGCATATTCCGTCTGTACAGAAAATCGCTTTTCCCTGTATTTTGTATTGCATAAATGCATTTCATTAATATTGTCTCTGTTAATACCTCATTGTAGATGTATCCTTCAATCTGTTCTTGACATGAATTACAAAGTGTAACATTCCAATGCTAGTGATTGGGGAACATCATTGTCCCTCCACCCAGACTGAACAGCCATGTCCCCGAATCCTATCTATTTCCTCTCTTTTCCCCAATGTCGTAATCATAATGTAAATGAATTCTGGATTAGTGGTGCTGGAAGTGCATAGCAGTTCAGGCAGCATCCAAGTAGCTTCGAAATCGACGTTTCGGCCAAAAGCCCTTCATCAGGAATAAAGGGCTTTTGCCCGAAACGTCGATTTCGAAGCTACTTGGAAGCTGCCTGAACTGCTGTGCTCTTCCAGCACCACTAATCCAGAATCTGGTTTCAGACATCTGCAGTCATTGTCTTTACCACCATAATGTAAATGAAGTCCAGTAAGTGATACGACGTCACAGTTTCTTAGCATCGATAACATCAACAACATGACCCACACCAGCCCTCTCTGATACTGGAGTAACAATCTGAATATTGCAATGACTGATCTGTACTTACAGGATTTGTTTCTCCATTTATGAGCAGTGAAGCATGTTTATTTTCTGTTAAACCTCTGTCATCATTTTCATATCCAATGCAGACTGAATGATTGCAGACAATCGATCTTCCATCTTCAACATTCCTTCCTTCAGTCACACTCACATATTGCACCCAAAATGCACGAATGTTCAAAGTTATTTTGAATTTTAATGAAATTGAATTGAATTGAAAGGGATTAACTGAGCTGTTTATTCAGCGATTGTGACTATGTCAGTCTCCATGAATGCTACTCGTCCGTAGAGAGTTGCTCTCTTCGATGAATAAGGAATGCATTCAGTGTTTTATACCATCGTATGAGCGTGACGATCACGCACACCAGTAACAGGGATCTGCTGCTTCAGAGAGAGGGTGAGGAGAGATCAGAAACTGATAGCATTAGACTGGAATGTTCCAACACTGTATCAGAACCTGTGAACATTAGACTGAAATTTTCCAACATTGCACAAAAGTTTATCCGATGGTCTTTTCTGGCTTTCTCAGTCTTGGATATCTTTAGCATCGCAGATTGAAGATGTACTGATGAATATCCAAGCTGGTTACTATCCTATCCTTGTTTTAGTTGGTGTTTCTGGTATGTCACTCGAGTTGTCTTGTAAAACGGTCTGAACTGAATTGATGCTCATGATATGTAAATTTTGAAATGGCACTAGCCAACGTTTTCATTTCCAATCAAAGATTCCATTCCTTTGAAATTATAACTAGCAAATTACTCAATACAAATTGCTCACCAATATGTGAGGATGAAACAGGCTGTTCTCGACTCCTTGAATCATTTTCTCCTGCACAGTTTACATCTCCATACCCTCCGCACTCACCAATCCTTTCGAGTGCCACCATTATGACGTCAGTCTCCTCCTCAACCTCAGAGCAACTCCTGAAAAAACCATCATTTGTGCATTTGTTAATTCCGGACACAACTGTTTCAAGACCCTTCTTACCATGAGTCCATTGCAAAATAATTGCACTTGAGGTGTTTAACTTGCTCTCTGCACAAAATCTGAAAGATGGGAAGACATTGTATGGTGGTCACACCATTGGCTCATAATCTAGAGGCACAGAATAATAATCTGTTGATATCGGCTTGCCTCATGCCCATTAGAGAAAGCAGCGGGTCATCCGTCCCTGGTCAGGTATCTGTTTAACTGCAAAACAACAGCACTGTGTTTTACTATTTACTCTCCTGTGGAAAAGCTGAGCTAACCATTCAGTTCATGATAGGCATAAGCCGCTGGCATGATAAGTCTGCACACATCTGGTGAGGGCAGATCAAAACAAAAGATAGCTCCCTTCCTCTGTCTCTATCCTATATTCCTGCAGTTACTTTCCATTCAGGTAGATGGCCATTCACGTTTTAGATGGTTTCTTTGTGATTGAGTCTCTGCCCGAGAGTGATGTCCATATCAATAATCACCTCCTGCGCTGGCTTTATTGATGCTGACCTACAGATGTAAGGGTGTTTTAAATTTTTAATCAGTCACAGAGATCGAAAATGAATACTTTCCTATTTCACACAAAAGAGACGGAGCCAGCTAAGTGAGGGAAAGGAATTATTGCGATCAAACTTGAGAGTGTTGTTGAGGCAGTATTTGGGGCAGTGTGGGCAGATTTTCTCTCCTTTATAAGGTGTGAGCTCCTTACCACAGAAAGAGTTAACAGGGGTTCCACCAGGTTAATCTCTGGGATAATGGCACCATGAGGAGTGAGTGAAAGTTGATAGGGAGTGCTGTGAGGGAATACGAGGTGATTGCATTGAATGACCCGGACTCCTCAAACATGCCTCATACGATAAGCTTTTCATTTCTCCGAGCATTCTTATGGGATGGACAATCACTCATTATATTCTAAACAGACAATGAGCAGGTCGTAATTTCCATGAATATTGTTTCACTCAGGATGCATGATGTTAGATAGTTTAAGTGCCTGGGAGGACGTTACGCCCTCCCACCCCAAATTGCACTCCCCACGGTGATTGACAGAGACAGGGACGTCCAGGTTTTGAATAACCTCTCCCCACATTAATACAGTGCAGTGGGTGTGTGACCCTGCACTGAATATCATATTATCCACCACCCTGACAGCAGCCACAATACCTTCACTCTAAAACAGTTAACTATTCCCACTAGCTACTGACATTCATGAAGGACATGAATCCATCTTCTCAGAGATTCAAGGTGCCTCCTTGAGGTTTAAACCATAAGACTGTAAGACATAGGAGCAGACATTAGGCCAGTTAGCACATCTAGTCTGCACCACCATTCAATCGTCGCTGACAATTTTCTCTGACTCATTCTCCGACCCTTCTCCTTTTAACTCTTGATCCCTGGATAAACAAAACTTAGCTATCTCCTTCTCAAATATTATCAATGACCTGGCCCCACTGCCTTCTGTGGCAATAAATTTCAAAGATTCGCCATTCTCTGGTTAAAGACATTTCTCCTTATTTACTGTTCTAAAAGGTGTTCTCTTTCATCTAAGGCTGTGCTCTCGGGTCCTCGTCCAATGGAAACATTTTATCAACAGCCACTCTATCCAGGTCATTCAGTATTTTGCATGCTTCCGTTATAATCCCTCTCATCCTTCTAAACTTTATTGAGTATAGACCCAGACTCCTCAAACATGCCTCATACGATAAACTTTTCATTTCTCCGAGCATTCTTATGAAGATCTTGTGAACACACTCCAGGGCCAATGCATCCTTCCTGAGATATAGGACTCAAAATTACGCACAATACTCCAAATGTGGTCTATACGGCAGAGCCATATACAACCGGTTTTATATTCAATTCCTCTTTTAATAAATGCAATCAATAATAAATGCAACTGCCCTTCGAACTACTGCCTCAATCTGCATGGTTACCTTGAGAGAACCCTGCACTAGAACTCCCAAGTCCCTTTGCATTTCAGATTTCTGAACTTTCTGCCCATTTAGAAAATAGACCATGCCTCTATTCGTCCTGCCAAAGTTCACGACTTCACACTTTGCAACATTGGAATGCATTTGCCAATCTCTTTATATTTCGAAATCCTTCTTCAGTCTTTCCGCCTCCTCAATATAATCTGTCCATCTTTTCATCATCTGCAAACTTAGCCAAAGTGCCCTCAATTCCCTCATCTAGAGTGTTAGCGTAATGCGTAAAAAGTTACGTTTCCAACATTGAGCCTCGTGGAACACCACTTGCCACCGTCTGCCATCATGATAACGAAGATTTCATCCCCACTCTCTGTTTTCTGCCAGACAGCCGAGCTTCTACCAATGCCACAACCTTGCCTCTAACACCAGGAGTCCTTATCGTACTCAGTCAACTCCTGTGTGACACCTTGTCAAAGTCCTTCTTGAGGTCCAGGTGGATAACTCCTGTCACAGTTGTGCTTGGTCGAGCCTGCTCATTTGCTCTTCAAAGAATTCCAACAGGTTTATCAAGCATTACCTTTCCTTGATGAAACCATAGTGACTTTGCACTGTTTTACAAATACTTCCAAGTATTCGGAAATCTCATTCTTCACAATGGATTACAGGATCTTACCTATAATGAGGTTAACTTATTCATTGTGGATTTTTTGTGTTTTCCTTACTCCCTTGTCAAAAAGGGGTGCCACGTTAGTGTGTTTCCAGTGCTCTGGGATCGCTCCTTACTCTAGTGGTTTCTCAAAGATTACCAAGATCGCCTTCATTCCCTCTTCAGCTATCTCCCTTATAACACTGGGATGTGGTCCATCTGGTCAAGATTATTTAACCACCTTCGGGTCATTCAATTTTTTTCTGGCATGTTCTCAATGGTCGTGGCCATTATACTCAGCTCTGGCCCCTCAATATCTTGAATGTTTAAGGTATCACTTGTGTCTTCCACCGTGAAAGCTGATGCAAAGTATTTATTCAGTTCATGGCCATTTTCTCATTCCCCACCACTATCTCTCCAGTATCATTTTCCAGTAGTTCAGTGTTCACTTTATATATCGAAAGAAACTGTTTCAGTCTTCTTTTATATTACTGGCTATCTTACCCCCATGTTTAATAATCTCACTCCTTATTTTGTTTTGTTTGCCCTCTGTTTTGTCCTTGTCAGCTTCCCAATCCTCAACTTTCCCACCGCACGTTGCCACATTATATCCTTTCTCTTTTGCTTTTATGATGTACCTGACTTCCCTACTCAGCTACAGTTGCTGCATCCTCCCTGTATCATGCCTCTTTTTCCTCTGCTGTATCCTGAATTACTCCAAGAATCTCCTGTCATTGCTGTTGCACTGCCGTTCCTGCAGGGCCCGTCTCTCAGTCAAATATACCCAGCTCCTACTCAAGTCTCTGTAGTTTTCTTTATTCAGCTGCAATACTGTTGCTTCTGATTCTAACTTCTCCATCTGAAATTGCAGAGTAAATTCAATCATTGCCTCCTATGATTTCCTTCACCTTAAGCGCCCCTCATCTACTCTGCCGACACAAGCTGCTCCAAAAAGCCATCTCATAGACATTCCACAAATTCCTTTTCTTGCGAACCACTACCAACCTGAATTCCCAGTCCATCTGCATAATAAAATCCCACATGATCACTGTAATTTTAACTTTCCTGCAGATCTTTCCAGCTCCTGGTCTATCTTGCACCCCAGCTCCCTGTACATAACTCCAACTGCATTGTTTCACCTTTTTGATTCCTCAGTTCGACCGACACAGATTCTACACCATCTGACTTTACTTCATTTCTTATTATTGATTATTGATTCAATTCCATTCTTAATAATGAGACAACTCTATCTCTCTGCCCACCTGCCTTTCTTCTCGGCAGGATGAATATCCTTGAATATTCAGCTCCCAATCCTGATCCTCTTGCAGTGATATCACTGTAAAGTCCGCTTTGTCGTACCTGCCAATTTGTGCATGAGTCACTAGTGTGTTTATCTTATCCCTTATACTGCATGCATTCCCATACAGTAGTTCAGTCCTGTATTACCCGTTGCTCTTCTCACTGTCATTTGCTTTTCCAGTCGTTGGTACCTACACGGACCCTGACCACTGAATCATTCCCCTCCTGCTCCAAGTTCTGCAACTCAGATGAGATATCCCAAACCCGAGGACCAGGTCGGTAACACAAGCTTCAGGACTTTCAGTCCCGATCACGGAGAACAGTATCTATGCCTCTAACTATACTATCCCCAATTATCTATCATTGTACTGCATGGTGACACAGCAATGCTGCCTCACAGTGCTGGGGACTCAGATTCAATTCCAATCTCTGGGCCCTGTCTGTGTGGACTTTGTACATTCCTACTGTGTCTGCATTGGGAACAATAAATCTTTTCTCTCTCCACAGTATGTCTCTGTGTTTGCTTCGGATTTCTACTATCTACAGTATTTTTGCTTTTGTTCGATGGAGAAATGCAGCAAATGTGACAGGTTTTTGTAAAAGTAGCCGTGGTTCGCGGGTTCTTCTGGATGTTTAGGAATCTTGCCCGGCCACTTGTGTGAGTGCAGTGTCCCTGGACACCCACTCCGTCTCATTCAGTCCCTTAGTCCATCGTCACTAAATGCAGTCTTTCCTTGTGCCACTCCTGGGACTCCCCACACTCCATTGCCTGGCACTTGATACTCCCTTTGCAGGACTGTGCACACAGTGGCACTGGGCACTTTCTGACCCGCTGGGCATGCTGGGTAAAGACCCTGCGATTGAAAGGAAAAGAATAACTCGAATTCAATTGAATAGCAAAGCTGAGTAAACAGGTTGAATGACACCCATCTGCTCTGACATTCTCTGATCTTCTGTTTATCCTCGTTCATCTGCAAACAGATGGTCAATATGTATGCCTTGTCAAATAGGTTTGGTGGCGAGGATAGATATCAGATCCTGTGGTCATTGGACTGATTCAGTGGTCTCACTTTCCTGACGTCACACTTAATTTTTTTTATTATCAAGTCTATCCACTTTAAAGAAAATGCCTTGCTGGAGTTGTGCTGAAAGAATATTTGAATTTTGGAGACATTAGAATATGCCACTTCTGAGTTAGATTAGAAATAGGAAGATATCACAATTAAATACACTGCCAAAGAGCTGATAGGGGAGGCAGCAGTTCTGATATGTGGATCATTGGGATTCCCGGGTCGATAGGATATACACAAGAAGGACGGGATGGACCTGAACCAGCAGCAATCTCCTGGCGGGCAGGTTTGCCATTGTCCCTTAGGAGGGTTTAAACTAGTGTGTGGCGGCGGTGGATGGGGGTGGGGGCGTACGGGGCGGGGGGACGGGTGTGGGGAACCATAGCAGTAACTCCACAGATACAGTGACTGAGGAGGAGTTTAGATTAATACCAGTACAGGTAAGACAAACTGCCAGCAGGCAGAGGGTACTGAACACAGTGGACCTGGCAGTCTGTAGTGTGCTGATTTTGATGCGAGGAGGCTGCTTGTTTGAGCAGATATTTTGAGGTCACTGCATGTCAGAAATCAGGAAGAGATAATTGTTAATTGTGCGCTGTGTCCTTCAGTGGATCAGCTTGTCTCTCCAGGCACCTAAAGTGTTTATTGTAGGTCAGAGAAATTCAGAATTAATACAGCACAAAAGGAGGCCAATCAGCCCACCATGCGACCACGAGCTCTCGAACTTGGAAATAAAGAGAATGATCGGACATAGGCTGAGAGGGAGAGAGAGGAATAAACAGAGAGAAAGAAAGTGAAGTAAGATAAACAGAGCGGCGAGAAAACAGAGCGAGTGTGAAGTTACCAGGAGACAGCATGAGGATAAATACACAGAAATTACATTTCGAAACTCCCAGATACTGCAAGCGCTTTGTCTGGTGCCATACCCTGTGATACTGGCTGTCATCCCAGATCATTTATCGTCAATGTCATCACAGAGCTGTGTTGCTGAAAGCTAATCAGAATCCAATAGATTGGTTCCAGGGAAAATGTGGACTAATTTAAATATTCTGGGCAAACATGAACTTGTAACCCCTCGAGACACTGTGTGAGAGACAGGGCGAGAGAATCTCAGTGATGGGGATTACTGACAGACGGGAAATCAGGATCTCAGTTGCGGGTCAAATGATGATTGACAACGTTTGCACATCACTTCCATGGTTTTGTAATTCACATTTCAATTTATATAGCACCACATAGTAAGTGTATTTTAACAACCTTGTCACTTTGTCGTTTTCATATTTTGGTACATACAGAAAAGCTTTTTTTGTACCTGTGTTTTGAGTTGAATAAACACATTTCATTACTGAGGAAGAAAGGACCTGTTCCGATGGGACAGTCTTCATCTGAACCGTGCTGGGACTAGAGTCTGAGTAAATCCTAACTAGGACTGTCGACAGAGCTTTAAACTGATCAGGAATGTGTGTGGGCGGGGTGAGGGGTTTCAGTTAAAGGGTTTAATTAGAAAAAGCAAATTAAAAGAGGAGGTAAGTGTACAGAACTCAGGAAAGGCTTTCAAAATTTCCTGCACAGACACAAATAGCAGAGAGCATCTGGAAATGTTTAACAATTAAACTTCAAGCAACATGGACAAATGAATGGCACTGAGAGGAGGGGCGGTTAAGACAGGACCGACCATATTATATCTGAATGCATGCTGTACAAGGAATAAGGTAAATCAGCATGTGGCACAGATTGAAATCGGCAGGTATCGGATGGCATCATGGAGAAGTGGCTGCATGAGGATCAGGATATTTAAGGACATTTAGCCTATCGAGAAAAGATAGGCAGGTGGGCAGAGGGTGTGAATATGCATTATTAGTAAGAAATGAAATTAAATCAATAGTAAGAAACGAAGTAAGGTCAGATGGTGTAGATGGGTGGAACTGAGGAATCACAAAGTCAAGACAACCACAGTTGGAGTCTTGTACAATAGTCTCCAAACAATAGTCAGGAGCTCCGGCACAAGATACACGAGGAGATAAAAAAGATGTGTAGGAAAGGCAAAGTACAGTGATCGAAAGTGATTTCAATATGCAGGCAGACTGGGAAAATCAGTTTGGTCGTGGATCACAAGAAAACAAATTAGAGGAATGTCTACGAGATGCTTTTTTTTGGAGAAGCTTGTGGTCGAGCCCACTCGGGACAGATGATACTAGATTTCATGACGTAGGCCAGATAAGGGAGCTTAAGGTGAAGGAAAACTTCAGAAGCAGTGACCAGAACATGGTTGAATGTATTCTGCAATTCGAAAGAGAGAAGATAGAATCAACGGTAACAGTATTTCAGCAGAATAAAGGCAACTACAGAGGCATAAGGGAGAACCTAGGTAGGATTGACCGGGAGAGGGGTCCAGCAGGAAGTGTAGGGGAACAGCAATGGCAGGAGGTTCCAAGATTAATTCAGGAGATACTGCAGAGATTCATACTGAGGAATAGAGGCATGGTACAGGCAACCAGGGCTGACAAGGGAAGTTAGGGATTGCATAGAACTAAAAGAGCAAGCATTTAATGTGATGAAGGACAGTGGGAAACTAGAGAATTTGGAAACTTACAAAGATCAACAGATGGCAAGAAAAAAAAAGGAGGGAGAATATTAAATATAGGTAAGCTAACAAGTAATATAAAGGAGATTGTAAGGGTTTCATTAGATATATAAAGTGCAAACGAGAGATAAAAGTGAATATGGGCCACTGGAAAATGATGCTGGAGACAGAGTAGTGGGAAACAAAGAAACGAATGAGGAACTTTGCATCAGTCTTCATGGTGGAAGACATAAGTAATTTCCCAGAAATTGAAGCTAGTGAGAGCGCAGAGCTGAGTATGGTGGCCATCATCAAGAAGAACATGTTAGAAAACTGAATGGCCTGAATGTGGATAAATCACCTGGACCAGGTGGACTGCACCCCAGCATTGTAACAGAAATAGCTGAAGAGGTAGTGCAAGTGTAACTGGTAAACCTTCAGGAATGACTAAAATCAGGAAAGGGCCAAATGGCTGGAAAATGTCTAACATGTCACCTCATTTAAAAAGGGAATTAGGCAGAAGATGGAAAATTACGACTGATTAGCCGAACCTTAGTTGTGGGTAACATCCTGGAATCTGTCTGAAGGATGGGATTTCTGAATACTAGAGGTGTTTGGTAAAGTAGGACAGAGTCAGCATGGTTTCATCAAGGGGAGATTAGGCCTGAAAAACCTGCTAGAATACATAGAGGGAATAACGAGCAGATTAGACCAAAGATAACCAATAGATGTTATCCACTTGTTCCTCAAGAATCCTTGGACAAGGTGCCACACAGGAGGCTAATTAGAAAGATAAGGGCCAATGGTGTTAGAGGCAAACTGCTAGCATGGATAGAAGCATGACTGTCTGACAGAAAGCAGAGAGTAGGGATAAAAGTGTCCTTCTCAGGTGGCAGGCTGAGACAAGTGGTGTTCCACAAGACTCAGTGTTGGGACCACAACTATTCATTTTGTGCATTAATATTTTCAAACAGTGCAAAGATAGGTAGTGGGACAGGTAGCATTGAAGAGGTGGTTCGGCTGCAGGAGGGTGCTCTAGTGCATCTCCTCAATTTCCCGCACCTCCGCACTTGAACTCCACCTTTCCAACTACAACAAGGAAAGAACCCCTCTGGTGCTCGCCTTCTATGCCATCAACCTCAGGATACAACGCACCACCCCCCGACTTTTCCGCCATTAACAGTCAGACTCCACCACCTGAGATTTGCTTCCCTCCCAACACCATCAGCATTCTGTAGAGACCATTCCCTTCACAACTCCCTCGTGAGGTTCATGCCACCCCCACCCCCACCCTCACCAAGCCACCTCCCACTCCTGACACCTTCTTTGACACTACAAGAGGTGTGAAACCTGTGTCAACACCTCCCTCCTCACCTGCATCCAAGGCCCCAAAGGATCATTCTACATCAGGCATTCAACATCCTATGCATCGAAACACTTCACCTACTCTGACCATTGCTCCTGGTCTCCTCTCCATTGGGGAGACAGGACATCAACTTGCAGAATGGTTCAGGGAACACTCTCAGACACACACACCCAACAACCCACTTCCCTGTGCTTGAATACTTCAACTCCCCCTCCCACTGCACCGAGGACATGCAAGTTTTTGGCTTCCTCCACTGCCAAATTCTAGCCAGCAGTCGCCTGGAGGAAGAACGCATCATCTTCTGCCTTGGGACCCTCTAACTACACGGTATCAAGGGCAAGTTCACCAGTTTCCTCATCTCCCCTCCCGCCACATTATCCCAGAACTAACACTCCAACTCGGCACCACCCTCTTGAACTGTCTTACCTGTCCATCTTCCATCCCATCTATCCACTCCACCTTCCAATCTGACCTATCATCTACCTATCGCCTTCCAAGCTAACTTCCTCCCAGTCCCAGCCCCTCCCATATATCTCTCAGCCCCAATCCACTCACCCCCCTCATTTCTGATGAAGACTTTATGCCTGAAATTTCGAATTTCCCGCTCCTCAGATGCTGCCTGACTGGCTGTGCATTTGTAGCACCACACGTTCTGCCTCTGATCTCCAGCATCTGCGGTCCTGACTTTCTCCTGCTGAAGCATTTTCACAGGTTGGGGGAGTGAGCAAAGAAGTGGCAGATGGAGTATAACATGGGAATGTGTGCCGTCATGCACTTGGCTAGGAAGAATACAGGCATGGACTATTTTCTAAATAGCGAGCAAGTTCAGAAGTCTGAAGTGCAAAAAGATGAGGGAGTTCTAGTGTCGGAGTCTCGAAAGGTAAACTTGCAGGTTGTCAGTAGTTATGAGGGCAAACAAATGATGACATTTATTTCAAGAGGGCTTGAATATAAAAGCAGGTGTGTACTTCTGAAGCTCTATAAGGCTTTGGCCAAGGCTCATTTAGATTATTGTGCACAGTATTGGGTCCATATCTCAGGAACAATGTGTACTGGCCCTGGCGCGTTTTCCATGCGGATTCATGAGAATGGTCCCAGGAATGAAAAGCTTAACATATGAAGAACATCTGAGAGCTCTGGGTCTATATTTGATCCAGTTCAGAAGGATATTAGGAGGTCTAATTGAAACATACAGAATACTGAATGACCTGGACAGAGTGGATATTGGAAATATATTTCCAATGGTAGGAGAGACTAGGACCCGAGGGTACAGAGAAAAGAGGAGACCTTTTAGAACAAAGGTAAGGACGAACCTCTTTAGCCAGAGATTGGTGAATCTATGGAATTCACTGCTACAGGAGGCTATCGAGGCAAGGTTATTGAGTATATTTAAGCGTGAGATAAATAGGTCCTTGAGTGTAAAGAGGATCAAGGGTTACTGGTGGAAAACGGGAGAATAGAGTTCAGATGTTTAACAGCCATCATTGAATGGCGAAGCAGGCTGAATGGCCAAATTTCTGCTCCAATGTCTTCTCGTCGTATGGTTAATATTGGCTCTCCTCATTCCACATTGGCGATGTACCCTGGAATTTTATCTACATATGATTTAAAAAGAGGAACATTCCAATACTGATGACTAGGAAATATCATGTTCCCTCTCTCCAGTCTCAGCAGCCATGTCTCCAATACCATAATCACACTGCAATTGAAATCCATTGAATGGTACTTAATCACAGTTGATTGACATCGACAACATTAACAGCATGACCCTCACCTGCCCTCTCTGATCCTGGAATAACCATCTGAATTGTGTGACACACCATATTCTCTGTTAACATATCCATGCCATTTGTCTGCTATAACTCATGTTGTTGTGGGCACATTTTCCTGTCAGATTATGGGCGAGAAAAGGTCTCTCCATATTTTACTGACATTAAATCACTGATCAGTAGTTGCAGATTTATGTTTCCATTTATAAATGGAGAAACTTGCTTATATTTTGACAATCCTTTGACATTACTCCCATATCCAAGGTAGATTGAATGATTACATACAATCAAGCTACCATCTCCAATATTCCTTCCTTCAGTCATTCCCATATATCCATCCCTCACGTGTAAATTTTAAATGTTCTTTTGATTTTTAATAAAATCAATATTGAAATGAAAGAAGTTAACTTGAGCTATTTGTTCAGTGACTGTGATTAATGTCAATCTCCGTGGATCCCAATTATCCCAGTGGAAAGTTTCTATCGTTAACGATAAATGGGCTCTGTCAATGTGTTATCCCATAGTATGAGTAGGAGCATCACTGACAGCGCTAGCAGGAATCAGCAACTCGAGGGAAAGGGGGTGAAGAGATCAGAATCTGAGAACATTGGACTGGAACGTTGCAATAATGGTTCAAAATCTGAGGACATAGTATTGGATTTTTCCAACAATGAATCAGGATCTGAGAACATTAGACTGGAATGGTTCAACAATGTTATAGAATCTGAGAACATGAGACTGGAATGGCACAAAATGCATCAGAATCTGAGAACATTTGACTGGAATGTTCCAACAATGGATCAGAATCTGAGAACATTAAACTGGAATGTTCCAACAATGGATAGGAGCTTATCCTGGGGTTTTTACTGGCTTTCCCAGCCTTGGATATCAATGGTATCACGGATGGAAATGTGGTGATGGTTATTCAAGCTGGTTACTATCCTATCCTTGATATAGTTGGTGTTCCTGGTAAGTCATTATATTTGTCTACTAAACCGGGTTGATCTGAATTTCTGCTCATGATATATACATTTTGAAAAGTGCAAGTCAATGTCCTCAGTTCCAAACAAAACTTCCTTTCTTTTTAAATTATAACTAACACATTGCTATTTACAAACTACTCACTGATATGTGAGAAGGAACCAGACTGTTTCCAAACTCCCTAATCAATTTTATCCATCAGAGATTTACATCTCCATGTAGCAATCTCCTCCAATACCACCATCATGATATTCCAGTCTCGTCCACAGTCACAGTGCAACTTCAGAATAAACCATGATTTGTGCCTTGGTACAATCTGATGCAACAGTTTTAAGTTCCTTCTAACTACATGTCCATCACTAAATAATTGTTCTTGAGGATGTTTAACTTGTTCTCAGCACACACAGGGAGACAGCTTATGGTGGTCAAGCCATTGACTCATAATCTAGAACCACAGGATGATATTCTGTTGGTATCTCATGAAGGAAATTGGTGGAATTTTAAAGCAATCATTATCATTTGTTATAAAAACCCATCTGCTTGCCTCAAGTCCTTTAGGGAAGTCAATGAGTTATGCTTCCCTAGTCAGGTTTCCGTGTGACGTCTGTGATGCACATGTGGGTGTACTGTAACTTTAAGAGAATTAAAAGTCAGCAATAAATACCTGACAGCAGCAAGTGTTCTGAAAAAAAGATATGATGTAACCTTTGGTTGAACAACTCAATTAGCTCATTGTCTTGAGACAAAAACAAATTCAGCAAAATACCCACCTCCATTCAACTTTGAATTTAGTATATTGACAATCTTAAAGGCCAATGACACGATCCAATGTTTTGGGGGTACAAGACCATGGAAAAGTGAACAGTTGAGAGGAGAACTAACAAGTTACCAGCATGCAAAGACTGCCAGAAAAATAGCTCTCTTAAAGGTACTTTTATTCATTAGTAACTGATGAAGCAGAATCTCCAAGATGAAAAGAAGACAGGAATATGGAGGAGAACGGAAAGCTTCCTCGTTTTGAGATTAGAAGTTTTGTTTTGCAAATCGTAATTAGCAGTCTTATCGGATGAGTTTTGTGGAGGTTAGAGGAAGAAGTGTAAACAGTTGTTCGTTTATTTTTCTCTGTTATACTTTAAGAAATAAAGTTGTTAATTTTTATGTTTAATAGTTTTGGACTCTAGAGTTATCACATATTACTGCATGGGATAAATCTTTTCTCTGTTGCTGGTTTTAATTAAACAGGGGAATTCATACTGTGTTGTAACACTACAAACCCACAGCAATGTGTTTTACTCTTTACTGTCCTGTGGAACAGCTGAATCAGCCACTCAGTTCAAGATCAGCATAACATGCTGCCATGACCAGGGCTGCATACATCCGGTGAAAGAAGAAAAAAAGTAAAGATATCACCCTTCCTCTGTCTGTTTCCCGTATTCCTACAGCTCATTTCTATTCAGGTAGGCGATCATCCACAAATTTAGGTGTATTCACTCTCATTGAAATTCTCCCCGACAGTGATGCTCATCTCCATAGGCATCTCTGGTGCTGGATTTATTGATGCTGACAGACAGATAGAGGGGACTTATAAATTCCATGTCAGACGTAGTGCACAGAGAAGAAATGGCTTTTTTTCTGGCACAGGAATGGCGATATCGAAGTGAGAGAAAAGGATTATTGTGATCATGCCTGAGAGTGTTGTTGAGGCAGTATTTGGGGTACTGTGGATAGACTTTCTCTCAAGTTTCACCAGACTATACCCCGGGATGATGGCACCATGATCAATGAGTGAAGTTCAGTGAGAGAATAAGATGTGATTGCGTTGAACATTAAGGGGGATGGACAATTACTCATGATGTTCCATACAGGCAGTGATACCGATATAAATTACATGGCTTTTTTTTCACTTGGCTTGCATGATTCTCGATAGTTTAAGAGCCTCTGAGAACGTTCCACCCAACTGCACGCACTCCCTATTTCGATTGAGACAGAGAGAGAGGAGGGGGGGGGGGGGGGTTCAGGCTTTTGAATAAACTGTCCCAACAGTAATAAAGTTCAATTGGTGGGTGATCCTGCAATGAATGTCATGTTATCCATAATCCCGACAGCAGCCACTATACCTTCATTATAAAAGAATTAACTTTTCCCAGCACCTTCTGACCTCCATGGAGAACATGGGTGTGTCTTCTCGGAGATGGAAGATGTCTCCTTGAGACTTGACACAAAACATTTGGCATCCCTCCTCACTGCCTGCAAATCGTGTTAAAGTTGCACACGTTCTAAAAACAATGGAATCATGTTTAACATCATGGATCCCTCCATCAGTGCAGTCTCGGTTTCATTGGTTTGTCATATTGGACTATCAATGACATCCTCCTGTTCCAGTATAACTGTCTTGTGGGGCTGAGTAGCCTCCTACAGGGCTCATCGAACAGGTTTAAGGGTCTGATTGGGCTCTGCCTGTTCCTATTTAACAACTCGATGGACTGACCAGACCCTTTCTCTTCCTGTGGAACAGACAGAAGGATTTAATGGGCTGTCCCTCTTCCTGTTCAGTCGTTTCCACAGGCTGAATGGTTTCCACATATCAGTGTGTAACCAGCTTAAGATGCTGAATAGGCTCGTCTATTAACTGTGGAAATGTTCAGTGTCTGGCCTTGCTGTTACATTAACGTTACCGACACTTTAACAGCACAAACCTGAATGTTGCCCACGTCTTGCTGCACATGGAAACAGAATGGTTCAGGAGCTGATGGGAAACAAAATGTTCTGAACATTGTGTGATCTTCAGTCATCATCCCCACTTCAGATCTTATGATGGGGAAAGACATTGATGGAGCAGCTGAAGGTGTTTGTGCTGAGTAGGCTAATCTGAGGATCTCCTGCAGAGATGTCACAGAACTGAGAGGACTGTTGCCCATTGACCGCAAATATCTTTCTTTGTGCTCTGAAAGACCAAGACAACTGGGAAATTACACATAATTCCCATTCAGCTCAAATACGTAGGTGGTCCTCATGCCATCATCAGTCAAATACTGCCTTGATATCAAAGCCATTCACTCTTTCCTGAGCCCCTGTGTTCACCTCTTGTTCAGATCAATAGTTTATGCTGTATGTGTAGGAAGTGTTTGCCTCTCACAGAGGGTAATCACTGTCAGGAATTATCTGGGCGAGAGAGTTATGGGAGCTACAACACTGAAAGTATTTAAGGAAGGGGTAGATGGATTTTTGACCTGTCAGAGAGCTAAGGGGTGTGAAGAATTGGGCATTCAAGAGGAATTAATGAGTAGATCAGCCATGATTGTATACAATGGCTTGATCGTCCAAACTAGAGATCCTGTTTCTTATGTCCTCATATTCTGTAATCATAAAGTTAATGATTGTAATTTTCCTGAGCGTTCTGTTATTGAATGTTGTAATTAGAGAGAGTAAAGTATTTTGTGAGTCATCTCTGGGTGAGGTATGGGGGCTGTATTCACAGGGAATCAGGGTCTATAATGTGACCAACAAATGAAGCGCATGTTGCAGAGAGGAGACACTCTGTAAAGAGGCCAGAGACGTCCTTCGAACCCAGCCTTCATTGCCCAATAACATTTTCCAACCCACAACAAACCGTGTGTGACAGTCTGGACGGAAATAATGATATCCTGTGTTACTGTGGACCAGGTATATGGAGGAAGTAGCCTCCATCTGCTCCTTGCAGGAACGATGAGGGGTTGAATGGAAGATAGGGACATAGGACTGAGCAGTAGGAGTGGGCGATTAGACACTTTGTCACCGCTCCACCATGCACAAAGATCATGGGTGATGTGATTGTGGTCTCAGCAGCATTTTTCTGTCTGTATACCATTTTCCTAAATTCACTTGTTTGTCAAATGTCACCAAATGCAACTTTGAATAAATGTAAACATTCAGGCACCATAAACTTCTGAGGAAGGAAATTTCCACTTGAACAGCCCTTTGAAAATTTCTCGTTTGTGTTCCAGCCAATGTTGTAGGGTCAATGTTTCCTTTTCCAGTCCCACTCTTCCACTGGTTGCACCAATATTAAATGCAGCCAGTTTAGTGATGTGGCCAATGCTGTAGGCCACAGAGTAGGTCATTTTCTGGAGAAATATGAGACACAGGAAGTTGAACTCATAACAAATCGTAAAATGACAGAATGCCCCAAATGTTATTCTGCCTTTGAAGTTATTCTGCTCACACAATATACTGTTAGTGGGATTTCTTTCTGGAATAGTTGGATTTGGCTGAAATCCCTTTGTTTCAGGCAGTGGAGAGATTCCAATGAATCCTCACCAGGAATCCTTCACAAGTGGTAAAGTTAACTCAGGGATTTTCTGGTCTCACACTTTGCTATCGGATAGAACAAAGTAAGAGAGACAGATCAATCGGCTGCTGCTTCTCAGGCAGGGATCACCTTTCTCCCTCTCTGTGTTGGAACATACAATAATGTCAACTGAGCATCAAATTGTGCCACGTGCGCTCTCCTGGAACATTAACTGGAAAACTTGAATATAGATTATATGCAAGTGTGTCATTCCTTTCAATCGCAAAAATTGCCCCCATTTTTAAATTTGATGACATGCTTACATATGTCTGTGTAAGTTGTAAATATTGGTAGGTGTCTTCATAGTATTTGTATTCATATCAATACATCATTTTCTTAAAATGTATTCTCTAGCTTTAGTCTCCCTGACAAGAGTTAATGAGCATCGAGTTGATACACTTTTCAGAAAGTCATGGATTGTTCAATAATATTTCTCATCTAAGATCGAAACTGATAATCCCCTATAACAAAACGCCAGCATTCCAGGAATGAGTAAAGGGAACCCACTTTGAAAATCTTCAAAAAGAATTATATCCTTTTATTTTAGTTTAGGGGATCACAACTGCACACAGTGCATCAGGTGTAGTCTCAGCAATGCCCTGTACAGGTGCAGTTAAACATTCCTGCGATTAAACCTGATGCCTTTTGCCAAAAACAGCATCATTCCACTTATCTACCAAATCACTTGCTGCATGTGGAGTCTGACCTCATATGATTCATGTCCCAAGAACATGGAACATAGAGTTCTTCAATCTCTCTCCATTTAAATTGATTACCATTGTTTCATCCTTCATGCCAAAATAGACAACTTACCTTAAGTTATTTCTGCTGAAGGTTTGCTCACTAACCTTCCCTGTCTATATCACAATGCAGACACACCACCTCCAGTTGATGGCACATTGAATGACCATCTTGGTGTACAAGTTAATTGAGCTCCAAGCTATTCCCTCCCCTTCCTCCAGATCTTTGATACATATTATTGGTCATTGATGACCCCACAATGATCTCTGAGGCACTTCATCAGTTACAGCTTTGCAGCCTGAAAATAAACATTTGTCTCTATTCTCTATTTCCTGTTCGCGATAGCTTCCCTCTTCCTGTGTAGCCATTTAGGCAGGTTAAAGGGCCTCTTCGTGGGCTGTGTAATGTACTGTACGAGATGAATTACTTTATTCTATATTCCTGTGTTATTCCTTAGAGGGCAGAATGGTCTCCTCCTGTCTCATTGTAACGATCCTGTCTGACTGAATAGGATGGTCCCCAACCCAGTAACAGCATCGAGGGCTGGAATGAGGGAACACCACATGTGGTAGGGACAGCAGTATATCTCTGTAACAGTCTCGACCGTGGATTGAGGAAACAACACATGGGGTAGGGACAGAAGTTGCCCATTCGGCTGAACCATTCAGAATGCTCATGGCCGATTCAATTGTGTCTGACCATCCATTTCCTGTCTGTTCCCAATAAACACTGACCCTTTTGTCCAGCAAAGATCAGTCGAACGTAGCCTTGAAAATCTTCAATAACCGAGTCTTTACTGCTCCCTGAGGATGAGGACACCACAGGTCTCACAACACTAAAGAGAAAGGAGCATCCTAATTTCATTGATGGACTGTTATTCGGAATCCTTGATCCCCTTACAAATCAAAAACATATCGATTTGTGTCTGAATGACACTAGTGTCTGTGCCTCTGTGTGTCTGTGTCTGCATGTGTGCCTGTATGTGTGCGTGTGTATGTCTGCAGGTGTGTGTGTGTTTTCGGTGTGTGTATGTATATATAAGTGTATGTGTGTGTGTGTGTGTGTTCATGTGCTTCTTATCTGTGTGTTTGCGTATCTACTTCTGACTGTCTGTGTTTCCGTCTGTGTTTCCATCTGTTTTTGTGTCTATTTTTATGTGACAGTATATCTCTCTGTGTGTTTCTATGTGTTTGTGTGCCTATCTCCTTGTAAGTATTGTGTGTGTTCGTATATTGTGGTGTTTAGCAATACCTCTGTGTATTATGTGTCTGCGTCTCTGTGCAGTGAGTTATCTGTGCTTTTTATTGGAAGTGAAAGGACTGTTGTTGTAACTGCCAGTAGGATTAAAGTGAGAATTGTCTTTCACTGATCATTGCTCCCCAATCGGTCGGTGGGACATGGATGTTTCAGAAACTCCATACGAGGCATCCTGGTCCTCTTCAGCACTTTCAGAGACCTCCCCACATGGCAGGGGGAGGGGATGAGGGAAGGGATATTGGGCACACCACCACCCGGCTTGGCCCTTTCTGTCCAATTTCAGGCTGTTTCACCTGTAATTGGAGAAAGGGAGGGAGGGAGAGTGGGAATGGGTGACCCAGAAATTCGTGCTGCTCTAGGTGGGCGGAGTTGTGAGGTGTCTGGAATGAGTAAGTCCACAGTTTTGAATCCATGTAGTATTGTTAGTGTTTGGATATTGCGTAAGTGACAGAAAAATTGAGGAAGAAAGTTACTGAATTCAATAGTGAGAGTGAATAAGGCCTGAGCCTTATTTGGAGATAGAGCGTGAACCATGTTCGGGGGTAGGTGTCATAACATATATAGAGTGCGTGTGAGGGAGCAGAGGGTATATGGTAACTCTTACCCTGACGAGCGAAGAGAATATTGTTGCTTGTCCTGTAGTGTGGTACATTTTTTCAGATCATCTCAGCGTCGAGGTGAGCCTCCCCGAATGTCTTGTCCAAGTCTATCACTAATAATGACACAGAACTGTCCCTCAGCTTCCACAGAATCAGTTTAGGTAGAGCTTGCAGGTAGCAAGGAGAAGCAAATATTGGTGTGTTATATATCGAAACCAAAATGGTAGCAGAAAATCTGAACATCATATGCTGGAAATTAGATAGGCAAGTATTGTGGATATTGCAGTCTTATTGGATAGTTCAAATTGCATCTAAACTGTATTAACTAAGTGACAGCTCAGGCTGTGAAAAATAAATTCTGTAAGTGTATATGAGGTGGGTTGAAGAGTATGTTGTGAAGCAAACTAGAGAGCAGGTTAGTTTGGGTTTGATGTTGTGTGGTCAGAAGGAAGAATTATTAACCTTAGTCTGAAGCAGCATTTAAGGAATAGTAACATTAATAAGGTGCATTTTACACGGTATCTGCATACCGTGCTTAATCATTCTGAATAAACATCATGGAAGAGTGGAGGCGAGAGTGTCAACATTGCTCCAGGAATTGGAAAAGTACAATATAACATTCAGTGGGAGATAAGCAATGTTTGTTAGAGTCATAGAGTCCGAGAGCACGGAGACAGGCCCTTCAGCTCAAATTGGTCCATTCCAACCAAAATGTCCATCCACGCTAACCCCACTTCCCTGCTATTGCCCCGTATCCTTCTAATCCTTTCCTGAGCATTTATTTGTCCAAGTTCCTCTTAAATTTTGTGAATGTACCCACCTCAACCTCTTCTGCTGACACCACATTCCAAATGAATACCAGCCCCTGTGTATAAAACAGTTGCTCCTCAGGTTCCCTTTTCTTTTTTCCTCTCTGACATTAATCTGATGCCCTCTAGTCCGTGATTGCCTAACCCTGGGAAAAAAGACTGGATGCATTCACTCTGTCCATCTTTCCCATGATTTTATACATTTCTACCAGATTACCCCCTCAGTCTCATACATACAAAAGTAAAAACTCCTAGGTTGCCCAACCTCTCCCTATAATTCAGACTATTGAGCCATTTGCAACTTCCTTGTGAATGTCTTCTCCACTATTTCCAGTTTAATAACACCCTTCCTATCGCAAAGTGAACAAAATTGAGTATCGCTACCCGCATGGCCTCGCCAGCATCCTGTATAACTACAACATAACTCCCTAATTTCGATACTCAGTGAAATATACTGATTAAGGCCAGTGTACCAAATGCTTTCTTCACTGCCCTGTCTATCTCTGAATCAACTTTCAGAGAACTATGCACCTGAATTCCAAGGTCCCTCTGTTCCACTGCACTTCTTAGGACCCAACAATTCACCATGGAACTCCAACCTCGATTTGACTTTCTAAAATGCAAAACTTACACTGATTTATATTAAAATCCATTTGCCATGTCTCCGCCCATTTCCCCAGCTGATCAAAAAACTGCTGTAATTTCTGAAATTTCAGAATCACTTCCTCACTCTCCATGGTGCCGCCAATTTTACTATTGTCTTCAAAATTACAAATCATGCCTGTACATTTTCATCTAAATTATAGATACATGTAAAATGTAGTGGTTCCAATACCAACACCTGAGGCATTCCACTCGTCACAGGCTTCCGGTCTGTCCAGAATTATTCCAGTATTACCCTCTGCTTCCTAC
Source organism: Chiloscyllium punctatum (assembly GCF_047496795.1). NCBI lineage: Eukaryota > Metazoa > Chordata > Chondrichthyes > Orectolobiformes > Hemiscylliidae > Chiloscyllium > Chiloscyllium punctatum. The sequence goes on from NC_092745.1 coordinate 32,348,750, forward strand.
CATCAAGGCAATTTTGTATGGAATTTACCAGCTCCCCCTCAATTCCATGTGATCTAACCTTCCAGAGCAGCGCACAATGTGGAACCTTATTGAAGGCCTTACTAGAATCCATCTAGACTACGTATAGCACCTGAACCTCCTCAACATTGCTGGTCACTTCATCAAAGAGCTCCAACAAAATTTGTGAGTCATGATCTCCCATGCACAAACTCCCGTGCTGACTTTGATGAAGGGCTTTCGCCCAAAACATCGATTTTCCTGCTCCTCGGATGCTGCATGAACTGTTCTGCTTTTCCAGCACTATTCTAAACTTACTCCGAATCATATCCAATCTTTCCAAATGCAGGTATATCCAATCTCTCCGAATCTTCTCAGGTAACCTACCCACTAGATTTTGGGTTTGCTGGTCTTTAGTCCCCTGGTTTATCTTTGTAGCCTTTCTTGAATATCTGCTCAGCATGTTGGCCAGCGATGATGGAAAAGAGCCAAGCAGGGCTCCCTTAATTTCTTCTCTATCCTCCTATCCTCCTGCAATGTTCCTGAATATATCTGGTCAGGACCAGGAGATTTTAGAAATACTGCAAAGTCTGAAAAATACGTTTATTTATTTCAGGTACAAACACCAAAGAGTGAGAAAGTGACTCAATGATGGTTAACATAACAAATTCGAAATATATTAATAATAGGAATAATATTAATAATATTAATATATTAATTATTATTAATTATTAATTAAATATTATTAATTAATATATTGATAATATTATCAATAATAATAATATTAATAATAAGAGAAGTGACTTCAGAAGAATTCTGGATATTGTGGAAACCTGAGAATTCTCAGAAATTAACGATCCAGGAAAGGAAGGCCATGAAACTGATAAGGAAATCAAAAAGCGAACAAGCATGCTAACAAGCAGGAGCACAAAGACTGCATCAATCTACAATAAATATTTCAAAGGAAACAAAATAAAAGCAAGGTCAAATGTGGAAATTTGTAATCGGGTGAGGAAAGGTTATTGTGGAGAACAGGGAAATGGCCAAGAAAATAACCAGTTACTTTGCATCTGTCTTCATGGAACAATATCCAGGAAATCACCCAGAAATACCAAGTGATTATATCGGACTTCTGCAGCTAAAGACATAAAGTCGATTCATATTAGTAACAAGTTGGTACTTCAGCATGTAGCTGGATTGAGCATTGCTAAGTCTGACGAAACAAATGTACTTCCTACCAAAATTCCAGAAATAAATCACCAATAGTAATATTAATTGCACTGTCGATGACTGTGTTTTATTTTCCTGTACATTCTGCAGAGACTGGAAACTATTGTGGATAAACGTGAACCAAACACTGTCGATGAATAGAAGGAATCCAAACAGCTACAAAGGGATGAAGACATAGTGTGGAGAACTGCGGACCAATTAACTTGTCATCTGTATGGAAACTGTTGGAATCTACACACGGGATGAGATTTTTATTATTTAGAAATTAACAGCAACAATGGAGTGAAACAGCATGCATTTCTGATATAGAAATCATTCTTGATAAACTTTGGAATTGTTTGAAGTTGTACATTACAGCACAGATACTTAGGAATCAGTAGAAGTGGCATACATTGGATTTTCGGAAGGGTTTCTATTAGATCTCAGTGAGTTCGTAAATGCAATGAATGTGAAGGGTATTTGGAGGAATATATGTGAGCGGAAAGTTAAAGTGTGGTTCGCCTTCATTTAAGAGAGCCAGAATATTGATGTAAAGACATGTTGAAGCAGTTTCACAGCGTGTTGATGGGGCTGTGCCTGGAGAATTGTGTACAGTTTTGGTGACCGAACCTCAGAAAGAATATACTGACCACAGAGGATGTGCAATGGACATTCTACAGATTAATCCCTCAGATGGTGAGATTCCTGATGAGGACACTTGGCCTGTGTTCTCTAGAGTGTCAAAGAATGCGAGGTGGGTCATCGTGAAATTTAGAAAAATCACAAAACTTATGACAAGTTGGAAATTAACAGAACACTTCCCTCGCTGTCTATTCCCATTCAAGGCAAATAATAGAAGGATCTGAGACAGGCCACTTAAGACTGCAAAAAGTAGGAAATTCATCACTTGGAGGGGACTAATTAACATAGGGGTATGGAAACCTACTGACAGGCAAGATTAGGGAGGATCTACAGATAATCTACAAGTGTCTCCAGCGGAACAGAATAACAAGGGAAAAGGTAGGACTCATTATTGACTTGCCAAATTGCATCCAAATCACCTTTAGTTGTATGAGACAGAGGGTGGTGAGAAAAGGATGTTTGTGTGATTGGAGGCTAGTGTCCAATGGTGCACCACAGGGATCAGTGCCGTGTCTATTATTATTTCTGATTCGAATGTGTTGGTGTTGGACTGGGGTGGACAAAGCTAAAAATTGCATAACACTAGGTTATAGTCCAAAAGGTTTATTTGGTGGCACTAGCTTTCGAAGTGCTTCATCAAAGCGCACAACCACCTGATAAAGAAGCAGCGCTTCGAAAACTCGTGCCTCCAAATACAACTGTTGGACTACAGGCTGATTTTTTGTGATTTTTAACCTTATCATAAATGATGCAGCTATGAATATGGACTAGGGCTGGGGGGTATCATAAGTAAATTTGCGTTTGATATGAAGATTGGCCGGATGGTTGGCAGTAAGGAGGAAGGCCTTATGTTTCATGAAGATACGGATGGAGGAGTCAGATGGGTGGATCAATGGCAGATGGGATGGAGCCACAATAAATATGAGGTGATGAACTTTGCAAGAAGAAACCAGACAGGGGAGCACTCAATGAATGACAGCACAATAGGAAGCTCATAGGGTCCTTCTCCACACATCCCTGAAGGTGACTGGGAAGGTTATTGCACAATTTGGGAAAGCACAGGGGAGCGTAAACACAACCTTTATACATTGAAGCATAGATTATAAGAGCTATGAAGAACTTTGGTTAGGCCAAGATGGAATACTGTGTGTAGTTCTGGGAGCCTCATTACAGGAAGGGTCTGATTGTAGTGGAGGAGTGCAGAGGAGATTCACAAAGATGTTCCGTAGGATGGAGTATATCAGCTATAGAGAGAGGCTGGATAAGCTCGGGTTGTTTAGTTTGGAGCCGTGAATCAGAAGAATAAGATGACAAGAGACACAGACAGGGTGAATAAACAGCAGCTTTTCCTTTTAGTCAAAGGGCCACCCTTTTAAAATGAAGGTTTTGAGGTTTAGTGAGGATTTGAGGACTGTTTTTCACCCAGAGTGTGTTGGCGTCTGGAATGCACTGTTGAGAGTGGGGTTGTCATGGTAACCTCAAAACCATTAGAAAATACATGGTTGTGCACATGAAATACCAAAGTATACCATAGCTGCGGGTCTTGTGTCGGAAAGTGGGCCGAATGTAGACCGTGCTGTATTTCTGATGGTACAGAAACTGTGCTTCTGTTATTGTATAGATGTGAGAGGTCAATCATTGAGTCGCTTAAGAGAGGAATTGATGGGTTTCTGAAGAATATCTTATCAAAGTATATAAGAGTGAACTTTTGATATCTTCTGAAAAAAATGTCAATGGCAAAATTAAGAGAATAAGGTGCAGCTTTCTTACAGTTTGTTACCGGATAATTGAGGACAGGGAAATAGCAGAACTATGGAGCAAATAATTCAGTTCTGCCTTCACAGAAGAAAAAAACAAGAACACCTCCTAGAAATACTAGGGGACTCTAGTCTGGTGAGAAAAACGGAATAGCAACTAAAATAGCAACTAAATAGTTTTATAGAAAAATATTGGATTGAAATTAATGGGCAAAGACAAAGTCAACAGAGATTTATGAAATGGGAATCATATTTGAGAAAGTTGCTTTTCGCAAAATTATGGAGATGGTATCAATGCAATACGATTGGAATCTCAGAAAGATTTTTGATAAAGCCCTAAGCCTTTTGTGCAAATTCGAATCCTGTGGGACTAGGTCTAATATATGGTCATGGTTTCAGAATGGGAGAGCTGGCAGGAAAGAGTGAGTAAGGTTAAAACCATGTCTTTGTTTTAATGTAAAGCTTAGAGGATATAACAAGAATCGTGATTTGGCATCCAGCTATTCCCAATACACATCATATATTTAATTGAGGAGCTCAAAAGCAACACTCCCAAGTCTACTGGCATTACTAAACAATGTCAGCTTGTGGGTCGGTGAGGAGGATGTAAAAAAGGTTCCAAGGTGATTGAGACAAGTGGAGAGACTGGGCAAATACGTGGTAAATGGAGTGCAATGGGAGAGATGAGATGTTGTGCACTTTGATGGGAACAATAGCCTATCATTTGAAAAGGGAGTGTTTGAAAAATGTTGCTCTCTAAATGAATTTAAGCTGCATTTTTGTTTAATTTCTGTGCACCCCTCTGAGTCCATGTAGGGCAGTGAGTTCTGAAGTCAGAAGTAAATACTGGGAATGGCATTGGCACGCTGACCAGTGTATATAGACCCAGCAAGTGGGGAGCTGTAACATTGAAAATAATCTGGATCTTCCTGTACACCAGTCACGGAAAGCAATATTGCAGGAGCAGAAAGCAGATGGGTCGATAAATGATGTATACACCTTCATTTCAGGGGGATTTGAATACAGGTGTAAGGATCATTTACTGCAGCTGTACAGGACCTTACTGAGACCGCATCTTGGACATTGTGCAGTATTGTGTGCAGTTTTGGTCTCCTTGCCTCGTAAAGGACAAACCTGACATTGAGGGAGAGCAGTGAAGGATGACCAGACTGATCTCTGGGATGGCAGGCTTGTTTTGGGAGCAGAGTTTGGGGTGACTGGGCCTGTATTTCATAGGGCTTAGGAAGATGATGGAGATCTCATCAACATATATCAAACTCTGACAGCGTGAGACAGATTGGAAGCAGGGGTGATAGTTCACTTTATCAAAAACGGTTCACGAATCGCATTGCAGTCAAATGGTACTTAATAAACAAGCGTTATCAGATTACTGCCTATATATTGAATAGAGGAGCAAACCTGATGGGCCGAAAGCACTACATAAGTTCTCGTTTTATATTTCACAACGTTTCAACATATTTTGGGATATGAACATTGTATAAGGAAAAGTGCATTGAGGAGCTATTCGGCCATGAACTAGCATGGGGAAAGCTCAGTATATTGAATGCCCTCCTCCTTACCCGATGTTTGTATGCAGTCTGTGGGAAAGCTCTGTAAAAGTTGTCACATGCTCTCAGATGTTATGAAGGCGGCCTCTGCAGGGTCGACAGGACTGTGTTTTCCGTTCCCGTTTCTGATAACGAGGCTGGTGTCAGGTGTTCTGTCCGGTTTTATCCTGTAAGACCTCAGAGCAGTTTGATGCAATTGAGTGTCTTACTTGGCCGATTCAGAGACAATTGAGGCATTTATCACATGTCTGTGCATCTGGAATCACCTTTAGGCCAGACCAGGAAAGCACAGGAGATTCAGTTCCTGAAAGTACATTGGGGAAGCAGATCAAAGTTTATAATGAACGTTGGACACAACATCACTACTACTGACACCAGATTTTAGGTCTCGATATTTTATTCATTATTTTTAACTTCCACAAACTGCCAGAGTATTATTCTGGTCTGGATTAGTAATCCAATGATATTTCCACAACAGCAGCGTCTCCACATGGGGAGGTATCGGAAACCACACTGTCCTGGTTATTTCGGTGCTACTTGACAGTTCTGTCAAAAATAATTCTCACCAATTTGACTGTCGTGACGGGACTTCGAGGTGGTAATTGGTCAGATTGTAATTATTCTCCTCTTCGGGAACTGGACATAGCTGAGTAACTTTCCACATTGCCAGGGAGATGTCAGAGTTGGAGCTGGAATGAAACAGCTTCCCTAGGAACACGGCTCTTTGTGCAGTACAAGTCTTCAGTCCTATTGCAGGAATGGTGTCAGGGCCCATTGCCTTTGTCGTATCTACTGTGTTCAGCTGTTTCGTCATGTCTTGTGAAGCAAATCAAATTGGTAGAAGATTGGCATCTGTGAGTCTGTGGGCATCATGATGAGTGTGAGTTAGATCATCCACTCAACACCTCTGGCTGAGGATAATGCAGACACCACATCCTTGACTTTTTTTCCACTGACGTACAGAGTCATTCCAATATTTACGATGAGGATATTTATGGAGTCCTCTCCTCCAGTAAATTGTTCAATAGTCCATCGACATTTATGCTTGCATTTAGCAGGACGACAGAGCTTAGATCCGATCTGTTCGTCTTGGGATCATTTCCCCCTCTCCATCAGAAGTTAATTCTGCTGTTTGGAATGCGACCAGTCAAGTGTGGTAGCTTTAATGAGTTGGCAACAGGTTTAGGTGCATGTGATTCCGACCTTGAGATCAGCCCTGTATTCAGTGACCTAACCTGATTTCTGATGCGGTAACACTTCCATTTTCATATTCTCATTCTGCTGAGGGCACCTCCCTGGTGCCACGCCTCTAATGTGTAACTTTAACTCAATCCAATTAAGGTAATTATCTAAATCGTTTCTTTTCCACAATGTCAACTTCTGTATTTGAAGTGAATGTGTTTCCCACTGTTTTTCTCCCTGACCATGATTACAAGCTCTGTAGTGTCAGTGATGCCAGTCTTATGCAATTTCAGAGTCAAGGAACTTGTGCACCATGCATTATTGTTCAGTTCCCAGTGTACGGCACTCCATGTTAGACAGGATGTTTGACAACCTTTGACATCCTTGTTTGGAAATTGTCCAAAAACAGAAATTGTTGAAGAAATTACTGAAAATATTGCAGCATCTTCTGGAGTGAATGCAGAGTTAAACCTTCAGGTCAAGTAACCCTTTACAAGGCTCCCAGTTTCTCCAGCATTTTTTTGTATTTTTATTTCAATATCCAAAGTTATTTGTTTAACTGAAAATTTGTTCTGTGCCAATTCATTTCTCGAGAAACTCAGCAGGTCTGTCAGAATCTGCAGAGGCAGAGAAACAGTGTTAGCATTTCAAGCCCAGTGTGACACTTCTTCAGAACTGAAAATGATTGGACACTGGGATTTTTAATCCCTTGACAGAGGTGGGGTATGAGTGACAGGGAAAAGAAGGTTTGGCAAAGATAAATGGGCTCTTAGCAGTAGTGAATGAGTGGATGAAGTAAAATGTGTTTAAATTAAGCTGCGAATGTGGGCAAGGGGTTCTCTCTATTGAATGCAAGACAAAGAAGTCACAACCAAACAAGTTCATAGGGAGGCAGAAGGGAGAATGTTGACTATGTGGCATTGTATAGGTCTGGCCATAGATACATTTTCACTGTCCAGATTATCACCCCCTTTAGACAAAGGAATTTAGGTGTTTGACTTCTTATTGGCACGAGTATTGTTTACCTGTCATGTTTAATATAGTTTAAATTTGCAGTGATTATCTTTAAATGCTTGTTTTTCAAGTTAGTATCAGATGGAGTGTGGGAGGTTGAGTGATGACATTGTAAAAGTTTCGAAAATCATGAGAGATATGGATACAGTGAATAGCCAAGATCTTTCCAACGGCATGGGTGAATTCAGCCATAGTAGCTATAGGTTTAAGGTGTAAGAGGGAAAATTTAAAAGGAATGAAGGGGCAACGTTTTTACACAGAGGGTGGTATGGGTATAAAATGAGCTGCCAGAGGACGAGTGGTAGATGTCAGTACAGCTACAACATTTAAAACTCATTTGAACAAACATATGAATGGGAAACATTTGGAGGCATATGGGGCAAATGAATGCAGATTGGACTAGATAGTTTGGAAAACCTGGCCAGCATGGACATTTAGAAAAGCTTCACACAGAGTCAGTGTGGTTTTGTGAAAGGGAAATTATATTTTGCCCTGTAAAATTATGCAAAATATTTCTGGAGGTGCCTGAGAATGCAACAACGGACTTGATAAAGGGGATCTGGTAGACACCAGGCTTTCCAGAGATTTTCCACAAGGTGTGAAAAAATTAAAAGTTCTTACACAAGACGGAAGCTCGTAGGATGATGGATAATGTATTAACATGGGATGATGATTGGTTAGCTCAAAGCAATCGGAGAGTCAGGATTAATACATCTTCATAGTAAAGGTGTATCTGCTGGAGTACCACAGCTATTAATCCGATGGCATCAGTTATTTACAATCTATACTGATAGCCTGAAGGAGGGAGCTGGGTGCCATATACATCCGAGTTTGTAGATGACACTGAGAACCAAAAGGCAGGCTGTTATTTAATGGAAAGGACTTCCAGAAAAAGAGCAGTACAAATGGATTGGAGTCTTCCTGTGCATGAAACATAAAGTCAGAATGCTGATGCAGCAAGTAACTAGGTTAGTTCATTAGACACATCCCTGGGATGAAAGGGTTGTGTTATTGAAAGGGTTGTGTTAATGGTGAGTCGATTCTTCATTGGGTTTAAATGAATGATGAGTGATACTGCTGAAACATACAAGACACAGAAAGGACTTGAGAAGGTAGATATTGAGAAGTTGTTTCCATTCTTGGCCAAAGTGTCGAACTCAAGGATATAGATACGAATAAGGAACATTGATTTTAATCTGAGATGCAAAGTGATGTCTTCTCTCAGAAGGTAGTGAATGTCTGGAATTCCCTCACCCAGAGAGGTGTGGAGGGATACAAGGAGTCAGCAAGAAAGTGGAATTGAGCCCTGGAGTAGATCAGTCATGTTTTGATTAAACGACAGGGCTAGCTTGACGGGCAGAATGACCTACTCCTGTTCCTATTTATTCCTTTCACATTATGCTTTTGGAAAGTAACGGGTTATTTTCTGGAAATCGTGTTGTAAAATGTTGCATTCAGGGAGAGCAGAGGATTTGTTGATTCAACCCTGGGTGGGGTATGGGGTTTGTATTCCCAGCGTATCTGAGGCTGCAACATGACCCACATCTGGAGCAGAAGTTACAGAGAGGGGAAGCCTGGAAACAGGGATTGGGGGTGGGGTCCACTTCCTGACCCAGCCTGGATTTTCCAAGTACATTTCCTACACCAAACTACGCCAAACCATCGGAGTGGCCACGATCTGCCCGCACGTGGCAGGTTGGAAGGGCTGAATGGAACATCAGAACATAGGGCTGAGGGACACGATAGAGCCATTCGACCCTTTGACACGAATCCACCAGTAAATGAGGTCATGACTCAACTCATTGTGGTCCCAGCTGCACTTTTCTCTCCATGCACCATTATCCCTGATTCACCTGTCTATCGAAAATTAGACAAAGCCAGCCTCATTGTAATATAAATATCTTGTCATCCCAAACTTTTGGGAAAGAGAATTCCAACTTGAATGAAGTCCCACTTTGTGAATTTCTCCTAATTCCTGAGGTTTGAGGGTGTCACTGTTTCATTTTCTAGTCCCACTCCTCCACTGCTCACAACAAATTTTAAATGTAACCAGGTTGGTGTATGGCCGCTGATAAAGGTCTCAGACTGGGTCAGGTTCAGTGACAGGAACAAGTCAGACAGATTTCTTTAGTCAGCCACAAATAAATAATAGCACTAACGGATGTGCAAGGTGGATCTGTGGTTAGCACTGTTACCTCCCAACACTGAGGAGCTGCGTTCAATTCCACCCTCGGGCAGCCGTCGATGCGGATTTTGAACATTCTCCCCATGTCTGTGTGGGCCTCCTTCCAGTTTACTCCCACAGTCCAAAAATATGCAGCTTAGAGTGGATTAGCCATGCTAAATTGCCCGTAGTGCCCAGGGATGTGTAGGTTAGATAGGTTAGTCATGGGAAATGCAAGGTTACATGAATAGAGTAGGGGGGGCAGGTCTGAGGGGGCATACTGTTCCCAGAGTCAATGTGGACATGATGGATGGAATGTCCTGCTTCCAAGCTTTAGAGATAAAAGTGACAAGAAGTTTTGACTATAAAAACACCCAGTGGGTATCTATCTGATCCACTCTCCTCTGGGTTTTGTATGTTTCAATAAGGTCATCTGTCATTCCAAGAGGAACCTGTTAAAGCCTTCATAATATAAGACCCTCATCCCTGGAATACATGAAGTGAAACATCTCTGAACTGCTTCCAATTTAATTATATCCTTTCTCAGGTAAGGAGGCAAAAATAATCTCACACACAGATGGGGTTAATTTTTGTTTTCTCAGTGGTGAGAGTATTTGGAACTGTCTTCTCTGCAGAGCATTGGAGGCAGAGATATTGAATATTTTTGAGGCACAGACAGAAGGTTAATAAATAATAACCGAGTCAAGGATTATCGGGGAATGGAAGGAAAGTGCGGTGCGGTGCTGACAGTGGTACAAAATCACACTGCTCCAGTACATTCAGAAATATAATGCAAAATAAAATGATCATATCGATAAAATGTTAAGGGGAAATCCAAGATAGCGGTAATCCAGAAAGTCTGCTTTGTTGGGCGCTGCATCACAGCACGTGAAAAGTGGTTCCCTAACCCACTCCATCCCAGCCACTTACTTAAAATTCAACTGTAAAAGAGTGATGGAATCTTTACTGATCCCGATTTGTCAAGTAGAAAAGACAAAACACGGGTAAGTCCCAACAAGTGTTGTAACTGTAAGAAACATCGAGCATGCCTGAGGCCGCATCTGCAACCCACTCTGCTCATTTGATAGACCTTGTTACTTACTGGGCTTTGGTCACTGAGTTCACCAAGTTATGTGAAATGATAGAAGGCATGATTAAAGAAAAGTTCAGCCGTGGCTAGAACCTCTACCACTCTCAGACGTGCTCCAAAAACATGATCAGCAACTTGACAGCCTTGGAAACAGAACAGACGATGTCAAACGCTGAACAGCAGTGGCAGAGACTGCGATCGATTCCTCTCAGGAGAGGATCCAAGCCCTTGAAAAACAAGTCCGCACCTTAACTGCACATGATGATGACCTCGAGAACAGGGGCGGGATGAAGAATGTTCACATGGTCGTCTGCTGGCCCAGACAGCAGGTTGTCAGCCAGTGAGTATTTTTCGATATCTGGCCACAGCGATTCCTTCACTTCGAAACTGAAGAGGGACGGGTGAAGACTGAGACAGTCCCTCGCGTTACGATGCACAGGTCAGGCTCAGCAGCGGTCTCGCCCTGTCCTTGTGCGGTGACATAGTTATGGGATGAGCAAAGACTAATGGAAGCTTCCAGAAATCAATGGAAAGATCCGATTGCTTTAATTCAAGGGTTCCAGGATTATTTCCTTTCGGGAATTTTCAGCGGTGGTGATTCAGAATAAAAAATCGTTTGATGTTATAGGACATTAAAACGCAGTACAGGCCCTTCGGACCTCGATGTTGCGCAGACCTGTCATGCCAATCTGAAGCTCATCACACCAACACTATTCCATGTACGTCCATATGCTTTTCCAATGAGGACTTAAAAATACTTAAAGTTGGCGAATCTACTACCGTTACAGGCAAAGCATTCCATACCTTACTACTCTCTGAGTAAAGAAACTTCCTCTGACACCTCTCCTCTATCTATCACCCCTCAATTTAAAGCCATGCCCCCTCGTGGTCGCCGTCACCATTCTTGGAAAATGGGTCTCCCTGTCCACTCGATCTAACCCTCTGATTATCTTATGTGTCTCTATTAAGTCACCTCTCAACCTTCTTCTCTCTAACGAAAACATTCTCAAGTCCCTCAGCCTTTCCTCGTAAGACCTTCCCTCCATACCAGGCAACATCTTAGTAAATCTCCTCTGCACCCTTTCCAAAACTTCTCCATCCTTCTTATCATGCCGTGACCCGAACTGTACACATTACTCCAAGTGCGGCCACACTCGAGTTTTGTACAGCTGTACGATAACCTCATGGTTCCAGAACTCGATCCCTCTATTAATAAAAGCTAAAACATTGTATGCATTCTTAACATCTCTGTTAACCTGGGTGGCAACTTTTAAGGATCTGTGTACCTGGACACCGAGATCTCTCTGCTCATCTACACTACCAAGAATCTTACCATTAACCCAGTCATTTGCATTCAGGTTATTTCACCAAAGTGAATCACCCCACATTTGTCCGCATTAAGCTCCATTTGCCACCTCTCAGCCCAGCTCTGCAGCTTATCTATGTCTCTCTGTAACCTATAACATCCTTCATCAGTATCCACAATTCCACCGACCTTAGTGGTGTCTGCAAATTTAATAACCCACACTTCTACGACCTCATCCAGGTTGTTTCGAAAAATGACGAACAGCAGTGGACCCAACACCGATTCTCGAGGTCCACCACTGGTAATTGGACTCCAGGATGAACATTTCCCATCAAACACCACCCTCTGTCTGCTTTCAGCAAGCTAATTACTGAGCCAAACTGCTATATCGCCCACAATCCCATTCCTCTACATCTTGTACAATAGCCTACTGTGGGGAATCTTATCGAACACCTTGCTGAATTCCACATACACCACATCAACCGGTTTACTCTCATCTATCCATTTGGTCACCTTCTCAATGAACTCAAAAAGGTTTGTGAGGCACGACCTACCCTTCACAAAACCGTGCTGACTATCCCTAATCAAATTATTCTTTTCTCGATGATTATAAATCCTATTTCTTACATCCTTTTACAACACTTTGCCAACAACTGAAATAAGGGTCCCTGGTCTATAATTACCAGGGTTGTCTCTACTCCCCTTTTTGAAGAGGAGAACCACATTTGCTATTATCCAGTCTTCTGGCACTATTCCTGTAGACGATGACGATGTAAAGATCAATGGCAACGGCTCGGCAATCTCCTCTTCTCTTCCCAGAGGATCTAGGGATAAAACCCATCTGACCCAGGGGACTTATCTATTTTAACACTCTTCAGGATTTCTAATACCTCCTACTTGTGAACCTCAATCACACCTAGTCTTGTAGCCTATATCTCAGTAATCTCCTCGACAACATTGTCGTTTTCTATAGTGAAAACTGTCGAAAAATATTCATTTAGTGCTTCCACTATGGGTCACTATGGAGAATGGGTCACGCTTCAGTGTGGACTTTAGATTAGATTAGATTACATTACAGTATGGAAACAGGCCAACAAGTCCACACTGACCCGCCGAAGCACAACCCACCCATACCCCCACATTTACCCCTTACTGAACAGTAAGGGCAATTTAGCATGGCCAATTCACCTGAACTGCACATCTTTGAACTGTAGGAAGAAACCGGAGCACCCGGAGGAAACCCACGCAGACACAGGGAGAACGTGCAAACGCCACACAGTCAGTCATCTGAGGCAGTAATTGAACCCGGATCTCCGGCACTGTGAGGAAGCAGTGCTAACCACTGTGCCACCGTGCCGCCCACACCGTGACTTGTTGGGCCAAAGGGTCTGTTTCCACACTGTAGGGAATCTAATCTAATCTAATCTACCTACAGAAAGCCTTAACATTTATCCTATCCACTAACAACTTCTCATGTCTCCTCCTGGCTCTTCTGAGCTCTCTTTTTAGGTCTTTCCTGGCTACCTTGTAACCCTCAAGTGCCCTAACTGAGCCTTTACATCTCATCCTAACATAAGCCTTCTTCTTCCTCTTGACTGAGATTCAATTTGCTTCGTAAACCACGGCTTGTGCGCTCTACAGCTTACTCCCTGCCTGACCTGTACATACTTATCTAGGACACACAGTAGCTTTTCCATCAATAAGCTCCACATTTCTAATGCGCCCATCCCCTTCAGTTTCCTTCTCCATCCTATGCTTCCAAAATCTTGCCTAATCGCATCGTAATTGCCTTTGCCACAGCTGTAACTTTTGCCCAGTGGTGTATATCTATCCCCTTCTATCACTAAAGTAAACATAACAGAATTGTGATCACTATCACCAAAGTGCTCACCTACTTCCAAGTCTAAGACGTATCAAACGAAGAGTAAGGGAACACAGAATTCAGTATTTCCTCTCGTACCCAACGTTTCTCCATATTGCATTTAATGGATAAGAACTCGTCTGACTCTGCAGAGAAAGCAAAAACTTTGTGGACATTTTAAATTCCCCTATCGATTTTGTTTCTTTTATTTTGGTTTTTTATATGTTTTTTTTTGGAAAGTTTTGAGAGCTTGTCCGTCGTAGTAGTTTCAGTTTGCGTAGTTTTTAAGCTCTATGGGACTTTGTTTATTAATGATCAGTAATTCGAGTTCTTCCTCTCTCAAGTTCAAATGTTGCTACAGTGTGTTCTGGATAATGATGTGCTTATTTGGTGTACCTGGAACATTAATGGCAGCCATTAGTCAGTCAAGAGGAAAAATGTACTTTCTAGTCTTAGAACAGAGAGGGTGGATGTTGTCCTAGTGCAGGAGATGCACCTTGATGACGAGGAACATTTGACGTTTCAGCAGGGCGTGTTTGACCGGGTTTATTTCTCGTCTTTTAGTACTAGGAGTAGGGGAGAAGCCATACTGGATAGGAAGAATCTTCCATTTAAAATGCTAGATTGTATTTGACACTCACGGGAGGATCACAATCCCCAAAGCCTTGAATTATTGTAAATAAACCAATATCTTGAATGATAATTGCGACCCGCACCCCACCCCACCCCCACCCCCGCCGCACCCACCCTTTTAAAATGCTGGTGGATGCACTTTCCAAAGTAAGTTATCTTGCACCGTGGCACATTATTGTAGTAGGAGATTTCAACTGTCTTATGGACCCCACTGTGCACAGAATGTCCAAACGTCCCCCAATACCCTCGTTATAATGCAAGCAATTAGTGGATTTGTGTGCAGAACTATAGTTGGTGGATGTCTGGAGGCAGATCTACCTCACAAGTAGGGATTTTATTTTCTCCTTTAACCTGCAGAAATGCCATACGAAGGTTGATCCTTTCCCCATCCCTGCAACAATCTTAGATTTGGTGGCATCCTGCACAATTGCAAACATTACCATTTCTGACCATGCTTATTGATTACGATTAAGGGCAGTATGACAGATTCGAGACACTGGCGAATGTATCCCTTTATTCTTAAGGCTAGTTAGTTCTTTGAGTATTTCTGTAATGAATTCAGAGCTTTGTAGCCACTAATTCAGATTCAACCAGTAAGCCATCCATTCTATGGGAAATTGCTAAGGTTTATGCCAAGGGAATAATTATTCCTTAGGATGCAGCAGAAGTGGGATCAGGAACGCGGGCTTTAGGCACAGCTGAGGGCAGCCGAGAGGGCATACTGTGATAGAAACTCAGTGGCTAAGTGCACAGGATCACAATGCTTCGGTCTACTGTGAATACCTCGCTCACACAGACAGCCAAGAAGGAACTTACTTTTGCAAATAAAAGGCTGTTTGAACGTGGTGATAAGCCAGACAGGTATTTGGCCGATCTTGCCAGGAAAACGAGCGCCCCTCTCAAGCCATTGCCTCAATTAGGGAAGGTACAGGGATTCTTACCTTCGATTCCAAAAAGATTAATGCAGCTTGTCTGAGATCTTTCTTCATATTGTTTCAGACTGAGCATTGTGAGGATAGATGTATTAAGATGTAATCATTTTTCAAGAACTTGGGTCTTCCAGGAGTAACCCCTGAATAAGTATTGTGTCTTAATGCACCATTGTCAGCACAGGAGGGTGTGAAGCAGCTTCAGAATATAAAGGCGCATGATCCTGAGGGATTTCTTAGTGAATGTTATCAATAATTTATAAATCTATTGCCAGGGCTGATGTTTAACATGTTCCGTCACTCATACAGTCACATACCTATCCATCCATCCTTCAGAGAGGCTCATATCTCTCTGATGCTTAAGAAGGGAAGAGCCTGGAGGATTGTGTTTCTTACAAGCCAATCGCAATTTTAAATGTTGGCTTCAAAATCCTGTCCGAGACCTGTGCATTAAGTGTGGAAACTTTGCTGCCTTCCGTTGCCAAAGATCACCAAACAAGTTTTATAAAGGGCCACAGATCTAAATAGATTGTTAAGAGGTTACTCAATATGATCCAAGAGTGTCAACCACAATCTGTCCAGGGATTATTGATCTCTTTAGATGAGAGAAGGGATTTGATTGGGTTGAGTGGCCAGATCTCTTCTGGACGTTAGAACGGTTTGGTCCACGCAAAGTTTTTATCAAGTTGGTGAGGGTCCTTTACGGCTGTGGTTCTCACTAATGGTGTGGCAACCAGTCATATTAATATTTCTCCAGCAGCACACAAGGTTGACACCTTTCGCCCTTCTTGTTTACGTTAGGGATTGAGCCACTGGAGGAGGCCATCCGTAGGAATGCCCACATATCTGCCCCAAAATTGGGATAGAAGTCACGTTAGAAAACATTGTATGCAGATGTGGGTCTTTTTTTTGTTAAATCCCGCAATTTCAGTAGTTCATGTGATGCAATGCATTAATTCGCTTGTTGCCTTTCTGGGTGATAAGATTAATTTTACAAAGTTGGAGGCCAGGCCTACGTGAGGTCTTAGGGAAATACCTGATACTGAGGGCAAATCCTGGTTTCCTTTTAAATGGTCACTAGGGTGGTTTTCCTATTATAGTATATTCATTACATCTGTCTTTGATCATTTATTTAACGTGAACTGTGTCCATTTGTTTGACAAAATTAAGCAAGAGCTTCAAAGATGGGAGGCATTTCAAATATCCTGGCTAGGTCAGATAGCTGTTATTAAAATGAATGCCCTTCCTCGTTTCCTAGACCCGTGTGAATGCTTTCTTTGATGTTTCCCAGGCAGATATTTAGGAAACATAATGGCTGGTTTAGCTCTTTTATTTCGCACCATAAGCGATTCCTTATCAAGCTAACAAACTTGCAACTGCCCCAAAGATAGTGGGGGGTAGATCCCCCAGATTAAAAGCAATCAATTAAGCTTTTTTCTCATCATCCTATGTTCATGCCTGGGCAGCTGAAGACTCTGAGTCAATATGGCTAGAAATTGTGCCCTCTCAGACAAAGTGAACCCTTATTTGTCTGTTGTTCTTAGATAAAATTTATGGAGTATTGTGAAAAACTAATGATTATCAATGCTGTTAAAACTTGAAGGACAATGCGTCAGATCGAGGGCAATGCAGCCATAACCATGTTTCTTACCCCTTTAATTGCTATAACGGGTTGTCAACCGGGGATAATGGATTCCAGGTTTAAACTGTGGGCAGCGAGGGGGGTTCCTTGCTTGAGTGATTTAGAATTAGTAGAATCCTTACAGTGTGGATACAAGCCCTTCGGCCGAAAAGTCCACTTCGATACTCTGAAGAGTAACCCACCGAGATCCATTCCCCTACCATCCTATATTTATTCTGATTAATGTCTGAACTTACAGATCCTGGAACACTGTGAGCGATTTAGCATTGGCCAATTCATCTAACCTGCACAACTTTGTGACCATAGGAGGAAACTTACTCAGACACAGTTGAGAATATACTAACTCCACACAGCCAGTCACCCAAGACTGGAACGAAACCCGTGACCTTGGTGCAGTGAGTCAGAGGTTCAAACCACTGAGCCACCACGTGTTACTTGAGGGAGAAACAATGATATCATTTGATCGTATAACTCGTAAGTATGGACTACCTAGTAGAGACTTCTTCTGTTGTTTTTCCAGATTAGAGATTTGATTTTAAAAACACACACTTTTAACAGACTCTTACAGATCCGATACAGAGAAGCGGGTGCTTATTTCTAAGGATACACTCTTTGTCAGTACCCTTTATGATTTGTTGGAGAGGTCCCCTCAGACAAGACTGTGCAGCTTTGTGACGTCTGTGCGAGAGAGTTGGGGGGTTTCGATCTCTTTGGAGTCATGGGAAGATATTTGTGAAAATGCTCGAAGGATTTTGATCTGTCATAGGACCCATTTGATGCAGTTGCAAATTCTTCATAGGGTCTATCTGACACTAGATTATCTCCCAAAATTCAATTTGGGATTATCTTCAGCATGTCCGAAATGCAGAATGACTACAAGCACTCTTACTCATTGCATGTGGTCCTGCTGCAGGCTCTGTATATATTGGAGCATTGTGTTAGGTGTGGTAGAGTGGGTCTTGGGGACCGAATTGGAGATAGACCCGGTTTCTCTTTTCCTGGGCCTGCACTGGGTATCTTATGCAGATGCACATGGGAAAAAAATGTACTTACTTTCTGTGCTAGCAAATAATATTCTGTTGCGTTGGATGTCTGAAACTCCCAGGATGTGCTGGGTCTTTGTAAGTTCAACATGGAGAATATTCCATTGGACTTTCTCACCCAGTATTGTGCACCAAAAAACAGAGATTAATATAAGTCATAGAGTCATAAAGATGTACAGCATGGAAACAGACCCTTCGGTCCCACCCGTCCCACCCTTCGGTCCCACATATAGCAACACAATCTACTCCAACCTGCCAGCACCCGGCCCATAACCCTTCAAACCCTTCCTATTCAATATACCCATCCAAATGACTCTTAAATGTTGCACTTGTACCAGTCTCCCCCATTTCACCTGGCAGCTCATTACATACATGTACCACCCTCTGTGTGAAATAGTTGCCCCATACGTCTCTTTTATATCTTACCCCTCTCACCCTAAAATTATGCCCTCCACTTCTGGACTCCCTGACCCCAGGGAAAAGACTTCCCTTTTTACTGTATCCATGGCCCTTATACTTTTGAAAACCTCTATAATGTCATCCTCAGCATCCGATAGTCCAGCGAAAACACCCCCAGCCTTTTCAGCCTCTCCCTATAGCTCAAATCCTCCAATCCTGGCAACATCCTTGTAAATCTTTTTGGAACCCTTTTAAGTTTCACAACATTTTTCCGATAGGAAGGAGAGCAGAATTGCACGCAATATTCCATCAGTGGCCTAACCAATGTCCTGTACAGTTGCAACATGATCTTTCAACTCCTGTACTCAATACTCTGACCAACAAAGGAAAGCATACCAAACGCCTTCTTCACTGTCGTATCTACCTGCGACTCCACTTTCAAGGAGCTATGAACCTGCACTCCAAGGTCTCTTTGTTCAGCAAAACTCCCTGGAACATTACCATTAAGTGTATATGTCCTGCTAAGATTTGCTTTCCCAAAATGCAGCACCTCGCATTTATCTGAATTAAACTCCATCTGCCAATTCTCAGCCCATTGGCCCATCTTGTCAAGATCCTGTTGTAATCTGAAGTGACCCTTTTCGCTGCTCACTGTACCTCCAATTTTGGTGTCATCTGCAAACTTACTACTTGTACCTCATATGCTCGCATCCAAGTCATTCATGTCAATGACAAAAAGTAGTGAATCCAGCACCGATCCTTGTGGCACTCCACTGGTCAGAGGCCTCCAGTGTAAAGAACAACCGTCCACCACCATCCTCTGTCTTCTGACTTTGAGCCAGTTCTGTATCCAAATGTCTGGTTCTCCCTGTATTCCATGAGATCTAACCTTGCTAATAAGCCTCCCAAGGGGAACTTTGTCGAAACCCTTACTGAAGTCCATATATATCACATGTATCCGTCTGCCCTCATCAATCCTCTTTGATACTTCCTCAAAAAAACTCAATCAAGCTTGTGAGACATGATTTCCCACGCACAAAGCCATGTTGACTATCCCTAATCAGTCCTTGCCTTTCGAAATACATGCACATCCTGTCCCTCAGGATTCCCTCCAACAACTTGACCACCACCAACGTCAAGCTCACTGGTCTATAGTTCCCTGGCTTGTCCTTACCACCCTTCTTAAATAGTGGTATCACGTTAGCCACCTCCAGCCTTTAGGCACCTCACCAGTGACTATCCATATTACAACTATCTCAGCAAGTGGCCGAGCAAACACTTCTCTAGCTTCCCACAGAGTTCTAGGGTACACCTAATCAGGTCCTGGGGATTTATCCACCTTTACCCATTTTAAGACATCCGGCACTTCTTCCTCTGTTATATGGACATTTTGCAAGGTGTCACCATCTATTTCCCTACATGTTATATCTTCCATATCATTTTCCACAGTAAATACTAATGCAAAATACTCGTTTAGTATCTCCCCCACACTTCCTGTGCTAGGAAAAATATTCTTTTGTGTTAGATGTTTGAACCCCCCCCCCACTCCCGGATCTGTTGGGTCGTCGTAAGCTCGTCATGGAGATTATCCCCTTGGATTTTCTCACGAGTATGGTGAACCAAAAAGCAGAGATTTATATAAGATATGGCAGCCCTTTTTTGTATTATCGCGATGCAGGCTTATCTGCCACTCTAAAAAGGGCTTTTATACAGCTTTTATATTGTGTAATGAATCTACTATGAATAATTGTGAACATATGAATGTGTATCAGTTAATGCTCTCGAAGAATCAGAGCTATCATTTGGTTATTCTGAGCCATATTATTTATTTATTATTTATTGGGGTTTTTTTTTGTTTTTCTTCTGTCCATTTATAGACTTTAGCTTGTTTTGTATTTACATGCACATGGGTGAAATATTGTTCACTTATTTGAGTTGTTTTGTTATTGGTTTAATATAATTTAAAAATCTATTTTTCAATAAAAGGTCTTGTTAAAAACATTAAAATGCTAACATTGATAGAATAGAGGCCCAAAAAACTCTCATTAGAGAGACCACTCATAGTGGTTTACGCTGATGGTCACCACACGGGTGATGGAGTGAGGTTGAGAGAGCGTCCCCTTCATGGTAACCTTTGTCACTGTGAGGGAATTGAACCTGCTCTCCTGCCTCCCTCTGCATCATAAACCTGCCCTACAGCCAACTGAGTGGGAGAATGTATAACTGTTACAGACAGAATCAGCCACAGACAAAGTGCAAGTGAAACTTTCATGACAAGGAAAAAGGTATATTTGAAATAATGGTCATGATAACGGCTGATGATAAAAACGTTCTCTGCTAGAAATTGTATTTTATGATGAGACAAGTGTTTGGAAGCTTTCTTTGGCTTAATGCAATAAGGTGAGACAAGTGAAATGACCAGAATGCCTAATTGTGATTGGATATCGACAACCATAAAATAAGTGCATGTTTTTGATTGGTGTGCGGAAAATGTGCTGACAATTGTATGAATTTACAAAGCAGATTACATATATTGTTAGAAGAGTACGTTAGGAGAGTGGAAAATACCTTCTGAACGTATGCTAGAAGAAACCTGGGGTAAAAAGTGCCTGAGAACCGTCTGCTCTGTAACAGGAAGCTGGGGTGCTTTAATAGATATACAGTGAGTGTGAGGAAGCAGAGAGAATACGGTGACCCTTATCTTGACAGAGTGGGGAAGGTTATTGTTGCTTGTCCTGTTTTGCTGGATATTTCTTCAGACCGCAGATACGACACTGAGCTGGGTGGTGAGCTCAGACCATGCTCGGTGGGTCTGGTGGTGTGATCACTCTGGGAAGACAATGGTCACCATCTGTACTAGCCCATCCACCAGGACCTCCGTGCTGCTGTCAACAAACTGTGGTTTAATTTCCTCTTAGCTGACATGCTCGGTGTAAACTGTGCAGGGCAGCTCCAAACTGAGAAAGCTCAACCATGTGCCTATTGGCCTTTTAAAATGGCACCATTGCCAGATATCACAGAATATCCAGGGACATCCGGGTGACTGTGAGTACTTCCAGTCATGATGGGTGGGAGAATCAGGCTGTCATTGTATGAGAGGGACACCATGGAGTTGGATGCGTAGTTAATGAGAAGAATTTGGTTAGATAGCACCATGAAACTAGCTCAGCCTCGTACAGACAACCCCTTTGTCACACTCAATGAAAATGTCACTGAGACAGTTTTTTTTTGTTAGGTTCTGCCCAGTCTTACCAACATCCTGTACAACTGCAACATAACTTCCCAACTTCTATACTCAAAGCCCTGATGAAGGCCATCGTGCCAACAGCCTTCTTCACTGTCCTGTGCATCTGTGACTCAAATTTCAGACAACCGTGCACCTGATCTCCAACGTCCTTTTGATCCACTACACACCTTAAGGCCCTCTCGTTCATCATTAAACTCCGAGCTGGATTTGACTTTCCAAAATGCAAGACATCACACTTATCGGTATTAAACTCCATTTGCTGTTTCTCAGCCCACTTCCCCAGCTGATCAGGGTAACGCTGCAATTTCTTACAACATTCCTCACTTTAAACGATGTCTCCTACTTTAGTGTCATTTGCAGACTTACTAAACTTGCGTTGTGCACTCTGGTCCAAATCAGTGATATAGATAACAAACAGCAATGGGCCCAGCACCGACCCATGAGGCACTCCACTAGTCACAGGCCTTTAGTCCGACAAGCATACCTCCACCATAGCTATTTGCTTTATCGTGTCAAACCAATTGTGTCGCGAAATTGCCAGTTTACCTTGGAGTCCTTGCGATCTAACCTTCTGGAGCGGCCTATCATGTGGAACCTTATCAAAGGTCTTACTGAAATCCATATTGATGATATCCACCACCCTACCCTCGTCAACTTCCGGATCACTTCCTCAAAACAGTCTATCAAAATTTGTAAGGCATGATCTGCCACCCACAAAGCCATGCTGACTGTTCCATGTCAAACTCTGTCTTTCCAAATGCATGCATATCTTATATCTCCCAACCTTCTCAAGTGGTTTCCGGAAACAGATGTGAAACTTACTGGTCTATATTTCCCAGGCGTTTTTTTGCAGCCCTTCTGAATGAGGGCACAACATTTTCTACTGCTCAGTCTTCCGGGTCCTTGGCCCCTGAACTGTCTTCTCTCACCTCGTGCTGTGCTGTTAGATATATCTGGTCAGGACCAAGAGATTTATCTGACTTTATGCATTCTAATATGTCCAACAGCATCTCTACTGTGATATGGACTGTACCATGATATGACAATTAACCTCCCAAAGTCAGAGGTCTTCATGTCTTTCTTCATGGTAAACACAGAAGGGAAATTAAGGACTTCAACCATCTCTTGAGGTTTTACACATGCATGCCTATTTTGATTTTAAGACATCCTATTCTCTCTCTCGTTGTTATTTTTCTTTACTATACTGAATTTTGATTCATCCTAATCTTCTCAGCCAAGGCTATCACATACCCCACTTACGCCCTGCTGATTTCCTTCTTCACTAATCTCCTGTATCCCCTGTGCACTTCCAGGGATTCCCTTTATCCCAGCAGCTTGGACCTGAGCAATGTCTCCTTTTTTTTTCCTGGTCAGAGCCTCAATATCTCTTGTTCTTAATATCAGGGTTCTTTCTTCCAGCCTCATTTTCCCTTCACCCTCACAGGAACATATAGAGCTTGAACTCAAGCAATCTCACTTTTGAAGCCCTCCCACTTGCCCGGGATCCTTTTACCTGGAAACAAACTACTCCAATCAACCCCTGCAATCCCCTGTCTAATTCCAACAAAATATGCCTTATCCCAATTTAGAACTTGAATCTGTGGACCATTTTGGCTCTAACATAACTATTTTAAAATTAATGCAGCTCTAATCACTTTTCCCAAAATGGACCCCCACTTTACCTCCTTCACCTATCCTACCCTATTTCCCAACAGTAGGCCGAGTGTGTCCCTTCCCGAGTAGGACATTCTACATGCTGCTTGCGAAAGCTTTCCTAAACACACTTAACAAATTATGTTCCATCTAATTTCTTAACCCTCTGGAAGTCCCAGTCTATGATTGGATAATAAAAATCACCTATTATGACAACCCTATTGCTCCTGCAAGTCTCGCCAGTCTCCCTGCATATTTGTTCTGCTAATTCCCATTGATTATTTGAAGGCTTATAGTGAAACCACTATAACATTACCAACCCCACCCCCCTTACATGTTTGCACCATTCACAAAACCTCATTGGATATTATCTCAGTAATTCAATATTTAAATACTAGATTGATACTCCCCTTAATCAGAACTATTGGTATTTAAATTGTTTCCATTTACATCTCTTCCTCCCAGTGACTTTCACATTCGCAGCATTCCTTTTCAAGGCACAGTGGAGATATGTAGCTGTAAGTGGATGGGAGCTGCACATCCTGTCACTTTCAGTATTGGTTACATGCTTCTCCACACTGGGCAGTGATCTAATACTGTGTCATCGAACCATGCAACAGCTTGGGTTTATATATGAATGAACCAGTGCGGACTGCACAGCTCCCCATGCTGGACATTGAACTCAGGATTATAGATCAAGCATTGATGTGGGCGGCACAGACTTTCACTCTGGACATTGCTGGGTTGCATAGAGCTGTTCACTAGCCGGATCTACACAGTGCTCCATCCTGAATATGTAATGGATGGGCTGTTTATGTGAGTTGGATTGCGAATGTGAGAGCACTAAACATTTGGCAATGCCTTTTTTTGTGATTTAATTCTTGTGATTGAACTCTTCAAATCTTGACTCATCCAGTTCGACCCATCCCTCTGGATGAGTCATTGTGACAGTTATTACAGCATCTGGGTCCGCAACATGACCAACAAATGGAGTAGAGGCTGCAGAGAGGGGAGTCTCCGAAAAATAGAATGAGGGAATCACAATCAGATCAGCCGTGGTCTTAGTGAATGTTGGGCTGGATTGAATGGACCACCAATGCAATTTATTCATATATTTCTGTTTGTTCCAAACAAGCTTCCCTTCTCTCCTAGTGTCCCATACTGGTGGGGAGTGAATCACCTCCTGCTGTCCTTGGGTTACAGGATCCTGGGGCCTCACTAACCTCCAGATTTCCCTGTGCCCCAGTTTCGAGGTGAGTGACTCCCTCCTGTCCCTGTGTCCCAGTATCAAGCAATTTAATGACATCCTCCCATTTCTGTGACACAGTCTCAAGCATTTGAATGACTGCCTCCCGTTCCTGTGTTCCCAATCTTGAGCAACTGAGTGACTGCCTCCTGATCCAAGGTTTGCGAAAGTAGATGTCCTCCTCCTGCAACTGACTAACAGGCTCCAATAGCTCTGTGTTCACCTGCTGCTCCTGTGGAATGGATTTGTGGGACTGAATGACCTCTTCACATTAATTACTGCTTCTATTCACTAAAAGCCTTTCTCCTGTTTCTGTAAAACACTATCAAACTCTGAACGATGTATTTTTCTATTTTACTCTCTGCAATTGAGCAAACAAGCTGACTGACAGAACTCAGAAGCTGAATAGCCTCCTCCTGTTCTTGTGTTATACACTCAAGAGGCAATAGAGTCTCAGAGATGTACAGCACGAATAAAGACCTTTCGGTCTGACCGACCAAATATCCGAAATAAATCTCGTCCCCCTTGTCAGCACTTGGTCCATCTTCGTCTAAACACTTCCCATGCATGTATCCGTACAAATGCCTTTTTAAATGGTGTAATTATACCTGCCTCCACTACCTCTTTTGGCTGTTCAATCCATACACGCAGAAGTCTCTGTGTGAAAATGTCCCTATTTAAATCTTTCTCCTTTCACCTTAAACTAATTTTGGACTCGCCAATCCTGGGGAAAAGACATTGACTGTTTATATTATCTATGCCCTTATGATTTTATAAACGTATTTAAGGTCACCTGTCAGGCTTAACACTTTAAAATAGTCCCAGCCTATTCAAACTTTCCCTGTAACTCAAACACTCCAACACCTGCAACATTCTTTTAAATTTCTTCTGCACCCTTTCAAGTTTGACAACATCTTTCCGACAACAGCGTGACCAGAATTAAAGGCAATATTACAAAAGTGGCCAAACCAATGTCCTGTACAGATGCAACATGTCATGCAAATGTTTAGACTCAAAGCACGCACCAATAAAGGGAAGATCATCAAGTGCCTTCTTCACTGCGCTGTCTACCTGTGACTGCACTTTCAAGGGACTGAGAACCTGCACCACAAGGTGACACAGCAGCTCAGTGGCTAGCATTGCTGCTTCAAAGCACAGCGAGCTGGGTTTAATTCCATCCTTGAATGACTGCCTGCATGGAGTTTGCGCATTCTCCCCGTGTCTGCATGAGTTTCCTCCGGATGTTATGTTTTCCTCTGACTGTATAAAGATATACAGATAAGGGTAGATTGGCCATGCTAAATTGCGTAAAGTACCCAGGGATGTGGAGGCGAGGTGGATTAGCCATGGAAAATGCAGGCTCAGAGGGATAGGGTTGGTGTTTGTCAAGTGGAATACTGTTTAGAGGTTCGGTGTGGCCTCGATGGGCCGAATAGCCTGTTTCCTCATTGTAGGGGTTTGATAATTTCTATAGAGTTTCCTTGATTGGCAGCTTTCAACAGGACCCTACCTATATGTCTTGCCTTGATTTGTCTTGCCAAAATGCAACACCTCACATTTAACTAAAGTAATCTCAATCTGCCACTCCTCGGCACACCTAAGCAAGGTCCCATTATAGTCTGAGAGATCATTCTTCACTGTCGACTACACCAACAAATTTGGAATTATCTACAAACTTACTGACCGCACTTCATATACAAAAATGCAAATGATTTGTATAAGTGACAAAAGTCAGTGGATCCACTATTGATCATTGCGGCATGCCACTAGTCACAGGTCTTCGAGTTCAATGAACAAATGTCCACTGTCACGCCCGATCTACAATATTCAAGAAAAAATTGGATCTAACAGGCGAGCTCTCCCTGAATTCCAGGCAGTCTAACCTTGCTAACGAGTCTACCAAGTCGAAGATTAGATTACTTACAGTGTGGAAACAGGCCCTTCAGCCCAACTGACCACACTGACCCGCCAAAGCAAAACCCACCCACACCCATTCTCTTACATTTACACCTTCGTATAGCAATTTAGCATGGCCAATTCACCTAACCTGCATGTTTTTGGACTGTGGTGGAAACTGGAGCACCCAGAGGAAACCCACGCAGACGCGGGGAGATTGTGCAAACTCCACACAGTCAGTCGCCTGAGGCAGGAATTGAACCCAGGTCTCTGGCACTGTGAGGCAGCAATGCTAACCACTGTGCCACAGTGCCGCCCACATTTTGGCTTTCTTACTGAATTCCATAAAGACAACATCCACTGTCCTTCCTTCATCGATCATCTTCATCACTTCCTCAAACATTACACCGAGTCAGTGAGACGTGATCTCCAATGTACAAAGCCCTTTTCAGTCCTTGTCTTTCCAAATGCATATACATCCTTTCCCACAAAATATCCTCCAACAATTTAAGCACTATTGACGTCAGGCTCACCGATCGAAAGTTACCCTTTTTTTCCTTACTTTCTTAAATAATGACACTACATTATCCTCCAGTCGTTTGACACCTCACTTGTGGAAATCAATGTTACAAATATATCAGCAAAATGCTGAGCAATCTCTTTCCTAGCTTCCCACAAACATCTGGGATACAACTGATCAGCCCCCTGGGATTTGTTCACCTTTATGTGTTCTAAAATGTCCAACACCTCCTTGTAATATAGATACTTTTCAAGGTATAACTATATATTTCTTCATTCTCTCGCTCTTGTAACCTCCTCCACATTAAATACAGAGGAGTAATACTTGTTTTGTAACCCTCCAATCTCCTGTGGTTGCATATATAGGTAGCCTTACTGACCTTTAAGGTGCCCTATTTTCTCCGAGTTAATATTTTGCCTTTGAAGGACGTGTATAATTTCTTCAATGCCTCGCTAATCCTAATTCTAAAGCCATCTCATGTCCACATTTTTCTGGCCCGATTTCCCCGTTGACTATGCACTTACTGTCCTTCTATTCCTCTTGGGCTTCACTTGATCTCAGCTCTGTTTACTTGACATATGCCTTCTTCCTTACCTTGACCAAGCATCAATATATCTCGCCATCCAGCACTCTCTGCATCCACCAGCCTTGGCCCTCTCACTAATGGGAACACGTTGGCTCTGGACTCTCTGAAACCAAGTTTTGATGGCCTTGCTTTTTCCAACCATCACTTTACCTGTGAATAGGGTGTTCCAATTAGCCTTTCACAGGGCTCACCGAACACTTTCAAAATTGGCCTTGTTCAAAGTTAGATCTTTAATGTTTACATCAGGTCTTTCGTATTCCAAAACTAATTTAAAACTAATATTTATGCGTAACAGACTTGAATGTTATATAAACACTTCCTGCCCCTCTGTAGCAGGCTCGAGTGGCTGAATGGGCTCCTCGTGGTCCTCTGTAATAGACTGGAAATGCTGAATGGCCTCCTCCTATCCTTATGTAACAGACTCGAGACATTAAATGACATAGCAACCTGTGGAGTACAGCAGCCATTAAACTGTATCTGATGGAGGTCCATCCCTTCCCAGTTACAAAAACACAAACAACACAATGTACTCCAGTTGCCTCTCAGTAACACCTCATACAGCTGCAGCGACAGATCTCTTTCAAGATTGGAAGGCAGTCTAACATTGCTAACTAGTCTACCACGGAGAACATTTTGGTTTTCTCACTGAATTCCATAAAACAACATCCACTGACCTGCCTTCATTAATTATCTTCATCACTTCCACATAAAATTACACAGAGACAGTGAAACATGATCTCCAATGTACAAAGCCCTCTTCATTCCTTGTCTTTCCAAATGCAAAAACATCCTTTCACTCAAAATCCCCTTCAACAATTTAGTTACCATTGAGGTCAGGCTCACCAATCTATGGTTACCAGTTTTTTCCTTACTTTCTTAAACAATGTTGGCAATGTGTGCCAATAATCTAGATTTTCACCTTTTCAAGTAGCAACAGGCTAATATACGCTCAGTGGCCCTCTGCAAAAGGCCCATAGGGACAGAATTGCTTTGGTCTGTTGCTGAGCAGCAGTCTCAATGCTCTGTTTCAAGGTTATGAAAGGATTTGATAATAGGGCATTAAAACCAGGAGTAGCCTCACATTGGTCAATAAGTACCAGACTTTGGGTTCAGGTATCTAGAAACTTACCTACCCGAGTTTTTTTTAATGCAGCCGATCTATTATTTTTTAACTGCTTCATTTCATAAACAGAGTCGAACATATATAGATCCCTGCAGTGTTCTGTTCATATTCTCAGATACAAGTAAAAAAAATTAAAAAGATTTAAAGATTTATGGTCCATCCCTCAGCAACCCTCATCCATTCCATCCAAACCCAGTAAATGTTCTCTTTTATAGTGATATAAAAAGTGATGTGTGGAACTGTTAATTGAGCCTGTTTGTTCAGTCATGATTTAGAGATGCCAGTGTTGGACTGAGGTGTACAAAGTTAAAAATCACACAACATCAGGTTATAGTCCCAACAAGTTTAATTGGAAGCATGCTAGCTTTCGGAGGGCCGCTCCTTCATTAGGTGATAGTGGAGCACACACTTCTAAGGCACAGAATTTATAGCAGAAATTTACAATGTGATGTAACTGAAATTATGCATTGAAAAATACCTTGATTGTCTGTTGAGTTTTTCATCTGTTCCAATACCGTGATTGTTTCACTTCTTTCATGTGTAAATCACAAAACTTTTTTTAAAAAGAAGTTGCATTCTCAGGTTAGCAGTAACAATGAGTGTTAGCTAGACAATATGTTGAAAGTGCTAGACCCTGTGTTCTCTGTCTGTGCAATGGTGTTTAGATTGATTCTCATCTGAAAAGTGAGATAACAGAGTTTTACATTAATTCATGCAGTTGTTGAGCAAAGTACAATAAAACTCTGCAAGTACAAATTCACCCCACAAAATATATGTGTGCATGTGAGTCTTTGTGTGTGTGTGTGTGTGTGTGTGTGTGTGTGTGTGTGTGTGTCTGTGTGTGTCTGTGTGTCTGTCTGTCTGTCTGTCTTGGTTGGGAGTTGTGAGTGTGAGAGGAAGTGTATATGTGTATGTAGTGATGTAGAGTGTCTTAAATCTGTGAGGGGGTGCATGTGTGAGTGTGGGAGCGTGTGTGCATGTCTGGGGTGGGTTTTTGAGTGTCAGTGAGAGAGAGTGTATATGTGTGGGCATGAGTGTAGAATGCTCTCGGTTCTCTGAGAGGATGTCCATGTGAGTGTGGGAGTGTGTGTGTCTGTAAGGGTGTGTGTGAGTGTCTGTGTGCATGTGTGTCCGTGTGTATGTGTGCGTATAGGAGTGCCTGTGTGTGTATGTAGGAATGTCTGGGTGTGTGTATAGTGCAATGGTGGTCACCTGTAATGTGACATGAACCCAAGGTCCCTTTTGGTACCTGAAGTGTTCCAGAATTGGGAGGGAACACTCCTGTCTGTTGATTTTTGTCCGGTGCCCATTCATCCGTTGTCATAGCCTTTGCTCGGTTTCCCAGTCTTTGTATGGTGACTGTGATTAATGCCAATCTCCATGGATTCTAATTATCCCAGTGGAGCGTTCCCATCTTTTAATGATAAATGGGTGCTGTTCAATGTGTTACCCTAAGACATGAGCGGAAGCATCGCCGACAGCACTGACAGGGAACAGCAGATCCAGAGAGAGGGGGACGAGAGATCAGAATCTGAGAACATTAGACTGGAATGTTCCAACAATTGATCAGAACCAGAAAATACTAGACTGGAATGTTTCAAAAATGCATCAGAATCTGGGAACATTAGAATGGCATGTTCCAACAATAGATAGGAGTTTATCCAATTATGATTGGTATCTTTCTGCATTTTATTGGTGGTCATTATCATTACGGATCTATTACGCTCTTCTCATTATTCAGTCTTTTTATTATTTCCTG
Source organism: Chiloscyllium punctatum (assembly GCF_047496795.1). Lineage (NCBI taxonomy): Eukaryota > Metazoa > Chordata > Chondrichthyes > Orectolobiformes > Hemiscylliidae > Chiloscyllium > Chiloscyllium punctatum. The sequence goes on from NC_092745.1 coordinate 32,379,216, forward strand.
GCTATTGTTGGTGTTCCTGGTAAGTGTCACTCTCCAGATTTTTTTTCTATTAACTGGTTATGATTGTTCTTTCATATAGTCTACACTTCTTGTCACTATTATTTTCCTGTTGAAACTGTCAATCCATATATTCACTCTGCAGACCACTACTAACTACATCAATGAATGTGTTCAATTACTGTCTCCCTCTCAGCTCTGACATTGTTACTCACAGGTATCCATGTTGACCTACTCAGTTCCAGTGGAGAACTACAATTTATTGTATCATTGGCTTTGTTATTTAAATATTAAGAACATGGAGGTCACTCTCTACTGTTCTGGTTACAAACTCCGCTTCCTGCCACTGTTTCCATCTCATCCCTGAACAATATCTGCGGCTGAAGCAGACAAGTGACAACTGTGGGTGATCCCTTTGACCATGAGCTGATTCCTGATACCATACACTGACCATTTCTAACTTGAAATTCTCACCACCCCAGAATATATCTCACTGGTTTAGTCCATCTGCTGTTTGAACATTGAGCTATGAAATACCGTCTTAATGAAGTTAATAATCTGCTGCTGACACTCCCGGCTTCAAACCTGCCGAAGCAAACCTGATTCGAGCTCACAACAAACTCCCATCCATCTGTCATTCATGTGCACGCCGATGTATATTGCTGTTGTGTCTGACAATGCCTTTATTTTGATATTCTCAAACACTTTACCTCATCTGTCCATGAAACTTCTCTCGTTCTCTCTCTGTCGATTAACAAAAAGTCTGCCAGATGTTCTTATTTAAAATAGTTTCCTCCATGTGCGTTCTTTCTCAAACAATGAGTTTCACATTCAATCACGCCAATCACGTGCACACACGCACTCTCCCTCAGTCTCTGATGAACACGCACGCACACACACGCAGCAAATCTTCCCATTGCAGACAGTAATCTGTTGCGAGCATTGTTAGCATATGATAGTAAAGTTTGCAATACTCACTATGCTGGGCAGATAGTGCAGTTTACTGACTAGCATAGTCTGCACAACTCTCCATGCTGGGCTATCGTCTTGACCCAGTTTATGTTGATTGTGGTGTTCTGTCAAGCAGATTGAGAATTTGATGTAACAAACCATTTCATCTGATCTGACAATGTCTTTATTCAATGTTTTCATTCTTGTAAGTTTGCTCTCGAAGATTTCAATTCTCCAGTTAGTCCCACTGCCCTGTCTGTTTCCCCATGTTTCCACAACATTTTTCAGTTAATTAACTGTCTGTTTCTGTGAATCTTTCTGTCCCTCTGTATCTTTCCCTGGCCTTAGTTTTAGGCTCCCTAGTGTATCGAGTGCTGGCATTGAGAAGCTCAGAAACAGTGAAATGGTGTGTGTCAGGCTGTTGTTCACTTCGCAGTATGCCCCATGTGTTGGTCCATGGACTGGGGTGTTTCAGAAGTTATGAGATACATCCTTGTAACATGGTTTGTATCTACATTTGTCCCTCTCAAGTGACATTGCGATCAGTAACACGAGGAAGCCCCTGAATTAAAGGACCAGGCATCTAAATTGTGTGACAATGCTGTCACTTCAAAAGAAAGATTATTTTCTCCTTTCTTTAAATAAGAGATCTTGAATGCCAAACTGCCGACTGAAAATGGCTCAAGTAAATTACTTACAACGCTTTTAGGGTTCATAATAAATAGCAGTATCAACGGCCTAGTAACTTAGCCCCGGCTGCTACTCTCTCTGACCCCTGACTTGATGCTGTTTCCTCCTGGATTGGAGAACTGCATGCAAGAATGTCTGTCTGAATGCTCCTTTTTGCCAAGGGGTGTGTTTATGGGATGTTAGCATATTGTAACAGTTCATTTGTAGAAGGTAGAGTATCCATTATTCGGTTAAGGTTTCCAAGAGTTACATTATTCTAAATTCCTTTTCATTGTGTATGGATTTTCATTTGAGTGTTTAAATATATTGTGGTTTACTTAATGGTGAGTGGTTTCACGAGTAGCATCACATCTGGAACAAACATTTCACACGTACCTTTAAAATAAGAAAAGGTTGGCATCCAAGCTACCCTCTTAAAATAGTTTGAGGCAGTCTGGTTGGTCTATAGTAAACCGGGGACTCTTGTCTAGTTCTAAATCGATAATACCAAATTGGGTTTAGAATTACAATCCCTACAGTCTGCAAACAGACCATTCGACCCAACAAGTCCACACTGACCCTCTGAGGAGTAACCTACCGTACTTTCTTCAGATCTCCCGTTATGCTGATGGAGTAGAGAAGGACAATGATCTTCCAACAATGCTCTGTATTCCCCCAGAGAGCTGAAACAGCTCTAACCTGGGTCGGAACTTTACAGCAGGCTGGTAAAGTGTTGCTGCTGCTGTACAGGGTCTTTGTGAGATCACATCTGGAATAGTGTGTACAAAATTATCCTAATATTGCACATTTACCCCGACAAAGGATCCTAACCCACACGTCCCTGAAAACTACGAACAATTTAGCATGGCCAATGCACCTGACATGCGCATTTTTGGATTGTGGGAGGAAACCAGAGGATCCAGAATAAACTCATGCAGACAGTGGAGATTATGCACCGGAATACTATTGGGTTCAAAGGTCGTGTATGGTAGCCGTGAGTGTCTTTTGTTCCGGATGTTAAATTCGGTTGGTTTAAACAGTGTTTTGTGTATAAAGATTCTTTCAATCACTAAGAGTTCTCTGGGTGTGGAAGAAGTGAAGTTGGGGGTTTTACAAAAGGCAATGAAGGCAAAGCTGTAGGAATTGACAGACAAGCTGGAGTTGGGGTTGCGTTTGTCTGTGAGAAAAAGAGAGATAATTACAGCTATAGCTCGGCAATTACATTTGGTGGAACCGCCATCAGACTCTTTGGAAATGGCTAAAATGCAATTTCAAATGAGACACTTTGAACATGAGAAGGAATTGAAACAGTTTGAATTATGATGAAAAATAGAAATAAAAGAAAAGAAAATGAAGAAGAAATAGAAAAAAAAGGACAGAAGAAAAACAGAGAGTTTCAACTTCAAAAGTTAGCAATTAGAGAGAAAAGTTGACATAGAGGGGGAGATAAAGGTAGACGGTAGGCTGGATGAGGAGGATAGTGAGGTTGAGTAACTCTGTAGTAACCAATGGCGTAATGTGGATCTGTTTAAATACATCCAGGCATTATCTGAATTTGATGAGAAGGATTGGGAAGCCTTTTGAATTTTGAAGTCTTTTGAAGTCTCAGATAGTTTTTAATCCTCATCCAATTCCCTTGCAACAGGCTCGGTGAGTCTGAATGACCTCCTGTTATCCCAACGTAACAATCTCCAGTCACTGTATGACCTCTTCCAGTTCCTATGTTACAGACTTGAAGAGGCTGAATGGACTAATCCTGTTGCTGTTTAACAGGATACTGATGCAGCTTGGCCGACTGTTATAGGCTCGAATGGCTGATTGGCCTCCTTCTGTAAATGTATATCAGGCTCCAGGGGCTGAATAGCCTCATCCTGCTTTGGTGTAATAGGCTCGAAGGCCTGAATATCCTTCTGTTGTTCCTGTGTAACAGGCTGGAGAACGGAATGGATTCCTCCACTGTCTGTGTAATTCGCTTCACTTGTTGACTCCTTCTGTCATCCATGTTCAAATAAGATCATCCTTATATTTTGTAAACTCCAATGGCTACTCGGTCAACCTGATCATCCTTTCATTATAAGCTCGCACCTTCATTGCAGGAATCAGTTGAGGGAACCATCTCCGAGCTCCTTCGAATGTAACAACATCCTTTCTTAATTGAAGGGACTAAATCTGTACACACTACTCCAGATGTGATCTCATGAAGACCCTGTACAGCAGCAGCAACACTTTACCAGTCTTCTGTAAAGTTCCCACCCAGGTTCGAGCTCTCTCAGCTCTCTGGGGGAATACAGAGCATTGTTGGAAGATCATTGTCCTTCTCTACTCCATCAGCATAACGGGAGATCTGGAGAAATTAAAGTTTGAGAAGATCATAAATGATGTGGCGAGATGATCTCTACCATTCATCTACCCAGAGCCAAGTCGCTCAGATTCCACAGAATCTCGTAAGGTGGAGCACAAAAACAGCAAGGCGGAGCAAACATTGATGGAAGTTATATGTCAAAGTGAAAGCTGCAATGCAAATGCTGCACATGTTATAAAACAGGAATGAGACATACACATTTGCTGGTGCTGCAGTAATAGTGTACTGTTTAAGTTATATCTAAACTGAGTTAACCCAATCGAATGTTAATACTGGGAAAAATGGAATTCATGACCACGTGTGAGATGGTTTGCATTAACATTATGTCGAGCACTGAGCTCGAGATCAGGTTATCTAGGAATTGGTATTGAGTGATCAGAAGAGCTAATTGAAACTTATGCTGGAAAGGACCATTTGGGAACAGTGACAACAATGTATTGGTTTTATTTTATGATGTTTGAGTACACGACAGTTTTTGTTGTATTTGAAGTAACCGTTATAAATCTGAGTCATGCAAGCCATGAAGGTGTGAGGAGGAAGTGGGGACTACAGATGCTGGAGATCAGAGTCGAAGAGTGTGGTGCTGGAAAAGCACAGTCAGGCAGCAAACTAAGAGCAGATAAATCGACGTTTCGAACATAAGCCCTTCATCAGGAATGAAGCTTATGGGCCAAGAGGGCTGAGAGATAAATGAGAAGGGGGTGCGGCCGTGGGGAGGTAGCTGGGATTGCAATAGGTAGACGAAGGTGTTGTTGAAAGTCATAGGTCATGAAGGGAGACAGAACGCCTCATCTACTACATCCATTAAACCCAATGTGGTCTTCTCCACATTTAAGAGGCAGAACGTCAAATTGTGGATCATTTCAGCTAACATCTCTGAGACAGTCACATCACCTTGTGGCTGAGCACATTAAGTCCCCTTCCCACTCTGCCAAGGACATGAGGGTGCAGGGCATGCTCCATCACCAAACCCGAGTCACCAAAAACCTGGATGAAGAAAGCCTCATCTTCTGCCTCACCATCCAACCACAGGGGATCATAGTGGATTTCCCCATTTCCCCATTTACTCAATCTCACTTTATCCCACTCCAACCTTCCAAGTCAGCAACGCCCTTTTGAACGTTCCTATGTGTCCACCTTCCTTGCTATCAATCTGGTCCACCCTCCTCTCCGACTATCACTTTCAACCCACCTTAATCAACCTATTAGGGGAAAGAAGGCAGCTTAGAAAAATGCCAAGTGCTGCTATAAACCAGTGGATTCAGAGAAATGTAGGACCCAGCAAAGGATGACCAAGAAACTGAGAAGAAAATCAAAAAGAGAAAAAACGTGCAAATGAAAGGAAAACATAAATACTGCTAAAAAGCCTTTATCAATGTATGAAAAAAAATAAAAACAAGGTCAAATGTGGAACAGTGGGTGTGTCTTCAGGATAATTTATTGTAGATTACAGAGAAATCACTGGGAAAAGAAACAGTTTCTTTGTGTCTATCTTCATGGAAGAATGTCCAGAAATTCTTCCAGAAATACCAAGTGACCATGGGACTTGTGTAAGTAAAGTCTAAGATCATTCTTATCAATGTTGAGGTCATCTTTGAAAAGAAAGCTGTATTGAGTATTTATAAATCTGACAGACTAGATGTACTTCATACAAGAATTTCAGAGAAAGCAGCAATAGACATGTTGATTGCATTGCGGATTTCCACTTTATTTTCCGACACATTCCCGAAAGGGATTTAGTCACACTGGATAAGGCAAAGGTTATACATATTTTCCAACTGTTTAAGAAAAGATGAAGATGGAGAGTGGTTAACGACAGACCAGTTAACTTGTCATCCGCAGTCGGGAGTCTGTTGGACTCGATTACAAAGAACATGCTACTAGATTTTTAGAAGGTAATAACATAACTGAGGAGTATGATAATGTACCGATGAAAGGAAAACCAGAAGTGGCAAACTTTTTTGGAATGATTTGAAGATGATTCTTGGAGACATCAGCAATGAAGAACCAAAGGATAACGTGGAGTTGGATCTTCAGGAGCTCTTTTTAAATAACTCACACAGTAAACTCATAAGAAAAATTAAAGCGAGAGGTTTTGGGAAGAACATATGCAAATGAGAAAGTAAAAATTATGTTTACGGTCTTGTGAATGTAATTGGAATATAGAGGATGAAGTGAAGCAGTTGCATTGAGTGTTGAAGACACTAACCATAGAGTATTGTGTATCGTTCAGAATCCCAATCTCAGAAAGAATATGCTGACTATAGAGGAATTGCAAATGGTATCATCCAGATTAATCCCGAAAATGATTATCCAGATTAATCCCTAAAATGGTAAGATTGTCTGATGTGGAAACTCAGCCTGTGATATCGAGTTTCAAAACATGAGAGGTGATTGCAGTGAAGCTTAGAAACATAGAGGGGACTAAATAACAGAAGGACATGGAGAAGTACAAGTAGGCGAGATCAGGAAGAATCCCACGATATTCTACACGGACAAGTAGAAGAGAATAATCAGCAAACAGTTAGTATCCATTAGAAATCAAAGAGGCAATCTGTGTGTCAAGCTGGAGAACATTGATGGATTGTTACATGAGACCTTCACATCTATTTTACTTGGGAGAAGGAGGATGCAGGTACAGAATTCAAGAAAATGGACTGGAAAACTCTTGAACAGATTGATGTAATATATGAACAGGGATTTGAGGCTTTGTTCTGTATAAATGTGGACCAATCTCCATGTCTGAAAGAGTTGTATCACAGTCAGCTGTTGGAGTCAAGGGAGGAAAGACCCTGACTGAATATTTTAATTAGAATCTGACCATAGGGGACGTGCCAGAGAACTGGAGAACTGCTAATACGATTACACTTCACAGTAAGGGTGGGAGAGATAGACCAGGTAACTATAGACGAACGAGTATAATTCCTCAACGAGTGTTAAGGAAACTACTGGAGAAAATAGTGAAGGAGAAAATTGAACTCCAATCAGAGTCGCAAGGTTTGATCAGGCATAATCATCATGACTTTATCAGAAGGAAGTCACATCCAATGGATTTGATTGCATTAGTTTGAGTAGGGTCGATTTTTTTGTTTTGTAGGAAGGCCTTTGAAAAAATTTCCACCTGGGTAACTGAAAAAATAAAGTAAAACCTCACAATATGAAGGATAACTTGACAAGTTACAACAAAAATTGCCTTAGTGGCAGGACGCAGAGGGTGGTGAGAGAAGCCTGTTTGTGTGATTGGAGACCAGTGTCCCCTGGTGTACCACAGGGATCAGTGCTGTGTCCCTTATTGTTTGTGTTATTCATATTAAAAAAATATGTGAATGTAGAGGGGGCTAGGTGGACAGTGGGGGAGGTGTGATAAGTAAGTGTATGTTTGACATAAAGATTGGCTGGGTGATTAGCAGTGAGGAGGAAGGCCTTAAGTTACAGGAAGATGCAGATGGAATTATCAGATGGGCAGATCAAAGACAGATGGAATGTAACCCTGATAAATCGAGGTGATGTACTTTGGGAGAAGGAACCACGCAGGGGAGGACTCAATGAATGGCAGTACACTGGGAACCTCAGAGTGTGTTTCTCCACACATCCCTGAATGTGACTGGACAGGTTAATGGACTAGTTAAGAATTGGACCTTGGGTGTAGCGTTTCCTAATCAGGGTGTAGATTATAAGACATATACAGGGCTTTGGATCAGCCAAAATAGAGTTTTGTATGTAGCTCTAATGTGAGAAATATGAGAAAATAAGTGCAGCTTCCTTACAATCTGAAACCAGAGAATGGGCAATGGGGAACAGGGAAATGGCAGAACTATGAAGCCACTACTTCAATTCTGTCTTCACAAAACTTTCTAATAATACTAGGAAAACCAAGTCTGGTGCGGGAAAATTATATAGTACATAGAACATAGAACATAAAAAGTAAATGGTTTAGGATAAATTATTGGGACTGAAAATAATGGTCATAGACAACTAACATAGATTTATGAAATGGCAATTATGATTCAGGAACAGACTGGGAGACAAACGAAAGAGAAGCAATGGATGTAATACATTTAGATTTTCAGAAAAACTTTGGTAAAGATCCAAGGCTAGTTTGCAAAATCAAATCTTAATGGATTGCAGCGAATATACGGACATATTTCTAGAATGGGACAGCTGGCAGGAAACAGTGATTAAAAATAAACAGACCTGTCAAGCAACAGCCTGACATTGTCTGTAAGATACGATTCTGAGTATGAGTATGTCCCAGACACTCCATCACCTTCCCCGGATATTAGCTGTTTCACCAAAAGGACAGACACAGAAGAAGTGGCTGCATAGTGGGATACAATTGGAAGTAAATTGCTCTGGGAGTCCTCAAAAGTGACTCCGTATCCCATGAAGTCTCATGGCGTTAGTTTTCACATGGGAAAGGAAAACTCCTGCTGATTACCATGTACCAGCCTCTCTCAACAGATGAATCAGTACTTCTCCATGCTGAACAACACTTTGAGGGAGCACTGAGGGCAGCTAGGATGCAAAATGTAGACTGGCTGGGGGATTTAAATGTCCACCACCAAGGGTAGCTCAGCTGCAGCATTGCTGATTGAGCTGGTCGGGTCTTAAAGGATATATCTGTTAGGCTGGGTCTACGGCAGGTCATAAAGAAACCCAACAAGAGGAAAATGCATACTTGACCACATCCTTACGGATCTGCCAGCTGTAGAAGTATCTGCCCATGCCAGTATGGGTCAGAGCGACCACTGCACAGTCATTGTGGAGACAAAGTCCCATCTTCACATTGAGAATAACCTCCATCATTTTGAGTGGCACTATCACTGTGCTAAATAAGACCAACTTCAAACACATATAGCAGCTCAAGTCTGGCTTTCCATGAGGTGCTGTGGGTCAGCAATAGCAGCAGAATTGTCCTCCAGTGCAACTTCATGGCCTGGCATATCCCCCTCACAGCAATTACCAACAAGGCAGAGGATCAACCTTGGTTCAATGGAGTGTGCAGGAGGTCAGGAGCAGCACCAGACAAACCTGACAATGAGTTGTCAGCCTGGTGAAGCCACCAAACAGGACAACGTGTGTGCCAAACAGCAGAAGCAGTCAGTGATAGACAGAGCTTAGTAATTCCACAAGCAACAGTGCAGATCTAAGCTCTGCAGTCCATCCACTTCTAGTCGAGAATAGTTATGGATAATTAAACAAGCTATTGGAGGAGGAGTTTCCACAAGTATCCCCATCATTAATGATGGAATAGCCCAGCACTTCAGTGCAAAAGATAAGGTTGATGCATTCTTCAGTCAAAAGGACATTTTCAGTCAAAAGTGCTGAGTGGACGATCCATCTCAGCCTCCACCAGAGATCCTCAGCAATTCAGTTACCAATCATCAGCCAATTCGATTCAGTCCACGCGATATCCAGAAACAGTTGGAGACACTGGATACTCCAAAGGGTACATACCCTGACAACATTCTGGCAATAGTACTGAAAACTTGTACTCCAGAACTTGACACTAACCAAGCGAAACTGTTCCAGTATCGTTACAACAATATTTCCCCGATTACATGGAAAATTTCCCAAGTATCCCATATACTTAAAAAGCAGAACAAATCCAATCCGACCAATTACAACCCCATCGGTCTATTTTCGATCATCAGTAAAGTGATGGAAGGTGTCAGTGCTTTCAAGCAGCACTTGCTCAGCAATTACCTGATCAATGACGCTCAGTTTGGGCTCCACCATGGGCCACTCAACTCCTGATCTCATTACCTTGGTTCAACCATGGACAAAAGAGCTGAATTCCAGTGGTGGGGTGAGAGTGACAGCCCTTTAAACCAAAGCTGCCTTTGACCAAGTTTGGCATCAAGGGCTGTTAGTAAAACTGGAATCAATGGGTATCAGGGGCAAACTCCCCACTGGTTAGAATCATACCTGACACGTAGGAAGCTTGTCATGGTTGATAAAGGTCAGTCAACCCAGATCCAGGACAAGTCTGTAGGAGTCCCTCGGGCAGTGGCCTAGGCCCAAACATCTTCAGGGCTGCTTCATCAATGGCCTTGCCTCTATTATAATGTCAGAAGTAGGGATGGTCACCAATGAGTGCACCATGTTCAGCAACATTTGTGGCTCCTCAGATACGGAAGCAATCCATGTCCAAACACGACAAGAGTAGGACAGTATCCCGGCTGACAAGTGGCAAGTAATATTCAGGCCACACAAATGCCAGACCATGACCATCACCACTAATATACAATCTAAACACGGCCCCTTGGCAATCAATGGTGTTACCATCATTGAATCCACAGTGGACTGCAGCGGTTCAACAAGGCAGCTCACCACCACCTTCTCAAGGGCAACAAGGGATAGGCAATAAATGCTGGCCCAGCCAGTCACACCCAGATTCAGGAAATAAATAATTTTTTAAACTTAACAGAGGAAGGTTGCTTCGTTATCATAGTGATCGGTGCTCAGGCCTCAGCTGTTCACAACACCCAATAAACATTTGATTGTGGGAATCAAATACAATATATTCCAACCTGCTGGCAGAACTAAAGGATGTTGGATTGTGAGTGGGTGAGGAGATTGCTAAAAAGCTTCAAGGTGACTAAGACAAGTGGAGTGAATGGGCAAATACGTGGCAGATGGAGAGCAAGGTGGGTAGAGGCGATGATGTACCCTTTGATTTGAAGCCTATCATTTGAAAAGGGATTGTTTGAAACATCTACAAAGGGACTCTTGCTCCTTTTTGTTGTTTACTTCTGCGCAGCCCTCCGAGGTCCCTGCAGCGCAGTGAGTTCTGAACCCAGAAGGCAATACTGGGAATGGCATTGGCACGCTGACCAGTGTACATAGACCCACCAAGTAGGGAGCTGTAACATTGAAAAAGATCTGGATCTCCCAGTAGACGAGTCACTGAAAGCAATATTGCAGGAGCAGAAAGCAGTTAGGAAGGTAAATGGGGTGTTGACCTTCATTTCAGGGGGATTTGAGTCCAGGAGTAAGGGTGTTTTGCTGAAGCTGTACAGGGACTGAGTGAGACCACATCTCGAACATTGCGCAATATTGTGTGCAGTTTTGCTCTCTGTACCTAATAAAGCACAAACCTGACATTGAGGGAGAGCAGTGAAGGATGACCAGACTAGTCTCTGGGATGATAGGCTTGTTGTGAGAGAAGAGTTTGGGGCGACTTGGCCTGTACTCCATGGGCTTTAGGAAAATGAGTGGAGATCTTAGTGAGATATATAAAACTCTGAGAGGGTGTGACAGATTGGAAGCAGGGATGATGATTCCCCAGGATATGGTGTCTAAAACACGGGGCCACACTATTATATACAGACAGGCCATTGTGCATTGAGTTGACAATAAATGTCTGCCATCAGAGACTGGTAAACCTGGGGGATGCACTCGAACCTAGAAGCCAAGACACTGAATATAAGTAAGGATTGAGAGACAGTAAAGGGATGGTGGGAGAGCAGGAGTATGGTGTGGAAATAAAGGACCAGCAATCATTATATTGAATTGGGTAGTAAATTCGATGGACCAAAGGGGCTACTGCACTTCCTAATTTATAGCTTCCCAAGGTTACTCACATTAATGGATATATTCATTGTATGGGATAAGTGTATTGCGGAGATGTTTGAACATGAACAACAATGAGGAAGTCTCAATGTATTGTATGGCCCACTCCATTCCTAATGTTTACGTGCAGTATGTGGGAATGCTTTGTAAATGCTGTCACAAGCTCTAGGATATTCGTAAGGAGGTCTTTGTATGGTCAACAGGACTGTGTTTCCCGTTCCCTTTTTCCAAAACAGAGGCTGGGGCCGGGTGTTCTAACTGGGTTTATCCTTTAAGACCTCGCAGCAGTTTAATACAATTGAATGTCTTGCTTGGCCAATTCAGAGACCATTGAAGAGTTTATCACATGTGTCTGCAGTCATAGATAATTATAGGTAACAAACAGCAATGGACCTCGCCTCCAGTCTGACAAGCATCCTTCCACTAAACCCTCTGCTTCCTACCATCAAGCCAACTATGTATCCAATTAGCCAGTTTCCCCAGCATTTCACGTGATGTATCCTTCCGGAGCAGCTGGTCATGTGGAACCTTGTCAAAGGCCTTACTGAAATCCACGGAGAATACATCTACCGCTCTGTCCTCGTCGACCTTCCTGGTCACTTCAACAAAGATCTCTAACAAATTTGGGAAGCATGATGTCCCACTCACAAGTTTATGCTGACTGCTCAGAATCAAACCCTTTGTAAGTAATGGGTACAGACAATGGTAGGTTGTCCTTCATTGGAGGATGATTCGAGTACAAAATCGATGAACAAAATCTCTGCAACTTCAAGTTGAAAGAACTTTGTCCAGATATTAGTGCAACTCATGACAAATGGAAAAGAAAATAGAGATTCTGCTTCTGAAGATATTCTACTCACGTCAACTGCGAGCAATGGGATTTCGTCCTAGGAACAGTCGGATTTGGCTGAATTCCCTTTGCATTAGGCAGTGAGGAGGTTCAATGAATTCTGGTCAGGGATCGCCCAAATTGTGACATGTTGACTCAGTGGTTAGCACGACTGCCTCACAGCCCCAGGGACTGGGGTTCGATTCCACCCTCGGGCTGCTATCTGTGTGGGGTTTGCACATTCTCCCCCTGTCTGTGTGAGCTTCTAATAGGTGCTCCAGTTTCCTCCCACATTCCAAAGCTGTGCTGGTTAGGTGGATTGGTCGTGCTAAATTGTCCGTAGTGTTCAGTGGATTCTAGGTTATGTGCATTGGTCGGGGTAAATGTAAGGGAGCGGGATTTGGAAGGTTGGTATGGATTTATGGGCCTAAGGGATTCTATAAAAATCGTAACAATGACTGTAGAGGTTCTTTTGTAATTCGCACACGTTGCTGTGATGAGGAATAATGAAGGAGAGAGAGTGGAATAGGCAGTTCCTTCTTATGCAGATTACATTTCTTCCCACTTTGAGTTGAATCACACAGTAATATCATCCTCTCCAAAACTGGATCACGTGAGGTCTCCTTGTACATTGTCCAAATTATGTCTCCATCACATTCCCTGTTCCAAGCAGGTGCATCATTGCTGCTGTCATACAGAGAGCCATACCCTTAGCAGAAAATGGTCACGGTCGATTTGAAGATATGTTTATATATCTCTGCGTCATTAAAACAATAAAATGTTTAAAGTATTCAGAATACTTGTGTTAAATGAATGCATTTTGTAACAAATACAGAAATTGCTGGAAAAGCTCAGCAGGTCTGTCAGCATCCAGATGCCTTTTACATGCTGCAGTTGTACCAGCCTCCACCACTTCCTCTGGCAGCTCATTCCATACGCACACCACCCTCTGTGTGAAAAGGTGCCCTTTAGGACTCAACAAAACCTTTCACCTCTCACTTTCAACCTCTAGATGTGAACACCCTGACCTGGGGCAAAACCCTGACTGCTCACCCTATCCATGACCAATCTGATTTTATAAACCTCTATTGCTACGAATTGTGGCTCCAATCAATATGAATGGCTGCACTTTCAGTCATTCGGGGCCTAAATTCTCAAATTCAATACTGATACCTCTACCTTCTCCATCAAGTCGCAATTGTAAATCAATTTTAATCAGTTTGTTCAGATGTATCATGAGACACCTCTGTGGGATTTACACCTCGTCCTTTGTGCTGGGAGGTGGGGACAGTAGCATCACTTGGCAATACCCATAAAGCTGTAATATTATTCTCCAGTGTGTTTGCTCAGCGGCCTGCTATAACGTGCCATGACATATCTTTGCAACAGGCAGGACTTGAATTCAGATCTTCTTTCCAGAGCTTGGAACACTATCACACACGTTCAGGAATCAAATCCAGAGCACTGGCTCAGAGGCAAGGACATTACCCACTACCCTACCATACCCAGATTTTGGGTCATATTTTAAGTGCCCACTTTCAGCTCGGTATGGATTTATTATAAGCATATTCTGGAGTAGTGATGCTGGAAGAGCACAGCAGTTCAGGCAGCATCCAATTGGTTCGAATTCGACGTTTCGGGCAAAAGCCCTTCATCAGGAATAAAGGCAGTGAGTCTGAAGCGTGGAGAGATAAGTTAGAGGAGAGTGGGGGTGGGGAGAAAGTAGCATAGAGTACAATGGGTGAGTGGGGGAGGGGATGAAGGTGATAGGTCAGGGAGGAGAGGGTGGAGTGGATAGGTGAAAAAGGAAATAGGCAGGTAGGACAAGTCTGGAAAAGTAATGGGGAGAGTGCTGAGCTGGAAGTTTAGAACTAGGGTGAGCTGGGGGAAGGGGAAATGAGGAAACTGTTGAAGTCCACATTGAAGCCCTGGGGTTGAAGTGTTCCGAGGCGGAAGATGAGGCGTTCTTCCTCCAGGCGTCTGGTGGTGAGGGAGCGGCGGTGAAGGAGGCCCAGGACCTCCATGTCCTCGGCAGAGTGGGAGGGGGAGTTGAAATGTTGGGCCACGGGGCGGTGTGGTTGATTGGTGCGGGTGTCCCGGAGATGTTCCCTAAAGTGCTCTGCTAGGAGGCGCCCAGTCTCCCCAATGTAGAGGAGACCGCATCGGGAGCAACGGATACAATAAATGATATTAGTGGATGTGCAAGTAAAACTTTGATGAATGTGGAATGCTCCTTTAGGGCCTTGGATAGAGGTGAGGGAGGAGGCGTGGGCGCAGGATTTAAAGTTCCTGCGGTGGCAGGGGAAAGTGCCAGGATTGGAGGGTGGGTTGTAGGGGGACGTGGACCTGACCAGGTAGTCACGGAGGGAACGGTCTTTGCAGAAGGCGGAAAGGGGTGGGGAGGGAAATATATCCCTGGTGGTGGGGTCTGTTTGGAGGTGGCGGAAATGTCAGAAGATGATTTGGTTTATGCGAAGGTTAGTAGGGTGGAAGGTGAGCACCAGGGGCGTTCTGTCCTTGTTACGGTTGGAGGGGTGGGGTCTGAGGGCGGAGGTGCGGGATGTAGACGAGATGCGTTGGAGGGCATCTTTAACTACGTGAGAAGGGAAATTGCGGTCTCCAAAGAAGGAGGCCATCTGATGTGTTCTGTGGTGTTAATCAGGTTACCATTACTGAGCTACACAAAACAGTTTGTATTGTTAAACAAAGCAAAATATTTGTCTTTACTAGCATATTGAGTGCACGTGCTGTGCCATCGAAATTAACTATGAACATCTTTCATTGCTATTATCTGTAGTCTGCAATATTTGGGAAAGAAATCCTGCAGACACACTCTGCACAATGAAGGGTCTCCAATAGATATTTATGACTGAACACCAGAGACGGAGAAAGACCATAATTTCTGGCCCCAAATCACGGATCAGTATTCGCCAACACTCATGTGTGACTGTCCTCTTCGTGAAACCATTAAATGATTACTGTCCAGCCGATCCTCCCCACTGACTGTGTCTGCAATGTGTCCCTCCTCCCCCTAACCACACAAGGCAAACCAAGCTCAGGGCCTTTGTGAAAATCAAGGCCGGCGTGTGCAGGCCTTCTGGAGAGGGGGAGGGAACTTTAAAATAAAACGTGGAAGGTGAGGAGGTAGTAATATCACTCACTGGGCTGACGGGTGGCAGATGGAGTTTTGTTTGGATTAATGTGAGGTATTGGATTTGGTAAATCAAACAAGCGCAGGACCTACACAATTAAATGTAGGGCCTTTGGCAGTGTTGTAGAACAGAGACCTAGGCCGTCAGGAATAATTCTTTAAAATTTGCATTTCGTATGGATAGTGTGGTTAAGAAGGTGTTTAACACGGTTGTCTTCACCAGTCAAACCTTTGAGTATCGGAATTGGGACATCATGTTGTGGTTGTACAGGATATTGGGGAGGCCCTTCTGGAATGCTGTGTCCAGTCTGGTAACCCTGCCCGCCCATTCCATAGGCACACCACCCTCTGGGTGAAAACGCTGCCACTTAGGTCACTTTTAAATGTTTCCCCTCTCACCTTAAAACTATGCCCTCTAGTTTTGGTTTCCCTTACCCTTATAAATTACCTTGACTCTTCACTTATGTTATAGACCTTGATATTATTTAGCTGGAGAGGGTTGAGAACCGATTAACCTGGATGTTGTTAGGAATGGAGGGAGTGAGCTATAAGGAGAGGCTGGATAGTCTGGGACATTGTTCACTGGAGAGGATGAGATTAAGGGGTTACTTTCAAGAGGTTTATATAATCATGAGGGAGACAGTGAAGCTGAAGTGCTGAAGTCTTTTTCCTCGACTTGGGGATTCAAAACTGAGGGATATTTTCATGTGCAAGGTAAAAGATTTGCAAAACTCATGAGAGGTTTTTTTTGGTAGAAGCTGGCTTGTGTGTGGAATGAACTTCCAGAGGAAGTGGTGAAAGCGGGGACAGTTACAATGTTTAAAGGTGATTTAGATCAGTACATGGGTAAGACTTGGTTTGGATGGTGCTGTGAGCAGCTATCCTCTCCCTCCCCCTCTCTCTATGTATCCCTGTTGGATTTCACCCTCTGCCAATGCCTTGCAGTCACGTGTGGTGGCCAGCGGAAGGTGGTATTGCATCACTTTAAGCACCACAGAGACTGCCAGACCTGCCCAACACAGAGACACACAGATATACACACAGCAATTGTTAGGACTTTGTGTGAAGCTCATCTGGTAACTTAAACTAAACACGAAGAAATGCTTAATTCGCCTCGTAAACTGTTAAAATATGAGTGACAGAGAACTCCCAAATTCCACTGTTTAAATAAAAACATCAATTTAAACTTAACTCTGAAAGTGAACATTTTACATTCACTATTCACAACTCTGAGATCCCCTGTGTCTTAACTGCTTATTTCCCGATTCCAGCTCTATAGAAATATACTGTTTCTGGGTCTGCCATCCTCTCATATCACAGGTACTTGTAAGCTCTCAGTTCAGAACAGCATTCACTCTCTCTTAAAAGTACAGTACATGTTTCCAACTTCATCACATTATATCATGATGAATATCGATAAGTGGAGCCTATCCAGATTTCTTTTGCTCTGTGGTTTGTCAATATTTCATTCGCTCCGTCTGGTGTGTACCAGGAATTTTGTTGCTCCATTGACAGCATGTCATTAGTCAACTCCGTCCGTGGGAATATATCAATATTTCACTTGCTCACACTCATGTGTGTGGGGCAGGATTTCAGTTGTTTCATGGGGACTGTGACGCTATGACAATTTCAGTGTTTGTAGATGGCACCGAACCTGGAAGAACTCTAAAGTCTATGGAGCCCAGTGTAGAACTCTAACAGGACAATCACACATTGGTGTAGTGTTCAGGTGTAAGGCAGATGGGGATCAATGCAAAGCAGTGCGAAGTGATGCACTTTGCTAGGAAAGACAATGAACAACAATATAAAACAGGGTGTACCGTTATCAAGGGGGTGCAGGAAGAGAGGGCCCTCGGTGTATATGAGCACAGGTGATTGAAGATGTCAGGACAGTTGGGGAGCGCCGTAACTATTACAGATTAGTTTCAGTATCTGAGCTGTTTACAGGGGGAGGTGAAGGAGGGAGCCTCCGTGCTCCCTTCCTGGGAGTTGGTGGTGACGATGTGCTGCGAGCCCACCCTCCTGCCCACCGAGACCATGGGGATTCCATTTGTACCAGCTCGACACAAATAGGAGATGGCATCAGGGCCACAGCTTCTAAGTTGTGCCGGGGGGAAACGGTACTGCCAGTGGGTTTAAAGTGAGAATTGCCCTTCACTGAACATTGCTCCTTACTCGGTCGGTGGGATGTGGATGTTTCAGAATCTCCACACGATGTGTCCCTGTTCTCTCCGGCTCGTACCAGGGTCCTCCCCACATGGTGGGAGGAGGCGGGTGAGGGAACGGATATCGGGCACTCCACCACCCGGCTTGGCCCTTTCTGTCATATTCCAGGCTGTTTCTCCTGGAACGGGAGAAAGGGAGGGAGGGATGGTGGGGGTGGCGGGCCCTGCTGTTAGTGCTGGTGTAGGTGGGGATAACGGCAAATGGTGAGGCTTTCAGAGGGAGTCTGTGGACAGTGCTGTATCCATGCAGTGTAATTAAGGTGGGGGGTACAGCACTGAGCTGGGTGGTGAGCACAGACCATGCTCGGTGGGTCTGGTGGTGTGACCCACCTCTGTACTAGCCCAAACACCAGGACCTCCATGCCCCTGTCGACAAACCGTGGTGTAATTGCCCATTATCTGCCATGCTCAGGGAAAACTGTGCATGGCAGCTCTAAACTGAGAAAGCTCAACCGTGTGCCCATTGACCTTTTAAATATGGCACCAGTGCCAGGAATCACTGCATATCCAGGGGCACCCGGGCGACGGTGAGTACCTCCAGCCAAGACGGGTGGGAGAATTGGGCTGGTGTTGAATGAGAGGGACACCATGGCGTGGGGTGGGGTGGGTAGTTAATGTGGTGAGTTCGATAAGATAACACCAGGAAATTAGCTCAGCCTCGTGCAGATAATCTCTCTGTCACACTTAAGGAAAACCAAACAAAGATAAATTATTGTTCGAAACTGTCCAATGAGTCATAGATTCTGTTGAAACTACTTCCAATTGTAAAGCTACAGAACAAATACTTATCTGACCCCACACCAATCTCGCTTTTTCCCATCTTTCATGGGAAGACAGGCTCATGTTACAGGATGCTATCGAAGTGTCTACATTTCAGCATTCTGAAACTTGGGAACATCCTTCCATGATACTGTCTCTCAATCTCCCCCTCTCCATACACTTCCCAAACCCTTCCCATGTGGTGATATTTAAACTGATTCTCCCGTCTCTCTTTGGCAGTGATTTTCACAAACACAGCACCCCTTGCTATGGCACAATGGGGATATGGAGCTAGAAATGGATGGGAGCTGCACATCCTGTCACTTCCAGCATGGGCTGCATGTTTCCCCACGATGGGCAGTGATCTAACACAGTGTTACTGAGCAATACACTGGGGTGGGGTACACAGTCCTACATTCTGGGAGGGTGACTGTTCCAGGTTTACAAATTAATGCACAGATGATCACTGCACAGGTCGCTGTGCTGGTCAGACTACCTGGTTTAGGTTTATAGATTATACTGCTGTGGGCTGCACAGTCCCAGTGCTGGATAGATATCTGGTCCGGGTTTATAGATCAATGCACGGGTGTGGTATGCACTGCTTCCCATGATGAATACTTGCTGGGGGAGCACAGCAATCCAGGCAGCATCAGGAGGTGCAGAATTTGATGTTTCAGGTGTAGCCCTCCTTCAGGATTCTTGCAGAAGGGTTACTCCAGAAGCTTCGACTTCTCCACCTCGTGATGATGCCTGGCTTGGTGTGTTTTCCCAGATTCCTGCCTGTCTACTTTGGATTCCAGCATCTGCTACCTTTCTGTCTCTGTCCCAGCTTCGCATAGTGCACTAATGTTTTGTTTTTGGCTGCATTTGAAGATACGTGTTCTGACATGATCTGTACAGTGTTCCACTCTGGACAGATTGCTGCGTTGTACTAAGCAGTACACTGGCCTGGTCTGCACAGTGTTCCACGGTGAACAGATATCTCCTCTGGGTTTAGGGTGTCTGAGCTGGTTCTGCAAGGCGAATTGAGAATGTGGTAAATCTAACCATTTCAGCTGATCTGGCAATGCCGTTAGTTCCCATTCCTGTGATTGGACCCTCCGTCTCTAACCTCATTAGTGTTATAGTGTGTCCAGGCACCGGACATCATGTTGGTGGGGTGGATAGGGGGGAAAGGTGACAGACAGGTCAAGGAGATCCCCAGAGAGTTCCATCCCCAACATTCTAGAACTGACATTCCCCAGAATGTTCCGTCCCTGACATTCTATAACTAACATTCCCCGGAAGGTTCTGTCCCCAACATTCTATAACTGACATTCCTCGGAACGTTCTGTCCCTGACATTGTTTATGAACGGCCGGAC
Organism: Chiloscyllium punctatum; assembly: GCF_047496795.1. NCBI lineage: Eukaryota > Metazoa > Chordata > Chondrichthyes > Orectolobiformes > Hemiscylliidae > Chiloscyllium > Chiloscyllium punctatum. The sequence goes on from NC_092745.1 coordinate 32,399,096, forward strand.
GTCAGTGAATTAAGCAAACGATAAGATTTGGAAGGAGAAGGAGACACTGTTCCTCAGGCAGTGAAATGGGTGAATACGTTTTCCATGCGTTTACATTTCTTCACGACACAGGATCGAACACAATTTGGACAAAAATACAGAAATTCCCAAACTCCGTTTGTCTTCAGGAAACTGGGGAAGACTCCTCCAGGACAGCAACATTTCCACCCCTCCATATTAGGAACTGGGAAGGAGTGACCTGTGTCTGCTCTCGAGTGATCGAGTGTGTGGGAATCTTCGAGAAACCATCTGTCCCTATGGATGTGTGTTTGGTGAGGGAGGGTTTCTTATGGTTTCTGTCACATTTTTGTCAGTAATTCAAAACTTCCAATTTGTGATTCCAGCTCCAATTATTTTAATCAATCCCTGAATACAGGGAAACATTTGAAAATTTTACTGGGTCCCCAATCAAATGGGTCCCTTTACCTCCAGGCTGATGGATAATGGGTTTGTTTTCCTTCCTCACAGTTAACATAGTGACCATCTACGTCCTGCTTTATAAAGATTGTGGATTGTCTCCATGTGTTAGTCGTTACCTGGGAGCCATGGCAGCGGCGGATCTCCTGGTCATTATCCTCGACCTGATACTGAGACACATTCCCATTGTTTATGAGGAACAGTTTTATTTCCTGTACTCTGTCCCCGTGTGTAATATCCACGCCGTCCTGCTTTATGCAGCCACTGACTGCTCTGTCTGGTTCACCGTCACTTTCACCTTTGATCGTTTTGTAGCCATTTGTTGCCAGAAGCTGAAAAGTAAATATTGCAGTGAGAAAACGGCGGCTGTGGTTCTGGGAGCAGTGACTGTGCTGAGCTGTTTAAAGAACATTTTCTGGTATTTTATGCTCACGGCTCGGTATTGGCTGGGGAACCTCCCCTGGTTTTGTGATGTAACATTCGCTGTTCTATTCTCCAGTGTCTGGGTCACAATCGAGTTCCTCCACCACATTCTAACCCCATGTATCCCATTTCTCCTGATTCTGCTGCTCAATGTTCTCACCGTCAGACACATTTTAGTGACCAGCAGAGCCCGTAGGAGACTCCGTGCTCACACCAATGGGGACGCTCAGTCTGACACAGAAATGAGAAACCGAAAAAAATCCATAATTTTACTGTTCGTGATCTCGGCTAATTTCATCCTGTTATGGTCAACGTTAATGGTGTTTTCTATATGGAAACGGATGATTGGGATTCTGCCTGTCTCTATGTATCTCAATCCGTTTGTGGGGGAATTGGGCTTCATGCTGCAGCTCCTCAGTTGTTGCACAAACACCGCGATTTATGCCGTGACCCAGACTAAGTTCAGGCAGCAGTTGAAGAATGTGCTGAAATATCCCTTCACCCAAATCCATCCATCAATCAAATTCCCTCATTAATCAATCCATCCGGGATTTTTTCTTTTCAGATCAGTGTTTCAGGGATGGAATAGCCTGTCGCTACGGAAACAGATCAAGGGTAGCGCTGGTTTGTCCATCCTTATCCCACAGTGGGGTTACAGGGAGACATTTCAATGTTTCTCATACCTCAGGGACCAGTGAGAAAAGGCACCATCCCTCTGACTGTATCCATCACTGCCATTTGTAAACAATAAAAATGTAGATTAAAGTGTGTCGAGCAGCAGAGTGACCAATGTTGTTGTGCGTCTTTGTGTTGGAGAAGCTGAGCTGCAGAGAGACAGACTCAGCCTTAAGTCCTGGTCCTCAGTGAAGGGGAGGTCACCATGCGCTGAGCTCAGCAGCCGTGTTTAACTCCCTCTATCCCTCCCACTCCATCCTGGCCTACCCATTTCCTCTCCCCGACTCTTTCTACACAATTCTCTCCCTCTCTATCACCACCTCTCCCTCGTTCCACCTTTCACACACATACACCCAACTCCGGTTTCTCCACCTACCTCCACCCTCCGCTTTCCCCTCACCCTCACTCTCTCGGTCCTGCTGTCTCTGTCTCTCTCCAGCAGATCCATCTTTACCCCATTTTCCCATCCTCCTACCTCCCACATCTCACCCACCACTACAAACACCCTCACGATAAACCAGACCCCTCCCTCCCGACTCCCCAGTCACTGGCTCAGAGGGAGAGGGAAGGTCCAGGGACCAAGAGCGTTTCTGACAGACAGAGGGAGGGACAGGAGAGAGAGAGATGCAGGCAGAGAAAAATGGAGGGAGGTAGGGAGAAAGAGACAATGAATGAGGGGAGTCGAGAGTAATAGAAGGTGGAGAGAGAGTGAATGAGAGGGGAGGGAGAGAGAGGGTGCAAGAGAGAGATATGGTGAGAGAGGGAGGGCGAGAGAGGGGAGGGAGGGAGGGGGTGAGAGAGGGAGGGGAAGGCGAGAGAAGGGGAGGGCGAGAGAGGGTAAGGCAAGAGGGGAATGGTTGAGAGGAGGAGGGCAAGGGGGGAGGGCGAGAGAGGGGAGAGATAGGGGAGCGCAAAAGGGAGGGAGAGGGCGAGAGAGGGGAGGGCGAGAGGAAGGGAGAGGGCGAGAGAGTGAAGGGCGACGGAGAGGGTGGGTGGGGGAGGTCAAGGAGGGAGGGCGAGAGAGGGGGATAGTGCAAGTGAGGGGAGGGAGGCAGGGGACGGTGAGAGAGGGGAGGGAGGGGAAGGCAAGAAGAAGGGAGAGGGCGAGAGAGGGGAGGGCAAGGGGGAGGGCAAGAGAGGGGAGGGACGGGAGGGGAGGGCAAGAGGAAGGGTGAGTGAGAGTGACGGGATCGGAGATAGGGGGAGCGTAGGAGATGGGGAGGGTGAGAGAAGGGAGGGTAATAGAGGGGAGGAAGGAAGGGGGGGCAAGAGGGAAGGAGAGGGCGCGAGATGGATGGGAGAGAGGGGAGGGTGAGAGAGGGGAGGGAAGGGTAAGAGAGGGGAGGGAAGGGTAAGAGAGGGGGAGGGGGGAGACCGAGAGAGGGGAGAGGTTGAGAGAGGGGAGGACGAGACAGGGCAGGGAGGGAGTGAGGGGAAGGCGAGAGAGGGGAGCGCGAGAGGGGAGTGCGAGAGAGGGGAGGGAGGGAGGGGTGGTCAAGAGGGAGTGAGAGGGCTTGAGGTGGGAGAGCGAGAGGGGGAGGGCGAGAGAGGGGAGGGGGAGGGTGACAGAGGGAGGGATGGAGGGGAGGGCCAGTAGAATGGAGAGGGCTAGCGAGTGGAGGGCGACATAGAGGGAGGTCGAGAGAGGGAAATCAGGGAGGGACCAGCGTGAGAGATGGAGAGGTTTGGAGAGGGAAGGGAGGGAGGGGAGGGCGAGAGATGGGTGAGGGTGAGAGAGGGGAGGGCGTGAGAGCGAGGGAGGGAGGAGAGGGTGAGAGAGAAGGGCGAGAGAGCAGTGGGAAGGGTGGGTGAGAGAAGGGTGAGGCTGAGAGAGGGGGACGAGAGAGGGGAGTTGAGAGACGGGGAGGGGGAGAGAGGGGAGGGCGAGTGAGGGGGAGGGCAAGAGAGAGGGTAGGACGAGAGAGGGGAGAGCGATGAGGGTAGGGAGGTGACAGCGAGAGTGCGAGAAGGAGGCAGAGGGCGAGAGAGGGGATGTGAGAGACGGGGAGGCCGAGACAGGGGAGTGCAAGACAGGGGAAGGCGAGAGAGGGGACAGGAAAAAGCGGAGGGCGAGAGAGGGGAGGGTGAGAGAGGGGAGACCAAGAGAGGGGAGGGGAGAGATAGGAAGGTGAGAGAGGCGGAGGGCAAAAGAAGGGGAAGTCGAGAGAGGGGAGTGCGGGGTGGGGAGGGAGGTGAAGGAGAGTGGGCGAGAGGGAGGGAAAGGACGAGAGAGGGGAGTGTGAGATGGGGAGGGCGAGAGATGGGAGGGCGATAGAGGGGAGTGCGAGAGAGGGGAGGGAGGGGTGGGCTAGATGGAGTGAGACGGCTTGAGGGGGGAGTGCGAGAGATGGGGAGGGCGAGAGAGGGGAGGGAGGGGAGGGCGAAAGAGGGTGGGAGGGGACGGTGAGTGGAATGGAGAGGGCTACAGAGGGGAGGGCGAGATAGAGGGAGGGTGAGAGAGGAGAAACAGGGAGGGAATGGCGTGAGGGATGGAGAGAGTTAGAGAGGGAAGGGAGTGAGGGGAGGGCGAGAGATGGGTGAGGATGAGAGAGGGGAGGGCATGAGAGGGGTGGGAGGAGGGGGCGAGAGGGAGGATGGGGCGAGAGGGAGGAAGGAGGGAGGAGAGGGCGAGAGAGAAGGGCTTTGATAGCAGAGGGAAGGGAGGGTGAGAGAAGGGAGGGAGGGAGAGGTGGGCAAGAGGGAGTGAGAGGGCTTGAGGTGGGAGAGCGAGTGAGGGGGCGGGCGAGCGAGGGGAGGGGAGGGGAAGGTTACAGAGGGAGGGACGGAGGGGAGAGCCAGTAGAATGGAGAGGGCTAGCGAGTGGAGGGCGACATAGAGGGAGGTCGAGAGAGGGGAAGCAGGGAGGGACCGGCGTGAGGGATGGAGAGGGTTGGAGAGGGAAGGGAGGGAGGGGAGGGCGAGAGATGGGTGAGGGCGAGAGAGGGGAGGGCGTGAGAGCGAGGGAGGGAGGAGAGGGTGAGAGAGAAGGGCGAGAGAGCAGTGGGAAGGGAGGGTGAGAGAAGGGTGAGGCTGAGAGAGGGGGGACGAGAGAGGGGAGTTGAGAGACGGGGAGGGGGAGAGAGGGGAGGGCGAGTGAGGGGGAGGGCAAGAGAGAGGGTAGAACGAGAGAGGGGAGAGCGCTGAGGGAAGGGAGGTGACAGCGAGAGGGCGAGAGGGAGGCAGAGGGCGAGAGAGGGGATGTGAGAGACGGGGATGCTGAGAGAGGGGAGTGCAAGACAGGGGAAGGCGAGAGAGGGGACAGGAGAAAGCGGAGGGCGAGAGAGGGGAAGGTGAGAGAGGGAGACCAAGAGAGGGGAGGGGAGAGATAGGAAGGTGAGAGAGGCGGAGGGCAAAAGAGGGGGAAGTCGAGAGAGGGGAGTGCAGGGTGGGGAGGGAGGTGAAGGCGAGTGGGCGAGAGGGAGGGAAAGGGCGAGAGAGGGGAATGTGAGAGAGGGGAGGGAGGGGTGAGCTAGATGGAGTGAGAGGGCTTGAGGGGGGAGTGCGAGAGATGGGGAGGGCGAGAGAGGGGAGGGAGGGGAGGACGACAGAGGGTGGGAGGGGTGGGTGAGTGGAATGTAGAGGGCTAGAGAGGGGAGGGCGAGATAGAGGGAGGGCGAGAGAGGAGAAGCAGGGAGGGAACGGCGTGAGGGATGGAGAGAGTCAGAGAGGGAAGGGAGTGAGGGGAAGGCAAGAGATGGGTGAGGGTGAGAGAGGGGAGAGCATGAGAGGGGTGGGAGGAGAGGGCGAGAGGGAGGGATGGGGCGAGAGAGAGGAAGGAGGGAGGAGAGGGCGAGAGAGAAGGGCTTTGATAGCATAGGGAAGGGAGGGCGAGAGAAGGGTGTGGCTGAGAGAGGGAAGGACGAGAGAGGGAAGTTGAGACACGGGAGGGCGAGAGAGGGGAGGGCAAGAGAAGGGGGCGAGAGAGGGGAGGGGGAGAAAGTGGAGGGCGCAAGAGGGGAGGGTGAGAGAGGGGAGACAAAAAGAGGGGAGGGGAGAGTATGGAGTTTGAGAGAGGAGGAGCTTGATAGACAAGGAGTTCATGAGAGGGGAGTGCGAAGTGGGGAGGGAGGTGAAGGCGAGTGGGCAAGAGGGAGGGAAAGGGCAATCGAGGGGAGGGTAATAGAGCGGTGGGCAAGAGAGGGGAGGGAGGGAGGGGTGGGTGAGATGGAGTGAGAGGGCTTGAAGGGGGAGTGCGAGATAGGGGAGTGCGAGAGAGGGGACGGAGGAAGTGGAGGGCGAGTGGAATGGAGAGGGCGAGAGAGAGGGAGGGCAAGAGACGGGAAGCAGGGCGGAAAGGGCGTGAGTGATGGAGAGGATGAGCGAGGGAAGGGATGGAGGGGAGGGCGAGAGATGGGTGAGGGTAAGAGAGGGGGAGGCGTGAGAGGGGAGGGAGGAGAGGGCGAGAGGGAGGGACGGGGCGAGAGAGAGGAAGGAGGGAGGGGAGGGCAAGAGAGAAGGTCGAGAGAGCCGAGGGAATTGAGGCCGAGAAGGGTGAGGCTGAGAGAGGGGAGGACGAGAGAGGGAAGGACTAGAGAGGGGTGGGAAAGAGGGGAGGGCGAGAGGCGAGAGAGATGTGGGCGAGAGAGAGAGGAGGGAGGGAGGGTCGTGAAGGTGACAGGGTGAGAGGGAGGGAGAGGGCGAGAGAGGGGAGTGTGAGACAGTGAGGGCGAGAGAGAGAGAGGAGGCTTGAGAGGGGAGGGCGACAGAGGGTAAAGATGTAGGGGAGGGGGAGAGGAAGGGAGAGGGTGGTAAAGGGGAGGGCGTGTGGGAGTGAGAGGGTGAGAGAGGGAGGTCGAGAGAGGGGGAGGCCGAGAGAGTGGCTAGTGCGAGAGAGGGGAGGGTGAGAGAGTGGCGTAAGCGAGGTTAGGGTGAGTGGGAGGAAGAGGGTGAGAGCGGGGAGGGCGAGAGAGGGGGTGGGCAAGAAAGAGGGGAGGGCAAGATGGACGGAGAGGGTGAGAGAGGGGTGGGAGAGAGAGGGGAGGGAGGGAGTGGCGGGCGATAGAGGGGAGCGAAGGAGGGGGGTGTGAGAGAGAAAGGCGAGAGAGCAGAGGGAAGGGAAGGTGAGAGAAGGGTGAGGCTGAGGGAGGGAGGACGAGAGAAGGGAGGGCGAGAGAGAGGGAGGGAAAGAGAGGGGAAGCAGGGAGGGAAGGGCATGAGGGATGGAGAGGGTGAGAGAGGGAAGGGAGGGGGGAGGGTGAGAGATGGGTGAAGGTGAGGGGGAGGGAGGGAGTAGAGGGTGAGAGGGAGGGACGGGGCGAGAGAGGAACGAGGGAAGGGAGGGGGAGATGGAAGGGCGAGAGAGCAGAGGGAAGGGAGGGCGAGAGAAGGGTGAGGCTGAGAGAGGGGAGGATGAGAGAGGGGAGGACGAGAGAGGGGAGGGAAGGAGGGGAGTGTGAGAGAGATGGGGACGAGAGAGAGGAGGAAGGGAGGGTGGTGAAGGTCAGAGGGCGAGTGGGAGGAAGAGGGCGAGAGAGGGGAGGGTGAGACGAGGAGGGCGAGAGAGAGGAGGGCTAGAGAGAGTGGAGTGGGTGAGAGGGAGGGAGGGAAGGGATTGTGAGAGAGGGAAGAGGACGAGAGAGGGGAGGGGGAGAGTGGAGAGAGTGAGAGATTGGATGGAGGGATGCGAGTGCAAAAGAGGGGAGAGGGCGAGAGAGGGGACAGAGGGAGGGGAGGGCGACAGGGAGGGGAGGGTAATAGGGAAGTAGAGGGCAAGAGAAGGATTTAGGGAGGGGAAGACGAGAGAGCAGAGGGAGGGAAGGGTAGGCGAGAGAATGGAGGGAGGAAAGGGACGGTGAGAGGGAGGGAGGGAGAGGGCGAGAGTAGGTAGTGAAAGAGGGGAGGGCGACAGAGGGTAGAGATGGAGGGGAGGGCGAGAGGAAGGGAGAGAGTGGTAGAGGGGAGGGCGAGAGGGAGAGAGAGGGAGGTTGAGAAAGGGAGGGCAAGAGAGTGGCTAGTGCAAGAGAGGGGATGGCGAGAGCGGGGAGTGAGGGAGGTGTGGGCGAGAGGGAAGAAGAGGGCGAGAGCAGGGAGGGCAAGAGTGGGGGAGGGTGAGAGAGGGGAGGGCGTGAGACGTGAGGGAGGGAGGAGAGGGCGAGCCGAAGGGATGGGGCGAGAGAGAGGAATGAGGGAGGGAAGGGCAAGAGAAGGCTGAGGCTGAGGGAGGGAGGATGAGACGGGGAGGACGAGAGAGGGGGAAAGGAGGGGAGGGCGACAGAGATATTGGTGAGAGAGTGGAGGGAGGGTGGTGAAGGCGAGAGGGCTAGAGGGAGGGAGAGGGCGAGAGAGGGGAGGGTGGGAGGGGAGTGCAAGTGGAAGGGAGAGGGTGAGGTAGAGGGGAGTGAGAGAGAGGGGAGTACGAGAGACGGGAGGGAGGGAGGGGATTGTGAGAGAAAGGAGAGGGCAAGAGGGGGACAGCGGGAAGTGATGGCGAGAGAGGGGAGGTCGAGAGAGGGGAGTGCGAGAGAGGGCGGAGGGCGAGTGAGGGGATGGAGAGAGAGGGGAGGTAGGGAGGGGAGTGCGAGAGAGGGGTGAGGGAGAGAGAGGGAACAGCAGGAGGGGAGGGCGATAGTGATGTAGAGGGTGAGAGAGGGGAGGTAGGGAGGGGTTGGCAAGAGAGAGTATGGAGTGAGGGGCGGGCAAGGGGGGGGAGAGGGTGAGACAGGGGAGGGAGAGAGGGGAAGAGGAGAGGGGAGGTAGAGGAGAGTGAGAAAGGGGAGCGCGAGAGAGGGGTAGGGCAAGTGAGAGGGGAGGGTGTGAGAGGAGAGAGACGGAGAAGAGGGCGAGAGAGCGAGAGAGACGGCGAGAGAGGGGAGGTATGGGAGGGCGAGAGAGGAGAACGAGAGAGGAGATGGAGGGAGGGGAGCGCGCGAGAAGAGAGGTAGGGAAGGGCGAGAGGAAGAGAGAGGGCGAGCGAGGGGAGAGCGAGAGGGAGGTAGAGAATGAGAGAGGGGAAGGAGGGAAAGGTGAGAGACAGACGGCGAGATAGGGGCTGGCGAGAGAGAGGGGAGTGCGAGAGAGAGGAGGGAGAGCGAGGGAGTGCGGGAGACAGTAGGGCAAGAGATGGGAGGGCGAGAGAGGAGGGCAAGAAGGAATTAAAGACGAGAGAGGGGAGTTCAAGAGAGGGGAGTGCGAGACGGTGCGGAAGGAGAGTGAGGGGAGGGCGAGAGAGGCGAGGGCAAGTGATGGGATGGAGGGAGGCAAGTGCGAGAGAGGGGAGAGGGCGACAGAGGGGACAGAGGGCGGGGAGGCGACAGGGAAGTAGAGGGCGAGAGAGGGGAGTTAGGGAAGGGATGGTGAGAGAGCGGAGGGAGGTGGGGAGGACGAGAGAAGGGAGGGACGGTGGGGAGGGTGAGATGAAGGGAGAGGGCGGGAGACGGGAGGGTGAGAGAGGAGCGAGGGCAAGAGAGAGTTGATGGTGTGAGAGGGGAAGGATTGGAGAGGACGGAGAGAGAGAGGAGGATGAGAGAGGAGAGGGATGGAGTGGTGGGCGAGAGAGGGGAGGGAGGGGAGTGCGAGAGAAAGATGAGGTTAAGAGGGGAAGGACGAGAGAGTGGTGGATGAGAGAGTGGAGATAGTGAGGATAGGGCGAGAGTGGAAGGGGAGAGAGGGGGAGGCTGAGAGAGAGGAAGTGTGGAGAGAGAGGTGACAGGAGAGAAGAAGGTGAGAGAGGGGAGGGCCAGAGAGGGGAGGGCGAGAGAAAGGGGAGGGTGAAAGAGGGGGAATGCAGAGGGGGAGAGCGAGAGGGGTGAGTGCGAGAGAGAGGGATGAGCATGAGAGGGGCGTGCGAAAGAGGGGAAGGCAAGAGGTGAGGGGAGAGAGGAGGGCGACAGAGAGGAGGGCAAGAGAGACGTGGGTGAGAGGGTGTGGGAGAGAGAGGAGGGCGAGAGAGGGGAGGGCAAGAGAGATGGGACGACGAAAGAGAGGGGAGGGCGATAGAGTTGAGGGTGAAAGAGGGGACTGCGAGTGAGAGTAGGGTGAGAGAGGGGAGAGCGAGAGAGGGGAGGGTGGAGAGAAGGGAGAGCGCGAAATGGGCATGCGAGGGAGAGGAGTGCGAGAGAGGGGAGGGCGAGAGAGGGAAGGGCGAGAGGGGGCAGGCGAGAGACGGAGAAGAGGGCGAGATAGAGGGAGACGGCGAGAGAGGAGAACAAGAGAGGAGAGAGTGCGATAGAGGGGAGGGTGAGAGAGGGGAGGGCGAGAGAGCAGAGAGGGCGTGAAAGGGAGGGAGGGAGGGTAGGGCGAGAGGGAGGTAGAGGGCGAGAGAGGGGAATGAGGGAAGGGAGGGCAAGAGAGTGGTGAGAGTGAGAGGGAGAAGGTGAGAGAGGGGACGGCGAGAGAGGGAAGGGTGAGAGAGGGGCGGGCGAGAAACGGAGAAGAGGGCGAGAGAGAGGGAGACGGCAAGAGAGGGGAGGGAGGGGAGGGCGAGAGATGAGAACAAGAGAGGAGAGAGTGCGAGAGAGGGGACGGTGAGGGGCGAGAGTGGCCAGGGCGAGAGGGGTAGGGAGAGAGAAAGGGGAGGGCGTGATGGGGAGGGAGGGAGGGGAGGGCGAGAGGGTGGGAGAAGATGAGAGAGGGAAGGGAGGGAGCGCAAAGAGAATGAGGAGGGCAAGAGAGGGGAGGGAGGGACTGGTGGGCAAGAGAGGGGAGAGGGTAAGAGAGGGGTGGGTGAGAGAGGGGAGGATAAGAGAGGGGAGTACGAGAGAGGGGAAGGAGGGAGGGAGGTGAGGGCGAGAGAGGGGAGGGCAAGAGAGAGGAGGGCAAGAGAGGGGAAGGCGAGAGAAAGGAGTGCAAGAGAAGGGAGGGCGAGAGACGGGAGGGTGATAGAAGGGAGGGCGAGAGAGAATGGCAAATGGGAACGATAGGGTGAGAGAGGGGAGGGCGAAGGGGTACGGCGAGAGAGGGAGGGAGCGCGAGAGAGTGGTGTGCGAGAGAATGTGGAGGACGAGAGAGGGGAGGGCAAGAGAAGGGTGGGCGAGAGAGGGGAATGAGTATGGGGAGTGCAAGAGAGAGGGGAGAGTGGGAGGTGAGGGCGTTCGAGGATAGGGCGTGAGGGGACAGCGAGAGGAAGGGAGAGGTGGAGAGAGGGGAGTGTGAGAAGGTGGAGGGAGAGAGAGTGGGTAGGGCAAGAGAGTGGAGAGCGAGAGCGGAGTAGGGTGAGAGGGGGAGGAAGAGAGAGGTGAGGGAGGGAGCTGAGGGCGAGAGAGACGAGGAAGAGAGAGGGGTAGGGTGAGAGGGGGAGGGCAAGAGAGATGGTTGGGTGAGAGAGGGGAGTGCGAGAGAGTGGAGGGAGGCAGGAGTGAGCGAGAGAGGGGAGAGGGTGCGAGAGGGGAGGGAGGGAGGGGAAAGCAGGAGAGGGGTGGGAGGGGAGGGCGAGAGCGAGAAAGGGGAGGGCGGGAGAGGGGAAGCAGATAGGGAAGGACGAGAGGAAGAGGGTGAGAGAGAGAAAGGGAGGGAGGGGAGGGCGAGAGATGGGTGAGGGTGAGAGAGGGGAGGGCGAGAGAGGGAAGTGCGAGCGATGGGAAGAAAGGAGTCGAGGGAGAGAGGAAAGGAGAGGGTGAGAGAGGGGTGGGCGGAAAAGCAGGGAGGGCGTGAGAGGGGAGGGAGGGAGGGGAGGACGATATGGAGGGACAGGACGAGAGTGGGGAAGGAGGGAGGGAAGGGGAAGAGAGAAGGGCGAGATAGAAGGGCGAGAGATGGAAGGGAAGGGAGGGCGAGAGAAGTGTGAGGCTGAGAGAGAGGAGGACGAGAGATGGGATGGAAGGAGAGGAAGGCGAGCGAGATGTGGGTCGAGAGAGTGGAGGGAGGGAGGGTGGGGCTAGAGGGAGGTAGAGGGCAAGAGAGGGGAGGGGTTCGAGGGAGAGGGTGACAAAGCGGGGAGGATGTGAGAAGGGGAAGACCGGGAGAGGGGAGAGTGAGAGAGAGGGGAGGGTGAGTGAGGGCTGTGCGAGAGAGGGGTGGGCGATAGAGCAGTGAGGTTGAGAGAGGGGAGGACGAGACAGGAGAGTGAGGAAGGGAGAGGGTGAAGGGGATGGTGAGAGAGGGTAGGGAGGGAGGGGTGGGCAAGAGGGAGTGAGAGGGCAAGAGGGAGGGAGTGTGCGAGAGAGTGAAGTGGAAGACAGGGGGATGGTGAAAGATGGAAGGGTTAGAGAGTGGAGGGCAAGAGATGGGAGGGAGGGATGGGTGAACGAGAGGGAGGGAGAGGACGAGAGGGAGGGAGAGGACGAGAGAGGGGAGTGTGAGAGAAGGGGTGGGCGAGAGAGAGGAGAGCGAGAGAGGGGAGGTAGAGAGAGGAGTAGGAGGGAGGGGAGGGCGAGAGGGAAGGAGAGGGCGAGAGACGGGAGGGAGGGAATGATGGGCAAAATAGGGGTGAGTGTAAGACAGAGGTGGGTGAGAGAGGGGAGGATGAGAGAGGGGAGTATGAGAGAGAGGAAGGAGGTAGGGAGGGAGGGGAAGGTGGGAGAGAGGGGAGCAAGAGAGGGGAGGGCGAGAGAGAGGGGTGCAAGACAGGGGAGTTCGAAAGAGGGAGGGCGAGAGAGGTGAGGGAGAGAAGGGGGGCAAAAGGGATGGAGAGGGCAAGAGAGGGGAGGGAAAGTGCAAAAGAGGTGAGGACGAGAGAGGGGAGGGAGGGAGGGGAGGGTGAGAGAGGGTAGGGCGAGAGGGGGAGGGCGATAGAGGGGAGGGCGAGAGAGGATAGTGCGAGGGAAGGAGAGGGTGACAGATGGGAGGGCGAGGGGGAAGGGCGAGAGCAGGGTGGGAGTGAGGGAAGTGCGAGAGAGAGGGGAGAGGGTGAGAGAGGGGAGATAGGGAGGGGAGGGCGTTAGAGGGGAGGGCGGGAGGGGAAGGTGTGTGGAACGGAGAGGGCAAGAGGGGGAGGGCGAGAGAGGGGAGAGGGCGAGAGAGGGAAGGGCAAGAGAGATGGTTGGGCAAGAGAGGCGAGTGCGAGAGAGGGGAGGGAGGGAGTGGTGGGCGAGAGAGGGGAGGGAGGTAGGGGAGGATGACAGAGTGGTGGGGTGGGAGGGGAGGGCGAGTGGAAGAGAGAGGGCGAGAAAGGGGAGGGCGAGAGAGGAGGAGGGCGAGAGAGGGGAAGCAGGGAGGGAAGGGCGTGAGAGAGGGACAGGGTGAGAGAGGGTAGGGAGGGAGGGGAGGGCGAGAGATGGGTGAAGGTGAGAGGGGGAGGGCAAGAGAGCAGGGAGGGCGTGAGTGGGGAGAGAGGGAGGAGAGGTCGAGAGGGAGGTACGGGATGAGAGAGGGGAAGGAGGGAGGGGAGACCGAAAGAGGGGAGGGAAGGAAGGGCGAGAGAAGGGTGAGGCTGAGAGAGGTGAGGATGGGAGAGGGGAGGATGAGAGAGTGGAGGGAAGGAGGGGAGGGCAAGAGAGATGTGGGTGAGAGAGAGGAGGGAGGGTGTGGTTAGAGGGAGGGAGAGGTCGAGAGAGGGGAGGGGATCGAAGGGGAGGGTGACAAAGGGTGGAGGGAGATAGAGGGAGAGGGCGAGAGAGGGGAGAGTGTGAGACAGGGGAGGAAGGGAGGGGAGGGTGAGTGGAAGGTAGAGGGCAAGAAAGGGGAGTGCGACAGAGGGGGAGGGCGAAAGAGGGGAAGCAGGGAGGGGAGGGCGTGAGGGAGGAAGAGGGTGAGAGAGGGAAGGGAGAGAGGGTACTGTGAGAGAGAAGGGCGAGAGAGTGCAGGAAAGGGAGGACGAGAGAGGGGAGGGCAGGAGGAGAAGGAGAGAGAGATGTGGGCGAGGGGAGGGGATCGAGGGAAAGGTTAACAAAGGGGGAGGGCAAGAGAGGGGGAGGGCAAGAGATGGGAGGTTAGAGAAAGGGGAGGACGAGACAGGAGAGCGAGGGAGGGAGAGGGCGGAGGGGAGGGCGAGATTGGGGAGGGATGGAGGTGTTGGCGAAAGGGAGAGATAGGGCGAGAGGGAGGGAGAGTGCGAGAGAGGGAAGAGTGATACAGGGGGATGGTGAGAGTGCGGAGGGCGAGAGAGTGGAGGGCAAGAGATGGCAGGGAGTCAGGGTGGGCGAGTGGGAGGGATAGGGCAATGGGAGGGAGAGGGCGAGAGAGGGGAGTGTGAGAAGGGGGGGCGAGACAGTGGAGAGCGACAGAGGGGAGAGAGAGAGAAGAGAGGGGGAGGGCGAGAGAAGAGAGGGAGGGAGGGAAGGGCGAGAGTGAGGGAGAGGGCGAGAGAGGTGAAGGACCGAGGGGAGGGCAAGAGAGGAGGGCTAGAGAGGGGAGGGAGGGAGGGGAGGGTGAGTGGAAGGGAGAGGGCGAGTGAGAGGAAGGCGAGAGAGGGGAAGGAGGGTGGGGAGGGCGAGAGGAAGGGAGAGGGCGAGAGAGGAGAGGGAGGGGAGTGTGACAGACGAGTGTGGATGAGAGAGTGGAGGGAGAGAGAGGGGCAGGGCGAGAGAGCAGGGAGGGCGTGACAGTGGATGGAGGGGGGGAGGGTGAGAGAGGTGGCGAGAGAAAGGAGGGAAGGGAGAGCGAGAGAAGGTGAGGCTGAGAGAGGGGAGGACGAGAGAGGAGAGGATGAAAGGGGGAGGGAGGGGGGAGGGAAGGAGAAGGCGAGAGAGAGGGGGAGGGAGGGTGTGGCTAGAGGGAGGGAGAGGGCAAGAGAGGGGAGGGGATCAACGGGGAGGGTGACAAAGGGGAGGGAGGGAGGTAAGGGCAAGTGGAAAGGAGAGGGCGAGAAAGGGGAGGGCAAGAGAGGTGGAGGGAAGATAGGGGAAGCAGGGAGGGAAGGGCGTGAGGGAGGGAGAGGGTGAAAGAGGGAAGAGAGGGAGGGGAGGACAAGAGATGGGTGAGGGAGAGAGAGGGGAGGGCGAGAGAGGAGAGTGGGAGAGAGTGGAGGAAGGAGGTGAGGGCGACAGGGAAGGAGAGGCGAGAGAAGGGAGAGTGAGAGAGCAGGGAGGGCGTGAGAGGGGAGGGAGGGAGGGGAGGGCGAGAGCAAGGGACAGGACGAGAGAGGGGAATGAGGGAGGGGAGGGCAGGAGAGAAGGGCGAGAGAGGAGAGGGAAGGGAAGGCGAGGGAAGGGTGAGGCTGAGAGAGGGGAGGACGAGAGAGGGAAAGGCAGGAGGGGAGGGCGAGAGAGACGTGGGCGAGAGAGAGGTGGGAGGGAAAGGGCGAGAGACGGGAGGGGTTGGAGGGGTAGGGTGACAAAGAGGGGAGGGCGAGAGAAGGAGAAGGCCAAGAGTGGGGAGGGTGAGCGAGAGGGGAGGGCGAGTGAGGGCAGTGCGAGAGAGGGAAGGGAGGGAATGGTTGGTGATAGAGTGGTGAGGTTGAGAGAGGGGAGGACGAGACAGGAGAGTGAGGGAGGGAGAGGGCAGAGGGGAGGGCGAGAGAGGGGAGGGAGGGAGGGGTGGGCGAGTGGGAGGGAGACGGCGAGAGGGAGTGATAGGGTGAGAGGGAGGGAGAGTGCGAGAGAGGGAAGTGTGAGACAGGGGGGTGGCGAGAGACGGGAGGGCGAGATAGTGGTGGGCAAGAGATGGGTGGGAGGGGTGGGCGAGAGAGGGGAGTGTGAGAGAAGGTGTGGGGGAGAAAGGGGAGAGCACGAGAAGGGATTGCGAGAGAGGACGGGAGGGAGGGGAGGGCGATAGGGAGGGAGAGGGCGAGAGAGGGGAGTGAGTGAGGGAAGGGTGAGAGAGGAGGGCGAGAGAGGGGAGGGAGTTAGGGGAGGGCGAGTGGAAGGGAGAGGGCAAGCGAGGGGGGAGCAAGAGAGGGGAAGGATGGTGGGGAGGGCGAGTGGAAGAGAGAGGGTGAGAGAGAGGAGGGCGAGAGAGGGGCAGGGCGAGAGCAGGGATGGCGAGAGCGGAGGGCGAGAGCGGAGAGTGCAAGAGACGGTAGGGTGAGAGAGGGGAGGGTGAGAGAGAGGAGAGTGAGAGACGGTAGGGCGAGAGAGGTTAGTGCGAGAGAGGAGAGCCAGGGGAGTTCGAGAGAGGGGAGAGGGTGAGAGAGGTAGGGGAAGGTGAGAGACTGCAGGGCGAGAGAGGGGAG
The DNA here is from genome assembly GCF_047496795.1 of Chiloscyllium punctatum. Lineage (NCBI taxonomy): Eukaryota > Metazoa > Chordata > Chondrichthyes > Orectolobiformes > Hemiscylliidae > Chiloscyllium > Chiloscyllium punctatum. The sequence goes on from NC_092745.1 coordinate 32,414,634, forward strand.
GGTAAGAGAGGAGGGCGAGAGAGGGGAGGGCAAGAGAAGGGAGGGTGAGCAAGGGGTGGTCAATAGAGGGGAGGGGAAGAGAGGGGAGGGCCAGAGAGGTGGGCGAGAGAGACGAGGGCAAGAGAGTGCATGGCGAGAGATGGTAGGGCAAGAGAGGGGAGGGCGAGAGAGGGGAAGTCAAGAGAGGAGGGCGACGGAGCGGAAGGTAAGAGGGGGAGTGCAAGAGGGGGGAGAGCGAGAGTGGAGGGCGAGAAAGGGGAAGGCAATAGAGGGTATTGCGAGAGGGGAGGGCGATAGGGAGGTAGAGGGCGAGAGAGGAGAGGGTGGTAGGGGAGGGTGAGAGGAAGGGAGAGAGCAAGCGAGGGGAGTGCGAGAGAGGCGTGAGGGTGAGAGAGTGGAGTGCGAGAGGGGGGAGGGAGGGAGTTGAGGGGGAGAGGGAGGGTAAGGGCAAGAGACGGGAGTGCGAGAGAGGGGAGGGAGGAATGTGAGGGAGAGAGAGAGGGCGGAGAGGGCGAGAGAGGAGGGCGAGAGAGGGGAGGCACAAGAAGTGGGCGAGGGAGGGGTGAGTGTGAGAGAGAGGAGGGTGAGAGAGGGGAGAGCGAGTGAGAGGAGGGCGAGAGAGGGGAGGGCGAGAGATGGTAGGGGGAGAGAGGGGATTGCGAGAGAGGTGAGGGATGGTAGTTCGAGAGAAGGGAGAGGGCGAGAGAGGTAGGGGAGGGTGAGAGACTGGAGGGCAAGAGAGGGGTGGGCGAGCGAGGGGTGGGAAAAAGAGGACAGAATGAGAGAGGGGAATGAGGGTGGGGAGGGCCAGAGGGAGAGTGAGGGAGAGAGAGGGGAAGAAGGGGAGTGCGAAAGAGTGGTGATGGTGAGAGAGCGGAGGGCGAGAGAAGAGAGGGAGGGAGTTGAGGGAGAGAGGGAGGGTGATGGCATGAGAGAGGAGGGCGAGAAAGGGGAGTGAAGGCATGTAAGGGGGGAGGTAGGGAGGGGAGGGCGAGAGAGGGGAGGCAGAAGGGGAGGGCAAGGGAGGGGTGAGTGTGAGAGAAAGGAGGGCGAGAGAGGGGTGGGCAAGAGAGGGGAGAGCGAGAGAGTGGGTGACGAGAGACAATAGGGCGAGAGAGGGGAGGGCGAGAGAGTGGGTGACGAGAGACAATAGGGCGAGAGAGGGGAGGGCGAGAGAGGAGGGCGAGAGGAAGAGTGAGGGCAAGAGAGAGGAGGGCAAGAGAGAGGAGGGCAAGAGAGGGGAGTGTGAGAGAGGGGAGGGCAAGAGAGGAAGGCGAGAGAGGGGAGGGCATGAGATGGTATTGTGAGAGAGGTGGGCAATAGGGAGGTAGAGAGCGAGATAGGGGAGGTGGTAGGGGAGGGCAAGAGGGGGATGGAGGGAGAGGTTGTGAGAAAGGGGAGAGGGCGAGAGAGAGGAGAGAGGAAGGGGAGGGTGATGGGGAGGTAGATGACGAGAGAAGGGAGGGAGGCAGGGGAGGGCGAGAGAGGGGAGGGCTAGAGGGAGGAAGGGGGCGAGAGAGGGCAGGGAGGGAGGGGAGGGCGAGAGATGGGTGAGGGTGAGAGAGGTGATGGCGAGAGATGTGAGGACGAGAGAGGGAAGGGAGGGAGTGAGTGGAGGGCGAGAGTGTGTGGATGAGAGAGAGGAGGGAGGGAGAGTGGGACAAGAAGAAGGGAGAGGTTGAGAGAGGGGAGCAGATCGAAGGGGAGGGTGACAGTGAGGGAGGGTGAGAGAGGGAGAGGGCGAGAGAGGGGAGGGTGAGAGAGGGGAGGGAGGGAGGGGTGAGCAACAGAGGGGTGAGTTTGAGAAAGGGGAGGATGAGACAGGAGAGGGAGGGTGGGTTGGGCGAGAGAGGGGAGGCAAGTGGTGTGCGAGAGGAAGGGAGATGGTGGGACAGGGAAGTGCGAGAGCGGGGATGGAGAGCGGGAGAGGGGATGGAGAGCGGAGAGTGCTAGAGAGGGAAGAGGGCGTGGTTGGGAGGAGAAGGAGGGGAGGGCGAGAGGGGTGGACGAGAGAGAGGAGGGAGGGAGTGTGGGGCGAGAGGAAGGGAGAGAGTGAGAGAGGGGAGGAGATCGAAGGGGAGGGTGACAGTGGGGGAGGGCGAGAGAGGAAGAGGGCGAGATAGGGGAGGGCGAGAGAAGGGGGCGAGAAAGGAGAATGAAGGAGGTGAGGGCGAGAAAGGGGAGGGAGGGAGGGCGAGAGGAAGGGAGAGGGCAAGCGAGGGGAGGGCGAGAGGGAGGGAGACGGGGAGAGAGTGGAGGGAAGGAGGGTGTGGCGAGAGAGAGGTGAAGGTAAGAGAGTGGAGGGCGAGCGAGCGAACGATGTGAGCTGAGGGCAAAAGGGAGAGTGAGGGTGAGGGACGGGAGGGCGAGAGAGGGGGAGGGTGTGACAGGGCTAAGGGCGAGAGAGGGGTGTGCGTGAGAGGGGAAGGAGAGATGTGAAGGAGAGAGAGGGAGATGGTGAGAGAGGGGAGGGAGGGGAGGGTGAGAGAGGAGGGCGAGAGAGTGGAGGCAGGGAGGGGACGGCGAGAGAGGAGTTAATGGGAGAGGGAAGGACGAGATCGGGAAGGTTGGGCGAGGGGAAGGTGAGAGAAGTGAGTGTGAGAGAGGGGACTTCGAGAGAAGGAGGGCGAGAGAGAGGGAGTGTTAGAGAGGAGAGGGAGGGTGTGTATTACGAGAGAGGGGAGAGGGCGAAAGAGGGGACAGCAGGAGGGAATGGTGAGAGAGAGGAGGGCGAGAGAGGAGAGGGTGAGAGAAGAAGGCGAGAGAGGGGAAGGCAAGAGAGGAGAGGCTAAGAGACAGGAGGGTGAGAGAGGGGAGGGCGAGAGATGGTAGAGCGAGAAAGGGGAGGGCGAGAGAGGAGGGCTAGAGGGAGTGAGAGGGTGAGAGAGGGGAGGGTGAGAAAGGGGAGTGCGACTGAGGACAGAGGGCGAGAAAGGGGAGGGAGAGAGAGGGGAGGGACGGAGGAGAGTGCAAGAGAGGGGAGAGACCGAGAGAGGGAACAGCGGCAGGGGAGTGTGATAGGGAGGTAGAGGCCGAGAGAGGGGCGGTAGGGAGGGGTGGGCGAGACAGGGAAGGGAGTGAGCGGGGGCGAGAGGGAGGGAGAGGGTGAGGCAGGGGAGGGAGAGAGGGGAGGGAGACAGGGGAGGGAGAGAGGGGAGGGAGGGGATGGCGAGAGACGGGAGGGCAAGAGAAGAATAGAGCAAGAGAGAGGGGAGTTCGTGAAAGGAGAACTAGAGAGGGGAGAGAGGGAGGGGATGGCGAGAGGAAGAGAGAGGGTGAGCGAGGGGATGGCGAGGCGGAGGAAGAGGGTGAGAGAGGGTTGGGAGGGGAGGCCGAGAGAATGGGAGGCTTAGAGAGGGGAGGGCATGAGAAGGGAAGGGAGGGAGTTAGGGCGAGAGGGAGGCTGAGCGTGAGAGAGGGGGATGGCGAGAGATGGGTCAGGGCGAGAGAGGGGAGGGCGTGATAGGGGAGGGAAGGAAGTGAGGGAGAGAGTGAGGGTGACGTCGAAGAGGTAAGCAAGGGAGGGGAGGTCGAGAAAACAGGGCGAGTGAGGGGAGGCAGGGAGGGGAGTGCAAGAGGGGTGAGTGTGAGAGAAGGGATGACAAGTGTGGTGCTGGCAAGAGAGAGGGGAGTGGAAGCGAGGGGAGTGCGAGAAATGATTGGGCGAGAGAGGGGAGGGCGAAACAGGGGAGGGCGAGAGGTAGTGAGAGGGGAGGTCAAGAGAGGGGAGTGCGAGAGAGGAGAGGGCGAGAAATGGGAGGGAGGGAGGGAAGTGTGAGAGAGGGGTGGGCAAGAGAGGAGAGGACAAGACGGGGTGGGCAAGAGAGGGGAGGGAAAGTGAGGGGAGGGCCAGAGAGGTGGGCAAGTGAGAGAAGGGCGAGAGAGCAGACGGCGAGAGAGGTGAGGGCAAGAGAGGGAGTGCAAGAGAGGGGAGGGCGAGAGATGGGAGGGTGAGAGAGGGGAGGATAAGAGAGTGGAAGGCGAGAGAGGAGGGCGAGAGAGCTGAGGGCAAGAGAGGGGAGGGCAAGAGAGGAGAGTGCAAGAGAGGGGAGTGCAAGAGAGGAGGGCGAGAGGGAGAGGGAGGACGAGAGAGGGGTGGGCAAGAGAGGGTTGGGCAAGAGAGGGGAGGGCAAGAGAGGGGAGAGCGAGAGAGGAAGGCGATATAGAGGAGGGCAAGAGAAGAGAGTGCGAGAGAGATGAGGGCAAGTGAGGTGAGTACAAAAGAGGGGAGGGCGAGAGAGTGCATGGCGAGACAGGATAGGGCGAGAGAGGGGAAGGCGAGAGATTGGAAGCGAGAGAGGAGGGCGACAGAGCGAAGGGCGAGATAGGGGAGGGCAAGAGAGGGGAGTGCAAGAGAGGGGAGGGCGACAGAGGAGGGCCAGAGGGAGTGAGAGGGCGAAAGAGAGAAAGGCAAGGGAGGTAGGGCGAGAGAGGGAGGGCAAGAAGGGGAGGGTGAGAGATGGAGAGTAGGGAGAGAGGGAGTGCGAGAGAGGGGGAGTGCAAGTGAAGGGATGGAGAGCGGAGAGTGCGAGAGAGGGGAGAGCGTGTGGGTGGGAGGAGAGGGAAGGGAGGGCGAGGGGGGGGGAGAGAGCAAAGGATTGGAAGGAGGGGAGGGCGAGAGTCAGGGAGAGGGCAAGAGGGGGGAAGGGCAAGCGGGGGAAGGGCAATAGATGGGAGGGCGTGAGATGGGAGGGAGGGATGGGAAGGGAGAGAGTGGATGACGAGAGAGGAGTGGAAGGGAGGCGAGGGCAAGAGAGCAGGGATTGTGAGTGAGGGGAGGGCAAGAGAGAGGAGGGCGAGAGAAGGGAGGTTGAGAGATGGAAGGGCGAGACAGTGGAGGGTGAGAGAGTGGAGGGCAAGAGTGGGGAGGATGAGAGAGGGGAGGGCGAGAGGCGTGAGTGTGAGAGAGGGGAGTGCGAGTGAGGGGAGAGCGAGAGAGAGGAGGGCGAGAGAGGGGAGGGTGAGAGATGGAACGGCAAGATAGGGGAGGGTGAGAGAGTGGAGGGAGGGAGGGGAGGGTGAGATGAAGGAAGAGGGCGAGAGAGGGGAGAGCGAAAGAGCGGGAGGAAGAGAGAGGGGAAGGAGTGAGAGGAGGGCAAGAGAAGGGAGAGGGACTGAGTGGGAGGGCGAGATAGGGGCGAGAGTGAGAGAGGAGACGGCGAGAGAAGGGAGTGAGTGAGGAAGAGGGCGAGAGAGTGGTAGGCGTAAGAGTGGTGGGCGGGAGGGGAGGGTGAGAAGGAGGTAGAGGACAAGAGAGGGGAGCGAGAAAGGGGAGTGAGTGAGGGGAGGGTGAGAGAGGGGAGGGAGGGACGGGAGGGCGATAGGAAGGGAGACTGCAAGCGAGGGGAGGGCAAGAGGGTGGGAGGGGAAGGAGGGTGGGCGAGAGAGGGGTAAGGTGAGAGAGTGGAGGGCAAGAGAGTGGGAGGGCGAGAGAGGGGAGGGCGAGGGAGGGGAGGATGTGAGCTGAGGGCGAAAGGGAGGTTGAGGGCGAGAGACAGGAGGGCGAGAGAGGGGGAGGGCGAGAGAGGGGTGCGCATAAGAGGGGAAGGAGGGATGTGAGGGAGAGAGGGAGGGAGAAGTCGAGAGAGGGGAGGGATGGGCGGGTGAGAGAGGAGGGCGAGAGAGTGGAGGCAGGGAGGGGAGGGCGAGAGAGGAATTAATGGGAGGGGGGAGAACGAGGGAGGAGAGGTTGAGCGAGGGGAGGGCGAGAGAGGTGAGTGTGCGATAGGGGACGTCACAAGTGGGGAGGGCGAGAGAGGGGAGGGCGAGAAAGGAGAGAGAGAGAGGGGATGGCAAGAGACGGGAGGGCGAGAGACAGGAGGGCAAGAGAGGGGAGGGCGAGAGATGGTAGGGAGAGGGGGGTCAGCGGGAGAGGGGAAGGCGACAGAGGACGGCGAGAGAAGGGAGGGTGAGAGATGGAAGGGCGAGAGAGGAGGGCCAGAAAGGACTGGACAAGAGAGGGGAGTGCGCGAGAGGAGGGCGGGAGGGAGCAAGAGAGCCTAGAGAGGGGAGGTCGAGAGAGAGGAGTGTGAGAGAGGGCGCAGGGCGAGAGAGGGGATGGAGAGAGAGGGGAGGGAGGGAGGGGAGAGCGAGAGAGGGGAGAGGCCGAGAGAGGGAGCAGCGGGAGGAGAGGGCGATAGGGAGGTAGAGGGTGAGAGAGGGGAGGTAGTGAGGGGTGGGTGAGAGGGGAGGGAGTGAGAGGAGGGAAGGGATGGCAAGAGAGGGGAGGGCAAGAGAGGGGAGGGCGAGAGAGGGGAGGGAGGACTGGGCGAGAGGGGAGGGAGTGAGGGTCTGGCAAGAGGGAGGTAGAGGGCGAGACAGGGGAGGGAGAGAGGGGAGGGTGAGAGGGGAGGGTGAGAGGGGAGGGAGAGGGGCAGGGAGGGGATGGCAAGAGAGGGGAGGGAGGGAGGGGAGGGCGAGAGAGGAGAGCGAAGAGGGGAGGGAGGGGAGGGCGAGAGAGGGAGAGGCCTAGAGAGGGGAGGGTGTGAGAGGGGAGGGAGGGTGTTGAGGGCGAGAGGGAGGAAACGAGTGAGAGACATGAGCGTGAGAGAGGGGAATGGCGAGAGAGGGGTAAGGGCAAGAGGGAGAGAGCATGAGAGGGGAGGGAGGCTTCTGAGGGAGAGAGTGAGGGAGACAGCGAGAGCGGTGGGTGAGGGGGCGGACGCCAAGAAAATAGGGCAAGTGAGGTGAGGCAGGGAGGAAGAGAGGGGACGGCGAGAGAGGGGCTAGCGAGAGAGAGGGGAGTGCGAGAGAGGGGAGGGAGAGAGAGGAGAAGTGCGAGATACAGTAGGGCGAGAGAGGGGAGGGTGAGAGATGGGAGTGTGAGAGAGAGCGAAGAGCGAGAGAGGGGAGTGCGAGAGAGTGGAGGGCGAGAAAGGGCTGGACAAGAGAGGGGAGTGCGAGAGAGGAGGGCGGGAGGGAGCAAGAGAGCCTAGAGAGGGGAAGTCGAGAGAGAGGAGTGCGAGAGAGGGCGCAAGGCGAGAGAGGGGATGGAGAGAGAGGGGTGCGAGAGAGGGGAGAGGCCGAAAGAGGGAGCAGAGGGAGGGGAGGGTGATAGGAAGGTAGAGGGTGAGAGAGGGGCGGTAGGGAGGGGTGGGCGAGAGGGGAGGGAATGAGGGGAGGAAGAGAGGGGAGGGAGAGAGGGGAGCGAAGGGATGGCAAGAGAGGGTAAGGCAAGAGAGGGGAGGGTGAGATAGGGGAGGGAGGGAGGGCTGGGTGAGAGAGGAGGGAAAGAGGGTCTGGCGAGAGGGAGGGAAAGGGCGAGTCAGGGGAGGGAGAGAGGGGAGGGAGAGGGGGAGGGAGGGGATGGCAAGAAGGGGAGGGAGGCAGGGGAGGGCAAGAGAGGAGAGCAAGAGAGGGGAGGGCGAGAGAGGGGAGGGATGGGAGAGAGAAGGGAGGGAGGGGAGAGCAAGAGAGGGGAGAGCAATAGAGGGGTAGGGCGAGAGACGGTAGGGCGAGAGAGGGGAGGGCAGGAGAGAGGAGTGCGGGAGAGGAGGGCAAGAGAGGGGAAGGGGAGAGAAGGGAGGGCGACAGAGGGCTGGACAAGAGAGGGGAGTGCGATAAGGAGGCAGAGGGTGAGAGAGGGGAGGTGGTGAGGAGTGGGCGAGAGATTGGAGGGAGTGAGGGGCGGGCGAAGGGAGGGACAGGGCGAGACAGGAGAGGGAGGGGAGGGCGAGAAATGGGAGGGCGAGAGACGGGTAGTGCAAGAGAGAGGGTAGGGCTTGAGAGGGTAGGGAGGGTGGGGAGGGCGAGAGGAAACATGACGGCGAGAGAGGAGAGGAAGGGGAGGGGGAGAGAGGAGACCAAGAGAGGGGAAGGAGGGAGGGGAGGGCGAGAGAGGTGAGGGAGGGAGGGGAGGCGTGAGGAAGAGAGAGGGCGAGCGAGGGGAGGGTGAGTGGGAGGGAGAGGGCGAGAAGGGGGGTGTGATAGAGGGGAAGGCCTAGAGAGGGGGGGCATGAGAGGGGAGGGCGTGAGAGGGGAAGGAGGGAGGGAGTTGAGGGCGCGAGGGAGGGTGAGGGCATGAGAGATGTGAGCGCGAGAGAGGGGGATGGCAAGAGAGGGGGATGGCGAGAGAGGGGGAGGGCGAGAGAGGGGAGGGCGTGAGAGGGGAGGGAGGGATGTGAGGGAGAGAGTGAGGGAGACGACAAGAGAGGTTAGGGAGGGAGGGGATGTCGAGAATGGATGGCGAGTGAGGGGAAGCAGGGAGGGGAGTGCGAGAGACAGAGAGAGGGGGGACCAAAAGAGGGGGACAGAGAGAGGGGGACAGAGAGCCGGGGATAGAGAGAGGGTAACAGAGAGAGGGGTACAGAGAGAGGGGGACAGAGAGAGGAGGGAGAGAGAGTGGTACTGGGAGAGGGGGCACAGGATGGGGGACAGACGAGGGGACAGAGGGTGGGACAGAGAGGGGGGACAGACTGGCGACAGAGAGACAGGGGGACAGATAAAGGCGGACAGAGAAAGGGGGAAAGAGAGAGGTGGATAGGGAGATGGGGAAAGAGAAAGACGGACAGAGAGTGAGCGGTCAGAGAGTGGTGGGACAGAGAAGGGGGGGTATAGAGAGTGGGCACAGAGTGAGAGGGGACAGAGAGAGGGGACTGAGCGCGGGGGGACAGACAGAGAGGACAGGCCGATAGCTGGACGGGGAGAGGGGGTACACAGAGGGGGGTCAGAGAGAGGGGACAGAGAGGAGAGAGATGGGGAGAGAAAGCGGGGGCAGAGAGAGAGTGGGACAGAGAGGAGGGATAGAGAGAGCCGAGCACAGAGAGAGGGGGGACAGTGAGAGCGGTGACAGAGAGAGGGGGGAAGGAGGGAGGGGGGACAGATAGAGGGGGACAGAGAGAGGGTGACATAGAGAGCGGGAACAGAGAAAGGGTGGACAGACAGAGGGGGGACAGAGAGAGGGGAGAGAGTGAGAGGGAGAGAGAGAAGGGAAAGTGAGAGCGGGAAGAGTGAGAGTGGGGACAGACAGAAAGGGACATAAAGAGGTTGACAGACAGTGCTGGAAGAGAGAGGGGGGACAGAGAGAGGGGATCAGAGAGATGTGAAACAGAGAGTAGGGGGACAGAGAGTGGAGGACAATGAGATCGGGACAAAGCGTGAGGGGACACAGAGTGGGGGAGCAGACAGTGGTTGTATAGAAAAAGGGTGACAGAGAGGCGGGACAGAGAGGAGGGCGAAAGAGAGAGCCGAGCACAGAGAGGGGGGACAGTGTGAGCAGTGGCAGAGAGGGGGGGGGGGGTGGAGGGAGAGGGGACAGAAAGAGGGGGAGAGAGAGAGACCGGGAACAGAGAAAGGGTGAACAGAGAGAGGGGAGAGAGTGAGGGGAAGAGAGAGAGGGAAAGAGAGAGGGGGAAGAGTGAGAGTGGGGACAGAGAGAAGGGGACATAAAGAGGTTGACAGAGAGCGGGAAGAGAGAGAGGGGGACAGAGAGAGGGGCACAGAGAGATGTGTAACAGAGAGTGGGGGGACAGAGAGTGGAGGACAGTGAGAGCGGGACAAAGCGTGAGGCGACAGAGAGTGGGGGAACAGACAGTGGTCGTACAGAGAGCGGGTGACAGAGAGAGGAGAACATAGAGAGAGTGGGGACAGTGACCGGGGCGAAGGAGAGGGGGACAGAGAGAGGGGAGCACAGAAGAGGGGGACAGAGAGAGGGGCAGAGTGTAAGAGAGCGGAACAGAGAGAGAGTGGCGTCGGAGAGTGAGGGACTGAGAGTGGGTGACAGAGTGAGAATACAGAGAGAGGAGGGCAGAGAGAGCGGGCACAGAGAGAGGGGACAGTGAGGGGGATAGTGAGGGGGGACAGAGAGTGTGGGACAGAGAGAGGGAGACTGAGAGGGGGGGAACAGAGAAAGGGGACAGGGAGAGTGGGACAGAGGGAAGGGGACAGAGAGAGGGGGCTAGAGAGAGGGGGACATGGAGGGGAGACAGAGAGAGGGGGACAGAGAAAGGGAGTTCAGAGAGTGGGGTTCAGAGAGTGGGGGGACAGAGGGAGTGGGACAGAGAGTGAGGGAAAGAAGCTGTAGGACCGAGACCTGGGGTCATAAAGAAGGGGATGAGAGAGAGGGAGAGTGCAGGGGACAGAAAGAAGGGGACAGAGAGGGGGGAGAGAGAGACGGGGACAGAGAGGAAGGCGACAGAGAGAGCTGGGCACAGAGAGAGGGGGGACAGAGTGAGGGGGACAGAGAGAGAGGGGGTTCAGAGAGAGGGGTGAAAGAGAGAGTGGGGACAGAGAAAGGGTGACAGAAAGAGTGGACAGAGAGAACATGACAGAAAGAGGGGGACAGAAATGGGGTACAGAGATGGGAGACAGAGAGAGGGGGAAGAGAGAGGGGAACAGAGAGGGGGACAGAGAGAGTGGGGATAGAGAGAGGGGGACTTTGAGAGGTGGACAGAGAGAGGGAGAATAGAGAGAGGGGTTCTGAGAGTGGGGTCAGAGAGAGGGGGACAGAGGGAGTGGAACAGAGAGCTCGAGACATAGAGAAGGGGCTGAGAGAGGGAGAGAGCGCGGGGGCAGAAAGAAGGGGACAGATTATGGAGGAAAGGGGGGATAGAGAGGGGGAACAGTGATCATGGACAGAGAGTGGGGGACAGAGAGATAGGGAGAGATATGGCAGGACAGAGAGAGAGGGGGACAGAGAGAGGGGGTCAGAGAGAAGGGGGCAGAGAGGATGGCGACAGAGACAGCCTGGCACAGAGAGACGGGGGACAGAGTGAGGGGTGACAGAGAGAGACAGGACAGAGAGAAGCACAGAGAGAGGGGGGACAGAGAAAGTGGGACCGAGAGTGGGACAGAGATAGGGTGGAGAGAGAGACAGGGGACAGAGAGAGGGGTGCACAGAGAGAGGGGGACTGAGAGAGGGGGACAGATAGAGGGTGGACAGAGAGCGGGACAGAGTGAAAGAGAGCGGGACAGAGAGCACGGGAACAGAGAAAGTGGCGTCGGAGAGTGGGGGACAGGGAGTGGGGGGACAGTGAAAGCGGGACAGAGCGTGGGGGGATAGAGAGTGGGGGGACAGAGAGAGATTGTACAGAGAGAGGGTGACAGTGAGGCGGGACAGAGAGAGAGGGGACAGAGAGAGGGAGACAGAGAGAGTGGGGTCAGAGAGAGGGGGCGACAGAGAGAGGGGGCAGAGAGAAAGTGACAGAGAGAAGGGCGACAGAGGGAGGGAAGAGAGAGTGAGAGTGGGGACAGAGAGAGGGGGACATAGTGAGGTGGACAGAGAGCGCGGGAAGAGAGAGAGGGGGACAGAGAAAGGGGGGGACAGAGAGAGAGGTGTAGCAGAGAGTGGGGAGAGAGAGTGGGGGATATTGAGAGTGGGACAGAGCGTGGGGGGACAGAGAGTGGGGGGACAGAGAGATTGTACAGAGAGGGGTGACAGTGAGGCGGGACAGAGAGGGGGGGACAGAGAGAGGGAGACAGAGAGAGTGGGGTCAGAGAGAGGGGGCGACAGAGAGAGGGGGACAGAGAGGGGGTCAGAGAGAGGGTGTACAAAGAGAGAGGGAGAGTGAAAGAGAGCAGGACAGAGAGAGCAGAAACAGAGAGGGTGGCTTTGGAGAGTGGGAGACTGAGAGAGTGGCGACAGAGTGAGGGAATGGAGAGAGGGGGACAGAGAGAGGGGACAGAGAGAAGGGGACAGAGAGAGGGGGATAGAGATGGGGAAAGAGATGGGGGGCAGAGAGAGGGGGGAGAGAGAGGGCGAGATAGAAATGATAACCGAGAGAGAGGGACAGAGAGGGGGACAGAGAGAGGGGGGAACCGAGAAAGGGGGACAGAGAGAATGGGATAAAGAGAAGGGGACAGAGAGAGGGGGACTGAGATGGGGTACAGAGATGGGGACAGAGCGAGGTAGTGAGAATGGGGGGAGATAGAGACGATGACAGAGAGAGAGGGACCGAGAGGGGGAAAGAGGGAGGAGGGAGAGAGAGACGGGACAGGGACACAGGAGGACAGAGAGGGAGGACCGAGAGAGAGAGAGAGTGACAGGGGTGACAGAGCGAGGTGGGACTGACAGAGGGGGACAGAGAGAGGTGGGAGAGTGAGAGGGGGACAGAGAAAGGGGGGCAGAGATAGGGGGAACAGAGAAAGGGGGACTGAGAGAGTGGGACAGAGAGGAGGGGCAGAGAGAGGGGGGCAGAGATGGGGATAGAGATGGGAGGGCAGAGAGGGGGGAGAGAGAGGGGGAGACAGAGACAATGACCGAGAGAGAGGGACAGAGAGGGGGAGAGGGGGGAGAGAGATGGGGACAGAGAGACAGGGGTACAGAGAGAGCGGGACAAAGAGAGAGAGAGAGTGACGGGGGGGGGGGGGGGGTGGGCAGAGCAAGGTGGGACCGAGTGAGGGGGACAGAGAGAAAGAGTGACATGGGGGGGGGAACAGAGCAAGGTGGGACAGAGAGAGGGGTTTAGAGAGAGAGAGTGACGGCCGGGAACAGAGCAAGGTAGGACAGAGAGAGGGGGACAGAGGTAGGGGAACAGAGAGAGGGGGCAGAGCGAGAGGGGGGCAGAGAGAGGGGGCACAGAGAGAGGGGGAGACAGAAAGAGGGGGACAGAGAAGGGGGGGACAGAGAGAGAGGTTCAGAGCGAGCGGGGACAGACAGAGGGGTAGAGAGAGAGAGGGGAAACAGAGAGAGAGGTGGGAGAGAGTGGGGGAGAGAGAGAGGGTAACAGTCAGAGGGGGGCAGAGATAGGAGGGGACAGAGTGCAGGGGACAGAGAGTGAGGGTAGAGAGCAGGGGACAGAGAGAGCGACAGAGAGAGTGGTGACAGAGTGTGGACTGACTGAGAGGGGGTGACAGAGAGAAGGGGAGGGAGGGGGATAGAGAATGGGACAGAGAGATGGGGACAAAGAGAGGTGGGACAGAGAGAGGGTGGAGAGAGAGACAGGGGGACAGAGAGAGGGGGGCACAGAGAGGGGGAACTGAGAGAGGGGGACAGAGAGAGGGTGGACAAAGAGTGGGGGAGAGTGAAGGAGAGCGACCGAGAGACCGGGAACAGGGACAGTGGCGTCGGAGAGTGGGGGGACAGTGAGAGCGGGACAAAGCTTGGTGGGACAGAGTTTGGGGGAACAGGGAGAGGTTGTATCCAGAGGGGGTGACAGATAGGCGGGACAGAGAGCGAGGGGACAGAGAGAGGGGGACAGAGAGCGAGGGGACAGAGAGAGAGGGACAGAGAGTGTGGGGGCAGAGAGAGGCGGGAAAGAGTGAAAGTGAGCGGGACAGAGAGAACGGGAACAGAGTGAGTGGCGTCGGAGAGTGGGGGACTAGGAGTGGGTGGACAGAGTGAGGGTACGGAGAGAGGGGGACAGAGAGAGGGCGACAGTGGGGGGACAGTGAGGAGGGGACAGAGAATGTGGGACAGAGAGAGGGAGACTGAGACAGGGGGCAGAGAGAGGAGGACAGAGAGTGGGGGACAGAGAAAGGGGGACAGCGATAGTGTGACAGAGAGAAGGGAACAGTGAGGGGGGCTAGAGAGATAGGGACAGATACAGGGGACAGAGAGAGGGGGCTAGAGAGAGGGGGACCATGAGAGGTGGACAGAGAGAGAGAGAACAAAGAAAGGGGGTTCAGAGAGTGGGGGTCAGAGAGTGGGGGGTCAGAGAGTGGTGGGACAGAGAGAGGGGGGCAGAGGGAGGGTGAAAGAGTGCAGGGACTGAGAGTGTGGGTCAGAGAGTTGGGGACAGAAAGAAGGGGTAGAGAGGGGGGAGTGTTCGGGGGACAGAAAGAAGGGGTCAGAGTGAGTGGGGGAGAGAGACGGGGACAGATTGAAGGGGAAATCTGCGACGGGGGGCACAGAGATGGGGGGATAGCGAGAGGGGGACAGAGAGAGGGGGTCAGAGGGAAGGGGACAGAGAGGAGGGCGACAGAGAGAGCCGGGCACAGAGAGAGGAGGGACAGACTGAGGGGTGTCAGAGAGAGAGAGAGGAGACAGAGAGGGGGGTCAGAGAGAGAGGGAGAACAGTGAAAGGGGGACAGAGAGAGTGGGACAGAAATGGAGGACAGAGATTGGGCAGAGAGAGGGGGAAAGAGAGGGTGAGATAGAGACGAAGACAGAAAGAGAGGGACAGGGAGGGGGGAAAGCGAGAGGGTGTGAGAGAGACGTGGACAGGGAGACAGGGAGACAGAGAGAGGCGGTCAGAAGGAGGGGGACAACGAGAATGGAGATAGAGTGGGGGACAGAGAGAGGGACTGAGAGAGGGGGTCAGAGAGAGTGGGATAGAAAGAGGGAATAAGAGAAGGGGACAGAGAGAAGGGGGAAAGATAGTTGGGGACAGAGAGCGCGGGAACCGAGAGAGAAGGCGGACAGAGAGACGGGGTACTGAGAGAGGAGGGGACAGAGATTGGGGACAGAGAGAGAGGGACAGAGAGAGAGGGGACAGAGAGAAGGTGGACAGAGTGATGGGGAGACAGAGACAGATGGACAGAGAGAAGGGGGCAGAGAGAAGTGATTCGGAGAGTGGGGGTCAGAGAGGAGGAAAAGTAATGTGTCAGAGAGTGGGGGGACAGAGAGTGGGGGACAGAGAGAGATGGACAGACAGAGAGGGGGTCAGAGAGAGAGGGGGACAGCGAGAATGAGCAGAGTGTGTGGGACAGAGAGAGGGTCAGAGAGTGGGACAGAGAGAGAGGGACAAATAGAAGGGGGACAGAGAGAAGGGGGAGAGAGAGTTGGGGACAGAGAGCGCGGAAAAAGAGAGAGGGCAGACAGACAGACGAGGTACAGAGAGAGGGGGGACAGAGTTGGGGACAGAGAGAGTGGGACAAAGAGAGGGTGACAGAGGGGGACAGAGAGAGGGTGGACAGAGCGATGGGGTACAGAGAGAGATGGCCAGTGAGAGGGGAGACAGAGAGAGAGGGACAGAGAGAGTGGGATAGAGAGAGGGCGGACAGAGAAAGGGGGCAGAGAAGGGGAGAGAGAGGGGGAGAGAGAAGGGAAAGAGAGAGTGGGAAGAGAGAGAGGGGGAACAGACAGAAAGGGGACAGGGAGAGGTGTAACCAAGAGTGGGGGGGGATAGTGATAGCGGGACAGAGCGTGGGGGTACAGAGAGAAGTTGGACCGAGAGGGGTTGACAGAGAGGCGGGACAGAGAGAGAGGGAACTGAGAGAGGGGGGCAGAGAGAGGGTGGACAGAGATAGGGGAGAGTGAAAGAAAGCGGGACAGAGAGAGTGGGAACAGAGAGAGTGGCGTTGGAGAGTGAGGGACAGAGAGTGGGGGACAGAGTGAGGGGACGGAGAGGGGGGAGAGAGAAAGGGGGGACAGTGAGGGGGAGAGAAAGGGGGGATAGTGAGGGGGGGACATTGAGAGGGGGATAGAGAGAGTGGGGACAGAGAGAGGAGAGACAGAGAGAGGGGGTCAGAGGAAGGGTGACAGAGAGAGAGTGGGACAGAGAGAAGGGGACAGAGAGAGGGGGACGGAGAAAGGGGGACAGAGAGAGGGGTAACAGAGAGAGGGGGGACAGTGAGAGGGAGACAGTGAGAGGGGGAGAAAGAGAGTGGGACAGAGAGAAGCGGACTGAGAGAGGGGCACAGCGAGGGGGACAGAGAGAGGGGTACTGTGAGAGGTGGATAGAGAGTGGGGGAGCAGTGAAAGGGGGGAGCAGAGAGTGGGGGTCCAGAGAGTGCGGGCTCAGAGAGTGATGGGGCAGAGATAGAGTGTCAGAGAGAGAGGAACAGACAGCCGGAGACAGAGCGCGGAGATCAGAGTGAGAGGTAGAGATAGAGGGAGACAGAGAGAGGGGGGAGAGAGAGACGGGGACAGATTGAGGGGGAAAGGGGGTGACAGAGAGGGAGGAGAGAGATGGGTAGACAGAGAATGGGGTACAGAGAGAAGGGAAGAGAGAGAGACGGGGGACAGAGTGTGGGGTGACAGAGAGAGGGGAGCAGAGAGAGTGGGACAGAGAGAGGGGTGACAGAGAAAGGGGACCAGAGAGAGTGGGACAGAGATGGGGGACACAGATCGGGGACAGAAGAGGGGAGAGAGGGAGAGAGAGAGACGGGGACAGAGAGACAGGGGGACAGAAATAGGGGGACAGAGCGAGGTGGGACAGAGAGAGAGGGAGACAGAGAAAGGGGTGACAGAGAGAGGGGGAGTCAGAGAGGGCCAGAGAAGGGGTCAGAGAAAGGGTGACAGAGAGAATGGGACAGAGAGAGTGTGGTGAGAGTGAGAGCGGGACCGTGAGAGGGGTACAGACAGAGGGAGAGAGAGAAGGGAAAGAGAGCGAGGGAAGAGGGAGTGGGAGGACAGAGAGAGGTGTAACAGAGAGTGGGGGTCAGTGAGAGCGGGACAGACCGTGGGGGGACAAAGAGGTGGGACAGAGAGAGTGGGATAGAGAGAGGGGTGACAGAGAAAGGGGACCAGAGAGAGTGGGACAGAGATGGGAGACACAGATCGGGGACGGGGAGGGGGGGGGGGGGGGAGAGGGTGAGAGAGAGACAATGACAGAGAGAGAGGGACAGAGAGGGGGGAAAGAGAGAGACGGGGACAGAGAAACAGGGGGACAGAAACATGGGGACAGAGAGAGAGACAGAGGGGGGACAGAGCGCGGTGGGATAGAGAGAGGGAGACAGAGAACGGGTTGACAGAGTGAGGGGGAGTTATAGAGGGGGGTGAGAGGGAGGGGGAGAGACAGAAGGGGACAGATTGAGAGGGAAATGGGGGAAAGAGAGGGGGACAGAGAGAGGGAAGTCAGAGATACTGGGGTGTCAGATACGGGTGACAGATAGAGAATGACAGAGAAAGGGGGACAGAGCGGTGTCAGAGAGGGGGGACAGAAACCGGGGGATAGAGAGAGGGTGACAGAGAGAGCAGGAACAGAGAAAGGGTGGACAGAGAAGGGGGTGCAGAGAGTGGGGGAGAGAGAGGGGGAGAGAGAGAAGAGAAAGAGAGCGCGGGAAGAGAGAGTGGGAGGACAGAGAGAAGGGGAAGAGAGAAGTGGACAGAGAGACCGGGAAGAGAGAGAGGGGACAAAGAGAGTTTTAACAGAGAGTGGGGGGACAGTGAGAGCGGGACAGACCGTGGGGGGACAAAGATGGAGAACAGAGATAGTGGAACAGAGAGAGTGGGGCCAGAGAAAGGGTGACAAAGAGAATGGGACTGAGAGAGGGTGGTGAGAGTGAGAGCGGGACCGTGAGAGGGGGACAGAGAGAGGGGGACAGAGAAAGAGGGAACAGAGAGCGCGGGTCAGACAGAAGGGGACAGAGAGGGGATCAGAGATGGGGACAGAGAGGGGGTAGAGAGTGGGGGCGAGAGAAACGATGACAGAGATAGAGGGACAGTTGGGGGAAAGAGAGGGGGGAGAGATAGAGGGGCACAGAGAGAGGGGGACAGACAGCAGTGGACAAAGAGAGGGGGACAGTGAGCGCGGGGCAGAGAGTGGTGGGCTCAGAGCAGGGGACAGATAGAAGAGGACAGGGAGAGGGGACAGGGAGAGAGGACGGTGAGAGGTGGGACAGAGAGGGGGGGACTGAGAGCGGGAGACAGCGAGCAGTGGACAAAGAGCGGGGGACAGAGAGTGGTGGACTCAGAGCGGGGCACAAAGAGAGGAGGACAGGGAGAGGGGACAGGGAGAGATGGACAGTGAGAGGCAGAACAGAGAGAGGGGAGCAGAGAGTGGGGGACAAAGAGAGGAGGGGAACAGAGACTTGGGGAAAGAGAGAAGGGGATATTGAGGGGGTGACAGAGAGAGAAGAACAGAGATGGCTGTACAGAGAGAGGCAGACAGAGAGTGTGGGACAGAGAGGGGGACTATGAGAGTTGGACAGAGAGAGAGGGAACAGAGAAAGTGGGTTCAGTTAGTGGGGTGTCAGAGACTGGGGGATCAGAGAGTGGGGGGGACAGAGAGGGGGGCAGAGGGAGTGGGCAGAGAGCAGGGCACAGATAGCATGGGTCAGAGAGAGGGACAGATAGAGGGGGACAGAGAGCTGTCAACAGAGAGCTGGGGATAGAAAGAAGGGGACAGAGAGGGGGAGAGAGAGAGATTGGGACAGATTGAGGGGGAAAGAGAGTGGGACAGTGATGTGAGTACAGAGAATGCGAGACAGAGAGATGGTGGACAGGGAGAGGTGGAACAGAGAGAGTGGGCGTCAGAGAGTTGTGGGGACAGAGAGTAGGGAGACAGAGAGTGGGGGACAGAGAGGGGGGAAGAAAGAAGGGGACAGCGAAAGGGGCGTGAGAAATAGGGGACAGAGAGAGAAGGACAGAGAGAGGTGGCCAGAGAGAGTGGGCAGAGAGAGGGGTTATAGAGAGAGGGGGTCAGTGTGGGAGGTCATAGAGTGGGGAATTTGAGAGTGAGGGACAGAGAGAGGGGACAGGGAGATAGGGACAGAGAGCAGGGAACAGAAAGAATGGGACAGAATGAGGGGGTTGAGAGTGAGAGCGGGAACGTGCGAGGGGGACAGAGAGAGGGGGACAGAGAAAGTTGGGCAGAGAAAGTTGGACAGAGAGAGTGGGACAGAGAGAAGGGGACAGAGAGACGTGTGTAGAGATGGGGACAGAGAGGGATGAGAGAGAGGGGGAGATAGAAACGATGACAGAGAGAGAGGGACAAAGGGGGAAAGAAAGAGGGGGAGAGATAGAGGGGCACAGAGAGAGGGGGACAGAGCGAGAGGGGCCAGAGAGAGGGGGTACAGAGAGAGGGGGAGACAGAGAGAGGGGGACAGAGAGAGATGTGACAGAGAGGGGGAGAGAGAGCGAGGGTACAGACAGAGGGGGAGAGAGAGAGGAGGGGAACAGAGACTTGGGGAAAGGGAGAAGGGACAGAGGGGGTGGCAAAGAGAGGGGCAGCGAGATGGGGGACAGAGAGATGGGGCAAAGAGGGTGAACATAGGGCGCAGGAAGAGAGAGGGCAGACAGAGAAAGGGGGACAGAGGGGAGAACGTGAGAAGGGAGACAGAGAGAGGGGGGACAGAGTGTGGGCGAAGAGAGAAAAGGGGGACAGAGAGAGGGAGGACAGAGAGGGAGGGGGCAGGGGGGGGACAGTGAGAAGGGGACAGAGGGTGGGGATAGAGAGGGAGAACAGATATGGGGGGCAGAGAGTGGGGGACAATGAGAGGGGGACAGAGAGAGTGGGGACAGAGGGGGGAAATAGAGAGGGGACAGAGAAAGGGCGACAGAGAGAGGGGGTACCGAGGGAGAGACAGAGAGAGGGGTCAGAGAGAGATGGGACAGAGAGAGGGCAAAGAGAGAAAAGGTGACAGAGAGAGGGGGCAGAGGGGGGAGACAGTGAGAAGGGGACAGTGGGCGGGGACAGACAGGCAGAACAGATATGGGGGGACAGAGAGTGGAGCACAGCGAGAGGTGGACAGAGAGAGAGGTGATAGAGATTGGGGACAGTGAGAGTGGGACAGAGACGGGCAACAGTGAGAGGGGGATAGAGAGAGTTGGGACAGAGGGTGTAAAGAGAGAGAAGACAGAAAGGGGGACAGAGACAGGGAATAGAGAGAGAGGAAATGGGGATAGAGAGAGGGGGACTGAGAGAGGGGTGCAGATAGAGGGGGACAGAAAAGGGGAACAGAGAGAGTGGAACAGAGCGAGTGGGGTAGAGAGTGGGGATAGAGAGAGGTGGGACAGGGAGAGGGGGACAGTCAGAGGCGAAATAGAGAGAGGGGGTCAGAGAGTGGTGGACTCAGAGTAGGGGACAGAGAGAAGAGGACAGGGAGAGGGGGACAGGGAGATAGGGCACTGAGAGGTGGGACAGAGAGAGGGGGGACAAAGAGAGGGAGGACTGAGAGAGGGAGACAGAGAGCGGTGGATAAAGAGCGGGGGACAGAGTGCGGGGTACAGAGAGTGGTGGATTCAGAGCGGGACACAGAGGGGGTAGGACAGGGAGAGGGGGACAGGGAGAGGTGGACAGTGAGAGGCGGGACAGAGGGAGGGGAGCAGAGAGTGGGGGACAGAGAGAGGAGGGGAACAGAGACTTAGGGAAAGAGAGAAGGGGACAGTGAGGGGGTGACAGAGAGAGAGGAACAGAGATGGGTGGACAGAGAGCGGTGGAGAGAGAGGAGTGTCAGAGAGAGGCGGAAGAGAGGGGGAACAGAGAGAGGGGTACAGAGCGAGGGGGATAGAGAGAGGAGATAGAGAGAAGGAGACAGATAGAGGGGGCAGAAAGCAGGTGACAGGGAGAGGTGGAACAGAGAAGGACCGACAGAGAGAGGGCGCAGAGCGAGGGCGCAACAGAGAGAGAGGGGGTAGAGAGAGAGGGTGAGGCAGAGAATGGTGGGAAAGAGAGACCGGGACAGATTGAGAAGGAAAGGGGGGTACAGAGAGTGGGGGACAGAGGGTGGCAGTGAGAGTGGGGACAGAGACTGGGGGGACAGAGAGAGGGGGACAGAGAGACGGGGAGAGAGAGTGGTGGACAGAGAGGTGGGACAGAGAGTTGTGGACAGAGAGCGGGGACAGAGATCGGGGGACATAGAGAGGGGAACAGAGAGTGGGACAGTGAGAGGCGGGACAGAGAGAGGGTGACAGAGAGTGGTGGACTCAGAGTGGGGGACAGAGAGAGGAGGACAGGGAGAGGGGGACAGGGAGAAGGGGACAGTGAGAAACGGGAAGAGAGGTGGGGGCAGATAGCTTGGGACAGAGAGAGGGGTGTAACAGAGACAGGGGAAAGAGAGATGGGGATAGCCAGAGGGGGGACAGAGAGAGGGCGCGGATAGAGGGGGATAGAGAGAGAGGAACAGATTGGGTACAGAGAGAGAGGGGGACAGAGAGAGCGTTCAGAGAGAGGGGGACAGAGAGCAGGGGACCAGAGAGCCGGGGACAGAGACCGGGGGACAGAGAGACGGAACAGAGAGAGGGGGACACGGAGAGGAGGACAGTGAGAAGCGGGACAGAAAGAGGGGATCAGAGAGAAAGTGATAGAGAGCGGTGGACAGGGAGCGGGGAACAGAGAGCGGGGGACAGAGAGTGGTGAACTCTAAGCGGGGGACAGAGAGAGGAGGAAAGGGAGAGGGGGACAGTGAGATGCGGGACAGAGAGGGGGGAACAGAGAGAAGGCAACAGAGGGGGTGTGGAACAGGGACATGGGGAAAGAGAGAAGGTGATAATGGGGGGCAGAGAGAGGGGGCAGAGAGAGAGGAACAGAGAGTGGGTATGAGAGAGGGGGTATGAGAGAGGGGGACAGAGAGTGGGGGGACAGGGAGCGGGTGACAGGGAGAGGGGGACAAAGACAGGGGGGACAGATAGGGTGGACAGAGAGAGGGGGTCAGAGAGGAGGGATACAGAGAGGAGGACAGAGAGTGGGTGGACAGAGAAATAGGAACAGAGAGAGAGGGGGAGGGAGAGGTGAACAGAAAGAGGGGGAACAGAGAGAGGGGAGAGTGAGAGAGGGCGACAGAGAGGGGAATAGAGAGAAGGCAACAGAGAGAGAGGAAAGACGGGGACACAGAGAGTTAGGGAACAGAGAGAGAGGGATGGGGTGGACAGAGAGATCAGGAAGAGAGAGGGTGGACAGAGAGAGGGGGACAGAGGGGAGACCGAGAGAGGGAGTCAGAGAGAGGGGGGACAGATAGAGGGTGACAGATAGAGGGGGGAACAGAGAGAGTGGACAGAGAGATTGGGAAAGAGTGAGGGGGACAGAGAGAGGAAGACAGAGACAGCGGGATGAGTGAGAGGGTGGACAGAGAGATGGTAGATAGAGAGAGAGGCGACATACAGAGGGGGACAGAGACGGGGGGAACAGAGAGGGAGGGGCAGAGAGAGGGGGTACAGAGCGGATGGGGACAGAGAGAGGGGGGGACCTAGAGAGATGGGGAAACAGAGAGAGGGACCGAGAAAAGGAGACAGAGAGAGGGTGAAAGAGTGAGGGGGACAGTGAGAGGGGGACAGAGACAGGGGGTCAGTGAGAGGGGGACAAAGAGAGTGAGGACAAAGAGGGGTGACAGAGACAGGGGGGACAGAGAGAGGGGAAAAGAGAGAGGAGAAGAGAGAGGGGGCCAGAGATGGGGTGACAGAGAGAGCGGGTATAGAGTAGATGGAGACAGAGAGAGAGGGGACAGAGAGAGAGGGGAACAGAGAGAGAGAGGGGGGGACAGAGAGAGGGGGACAGAGAGGGGGAACAAAGCGTGGGGGCATAGAGGGAGTAGGGACGGAGATAGGTGATGGGGAGCAGAGAGAGGGGGACAGAGGGGGGACAGAGAGGAGGGTGACAGAGAGAGAGGGGGACTGAGAGTGGGGACAGAGAGAGTGTGGTAGAGAAGGGGGACATAGAGAGGGGGACGGGGAGAAGAGAATGGGGTCAGAGAGAGGTGGGTCAGAGTGAGTGGGACAAAGGGAAGGGGAGAGTGAGGGGGATATAGAGAGGGCGACATAGAGTGGGTGTTCAGAGAGAGGGGGAACAGAGAGAGGGGAGGGAGAGGGGAACAGAGTGAGGGGGACAGAGAGAGTTGGGGAGAGAGAGAGAGGGTGACAGAGAGAGAGAGGAAAGAGAGAGGGTACAGAGAGACAAGGGGACAAAGAGCAGGGAAAGAGGGTAGACCGAGAGAGGGGAGACAGAGAGAGGGGGTTCAGAGAGAGGGAGGACAGAGTGTGTTGGGAGAGAGAAGAGAGGCAGAGAGAGGGGGTACAGAGAGAGGGTGGCAGATAGAGTGGGGAGAGAGAGAGGGGTAAGAGAGAGTGGGACAGAGAGAGTGGGACAGAGATAGGAGGACAGAGAGAGAGGAGGACAGAGAGAGGGGGACAGAGAGACGGGTGGGACAGGGACATAGGGAAAGAGAGAAGAGAATAATGAGGGGGACAGAGAGAGGGGGCAGAGAGAGGGAGACAGAGAGAGAGGAACAGAGAGGGGGTATGAGAGAGGGGGACAGAGAGAGGGGGACAGAGAGACGGGTGGGACAGGGACATCGGGAAAGAGAGAAGAGAATAATGAGGGGGACAGAGAGAGGGGGCAGAGAGAGGGAGACAGAGAGAGAGGAACAGAGAGGGGGTATGAGAGAGGGGGACAGAGAGAGGTGGGTCAGAGTGAGTGAGACAGAGGGAAGGGGAGAGTGAGGGGGATATAGAGAGGGCGACATAGAGTGGGTGTTCAGAGAGAGGGGGAACAGAGAGAGGGGAGGGAGAGGGGAACAGAGTGAGGGGACAGAGAGAGATGGGGAGAGAGAGAGAGGGTGACAGAGAGAGAGAGGAAAGAGAGAGGGTACAGAGAGACAAGGGGACATAGAGCGGGGAAAGAGGGCAGACCGAGAGAGGGGAGACAGAGAGAGGGGGGTCAGAGAGAGGGAGGACAGAGTGTGTTGGGAGAGAGAAGAGAGGCAGAGAGAGGGGGTACAGAGAGAGGGTGGCAGATAGAGTGGGGACAGAGAGAGGGGTAAGAGAGAGTGGGACAGAGAGAGTGGGACAGAGATAGGAGGACAGAGAGAGAGGAGGACAGAGAGAGGGGGATAGAGAGACGGGTGGGACAGGGACATAGGGAAAGAGAGAAGAGAATAATGAGGGGGACAGAGAGAGGGGGCAGAGAGAGGGAGACAGAGAGAGAGGAACAGAGAGGGGGTATGAGAGAGGGGGACAGAGAGAGGGGGGACTGGGAGTGGGGGACAGGGAGAGGCAGACAAAGACAGGGGGGACAGAGAGGGTGGACAGAGAGGGGGGACAGACAGGGGGGTTAGAGAGAGGGGGTTCAGAGAGAATGGGACGGGGAGGGGGAGAGTGAGGGGAGGATACTCAGATGTTGACAGAGAGTGGGTGGACAGAGAGAGGGGAACAGCGAGAGGGGGAGAGAGAGGAGAAAGGAAAGAGGGGGAACAGAGAGAGGGGGCATGAGAGGGGCTGGCGGAGAGGGGGAAAGAGAGAGAGGGCAGAGGAGAGAGGGGAAAGCGGGGGGTACAGTGAGACGGGGGACAGAGAGAGAGGGACAGGGGTGGACAGAGAGATCAGGAAGAGAGAGGGGGACACAGGGGAGACCAAGAGAGGGAAGACAGAGAGTGGGGGGTCAGAGAGAGGGAGGACAGAGTGTGGGGGCAGAGAGAGAAGGAGACAGAGAGAATGGGACAGAGTGAGTGGGACAGAGAGAGGTGGGCAGAGAGAGTGGGATGAGTGAGAGGGCGAACAGAGAGAAGGTAGACAGAGAGAGAGGCGACAGAGAGAGGGGGACAGAGAGAGCTGGACAGTGAGAGGGGGACATAGACGGGGGAAGCAGAGAGGGAGACAGAGAGGGGGACAGAGAGAGGGAACGGGGGGGGAAGAAAGAGGGAACAGAGAGGGGTAACAGATAGGGAGGGACAGAGAGAGGGTGAAAGAGAGAGGGGGACAGTGAGAGGGGGACAGAGACAGGGGGACAGTGAGAGGGGGACAAAGCGAGTAAGGACAGAGAGGGGTGACAGCGAGAGGGGTGAAAGAGAGAGGGAGAAAGAGGGAGGGGAACAGAGAGGGGGACAGAGAGTCGAGGGACTGGGACCGGGGGACAGGGAGAGCGGGAGGAAGACAAGGCGGACAGAGAGGGTGGACAGAGAAAGGGAGACAGACAGGGAGGATAGAGAGAGGGGGTTTAGAGCGTCTGGAACAGTGGGAGGGGGAGAGTGAGAGGGGATACTCAGATGGGGACAGAGAGTGCGTGGACAGAGAGGGGGGCAGAGAGAAGGGAGCAGAGAGAGCGGTACAGAATGGGGTGTAGAGAGAGGTGGGTCAGAGCGAGTGGGACAGAGGGGGGGGGGAGAGAGGGGGTATACAGAGAGGGTGACATAGAGTGGGTGTTCAGAGAGAGGAGGAACAGAGAAAGGGGGAGGGAGAGGGAAACAGAGTGAGAGGGACAGAGAGAGATGGGGAGAGAAAGAAGGTGACAGAGAGAGAGGAAAGGGAGGGGGTACAGAGAGACAGGGGACATAGAGGGGGGAAAGAGGGGAGACCGAGAGAGGGGAGACAGACAGATGGGGGTCAAAGAGAGGGGAAGGACAGAGTGTGGTAGGAGAGAGAAGGGAGATAGTGAGAGGGGGGACAGAGAGAGTGTCGCAGACAGAGGGGGTCAGAGAGAGGGGTCAGAGAGAGGGGACAGAGAGAGGAGGACAGAGAGAGGGGGACAGAGAGGAGTGGGACAGAGAGAGAT
The DNA here is from genome assembly GCF_047496795.1 of Chiloscyllium punctatum. Lineage (NCBI taxonomy): Eukaryota > Metazoa > Chordata > Chondrichthyes > Orectolobiformes > Hemiscylliidae > Chiloscyllium > Chiloscyllium punctatum. The sequence continues at coordinate 32,439,656 of NC_092745.1, forward strand.
GGCGGACAGAGGTGGGGTCAGAGATTGGGGACAGAGAGAGGGGGACAGAGATAGAGGGGGACACAAAGAGGGGGACAGAGAGGGGACATAGAAAGAAGAAGGACAGACAGAGGGGAAAGAGAGAGGGGAAAAGAGGGGGAGAGAGAGGGGGGACAGAGAGAGGGAGTACAGAGTGGATGCGAACAGAGAGAAAGGGGACAGAGAGAGAGGTGGACAGAGAGGGGGGGACAGAGAGAGGGGGAGAGAGCGGGATAGAGAGAGGGGAGACAGAGAGAGGAGGACGGGGAGCAGAGAGAGGGGCAGACAGAGGGGGACAGAGGGTGAGACAGAGAGGAGGGGGACAGAGAGGGGACAGAGAGAGAGGGGGACAGAGAGAGTAGGACAGAGAGAGGGGGACTGAGAGAGGGGGGAAGAGAGAGTCGACAGAGAGGGGGGACAGAGAGAAGGGGATAGAGTGAGTAGGGACAGAGATAGGGAACGTGGAGCAGAGAGAGGTGGACAGAAAAAGGGGGACAGAGGGGGGACAGAGAGGAGGGGGAGAGAGAGAGGGGGGGACTGATAGTGGGGGTCAGAGAGAGGGAGGACAGAGTGTGGGGGAAGAGAGAGAAGGAGACAGGGAGAGGGGCTCAGAGAGAGGGTGACAGATAGAGGGGGGAACAGAGAGGGGGACAGAGAGAGTGGGACAGAGTGAGGGGGAACAGAGAGAGATGGACAGAGAGAGCAGGATGAGTGAGAGGGCGGATAGAGTTGTTAGACATAGAGAGAGGCAACAGAGAGAGGAGGATAGAGAGAGGTGGACAGTGAGAAGGGGCTAGAGAGTTTGGACAGAGAGGGAGAACAGAGATGGGGGACAGAGAGTGGGGGACAGTGAGGGGGGACAGAGACGGGGGAAAGAGAGGGGGGACTGAGAGAGTGGGGAAAGAGAGAGGTGAACAGAGAGGAGGGACAGAGGGGGGGACAGAGAGAGGGCGTACAGAGTGGATGGGGACAGAGAGAGGGGGCGCAGAGAGAGATGGGGAAACTGAGAGAGGGGGACAGAGAGAAGGGGACAGAGAGGGAGAGTGAAAGAGAGAGGGGGACAGTGAGAGGGGGACAGAGAGTGTGGGGACACGGAGGGGTGACAAAGACAGGGGAACAAAGAGAGGGGGAAAGAGAGAGGGGAATAGAGAAAGGGACAGAGATGGGGGACAGAGAGAGTGGGTACAGAGTAGATGGGGACAGTGAGAGAGGGGGCAGAGAGAGAGGGGGGGACAGAGAGAGAGAGGGGCAGAGATGGGGACAAAGAGCGCGGGTACAGATTAGATGGGGACAGAGAGAGAGGGGGACAGAGAGAGAGGGGAACAGAGAGAGGGTGACAGAGAGGGGCGACAGAGTGGTCGGGATAGAGGGAGTAGGGACAGAGATGGGGGACGGGGAGCAGAGAGAGGTGGACAGAGAGGGGAGGAGAGGGGCGACAGAGAGGACGGGGACAGAGAGAGGGGGACTGAGAGTGGGGACAGAGAGAGGGACAGAGAGAGGGGGAAAGAGAGAGGAGGAAAGAGAGAGGGGAACAGAGATCGTGGACAGAGAGAGCGGGTACAGAGTAGATGGGGACAGAGAGAGAGGGGGCAGAGAGAGAGGGGGACAGAGAGAGAGAGAGGGACAGAGAGAGGGGGGACTGAGAGTGAGGGTGTCAGAGTGGGGTGACAGAGACAGGGGGACAAAGAGAGGAGGAAAGAGCGAGGGGAACAGAGAGGAGACAGAGATGGTGGACAGAGAGAGCGGGTACAGAGTAGATGGGGACAGAGAGAGGGGACAGAGAGAGAGGAGGACAGAGAGAGAGAGAGGGACACAGAGAAGGTGACAGAGAGGTGCGACAGAGAGAGGGGGGATAGAGGGAGTGGGGACAGAGAGAGGGGTTGGGGAGCAGAGATTGGGGGACAGAGAGAGGGGGTTCAAAGAAAGGGAGGACAGAGTGAGAGAGAGAGTAGGGAAACAGATAGAGGGGGGCAGACAGAGGGTGACAGATAGATGGGGGACAGAGAGAGGGGGACGGAGACAGTGAGACAGAGACAGTGGGAAGAGAGAGAGGGACAGAGAGAGAGGAGGACAGAGAGGGGGGACAGAGAGAGTGGGGGCAGAAGGAGAGGACAGAGAGAGGGAGGCAGGGAGAACTGGGGACAGAGATAGAGGGGAACAAAGAGGGATACAGAGAGATGAGGGACGGGGGACAGAGAGATTCGGGACAGAGACAGGGGATTCAGAGAGGGAGACCAGACAGAGAGGAGGACAGAGAGCTGGGGACAGAGAGACGAGGGACAGAGAGACGGGGGAGGACAGAGAGGTTGGTGACAGAAAGCGAGGGACAGAGAGAGGGGGACAGAGAGCGTGGGAAGAGAGAGAGGGCGGACAGAGAGTGGGGGAGAGAGGGAGGGGGACACAGAGAGGGGGAAAAGTGAGTGGGGGGACAGAGAGGGGGAAGAGAGAGGAGAATGGGGGAACAGAGAGGGGGCAGGGAGAGGGGATACAGAGTGGATGAGGACAGAGAGAGTGGGGAACACAGCGAGTGGGGGACAGAGAAAGGGGGACAGTGAGAGGGGGACAATGAGAGGGGGACAGAGAGAGTGGGGACAGAGAAGGGAGACAGAGAGAGAGAGGACAGACAGATGGGGGAAAGATATAGCGGAACAGAGGGGGGAGAGTTGGGGGACAGAACAAGGGGTGCAGAGTGGATGGGGACAGAGGGAGAGGGGGACAGAGAGTGGGGTAAAGAGAGGGGGACAGAGGGGGGATAGAGAGAGAGGAGACAGAGAGAGAGGGACGGGGAGCAGAGAGAAGGGACAGAGAAGGGGGACAGAGGGTGGGACACAGAGGAGGGGGACAGAGAGAGAGGTATAAAGAGTGGGGGTAAGAAAGAGGGGGACAGAGAGAAGGGGGATAGTGGGGGCAGGGACAGAGATAGGGGAATGGGTAGCAGAGAGTGGGAGACAGACAGAGGGAGGTCCGGGAGGAAGGGGACAGAGAAAGGTGGACTGAGAGTGGAGGACAGTGTGTGGGGGATAGTGAGGGAGACAGAGAGACGGGGACGGGGAGCAGAGAGTGGGGGACAGAGAGAGTGGTACAGAAAGGGGGGATAGAGAGAGGTGGGTCAGAGCGAGTGGGACAGATGGAGGGAGAGAGTGAGGGGGGGATACAGAGAGGGCGACATAGAGTGGGTGGTCAGAGTAAGGGGGCAGAGAGAGACGGGGAGAGAGAGATGATGACAGAGAGGGAGGATAGAGAGAGGCCAACAGAGAGAGGGGAAAGAGAGGGGGGTACAGAGACACAGGGGACACAGAGAGTGGGACAAAGGGGAGACCAAGGGAGGGGAGACAGAGAGAAGGGGGTTCAGGGAGAGGGAGGACAGAGTGTGGGGGAAGAGAGAGAAGGGAGACAGAGAGAAGGGGGACAGAGAGAGGGTGACAGACAGAGGGGGCAGAGAGAGGGGTCAGAGAGAGTGGGACAGAGAGAGATGGGGAGAGAGAGATGGTGACAGAGTGGGGGGGAGGATAGATAGATGCCAACAGAGAAAGGGGAAAGAGAGGGGGGCACAGAGAGACAGGGGGACACAGAGAGTGGTACAGAGGGGAGACCAAGAGAGGGGAGACAGAGAGAGGGGTGTCGGGGAGAGGGAGGACAGAGTGTGGGGGGAGAGAGAGAAGGGAGACAGAGAGAAAGGGGACAGAGAGAGGGGACAGATGGGGGGGCAGAGAGAGGAGTCAGAGAGAGTGGGACAGAGAGGAGGACAGAGAGGGGGGACAGCGAGAGGGAGACAAAGAGAGTGGGACAGAGAGAGTGGGATAAAGAGAGGGGGACAGAGACGGGGGCTGAGAGAGGTGGATAGAGAGAGGGGGCAGAGAGAGGGGGTAGAGAGCAGATGGTGCGGGACAGAGAGTGGGGGACAGAGGCGGGATAGAGATGGGGGTCAGAGCGAGTGGGACAGAGGGAGGGGGAGAGTGAGACGGGGTATACAGAGAGGGTGACAGAGAGTGGGCGGATAGAGAGAGGGGAAACAGAGGGGGGAGAGAGGTGAACAGGGAGAGGGGCGGCAGAGAGTGAGGGGGAGAGGGAGAGGGTGACAGCGAGAGAGGGTATAGAGACACGGCGACAGAGAGAAGAGAGGGTGTGCAGGGCGATAGTCAAACTCAATACATGACCTACCTACACTTGCTAGAAATGATATGTATTCATTCACAGGGGCCCATTTTCAGCAAACACAAGGATTATGTTCAGCTCCTCTGATGTTTTTGAATTAGCTAGGGTTTGGGCAGCCTATGATTCTTGATAGTTTTCTCCATGGTAATTCCTCAGCCTATCAGAATCAATTTACTAACCAAACAGAACTTTGCTCTCTTTGTTTAAATGGTTGTTAATTTGTGCAATTTCTCTTTCTTGTATTTATCCAGATGAATGCAAGATAAAGGCAGTGTACTACGTGTCTCTCTTTTCAGAACTATTTGAGAATGTTTTGCTTCCTTTTCCCATCTGCTGCGAGAAAATAAGTATCATTTTGACATAGAGTCATAGAGTTAAAGAGATGTACAGCATGGAAACAGACCCTTTGGAGCAACTCGCCCATGCCGACCAGATATCCCAACCCAATCTAGTCCCACTTGCCAGCACCCGCCCATATCCCTCCAAACCCTTCCTTTTCATATACCCATCCAAATGCCTCTTAAATGTTGCAGTTGTACCAACCTCCACCACTTCCTCTAGCAGCTCATTTCATACACGTAACATCCTCTATGTGAAAAAGTTGCCCTGTAGGTCTCTTTTATATCTTGCCCCTCTTACCCTAAACCTGTGCCCTCTAGTGTTGGACTCCCCAGTGCCAGGAAAAAGACTTTGCCTATTTACCCCATCCAAGCCCCTCATAATTTTGTAAACCTCTATAAGGTCACCCCTCAGCCTTCGCGCTCCAGGGAGAACATCCAAATCATTTATGTAAATGACAAAAAGTAGAGGATGCAGCACCATTGCTGAGGATTTTATGGTCAGATCACCTGCAAACATCTGCAAGGGAGAGGTCATCACTGATGGGAAGAGGTTAGAGATAGGAGCTTCAGTGAAGGTGTGGAGAAGCAGGTCACCAGTGGAGGGTGAGATATCTGGAGATGGAGTTTTGTGACATTGTGACAGATGGGAAGGGATGAAGCATGGGCCAGGCCTTGGCCATAGTTTTGCAGGGAGTAAAGGGCTAACAATAACTTTAACTATAGCTACTGCATTTTTGCATAGGAGCTATGACAGAGTGATGTTGTATGACTTTCAATGCATGCCAGGTACATAGGCAGAGCATTTCAATAACAGTTTTTTTAGACAGCTCATTATAAGCAGGATATAGTCTGTACTCAAACAGCCAAGTCACATGGATTTAGAATCTAAGTCATTGGGTCATACTGTATGGAAACCATCCATGCCAACTAAGTCTCCCAACCTAAACTTGTCCCACTTGCCTGTGTCTGGTCCATATCCTCTAAACCTTTCCTTTTCATGTACCTGTCCGAATGTCTATTAAATATTGTAACAGTACCTACATCTAACACTTCCTCTGGCATTGCCCCGAGATCCCTTTTAAATCTTTCTCCAATGACCTTAAAAATACACCTATTAGTTTTGAACTCCCCGACCTTCAGGAAAAGACCTTTGCTATTTGCCTTATCTATCTACCTCATGATTTTATAAACCTTTATGCGGTCATTCCTCAACCTCCTACACTCCTGTGGAAAATTGCCCCAGTCTATGCAACCTCTCCTTATCACTCAAGCCCACCATCTTCGTAAATCTTTTCTGAACCCTCTCCAATTTATCCTTCCAATAGTAGGGTGATGATAACTGTACACAGTACTCCAAAACTAGCCTCACCAATGTAGTATACAACCATAACATGATGTCCAAACTCCTATGCACAAAGGTCTGAGCAACAAAGGCAAGTCATAGAGTCATAGGGATGTACAACATGGAAACAGACCCTTTGATCTAACCCATCCATGCCGACCAGATATCCCAACCCAATCTAGTCCCACCTGCCAGCACCCCCCCATATCCCTCCAAACCCTTCCTATTCATATACCCATCCAAATGTCTTCTAAATGTTGCAATTGTACCAGCCTCCACCACAGAGAGAGGGCGACAGAGAGAGTGGGGAGAGAGCGTGGGGGACAGAGGGGCGCGAGAAGGGTCAAAGAGAGGGGGGCAGAGAGACAGTGACAGAGATTGGTGGACAGAGAGCGGTGGACATAGAGAGGGGGACAGGGAGAGAGGGATAGTGAGAGGCGGGACAGAGAGAGTGGGACAGAGGGGAGACCGAGAGAGGGGAGACAGAGAGAGGGGATGTCAGAGAGAGGGTGAAAGATTGAGGGGGGGGGCAGAGAGAGTGGGACAGAGAGAGTGGGACATAGAAAGGGGACGGAGAGAGTCAAACAGAGAGAGCAGGCTTGGAGAGGGAGACAGAGAGAGTGGAGGACAGAGAGGGGGACAGAGAGAGTGGAGGCAGAGGGAGGGGGTACAGCGAGAGAGGGGGCAGACAGGGGTCAGAGAAATGGAAACAGAGAGGATGTCAGAGATATTGGGCCAGAGAGAGGGTTCAAAGGGGGAGACAGAGAATGGAGGACAGAGACAGGGGACATAGAGATGGGCGGACAGAGAGACGGTGGGACAGAGAGGGAGACAGAGAAGTGGGAAACAGAAAGAGGAGGACAGAGAGAGGGTACAGAGAGACTGGGAACAGAGAGAGGGGGACACAGAGAGAGGGCACAGAGAGTGGGGGACAGCAAGAGGGGGACAGAGAGATCGGACAGAGAGAGGGGGAAACAGAATGCGGGAGAGAGAGAAGGGGCCAGAGAGAGTGGGGAGAGAGTGTGGGGAATAGAGCGGGGATGAAAGAGAGAGGGGGACAGAGAGAGGGGGACGGGGGGGGAGCGTCGAGGGGGATAGAGAGAGGATGACAGAGGGGGACAGAGAGGGTGGGCCAGAGAGAGTGGGACAGACAGGTGGTGCATTGAGCAGGGACAGAGAGAGGGGGACAGAGAGAGGAGGGACAGAGAGCACAGGGACAGAGGGAGGGCGGACAGAGTAAGGAGGGACAGAGAGATGGTTGTCAGAGAGAGGGCGACAGAGAGAGTGGGGAGAGAGCGTGGGCGACAGAGGGGCGCGAGAAGGGTCAAAGAGAGGGGGACAGAGAGACAGTGACAGAGAGTGGTGGACAGAGAGCGGTGGACATAGAGAGGGGGACAGGGAGGGAGGGATAGTGACAGGCGGGACAGAGAGAGTGGGACAGAGAAGGGGGGACAGAGAGAGCGTGACAGAGTGCAGGGGAGAGAGAGCGGGGGACAGAGAGTGGGGACAGAGCGAGCGGGATAGAGATAGGGAATAGAGAGAAGGGGGCAGGGAGTGGGGGACAGGGACAGGGGGACAAAGAGAGGGAGACAGAGAGGATGGACAGTGAGAGCCGTGACAGAGAGAGGGGAAACAGAGAGAGGGGTGTCAGAGCGAGGGGGGGAGGGGCGGAAAGAGTGAGAGAAAATAGACAATAGATGCCAGAGTACGCCATTCTGCCCTTCGAGCCTGCACCACCATTCAATATGATCATGGCTGACCATTCTTAATCAGTATCCTGTTCCTGCCTTATCTCCATAACCATTGATTCCACTATCCTTGTGAGCTCTATCCAACTCTTTCTTAAATGAAGCCAGAGACTGGGTCTCCACTGCCCTCTGGGGCAGAGCATTCCACACAGCCACCACTCTCTGTGTGAAGAGGTTTCCCCTCATCTCTGTCCGAAATGGTCTGTCCCGTATTTTTAAGCTGTGTCCTCTGGTTCGGCACTCACCCATCAGCGGAAATATGTTTCCTGCCTCCAGAGTGTCCAATCCTTTAATAATCTAATATGTCTCAATCAGATCCCCTCTCAGTCTTCTAAACTCAAGGTTATACAAGCCCAGTCACTCCAGTCTTTCAGCGTAAGGTCGTCCCTCCATTCCAAGAATTGACCTCGTGAAGCTACACTGCACTCCCTCAATAGCCAGAATGTCTTTCCTCAAATTTAGAGACCAGAACTGCACAAAATACTCCAGGTGTGGTCTCACCAGGGCCCTGTACAGCTGCAGAAGAACCTCTTTGCTTCTATACTCAATTCGTCTTGTTATGAAGGCCAGCATGCCATGAGCTTGCTTCATTTCCTGCTGTACCTGCATGTTTACCTTCATTGACTGGTGTACAAGAACACCGAGATCTCTTTGTACTGACACTTTCCCGAAATTGATTCCATTTAGGTCGTAATCTGCCTTCCTGTTCTTACCACCAAAGTGGATAACCATACATTTATCCACAATAAACTGCATCTGCCATGCATCTGACCACTCACCGAACCTGTCCAGGTCACCCTGTAATCTCCTAACATCCTCCTCACATTTCACCCTGCCACCCAGCTTAGTATCATCAGCAAATTTGCTAATGTTATTACTAATAACATCTTCTATATCATTAACATATATTGTAAAAACCTGCGGTCCCAGTACTGATCCCTGCGGTACCACACTGGTCACTGTCTGCCATTCCGAAATGGAGCCACTCTTTGTTTCCTATCCGCCAAACAACTTTCAATCCAATTTAGTCCTTTGCCCCCAATACCATGCGCTCTAATTTTGCTCACTAACCTCCTACGTGGGACTTTCTCAAAAGCTTTCTGAAAGTCCAGGTACAGTACATCTACTAGATCTGCCTCGTGCAACTTCAGAGTTACATTCTCAAAAAATTCCAGAGGATTAGTCAAGCACGATTTCCCCATCATAAATCCAATGCTAACTCTGAACTGTCCTGTTTCTACTGTCCAGATGTGTCATAATTTCATCCTTTATAATAGACTCCAGCATCTTTCCCACCACTGAGAGAGAGAGCAGGACAGAGAGTGTGGGGAGAGAGGAGGGACAGAGAGAGGGGGACACAGAGAGGGAGACAGAGAGTAGGGGATAGAGAAAGGGGAGAGAGGGGGACAGACAGAAGGGGACAGAGAGAGGAGGGGACAAAAAGCGGGGGACAGAGAGAGGGGGATACAGAGGGGGGCAGAGAGAGGGGGGACAGAGAGAGGGCGGACAGAGAGAGGAGGGACAGGGAGAGGAAGAAAGAGACAGGGTGACATAGAGAGCGGGAAGAGAGACAATGCGGACAGAAAGCCTGGGGACAGAGAGAGGAGGGACAGAGAGCGAGGAACAGAGAATGGTGGACATAGAGAGGGGACAGTGAGCGTGGGATAGTGAGAGGCGGGAAAGAGAGTGCGGGACAGAGAGAGGAAAGGAACAGAGACAGGCGGGAAGAGAAAAGGAGAAAGTGAGAGGGGGGACAGTGAGGGGCAGAGAGAGGGGGACAGAGAGAGATGAACAAAAAGGGGTGGAAAGAGAGAGGTGGGACAGAGAGGGGAAGCAGAGAGAGGGTACAGATGGACTGGGATAGAGAGTGGGGATAGAGAGAGAGAGACAGAGGTGGTGACAGAGAGAGGGGGACAGAAAAAGGAGGACAGAGAGAGGGGGGCAGAGCGAGAGGATGGCAGAGAGACGGGGTACAGAGAGAGGGGGAGACAGAGAGATGTGGGAGAGAGAGACGGGGACAGATTGAGGGGGAAAGGGGGACAGAGAGGGGGACAGAGAGGTGGGACAGAGAGAGCGGGACAGAAAAAGGGGGGACAGAGAGAGTGGACAGAGCGGGAGGGGGACTGAGAGAGGGTGTACAGAGAGAGTGGGAGACAGAGTGAGGGAGACAGAGAAAGGTGGGAGAGAGAGAGGGGAGAGAGAGAGATGGAGGACAACGGAGGGGGACAGAGGAAGGAGGGGACAAGGGGTCAGAGAAAGGGAGAGAGAGAGAACAGGACAGAGAGTGTGGGGAGAGAGGAGGAACAGAGAGGTGGGTCAGAGTGAGTGGGGAGAGAGCGCAGGGGAACGAGAGAGGGGGAGAGAGGGGGACAGAGAGGGGAGACTGAGAGAGGGGGGGGAGAGAGTGGGACACAGAGAGTGGGGACAGAGAATGGGGGACAGAGAGTGTGGGGACAGATATAGGGGGACAGAGGGAGAAGGGTACAGAGAGAAGGGGACAGAGAGAGTGGGAGAGAGACTAGGACAGAGAGTGTGGGGACAGAGAGGGGTGACAGAGTCGTGGGACAGAGAGAGTGGGGAATGAGCGTGGGGGGACAGAGAGAGGGGGTCACAGAGGGGGGCAGAGAGACGGGACAGAGACAGGGGGACAGAGAGGGGGGCAAGAGAAATGGCAGACAGAGAGAGGAGGGACAGGGAGATGGCGGACAGAGAGAGGAGGCCAGAGAAAGGCGGACAGAGAAAGCAGGGAGAGAAAGAATGCGGACAGAGAGAGGTGTACAGAGAGAGGGGAGATGGAGAGAGGGGACAGAGAGAGGGGACTAAGAGAGGGGGACAGAGAGAGTGGGAGAGAGAGCGGGACAGTGATTGTGGGGACAGAGGGGGGGACAGAGTAGTGGGACAGAGAGAGTGGGGAGAAAGCGTGGGGGGAACAGAGAGTGGGGGGACAGAAGGGGACAGAGAAAGGAGGACAGAGACACGGGGACAGAGGGAGGGGGCCACAGAGAGGGGGACAGAGAGTGGGGGACAGTGAGGGGAGAGAGAGCGCGGGGGACCGACAGCAGGGGACAGAGAGAGAAGGGGACAGAGAGCAGGGGACAGAGAGGGGGGACACAGGGAGGGGCACAGAGAGTTGGGAACAGAGAGGGGGGAATGAGGGGAGCAGACGGGGGCGACAGAGAGAGGAGGGGACAGAGAGCGGGAACAGAGAGGGGGTGACAGAGAGAGGGGGCAGTGTGGAGGTGGATAGAAAGAGGGTGACTGAGGGGAGTTAGTTGGGTGACAGAAAGAGGGGGACAGAGAGGGGGCAGAGAGAGGGAACAGAGCGAGGGGGACAGAGAGAGGGGGGACAGAGAGAGGAGGGACAGAGACGGGTGATAGAGAGAGAGAGGGGGGACAGAGAGCGCGGGAACAGATAGACGGCGGACAGAGAAAGGAGGGACAGAGAGATGGGGGACAGAGAGAGCGGGAAGAGGGAGAATGCGGACAGAGAGACTGGCGACAGGGAGAGAGGACAGAGAGCGGTGGACATAGACAGGGGGACAGGGAGAGGGGGATTGTGAGAGGCGGGAGAGAGAGTGTGGGTAAGAGAGAGCAGGAGAACAGAGACAGGCGGGAAGAGAGAAGGAGAAAGTGAGAGGGGACCAGAAAGAGGGGCAGAGAAGGGGGACAGAGAGAGAGGGAGAGATGAACAGAGAAGGGTGGACAGAGAGAGGGGGACAGAGAGAGGGGGACAGAAAGAGGGGTACAGATGGACGGAGATAGAGAGTGGGGATGGGGAGAGAGAGAGACAGAGGTGGGGACAGAGAGAGGTGGGACAGAGAGGGGGACAGAAAAAGGAGGACAGAGAGAGTGAGACAGAGCGAGAGGGGGACAGATGGAGGGGGTACAGAGAGAGGGGGAGACAGAGAGAGGTGGGAGAGAGAGACATGGACAGATTGAGGGGGATAGGGGAGACGGAGTGAGGGAGACAAATAGAGGTGGGACAAAGAGAGAGGGGAGAGAGAGATGGGGACAGATTGAGGGGCATAGGGGGACAGAGAGGGGGGACAGAGAGAGGTGCGACAGAGAGAGGGGGACAGAAAAAAAGGGGACAGAGAGGGGGACAGAGAGAGGGAGAGACAGAGTGATGGAGACAGAGAGAGGTGGGGCAGAGAGAGGGGGGGAGAGAGGTGGGAGAGAGAGACGGGACAGATTGAGGGGGAAAGGGGGGCAGAGGGGAGGACAGAGAGAGGAGGGAGAGAGAGATAGGGGAACCGAGAGAGGGACAGAGAGTGGGCCAGAGAGAAGGGGGTCAGAGAATAGGGGACAGAGAGAGGGGGCGGGGGGACAGAGGGGGCGGCAGAGGGGGAGAGAGGTGTAACAGAGACGGTGTTAGGGAAAGGGGGATGGAGAGAGGGTGACACAGATGTGGGTACAAAGAGGGGGTATAGAGACACGGGGACAGAGTGAGGAGGACGGGGAGAGAGGAGGGCATAGAGAGTTGGGGGACAAAGAGTGGGGGACAGAGACAGAGGGGCAGAGAGAGAGGGGCTCAGAGAGTGGGGTACAGAGAGTAGGGGACAGCGAGAGGGAGACACAGAGTGGGTGACAAAGAGTGGGATACAGAGACACAGGGTCAGAAAGAGAAGGATGGGGGTACAGAGACAGCGGTGCAGAGAGTCAAGGGACAGAGAGTGGGAATCAGAGAGATGGAGAACAGAGAGACGGGCACAGAGAAATGGGGACAGAGAGAACATGAACAGAGAGAGAGTGACAGAGAGGGGGGAGAGACAGAGGTGGAAGGGACAGAGGGGGCGACAGAGGAGTCAGAGAGGGGGAACAGAGAGGGTGTCAATGAAAGGGGGGCGGAGAGAGAGGGACACAGATGTGGGGACAAAGAGGGGGTACAGAGACACGGGGGACAGAGAGAGAAGGACTGGGGAGAGAGGGGGCATAGAGAGTTGGGGGACAGAGAGTGGGGGTGAAGAGAAAGGGGGACAGAGAGAGAGGGGCAGAGAGAGGGGGGTTCAGAGAGTGGGGCACAGAGAGAGGGGGACAGAGAGAGGGGGACTCAGAGTGGGCGACAAAGAGTGGGGTACAGAGAAATGGAGTCAGAGAGTGTAGAACGGGGGTACAGAGACAGTGGTGCAGAGAGTCGGGGGACAGAGAGTAGTGATCAGAGAGATGGAAGACAAAGAGTGGGGCACAGAGAGAGGGGGACAGAGAGAGGGGGGGGAGAGACAGAGGCGGAAGAGACAGAATTGGGACAATGAGTGGGGTTCACAAAGAGGAGCGACTGAGAGAAAGGGGACAGAGAAAGAGGGACAGAGAGGGGGGATCAGAGATAGGGTATGAAGGGGGGACAGAGAGAGGGGGTCAGAGATAGATGGGGGCAGAGAGAGATGTTCAGAGTGAGTTGTCAGAGAGAAGAGGACACAGAGATGGGTACAGAGAAAGGGGGACAGAGAGAGGGGTGACAGAGAGATGGGGGACAGAGAGAGGGGGGTCAGAGAGAGGGTGACAGAGAGAGTGGAACAGAGAGAGGGAGGGCAGAGAGATTGGGACACTGGGTTGGCGACAAAGAGTGGGGTATAGTGACACTTTGGCCGAAGAGAGGGGGACAGGGTGGGGGACAGAGAGAGGGGGACAGAGAGAGGTCGGACAGAGAGAGAGGGGGGGTCTCAGAGAGTGGGGAACAAAGAGTGGGGCACAGAGAGAGAGAGGGACAGAGAGAGGGGGACAGGGAGAGCGTGAACAGAGAGAGGGGGACACAGAGAGAGGGGGAGAGACAGAGGGGGAAGAGACAGAGGAGGTACAGAGAGTGGGGGGACTGAAAGAGGTGGGAAAGAGCGAAGGGGACAGAGAGAAAGAGGACAGAGAAAGAGGGACAGAGAGAAGTAGGTCAGAAAGAGGGTACAGAGAGGGGGGCAGAGAGATGCGGGTCAGAGAGAGGGGGACAAAGAGATTGGGACAGAGTGGGGTACAGAGAGATGGGGACAGAGAGAGGCTTTCAGCGAGAGGGGGGGACAGACAGAGGGGGACACAGAGTCGGCGACAAAGACGGGGGAACAGTGACACAGGGGACAGAGAGTGGAGGGCAGAGGTTGGACAGAGAGGGGGACAGAGAGGACGACAGAGAGAGGACGACAGAGAGAGGGAACCAGAGAGAGCGGGCATAGAGAGTGGGAAGAGAGAGAGGGCAGACAGAGCGTGGAACAGAGAGAGGGGCGACAGAGAGTGGGGAACAGTGAGAGGAGGACTGGGAGAGGGGACAGAGAGCAAGTGACAGACAGAGGGGCACAGAGTGGGCGACAAAGAGTGGGGTACAGAGATACAGGGGACAGAGAGAGGAGGACAGAAAGGGGACAGAAAGAGTGGCACAGAGTGTGGGGGACAGAAAGTTGGGGGACAGAGAGATGGGGACAGAGAGAGGGGTGCTCAGAGAAAGGGAAACAGAGAATGGGGGCACAGAGAGAGAGGGACAGAGAGAGGGGACAGAGAGAGTGTGAGCAGAGAGAGGGGGACAGAGAGATGGGGAGAGACAGACGTGTGAGATACAGAGGGGAAGAGACAGAGGGGACTGAGAGTGGGGTACGGGGTGCGTGGGAACAGAGATGGTGGCAGAAAGAGTGGTGACAGAGAGAAGGGGATAGAGAGAAAGGGGACAGAGAGAGAGAGACAGAGAGAGGGGATCAGAGAGAGGGCAACAGAGAGGGTGGGACAGAGAGAGGCGAGTCACAGTGAGGGGAACAGAGAGAGGGGGCACAGAGAGATGGGGACAGAAAGATGGAGGTCAGAGAGAGGAGGACGGGGGGGCAGAGAGAGAGGGACAGAGAGGGCGGGAATAGACAGCAGGATGAGAGGGGGCGTGGACAGACAGCGGGGAGAGAGGGGCGACAGAGAGTGAGGGGACAGTGAGAGGAGGACAGAGAGAGTGACATAGAGAGAGGGACAGAGAGTGGGGAACAGTTAGAGGAGGACAGAGAGAGGAGCAGAGAGAGGGGGACAGAGAAAGAGGGACAGAGTGTGGAGGGACAGAGAGAGGGGGACACACAGGAGGATGACAAAGAGAGAGGGAGCAGAGAGAGGAGAGAAAGAGTGAGGGGCACATACGGGGACAGAGAGAGGGGGACAGAGAGAGAGGGGGTCATAGAGGGGGGACGGGGGCAGGGAGGTGAGTTGAGGGAGAGTGGGAACAGAATGAGGGGGGACAGGGAGAGGCGGGACAGACAGAGGGCATCAGAGAGGTGGGGGCCAGGTAGAGAGAGGAACAGAGGGGAGGGACAGAGAGAGTGGGGGCAGAGAGAGGGGGCAGAGTGATGGCAACAGAGAGGTGCGGTCAGCGGGATGGGTGACAGAGAGGGGGACAGAGGGAGTGGGGACAGAGAGAGGGGGGACAGAGAGAGGGGAGCACAGAGAGAGGGGGACACATAAGGGGGAAAGAGCGAGGGGGACAATGAGAGGGAGGCATAGAGAGAGGGACAGAGAGAGGGGGACAGAGAGCGGGAACAGAGAGAGGGGACAGAGACGGGGGTCAGAGGGGGGGACACACAGGAGGATGACAAAGAGAGAGGGGGCAGAGAGAGGAGAGAAAGAGTGAGGGGCACAGACGGGGACAGAGAGAGGGGGACAGAGAGAGAGGGGTTCATAGAGGGGTGGGACAGAGAAACGGGTTTCAAAAAGAGCGGGAAAGAGAGAATAGATTGATAAATTTTTGATGTCACAAGGAATTAAGGGCTAGGGGGAGAATGCGGGTAAATGGAGTTGAAATGCCCATCAGCCATGATTGAATGGCGGAGTGGACTTGATAGGCCGAAAGGCCTTACTTGCACTCCTATGTCAAATGGTCTTATGGTTTCATAGAGCGGACAGTGAGACAGGGAAAAGAGAGCGGGGTACAGAGAGAGAGGGGACAGAGAGGGGTGGGACAGAGAGAGGGGGTAAAGATACAGGAGGACAGAGAAAGGGGGACAGAGAGAGGGGGGACACAGAGTGGGGGCACAGAGAGAGGGTGGACAGAGAGGGCTGGGACAGGGAGAAGTGGGAACATTGAGAGGGGTGACAGAGAGGGGACAGAGAGAGGGGGCAGAAGGCGGACAGAAAGAGGTGGAAAGAAAGAGGCGGACAGAGAGCGTGGAAAGGGAGAGCGGGAAGAGACAGAGGGCGGACAAAGAGGATGGACAGCGAGTGGGGGTACAGAGAGTGGGAGCACAGTGAGGGGGACAGAGAGTGGGGGACAGAGTGAGGGGGACAAGAGTGGTATGACAGAGGGAGGGTGGGATATTGAGGATGGACAGAGAGAAGGGGACAGAGAGAGGGGACAGAGAGGGGTCAGAGACAGGGAACAGAGAGAGGGGGACAGAGACAGGGGGACAGGGAGAGGGGAGTCAGACAGTGGGGGCAGAGAGTGGGGGAGGGACAAAGAGAGAGGAGCAGAGAGAGGGGGGCATACAGAGCGTGAACAGAGAGATGGGGACAGAGAGAGGGGGAGAGACAGAGTGGGAAGAGACGCGGGGGGACAGGGAGTGGGGTACAGGGAGATCTGGAACAGAGAGAACGGGACAGAAAGAAGGGGACAGAAAGGGGGTACAGAGAGAGGGGAACAGAGATAAGGGGACAAGAGATAAGTGAGAGCAGGGGAACAGAGTGGGGGAAGAGAGAGGGGGGCAGAGAGAGAGGGCGACAGATAGAGGGGCACTGGGCGAGGGGTGACAGAGAGAGAGGGGGACAGAGAGAGGCGGACATAGAGCACAGGAAGAGAGAGCAGGAAGAGAGAGCGTGCGGACAGATTGGGGGCAGATGGTGGGACTGAGGTGGGGACAGAGAGGGGTACAGAGTGAGGTGACAAAGAGAAGGGGTGCAGAGTGTGGGGGGACAGTGAAGGGGTCAAAGAATAAGTGATAGAGAGAGGGGGACAGAGAGTGGAGGGCAGAGTGGGGGAGACAGAAAGAGGGGACAGAGAGGGTGGGCAGTGAGAGGTGGAAAGTGGGGAGAGGCAGAGAGACCCGGACAGAGAGATGGGGTCATAGAGGGGGGTGATAGGGAGAGAGAGGGGACAGAAATGGTGGGGACAGAAAGAGGGGGATAGAGAGGGGGTCAGAGAGAGGGGGGACAGAGAGGGGGCCAGAGAGAGCTGGGACAGAGAGACAGGGACAGTGAGGGGGCGACAGAGAGAGGGGGACAGAGAGAGGGGGACTGAGCGAGGGGTGACAGAGAGAGAGTGTCAGAGAGAGCGGGACAGAGAGAGGCGGACAGAGAGCGTGGGAAGAGACAGCAGGAAGAGAGAGGGGGCGGACTGATGGAGGCAGAGGGGGGACTGAGGGGGGACAGTGAGTGGGGTACAGAGGGAGGACAGAGAGTGGGGGCACAGAGAGAGTGGGGAACAGAGAGAGGGGGCACAGAGAGAGTGGGGAACAGAGAGTGGGGGACAGAGAGAGAGGGACAGAGAGGGGGGCACAGAGTAGGTGACAAAGAGGGAGCTACATTCAGACGGGGGACAGAGAGAGAGGAGGACAGAGGGAGGACAGATAGTGGCGGGACAGAGCGAGGGTGGGTCAGAGAGTGGGGAACAGAGAGTGGGGGACCGAGAGTGGGGGACAGAGAGAGAGGGACAGAGAGAGAGGAACAGAAAGAGGCGGACAGAGAGCGTGGAAATGGAGATCGGGGAGAGAGAGAGGGCAGACAAAGAGGATGGACAGTGAGAGGGGGTACAGAGAGTGGGAGCACAGTGAGGGGGACAGAGATTGGGGACAGAGTGAGGGGGACAGAGAGTAGTAGGACAGAGGGAGGGTGGGGTATTGAGGATGGACAGAGAGAAGGGGACAGAGAGGGGGGTACAGAGGGGTGTCAGAGACAGGGAACAGAGAGAGGGGGACAGAGACAGGGGAGAGGGGAGTCAGACAGTTGGGGCAGAGAGTGGGGGAGGGACAAAGAGAGAGGGGCAGAGAGACGGGGGCATACAGAGCGTGAACAGAGAGATAGGGACAGAGAGAGGGGGAGAGACAGAATGGGAAGAGACGTGGGGGGACAGGGAGTGGGGTACAGGGAGATCTGGAACAGAGAGAACGGGACAGAAAGAAGGGGACAGAAAGGGTGTACAGAGAGAGGGGAACAGAGATAAGGGGACAAGAGAAGGGGACAGAGAGAGGCGGACAGAGACCGGGGGGCAGAGGGCGGAGAAAGAGAGGGGGACAGAGAAAGGGGTGTCAGAGCGAGGGGTGGACAGAGAGGAGGGGACAGTGAGAGATGGACAGAGAAAGAGGAACAGAGAGAAGGGGACAGAGAGAGAGAGGGACAGATAGTGAGGGACAGAGAGGTGGAAGACAGAGAGTTGGGGGACAGAGAGAGGGGTCAGAGGGGGAACAGACAGTGGGACAGAGGGAGGACAGAGAGAGGGGGATAGTGAGCAGATCAGAGAGAGGAAGGACAGAGAGAGGGAAACATAGAGGTGGGGACAAAGACGGGTCTACAGGTACACGGGAGACAGAGACAGGAGGAAAGAGAGGGGCACAGACAGAGGGGGGTCAGAGAGGGAGGCAGAAAAATGGGACAGCGAGAGAGGGGGACGAGAGAGAGGGGGCAGAGAGAATGGGACAGAGAGAGGGGTACAAAGAGGGGGCACAGAGTGGGCGACAAAGAGGGAGCTACATTCAGACGAGGGACAGAGAGAGGGGGACAGAGAGAGGGGGCACAGAGTAGGTGACAAAGAGGGAGCTACATTCAGACGAGGGACAGAGAGAGGACGACAGAGGGAGGACAGAAAGTGGGGGGACAGAGCGAGGGTGGGTCAGAGAGTGGGGGAACAGAGAAAGGGGGGAACGGGAGTGGTGGACAGAGAGAGAGGCACAGAGAGAGGTGGACAGAGAGAGAGGAGGGCTCAGAGAGTGAGGTACACAGAGAGAGGGACAGTGACAGTGGGACAGACATTGGGGGGTCAGTGAGTGCGGGCAAGGGAGTGGGGGCAGCAGAGTGAGGGGGACAGAGGGGTGGAAAAGTGAGTGGGTAGTCAGAGTGTGGGGGGACCGAGAGAGGTGGAAAGAGATAGGGGGACAGAGAGTGTAGAACAGAGAGAGTGGGAACAGAAACAGGGGGTAGCAGAGAGACCGGGGAGAGAGAAAGGGAGACAGAGTGAGGGGGACAATGAGAGAGGGACAGAGAGAGTGGCGACAGAGAGGGTGTACAGAGATCGGGGTCAGAGAGGGGGGAAAATGAGAGGGGGACAGAGAGATGGTGGACAGAGAAAGGGGGACAGTGAGGGGGACAGTGAGAATGGGACAGAGAGAATGGGACAGAGAGAGGGGGGCAGAGAGAGAGGGACAGAAAGTTGGGGTCAGAGTGAGGGGACAGAGAGGGGTAACATAGAGTGGGGATAGATAGAGTGGTGACAGAGAGCAGGGGGACAGAGAGTGGGGGTACAGAGAGGGGGGACATAGAGGGGCGGGACAGAGAGCGCGGGACAGAGAGAGAGGGGCAGAGAGAGGTGGGTCAGAGAGTTGGGACGGGGGACAGAAAGAGAGAGTCACTGCGAGCAAGACAGAGTGAAGGGGACAGACAGCGGGGTTCACAAAAAGGGTGGACACAGAGAGGGGGCAGAGGGAGTGGGTGTGAGAAGGGGAAAGAGAGGGGGAGAGAGAGGGGTGAAAGACGGGGAAGAGTGAGAAGAAGAGAGAGAAGGACAGATAGAGGCGGGTCAGAGAGAGGTGGACAGAGAGAGAGGGACATAGAGAGGGGGACATAGAGAGGGACAGAGAGAGTGAACAGAGAGTGGAGATTGAGAGAGAGTACGGGCAGAGAGAGGTGGGACAGAGAGGTTGGGCAGAGAGAGGTGGACAGGGAGGGGGCCAGAGAGAGCGAAACAGTGTGATCGGGACATAGAGAGGGGGGACAGAGAGAGGGAGGACAGAGAGGGTGGGGGACAGAGAGAGGGGGACAGAGAGGGGGACAGAGAGTAGTGGGAGAGAGAGGGGGGGCCAGAGAATGGGACAGACAGAGCGGGAACAGAGAGAGTGGCGAGAAAGAGTGTGGGATAGAGAGTGGGTGGAAAAATAAGGGGATCCGTGAGAGGGCGGACAGTGAGAAAGGGGACAGAGAGAGAGGGACTGAGTGAGGGTTGACAGAGAGAGAGGGGGACAGAGAGAGGCAGACAGAGAACGCGGGAAGAGAGCGCGGAAAGAGAGAGAGGACGGACAGATTGGGGGGACAGATGGGGGTTACTGAGGTGGGGACAGTGAGAGGGGTACAGAGAGAGGAGATAAAGAGAAGGGGTGCAGAGAGTGGGGGGACAGAGGGGGACAAAGAACGGGTGACAGAGAGAAGGGGACAGAGAGCAGTGGACAGAGAGAGGGGGACAGAGTGGGGGGCAGAGAGGGGGACAGAGAGATGGGGACATAGAGAGGGGTGATAGAGAGAGAGGACATAGATGGTGGGGGACAGAGAGAGGGGGAGAGAGAGAGAGGGGTGATAGAGAGGGGTAACAGAGAGGCGGGATAGAGAGATTGGTGACAGAGGGGAGGGGGCAGAGAGGGGGGTGGGGCAGGTCAGAGAGTGTGAACAGAGAGGGGGACAGAAAGAGGGGGTGAGGGAGAGGGGGAGGGACAGTTGGGAAAGAGATAGACGGGGACAGAGAGTAGGGTACAGAGCGAGGAGAAACAGAGATAGGGGACAGAGAGAGGGGGGATCGACTGAAGGGGACAGGAAGGAAGGGACAGAGAGAGTTGGACAGACGGGGGGGCAGGTCAGAGAGTGGGGGGTAGAGAGTGGGGGCAGAGTGATGGGAACAGAGGGGGGAACAGAGAGTCGGTAGTCAGAGTGTGGGGGACCGAGAGAGGTGGACAGAGAAAGCGAGACAGAGAGTGGAGAAGAGAGAGAGAGGAGTCAGAGAGAGTGGGGTACAGAGAGAGGAGGAAGCAGAGAGACAGGGGAGAGAGTACGGGGTTCAGAGAGAGGGGGACAGTGTGAGGGGGACAGACAGAGTAGAGACAGCGAGGGAGTACAGAGATCGTGGTCAGAGAGTGATGGACAGAGAGAGGGGAGCAGAGAGTGGGGAACAGAGAGAGGGGGAAAAAGAGGGGTGGGACAGAGAGAAGGGAGAACATTGAGAGGGGTGACATAGGGAGGGGGACAGAGAGAGGGGATAGAGAGAGGGGGCAGAGAGGGGGCACAGAAAGCGGGGGACAGAGAGAAGCCGACAGAGACCGTGGAAAGAGAGAGCGGGAAGAGAGAGAGGGCGGACAGAGAGGGTGGACAGTGAGTGGGGGTACTGAAAGTGGGGGGACAGTGTGAGGGGGCAGAAAGAGTGGTACAGAGAGTGAGGGAACAGTGAGAGGGGACAGAGAGTGGGCGACGGAGTGAGGGGAACAGAGAGAAGGGGACAGAGAGAGTTGGACAGAGGGAGGTCAGAGAAGGGGGACTGAGAGAGGGGAACAGAGAGGGGGGACAGAGAGAGGTGGAGAGACAGATGGGGAAGAGATACGGGAGGGCAGAGAGTAGGGTACAGAGAGAGCAGGAGCAGAGAGAACGGGACAGAGAGAAGGGGACAGAAAGGGGGGACATAGAGAGGGGAACAGAGATAAGGGGACAGAGAGAAGGGGACTGAGAGAAGGAGACAGAGAGAGGGGGATAGAGAAAGGGGGGTCAGAGCGAGGAGTGGACAGAGAGAAGGGGACAGTGAGAGAGGGACAGAGAGAGAGGGACAGAGAGAATGGAACAGAGAGAGAGGGACAGAGAGAGGGACAGAGAGTGGGAGGACAGAGAGTTGGGGGACAGGGAGAGGTGAGCAGAGAGTGGGCGACAAAGAGGGGGGTACAGTCAATGGGGGACAGAGAGAGGATGACAGAGAGTGGTGGGACAGAGAGAGGGTGGCTGAGAGCGTGGGGAACAGAGAGTGGGGGACAGAGAGAGCGGGAGAGACAGGGGGACAGAGAGAGGGGAGCTCAGAGAGTGGGGAACAGAGAGAGGGGGAACAGAGTGGGAGACAAAGAGGGTGGTACAGTCAGATAGAGGACAGAAGAGAGGACGACAGTGGGAGGACAGAGAGAGGGTGGCTCACAGAGTGGGGAACAGAGAGTCGGGGACGGAGAGAGGGGGACAGAGAAAAGGGGACAGAGAGAACGTGAACAAAGAGAGGATGACAGAGAGGGGGAGAGACAGAGGAGGAGGGACAGATGGGGAAGAGACGGGGGGACAGACAGAAGGGTACAGAGAGCGCGGGAACAGAGAGGGGGGCAGATAGAGGGTGGATAGAGAGAAGGGGACAGGGTGAAGGGGACAGAGATAGTAGGACAGACATGGGGGGGTCAGAGAGTGAGGGCCAGAGAGTGGGGGGACAGAGTGAGGGGGACAGAGGGGGAACAGAGAGTGGAGAACAGAGAGAGTGGGTACAGAGAGAGGGGGCAGCAGAGACCGGGGAGAGAGAAAGGGAGACAGAGAGAGGGGGACATTGAGAGGGGGACAGAGAGAATGGCGACAGAGAGGGAGTACAGAGAGAGGGGGACAGAGACGGGTTACAGAGAGGCGGGATAGAGAGAGTGGTAACAGAGAGGAGGGGGACATAGAGAGAGGAGGCAGAGAGGGGCGGACCGAGAGAGGGGGGACAGAGAGAGTTGGGACAAAGAGAGTGGGAACAGACAGTTGGGGGTCAGAGACGGGGGCACAGAGAGGAGGACAGAGAGAGGGGGACAGAGAAAGAGGGGCAGAGAGAGTTTGGTCAGAGATTTCGGGATAGATGGGGGGGACAGAGAGAGGGTCACAGCAAGTGGGACAGAGCGATGGGGACAGAGAGCGGGGGTAAATGGAAGGGGGGAAAGAGAGAGAGGCTGGACACAGAGAGGGAGAAGAGAGAGGGAGAGTGAGAGGGGGAAAGAGAGGGGGAGAGAGTAGTGAAAGAAAGGGTAAGAGTGAGGGGGAGAGAGAGAAAGGACATAGAGAGAAGGACAGAGAGGGGGGAACAGAAAGGGGGAGAGAGATGGGGAGTGAGATGGGGAGAGAGAGGGGGCAGACAGTGAGGAGGGTCAGAGAGAAGGGGCAGAGAGAGGGGGGACAGTGAGAGGTGGACAGAGAGGGGGACAGAGAGAGGGGGCACAGAGTGGGTGACAAAGAGGGGGATACTGAGAGATGGGGGACAGAGAGAGGAGGACAGTGGGAGGACAGAGAGTGGGGGAACAGAGATCAGTGGCTTAGAGAGTGGGGAACAGAGAGTGGAGGGCAGAGAGAGGGGACGGAGAGAGGGGGGCAGAGAGAGGGTGGCTAAGAGCGTGCAGAACAGAGAGTGGGGGACAGAGAGAGAGGGACAGAGAGGGTGGACAGAGAGGGGCGGCTCAGGGAGTGGGGAACAGAGAGTGGGGGACAGAGAGAGAGAAACAGAGAGGGGGGCAGAGAGAGGGTGGCTCGGGGAATGGGGAACAGAGACTGGGGGACAGAGAGAGAGGGACAGAGAGGTGGGGACAGAGAGAAGGGGGCTTAGAGAGAGGGGGAGAAGCAGAGGGACAGGGACAGATGGGGAAGAGACAGAGGGCGCAGAGAGTAGGGTACAGATAGAGCAGCGACAGAGAGAGTGGGACAGACAGAGAGGGGTCAGAGAGTGGGGGGCAGAGAGTGGGCGGACAGATGGGGAACAGAGAGTAGGAAGTCCGAGTGTGAGGGACCGAGTGTTGTCGACAGAGAGAGTGGGTACAGAGAGACGGGGCAGCAAAGAGACCGGGGAGAGAGAAAGGGAGACAGAGAGAGGGGGACAGTGAGACGGGGAAAAAGAGAGTGGCGACAGAGAGGGAGTACAGAGATCAGGGTTGGAGAGTGGGGGAAAGTGAGAGGGGGACACAGAGAGTGGGTACAGAGAGAGGGGGACAGAGAGATGGTGGAACAGAGAAGGGAGGACAGTGAGAGGGGGACAGTGAGAGTGGGACAGAGAGAGGGGGACAGAAATATGAGGACAGAGAGAGGGGAGACAGAAAGGGGATCAGAGAGAGGGGGACAGAGAGGGTTGACAGAGAGGGGGGATAGATAGAGTGGTGACAGAGAGGAGGGGGACAGAGAGAGAGGGGCAGAGAGAGGGGGGTAGAGAGTGAGGGTACAGAGGGGGGCAGAGAGGGGTGGGACAGAGAGCAGGATCAGAGAGAGTGGCATCAAAGAGTGTGGGACAGAGAGTGGATGGACAGTCAGAGGGGAACAGAGAGAGTGAGAACAGAGAGGGCGGGCTGTGAGAGGGGGACAGAGAGTGGGGTACAGAAAGGTGGGGCAGACAGTGGGCGACATAGACAGGGGGACAGAGAGAGGATGACAGAGAGAGGGGGACAGAGAGAGGGGGACTGAGTGAGGGTTGACAGAGAGAGAGGGGTCAGAGAAAGGCGGACAGAGAGCGTGGGAAGAGAGCGCGGGAAGAGAGAGAGGACCGACAGATGGGGCGTACAGAGAGAGGAGACAAAGAGAAGAGGTGCAGAGAGTGGGGGGACAGTGAGGGGCACAAAGAACGGGTGACAGAGAGAAGTGGACAGAGAGAGATGGACAGAGAGTGGGGGGCAGAGAGGGTGGAACAGAGAAATGTGGACACAGAGATGGGGACAGAGAGGCGGGGAAGAGAGGGGCAAGAGAGACCGGGGGGACAGAGAGGGAGGGAAAGAGAGAGTTGGACAGAGGGAGGGGGACAGAGAGTTTGGGCAGAGAAAGGTGGACAGGGAGGTGGTGCAGAGAGTCCCAGACAGAGAGATGGGGACATAGAGAGGGGTGACAGAGAGAGTTGGGACAGAGAGGGATTCAGAGAAAGGAGGACAGAGATCGGATACAGAGAGGCGGGATAGAGAGAGTGGCGACAGAGAGGAGGGGGACAGAGAGAGAGGTGGCAGAGAGGGGTGGACCGAGAGAGCGGGGACAGAGAGAGTGGGGACAGAGAGAGTGGGAACAGACAATTGGAAGTCAGAGACGGGGGCACAGAGAAGGGGTCAGGGAGAGGGGGACAAAGAGAGAGGTGCAGAGAGAGATGGCTCAGAGATTTGGGGATAGACAGGGGGGACAGAGAGAGAGGGTCACAGCAAGTGGTATAGAACGAGGGAGACAGAGAGCGGGGGTAAATGAAAGGGGGGACAGAGAGAGAGAGGTTGGACATAGAGAGGGGCAGAGAGAAGGAGAGTGAGAGGGGGAATGAGAGGGGGAGAGAGTGGTGAACGACAGGGGGAGAGTGAGGGGGAGAGAGAGAAGGAACAGAGAGAGAAGGATAGAGGGGGGGAACAGAAAGGGGGAGAGAGATGGGGAGTGAGATGGGGAGAGAGAGGGGGCAGAGAGAGAGGAGGGACAGAGAGAAGGGGGCAGAGAGAGGGAGGACAGTGAGAGGTGGACAGAGGGGGGGGGGACAGAGAGAGGGGGCACAGAGTTGGCGACAAAGAGGGGGATACTGAGAGACGGGGGACAGAGAGAGGAGGACAGTGGGAGGACAGAGAGTGGGGGGACAGAGAGTCGGTGGCTCAGAGAGTGGGGAACAGAGAGTGGGGGACAGAGAGATGGGACAGAGAGAGGTGGACAGAGAGGAGGACAGAGAGAGGTGCCACAGAGTTGGCGACAAAGAGGGGGATACTGAGAGACGGGGGACAGAGAGAGGAGGACAGTGGGAGGACAGAGAGTGGGGGGACAGAGAGTCGGTGGCTCAGAGAGTGGGGAACAGAGAGTGGGGGACAGAGAGGGTGGAGAGAGAGGGGCAGCTCAGGGAGTGGGGAACAGAGAGTGGGGGACAGAGAGAGACGAACAGAGAGGGGGCAGAGAGAGGGGGGCTCAGGGAGTGGGGAACAGAGAGTGGGGGACAGAGAGAGAGGGACAGAGAGAGGGGGGACAGAGGGAAGGGGGCTCAGAGAGAGGGGAGAGGCACGGGGCAGGGACAGATGGGGAAGAGATAGAGGGGGACAGAAAGTAGGTTACAGAGAGAGCAGAAACAGAGAGGGGGGACTGAGAGAGGGGGTATCGAGAGAAGGGGACAGGGAGAAGGGGACAGAGAGAGTGTGACAGACAGAGGGGGGTCATAGAGTGGGGGGGTAGAGAGTGGATGGACAGAGATAGACAGAGAAAGGGGACAGGGAGAGTGTGAACGGAGAGGGGAGACAGAGAGAGGGGGAGAGGCAGAGGGGGAGGGACAGATGGGGAAGAGATAGAGGGGGACAAAGAGTAGGGTACAGAGAGAGTGGGACAGACAGAGGAGGGTCAGAGAGTGGGGCTCAGAGAGTGGGGGGACAGAGTGAGGGGAACAGAGGGGGGGAAACAGAGACTGGGTAGTCAGATTGTGGGGGACCGAGAGAGGTAGACAGAGAGAGGGGGTCAGAGAGTGGAGAACAGAGAGACAGAGGGGTCAGAGAGAGTGAGTACAGAGAGACAGGGAAAGAGTAAGGGAGACAGAGAGAGGGGGACAGTGTGAGGGGACAGAGAGTGAGTGGCGACAGAGAGGGAGTACAGAGATCGAAGTCAGAGAGTGGGGGAAAGAGAGAGGGGTCCACAGAGAGTGGGTACAGAGAGAGTGGGCAGAGAGAGGGGACCGAGAGTGGGGGTACAGAGAGAGGGGCGCAGAGAGAGGGGGACAGAGGGAGCGGGAACAGAGAGAGTGCCGTCAAAGAGTGTGGGACACAGAGTGGGTGGACAGACAGAGGGGAACAGAGAGAGTGGGATCAGAGAGAGGGCCGACAGTGAGAGGGTCAGAGCGAGGTGGATAGAGAGCGGGGGGCAGAGAGATGGGACAGAGAGAGGGAGAGTGAGAGGGGGGAGAGAGAGTGGGAGAGAGAGGGCTGAAAGACAGAGTGTGGAGAGTGAGGGGGAGAGAGAGAAGGGTAAGCGGGAGAGGGACAGCTAGAGATGAAACAAAGAGAGTGGGAAGAGAGATGGGGAGTGAGATGGGGAGAGAGAGATGAGTGACAGAGAAAGGGGGACAGAGACGGGGACAGAGAGTGGTGCACAGAGAGAGGGGACAGAGAGAGGGTCGACAGAGAGAGGGGGATAGAGTGCGGGCGACAGAGAGGGGACAGAGTGGGGGTGAGAGAGAGGGCAGACAGGGAGAGGGGGACAGAGTGAGATGGGACAGAGACAGAGGGACAGAGAGAGTGGGGACAGAGAGAGGGGTGGACATGGAGGGGGGGAACAGAGAGAGGTGGACAGAGACAGAGAGACAGAGAGAGTGGAGGCAGAGAGAGGGGTGGACATAGCGGGATGACAGAGAGAAGGGGACATAGAGAGGGGGGACAGAGAGGGGGGACAGGGAGATCGGGGACTGAGAGATGGGTTACAGAGAACGGGGGACAGAGGTGGGACAGAGAGAGGGAACAGAGAGAGGGGTGACAGAGGGAGTGCGGACAGAGAGAGGGTGACAAAGAGGATGGGCAGAAAGAAGTGGACAGAGAGGGGGGCAGAGAGAGCCGGACAGAGAGATGGGTCAATGAGTTGGGGGACAGAGAGAGGCAGGACAGAGTGTGGGGGACAGAGAGAGGGGGACAGAGAGGGGGAGATATAGAGAGGGTGGCAGAGCAAGGGGCGACAGAGAGGGGAACATTGAGAGGGAGGGGACAGAGAGTGGGGGGCAGAGAGAGGGGGCAGAGAGAAAGAATGACAGAGAGAGAGGGGGTCAGAGAGTTGGGGACAGAGAGTGGGGCACAGAGAGAGAGGGTCAGAGTAAGGGGGAGAGAGCAGGGGACAGAGGGGGGACAGATAGAGAGCGGTGCAGAGAGTGGGGGACAGAGATAGGTGGAGTGAGAGGGGAGAGAGAGAGTGGAAGAGAGAGGGGGAAAGAGAGGGTGTGAGAGAGGGGTGAAAGATAGAGGGGGAGAGTGAAGAGGAGAGAGACAAGGGAGAGAGGGAGATGGACAGAGAGAGGGGAACAGAGAGAGGGGGAGGGGGGGCAGAGAGAGAGTCGACAGAGAGAGAGAGGAACAGAGAGATAGGATACAGAAGGGGTACAGAGAGTGGGGTTTGAGAGATGGCGGACAGAGTGCGGGTGCAGAGAGAGGGGGCCAGAGTGTGGGGGGTGAGTGAGCGCGCAGACAGCGAGGGGGGACACAGGGAATGGAACAGAGATGAGGGGGACAGAGAGGAGGGTGACAGATAGAGGGGCTAGAGAGGGTTCGATAGAGAGAGGGGGAACAGAGCGAGGGGGACCGAGCAAGGGGGACAGAGGGATGGGAATGGAAAGAGGGGGACAGAAAGAGGAGGAAGAGAGGGAGGGAAAGTGAGAGGGTGTCAGAGAGAGTGTGATAGAGAGAGAGGGGGACAGAGAGAGAGGGAGACAGAGGGAGGAGAGAAAGGGGCACAGATTGGATGACAGAGAGGTGGAGACAGAGAGAGGGGGACAGAGCAAGGGGGACAGGGAGAGGGGACTGAGAGAGGGGGACAGAGACAGGGGAGAGAGAAGGGGAGAGAGAGGGGTGAGAGAGAGGGCGAAAAAGAGATGGGGTACAGAGAGAGGGTGGTGCAGAGAGAGTGGCAACAGAGGGGACAGAGAGTGCGGGACAGAGAGAGGGTGGTGAAGAGAGAGGCTGGTGCTGAGAGAGGGGGGGGGGCAGAGTGAAGGGGCACAGAGAAAGGGTCGACAGTGAGAGGGGGACAGAGAGAGGGGGACAGAGAAAGATGGGACAGAGAGACGGGGACAGAGAGTTGGGGACAGAGAGAGGGACACAGAGAGAGCGGGGACAGAGAGAGCGGGGACAGAGAGCGGGGAACAGAGAGAGGTGGACCAAGAGAGGGGGAACAGAGAGAGGGGGGCAGAGAGAGGTGGGACAGACAGAGGCGGAGTGAGACGGGGAGAGAGAGAGAGGGATAGAGGGGAGGACAGCGAGTAAGGGCAGAGAAGGGAGAGAGAGGGGGCAAAGAGAGGAGGGAGGAAAAGTGGAGAGTGAGAGGGGGACAGAGGGAAGGGAACAACGAGAAAGGGGACAGAGAGGTGGGAGTCAGAGAGAGGGGGACAGAGTGAGGGAGAGAGAGAGTGGGGAAAGACAGAGGGAAATAGAGCACGGGGGACAGAGGGGGGGACAGAACGAGGGGACAGAGAGGGGGGGTCAGAGAGCAGGGGACAGTTGGGGGAGAGAGATAGGAAGAGAGAGGGGAATTGAGAGGGGGAAAGAGAGTAGGGGGAGAGAGAGTGGGGAAAGAGAGAGGGGGACAGAGAGCGGGGTGCAGAGAGCGGGGGACAGTTGGGGGGAACAGAGAGAGGGGAACAGAGAGAGGGGGACAGAGAGAGTTGTCAGAGAGAGTGACAGAGAGCAGGGGACAGCGAGCGGGGGACAAAGCAAGAGGGACAGAGAGAGGGGGCAGAGAGAGGGACAGCGAGCGGGGGAAATAGAGAGGAGTGACAGAGAGCGGGTGATAGAGAGAGGTGGATAAAGAGGGGGACAGAGCGAGGCGGACAATGCGAGGGGGTCAGAGACAGACAGTGACAGAGAGGGGGGACAGCTCGAGGGGGACAGAGAGAAGGGGACAGAGAGAGGATGAGAGAGAGAGGTTGAGAGAGAGAGGGGGACAGAGAGTGGGGGACAGAGATAGGGAACAGAGAGAGGGGGCAGAGATAAGGAGGACAGAGAGTGGCGGACAGAGAGGGTGGACAGAGAGAAGGGGACTGAGAGATAGGGACAGAGAGGGGGACAGAGAGAGGAGGAGAGAGATGGGGAGTGAGATGGGGAAAGAGAGAGGGTTGACAGAGAGAGGGGGCAGGAGCAAGGGGGAGCGAGGTCGGGAGAGTGAGGGGGAGAGTGAGGGGGGAGTGACGGGGGGAGTGAGAGGGAGAGAGAGAGGGGAAAAGTGAGAGGGTGGACAGACAGTGGGGGACAGAGTGAGGGGGACAGAGTGCAGGGGACAGAGAGCGGGGGACAGAATGAGGGGGAAAGAGTGGGGGACAGTTGGGGTGAACAGAGAGAGGGGAAAACAGAGAGACTGACAGGGAGAGGGCGATAGGGAGAGGGGGACAGCGAGAGGGGGCTACAGAGACGGGGGATAGAGAGAAGAGGTATAGAGAGAGGGAGAGAGAAAGTGGGGGAGAGAGGTGGAAAGAGAGGGGAGAGAGGAGAGGGAGAGACAGGGGGAGAGAGAGGGGAAGAGAGAGGAGGGACAGATAGAGGCTGGACAGAGAGTGGTGACAGCGATAGGGGGACCGAGAGAGAGGCGACAGAGATTGTGGGAGTGGGACAGAGTGAGGCGGACAGAGCGAGGAGGACAGATAGAGGGGGGACAGAGAGAGGGGCAACAGAGAGAGGGTGAGAGTGTGTGAGAGAGAGAGGAGTCAGAGAGTGGGGGACAGAGGGGGACAGAGAGAGGGGGACAGAGACAAGGGGGACAGAGAGAGGGGGACCGAGAGGGTGGACAGAGAGCAGGTGACAGAGAGAGGGGAGACAGAGAGGGGGACAGAGAGACAGGGAAACAGATGAGGAGTGAGATGGGGCGAGAGCGGGTGTAGAGAGAGGGGGATAGAGAGGGGAGAGAGTGAGAGAGTGAGAGAGGGGCGAGAGAGAAGGGACAGAGAGAGGTGGAGCGAGAGGGATACAGAGCGAGGGGGACAGAGAGGTGGGTGATAGAGAGAGGAGGGTGGAGAGAGGGGCTGGAGAGAGAGAGGGTAGAGAGAGGGGGCAGAAATAGAGATGTGTGTGGAGAGAGGGGTATGAGAGGGGGCAGAGAGAGGGGGTAGAGAGAGGATGGTCGAGAGAGTGGCTTGACAGTGGGGAGAGAAAGGGATTAGAGAGATGGGTAGAGAGAGGTAGGGATAGGAGGGTGGAGAGAAGGGTGTCGAGAGAAGGGTGTCGAGAGAAAGGTATCAAGAGAAGAGTGTCGAGAGAGGGGGCAGGGAGAGGGGCAGAGAGAAGGGGAGAAAATGAGAGAGAGGGCGGAGACAGAGAGTGAGGGATGAAAGAGGTGTAGCAAGGGAGACGGGAGAGAGAGGGCCGCGAGAGAGAGAGATGTGCAAGTGTTATTGAGAGAAGGGACAGAAATGAGAGAGAAAGTCTGAGAGTGCGAGAGAGAGTGTGAAAAGGGGACGAGAGAGAGAAAGATAGAAAGAGAGGGGGAGAGCGAGATAGGGAGAGATATTGGGCGACACAGAGAGACAGGGACAGGAGGGCGAGGCCTGCAAGGGAGAGAGAGTCGGGTGAGAGAGAGGGATGTGGTGGAGAGTGTGTGAGGGGGTGGAAGTGAGAGTGAGTGATGGGACGAGGGATAGAGAAAGAGTGGTGGCGTGAGAGAGAATGAGAATGGGGGTGAGTGATAGAGAGTGAGTGGTTGAAAGAGGGGAGAGAGAAAGAGAGTAACAGGATCAAACAATGGTCATGATGAAAGGGTTTTAATTCATGGTGCACTGGGATCAGTATTCATTGACGGGTGAGCTATAAGTGGGACAGGTGATGGCCTCGTGCTATTCTCACCAGACTGTTCATTCAGAAGTTAATGCCAGTGTCCAGTATACCCATCTAACTGCCTAATATCCTTTAAGGAATGAAATCTTTATAGGCGGTGGGTCTGGATTACATATGATCCAAACCAAGAGCAATGGGATTGACTCTCAACTGCCCCCTGAAACGCTCCAGGAAGCCACTCAGCTCAAGGGCAGATTGGGGTGGGAAAACACACTGGCCAGCCAGAGACAGCAATATCTCATGACAGAATTAAAAACAACACTCCTGGGAGCAGTGTCCTGGCCAGTCATGGCTTATGCACAGGTCTTTACACTGACAGAGGGGATGCAGAGAGTTCAGGTGAAAGGAGCTTTCCAAATCCAAACAGAAAATGGTGATGTAGCTGAAGAGAATCAGAAAGGAACAGGAAGAGACAGAGTTTAACTGAAACTGTACGTCAGTGAATTGAACTGTGACAAGATATTATGGAAAGAATCAATCGTAATATTCTTTTTTTTCCCAATGGACAAAGTCTCTGCAATAAGGTGGATGGACTGTGGCACAGAGATAAATGAGATGTAGTGGTGACAGAGTGAACAAATGATGGAACATAAATATTATATTGCACACATCGTTGAGGGGTCTTAGGGAATGCAGGATGGGTAACCCTGACAGTAATGGGTAACAAACGCATGACAGAGAAAGCATTTGGCCTCAGATGATGCAGCTGAATCAGCCTGAATGCAGATTCTGGGTAACATGCCACAAAACCACAAGCAAGAGAACAGTTTTGAGGCTGCCTAATAGCATTTCATTGCTCAACACTGTTACATATTCCAATGAATTCCTGTGCAATGCAAAGGCACTGTGATATATGTGTGAGACTTCAGTCTTTGTAAAATCTGGGACAATCGCATTGGCAAAAGTGATGTTCTCCCAACACCTCTTTGAATGTTTGTGTCAGTGTTTCTTGTGCAAATGACCAGGACGTGACTATCTCAGATCGACCGTTGAGTGATGACGCTGAGTGAAGGAGTAATGTCCCACTGAGATATCCTCTGGGAAATTGTAGTATAGTGGAATTCAGCGAGATGATGGATTTTTAAAGTGACCATAAAGCACACCTTACAATCACAACCAAAGCCATTGACACGTGTTTGAGGGGAGAACTGACCAAGGTAAACAGGGGAAACAATGAAATGTATGACTGAAAATGGAAAATGGAAAACATTTACAGTTACAGAGATGTATAACAAAAAAAGAGACCCTTCGGTCCAACTCATCCACACCACCCCCATATCCGAAGATAATCTCGTTCCATTTGCCAGTACTTGGCCCAAATCCCTTTCAACACTTCCTGTTCGTATACCCATCCAGATACCTTTTAAATGCAGTAATTGTACCAGTCTCCACCACTTCCTCTAGCAGGTTATTCCGTACACGCAACTCCGTCTACATCAAAACGTTGTCCCTTACATTCCTTTTATATCTTTCCACTCTCACCCTCAACCTCGGCCCTCCAGTTCTGGACTACCCCACCCCAGGGAAAAGACCTTGTCTGTTCATCCTAACTATGCCTCTCATGGTTTTATAAACCTCCATATGGGTACCCCTCAGCCTCAGACATTCCAGGGAAAACAGGCCCAACCCATTTACCCTCTCCCTGTAGCTCGAATCCTCCAATCCTGGCAGCATCTTTTTAAATCTTTTCTGAACCCTTTCAATTTATACTATATCCTTTCGATAGAGAGGAGACAAGAATTGACGCAATATTCCAAAAGTGGCTTATCCAATGTCCTGTACAGCCAGAACATGACCTCCCAACTCCTCTACTCAATGCTCTGATCAGTAAACGCAAGCACACTAAACACCTTCTTCACTATCATATCGACTCACAATTCTCCTTTCAAGGAACAATGAACCTGCACTCCAAGGTCTCTTTGTTCAGAAACATTCCGTGGGACCTTAACATTTAAGTGTATCAGTACTGAGAAGCGTTGCTTTTCCAAAATGCAGCACCTCCCATTTAACTAAATTAAACTCCATCTGCCACTTTTCAGCCCATTGGCCCAACTGATCCAGATCCCGTTGTAACGTGAAGTAACATTCTTCACTGTTCACTACAACTCCAATCTTTCTGTCATCTGCAAACTTACTAACTATACCTGCTGTGTTCACATCCAAATCATTTAAATGATTAATGGAAAGTAGTGGACGCAGCACAGATCCTTGCAGCACACCACTGGTCACAGGCCTCTAGTCTGAAAAGCAATCCTCCACAACCACCCTCTGTCTTCTACCTTTGAGCCAGTTCTGTATCCAAATGGCTGGTTTTCCCTGTATTCCATGAGATTTAACCTTGCTAACCAAGCTCCCGTGTGGAAACATTCTGAATGCCTTATTGAAGTCCATATCGCTCACATCCACCGCTCTGCCCTCATTAAAAAACTCAATATCTTGCTAAATGATTTCCCACACACAAAGCAATGCTGACGATCCCCAATTCGACAATGCATTTCTAAACACATGTCCCTCATGTATCCGTCTATCAACGTGCCCACGACTGACGTCAGGCAAACCAGACTGTAGTTCCGTGGCTTTTCCTTACAAGCCTTCTTTAACAGTGGCACCATGTTTGCCAAACTCCAGTTTTCCGCCACCTCATCTGTGACTATCGATGATACCAATATCTCAGTAAGAGGCCCAACAATCACTTCTCTAGCTTCCCACAGAGTTCTAGAGTACACTTGATCAGGTCTTAGGGATTTATCCACCTTCAACCTTTTCAAGACATCCAGCACCTCCTCATCCAGCACCTCCTCCTCTGTAATATGGACATTTTGCAAGATGACATCATCTAATTCCCAATGCAGTTTCCCAAACCATTATCTTGTTCTATATCTTCCATATCCTTCTCAGCAGGAAATACTTGTTCAGTATCTCCCCCATCACCTGCAGCTCCACGTGCATCTGTCTTGATCTTTGAGGGGCCCTATTCTCTCCCCAGTGACCCTTTTGTCCTTTTTACATTTGTAAAAAACACTTTTGATTCTCCTTAAACCTGTTTGCCAAAGCAATCTAATGTCCCCTTTTTGACCTCATCATTTCCCTCTATCCCTACACAACACTGCAATCTCCCCCTCCCTGACTGATCCTGACCCAACACTGAAATCTCCCCCTCCATGACTGAACCATACACAACACTGCAATCTCCCCCCCGACTGATCACTACCCAACACTGCAATCACTCCCTCCCTGATTGATCCCTACCCAAAACTGCACTCACACCCCCGACTGCTCCCAACCCAACATTGCACTCACCCCCTCCCTGACTGATCCCTACCCAACACTGTAATCTCACCCTCCATGACTAATCCCTACACAGCTCTGCAATCAACCCATCCCTGTCTGATCCTTACCCAACCCTGCAATCTCCCCTGACTGATCTCTACCGAACACAACATTCACCCCCTCCTTCGCTGATCACTACCCAACACTTCAATCTCCTCTCCCCGACTGGTCCTTACCCAACACTGAGTGATCCCTACACAACATGCAATCTCACACTCCCTGACTGATCCCTACCCAACACTGCGCTAACCCCATCCCTGACTGAATCCTACCTAACACTGCAGTCTACCCATCCCTGACTGATCACTACCCAACATGTCAATCTCCCCCTCCCTGACAGATTCTTACACAACACTGCAATCTCCCCTCTCCCGGACAGATCCCTAAGCAACACTGTAATCTCCCCCCTCACTGACTAATCCCAACCCATCACCACACTCATCCCCTCCCTGACTGATCCCTACCCAACACTGCAGTCTCCCCTCCCTGACTGATCACTACCGAACACTGCACTGGCACCCTCCCTGACTGAACCCTATGCAACACAGCAATCACCCCGTCCCTGACTGGTCACTACCCAACACAGCAATCACCCCTTCCCTGCCTGATCCCGACCCAACACTGCAATCACCACCCCAACTGATCCCTACACAACACTGCAATCTTCCCCTCCCTGAGTGAACCCTCCCAACACTCCCCTAACCCTCTCGCAGACTGATCCCTACCCAACACAGTAATCGCCCCATCCCTAACTGATCCCTATCCAACACAGCAATCATCCCCTCCCTTACTGATCCCTACCCAACACTGCAATCTCTCCCTCCCTTAGTGATCTCTCCAACACTGCACTAAACTACTCCCTGACTGATCCCTACCCAACAGTGCAACCACCCCCTCCCTGACTGATCCTTATCCAACACTGCTCTCACCCCCTCCTTGACTAATCCCTATGGAACACTGAACTCACTCCCTACCTGAGTGATCCCTACCCAACACTGCCCTCACCCGCTCCATGACTGATCCCTACGCAACACGGCACTCAACCCCGCCCTGACTGATCCCAACCCAACACTGCAATCTCCCCCTCCCTGAATGGTCCCTATACAACAATAAATCACCCCCTCCCTGACTAATCTCCATCCAACTCTTCAATCTGCCTCTCCTTAGCTAGTCCCAACCCAACACAGTAATCTCTCCCTCCCTGGCTCATCTCATTCCAACAGTTCCCCTGCCTGACTGATCCCCACCCAACAAAGCAATCTCCCCCTTCCTGACCCATCTCTCCCAGATCATGTCAGTGAGATGGAAATGTTAATATTTAAGCCTGTCCTGTGTTTATTTGACTGTGACAACATTGAGAGCACTATTGCTGCAAATCTTCAGAGGGTGAGATGGAGACACTTCGAGGAATGTTTCCTCCACATCTAAGTCCTTTCTCAAACTAATCTGGAATATTTACTTGAGAACTGTTTCAGTGAAATTCACTTTGAATCTTTTCTGTGCCTTGCTTCAGTTAACTGGGCACACTGATAACCTGGGCCGTACTGTTCCTGGGAATTTTGATGGGAGCCAGATTAAATGGAGATGCCTGGGTCTCATTCCTTCACATAGAATAGATAAAGTTTCACAAGTGAACATTGAGATGTTGAGGGTGTTGTCCAGTTATTCTAAAAACAAGGTAAACAACCCATCTAGAATGTTCGGAGTGAGGTGACAGTGGGGGAGCACTTTGGAACCAGTGACATAGTTCTATTAATATTGTAATCATTGTGGAGTGAGACAAAATGTTCCACAGGTACTAGTTCTACATTTGGGCGAAGCACATTTTGACTGAGTTAAACAGCAGCTGGCAGGAGCTGATTTGACAAGTTTGTTTGCAGGCAAAGGGACCTTTGGTAAGTGGAAGTTCTTGAAATGTGGGATAGCTACAGTTCAAGAACTGTACGTTCCTGTGAGTGTGCAGAGCAAGATTGGCAGGAATAAGGAATCCTGGATGACAAGAGACATTTAGATTTAAACAGAAAAATAAAAAGCAGGCATGGCTCAGGTATAGGCAGTTGGGGTGAAGGGAATGTCTGGTTTTACAAGAGTTTACTGAATAAGGGAATCAGGAGGGCAGATGACCTTGGCTGAGAAGATTTGGGTGAATCCAAAGAGATTCTTGAAGTAAAGTAAAGGAAAAAGAATAACTAGAGAGAGAATAGGACTCTTCAAGGACCAATTTGGACAAGTATGTGCAGAATCACATGAGTTATTTCACCTCTGTGTTGACCGTGGAGAAGAACATGAAGACTTGTAAACTTGGGAAAGTTAGTGATGATCTCTTGCGGACAGTCCATATCACAGGAGAGGAAACGTTGAATGTTTTAGAATGTATTAAAGGTGGATACATCTCTTTGTCCTGACCAAATATATCCAACAACACTGGCTGAACTTTTTGCATCACCGTTAGCCACGGGTGAGGTCCCGGAAGATTGGAGGGCAGCAAATGTTGTGCCCTTATTCGAGAAGGGCTGAAAAGAGAAATCTGGAAACTACAAATCAGTAAGCCGAACATCCATGGTAAGTAAGTTACTTGAGAAGATTTTGAGAGATTAGATATATATACATTTGGAAATATAGCATTTGATTGGGAGTAGTCAGCATAGCCTTGTGCATGGGAGGCCATGCCTCACAAACTTGTTAGCGTTCTTTGATGAAGTAATCAGGAAGGTTTTTACTCTAGTGATGGAGAGGGATAAGTGTGCATTGCAGGGCAAGAGTTACAGATGGGGGCAGGGAAATTATGATGCGGTGAGGCACGACATAGGATGCATGGCTTGGAAAAGTAGGCTCCAAGGCAAGGGGGCAATTGATATGTGGAGCTTGTCCAAGGAGCAACTATTGAGTGTCCTTGATAAGTATGTACCTGTCAGGCAGGGAGGAAAGGGTCGTGTGAGGGAGCCGTGTTTTAATAAGGAATTGGAATCCCTTGTTACAGGGAAGAGGGCGGTCTATATAAAGATGAGGCGTGAAGGTTCAATTGGGGCGATTGAGAGTTATAAGGTAGCCAGGAAGGATCTGAAGAGAGAGCTAAGAACAGCAAGGAGGGGACATGAAAAGTCCTTAGCTGGTAGGATTAGGGAAAACCCAAAGGCTTTCTATAGGTATGTCAGGAATAAAAGAATGACTAGCGTAGGAAAAGGTCCAGTCAAGGATAGTAATGGGAACTTGCATATGGAGGCTGAAGAGATTGGGGAGACACTGAATGAATACCTTTCTTCAGTACTCACTCAGGAACAGGACATTGTTGCCGATGTGAATACTGACTCACAATTAATTAGGATGGACATCTTTGAGGTATGTAGGGAAGAGGTATTTGAAATTCTGGAAAGTGTGAAAATAGATAAGTCCGCTGGGCCTGATGGCATTTATCCAAGGATTCTCTGGGAAGCAAGGGATGAGATTGCAGAGCCATTGGCCTTGATTTTTATGTCCTCGTTGTCTACAGGAATAGTGCCAGAAGACTGGAGGATAGCAAATGTGGTTCCCTTGTTCAAGAAGGGGAGTAGGGATAACCATAGTAACTATAAGCCGGTGAGCCTCACTTCTGTTGTGGGCAAATTCTTGGAGACAATTGTAAGGGATAGGATTTATGAACATCTGGATAGGAATAATGTGATCAAGGATAGTCAGCATGGTTTTGTGAAGGGCAGATCGTGCCTCACAAACCTTATTGAATTCTTTGAGAAGGTGACTTAGCAGGTGGACGAGGGTAAAGCGGTAGATGTGGTAAATATGGATTTTAATAAGATGTTTGATAAGGTTGCCCATGGTAGGCTACTGCAAAATAATATGGAGGTATGGCATTGAGGGTGAGTTGGAGGATTGGATTAGGAATTGGCTGGCTGGAAGAAGACAAAGTGTAGTAGTTGATGGTAAAGGTTCATCTTGGAGTGCAGTTACTAGCGGTGTTCCGCAAGGATCTGTTTTGGGACCATTGCTGTTTGTCATTTTTATAAATGACCTGGAGGAGGGGTTAGAAGGTTGGGTGAGCAAGTTTGCAGATGTTACGAAAGTCGGTGGAGTTGTTGACAGAGAGGAAGGATGTGGCAGGTTACAGCAGGATATAGATAAGCTGCAGAGCTGGGCAGAAAGGTGGCAAATGGAGTTCAATGTAGGTGAGTGTGAGGTGATTCACTTTGGTATGAGTAACAAAAAGATGGGGTACTGGGCTAATGGTCGGATACTTGGTAGTGTTGATGAGCAGAGGGATCTTGGTGTCCATATACACAGATCTTTGAAAGTTGGCACCCAGGTAAATAGTGCGGTGAAGAAGGCATATGGCGTACTGGCTTTTGTTGGTAGAGGAATTGAGATCTGGAGTCCTGAGGTCATGTGCAGATGTATAAGACTCTGGTGTGGCCACATCTGGAGTATTGTGTGCAGTTTTGGTTGCCATACTACAGGAAGGATGTGGAGGCACTGGAACGGGTGCAGAAGAGGTTTACCAGGATGTTGCCTGGTATGGTAGGAAGATCGTATGAGGAAAGGCTGAGGCACTTGGGGCTGTTTTCATTGGAGAAAAGAAGCTTTAGGGGTGACTTCATAGAGGTGTACAAGATGATTAGGGGTTTAGATAGGGTTGACCATGAGAACCTTTTCCACGTATGGAGTCAGCTATTACGAGGGGGCATAGCTTTAAATTAAGGGCTGGTAGGTATAGGACAGATGTTAGGGGTAGATTCATTACTCAGCGAGTCGTGAGTTCATGGAATGCCCTGCCAGTAGCAGTGGTGGACTCTCCCTCTTTATGGGCATTTAAACGGGCAATGGATAGGCATATGGAGGATAGTGGACGAGTGTAGGTTAGGTGGGCTTGGATCGGCGCAACATCGAGGGCCAAAGGGACTGTACTGCACTGTATTCTTCTATGTTCTACGTTCTATGTAAACTCCATCTGCCATTCCTTAGCCCACTGGCCCAGTTGGTCAAGATCCCATTGTACTCTTAGACAGCCTTTTTCACTGGCCACGATACCACCTGAAAATTCACCTGATCACAGTCTCACACCTCTCGCCCCTCTCTGCCAGTTACATTGCTACTACCCCAGTCTATATTCAGAAATTAAAGACCCCTTCCCTCCATTTATAACAACTCGATCGTATTTGCAGGTTTCTGTAAATTCCTTGCATTTGTATTCCTCCACATCTTTCCCACTGGGTGGTGACTTATTGACTGCACTGAGAATTCTGTGGACCTTGGTGTTTATCTCTGATATTCCCCCTGGCTCCCACAGCCCAACCAAGTTAGTTTGAACCTTCTAAAACAGCACTAGTAAATCACACGAAAGGAACTCAGTCCCAGGTCTGTTCAGGAGCAACACTGTCTGGTCTGTCCAGGTCCCATCTCCCCCAGACCCGCTCTCAATGTCCCAAAAATCTAAAGCCCTCCCTCCTGGACCCTTTCTCCAGCTCCACAGTCACCTGTGTTACCCTCCTGTTTGTCTTCTCACTTGCATGGGGTAATGGGAGTAATCTGAAGATTCCAACCTTTTCGCTACTGCTCCTAATTTCCTCCCGAGCTCCCTAAATTCTGACTGGAGGACCACATCCCTTTCCTCCCGCTGTCACTGGCACCGATGTGGACCACGACTATTGCCTTTTACCCCTCTCCCCTCAAGGTGCTCTGCAGTCGCTCAGTGACATCTTTGACCCTGGCACCAGGGAGACAACACACCATCCTGGGTTCCCATCTGCAGCTGCAGAAACACCTATCGATTGCTCTCACTCTCGAATCTCCTCACCTCTCACTCTTCCAGTCTTCCTTGTGTCCCCTGTATAGCTGACCCACCCGTGCTGCCAGGGACTTGACTCTGGCTGCACTCCCCAGATTAACCATCATTCTCATTCGGATTCTGAACTGAATCCTGGTTGGAAAGCGGGATGCACTCAGGGGATTCCTGTACGAGCTGCCTGGTCCTTTTGGACTGTCTGCTGCTCCCCCATTCCCTCTCTCCCTGCATACTCAGAAGCTGCAGAGTGACCACATTCAGAAACATGCTCTCCAAGGAGCTCTCAGCCTCAGGGATGCTCCGCACTGACACCAGCTGCTGCTCAAGCTCCGACACCCGGAGCTCCAACTGCTGTCACTGACCACATTTCCTGTAATCATGGCATTCCAGGAACTGAAAAGTATCCTGAAATTCCCACATGGAAGCACACCTCTCCACTCTTTGGTTATCTCTTGGCAAAGTTCTGATGACAAACAGCTACAGCAGGGTTCACAGTTCAGTGGGTTCAGTGTTCCAGGGTTTTGGGGAAACTCTCCAGAAGACTTTAAGAAATAGGAGCAGAAATCAGCCATTCAGCCCATTGAATCTGTTCTGCCATTTGATCTTGGCAGATATGCTTCTCATCCCCATTCTCCTGCCTACTCCACAGGTACCATCAATCCTCTTAACAATCACGAACCTATCCATCTCTGTCTTAAATACACTCAGTGACATGGCCTCCACTGCCCTCTGTAACAATGTGTTCCACAGATTCGCCACCCTCTGGCTGAAGAAATTCCTCCTCATCTCAGCTCTGAAGGGTCGGCCCTTCATTCTGAGGCTGCACCTTGGTTACCGAGTCTCATGTCTTATTGGAAAAATCTTCTCTGCATCCACTCTATCCAGGCCTATCAGTATTCTGTAAATTTCAATGAGATCCCTCCTCATCCTTCCAAACTCCATCAAGTACAGACCCAGAGTCCTCAACCATGTCTCATATGACAAGCTCTTCATCCCCAGGATCAATCTTGTAAACCCCTCCAATGCCAGCACATTGTTCCTTAGAATATGGGTCCCAAAACTGTTCACAACATTCCAAATGCAGTCTGACTAGAGCCTTACATAGCTTCAGCAGTACACCTCTGCTCTTGTATTCTGGTCCTATTGAAACGAATGCTATCATTTCATTTGCCTTCCCAAGCACAAACTGGACCTGCCTGTTCACCTGAAGAGAAACCTGAAAGAGGTTTGTGCTTTAGATTTCCAAAGGCTTTCCTCATTTCACAAACAGTCTTTGCATCTCTTCTTCCTACCAAAGGGCATAATCTCACACTGTAACACATTGTATTCTATCTGCCACTTCTTTGCCCCCTCTCCGAGCCTATCCAGGACCTTTTTCAGTCTTCCCACTTCCTCAACACTATCTGCCCCCCTCATACCGTCTGCAAACGTAGCAACAATGTCTTCACTTCCTTCATCCAGATTGTTCATATATAACGTGAATAGTGATGGTCCCAACATTGACACATGCAAAACTCTACGAGTCACCAGTGGCCATCTTTCCTCATTCTCTGCTTTATGCCAACCTGTCTGTCCTCCGTACATGCCAGTACATTGCCCCTAACACTATGGGCTCTTAATTTATGTCAAAGGCCTTCTGGAAAATCCAAATAGATTACTTCCTCAGACTCTCCTTTGGCTGACTGGCTCATTGCCTCCTCAAAGAATTCTAACAGGATTTGCCAGGCAGGACCTCCCATTGATGAAGCCATGTTGATACAGTCCTATTTTCCCTTTGCACTTCCAAGTCCTCTGCATTTTCATCCTTAAATTGAAGTCTAAAACCTTACCAACAATAGTCCAGGCTAACTGGCCTATAATTCCCCGTCTTCCAACTCCCTCCCTTCTTAAACAGGGCTGTTATGGGAGCAAT
Organism: Chiloscyllium punctatum; assembly: GCF_047496795.1. Classification (NCBI taxonomy): domain Eukaryota; kingdom Metazoa; phylum Chordata; class Chondrichthyes; order Orectolobiformes; family Hemiscylliidae; genus Chiloscyllium; species Chiloscyllium punctatum. Next base: position 32,481,602 of record NC_092745.1, read on the forward strand.
TTTCTATTTCCTTGCCCCCACCAAATTCCTCCCCACCCCACCGTCACACCCTGACTCCATTGATTCCTGAAAGAACATCACCAATGCCTCCACAATCTCCTTCAGAACAGAGTGATGAAGTTTATCCAGTCTGGGTGAGTTATCCACATTTAGACCTTTCAGCTTCCCCAGTACCTCCTCCTCAGTGATGGCCACTACACGCCCCGCTGCCCCCTGACAATCTTGAAGTACTGGTATGCTGCTGGTGTTTTCCATGGTGCAGCCTGATGCAAAGTATCTATTCAATTCCTTTGCTATTTCTATTATTCTTTTCTCCAACCTCATTTTCCAGTGATCCAATGTCTATTTTTGCCTCCCTCTTTCTTTTTATATATTTGATAAAACTCTGACAATCTTCTTTTGTATTACTGGCACGCTTACCCCCACATTTCACCTTCTCCATCCTTGATGCTTTTATCGTTGTCCTCTATAGGTTTCTCAAGACTTCCTAACATTCTGGCTTCCCACTATTCTCCACCATATCGTATGCCTTTTCTTTTGCTTTTATGCTGTCCTTGACCTCCCTCATCAGCCATGGTTGCCTTGTTCTCCTTTTAGTACGTTTCTTCTTTTTTGGGATGAGTTCCTGCTCTGCTTCCTGAATTACCCCCAGAAACTCTGCTGTTTGCTGCCCCACTATCTTACATGCTCGGCTCCCCATACAATCAACTCTGGCCAGTTCCTTCCTCATGCCTTTGCAGTTACCTTTACTCAACTGAAATACTGTTCCATCTGATTGCAGCTTCTCCCTCTCAAACTATAGGGGGAATTCTATCATGTTATGGTCATTTATCCACAGGGATACTTTCACCTTAAACTCACTGGTCAAGTTTGCCTCATTATACATCACTGAATCCAGAACTGCCTGTTCCATCATGCCTCAACCACAAGCTGCTCCAAAAACCATCTCATAGACATTCCATGGAATCCTTTCCTTGAGACGTGCTACCCAGTCCGCCTATCCATTGAAGTCTGCCCTGACATTTTGTATTCAGCTTCTCTGTCTCCTGATTGATTTCCTTCTCCACACCCTGATTACTGCTTGGAGACCTCGACATAACTTGCTAAGATTCTTTATTTCTTGCGGTTCCTAAACTCTACCCACACAGATTCTTCACCTACTGACTCTCTATCACTTCTTGCTATTGATTGAATTTTATTTCTTACTAACAAGGCAACTCTTGCCCCTCTGCCCATCTGCCTGTCCTTTTGAGAGGACATGTATCCTTGGATATTTAGTTCCCAGCCCGAATCCCCTTACAGCCATGCCTCTGTGATACCCACAACATTGAATCTGCCAGTTTCAATCTGCACTACAAGCTCATTGTTTATACTGTGTGCATTAAATTACAACACCCTCAGTCCTGCATTGACTGTCCACCTTCTCATTACTATTCTCTTATCTGCTGTACTTTACGTTCGACTCCTGATCCTTTCCACACTCTCTGTCCTTTTACATCTTCGAGAAACTTAAATAATCTCCCCTGAGCCCTCCTCCACTTCAAATAGTTTAAATTCCTTGGGAACTCAATTTACCTGGATTTGTGGCATCACTTTGTCGACCTTACTCTGAATGCTTCGTGCATTTCGTTACAAACTCTTTAAGTTTGTTCTATTATTAATTTTCCCGGCGCTTCTTTGGTTCTTTTGATTTTGAAATTTCCATCCCTAACTTTTATTTTCTGGTAACAATCAATCCCATGACTAACCAGCAATCGTACCTTTTTCTTCACCTTGCGTTTTCTCATTTTCCATCCAATTAAACCAAATTACTTTCGCTTTGGGTTACCTTCAGGCATGGTGGCTCAGTGGGTAGCACTGCTACCTCACAGCATCAAGCACTTGGGTTCAATTCCCGTCCTTGGGAAACTGCGTGGTGTTTGCACATTCTCCCTGTGTCTGTGTGGGTTTCCCCCAGGTGCTGTGGTTTACTCTCACTGTCCAAAGATGTGCAGGTCAGGTGAATTGGCTGTTCTAAATTGCCTACAGTGTGAGGTGAAATAGTCAGGAGTAAATGTATGGAAAGTTGCTGGGTGGGCTGCTGTTCGAAGGGTTGGTGTGGACTTGTCAGGCTGAACTGTCTGTTTCCACACTGTCGGGAATCTAATCAGGCCAATATTTATCATTAATCCAACATCATTATTGCTCTTTGATCTCATTGCTTCTACCTGGATCTTGCTGTGTCGAAATTGGCTGCCACGTTCCTGACATTGCAACAGTGACTGCTTGTGAAACAAAACTGTCTGTAAATGTCTTTGTAAGAGCCTGAAATGTTCAGGGCTGAATTGATGCCTGTATCCCTCTAAACTCTTCCTATTCACATATGCATGCCTTTTAAATGTTGTAATTGTACCAGCCTTCACCACTTCTTCTGGCAGCTCATTGTATACATTTAAAACCCTCTGAATGAAAACGTTGCCCCTTAGGTCCCTTTTAAATTTTTCCCCTGTTAGCTTCAACCTAAGCTCTCCAGTTCTGGACTCCCCTGCTCTGGAGAAAAGATCTTCTCTATTCACCTTATCTATGCCACTCATGATTTTATAAACCTCTTTATGGTCACACATCAACCTGCAATAATCCAGGGAAAATAGCCTCAGCCCATTCAGCCTCTCCCTTTTGTGCAAACCCTCCAATCTTGGCAACATCATTGTAAATCTTTTCTGAACCATTTTAAGATTCACAACACTTTTCCTACAGCAGGTATACCAGAATTGCACACAGTATTCCAAAAGTGGCCGAACCAATGTCCTGTCCAGCCGCAACAGCTCCCAACTCCAATACTCAATGCACTGACCAATAAAGGAAAGCTTACCAACTGACTTCGTCACCTACCTACCGACCTGCAACTTCACTTTCAGGGAACTTTTCTTTGTTTTTTGGATGAACTGGGAGTCTTTCAGTTGTGAAAGATGCCATTCCATGGCACAATTGGATGAAGTGCAGGCAGTTCCCCCTGGTGTCCCTGATCAATATTTGTCCCTCAGGCAAAATCACTAAAAATCTATTTCGCTGCTAATTATCATACAGTGTTTGGGATCTCACCGTGCACAGTCTGCTGGAAAGACCCATTGGGACATCCTGAGTTGAGGACAGGTGCGACATAAATGCAAGTTTTTCTTTAAGGTTGAAATCTCCTGATCCGGGTCCTCATCCAAGCACTGCGCACCTTCCAGGGGTCATGGCGTCATTAGGAGCAGTGACCCTATCTGACCCCAGGACATTGAGACTCTTTGCAGTCTCACCCTTGACTCTCAGCCCAGCAGTGTGCAGCAAGGTATGAAATGTGATCTAGAACCTTCTACACAGGCATCCCAATGTGACTCTTTCCCGAAGTGCGTGGATCCGAGTCTGCTCCAATGTTCTCAGATAATGTTCACCTGATCTGTGGGTGATTGCAGGTTTGTTGAAGAGGTATCGAGCTCCATCCCACTTTCCAGCTCTTGTCCTTCTCCCAATAAATACTGACCTGAAATATTTGTTTAGGATCTTACCTATCTCCTGTGTCTTACCAAAATACAGCACTCACATTTATCTGAATTAAACTCCATCTGCCATTCCTCAGCCCACTGGCCCAGTTGGTCAAGAGCCCATTGTACTCTTAGACAGCCTTCTTCACTGGCCACAATGCCACCTGAAAATTCACCTGAACACAGTCTCGCAATTCTGGCTCCTCTCTGCCTGTTACATTGCTACGACCCCAGTCTATATTCAGAAATTAAAGACCCCTTCCCTCCATTTATAATGATTCTATCATATTTGCAAGTTTCTGTAAATTCCTTCAATTTGCATTCCTCCACATCATTCCCACTGGGTTGTGAGGATTCTGTGGACCTTGGTGGTCCTCTCTGATATTCTCTCCTGGCTCCCACAGCCCAGCCAAGTGAGTTTAAACCCTCTCCAACAGCACTAGTAAATCACCCCAAAGGAACTCAATCCCAGCTCTGTTCAGGAGCAACACTGTCCAGGTCCCATCTCCCCCAGACCAGGTCCCATCTCCCCTAGACCCACTCCCAATGTCCCAAGATTCTAAAGCACTCCCTCCTGGACCATCCCTCCAGCTCCACAGTCACCTGTGTTACCCTCCTGTTCCTGTCTTCACTTGCTTGGGGTACTGGGAGTAATCTGAAGATTCGTACCTTTTAGCTTCTGTTCCTAATTTCCTCCCGAGCTCCCCAAACTCTGACTGGAGGACCACATCCCTTTTCTCCCTCTGTCACTGGGACCGATGTGGACCACTACCGCTGCATGGTCCCCCGCTCCCCTCAGGGTGCTCTGCAGTCGCTCAGTGACATCCTTGACCCTGGCACCAGGGAGACAACACACCATCCTGGGTTCCCATCTGCAGCTGCAGAAACACCTATCGATTGTCCTCACTCTCAAATTTTCTCTCAGTATTGCTCTTCCAGTCTTCCTTGTGCCCCCCGTACAGCTGAGCCACCCGTGATGCCAGGGACTTGGCTCTGGCTGCACTCCCCAGATGAACCACCATTCTCATCAGGATTAGGAACTGAATCCTGGTTGGACAGTGGGATGCACTTCGGTGATTCCTGTACAAGCTGCCTGGTCCTTTTGGACTGTCTGCTGCTCCCCAATTTCCTCTGTCCCTGCATACTCTGAAGCTGCAGAATGACCATGTCTAGAAACGTGCTCTCCACGGAGCTCTCAGCCTCACGGATGCTGTGCACTGACACCAGCTGCTGTTCCAGCTCTGAAACCCGGATCTCCAACTGCTGTCACTGACTACATTTCCTGTACTCAAGGTATTCGAGGAACTGCGAAGTATACTGAAATTCCCATGTAGGTGCACATTCTCTCCTCATTGGTTATCTCTTGACAATGACCTGATGATACCTGAAAAATGTGTTGCTGGAAGATCGCAGCATCCGTGAAGAAGGGCTCATGCCCGAAACATTGATTCTCCTTCTCCTTGGATGCTGCCTGACCTGCTGCGCTATTCCAGCAACACATTTTTCAGCTCTGATCTCCAGCAACTGCAGTCCTCACTTTCTCCTAATGATCTGATGATAAACAGCTACAGCAGGGCTCACAGTCCACTGGATTCAGTGTTCCACGGTTTTGGGAAAACTCTCCAGAAGACTTTAAAAAATAGGATCAGAAATCAGCTATTCAGCCCATTGAATCTGCTCTGCCATTTGATCTTGTCAGATATGCTTCTCACACCCATTCTCCTGCCTACTCCACAGGAACATTCAATCCCCTTAACAATCACAAACCTATCTATCTCTGTCTTAAATACACTCAGTGACACGACCTCCACTGCCCTCTGTAGCAATGAGTTCCACAGATTCACCACCCTCTGGCTGAAGAAATTCCTCCTCATTTCAGCTTGAAAGGCGCCGTCTTTCATTCTGAAGCTGTGCCTTGATTACCCCGTCTTCCCTGTTTTTGGAATTATCTTCTCCGCATCCACACTATCCAGGCCGATCAGGATTCTGTAACTTTCAATAAACTCCCTCCTCATCCATTTAAACTCCATCGAGTACAGACACAGAGTCCTCAACCATGCCACATATGACAAGCCCTTCATCCCCAGGACACCTCCAAAGCCAGCACATCATTTCTTAGAATATGGGTCCCAAAACTGCTCACAATATTCCAAATACAGTCTGACCAGAGCCTTACACAACCTCAGCAGTACATCTCTGCTCTTGTATTCTGGCCCTATTGAAATGAATGCTAACATTTCATTTACCTTCCGAAACACAAACCGGACCTGCCTGTTAACCTTCAGCGAATCCTCAATGAGGTTTGTGCTTTAGATTTTCAAAGGCTTTCCTCAGTTAGGAAACAGTCTTTCCATCTCTTCTTCCTCCCAAAGTGCATACCCTCACACTGTCACACATTTTATTCTATCTGCAACTTCATTGCCCACTCTCTGAATCTATCCAGGACCTTTTCAGCCTTCCCACTTCCTCAACACGACCTGTCCCTCCACCTATCTCATGTCATCTGCAAACCTTGCAACAATGTCTTCACTTTCTTCATGTATGACGTGAATAGTTATGGTCCCAACAATGACACGTGCAGAACTCCGCTGGTCACCAGCTGCCATTTTTTCTCATTCTTTGCTTTATGCCAACTGCCAGTTCTCAGTCCATGCAAGTACCTTCCCCTAATACAATGATCTCTTACCTGATATCAAAGGCCTTCTGGAAATCCAAATAGATTACTTCCTTGGACTGTTCTTTGTCTGACTGGCTCATTGCCTCCTCAAATAATTCTAACAGATTTGCCAGCTATGAAGTCCCCTTGATGAAGTCATGTTGATTCAGCCCTATTTTCCCATTGTACTTCCAAGTCTTCTGCAATTTCACCCTTAAATTGAAGTCGAAAACCATACCAACAACTGAGTCCAGGCTAATTGGCCTATAATTTCCAATCTTCTCCCTCCCTCCCTTCTAAAACAAGGGTGTTATGTGAGCCATTTTCCAGTCCCTTGCCCCATCAAAATCCTCTCCAAAAACTTTCACACCCTGACTTCATTGATTCCTGAAAGTGTGGAATCACAAGTGAGGAAAAAAGCCTTCACAATGTCCTCAGCGACCTCCTTCAGAACACAGACGTATAGTTCATCCAGTCTGGGTGAGTTATCCACGTTCAGACCTTTCAGCGTCCCTGTACCTCCTGCTTAGAGATGGCCACTACACTCAACTCCGACCCCTAACAGTCTTGAAGTACTGGGACACTGCTGGTGTTTTTCATGGTGCACACTGATGCAAAGTATCTATTCAATTCCTCTAATATTCCTTTATTTCCTTTTATTCTTCCTTCAGCCTCATTTCCCAGTGATCCAATGTCTATTTTTGACTCCCTCTTCCTTTTTATATATCTAATAAAACTCTTGGAAACTTCTTTTATATTACTGGCTAGCATACCCCCACATTTCACCTTCTTCAGCATCAATGCATTTTCAGCTATCCTCTACAGGTTTTTAAAGGTTGCCTAATCCTCTGGCTTCCCACTATTCTCCATCACATTAGATGTTTTTCTTTTGCGTTTATGCTGTCCTTGACCTCCCTCATCAGCCATGGTTGCCTTGTCCTCCCCTGCGTATGTTTCTTCTTTTTTGGGATGAATTCCTATTCTGCTTCCTGAATTATCTCCAGAAACTCTGCTGTTTGCTGCCAGACAATCTTACCTGCTCGGCTCCCCTTCCAACTAACTGTGGCCAGCACCTTCCTCATGTCTTTGTAGTTCCCTTTACTCAACTGAAATACTGTTCTATCTGATTGCAGCTTCTCCCTCTCAAAGTACAGGGTGAGTTCGATCATATTATGGTCACTTATCTATACGGATACTTTCATTTTCAGCTCACTTACCAAGTTTACCTCATTACACATCACTCAATCCAGAACTGCCGGTTCCATAATGGCTCAACCACAAGCTGCTCCAAAAACCATCTCATAGACATTCCATGAGACGCGCTACCCAGTCCACCTATCCATTGAAGTCTGCCCTGACATTTTGTTTATGGCTTTTCTGTCTCCTGATTGATTTTCTTCCCCGCACCCTGATTACTGCTTGGAGACCTGAATATAACTTGTATGAGATTCTTTATTTCTTGCGGTTCCTCAACTCTACGCACAAACATTCTACACCTTCTGACTCTATATCACTTCTTGCTATTGATTTAATTTCATTTCATACTAACAAGGCCCCTCTGCCCATCTGCCTGTCCTTTTGATAGGGCATGTATCCTTAGATATTTAGCTCCCAGCCCTGATCCCCTGACAGCCAAATCTCTGTGATATCCACAACATCGTACCTGCCAGTTTCAATCTGCAGAACAAGCTCATTGTGTATACTGTGTGCTTTTAAGTGCAACACCCTCAGTCCTGCGATGACTGCCGTCCTTCCCATTATTGTTTTCCTCTAATCTGCTGTGCTTTATGTTCGATTCCTCATCCTTTCTGTACTCTCTGTCCTATTATGTGTTTTTGAAACTTGAATAGCCTCTCCTGAGCACTCCTCCACTTTAAGTAGTTTAAATTTCTTGGAAACTCAATTTACCTCAATTTGTGGCATCACTTTGTCTACCTTACTCGGAATGCTTCATGCATTTAGATACTAATTCTTGAAGTTTGTTCCACTATTGATTTTCCTTGCACTTTTATACTTCCTTTGATTTTCAAAAATTCCATCCCTTTCTTTTATTTTCTAGTCACAATCAATCCATCATTAACCGTCAATCCTACCTTCTCCTTCACCTTCCATTTTTCCATTTTCTCATTTTCCATCCAAATGAACTAAATTACTTTCACTTTGGGTTGAGTTCAGGACAATATTTATCCTTGAGCCAACATCATTATTGCTCTTTGATCTCATTGCTTCTAGTGGGATCTTGCTGTGTAGAAACTGGCTGCCACGTTACTGACATTGCAACAGTGACTGCTTGTCAAACAAAACTGTCTGTAAATGTCTTTGGGAGATCCTGAAGTTTTGAGGGCTGAATCGAAATACAATTAGAGTCAGAGATGTACAGCACAGAAACAGACCCTTCAGTTCAACTCATCTATGATGACCAGATATCCTAAATTACTCTTGTTCCATTTGCCAGCATTTGGCCCATATCCCTCTAAACGCTTCCTATTAATATACCCATGCCTTTTAAATGTTGTAATTGTACCAGTCTTCATCACTTCTTCTGGCAGCTCATTCCATACATTTAACACCCTCTGAATGAAATCGTTGCCCCTTAGGTCCCATTTAAATCTTACCCCTGTCACCTTCAACCTATGCCCTCCGGTTCTGGACTCCCCCACTCTGGAGAAAAGATCTCTATTCACCCTATCTATGCCGCTCATGATTTTATAAACCTCTATACAGTCACCCATCAACCTGCAATGCTGCAGTGAAAGCAGCCTCAGCCTATTCAGCCTCTCCCTTTCACGCAAACGCTCCAACCTTGGCAACATCTTTGTAAATCATACGTGGATCATTTTAAGGTTCACAACATTTTTCCTTCAGCGGAGAGAACAGAATTGCACACAGTATTCCAAAAATGCCCAAACCAAAGTCCTGTACAGCCGCAACAGCTCCCAACTCCAATACTCAATGCACTGGCCAATAAAGGAAAGAGAACCAAATGACTTTATCACTCCCCTACCGCCCTGCAACTTCATCTACAAGGAACTATTCTTTTTTTGGATGAGCTGGGAGTCTTTCAGTTGTGAAAGATGCCATTCCATGGTACTGTTGGATAAAGGGCAGGCAGTTCCCCCTGGTGTCCCTGGTCAATATTTATCCGCCAGTCAAAATCACTAAAACTGTACTTCTCTGCTAGTTATCACATGGTGTTTGGGATCTCGCTGTGCACAGTCTGCTGGAAAGATCTATTGGGACATTCTGAGTTGGGAACAGAACTACACAAATCCAAGTTTTTCTTTCAGGCTGGAGTCTCCTGATCCAGACCCTCACCCATCGTCTGCACACATTCATCTTCCAGGGGTCATGGGGTCATTAGGAGCAGTGATCCTGCCTGACTCTGAAACAGGAAGACTCAGTGCAGCTTCACCCATGACCTTCAGCCCAGCAGTGCGCAGCAAGGTTTGAAATATAATCTAGAACCTTCTACACAGACACCCAACATGATTCTTTCCTGAAGCGCGTGGATCTGAGTCTGCTCCAATGTTATCGGATAAAGTTCTCCTGATCTGTGGGTGATCGGAGATTTGTTAAAGAGATATCGAGCTCCATCCCACTTTCCAACTCTTGCTCCATAGCTCTGGAGGTTTCGCTGTTTGAAATGAATATCCAAGCGTTTTTTCAATGTGATGAGGGTTTCTGCCTCTCCCACCCTTTCAGACAGTGAGTCCCACATCCCACCAGCCTCTGGGTGAAAACAAATGCCCTCAATTCCCCTCTAACCCTGCCCCCAACTGATTTCATTCTCTCCCCATGGTTATTGCCCTCTCTGCTGGTGGAAATCAGTCCTTCCTACCCACTCTATCCAGGCCCCTCATCATTTTACACACCTCCATCAAATCTCCCCTCAGCCACCTCTGTTCCAATGAAACACTCCCAGCCAATCTAATCATTCCTCAAAGCTCAAAGTCCCCACTCCAGACAAACTCTTCCTCTGTCCTGGTCTCTCGAGGGATCACATCCTTCCTATAATGTGGTGACCAGAACTGTACACTGTTCCCTCACTGTGCTCTAACTGGGGTTTTATACAGTTCCAGAATAAACAAACTTCGTGCTTTCACTGTCAATCAATAATGAGATAAGGGAGGTGATGGTCTAATGGTATTGTTGCTGAGCTGTTAATCCAGAGATCCAGATCATGTTCTGGGGACCATGGTTAGAATTCCGCAGATGGTGACAGTCAAATTCAATCAAAAAATCTGCAATTTATGTCTAATGATGACCATGAAACCATTGTTGACTGTCAGGAAAATTCATCTGATTCCCTAATGTCCTTTCGGTAAAGAAACTGCCATCCTTACCATGTGACCTCAAACCCACAGCAATGTTGTTGACTAAACTGCCCTCTGGGTGATTAGCGATGGGCAATACATGCTGCTGATCCAGCACTTGCCATCATTCCATCAAGGGAAAATGAAAAACAGTTTATCCCATGTGTCTTCTTAACCACCTTACTGACCTGCATTAATCACCATGGCCACATCTTCCACCTCCACACACTCCACACACTTCCAGCTTCAAACTGATGAGAGACATTTCTTCATTATCTGAGAAACAGATAGATACGTCCAAAGCTGGAGCAGCAGTAGGCCATTCGGCTCGTCAAGCATGTTCCACCATTCAATATGATCATGGCTGATCATCCAACGCAGTCCCCTGTTCCTGCTTTCTCCCCACATTCTTTGATCTCTTCAATCCGAAGAACTATATCTAATTCGTCATTGAACACACACTGCATCTAATTCCATCATGCTGGTAAAATGGATGAGAATTATTGAGTTGTGGTTTTCTGACCAGGATGGACACAATAGGTCTTTGGGTCTGTCTGACTCTATGACTCTATTATATTATATTATGAATAACTGAGTACCAAGGACTAACACGTGTGGTACCCTGAGTTGGAACTACCTGTCATTCAGAAAAAGACTCACTATTTCTGTCCTGTCTGCCAACCATTTCCCAATCCATGTCAGTACATGACCCCCAATCCGCTTGTTCATTCAGTCCAGACCTGGAAGTCCCACCCTTACTCATTGTGGGAACAGATACTGAATGATCTCTGTCTCGTCCTTCAAGGACTCCCACTGCCCTGACACTGATTTCCCATCATGTCACTGTTTCCGCTCCACTTTTACCAAAGCATCGCACAGTTTAGTAAAATGAAAACTTTTACACTTGCTCCATGGTTCTCCATTTCCATCCCTCCTCTCAAGCTCACTGAGTTCTGATCACTGTCACTAAAATGCTCCCCCATTGATAGCCTTTCCAGCTGCCCACATTTATTCCATAAACAATGGTCCAAAACTGTCCCTTCTCTCTCTCTGCTGCTTCACCATCACCTTCTCAGAAGCAATTAGGGATGGGTAACAAGTGCTGGCCCTGCCAATCACACTCACATCCCAAGACGCAATTTGAACAATGTCTGGTTGTTGTTGTGTTTATTCTGTATTGACTACAAATGTTCAAAAAGATTGAATGGCCAGTGAAAATTGGGAGGTTTGAATTCCCTTCCAGTGGTAGGAATTAAAATTATTTCTCTTGTCTTTCAGGCTGTGACAACTCTCAGCCCAAGCTGACCCTGCTGCCCCCCTCCCCGGAGCAGGTCAATGCCAAGGGCACTGCCACCCTGGCCTTGTCAATCACTTCTATCCCGATGAGCTGGAGGTGCAGTGGAAGAAGGACGGTGCCGTCATTTCGGGGTTCAGACCAGCAACTACCTACGAGCTTCGGACAGCACCTACAGTGTCAGTAGCCTGCTGACCCTCTCTGGGTCCACTGGGAGTCCAACGCTCGCTTCTCCTGTGCCTTTACCCACGTGACCCTCCCCTCTCCCCTCAGCAAGAGCATCAGGAGATCAAAATGTGTGTAGAGTGTTTGAGACAGTCCACAGAAGAGACACAACTTTAAATAGAACAGGGCTGAGCTGGCAGGACTAAGGTCATTGTGAGCACTGAATTTCAACTCTCCTCCTTCTCAGGATTGCTCAGAGAAACATCTGAGGTTTGGATGTTGAAGCATGTCATTGGGATAGTGGTGATAGAGCTTTACATTGGGTCAAACCTCATACTATCCTGGGAGTGTTTGATGGGGACAGGATTGCCTTGTGATGTCAGCTGCACAAAACAATGTAAACCTCAGAAGTCTCTGCTGCAGTAAACCAGATCTTCCTGCTCAGCCACCAGTTCCAATTTAAGGTTTTGTCACTGTTGAAAGGAACAAGATTCTCATGTTATTGAGAAAATCTCTCTAAGTGTTTTCCTCAAGCTCCATTGTGGCTGTGAATTTGAGCAGCTTCCTCTGTCTGGGCTGTTAATTCCAGTTGATTCTTTTTCCGTCAACGTGAATGTGGAAAAGGGAATAAAGGTGAAGATTCAGTCTCTGTCTCTATGTGCTTTGGAAATAACTGACCTCCACCCAACCCCACAATTGATTGGTTGCATTTCAGCAGATCATTGTCACAATTGGTTACTTGTCCTGTCAATCAATTTCAATCATCAATCATTTTCAAGTAGTCCCTTTGATCAGGAATTTATGTAGGTTACAAGATTCCAAAAAGAACAGAAACTGAAAGTTGTTATGACTCAATAAGTACAATGCATTCTCTCTTCACTCTGTTGGTCCAGGCCTAGCTGATGGGATCGAACTGTGCTATAGACAATAGACAATAGACAATAGGTGCAGGAGTAGGCCATTCAGCCCTTCAAGCCTGCACCGCCATTCAATATGGTCATGGCTGATCATTCCTAATCAGTATCCTCTTCCTGCCTTATCTCCATAACCCTTGATTCCACTATCTTTGAGAGCTCTATCCAAATCTTTCTTAAATGAATCCAGAGACTGAGCCTCCACTGCCCTCTGGGGCAGAGCATTCCACCCAGCCACCACTCTCTGGGTGAAGAAGTTTCTCCTCATCTCTGTCCTAAATGGTATACCCCATATTTTTTAAGCTGTGTCCTCTGGTTCAGCACTCACCCATCAGTGGAAGCATGTTTCCGGCTGCCAATCCTTTCATAATCTTATATGTCTCAATCAGATACCATCTCAGTCTTCTAAACTCAAGGGTATACAAGCCCAGTCGCTTCAGTCTTTCAGTGTAAGGTAATCCCGCCATTCCAGGAATTGACCTCGTGAACCTATGCTGCACTCCCTCAATAGCCAGAATGTCTTTCCTCAAAGACAGCAATCTCTGCTGCATGTCAGACAGCCCCTGAAACAATCATTAGCCATTCACAGACATTGCCGGCTGTGTCTCTCTCAGTGTGAGTGTTAAACTTAATGCTGCCTGTAGGTGTCTCTCTGAGTGTGGTCGTGTTACTCAGAGAGACACTCACATGCAGCGCTCGGTAACGCACCCACATTCAGAGACACCTGCAGGCAGCATGGAGTGTGAGCATGTTACGCAGTGCGACCTGTCTCTCAGAGTGCATGTGTTACTTAAGTGCTGCCTGTAGGTGTCTCTCTGAGATATGTGTCTCCGAGCGATGGATTGAGAATGTGCTTTGTGCTGGGGATTGAAGATTAGGCTTCAGTCTTCTCAAATCATGAATGAAAAACAGTTCAGTTGATTCAGTCTGAGATGGCAGCTCATTCAGATGGCCAAAGTTAAAAAAACACACAACACCAGGTTATAGTCAACAGGTATATTTGGAAGTAAAAGCATTCGGAACGCTGTTCCTTCATCAGGTAGCTGGAAGGGCAGGATCATTGGACACAGAATTTATAGCAAATTCAGATGGCTGCTGAAAAAGGTGAATACTGAGAGTACATTCTCAGTAAGGGAGGGAGTTCAGAGGCAGTGGGCACTGTGCTCCCAAATGTGTTGCCGAATTCCGAGGGGATTTTCTGGATCCAGGCTGGATCGAAGGGGCAACAACAGTAAGCATGGGGAGATTGAGGGTGACAAAAAGAGGGGATTGGTCGGTAGGTTGTTATTCAGAGTCAGGTTCCAGAGTATAAGGCCTTCTGACACTCCCCTTTTTAATCTGTCAGCCAGGATTCCCTGACTGGACAAAGTTAACTGTCCCTGTCAGGGAACTCATATTTTATCAAAAAGAATAAAACATTTATTGAAAAAGGAGCTCAAGAGCTAAACAACACGAGACAAAATGAATGGTTTGAAAGGTTTCATCATGGACACCGCAAATAAGATTTGGGGAAGACTGTTTTCATTCAGCGGGTCGTGGGAATCGGGAATGAAATGTCATAGAATCCCTACTATGAGGAAACAGGCCATTTGGCACAACAGGTCCACACTGATCCTTGGAAGAGTAACGCACCCAAGATCCAATCCCCTATCACATTATTCCAATTTTGCCCTGACTAATGAACCTGACCTACACATCCCTGATCACTATGGGCAACTTAGCACAGCCAATTCACATAAGCTGCACGACTTTAGACTGTGGAAGGAAACCCAGAGCACCCAGAGGAAACCTATGCAGACACTTGGAGAAGGTGCAAACTCTACACATACAGTTGCCTGATGCTGGAATTGAACCTGGGTCAAAACTCACGGACTGGCCTTGACTTTGCTCCAGCCTCTGCCTCCACTTTTGGCCCCATCCACTCTGCAACCAAGACTCAGACTGCATTTCCCAGAGTCACCCTGAGTCTAATTGCCTACCTGCAGCGAGCCAGCACACTCGTTCTCCTTCCTCACCCATCCACCCCCACAGTGCACCCGAACCCTCCACTTCTCCCTCTTCACCACATCCCCACGTTCCCACTCCCCCACCTCACTACACAACCCACCTCCGTCCCAATCTCCTTTCTCTCCCACACCCATTCCCCCATGCAACATCACAACCAGCCCTCACCCACCACATGCCATCACCCTTCTCCCCTCCCCACCTTCAGCCAACTTGGGCCCCCCTCAAAAACCTCACCCCTGAGCCTTTCCCCATATTTACTATCCCCCTGACCTCGAACATTCTGAGGCCAAAAGGTCTATTCTCAGGAAAGGGCTCACAGTCATTCCCGTCTGACCCCACCTCAAAAAGTCCCACACCCACCACGACATGGAGCTCTTCTTCCGCAGCATCGACCTCCGTGCCTTCTTCTTTAATAAAAACTCCCAAACTCCCTCTGAAGACCCCTTCTCCCACCTCCAACATTCCTCCTCCACTAGGTCACACCCCCACCCCCAACCACCAGCTGTGTACACACCCGAGACCTCATTATTGCTGACTATTGATGTGCCATCAGTCGCCTTAATTTCTCCCCTCACCCACTCCAAACACACCCCCTCCGATTGCGCACTCCACTCTCTCTGCGCCAACCCCTGGTTCACCATCAAATCCGCTGACAAATTTGGGATGGTGTTAGTTTGGAGAACTGACCTAAATGTCACAGAGGCCAAACTTTCTCCGACACCATGTCCTACCTCACCCTTGCCCAAAACCCCATGGTGTCCCATCAGGCCAAAATCACTCCACTGTCTCCAACCTCATAGTCCCCCAGCCCTGCATTGCCCAGGTCTACTTGCTCCCCAAGATCCACAAGCCCAAGTATCCAGCTGACCAACGTCTCAGCATGCCCCTTCCCCACCGAACTCCTCTCATCCTACCTCAACTCTCCTCCTTGGTTCAGGTACTGCCCACCTACATCCACTGCACCAACCAAGCCCTCCATCTCTTTAGTAACCTCCAGTTCCCAAGCCCTAAGTGCTTTATCTCCACGATGGATGTGCAGTTTTTATATATATCCATACCCCACAAGGATGGCCTCCAGGCCCAATATCTTTACCTCTGCAACAGACCCATCCAGTCCCCCTCCACCAATACATTCCTCCGCCTTGCCAAACTGGTCCAGGGGGTGGCTATGGGCACCCGGTTGAGCTATGTTGACCAGTCTTCAGTGACTATACAGGCACTGTGTCCCAACTATTCTGCCATTACATCAGTACTGGGCATCCTGCACCCAGGCTAAACTGGGGCAGTTCATTGACTTTCCCCACAACTTCCACCCTGTCCTCAACTTCACTTCATCCATCTCAGACACCTTTCTCCCCTTTCTTTACCTCTCCATTTCCAATTCTGGCGATAATCTTCAGAGAGACATTTACTACAAACCCATAGACTCCCATGACTACCTGGGCTACACCTCCTCCCAACCAGTATCCTGCAAGAACTCCATCCCATTCTCCCAATTCCTCTGCTTCCGCTCCATCTGCTCGGACGAGGAGACATTCGACTAATCACAGATGTCCACCTGTTACGAACAACGTGCTTGTCCTCCTTCTGTCATTCACTGCACCACCTCCATTTCCCGTTCCATTGCTCTAAAACCAACCCCCTCTTCAAACGCAATAAGGTCAGTGTCCCCATTGTCCTCAACTATTACCAATCTTCATATGCAACGCATCATCCTAAAACACTTCCACCAACTCCAACTGGACCACACCACCAAGAACATCTTCCTCTCCCCACCGCTGGCTGCCTTCACAAGGACTGTTCCTTTTGACAATTCTTGGTTTGTGCCACTTGCCCACCTACCCTCCCGAACCCCCAGGAACCTTCCCTTGCAACCCAAAAAGATGCAAAGCCTGCTTGTACACCAACCCCTCACCTCCATCCAGAACCCCAAACAGTCCTTCCAGGTGGAGGCAGAGGTTCACCTACCTCTCCTCCAACCTATTTCACTGCATCAGGTGCCCGCGATGTGGTCTTCTCTACATTGGGAAGACCAAATATCATCTTAGGGAACGTTTAATCGAGCATCTCAGCGAGGCCTGCAGGGGCCGACCAGACCTCTCAGTCCACAATTGGAGGAACAATACCTCATCTTCCGTCTGGGCAGCCTACAACCCAGATGACTCAATATTAAGTTCTCCAATTTCAAATAACCACTCTTCCCTTCCCCCGATTGCCTTCCCAGCCCCTCTCCCTCCCTTCCACTCCTCCCTGCCACCTACCGGATACATTCCTCCCATTTACCAACCAAGTTGTACCATCTACCTGTCATCACCAATCCCCACTTCATCATCCTGTCCCCACCAGCCCCTTTATCTGCAGTTTTCTCGACGCCTAACCCCATTCCTGAAGAAGGGTTACACCCAAAACATCAGCTTCTCCACCACCTGATGTTGCCTGTCTTGCTGTGTTCTTCCAACCTCCTGCCTGTCACTGAATGGAAGCAGCAGGAAAGCGTTAAACAATCGTGTCAGGGCCATCAACATATGGGATTGGGGCATGCTACAGATAGATGCATTGAGATGGTCAATCATAAAGAGAAGACCAAACTGGAAATGAAACACTAATACACAGTGGATGGAATTTAATGTCAGAAAGTGTGAGACCATGCACTTGGGTCGGAATAATTTAAAGGCTGACTCCGATTTAAATGTGAGAGATTCCAACAAAGTGCAGTACAGAGTGATCTGGGTAGTATTGTGCATGATACACAGAAAGTTAGTGCAGGTACAGCAAGTAATTGAGAAGGCGAATTGAATTTTCACCTTTATTGCTGGCGGATGGAATTTAAAAGTAGAGAAATCCTGTTAAAACTATAGAGGGTGTTAGTGAGCCTGCATTTGGAGTATTGTATGCAATTTTGGTCCCTGTATTTAAGAAAGAACGGACAGTTATTGGAGGCTTCCTCCTGCTCCTATTTCTCATGTCCTTATGTGCTCCAGTGTCCTTCCCTCACAGCAGAGCTGGTTGGAGCATGCCTGCAGTAGCAGCCTCCAGTCTCTGGGTGGTGCTGCCTAATGATCTGCCTTGCCCAGGCTTTCACAATTCCCCCATTGCAACAATGTCTGGACTTTGGAAGTATTCCATTGACTGTAAAATATTTCCAAACATCCTATGTTCAAGGAACGTATAACACACATATAATTCTCTCTCCTTTTATATTTTATCTCCATGTCTTCCCAGCTGTCGCCTGACAACATCACACACTTGCGTAAAATGTAGAATGAATCATGAATCACTGGGAGAACTTAATCTATGAAAACACTGGGACTAATGACCACCTCCTCAGTGGGCTTTGAGGGTGAAGGTCAATAGCAGTCTCATTGGGACTTGATTTGGGTTATCTTGATCGTGATCCAGTCAGTCAGTGTTTTTGTCTGGGTACAGATAGTACAGACCAACCTCGGAACCTGTAATCTGATTGAAGTGAAGGGTTAGCTGTGCAGGGCTTTCACACATGGCTCACACACATAGTGAAGCAGGGATTACACATTTCATGAGAGTAAATGGAAGTAACAAACTGGGTGGATGTGACATCCCCACCCTGTCCCCAAGAGAGTGGGGACAGAAACAGGAATATTCTCAAACAGAATGGATGGTAAAAATGATATCCCACAAAGAGAGAGGAGACAGGAAAAGTGACGCTCCCCAGAGATAGGCGAACAGTAACTGTCTGATTCCCACTTTCTTCTTGTGACATATGTCCTTGGGAAATGGGTTTGGTTTATATTTTCTCAATTGTATTTAGATTTGATGAGGTGATTCGGGAACAAGGATTCCAATTCAATATTTTGCATAGCAGCAGATCTACTGAAGGACATGTTTTCATTTGGAGTTTGCCCGGGATTCTGTCCAGGTTGATACAGCTTGATCTACCAGCACTGCTCCTATTGGGCTAAACTATCATAGACCAGGGAGTCTGATGGGCACTTTCTCTTTGTGCCAGCAAAGGGAAGGATTTGCTTTTACTGCAATGGCAACCAAAGAAATTAGTCAGTGGATGTTGTTCCAGCTGAATATAATGTTCTGATGTTCATGATGGGATTAACCTCGACAGTTCCCACTTGCCTTTACCCCGACAATGGGACAGGAAGTCACCATGCAGTGGTCTCTTGGCTCACACTGAGAAACCAAGTTGATGGTATAACTGCAGAGAGCAAGGCAATGGCTTGGACTCACCGAACAACCAGAGGCTTTGGCCAGAAACTGGATCACAGGCAAATGAAGTGTTGTGTAAACTTTCAGTATCTTGGGAACAAACACAACTACTGAGCTACAAAACTGAACAGGATATTTTTATGTCAAATTGGCATTCCAAAATTAAATAAAAACACAATATGCATAAAACCTGAGTACAATCTAATTTCAGAGACTACAGCATTTTCTTTGGAAACTGGATGATACTGAGATGAGAATTCAAACAGCCACCCATTCCATCAAACGGTGTTGAAGTTGCATTGTCCTCATCATAACACGTTTGCAAGCTTCTTAATAACACGAAAGGGGAGAGAAACATTGCAAAATATATTAACACGAGTGAGGATCCATTAAAAACTAGGACTATGATGTTAAATTATCCAAGCCATAAATAACACTGATGCATTCACATCATTAGAATGTTAAATGATGTTAAAAAGTCTGCCAACCACTTTCATGAAGACGGAGTATTTAAATCTCAAGAGGCATTGATGACTTTTTTTCAGTAGTATGCAAGGAAGCAGCAGCTGTCATATGAACTCCAACAAACTAATGATAACAGGCACTGAATAGAGAGCAGGTTCTTGAGAGAGAGAAAAGAAATCAACAGCCGTGGTCTGTCCAGTACTGGGATCATTTTAGACAAGACAGTTTGTTGTCAGCAAGTTACTGCAGCATAAAAACTCCAGTACGGTCAGAAAGAGAAAAAGGACAATGTGCATATTGTTGAACAGGCCCCTACACCTGGGCCTGAGGCAGGAGCCCAAGCTCCAACACACTGGCCTCACTTCACACCAACCTTCACACAGTGCTGGGTCATGAACTCTGGCCTTCAATTCTGGGACCTGGACGGAGGGAGCAGGGGTAATTGTAGAAGTGTCAATAGAGAGTAAAGCAAGATGGACAGGGTGATTTGGAAAGGGGTTCGAGAAGGAAATATACTTTGTGCCACTCAGTACTGACATTGTCTATGTGTATCACAGAATGAACAAAACAGCACACTGTGAAGACGAACAAAAGTCACATCAAAGTACTTTTCTTATCACAGGGAATATTTTCATTGTGGTGTGATAAGTACCCTGCTTCTAAAGCTGTACATTCTTTGTGTCTGGAGGAGAAAGTGAGGACTGCAGATGCTGGAGATTAGAGCTGAAAATGTGTTGCTGGAAAAGCGCAGCAGGTCAGGCAGCATCCAAAGAGCAGGAGAACCAAGGTTTCGGACATGAGCCCTTCTTCAGGAATTCTATTTGTTTCTACAGATTGAGTCGGTTAGCTCCAAGCAGGGCCCCATTTTACGTTTTACTGATTAGGGACAGTGAAGCAACTGCCCTCTAGTGGCGAGAGAGCGCTTGCACGGCTGCTGAGGATTATGGGTAAAGTCCCCTTCCATTCGCGCCCACACAAACCAGCAGCCACTTCAGCTGGTTTATTGAAAATCACAAGCTTTCAAGGCGCTGTTCTTTCAACGGTGGAACTGGCCACACGATCATACGAATTAGAGACAAATGAAGGAGATTCATCCTCTTAAGCCTGCTCCCCATGGCTGACCTGATTATTCCATCTTCTTGCCTCACTCCAACAGATTTATGATAAGCAATGGCTATCTACTTCTTCACTACAAGCATTCAGAGGCTTCATTTCTATGTTTGAAGAAGAGTTCCAAAGACCTATGACCTTAAGCAAGAAAGAAAACCTGCTTATCTTGGTCTTAAATGAGGGAACTTATTTTAGTTTTATATTCTCCTTGAAAAGGAAGCATTCTTTTCACATCCACGCTGCCTATCCTGCCACCTTCAATGGCTGATGCACATAAACATCCAGGTCCCCCTGCCTCTATACCCACCCATACTTGCACACTTTGTTTGTCTCTCCACATTTTCCTTCCAAAATGAACCAGTGACAGCTCTTTCCATGAAATTCTATCCGCAACCATCTGTTCATTCCATTAACTTGCATATATATTTTTTGAAGTTAGACACTATGTTCTTCATGACCCGTAATGTATCCAAGTTTCATATCATCAGCAAATTTTGAAATTATGCCTTGTACACTCAGGTTAACATATATTTAACTATTTTAAATCGTTTTTAAAGTGAACTATCGTATAAACTATTGTAAATTAAACCTCAAATTTATTGCTCATCTGTAGTTACTAGGACTGAGTTCTGAGCCAAATCATGGGGCCTTTAAGAATGAATCAGGTCACTGTGGGAGCGGATTCACAGACCGGATGATG
Source organism: Chiloscyllium punctatum (assembly GCF_047496795.1). Classification (NCBI taxonomy): domain Eukaryota; kingdom Metazoa; phylum Chordata; class Chondrichthyes; order Orectolobiformes; family Hemiscylliidae; genus Chiloscyllium; species Chiloscyllium punctatum. The sequence goes on from NC_092745.1 coordinate 32,502,929, forward strand.
TCTGGGTTCCCTTGTCCAAACTACATTCATGAACATGACATTGAGTTTCATGGGGTTTTTGTGCTCAGATCCCAGCACCTTCCTTCCCAGATAATACATGGCTCACCACCGCCCTCTCCAGGACAATTTGGGAAGGGCAACGAATAGCAGCCACTTTTGTGCCCCCCATCCCAGGAGAAATCACAATAAACGAGATACACTTCAAATGATCAAAGTGGTGAGGCTTGAATTCATCTCTTTGAAAGACTGGAGCCAAGCCTAGAAATAGGGCCATGACATGGGTGAACCTGATTTGCCAGACTGAAAGGTGGAGTGTCCTTTGGATTGACACTGTGATCAGGCACAAAATGAATTACACTCAAAGACCGAACACACGGCTATCAAAGCGTGTCACCAAACTGCAAAGAGCAGCAATTTAACTGGGAGAACTCAACAGGTACCAGTGGGTGTAAGAGCATTAGGCAGGCAAGTGTCAGATATTGTTGAACACACCAGAAGCACAGTCACACAGAAAGAGAAGCTATTGGGATAGAGCAGGGAAACGGGAATGACTGAATTTCTCCACTGAGAGCTGGAAGGGATTTTCCCGATTGTAACTCCTCTGAGAACGATAAAGGCTTAGGGGCCATTTATATTATAAATAACACTGCAGTGCGCAAGAAAGAACGTCGAGTGACATATCTACTTTAACTTGGAAATGATATCAGAAACATAAAAGTTTTGGATTGAATATTGAGAGTGAGGCGATGGAGGGAAGAATGACCATGGCAGCTGCCCTGAAGAATGGTTAGGTCATGTCCAGAACATTATTGTGGTGACCTTTTGGGAAGAGTTGGCTGTTCTTGTCCAGCAGCAACATTCTCCATGGTAACGCTTCATTGCATTCCAAAAGTACATGTTAAAACCTGAAAACTCTGATCTTGCACAAAGACAGTACGAATTATTGACAGATTTTATGACTTGTATTACTTGGGGGGCACAAGTATCAGCCTTGGCTAACTTGGTAGAACTCCTTCCATGGAGTCAGAATCGTCTGGATTCAGTCCACTCTAAGGTGGGTCAACAACGATCTCACCCATCAGTGACAGAACTGCTGGGGAGCTCCTTCTGGTTCCTGGGAATGTCCCCAGTTAGAAACGAGCAGAGCAATGCTTGTTGGAGGTAGTGTTCTCATTGGAGACCTTGGCTTATTATGGAATCCCAGACCATATGCAACTAAAGGCAGGCGTGGGTCATGAGAGAGGTGGCAGTTTAACATGAGGACATCATCTGAAGCTCGGTCCATTGATTGGACAAATTGTGGGAAAGCCAAGCCTATTTAATCCCTGAGCTGCCATATAATCAGGATAGATTCAGGAATTTAGTGGTCAATTGGTTCCTTAGTCTAGTTGATATCGTCTGATGGTGGCTGAGAATTCCAATTCATTACTTCTATCCTGATATTCATTGGGAGAGATTTGCTGCCATTGGGGACATTGAAAAGGACGACATGAATGATTAAGTTTGCCTAGAGTCACCTTTCCAACTGCATTAAATCTAGCCCAAAGCGTAAAAATCAAAACTGATGTTTCATTTGCAAAACTGAGAGAAGATGCGTAGGTTGGGGGATTGGCCGTGCTAAATTACTCATTATGTCCAAGAGATGTGCTGGCTAGGAAATGGAAAATGCCATGGAAAACACAGGGTTACAGGGATACGGTAGGGGAGGTGTGGGTCTGGGTGTGATGGTCTTCAAAGGGTCGGTATGAGCTTGTTGGGCTGTGTGGCCTGCTTCCACACTGAAGGGATTCCTCAATTCTATGATTCTATGAAGGCGAGAACAGAATCTCGACAGTGGAGAGAAGGTATTCTGATGTTCAAAAATTCTTATACAAAGAAACACAAAAAATATATATTAACCATCAGAGCATACAAACTGAGCGGCAAAATGACACATTCTCCAGTCATATACCAAGTACAGAAATGAAATCAGGAAAGTTATTTTGATGCAGTTATTGGAATTTAATGATTAATGATGTATAAACTGAGTGCTCCATTCAAAAAAAGACAGAATTATTTTTAGAATTTCAGCAGGTCTAAAGCAAAAGAGGAAATCAGGATCGAATAGTCATTTGAGAATCTGGAACTTGAGTGAGAGAAAGTCCTTCTTATGAAAACATTTCATTTTGCCTTGCTTTTTATCCATGGATGATGCCTGACCCGCTGGGGTCTCCAGTCTATATGGTGTTTGCCTTTGCTGTGCTATTTCTTGCAAATTGCCCTGATGTGTGCAAGACAAAATCTTCGACAAAATGTTTCTTTTTTCAGCAACACTCAAATCCAGATCAGTTTGGAGAGAAAGTAGGGCCACGGAATCATCTGTCCGTGCAGGGAAGGAGTGTGTGTGGAATCTTCCATGGTCAGGGTTCTCCACATCAGGAAGGCTGGAGCTTGATGATCAAGGTGAATGGACAGGGCTCACTCTCACAGTCCTCAGGGCCATGGAGTCTCTTGTGATGGGAGCATCTGCTTGGTGTCAGGGCAGACAATGACATTGCAGTGGGATTGGAAATGGGACAACTCAACAATGGATACTGCACAAGGGCTGCACTGCCTCTTCCTCTCTGCCTGGTCCCTTCAGGAGTGAACATGGATGTACAGAATAGCTGAACACCTTGGTTTTTGAAGATGGATGTGCAATGGAACTTTATTCTCCAGCTGACTGTCACCAGCTTGGTGCTAGAAAAGGTTCCTTTATTCAGTGTGCTGAGAGCCTTGCTCCTGACCCAGCAGATTGGTGTTGAGTGGAGTTTCAGGAGATAAAGAGAGGCTGAGAAGGGAATGAATGAGCAAGTGAATATACCTGCTTCTCAAATTTCCCAGCAACAATGAGAGCTTAGGGTTAAGACACGAATGAGGAAGGGTGAAGCTTTGAAGAAATCTTTCACACAGAGAGTGTGCATGAGTGGGTACAGAGAAAAAACCATTCAATTGTTTTGAACTTACAAATTAGAGGCTGAATTAGGTCATTCAATCCTTCAAGACTTCTCGACCAATCAATAGGACCATGGCTGATGTGATTTTGCTTCCAATGCCACATTCTCAACCATCACAGAATGGTGAATGCACAGCAAAAATGGACAGAAAAGCCAGATCCTGAACTACAACAGCAACCACCCAAACACACACAGGAGAAGCTGCATTAGGCCTCTGTTCAATAGGGCTACAATACACAGCAGCACTCCCGACCTGCAAAGAGAGGAACACTTCTACAAAGTCTTTACCAAGAACGGATTTTCCTGCAACCTCATCCGCAGATACCTAACAGACAAACAACACGATGAGGACATGCTCCAACCTAACTCACTAGCCACGCGACCTTATATAAAAAAAAACGCCACAGAACTGACAGCCAGACATGTCCAAACATGGAACAGTGGCTCAGTGGTTAACACTGTTGCCTCACAGTGGCAAGGATCCAAGTTCAATTCCCACATCGGGCAACTGTCTGTGTGGAGTTTGCACATTCTCCCCGTGTCTGCATTGATTTCCTCCGGGTGCTCTGGTTTCCTCCCACAATCCAAAGGTGTGCAGGTCAGGTGAATTGGCCATGTTAAATTGCCCCTAGTGCTAGGTGCATTATCCAGGGTCAGTATTAGGTAGCGGACTGGGTCTGGGTGGATTACTCTTTAGAGGGTCGGTGTGGACTTGTTGGGCCGGAGGGCCTGTTTCCATACTGTAGGGAATCAAATCAATCATAAACTGCCCAGACACTGACAGCCACGCTCAGACAACAAGGGATGAGAACAAAAGAACCAAACCAATCATGTGAAAGACAAATATAGTTCACAAGATTCCATGCAAAGCCTGCACGAAACACACAGGAAACACAGCCAGACAACTAGCAATCCACATCCATGAGCACCAACGAGCCACTAAACCCCATGAGCAGCTGTCCCGAGTAGCTATACACACAGATGACATGGACCACAAATTCGATTGGGCCAACACTATGATCATAGGACAAGCTCAGCAGAGGGCGGCCAGAAAATTTCTAGAGCCATGGGCTCCATCAATAAACACATTGACTGAGACCCAGTATACCGACCACTGAAATGAAGATTCCCAAACCAACAACCGGAAACAGCAGGAATGGAACCAAATAAATTCCAGAAGACACAGTACAACAGTGCTTCACGGGAAGCGCCAAAGTTCTGAAGGTGTCAATTAGACAGGGGACAAAATGTCTTCAAATCAACTCCCCAGCTCAGCGAACATACCCACAACTAGAGCAAGAGTGAGGGGTTTTCGCGTCCTACACTATTCTCCAAATCCTTACCTGCCCTCCCCATTGTCATATCCTCATGCCCCTTACTACACATGGAATGGGACTACCTGTTCCTGAGGCTTATAACTTCCTTCTGGAACAAGGTCTCCAGGTATCTCTGCACCTCCCTGATGTGTCACCAATTATTTCAACACAGCCTCCAGTCCAAACACCCTGTGTGGGAGTTGTTGTAGATTTATACATTCACTGCAGATGTATTGAACCTGAGTCACTTTAACTTAATAAAGAAATATAGATCCCACTTACAAATGGAAGATACACCTTTCCTCTCCTAATCCAGGAATTGTCTTCAGTATCTGAATTTAAGTTTTCGTGCTTTCAATTTATTGACCTTCTCGAATGGGGATATCCCGAAGCAGTACAAGATGACGCGAGTATATAGACGGGCTGGGAGGGTCAGATGGGCTGATCAGTATCAAGTGGAATTCATTCAGATAAATGTGAGTGAGGTGAGGGCAGAGTGACAGCTGGGCATCAAGGAGCCTGCTGTTGCATGGAAGGGATCAACATCTGGATCCTTCCGAGCAACTCCTGGGAGTTCTGTCATCCCAAAGAGACACATCCTCCTCCTCAGTTCACACAAACAGCAGCAAGTGTGCCACACACACTGTCCAAACTGTTTGGGGGAACTGACCTGAACTCTCACAGCCCTTGTACCGTGCTCTGCTGAAAGATGGAGGGACTACTGGGGAACCCTAGGGGCAGACAGTTCCACCAATATTGTTGTTCTTTAAATGTGAATGTGAACTTGTCCTGGTCCTCATCCCTCCCTGACTCAATATGGACCAGGGCACATTCGAAATGACCAACTGTGTAAAGACCCATTTCCAGTCCATCAGCAATGAGCCAATCTGCTCTGAACACTCCCTGAGTGAGCGCACTCCATTATGTTCAGATAGACTGCCAGAGAGCCCACCCTTACACTCCAGGGTTTTGATAGCCCTCCCATCACAGAGTCCTCCCATCAACCTCTTCAGTTCGCTCTCCACGAGAGAGGGCTGGGCCCAGTGGTTTTGATGGATGCATCTGTGAGTGAGATATAATGAGATATATACATATATATAATATATATAACTCGATATGTTCCCTATTCCCCACCCACACACGTATGGACACAGGCTCTTCCCCATTCATCGTGCACTATCAGGCACAGGTATTCAGGATGGGTACTGCCCCTTCAGAGCACCACCATGGTGGATGGGGGGTTATGGAGTGAAAGGTACCCTCCATACTCTGGGTTTGGACCTTTCCATCTACACTCTGAGTTCAGCTCACTCTCAATCTTTCCGAAGGCAACATACCTTTCTTCTTTTCCCCATTTATTGGGGAAGATTTTCTTAGGGTCCTGCATTCCTGCTGAAAGTGCCCCTTCTCTCCCCAACTGTAGTAATGCCCTTCTGCTCCCAGGACCCCATTGCCCTCTCTATTCTCCCCCTCGTGTTCCGTGCCTTGATGGTGGAGGGTTTCACTTCACACACCCTTTCCCTGAGGCTTCAGCTTGGGCCATTACCAAAGCACACACGAGACAGAGACTGAATCTTTTTCATCTTTATTCCCTTTTCCAGATTGACATTGACAGAAAACAGACTACAAATAACAGTCCAGACAGAGGAAGCTGCTCAAATTCACATGTACAATGGAGTTTGAGGAAAACGCTTGTGGAGATCTTCTCAGTAACATGAGAATCCTGTCCCTTTAAACAGTGACAAATCCTTTAGGTGGAACTGGTAGCTGAGCAGAAAGGAGGTCTGGTTTGCTGAAGTAAAGACTTCTGAGGTTCACATTGTTTTTATGAAGCTGAAAGCTTTCAATATCTTTGAAAGGTTATGCTTGTTATTGCAAGTCAACACTGTCCCCAACAAACAGTCTCCTGGACAGGGACAGAATAGGGTTAGATCCAGAGTAAAGATCTTCCTGTACTTTCCCACCAAAGACACCCATGACAGGGACAAGATAAGAAACAGAATAAAGCTGTCTCCACACTGTCCTCGTCAATACTCCCAGGACAGGGACAGAACTGGGTTCTCAACAGTAACACAGTGACCTGCCTCAACACCTGAATCCCTGAGTCTCCCAGAGGCCAGTCTCAAGAAGGAAGGGAGTTGAAATTCAGTGCTGACAATGACCTTTGTCCTGCCAGCTCAGCCCTGTTCTATTTAAAGTTGTGTGTCCTCTGCGGACTATCTCAAATACTTTACACACATTTTGATCTCCTGATGCTCTTGCTGAGGGGAGAAGGGAGGGTCACATGGGTGAGGGCACAGGAGAAGCGAGCGTTGGACTGGCAAAAGTATCATTTTGAATATTTGTATCCAATGCTCAACAAACCCGATATTTTTGTAATTCCTTTTTGATTGTGGACATTAAAGTTCTCCAACCAGAGTACATGCTGTGCCCTCACCACCCTCAGAGCTTCCTCCAAGTGCTGTTCAACATGGAGGAGAGACTGATTCCTCAGCTGAGGGAGGACAGTACGTGGTCATCAGCCAGAGGTTTCACCGAATCAGCGAATCATACAGTGTAGAACAGGTCCCTCATCCGATCATGTCTGTCCCACCAAGGCAAAACTAAATCTACTGCCCATCCACTTTCTCAAACTGGGCCCAAAGCATTGAATGTTCGGATATTTCAGGTGCTCAACCAGGTATTTATTAAAAGATATATGTTTAAAATATTGACCAGGACACCATGGGGATCTGCTCTGCTCTTCTCATAGTGTCATGGCATATTCTACTGTCCCCTGAGAGGGTAGACATCAGAACATCCAATCTGAAAGATGGTCCCTGAGCACTGAACCTCTGATAGTGTTGCACTCCCTCAGTATTGACACAACAGCTGTACAGCACTCCTTCAGCATAAACTATCTGATAGTACGGCACATCCACAGGATCGACTTTCTGACAGCGTGGCATTCCCTCAGTACGAACCCTCTGGCAGTGCATGACACCCCCAGTACTCACCCTCTGACAGTGCAGCACTCCCTCAGTACTCACCCTGTGACAGTGCAGCACTCCCTCAGCACTGACCCACCATTAGTGCAACACTCCCTCAGTATTGACCCTCTGACAGTGTGGCAGTCCCTCAGTACTGGCCTTCTGACAGTGCAACACTCCCTAATCCCTGGACAGAAACCTGGGCAACTCCAAATGAAAGGATGACCTTCAGTGGATCTGCTGCTACAGGAAATATAGGATTGGAATCCTTGTTACTGAATCAACTCATCAATCCCAATTACAACTGAGAAAATATAATCCAAACCAATTTCCCAGGTCATACATCACAATACAGGAAGAAAATGGAGAACAGGCAGTGACTGTCCCCTGTCTCTCTCGAGTGTCACTGTAACTGTCCCCTCTCTCTTAGGGGAGTGTAGCTGTTCCTGTCCCCTCCCTCATTGGGGGCCATACCATTTTGAGAATCCTCTCTGTCTGAGGATGTTACTATCCTGTCTCCACAACTCTCTCGGTATCGGCGTCAGGGCGTCACAGCCACCCCATTTGTTAGTTCAATTTACTCTCTTGTGAAATGGGTAATCCCTGCTTCACTACACTGATCCATGTGTTAATACCCGGCGCAGCTCACTCTTCAACTCAACCAGATCACAGGGTCTAAGGTTGGTCAGTACTGTCTGGCCCCAGAACAGTAACACTGACTGACTGGAGACAACCCAGATCAAGTCCCAATGAGAGTGTTATTGACCTTCACACTCAAAGCCCATCGAGGAGGTGGTTGTTAGTCTCAAATGTTGCCACAGAATAAGTTCTCCCAGAGATTCATAATTCATTCTAGATTTTACACAAGAGAGGATGTTGTGAGGAGATAGATGGGAAGGCATGGAAGGGAAACAAAAAGGAGAGAGAATTGTATTTCTGTTACACCGTTCATGAGCTGAGAATGTTCAAAGACGTTTTCCAGACAATGGAATATTTTCAAAGTCTAGACATTGGTGTAATGTGGGAGCTGTGACAGCTCATTTACTCTCAGCAGGCTCCCACAATAACAGCAAGTTATTGACCAGGACATCGGGGTGGTAGGACACCAGAGTGGAGAATGGGACAGGCTGGCAAATAAACCCCATGTAACCAGTGAGGCCTGAGTATTGGGCTGGGTGGGATGGAGAGGCCAAAGTAAAGGGAGTTCTTAAAATTCTTTCATGGTATGTGGGGGTCACTGCCTGGGCCAGAATTTATTACCCATCACTTGTTGCCATGCTGAAGTTGGTGGTGAACTGCCTTCTTGAACCACTGCAATCTATGTGCTGTAGGCCTCCCCACAATATACTAAGGGAGGAAATTCCAGAATTTTGACCCGGTGACAGTGAAAGAGCTGCGATATATTTCCAAGTCAGCCATGGGGAGTGGCCTGGATGGACACTTGCAGAGAATGGTGTCCCACGTATCTGTTGCCCTTGTCCTTCTAGATGGTAGTGGTCATTGGTTTGGAAGGTAATACCTTAAGGAACCTTGGTGAGTTGGTAGTGATGGTACAGCGGGTAGCGGTGGTACTGCAGGTAGTGGTGGTACAGCGGGTAGTGGTGGTACAGCTAGCTAAAAATGATCACCTCTCCACAGTCAGTGGTCATTCCCTTTCCTTTTATATCAGTGAAATGTGTCAATGACTAATGCCTGGTCAGTAACAGCAACAACAACAACTTGTCTTGATCTAGCATCTTTAATGTAGGAACCATCACACAGTTTTTGTGATGATGACCAGAAGGAGACAAAGAGCTCTTTCGAAGAAGGGAGAGGGGTTTGTGGAGGAAATCCCCGTGCTGAGGGCTGTGTGGCTGAAGTCACAGCTGCCAGTCATGAGGGGGAAGGCTTGGTTGGAGAGTTTGGGAGATGGGGGAGGGATTGAGGATAACCGAGTGGTCCATTATATCGCCTCCCCAACCTGCTGCAGCAGGAGACTGGGAGAGGAATCGGGTGGCTGGGCAAGGCACCACCCAGGGACTGAAGGCTGATACTGCAGGCAGGCTCCAAACCAGTTTGGCTGTGAGAGAATGAGACTGGAGAGCACAAGGACAGGGGAAATAGAAGCAGGAGGAGGACTCCAATGCCAGTACATTCTTTGTTAAACACAGGGATCAATACTACACACAGTACTGCACATGCAGACTCATTAACACCCTGTACAGTTATAACAAGATTTCTCTACGTTAACATTCCAACTCCCAGCAATAAAGGTTCCAATTCAATTCGCCTTCACAATTACTAGCTGCACCTGCACTAACTTTTCATGTTTCATACACAATAACATCCAGATTCCTCTACATTGCACTTTGTTGGAATCTGTCTCCATTTAAATAATAATCTGCCATTTGATTATTATGACCAAAGTGCATGACCATATACTTTCCAAATTTAAACTCCATCTGCTGTGTATTAGTAATGTCTTATTTCTGCTTGGTCTTCTTTTCGTAATTGTCTGTCTCTGTGTATCTGCCTGTACCATGTCCCATTCCCATTTGCTTACGGCCCAGAGACTTGGTTGTTCAGCCCTTTCCTGTTGGTTCCATTCAATATTGAACAGTTTCCTCGAGACAACGTAGCCCAGCATCTCATCCCCTCCTTCAACCGGGATTTTCCTTGTTGTCTTGTGATGGCATATTCGAGGCTCGGAGAGTTACTTCATGACTCGGTCCCGGGCTCTGTGACGGGCAAGGGTGTGGGAACAGAGGGAGTTCCAGTCTCCGTGACTGGGGAGTGAGGGGAGACCCAGGGCCAAGGCTCCGTGATTGGGAAGTAAGGGGGAGACCCAGGCACAGGCTCTGTGACTGGGGAGTGAGCAGGAGACCCAGGGCCCAGGCTCCGTGACTGGGGAGTAAGGGGGAGACCCAGGGCCCAGGCTCTGTGACTGGGGAGTGAGGGGGAGACCCAGGACCCAGGCTCTGTGACTGGGAAGTGAGGGAGAGACGCAGGGACCAGGCTTCATGACTGGGGAGTGAGGGGGAGACCCAGGGCCTAGGCTCCGTGACTGGGGAATTAGGGGAGACCCAGGGCCGAGGCTCCATGACTGGGGAGTCAGGGGCGACCCAGGCACAGGCTCCGTGACTGGGGAATTAGGGGAGACCCAGGGCCCAGGCTCCGTGACTGGGGAGTCAGGGGAGACCCAGGCACAGGCTCCGTGACTGGGGAGCGAGGGGGAGACCGAGGGACCTGGCTCGGTGACTGGGGAGTGAGGGGAGACCCAGAGTCCAGGCTCAGTGACTGGGGAGTGAGGGGGAGACCCAGTGCTCAGGCTCTGTGTCTGGGGAGTAAGGGGTGACCCAGTGCCCAGGCTCTTTGACTGGGGAGCGAGGGGGAGATCCAGGCGGTCCCTCACACTGTGTCCACCTTGCCCACTCAGGTTGAGGAAAAGGCTGATGTCCTCCAAATCAAACAGAGGCTGTTGGAGACTGAAGATGGGAAAAGGAGACTGGAGGAGGAGGAGTCAACTCAGGGAGTGAGAGGGCAAGGAGAGGTGGGGGGAGGTAGTAGTATGGTCCGTGTGGTTATTGTTTGATGCTGATTGAAACGCTTGTTCTGATCTTTGCTTTCCTGCTGTTGCAGATTAGGGAGGTTTCTCACAGGGAGTGAGAGGAACCGGAATGTGAAGCCTGCAGATCAAGTGCCATCATTTCGGAACACAGACAGGTACAGACACCTGCTGCCTATTTCCTGGGAGATGGACACTGAGCAAATTGGGTTGAACCGAATGGTGCATCGGGTGGCTGGGTATTTCAGGGTCTGAGTGTGGGGTTTGTCTCTCATTCCTTTCTTAATGTCAGTGGGTGATCATCCTCGAGCAGCTGCACCCTGCTGGGGCCTGGCTTCCTGGTTTCCTTTCACTGATGACACATTCTGAGGTTTCATCTTCAGTCTCATATTCAGGTGATACTTTTGTAGCTTTGAGACATTCGATTTGAACATACCCAGTCTGCCTTAGCTGCTGTGAGCACAGTACCTGCTGACTGCTCAAAGCAGTTTCTGAGCAAAGACATTTTCCTGTCCCTTCCTCTTGAGGCCTGTACCTATTCCTGCATTTTCATAGCGCAAATCCTTCACTTACCACAACCACCTGTTGATGAGTAACTCACTGGAACCTGCTTTCTCCTGACTTTCTCTCCCAGCAAGAGCTCCCTTTAGCAAGTGTCCTCTTGTCACGTCCGAACCTCTGATAAGCACAAAGACCCTGAGCAAGCATTTTATTTTTATCCCCTCTCTGCAGGCAGGCGCAGAGGGATCTGGGGGTCCTGGGACATGAATCACAAAGTTGCACACAACGATAGCAAAAGGCGAGGAAGGTCATAGATCATAGAATCCCTACAGTTTGGAAGAAGGCCATTTGGCCCATCGATTTCACACCGACCCTCTGAAGAGCATCCTGATCAGACCAATCCCATTCTTCTAAGCCTACATTTCTCATGCTTAATCCACCAAGCCTGCACACCCCGGGCACTATGTATAATTTAGCATGGCAAATCCACATAACTTGCATGTCTTTAGATTTAGGAGAACACTGGAGTACCTGGAGGGAACCCACGCAGACACAGATCAATGTTCAAACTTCATTCACACAATCACCTAAGATTGGGATTGAATCCGGATCCCTGGCACTGTGAGGCAGTAGTGACCATGCTACCTGGAGCCATTGTAGATGGAGTGTTGACTTCTCGGCCTTTTGGCTAAGATCAAGTGTCTGTTCTTATCAGGACAGGGGTCGAGTTGCGAGTCATCAGAGCTAGTGGAGATCATCGCTAGATTGTGATCAGACGTTGGAGGATCGTTTGGTTATGCTGACCTGCCCTTGGTGGATCTTCATGCTGGCTTTGGCCTAACGCCAATTCAGGGACCAGCCAACCTCAGAGCTATGGCCTCAGCAGTTGCCCATGCCCCGGGCCAGGGCAATAGACAATCGACAATAGACAACAGGTGCAGGAGTAGGCCATTCAGCCCTTCGAGCCTGCACCGCCATTCAATATGATCATGGCTGATCATTCCTAATCAGTATCCTTTAACCTGCCTTATCTCCATAACCCTTGATTCCACTATCTTTGAGAGCTCTATCCAACTCTTTCTTAAATGAATGCAGAGACTGGGCCACCACTGCCCTCTGGGGCAGAGCCTTTCACACAGCTACCACTCTCTGGGTGAAGAGGTTTCTCCGCATCTCTGTCCTAAATGGTCTACCCCGTATTTTTAAGCTATGTCCTCTGGTTCGGCACTCACTCATCAGCAGAAACACGTTTCCTGCTGCCAGAGTGACCAATCCTTTCATAATCTTATATGTCTCAATCAGATCCCCTCTCAGTCTTCTAAACTCAAGGGTATGCAAGCCCAGTCGCTTCAGTCTCTCAGTGTAAGGTAATCCCGCCATTTCAGGAATTGACCTCGTGAACCTACGCTGCACTCCCTCAATAGCCAGAATGTCATTCCTCAAATTTGGAGACCAGAACTGCACACAGTACTCCAGGTGTGGTCTCACCCGGGCCCTGTACAGCTGCAGAAGCACCTCTTTGCTTCTATACTCAATTCCTCTTGTTATGAAGGCCAGCATGCTATTAGCCTTCTTCACTACCTGCTGTACCTGCATGCTTGCCTTCATTGACTGGTGTACAAGAACACCCAGATCTCTCTGTACTGCTCCTTTACCTAAATTGATTCCATTGAGGTAGTAATCTGCCTTCCTGTTCTTGCCACCAAAGTGGATAACCATACATTTATCCACATTAAACTGCATCTGCCATGCATCTGCCCACTCACCTAACTTGTCCAGGTCACCCTGGAATCTCCTAACATCCTCATCACATTTCACCCTGCCACCCAGATTTGTATCATCAGCAAATTTGCTAATGTTATTAATAATACCATCTTCTATATCATTAATATATATTGTAAAAAGCTACCGTCCCAGTACGGATTCCTGCAGTACCCCACTGGCCACTGCCTGCCATTCTGAAATGGAGCTGTTTATCACTACCCTTTGTTTCCTATCAGCCAACCCATTTTCAATCCAATCTAGTACTTTGCCCACAATAGCATGCGCCCTAATTTTACTCACTAACCTTCTGTGTGGGACTTTATCAAAAGCTTTCTGAAAGTCCAGGTACACGACATTTACTGGATCTCCCTTGTCCATCTTCAGAGTTACATCCTCAAAAAATTCAAGAAGATTATTCAAGCATGATTTCCCCTTCATAAATCCTCTGTCCTATCCTGTTGCATTCGCAACACAGTCAGGGTGACTGTCAAGAAGGTGGAGGAGCGTACACCAGTCGATCAGATGGTGTTCATCAAGGAGATGTTGCTTGAGTGCTGTGGGTTTGCTGCAGCGGATGTTCACTGCTGCAGGATTTCCCTCGGGCAGGCTACTTTGACATCACCTTCAGGACCGTGAAGCAATGCGGGCAGCTCCTGAAGGTCTTCAAGGAGAAGGAAGGCAAGCCGCTGTTCTCCATCTTGTCAGCGGTCCCGCTGTGTGTGCTTCCTGCGCAGAGGAGTTGGGTTGTTACACTCCACATGAACAACCCAAATGTTCCAGCAACCGATGTCCTGACGTTCCTGAGAAGATATGTGCAGGTTGAGGGAGAAAGCACCGACGTGGTTGACCCTTTCAGGATCTGGACCAGCAAACGACAGGTCAGGGTAACCCTGAGGGATGATGCTAGTGGGAACATCCTCCACCCACCCTCCAGCTTTGCTATCGGAGGGAGCAGAGGGTACCTGACATACGCAGGGCAGCCAAAAGTGTGCCAAAACTGCGGGAGGTCAGGCCACATGGCAGCGGACTGCAAGGTCACGATCTGTCAAAACTGCAAGAAGGAGGGTCACCCGACCAAAGAATGCAAGTAATCTGTGTGGGGAGGTGGGCCACAGGTACAAGGCCTGCCCAAGACGAGGGGCCGCTACCGACGTGCAGATGGCCGGGAGTGGACCGCAAAAGGACAACGAGGCACCACAAACCAGCAAGGGAATGGTGTCTGGGGGCACGCAAAAGGAAGGACAGGCAGGAGTACAGCAGATAACAGTCACTGGAGAGATACAGCTGCCGATCGAAGCTCCTACAGGACAGACGGAGGAGGAGGAGGAGGGAACGAAGGAGGCAGAGGAATGGATTCCTGTACAAAACAGAAGGAAGGAAACCCGCCAGGCCGCCAAAACCATCCAGAAAATGGGGAAACGGCAGCTGCATGTGGAAGACACAGACAGCTCTTCGGAGGGTGAGGACGGGCGCAAGGAGGGTCATCACCAAAAGAAGAGACAGGGCACTGTGGGGAGAAAGGAGGGCAGCACCTGCCAAACAAGAAAGGACGAACCTCCTGAGGCAATGGAAAATGACCACCCCCCACCAGGTGAAAGCCAGGAGGGCCCCACCACCACACAGCTCCAGGTTACTGGGAACAGCGACCCTCTGACAGCCCCGCTGTCAGATATAGAATCGGACTGCGTGGACCCTGGTCCCAGCCCGATGACACAAGAGTGGGCAAATGGGCCCCAGTGAGTAGCTGGACAGCGACCTCAGCCCTGTGAGGGTCCAGCAGTTCGTGTTCAACATGGGGATGCAGACTGCTACCGCAGACGGGCAGGACCAGCGGCAAATGGACACGGGTAACCTCACAACCTGTTAAAAATGGGGATAAGAATTGCAAGCATTAATGTGTGCAGCATAAAATCTGCTGCGCGACGTGTTTCTACGTTGGCCTTAAAGTCGACATCCTGTTTCTGCAGGAGTGTGGGATACCACACCTCCGCAGCTGCAGGAGATGGTCAAGCTTGTGGGCCCATGCGCCGTCGGTTTGGTCGGGGGCAACAATATCCACTCCTCAGGCCTGGGTATCCTGTTGTGAGGAGGCAACTTCACCATCTCCGAGATTAAGGAGGTGGTTGGCGGGCGCCCCCACGTCGCAAATGTGACATACAGAAACGCTCCCACGATACTAATCAACATGTATGCCCCAGCAGGAAAGAATGAACGGTTGGCCATCCTGCAGCAGCTTCCACTGTTGCTGGCTACGTCCAGGCCGGTCATTCTGGCTGGAGACTTCAACTGTATCATTAATGCAGATGGACGATCCGGCGGAGGAGTGGGGGGGGGGGGGGAGAGTAAACTGGATACCACGTCCAGAGCCCTGATGGACACGGTAAAAATGCCAAGCTGCATGACATCTTCAGCACCCCTGCAGACAGAGCACAGCGTAGATACACCTGGACATGGGCAGACGGGTCTATCCGCTCAAGGATAGATTACCTGTTTGCATCCAGAACACTCTTGGTCAGATCCACCGACATCAAGCCGGTGTTCTTCTCTGACCACTGCCTCCTTCTGGCCGACTGTCACCTACAGGACAAGCAGTGTGCTGGTAAGGGAACGTGGAAGCTGAACACAAAGCTGTTGACCCTGGGAAACATTGAGGAGCTGAAGAGGGACTATGCAGGTTGGAGAACCGTGAAGCCCCTCTTTGAGTCCCCAGCGGACTGGTGGGAAACAGTAAAAGGGAACATCAAGAGGTTCTTCATCCTCAAAGGTGTTCAGGAGGTGAGAGAGAGGCGGGGAAAACTGTCCCAACTCCAGGAAAGTATGCAGAACCTGCTCCTTCTGCAGACGATGGGGGTCGATATCACGGAGGACCTCCAGGAGGTGAAGGGCCAGCAAGCCTCGCTCTTTGCCTCGGAGGCCTCCAAGATAATCTTCCAGTCCAGAGTCCGCTCCGTGGAGCAGTACGAGACGTGCTCATGTCGCTTCTTCCAGAAGGTGCACAAAGAGAGCTCAGTGCTCAGCAGCCTGAAGGAAGAAGATGGCTCGGTAACGTTACCTCAGGCTGACGTCATGAGGATCAGAAAATCCTTCTATGCCAGTCTGTATGACTCGAATCAAACCGACAGCGCGGCCTCCCAGTCGTTCCTGTCCTCTATCACGGAGGTCTTCGACGACAGAACACGTGAGAGGCTGGACCAGCCGCGATCTCTGGATGAGCTGAACAAGGCCCTTGAGTCCTTCAAAAAGAATAAAAATCCCACAAGCGACGGCTTACCGGTCGAGCTCTATTCTGCTCTGTAGGATTTGATTGGCCAGGACCTGCTGGAGGTGAATGACAGTATGTTTCGGGCAGGTACCATGTGTCAATCCATGAGAAAAGGCATCATCACCCTCATCTACAAGCAGAAAGGGGAGACGGAGGAAATTAGAAATTGGAGACCAATCTCACTGTGAAAAACAGACTACAAAATCTTGTCAAAGGTCATCGCCAACGGGTCAGGACTGCTCTGGGATCGGTGATCCACCCTGACCAAACCTGTGCTGTACTGGGCAGGAGGATCACTGAGAGTCTCGCACTCCTCAGGGATACGATTGCCTACGTGCAGGACAGAGGGTTGGACACCTGCCTGATCAGCCTGGACCAGGAGAAAGCCTTTGACAGGATATTGCATACATATATGAGTGATGTCCTCTCCAAAATGAGTTTTGGGGACGGAATCGGTAATTGGAACAGACTGTTCTACACCAACATTGTCAGTGCAGTCTCAATCAATGGGTAGGAATCAGATAGCTTCCCTGTAAGATCTGGAGTCAGGCAGGGCTACCCTCTCTCTCCTGCCTTGTTTGTGTGTTGCATAGAGCCATTTGCTGAATCCATTAGGAAGGATGCGAGCCTGAGAGGGGTGACTATTCCTGGCAGCGGGGGCCTACAGGTTAAAGCCACCCTGTACATGGATCATGTCACCGCTTTCTGCTCATATCCGCTGTCCATGCAGACTCACGTGCGTCTGTGACCAGTTCGAACGGGCCTCGGGGGCCAAGGTAAACCGAGGCAAGAGCGAGCCTAATCTCTTCGGGAACTGGGCCGACAATCCTCGATCCCTTTCACCATCAGGACTGACCACCTGAAGGTGCTGAGTATTTGGTTCGGTGGAGCTGGGTACCGTGCGCCAAGACCTGGGAGGAGCGGATCAGGAAGATGAGGCAGAAACCGGGCAGATGGAAGCAATGGTTGCTCTCCGTCGCCAAGAAAAACCTGGTCATCAGGTGTGAGGTACTCACAGTATTGTTATATGTGGCACAGGTCTGGCCTATCCCCAGAACCTGTTCCGCCACAGTCCCGTGGGCCATCTGCCTCTTCATGTGGTGATCAAAGATGGACCGGGTCCGTAGAGACACAATGTTCAAAGACCGGTGCAATGGCAGAAAAAAACACACCCAATGCCACCCTCATCCTGATGGCCACCTTTGTGTGTGGCTGCATCAAGCTGTGTGTGAATCCCCAGTATGCAAACACCAAGTGTCACTATGTACTGTAGTTCTACATGTTCCTGGTGCTGCGAAGGATGGGCCTGACCGTGCTGCCGCGGAACACTCTGAGTAGTTGGACTGTTCCGTACCACCTGTCCTTTGTGGAGACGTTTATGAAGAAAAACACGTTTGACCACAAGTCCATCAGGAAGTGGTCAGCACGTCGTGTCCTTGAGATCCTTTGGGAAAAGGAGAGGGCGGATCCTCTCAAGCGGTTCCCTGAGCAGACTGTCAAAGCCATTTGGCAGAATGCCTCATTGCTAAAACTTTCCAACAAGCACCAAGACGTGGCTTGGCTGGTGCTGAGAAGGGCTCTGCCTGTGAGATCCTTTATGCACGCCCGGATTCTCAGCCGCACCGCACGCTGCCCTCGAAGCGGATGTGGGGAGGACGAGACTGTCACACACCTCCTTCTGGAATGTGCCTATTCAGAAGAAGTCTGGAGAGGAATGTAGTGGTGTTTGTCGAGGTTCGTCCCAAGCAGCTCCATGACACGGGACTCCGTGCTCTATGGTCTGTTCCCTGGGACACACACCGAGACGACCATCAACTGTGCCGAGAAGATCATCAACTCGGTGAAGGACGCTCTCTGGTTGGTCCAAAACCTGTTGATCTTCCAGCTAAAGGAGTTGACCCCGACTGAGTGTTGTAGACTGGCACATTTCAAGGTCCTGCATTACGTGTTGAGGAACGGGCTGAATCTTGGGGTAGCTGCTGCCAAGGAGCGGTGGGGAAAGACCACCATGTAATGTCTGCCTGCCTAAGAACAGGGGGCCCACGCAGTCATTTGGGCTCTGCTTACCCTCCAGCGAAATATGTGGATAGTAATTGTACAGACCTGTATATATAAATGATTATTCTGTCCCTGTATGCAAAGAAATGGAATGTTTACGGATGTATGGCATGAACTAATTGTACAGATCATCAAAATATTTTATGAATAAAGTATATTTTTGAAATTTAAAAAATGCCTTATTCACTAACTTTTCGACCTGTGACTCTAATTTCAAGAAACTATGAACCTGCACTCCAAGGTCTTTTTGTTCAGCAACACTCCCCAGTACATCACCATTAAGGGATGACATGGTGGCTCAGTGGCTCAGTGATTAACACTGCTGCCTCACAGTGCCAGGGACCTGGTTCGGTTCCAGCCTCGGGTGACTGTCCATGTGGAATTTGTACATTCTCCATGTGTCTGCGTGGGTTACCTCCCATAGTCTAAAGATGTGTAGATTGGTGAATTGGCCATGCTAAATTGCCCAAAGTTCAGGCATATGTATAATAGGTTCATTAGTCAGGGTTAAATGGAGAAGAACAGGATAGGAGAATGGGTTTGGATGGGTTACTCTTCAGAGGGTCAGTGTGGACTTGTTGGGCCAAATGGCCTGTTTCCATACTGTAGGAATTCCATGATTAAGCATCTAAATCCTCTCCTGATTTGACTCTCCAAAATGCAGCATCTCACGTTTATCTAAATTAAACTCCATCTGCCACTCATCGGCCCATTGTGCTCTGCGGTAACCTTCCTCACTGCCCACTACATCTCCAATTTGGTGCCATCTGCAAACTTACTAATTATACCTTCTATGTTCACATCCAAATCGTAATGTCAATTTCAAAAAGCAGTGGACCTAACACTGATCCTTGTGGCACACCACTGATCACAGGCCTCCAGTCTGAAAAGCAACCCTCCACCATCACTCTCTGTCTTCTACCTGCATGCCATTTCTATATCCAAGTAGCTAGTTCTCCCTGTATTCCATGTGATCTAAACTTGCAAACCAATCCACCACAAGGAAACTTGTTGAATGCTTCACTGAAGTCCATACAGATCACGTCCACTGCTCTGATATCCTTAATTGTCTTTGTTATTTCTTCAAAATCTCAATCAGATTAGTGAGTCATGATTTTCCAGGTACAAAGCCATGTTGACTATCCTGAATCAGTCCTTGTCTTTCCAAATATATGTAAATCCTGTCCCTCGGGACTCCCTCCAACCATTTGCCCACCAACGATGTCAGGCTCACCGGTTCCTGGCTTTTCCTTACCATATTAGCTAAACTCCAGTCTTCCAGCACCTCACCTGTGATCATCGATGCTTTAAATATTTCAGCATGTGGCCCAGTAATCATTTCCCTAGCTTCCCACAGAGGTCTGGGGTGCACCTGATCAGGTCGCAGTGATTTATCTACTTTTAGGCATTTTAAGACATACTGCACTTCTTCATCTGTAATATGGACATTTTTCAAGATGTCACCATCTATTTCCCCAAATTCTCTAACTGCTGTGTCTTTCTCCACAGTAAACACTGACGCAAAGAACTTGTTTAGTATCTGCCCAATCTCCTGCAGTTCCACACATAGGCTGCCTTGCTGATCTTTGAGGGGCCCTATTCTGTTAATTATTACTCTTTTGTCTTTAATGCATTTATAAACTCCCTTTGGATTCTCCTTAGCCCAATTAAGCAAAGCTATCTCATGTTCCCTTTTTGCCATCCTGATTTCCCTCCTAAGTAGGAGGAGTTAGCAATTCTGGAAAGTGTGAAATTATTTAAGTTCCCTAGACCGGATGGGATTTATCCAAGGATTCTCTGGGAAGCCAGGGAGGAGATTTCTGAGGCTTTGGCTTTGATCTTTATGTCATCATTGTTTAGAGGAACAGTGCCAGAATACTGGAGGATAGCAAATGTAGTCCCCTTGTTCATGAAGGGGAGGAGAGACATCCCTAGTAATTATAGACCAGTAAGCCTTACTTCAGTTATGGGTAAAGTGTTGGAAAAGGTTAGAAGAGAGAGGATTTATAATCATCTAGAAATGAATAAGTTAATTAGGGATAGTCAACACGGTAGCTCCGGCCTCACAAACCTTATTGAGTTCGTTGAGAAGGTGACCAAACAGGTGCATGAGGATAAAGCGGTTGATGTGATGGATATGCACTTCAGTAAGGCATTTGATAAGGTTCTGCACAAATACCAAGGCATGGGATTTAGGGTAATTTAGCGGTTTGGATCAGAAGTTGGCTAGCTGAAAGAAGACAGAGCATGGTTTTTGATAAATAATGTTCATCCTGGAGTTCAGTTACTAGCGGTGTACTGCAAGCATCTCTTTTGGGGTCATTGCTGTTTGCCATTTTTATAAATGACCTGAATGAGGGCATCGAAAGATGGGTTAGTAAATTTGCAGATGACACTGAGGTTTGTGGAGTTGTGGAGAGTGCTGAAGAATATTACAGGTTACACAGGGACATGGATAAGCTGCAGACCTGGGCTGAGAGGTAGCAAATGCAGAGTTTAATGCAGAAAAGTGTGAAGCGATTCACTTTGGAAGGAGCAACAGGAATAAAGAGCACTGGGCTAATGGTAAGATTCTTAGTAGTGTAGATGAGCAGAGAGATCTCGGTTTTCACGTACACAGATCATTGAAAGTTTGATAGGAGAAAGTGAGGACTGCAGATACTGGAGATCTGAGCTGAAAATGTGTTGCTGGAAAAGCGCAGCAGGTCAGGCAGCATCCAAGAAGCAAGGGAATCGACTTTTCAGGCATGAGCCTTCTTCAGGAATGAAGAAGGTCTCATGCCCGAAACGTCGATTCTCCTGCTCCTTGGATGCTGCCTGACCTGCTGCGCTTTTCCAGCAACACATTTTCAACCCAGTTTGATAGGGTGGTTAAGTAGGCTTATGGTGGGTCAATTTTTATTGATAGAGAGATTGGGTTTAGGAGTCATGAAGTCATGTTGCAGCTGTACAAGACTCTGGTTTGGCCGCAATTGGAGTATTGCATACAGTTGTGGTCACCACATTAAAAAAAGGATGTGGAAACTTAAGGATTCAAAGGAAATATACTAGGATGTTGCCTGACAGGGAGGGAAAGCCTCATGAGGAAAGGATGAGGGCCTTGTGTCTGTTTTCATTCGAGAGAAGAAGGTTGAGAGTTGTCTTAATTGAGACATACTAAGACAATCACAAGGTTAGATAGGGTGGACAGTGAGAGCCTTTTTCCTCAGATGCTGAGGGCACATAGGTTTAAATTGAGGGGTGATAGATATAGGAGAGATGTCAGAAGTAGTTTCTTTACTCAGAGACTAGTAGGAGCATGGAATGCACAGCCTGCAACAGTAGCAGACTCGCCAACACTCAGAGCATTTAAATGGTCACGGGATAAACATATGGATGAAAATGGAATAGTGTGGGATAGATGGGCTTTAGATTGGTTCCACAGGGTGGCGCAACATCGAGGGCCGAAGGGCCTGTACTGCGTTGTCATATTCTATGTTCTATGTTCTACGTTCTAGATCTGACATTGCTCACCACCGCCCTCTCCAGGACAATTAGGGAAGGACAACAAATAGCAGACAAATCAAAGCTTGCCCCATCCCAGGAGAAATCAAAATAAATGGTGTACAATTCAAATGATTAAACTGGGGAGGCTTGAATTCATCTCTTTGAAAGACTAGAGCCTCGGTCATGACATGGGTGAACCTGCATTTTCAAATTGCAAGGTGGAGTCCCCTACAGATCAGGCACAAAATGAATTACACAAAAACCGAACAAATGGCTACCAAAGTATGTCACCAAACTGCAACTTTACGGGCGGCACGGTGGCACAGTGGTTAGCACTGCTGCCTCACAGCGCCAGAGACCTGGGCTCAATTCCCACGTCAGGCGACTCTCTATGTGGAGATTACACATTCTCCACGTGTCTGCATGGGTTTCCTGTGGGTGCTCCGGTTTCCTCCCACAATCCAAAAATGTGCAGGTTAGGAGAATTTGCCATGCTAAATTACCCGTAGTGTTAGGTGAAAGGAAAATGTAGGGGAATGGGTCTGGGTGGGTTATGCTTCGGCAGGTCAGTGTGGACTTGTTGGACCAAAGGGCCTGTTTCCACACTGTTACTGATCTAATCAATTTGTCAGGAAGAACTCAAGAGAAAGCCATTAGTGGGTGTAAGAGGGTAAGACAGACAAGTGTCAGATGTCATTGAATGCAGCATAAATGCACTAAAGCTGTTGGGATAGTGCAGGTCAATATTGTAAACAATGTACTGCAGTGGGCAAGAAAGGATGTTGAGCAACATAAATGCTTAAAATTGGGAAAGAAAATCAGAAAAAAAGAAATAGGAAAGGCCAATGGGATTTATAAATGAAAAATGAAAGTGAGGAGATAGAGGGGAGAGTGGCCATGACAGTTGTACTGAAGAATGGTTAGGTCACATCTGGAATATGGTGTATCTGAGTTATGTGCTTCCACGAGGGGCAGTGCTGAATGGGACAGGGATAGAGGATCTAGGTTACAAGGAAATGCTAGAACAGGATCTCGAGGAGGGAGGGAGGGTATTCTGATAACAAAACGTCTTTATAAAGTCGATACAGTAAATGTAGATTTACTGTCAATACCGACAAACAGAAAGGCAAAATGACACATTCTCTGGTTATTCACCAGGAACAGGAAGGAGATCAGGAAAAATATTTTGATGTAGTAATTGGAATTTAGCAAGTCCTGGTAAACTGGGTCATCCATTCAAAATGGGACAGAGTTACTTCTTGGAATTTGAACAGGTCTGAAGCAAAAGAACAAATTAGGATCAAATAGTCATTTGAGAATATTGAACTGGCCTGAAAAATGCTTGGTTTTTGGAAGCTTTTCATATTGTCCTCATCAGGTCAATTATAAAAGAACCAATCAAAGGGGAAAAACATGACATTTATATTGCATATGAGGAAAGTGCTGACAGGTTGAGATGTTGTCACTATGAACACACCATAGAACATAGAACATAGAACATAGAACAATACAGCACAGAACAGGCCCTTCGGCCCACGATGTTGTGCCGAACTTCTATCCTAGATTAAGCACCCATCCATGTATCTATCCAAATGCCGCTTAAAGGTCGCCAATGAATCTGACTCTACCACTCCCTCGGGCAGCGCATTCCATGCCCCCACCACTCTCTGGGTAAAGAACCCACCCCTGACATCTCCCCTATACCTTCCACCCTTCACCTTAAATTTATGTCCCCTTGTAACACTCTGTTGTACCCGGGGAAAAAGTTTCTGACTGTCTACTCTATCTATTCCGCTGATCATCTTATAAACCTCTATCAAGTCACCCCTTATCCTTCGCCGTTCCAACGAGAAAAGGCCGAGAACTCTCAACCTATCCTCGTACGACCTACTCTCCATTCCAGGCAACATCCTGGTAAATCTTCTCTGCACCCTCTCCAAAGCTTCCACATCCTTCCTAAAGTGAGGCGACCAGAACTGCACACAGTACTCCAAATGTGGCCTAACCAAAGTCCTGTACAGCTGCAACATCACCTCACGACTCTTGAATTCAATCCCTCTGCTAATGAACGATAATACTCCATAGGCCTTCTTACAAACTCTATCCACCTGAGTGGCAACTTTCAAAGATCTATGTACATAGACCCCAAGATCCCTCTGTTCCTCCACCTGACCAAGAACCCTACCATTAACCCTGTATTCCGCATTCTTATTTGTTCTTCCAAAATGGACAACCTCACACTTGGCAGGGTTGAACTCCATCTGCCACTCCTCAGCCCAGCTCTGCATCCTATCTAAGTCCCTCTGCAGCCGACAACAGCCCTCCTCACTGTCCACAACTCCACCTATCTTTGTATCATCTGCAAATTTACTGACCCACCCTTCGACTCCCTCCTCTAAGTCATTAATAAAAATTACAAACAGCAGATGACCCAGAACTGATCCCTGCGGAACTCCACTTGTAACTGGACTCCATGCTGAATATTTACCATCTACCACCACTCTCTGACTTCTACCGGTTAGCCAGTTTTCTATCCAATTGGCCAAATTTCCCTCTATCCCATGCCTCCTGACTTTCCGCATAAGCCTACCATGGGGAACCTTATCAAATGCCTTACTAAAATCCATGTACACTACATCCACTGCTCTACCCTCATCCACATGCTTGGTCACCTCCTCGAAGACTTCAATAAGACCAGTTTAAATATTGTTTTCCTTTGCGGTGGCATTTCTTGCAAATTGTCCTGATGCATGCAAGACAAAAAGCTTCAACAAAATGTTTTGTTTTTCGAAACATTCAAATTAGGATCAGTTTGGAGAGAAAGTATGAAGATGGAAATGTATTAAGTTAACAATGAAAATTGGTCTAAATTCAGCAGAGACCAGGATAGCTTCACCTTGAACTTGATACAGGAATTACCAGGTGAAATTTAATCACTGGAATGATTTAACCACCTTCCACCAGTTTCATTGTTTGAATTGCTCATCAGTTATTTTGATTACTCCTGGGATGGGGAGGACATTGATAGGTCTGCTATTTATTGCACTTCCCTAACTATTCTGGAGAGGGCCGTGGTGGGCCATGAGTTTCTCGAAGTGGATCTGACAGTGGGACAAGATCATGTGCTGGGCCTTAGTACAGCTGTCCCTTAGGAGAATGAGCTGTGGCACAAGGAAAAACCTGGGAGTGGTGGAAAGGCACAGGCAGACCAGCTAGGCTGCAGAGGGGCAGAACCAGTTTTGACGAATGAGCTGAGGTCCTTCTGAGCTGAGTTGCAGACTCAGGCTTTCAGGGCCGCACACCTTACACTGTTACTGACCACAGCTCCATGATTGATGAGGCCTGCCACAGGAGAACATCCACAGAAAGCTGCCTCCAGTGTGTTTGATATCTCTGTGTGTCTCTCATACGTGACTGAGCAGACAGCAAGGGTTTCAGCAGCAACAAAGGTGTTACTCTAGTGCCCCTCCCACTTTCACCCATCGACCTACAAACTCTTCTGGGGAAAGGGCTCAGCACCTGCCAATGCCTGCTTCACTTTGTCCTGTGTTTGAGACAGTCCACAGAGGAGACACAACTTTAAATAGAACAGGGCTGAGCTGGCAGGACAAAGGTCATTGTCAGCACTGAATTTCAACTCTCTTCCTTCTTGAGACTGGCCTCTGGGAGACTCTGAGGTTCAAGGGTTAAGGCGGGTAACTGTGACACTGTAGCGAGAGGGATTCACTCTGTACCCAGCCAGTGCTGTTCCTGTCAGTGTGGAGACAGCTTTATTCTGTATCTTATCCTGTCCCTGTCCTGGGTGTTTTTGGTGGGAACAGTACGGAAAGAGCAATACTCTGTATATAACCCTATTTTGTCCCTGTCCAGGAGACTGTTTGTTGGGACAATGTTGACTTGTAATAACAAGCATAATCTTTCAAAAGTTTTGAAGACTGTCAGCTGTATAAAAACAATGTGAACCTCAGACTTCTCTGCTTCAGTAAATCAGATCTCCTTCCTGCTCAGCCACCAGTTCCACCTTAAGGTTTTGTCACTGTTTAAAGGGACAGGATTCTCATGTTATTGGGAAAATCTCCACAAGTGTTTCCGTCAAGCTCCATTGTACATGTGAATTTGTGCAGCTTCCTCTGTCTGGGCTGTTAATTGCAGTCTGTTTTCTGTAAATGTCAATCTGAAAATGGGAATAAAGATGAAGAAGATTCAGTCTCTGTCTTTGTCTCTGTCTCGTGCCTGCTTTGGAAATGGCCCGAGCTGAAGCCTAAGGGAAAGGTGTGTGAAGTGACACCCTCCACCATCAGGGCACGGAACACGAAGGAGAGAATAGAGAGGGCAATGGGGTCCTGGTGGCAGGAGGGCAATACTACAGTTCAGGACAGAAGGGGCATGTTCAGCAGGAATTCAGGACCCTGAGAAAATTTTCATTTGTAAATGGGATTAACTTTTCTTTATTGAGTTAAATTGACTCAGATTAAACATATCTATCGTGAATGGATAAATCTACAACAACCCCCACGAAGGGTGTTTGGATTGGAGGCTGAGTTGAAAGTATTGGTGACACATCGGGGAGGTGTGGAGTTACCTGGAGACTTTGTTCCAGAAGGAACTTATAAGCCTCAGGTCCAGGCAGTCCAGGAAGGAGCAGGAGGGTATGACTATGAAGATGGCAGGTAAGGATTTGGAGAGCACTGTCGGACAGGAAAACCCCTCACTTTTGCTGTAGTTGTGGGTATGCTCGCCAAGCTGGGAAGTTGATTTGTAGACATTTTGTCCTCTGTCTAGGTGACATCTTCTGAGCTTTGGAGCTTCCTGTGAAGCGCTGTTGTTCTGTGTCTTCTGGAATTTATTTGGTTCCATTCCTGCTGTTCCAGTTACTGGTTCCTGATGTTTGTTGCAGTGGTCAGTATACTGGGTCTAGGTCAATGTGTTTATTGATGGAGCCCATGGATAAGTGTCACACCTCTCGAAATTCGCTGGCTGCCCTCTGTTGAGCTCTGTCCTATGATCATAGTATTGGCCCAATTGAATTTGTGGTCCTTGTCATCTGTGTGTATAGCAACTTGGGACAGCTGCTCATTGGGGTTAGTGGTTCGTTGGTGCTCATGGATGTGGATGGCTAGTTGTATGCCTGTTTGACTGAGGTGTTTCATGCTAACATTGCATGGGTTCTTGTAAATTACACCTGTCTTTCACACGGTGGGTATTGGGCCTTTTGTTCTCATGAGTTGTTGTGTGAGTAGGGTTGTCAGTTTTTGGGCATTTGTGAGTGGTTGGAGAGGTCTAGCTGTTAGTTCTGTGATGTTTTATATAAGGTAATGTGGCTAGTGAGTTAGGTTGTGGCATGTCCTCATCGCGTTGTTTGTCTGTTAGGCATTTGTGGATGAAGTTGCAGGAATATCTGTTCTTGGCAAAGCCTTTGTAGAAGTGTTCTTCTCTTTGCAGGTCGGGAGTGCTGCAGTGTGTTGTAGCCCTATTGAACAGGCTCCTAATGCAGCTTCTCCTGTGTGTGGGGAGGAATCAGGCAGAGAGGAAGAGGCAGTGCAGCCATTGTGCAGCATCCATTGTTGCGTTGTCCCATTTCCAATCCCACTGCATTGTGATTGTCTGCCCTGCATATGCTCTCATCACAAGAGGCTCCATGGCCCTGAGGACTGTGGGAGTGAGCCCTGTCCATTCAGCTCGATCATCAAACTCCAGCCTTCCTGATGTAGTGGCAGCCAGGAGAACCCTGACCATGGGAGATTCCACATATGCTCCCTCCTACCCAGCAGGGAAAGATGATTCCATGGCCCTGCTTTCTCTCCAAACTGAACCAAATTCAAGTGTTGCTGAAAAAAAAGCGTTTTGTCAAAGCTTTTGTCTTGTACACATCAGGACAATTTGTAAGAAATAGCACAGCAAAACTCTGGAGATCCCAGCGGGTCAGGCAGTATCCATGGAAAGAAAGCAAGGCAAAATGAAATGTTTTCACAAGAAAGATCTTGTCTCACTCAAGTACTATATTCTCAAATGACTATTTGATCCTGATTTCCTATTTTGCTTCAGGCTTGTTGAAATTCTAAAAAGTAATTCTGTCTTTTTTTTAATGGAACACTATGTTTATCATCATTCATCATTAAATTCCAAGAACTGCATCAAAATATTTTTCATGATCTCTTTTCTGTATCTGGCATAAGTCATTTTGCCTTTCAGCTTGTCTGCACTGATGATAAATCTACGTTTACTGTGTTTATTTGTTTCAGAATTTTTGAACATCAGAATTCCCTCCCTCCACTTTCGAGATCATGTTCTGGCCTTCACAGAATCATAGAATCGAGGAATCCCTACAAGTTGGAAGCAAGCCACACAGCCCAGCAAGCTTGTTCCGACCATTGAAGACCACCCCACCAAGACCCACACCTCCCCTACCTTATCCCTGTAACCATGCATTTTCCATGGCGTTTTCCATTTGCTAGCCTGCACATCTCTTGTGACCCTTGATCCCCTGTCCATGGCCCATTATGTATTGTCCCTCAAATCAGCCATTACGAGTACAGCATTCTAGCCATGACCTAACCATTCTTCAGGACAGCTGCCATGGGTCACTCTCCCCTCCATCTCCTCACTCTCACTATTCAATCCAAAATCACATTGACCTTTATTTCTGATATTGTTTCCAATTTAAAGGAGATCTATCACTCAACATCCTTTCTTGCACGCTGCAGTGTTATTTATAATACAAACGGCCCTTCAACATTTATCATTCTCAGAGGAGTTACAACTGAGTAAACCCCTTCCAGCGCTCAGTGGAAAAATTCAGTTATGCCCGTTTCCCTGCTCTATCTCAATGGCTTATCTTTCTGTGTGGCTGTGTTTCTGGTGTGTTCAATAATATCTGACACTTGCCTGCCTAATGCTCTTACACACACTCATACCTGTTGAGTTCTCCCAGATAAATTGCTGCTCTTTGCAGTTTGGTCACACGCTTTGATAGCCGTGTGTTCGGTCTTTGAGTGTAATTCATTTTGTGCCTGATCCCAGTGTCAATCCGAAGGACACTTCACCTTTCAGTCTGACAAACCAGGTTCACCCATGTCATGGCTCTATTTCTAGGCTTGGCTCCAGTCTTTCAAAGAGATGAATTCAAGCCTCACCACTTTGATCATTTGAAGAGTATTTCATTTATTTTGATTTCTCCTGGTATGGGCGGGCACAAAAATGTCTGCTATTTGTTGCCCTTCCCTAATTATCCTGGAGAGGGCAGTGGTAAGCCATGTAATATCTGGGAAGGAAGACGCTGGGATCTGAACAAAAAACCCATGAAACTCAATGTCATGTTCATGAATGTAGTTTGGACAAGGGAACCCAGTCATCACCCGGTCTGTGAATCCAGTCCCACAGTGACATGATTCATTCTTAACGGCCCCATGATCTGGCTCAGAATTCAGTCCGAGCAACTGGAGATGGGCAATAAATTTGAAGTTTAATTTACAATAGTTTATAAAATAGTTCATTTTTAAAAAATAATACAATTTATTTAAATCTATGTTAACCTGAGTGTACAAGGCATAATTGCAAAATTTGCTGATGGTATGAAACTTGGATGTATTATTGCTGATGAAGAAGATAGCGTCGAACTTCAAAAAGGATGTAGATAAGTTAATGGAATGAGCAGATGGCTGGAGAAACAATTTAATGGAAAGAGATGTCACTGATTCATTTTGGAAGGAAAACGTGGAAAGACAAAACAAGCTAAAGGGTACAAGTATGGATGGGTGTAGGGGAGGTAGGACCTGGATGTTTATGAGCATCAGTCACTGAAGGTGGCAGGTTAGGCAGCTGTTCTCATGAGAGAGCAGCTGATTAAAGCAGATGCCATATCAACATGAACATAGAATACAGCATGGATGTGAAAAGAATGTTTCCTTTTCGGGGAGAATATCAAATTAAAACAAGTTCCCTCATACAAGACCGAGATAAGCAGTTTTTTTTATTCTTGCATAAGGTCATAGGTCATTGCAACTTTTCTTCAAACACAGAAATGAAACCTCTGACTGCTTGTAGTGAAGAAGAAGATAGCCATTGCTTTCAAGAATCTATCAGAAGAAGGCACGAATGTGAAATAATCAGGTCAGCCATGGGGAACAGGCTCAAGAGGATGAATCTCCTTCCTCTGCCCCTAATTCATATGATCGTGTGTCCAGTTCCACCGTTGAAAGAACAGCGCCTTGAAAGCTTGTGGTTTACAATAAAGCAGCTGAAGTGGCTGCTGGTTGATGTGGGCGCGAATGGAAGGGGACTTTACCCATAATCCTCAGCAGCCGTGCAAGTGCTCTCTCGCCACTAGCGAGCAGCTGCTTCACTGTCCCTGATCAGTAAAAAATAAACTGGGACTCTGCTTGGAACTAACCTGATGAAGGGTTTTTGCCCGAAACGTCGATTTTGAAGCTATTTGGATGCTGCCTGAACTGCTGTGCTCTTCCAGCACCACTAATCCAGAATCTGGTTTCCAGCATCTGCAGTCATTGTTTTTACCTTCGAGCTAACCGACTCAATCTGTAGACACCCATAGAGAACCAGTGCAGCTTTAGAAGTAGGGTACTGAGGGCACCATAATGAAAATATCCCCTGTGATAAGAAAAGTACTTTGATGTGACTTTTGTTTGTAATCACAGTGTGCTGTTTTATTCATTCTGTGAAACACGTAGACAATGGCAGTATTGAGTGGCACAATGTATATTTCCTCCTCTAACCCCTTTCCAAAATACCCTCTCCATATTACTTTATTCCCTATTGACTCTTCTACAATTGTCCCTTTTCCCTCACTGCGTCCCGGTCCCAGAGGAATTGATGGCCGGAGTTCATGACCCCGCACTGTGTGAAGGTTGGTGTGAAGTGAGGCCAGTGTGTTGGAGCTTGGGCTCCTGCCTCAGGCCCAGGTGTAGGGGCCTGTTCAACAATCTGCACAATGTCATTTTTCTCTTTCTGTCTTTATTAGAGTTTTCAAGCTGCAGTAACTAATTGGCAACAAGGTGTCTTGTCTAAAATGTTCCCAGCACTGGACAGATCTCTGCTGTTGTTTTTTTTCTCTCTCTGGAGCCAGCTCTGTATTCAGTGCCTGTTATCATTGTGTTCGAGTTCATATGTCAGCTGCTGCTTCCTTGCCATGGAACTGGAAAAAAATCATCAATGCCTCTTGAGATTTAAATCATTTATCATTCCAATGATGTGACTGCATCAGTGTTGTTTATGGCAGGGAGTATTTAACATCATGGTTCTAGGTTTTAATTGATCTTCTGTCGAGATAATACAGTTTGCAATGCTTCTCTCCCCTTACCTGTTATTCAGATGCTTGCAAACCTGTTATGATGAGGGCAGTGCATCTTCAACACCATGTGACGGAGTGGACGTGTGTTTGATTTCTCATCTCATTATCGCCCAGTTTCCAAAGAAAATGCTGTAGTCTTTGAAATGACATTATCTATCATGTGTTTGGATTTTATTTTTGCAATGCCAATTTTCATAAACAATATCCTGTTCCATTTTTTAGTTGTTTGTCAATGAATGTTTTCTGAGATACTGAGAGTTTATACAACACGCCATTTGCCTGTGGCCCAATTGTTGATTGAAGCCTCTGGTTGTTCGGTTAGTCCAAGCCATTGCCTTGCTCTCTGCAGTTGTACCATCAACTTGGTTTCTCAGTGTGAGCCAGGAGACCACTGCGTGGTGACTTCCCGTTCCACTGTCGGTGTAAAGGCAAGTGGGAACTGTCGAGGTTAATCCCATCATGAACATCAGAACATTCTGCTCAGCTGGAACTACATCCACTGACTAATTTCTCTGGCCACCATCACAGTAAAACCAAATCCCTCCCTTTGCCAGCACAAAGAGAAAGTGCCCGTCAGATTCCCTGGTGTGTGATGGTTTAGACCAGTAGGAGCAGCACTGGCAGATCATGCTGTACTAGCCTGGACAGAATCCTGGGCAAACTCCAAATGAAAATGTGATCTTCAATGGATCTGCTGCTACAGGAAATATACAATTGTAATCCTTACTGAATCACCTCATCAAACCTAAATACAACTGCGAAAATATAAGCCAAATCAATTTCCCAAGTTCACAACACAACAAGAAAGTGGGGAACAGACAGATACTGTCCCTTGTCGTTAGGGAGCATTGCGTTTCCTATCCCCTCTCTCTCTGTGGGTTACAATTTTTACCATCCTTTCTGTGTGAGAATATTACTGTTCCTGTCTCCACTCTCTTGGGGACAGGGCGGAGGTGTCACATCCACCCAGTTTGTTCGTTCCATTTACTCTTCTGAAACGGGGAATCCCTGCTTCACTATGTGTGTGAGCCATGTGTTAAAGCCCTGCACAGCTCACCCTTCATCTCAATCAGATCACAGGGGTCTAAGGTTGGTCAGTACTGTCTGGACCCAGAACAATAACACCGACTGACTGGAGATAACCCAGATCAAGTCCCAATGAGACTGCTATTGACCTTCACCCTCAAAGCCCACTGAGGATGTGGTCATTAGTCCCAGTGTTGTCACAAAGTAAGTTCTCCCAGAGATTCATGAACCATTCTAGATTTGACACAAGTGTGTGATGTTGTTGGATGACAGGTGGGAAGGCTTGAGACAAAACATAAAAAGAGAGAATTTTATTTCTGTTATGCCGTTTTTGAGCTTAGGATATTGGAAAATGTTTTACCCCAACTGAATACTTCCGAAGTCCAGGCATTGTTGTGATGTGGGAATTGTGACAGCCTTGTCAAGGCAGATCATATGGCAGCACCACCCAGAGACTGGAGGCTGCTACTGCAGGCAGGGGACAAACCAGTTCTGCTGTGAGGGAAGGACACTGGATGTGAGAAATTGAAGCAGGAGTAGGACTCCAATGACTGTCCATCCTTTCTTAAATACAGGGACCAAAATTGCACACAATACTTCAAATGCAGGCTCACAAACACCCTCTAAAGTTTCAACAAGATTTCTCTACTTTTAAATTCCAACCCCAGACAATAAAGGTAAAAATTCCATTTGCCTTCTGATTACTTGCTGCACCTCCACTAACCTTCAGTGTCCCATGCACAATATTACCCTGATCGCTCTGTACTGCACTTTTTTTAAATCTCTCACTATATAAATACTAGTCGGCCTTTCGATTATTCCGAACAAAGTGCATGGTCTCACACTTTCTGACATTAAATTCCGGCCACTGTGTATGAGCGTTTCATTTCCAGTTTGGTCTTCTCTTTGTGATTGACTGTCTCAATGCATCTGTCTGTACCATATCCCATTCCCATTTTTTGATAGCCCTGACCCTTGACTATCTAACCCTTTCGTGCTGGTTCCATTCAATGTAGACAGACAGGAGGTTGGAAGAACACAGCAAGCCAGACAGCATCAGGCGGTGAAGAAGTTGACGTTTCGGATGTAACCCTTCTTCAGGAAGAGGGTTGGGTGTAGGGAGAGCTGCAGATAAAGGGGGTGATGGGGGGATGGTGGAGAACGGGGATAGATGAAGACAGGCAGAGGACATGACCTGGTTCATCAATGGAAGGAATTAATCTGCTTGGTG
Source organism: Chiloscyllium punctatum (assembly GCF_047496795.1). NCBI lineage: Eukaryota > Metazoa > Chordata > Chondrichthyes > Orectolobiformes > Hemiscylliidae > Chiloscyllium > Chiloscyllium punctatum. Next base: position 32,536,368 of record NC_092745.1, read on the forward strand.
GCAGAGAGGAGTGGAAGAGATGGGAGGGGCTGAGGAGGGAGTCAGGGGATCGCAAGTGAGGGTATTTGAAATTGGAGAACACAGTGTTGAATCCTCTGGGCTGTAGGCTGCCCAGGTGGAAGATAAGTTATTGTTCCTCCAATTTTCGGTTTGGTTCATTGTGGCAATGGAGGAGGCCAAGGATAGTCATGTTGGAAAGGGAGTGGGAAGGGGAATTAAAGTGAGTGGTGACTGGGAGGCCTGGTCGGCCCCTACAGGCCCAGCTGCCTGAGTTTATGTTTGGTCTTCCCAATGTAGAGAAGACCACATCGGGGGCACTTGATGCAGTAAACTAGGTTGGAGGAGGGGCAGGTGAACCTCTGTTTCACCTTGAAGGACTGTTTGGGGCACTGGATGGAGGTGAGGGGTTGGTGTACCAGCAGGCTTTGCATCGTTTTTATTTGCAGGAGAAGGTTCCTGGGGGTTCAGGAAAGATGATGGAGACAATGGCGCAAACCAAGAATTGTCAAGGGGAACAGTCTTGAGGAAGGCAGACAGGGGCAGAATGAGGAAGACATTCTTGGTGGTGGGGTCTTGTTGGGGTTGGCGGAATAGGATGATGTGTTTGATACAGAGATTGGTTTGGGTGATAGGTGAGGACAATGGGGACTCTGTCTTTATTCTGTTTGGAGGGGGTGGCTTTAGAGCAGTGGAACAGGAAATGGAGGGGGTGCGATAGATGACAGAGGGAGCAAAAGCACGTTGTTCGAAATAGGTGGGCATCTGGAATATTTGGGAGTGGAATGTCTCCTCATCCGAGCAGATAGAGCAGAGGCGGAGGAATTGGAAGAATGGGATGGAGTTCTTGCAGGATACTGGGTGGGAGAAAGTATAGTCCGTGTAATAATGGGAGTCTGTGAGTTTGCAGTAAATCTATATCTGAACACTGTCACTGGAGATGGGAATGGAGAGGTCAATAAAGGGGAGGGAGGTATCCAAGGTGGACTAAGTGAATTTGAGGGTGGGGTGGAAGTTGTGGGCGAAGAAGATGAACTGCTCCAGTTCAGCCTGGGTGCAGGTCACATACCATCAGTGTAATGGTAGAAAAGTTGGGACACAGTGCCTGTGTAGGCACTGAAGAGGGACTGTTCAACATAGCCAATAAAGGGGCTGGGGTAGCTGGGGCCCATCCATGTACTCCTAGCCACCCCCTGGATTTAGAGGAACTGGGAGGAGTTAAAGGAAAAGTTGTTGAGGGTGAGGACCAGTTCGGCCAGATGGAGGAGGGAATTGGTGGAGGGGGAGTGGATGGATCTGTTGGAGAGAAAAAAGCAGAGGGCCAGTCGGCTGATCTTATTGGGTATGGACGTATATAAGGACTGTCCATAGTGAAGGTAAAGAGCTGGGGGCCTGGGACTGGAGGTTACTGAAGAGATGGAGGGCATGTTTGGTGGAGCTGAAGTAGGTGGAAAGTGCCTGAACCAAGGAGGAGAGGATGGAGTTGAGGTAGGATGAGAGGGCTTCGGTGGGGCAGGAACATGTTGAGATGATTGGTCAGCTGGGGAAGTTGGGCTTGTGGATCTTGGGGAGCAGATAGAACTGGGCATTGCAGGGCTGGGGTTCTATGAGTTTGGAGGCAGTGGAGGGGAGATCACTGGAGGCATTGGGTCACTGACAGTGAGAGTGATTTTGGCCTGATGGATCATGGTAGGGTCATGGGCAAGGGGGAGGTAGAACGTGGTGTGAGAGAGTTGGGGTTTGGCCTCCACCACCCCACATTTGTCAGCGGGTTTGACGGTAAACGGGGTGTTGGTACAGAGAGAGTGGACTGCTGCACTTTCGGGGGGGGGGGGGGGGAAAGAGTGGTTGGAGAGGGTAAGAGGGGGTGGAGAATTTGAGGTGACTGATGTCACATCAGTGGTCAGCAATGAAGAGCTCTCGGGTTTGTACACATCTGTGGTGGGGGGTGACTAAGTGGAGGAGGAAGGGTCCTCAGAGGGAGGTTGGGAGCTTTCGTTAAAGAGGAAGACACAAAGGTCGAGGCGGTGGAAGAAGAGCTCCACGTCCTGATGGGTGCGGGATTTTTTGAGGTGGGGAACGAATGTGAGCCCTTTCCTCAGAATAGACTTTTAGGCCTCAGAGGGTTCGAGGTCGTGGGGGGATAGTAAATATGGGGCAAGGCTCGGGGTGGCAGACGAGGTTTTCAGGGGGGTCCACGATGGCTGAAAGAGGGGACGGGGCAAGTGTGATGGGAATGGGAGAGAATGGGTGTGGGAGAGAAAGGAGATTCAGGCGGAGGTGGTTAGTGGAGTGAGGTGGGGGAGTGGGAAAGTGGGGATGAGGTAAAGAGGGAGAAGTGGAGGGATAGGGTGCACTGTGGGGGTATATGGGTGAGGAGGGTGGGTGAGTGTGCTGGCTGGCTGCAGGTAGGCAGTAGGACTCAGTCTACATTTCCCAGAGTCTCCCCTAAGTCTTGGTTGCAGACTGGGTGGGGCCAGAAGTGGAGCCAGAGGCTGGAGCGAAGTCAAGGCCAGTCCGAGTGTTTTGACCTGGGTTCAATTCCAGCCTCAGGCAACTGTCTGTATGGAGTTGGCACATTCTGCCCGTGTCTGCATAGGTTTCCTCTGTGTGCTGTGGTTTCCTCCCACAATCTAAAGACGTGCAGGTTAGGTGAATTGGCTGTGCTAAGTTGCCCATAGTGATCAGGGATGTGTAGGTTAGGTTCATTAGTCAGAGTAATAAGATAGGGGATTGGGTCTTGGGTGGGTTACACTTCCAAAGGTCAGTGTGGACATGTTGGGCCAAATGGCCTGTATCCTCACAGTAGGGATTCTATGACAGTTCATTCCAGATTCCCACCACCCGCTGAGTGAAAAAGTTCTTCACCAAATCTCATTTGCGGTGTCCATAATGAAACCTTTCAAACCATTCATTTTGTCTAGTGTTGTTTAGCCCTTGAGCTCCTTGTTCAATAAATGTGTTATTCTTTTTGATAAAATATGAGTTCTGTGACAGGGACAGTTAACTTTGTCCAATCAGGCAATCCTGGCTGAAAGATAAAAAGGGGAGTGCGAATTGAATAAAGATTTGTGCACTTTGTGTCTTTCACTGTGTCTCACACCTGCACACACACACACACCATGGGTGCTGGGGAAAAAAATAAGCACTACCGCACTTAGGCGGTAGTGTGGGGGTAAAAAAGAAGAAAAAAAAATAAAAAAATAAATAAAATAAAAAAAATATAACCAGGAGTTCAGTGCAGGGAGTGAAGTCCATTATTTCCCCCTCCAACTCTATTTTGATTTAGTCCCTTACCCTCCCCTTCACTGTTTTGATCACACGGCATTGCCTTTTGATGTGAAGGGCACCGCTTGTCACTGGCCACCCGGGTGTTTTTCTATCTTCCTGGTGGTGGAAACCGAAAAAAGATTTGTGCACCTTGTGTCTTTCACTGTGTCCCACACCTGCACACACACAACATGGGTGCTGGGAAAAAAAAAGAAGAAAAAAAAAGAAAAAAAAAGGGGAGTGCGAATTGAATAAAGATTTGTGCACTTTGTGTCTTTCACTGTGTCTCACACCTGCACACACACAACATGGGTGCTGGGAAAAAAAAAGAAGAAAAAAAAAGAAAAAAAAAGAAAAAAAAAGGGGAGTGCGAATTGAATAAAGATTTGTGCACTTTGTGTCTTTCACTGTGTCTCACACCTGCACACACACACCATGGGTGCTGGGGAAAAATAAGAACTACCGCAGTTAGACGGTAGTGTGGGGGGTTAAAGAAAAAAGGTGTAATCAGGGGATTTTGATGTGAAGGGCAGTGCTTGTCACTGGCCACTCGGGTGTTTTGCATTTTGGGATTTGGACCATTTTGTGACTGACTGTGACTGTGACTGTGCGAGGACTGTTCCTGTTGCTGCTTCGGGCCTGCCTCCCTGCTGCTGCCTGGGGCTTGCCTTGGCGCCCCTCCCCAGGACTTCCACCACTACTGTTGCTGCTGTTACCTGAGGAGAGGCCTGCCTCCACTGCTGCTGCTGCCCGAGGCCTGCCTCCACCAGCGCTGCCTGGGACTCGCCTTGGGGCCCCTCCCCAAGACCTCCACCTCTGCTGCTGCTGTTGTCTGAGGCCTGCCTTCCACCACCGCTGCCTGGGACTCGATTTTGGGGGCTGCCTGGGACTTGTCTTGGGGGCCTTCCCCAACAGGCCTGCCCCCCCACCACTACGACCGAGGGACTGCCCAGGAATTGCTAGAGGCCTGCCTCCACTGCTGCTGCTGCCTGAGGCCTGCCTTCCACATCCGCTGCCTGGGACTCGATTTTGGGGCTGCCTGGGACTTTCCTTGGGGACCCTCCCCAACAGGCCTGCCCCCCACTGCTGTGACTGGAGGAACTGCCTGGGACTTGCCGGAGGCCTGCCTCTACATCTGCTGCCTGGGACTCAATTTTGGGGCTGCCTGGGACTTGCCTTGGGGACCCTCCCCAACAGGTCTGCCCCACACCGCTGCGACCGAGGGCCTACCTGGGACTCGCCTGAGGCCTGCCTCCACCGCTGTTGTCACCTGAGGCAGGTCTCCACCGTCGCTGCCTGGGACTCTCCCTGCAACCTCCACCACTGCCGCTGCCAGAGGCCCAACTCCACCACCACCACCAGCAGCAGCAGAACATGGCGAGCCCGAAGGTTGCGGGGCCCAGCCGCACCTACGCCGGGGTAGCCGCTGCCTTAGGCTCGGCTGGCCCAGCCCCGGCTGCAAACCACACTCCCTTCAGGCACCTCACGAAACGCCTGGGGGTCAAGGCCTATCCCCACCCGAACAAGACCATCGAGGCCTGCAGCAAGGCCATGGCTAGTGTGGTCGGCCCACTGGCCATAGTCGCTGCGGCCCGGATGTACGGGAAGGCCGTATTTTTCCTGAGGACCGAGCAGGCGGTCCACCTGGCCGTGGAGAGGGGGCTCACTGTGGGCGGGACACATTTGCCCGTCGACCCTCTGGAGGTTACGGCCCAGAGGGTCGTGATCTCCAACGTCCCGCCCTTTATTGCCAGCGAGCTCCTTCTCCCCCACCTCACCACCTTGGGGGAGATCCGGTCAGGGATCCAGCCGCTCCTGCTCGGTCTGAAGGACCCCGCCCTCCGGCACATCTACTCCTTCCGACGCCAGGTGTTTATTTGCCTGGCCCGGGAGGAGGTTACGGACGGCTCCTTTACCCTCCTCCACGAGGGCGCGGCCTACCGCGCCTTCTGGACGGTGGACGGCGTGCGGTGCCACCTGTGCCGCGAGGTGGGGCACATTAGAAGAAACTGCCCCACCCAAAAGGCCGCCCAGCCCTCGCCAACGGCTGACGGTGGTGCCGCCGCACCCACTCCCCCTCCCCCAAAGTCAACACCACAGGCCCCGGCACCGGAGCCTGAGCCGGAGGCTTCCGATCCTCCAGCCTCCGGCAGGGAGGGGGGTGAGCGTCCAGCCGGCCGGAAGGCGCTCAGGAAGGCGCGACGCGTCAGGCCCGCCCACGGGGAGACCACCCTATCCCCATCCCCGACACCCAGCCCACGACCTGCCCCGCCCCGGCACGACGATGCCCTTGCGGCCGTGCCAGCGTCGCCCCGGCGCGGGAACCCTGACCCCCAAACCCCCGAACCCGTACCCGACCCTGACCCCACGGACCCCACATCCAACCCCCACCCCGATGGAGAAACCCCTGGGGCTGCGAGGCCTGCCCCAGGCCCTGCAACACCTGGCCCCGGGGACCCCGAGCCCTGCCCCGCCTAGCCACACCCTGGCACTAACCTGGGGGGGACCACTGCTGCCCAATCTCCCGCAGCAACCGTGTCTCCGGGCCCCGGAGAGGGAACTGGGCCCCTGCCCCGCCCGCTGTCACCTGATAAACCAGGGGCGGGGCAGGAAATGACACGGCTGACCCTCCCCACCCTGGCCACGCCCCCTGCCTTCCCCCAGCCAATCGTATTCCGGGAAAGGCTGGGGGGAGGGGCCTCAGGCCCCATGACCACCAAGGCGGGCGGGGAGGGAAAGGCCCATAAATCCCCCCCTGTCTCTCTGGGAAAGAGGGGCTGGCCCTTGGAGGGGAGAGACAGTCCTGCAGCGCGCCGGCGGCGCTGCTCCTCTCCAGGGGACGGGCCCAAGGGACCCTCCAACGATCCCGCACCGCGGCCTGACCTGCCCAATGACGACGAGGGCCGCGGTGCGGGCGTCGACAAAGGACCCTTTACTGGGTCGCCGAGCGGCGGAGGGGAGGTAGGTGTTATCCCCGCTCCTCCCTCCCAGACTGTTTTTCCGGGAGCCTTGGCCCTGGGGGACGATCTTTTCCTGGGGGATGACCTTTTCCCCGAGGAGCCAGGCGTCCCGGTGTCGGGAGGAGAGCGGGGCCCCGAGCCTCCGCCGCCCGACGACCCGAACTCGGGGCGTTCCGGGACGGGGTGCGCCGAGGAAGGTACCGCCGGTGACCCTGGGGGTGGGGTCGCTGGGGGTTCGAGGCCTGTTGGCGGCGCCGGACCAGCCCCCATCCTCTCGGTGGGGGAGGGGTCGGTGACCGAGGGCGACCTCCCGGAGGAGGGTTCGGAATCGGTGGCGGACACCGGGGACGACGCGGACTCCGTCTGCAGTGACGTTTTTGAGACCCAGGTGCCCCCCGCCGATCTCCCCCTCATCCCCCTCGAGGAACTCTGGGAATTTGTCGAGGAAACTCGAGGTCAACTCGAGGATAGAGCCCAACTGGCGCTCGACCACTGGAGCTCTTTTGAAAAAGTTTATTGGTCGGCCCACGCTGCTCGCCAGGCGCCTGGGCTTGACGTCAACGAGCGAAAGCGAGTCAGGAACTTCCTGGGGGCACTCCTGGTGAGGGCGAGGGACTCCTGTGCCCCTCCCTCGTCCTCCCAGTAATTGTACTTGTTTTTTAACTGTACTGGTGGTGGTAGCACAATGCTTCCGACATGGAGACTACTATAGCCAGCCTCAACATCAACGGCAGCAGGGAGTCACAGCGCAGATTCCAGACCCTGTCGGTCCTTCGGGACGGGAGGTATGCGGTGTGCTTCCTGCAAGAAACCCACACTACCCCGGGAGACGAAGCCACCTGGCTCCTGGAGTGGCGAGGGGGGGTCTATATGAGTCACCTCACCCGCAGATCTGGCGGGGTGGCTATCCTGTTGGCCCCGCATTTTCAGCCAGAGATCTTGGGGGTCAGGGAGCCGGTGCCAGGCCGTTTGCTTCACCTGACGGTTCGGCTGGGGGTGCGCGGTGCTTCACTTGGTGAACGTATACGCTCCCCTGGCCGGGCCGAGGCAAGCGAGCTTCTTTCAAGAACTGTCCGCTCATCTGGCTTCCATCGACGAGAACCAGTGCGTCGTCCTCGGGGGAGATTTTAACTGCGTCCTCGAGGGCAGGGACCACGGCGGTACCCGCACTGGCTGTGCGTCGGGGAAGAGGTTGGGGGACTTGGTCAAGTCCTTCGACCTGGTGGACGTCTGGCGGACTCTCCATCCCGACTCCATCGCCTTCACCTTCGTGAATCGACCGCCTGTACGTTTCGTGGGCGTACGCCTCCTGTTTTCCGAAGGCCTCCACGCGGCAGGTGTCGTGCACGGACCATCACCTGGTGTGGGCGGAACTCCTTCCGTTCGGCGCCAGGCTCGGCTCCGCGTACTGGCACCTTAACAGCCTGCTGCTGGAGGACGAGCGGTTCCGGGACTCGTTTCGTCGTTTCTGGGCCGGCTGGAGAAGGAAGCGGGGAAGCTTCCCCTCCCTGAGGCTATGGTGGGACGTGGGCAAGGCTCACGTCCGCGTCTTCTGTCAGGAGTACGCGAGGGGGTCGACCAAGAGGCGGAAATCCAGGATCGTGGAGTTGGAGAGGGAGATGCTCGACCTGGAGTCACGCCTCGGTCAGCCCGACGCGGACCTGGCCCTGCGCGGGGTGTACGAAGAGAAGAAGGCCGCGCTCCGGGACCTGCAGCTCGTCGGGGCTCGGGGCGCGTACGTGAGGTCGCGGATTCAGCTCCTGCAGGACCTGGACCGCGGCTCCCCCTTCTTCTACTCGCTGGAAAAAAGGCGTGGCACCCGTCAGCAGCTCCTTGTGCTGCTGGCCGACGACGGGTCCCTCGTCTCGGATCCGGAGGGCGTCAGGGCCCACGTCCGAAACTATTACACGGCTCTGTTCTCTCCGGATCCGTCCAGCGAGGACGCTCGCAGAGTTCTGTGGGAGGACCTGCCGCAGCTCGGCCCGGAGGACGCCGGAAGGCTCGACGCTCCCGTCAGTTTAGAGGAGCTGACCGGCGCCCTCGACCGGCTCTCGAGGGGCAAAACCCCGGGGCTGGACGGGCTGACTGTGGAGTTCTTCAGGGCGTTCTGGGACGTCCTGGGGAACGACTATGCACAGGTCCTGGGGGAGTGTCTAAATGCCGGACAGCTGCCCCTTTCTTGGCGCAGGGCGGTCATCGTCCTGCTGCCGAAGAAGGGGGACCTTCGTTCTTTGAAGAACTGGCGTCCGGTCTCCCTCCTCAGCACGGACTACAAAATCTTCGCCAGGTTGTTGTCTTCTCGCCTGGCTTCCGTGCTGGCCCACATGATTCACCCAGACCAGTCCTACACGGTCCCGGGCCGGCGGATACACGACAACGTCCACCTGGTCCGGGACCTGATCCATTTCTGTCGACGGGCTGGTCTGCCGAGCGCCTTCCTGTCTCTCGACCAGGAGAAGGCGTTCGACAGGGTCGATCACGAGTACCTGCTCGGGACTCTGCGGGCGTTCGGGTTCGGGACGCGGTTCGTCGCCCGGATCCGACTTTTGTACGCCGCCGCAGAGTGTCTGGTTAAAGTTAACGGGTCCCTGACGGCGCCCCTTCGCTTCGGGAGAGGAGTGCGTCAAGGCTGCCCCCTGTCCGGCCAGCTGTATTCCCTGTGCGTGGAGCCTTTCCTGCGCCTCTTGCGGAGGAGGTTGTCGGGGCTGGTTCTGCGCGGCGCGGGCACGGGGGTGGTCCTCTCGGCCTACGCCGACGACGTGCTCCTCACTTTCACCGACCCGGCTGACCTGGGGAGGATGCGCGAGTGCCAGGCCGTGTACTCTGCGGCGTCTTCCGCCAGGATCAACTGGGCCAAGTGTTCCGGACTACTGGTCGGCCCGTGGCGGGTGGACTCTCTGCCGGAGGAGTTACGGGGGTTCAGCTGGAGTACCACCCATCTCCTCTACCTGGGGGTCTACCTCAGCCCGGCTGAGGAATCCTGGCCGGCCAACTGGCAGGAGCTGGAGGCCAAAGTCTCGGCTCGCCTAGGCCGCTGGACAGGACTGCTCCGAGTGCTATCTTACAGGAGTCGAGTGCTGGTCATAAACCAGCTGGTGGCCGCCATGCTGTGGTACCGGCTGGTCACTTTGGTCCCTCCTCCTGGCTTTGTCGCTGACATCCAGAGAACGTTGGTCGACTTCTTCTGGGACAAAAAGATGCACTGGGTCGCCGCGCAGGTTCTGAGTCTCCCTATCGAGGAGGGCGGTCAGTCGCTGGTGTGCGTCCGCACCCAGGTCGCGACGTTCCGCCTTCAGACCTTGCGGCGATACCTTTACGTCGAGCCTCCTCCTAGGTGGTGCGCCCTGGCGACGTATTTTTTCCGCCAGGTGCGTAACCTCAACTACGACACGCAGCTCTTGTTCGTCGACCGCGACGGTTTGGAGGTCGCCCTCAAGGTGCTGCCTGTCTTTTACCAGGACCTGATCACTGTCTGGAACATGGTCGAATCGCGTCGCGCCTACCCTCCGGCTGGAGTAGCGGCTGTCGTCAGGGAGCCGTTGCTCAGGAATCCGCACCTCCGTACTCGCGGGTTCGAGTGGCTGTCGGAGGGGAGGGCCGTGGCGGCGAGGGCGACCAGGGTCGGGGACGTGCTGGGTGCCGGGGGCCTGGGCTGGACGCTGCCGCAGGACATAGCGAGCAGGGCAGCGGTAGACGTCCGGTACGTGGCCACCGCCATCCGACGCCTTAAAACGGCGGTGCTCGGACCCGACGTAGTGCACCGGTTGGAGGACGCTCAGGTGTGCGGTGGGATCCCGTCCGCGCTCACCCCGGCCCGGACGGAATTTCACATTGGCCCCAAGGTCCCGTACTTCCCGCGGGAGCCTGTGCCCCACAACCTGAGCCGCCTCCTGAATTTTAGTTTTGTTCCTTTCAAAGATATAAAAAGGAAGGCCCTGTATCGACTGCTGCTGCACACCGTCCACCTCTTCTCCCTCATCCACCGTCCGGACACGCCTTGGCGTGCCCATTTGCCACCGGGCGGCGGAGATCCCCAGTGGAGGGCTCTCTACGCGGGAGTCCTCCCCCTTTCTCTCGGGGATCTGGGGTGGAGGGTGCTGCACGCAGCAGTCCCCTGCAACCGCAGATTGCGGTGGTTCCCGGACTCCCAGCCCAACTGCTTGTTCTGTGGCGCTGTGGAGTCCGTGGACCATGTATATATTGGGTGTGGGCGTTTGCACTCCCTTTTTGATTTTCTCAAAAACCTTCTCCTCTGCTTTTGGCTGCACTTCAGTCCCACGCTCCTGATCTTCGGGCACCCGGTACGGAGGAGGGAGGGCAGGTCCGAGGACCTCCTCGTGGGTCTGCTCCTGGGCCTGGCCAAACTGGCCATCAACAGGTCCAGGCAGCGGGCCGTGGAGGGGGTCGTTAGGGCCGACTGCCTGCCCCTCTTCCGGGGTTACGTTAGAGCCCGGGTGTCCTTGGAGAAGGAGCACGCGGTGTCCACCGACACCCTGGAGTCGTTCAGGGAGAGGTGGGCGCCGCAGGGAGTGGAGTGCATCATTTCTCCCTCCAGCTCTATTTTGATTTAGTCCCTACCCTCCCCTTCACTGTTTTGCTCACACAGCATTGCCCTGTGGTTTGAAGGGCAGTGCTTGTCACTGGCCACTCGGGTGTTTTTCATATCTTCCTGGTGGTGGAAATTGAATAAAGATTTGTGCACTTTGTGTCTTTCACTGTGTCTCACACCTGCACACACACACCATGGGTGCTGGGGATAAAAATAAGCACTACCGCACTTAGGCGGTAGTGTGGGGATAGAAAAAAAATAAATAAATAAATAAATAAAGGGTGACTTGCTGATGGGGAAAAAAAAATGAATACATCATTCAAAAGGCTGATTCAGTGAAATTAGTCGGTGAGACGTAGTTTGCGACTGTTGGCATGAGAACTGCAAAGGAGAATATCAAGTCAGTATAAAATTTTAAAAAGGGGAGTGTGTCTCACACCTACTCACACACACCATGGGTGCAGGGGAAAATAAGCACTACCGCAGTTAGGCGGTAGTGTGAGAGTCTCAAAAAATAAACAGGTGTGAGCATTGCCCTTTGATGTGAAGGCCAGTGTTTGTCACTAAAAAAAAGGGGAGTGTGTCTCTCATTGTGTCTCACACCTACACACACACATACTATGGGTGCTGGGGAAAAATAAGCACTACCACAGTTAGGAAGTAGTGTGGGGGTTAATATAAAAGAAAAAAAAAAGAAAAAAAAGAAATAAGGGGAGTGTCAGAAGGACTGATACTCTGGGACCTGACTCTGAATAACAACCTGCCAACCAATCCCCTCCTTCTGTCACCCTCAATCTCCCCATGCTTACTCTTGATGCCCCTTCGATCCAGCCTGTGCTGCCTTTGTGAGAGGTTGACATTCTCTCCATCACCCAGGAATGTGGTCATCATCCCAGAGCAGTCACACGTTTAACCTGAGGGTCATCACAGCTGAGGCGGGGGAGAAAAAGTGGCACCTTCATGGTGGTCATACCTGTCATTAATCCGCCACAACCTCTCTTGGGGCTGCAAAAATTCAACCTCGCTCACTCTGACAGCTCCCGTCCCTAGAAGGTAATATTGCTGCACCTACTTTTGGGTTAATAAACCACTGAAATATGATTATGGGGACTCAGCATTGGTTGGGCAGGCAGCCACGATTGACCCTGGATTCAGAAAGTCCCCTTGTAAGTGGGCAACACATTAGGGAGCACAGTCCAGATGAGAATAGTGCTAGAAAAGCACAGCAGGTCAGGCAGCAGCTGAGGAGCAGGAAAATCAACATTTCTGCATTGGGGAGCACAGTGCCCACTGCCTCTGAAATCCCTCCCTTACTGAGAATACACTCTCAGTATTCACCTTTCTCAGCTGCCATCTGAATTTATTATAAATTCTGTGTCCAAAAGATCCTGCCCCTCCAGCTATCTGATGGAGAAGCAGTGCTCTGAACACTTCTCCTTTCAAATTAACCTGTTTGACTATCACCTGGTGTTGTTGATTTTTAACTTCGGCCATCTGAATGAGCTGCCATCTCAGACTGAATCAGCAGAACTGTTTTCCATTCATGATTTGAGAAGATTAAAGCCTCATCTTCAATCCCCAGCACAAAACCCATTCTCAATCCATCAATCAGAGACACATAGCTCAGAGAGACACCTACAGACAGCACGAAGTAACACACACACTCTCTGAGACAGGCAGCAGTGAATAACATGGTAAAAACAATGACTGGAGATGCTGGAAACCAGATTCTGGAATAGTGGTGCTGGAAGAGCACAGCAGTTCAGGCAGCAACCAAGGAGCTGTAAAATCGACGTTTCGGGCAAAAGCCCTTCATCAGGAATAAAGGCAGAGAGCCTGAAGCGTGGAGAGATAAGCTAGAGGAGGATGGGGTTGGGGAGAAAGTAGCATAGAGTGCAATAGGTGAGTGGGGGAGGGGATGAAGGTGATAGGTCAGGGAGGAGAGGGTGGAGTGGATAGGTGGAAAAGAAGATAGGCAGGTAGGACAAGTCCGGACAAGTCATGGGGACAGTGCTGAGCTGGAAGTTTGGAACTAGGGTGAGGTGGGGATAGGGGAAATGAGGAAACTGTTGAAGTCCACATTGATGCCCTGGGGTTGAAGTGTTCCAAGGCAGAAGATGAGGCATTCTTCCTCCAGGCGACTGGTGGTGAGGAAGTGGCGGTGAAGGAGGCTCAGGACCTCCATGTCCTCGGCAGAGTGGGAGGGGGAGTTGAAATGTTGGGCCGCAGGGCGGTGTGGTTGATTGGTGCGAGTGTCCCGGAGATGTTCCCTAAAGTGGTCTGCTAGGAGGCGTCCAGTCTCCCCAATGTACAGGAGACCGCATCGGGAGCAACGGATACAATAAATGATATTAGTGGATGTGCAGGTAAAACTTTGATGGATGTGGAAGGCTCCTTTAGGGCCTTGGATAGAGGTGAGGGAGGAGGTGTGGGCGCAGGTTTTACAGTTCCTGCAGTGGCAGGGGAAGGTGCCAGGATGGGAGGGTGGGTTGTAGGGGGGCGTGGACCTGACCAGGTAGTCACGGAGGGAACGATCTTTGCGGAAGGCGGAAAGGGGTGGGGAGGGAAATAGATCCCTGGTGGTGGGGTCTGTTTGGAGTTGACAGAAATGTCGGCGGGTGATTTGGTTTATGCGAAGGTTGGTAGGGTGGAAGGTGAGCACCAGGGACATTCTGTCCTTGTTACAGTTGGAGGGGTCGGGTCTGAGGGCGGAGTTGCGGGATGTGGACGAGATGCATTGAAGGGCATCTTTAACCACGTGGGAAGGGAAATTGCGGTCTCTAAAGAAGGAGGCCATTTGGTGTGTTCTGTGGTGGAACTGGTCCTCCTGGGAGCAGATATGGTGTAGGCAGAGGAAGTGATAATATGGGATGGCATTTTTGCAAGAGGTAGGTTGGGAAGAGGTGTAATCCAGGTAGCTGGGGGAGTCGGTGGCTTTGTAAAAAATGTCAGTGTCAAGTCGGTCGTCATTAATGGAGATGGAGAGGTCCAGGAAGGGGAGGGAGGTGTCAGAGATGGTCCAGGTAAATTTAAGTTCAGGGTGGAATGTGTTGATGAATTTGATGAATTGCTCAACCTCCTCGCGGGAGCACGAGGTGGTGCCAATGCAATCATCAATGTAGCAGAGGAAGAGGTGGGGAGTGGTGCCAGTGTAATTATGGAAGATCAACTCTTCTACGTAGCCAACAAAGAGACAGGCATAGTTGTGGCCCATACGTGTGCCCATGGCTACCCCTTTGGTCTGGAGGCAGTGGGAGGATTCGAAGGAGAAATTGTTAAGGGTGAGGACCAATGAATGAGAGTATCGGTGGAAGGGTACTGTTGGGGATGTTTGGAGAGGAAAAAATGGATGGCTTGGAGGCCCTGGTCATGGCGGGTGGAGGTGTAGAGGGATTGGATATCCGTGGTGAAGATGAGGCGTGGTGTATTGAACTTATGTGGGGAGTTCCTGGACTAGGGGGGATAGGACAGTGCCAAGGTAGGTAGGGATAAGTTCAGTGGGGCAGGAGCATGCTGAGAAAATGGATCGGCCAGGGTGGTCAGGCTTGTGGATCTTGGGAAGGAGGTAGAACCGGGCATGCGGGGTTCCTGGACTATGAGGTTGGAAGCTGTGGGTGGGAGATCACCTGAGGTGATGAGGTTCTGTATGGTATGCTCACACTTCATGCTGCGGAGAGGTCTCTCCGAATATGGGTGAGTTACTGAATGCTGCCTGTAGGTGTATCTCTGAGTAACATATCCACACTGAGAGAGACACCGACAGGCAGCATTAAGTTAAACACTCATACTCAGAGAGGCACACATTCCAGATGAGAGTGGTGCTGGAAATGCACAGCAGTTCAGGCAGCATCCGAGGAGCAGGAAAATCAACATTTCAGGCAAAAGCCCTTCATCAGGAATAGAGCTCTATTCCTGATGAAGGGCTTTTGCCCGAAAAGTCGATTTTCCTGCTCCTCTGATGCTACCTGAACTGCTGTGCTTTTCCAGCACCACTCCAATCTAGAATCTGGTTTCCAACATTTGCAGTCCTTGTTTTTGCCTCAGAGAGGCACACGGCCGACAATGTCTGTGAATGGCCGAAGAATGTTTCAGGGCTACCCAACATGCAGCAGAGATTGCACAGTGTGATCGCATCAGTGGGCTTGGACCAACAGAGTGAAGAGGGAATGCATCAGATTGTACTTATTGAGTCCGAACAGCTTTCAGTTTATGTTCTTTTTGGAATCTTGTAACCTACACAAAACCCTGATCAAAGGGATCATTTGAAAACGATTAATGATTGATGATTGTAATTGATTGACAGGCCAACCAGCCAGCTTTAAGAAGACCTGCTGAAATG